>NC_089844.1:127251178-128631178 GCF_035609145.1 Eleutherodactylus coqui | reverse complement strand
ACTTGTTCAGGGTGTTTTCCATATATTTCCATCTTACTCTATCAAAAGCCTTTTCGGCATCCGTGGAAATCAGGACCAGAGGTAGTTTGTTTTGTCTGGCAAAATGTATTGCGTGGATTGCTCTGGTCGTGTTGAATTTGCCCTCTCTTCCCGGAACAAATCCAACTTGGTCTGGGTTTATTAGCTTTGTAAGTAGAGGGGCTATTCTTTGAGCTAGTATTTTTGCCCATAGTTTTATATCTGCGTTCAGCAGTGAAATGGGTCTGTAGTTGCTACATAGGTTCGGTGCTTTGCCTTCTTTAGGTAGGAGCGAGATGTGTGCCTCTAAGGCTTGTTTGGGTAGGGGTGCGCCTGAAAAGAGGGAATTGCATAATTTGGTTAGGTGAGGGATTAGTGTATCTGCGAATTTTTTATAATATATGATGGGCAATCCATCAGGGCCGGGGCTTTTTCCGTTGGGGATAGTTGCTAGTACCTCCCTCACCTCGTCGTCTGTGACTTGGTGTAGGAGTGAGGCAGCGTCTTCCTCTGAGAGTCCAGGGAGATTTAAGTTGTTTAGAAAATTGAGTGTGGTGTCTTGTGGGCACTCGTTGTCATTTTCTAGGCTGTATAATGCGGTATAGTATTTCTCAAATTCTACTGCAATGTCTTCTGTCGATGTCACTATTTTCCCCGTAGGGGTTTTAATTTGGGAGATGAATGTCTTCTCTTTTTGCTTTTGGATGAGCCTCGTCATTGTCTTTGACCCTCTGTCACCGTGCACATAAATCTTGTACTTAGATGACAGCAGGGTCTTGGCTGATTTTATATTAAGTAGATTTTTAAGTTTTTCTCTTAGGTATGTGAGCTCTTTTAAAGTTTTGTCTTCCGGGTTCTTTTTATGTTGTGTTTCCTTGTATGAGATTTGGGTCAAAAGTGAGTTAATTTCCTCATTCCTCTGGCGTTTGATCCTGGTGCCTAGTGAGATTAGTTCCCCTCTTATATAGGCTTTGTGTGCCTCCCAGATAATTGGGGCAGGAACCTCGTGTGTGTCGTTGATTAAGAAGAATTCTTCTAGTTTATCCGTTAAGCTTGTGATATTTTCCTGCCCGTTTATCAGTGTGCAATTTAGGCGCCAGTTCCATTCCCTCCTCGGCAGGCTGTCCACTATCAACGTGAGGGCAATGGGAGCGTGGTCAGATATTGTGATTTGGCCTATGTCGGTTGCTGTGACTGAATGTAGGTATTTGCCTGAGATCAGTAGGTAGTCAATTCTATGGTACGATTTGTGAATGTGTGAAAAATATGTGTACTCCCTGAGGTTGGGATTTTTCAGTCTCCAGGCGTCTCGTAAGTTTAGGTCCGCTAACAGACTCCTGAGCCTGTGGGTTTGGCTGCAGGGGGCCGACACGGCGTTCGAGGTTGTGTCAATTGAATGCTCTAAAGCTATATTAAAGTCACCGCCGACCACCTGCAGTCCCCCCGCAAACTCTCTAAATTTATTCAAGACCCGTGTGAGCCATTGGACCTGTTTGTTTGGTGCATATAAATTAGCGAATGTGATCTCGCTATTGGCTATCGTGCCTTTTAAGAATAGGTATCTCCCTTTTGGGTCTTGTTCTGACCCCGTAAGGGTGAAGGGGACGTTTTTATTTATTGCTATGGTAACCCCTCTAGAGGCCGAGGAGTGTGTGCTGTGGTGCCAATGGTTGTATGTATGTGTTGGAAGTCTAGGGACGTGGTTGTGGCGGAAGTGAGTTTCTTGTAGAAACAGTACCTCTGGGGATTGTTTTTTCAGCAGGTTAAATGTCTGGGCTCTCTTCTGTGGGCTGTTCCAGCCTCTAATATTAAATGAAGTGACTTTGATCTCTGCCATAGTCTATTTCCATGTATTTTATTTTAGGGCCCGTATCTGTTGCACCTCTAAACAGAACGTGGTGTGCACTCTTGCTGTTTGAACAGGGGGTAACAAAAAGCTCCACCTTATGTGTGGAGGTGAGGAATTTTATCGAACACGGGGTCAGGGGGGATCCATACCCATAGGGGCCTCGGGTCCGTTCCTCGGTCGGTCCTCGAGGTGGGGTTGTAACCCCTTGGTTTCTCCCCCTCCTCGTGAATTTGTGGGGGGGTTGGACGCGCACCTCTTCGGTTGGGTGCGACCCTTGGGAATTGTGTGAACAGTAAATCTCTAACTTGTGAAGCTATACAACATTGTTCAGCAAATATCGAGGCTATATAGAACAATACAACATTATATATCAACAAATAAATTTGCCGCTCGGTGCGCTCCAGCCGCAGCCCCCCGGACGGTATTGGGGGAGCCGCCGCTAGACCCCAGCGAGGGCATGGCTTTTGAGTCTAAGTCTTTGGTGGATTTTGGATCTGGATCTCTGCAGATTGTGTATGGATTGGAGATCAGGCCAGAGTAATTAATTGGGGAGCGGGGATGCTCAATAGTCTAGAGTCCCTGTTGTTGGCCTGTCTCCGCCGTCTTTTACCTGCGCAGATCCTTCCGTCTGACCGGCGTAGTATATCGCGGGATTCTCCCCCTCTCGGTCCCCTCCAACTCCTCCGTCTTCCGGGTCAGCGATGTTGTAGTTCTGGCTGTAGGTAGGAGAGGCGGAAAGAGAAAACATGGGGGGGGGGGGGGGGGAGAACATGGTGATAAGAGTTTATCTCACCGGTCTTCTGGGGGGGTAAAATGGGGATGTTTCTGCGGATTGTCCAATGGTGAGACCTTGGGAGGGGCAGTTAGGCTTGTTTCTCCTCAGGTTTCGGTCTGTGTTCTCTTTTTTTGTCTTGGGGTCCTGGGGGGTTTGTTGATCGACCAGCTTTCGGGCCTCTTCAATTGTGATAGCGGCGTTTTGGGTTGGCAGGGTAACCAAGAAGGTATGTCGATAGGGGGCAATTCGAGTTTTTCCCACACTTTCTCGAGGTCCCTTGGTGTTCTTATGGTTATTTGTTGCCCGTCTTTAAAGGTTGCCAGGCCGAACGGGAATAGCCATTTCACCGGTAGCTTTCTGACTCGAAGCGCATCTGTCAAAGGTTTCAGGATTCGCCTTTTGGCCAATGTGCTAGGGGCGATGTCCTGAAATAGAAGGATTTTATTCCCTTCGTGTAGGATTTCACCTGATTCTCTGGCTTTCTGTAAAATTGCAGAAGTGTCGAGGTAATTTAGCAGGCCGCAGATAACATCTCTTGGGGGTTCTTGCGGTGTGGGTTTTGGTCTTAAGGCTCGGTGGATCCTTTCTACTACAATTTTATTTGCTTTATCTTCTCCGAGCAAAGACTGGAATATCTGTAATGCAGCTGAGTTTAATGCCTCCGTTGCTATTGTTTCTGGCAGGCCCCTGAAGCGGATATTTTTCCTCCGGCTTCTATTTTCTTGATCTTCAATGAGGAGCATTGCCTGGTTTAACTGGTCTTGTTGCTCCGCTAGGGTGGATTGGAGAGCTAGGTTGTGCTGAATCAGGTCTTGCTGTGTATTTTCAAGGTCTTCAACCCTGTGGCCTATTTGTTTTACTTCGGTTTTTATATCGGCTAATTCTTTCAGGACTGGGGAGATGGCTTCAGTGAGAATTGTTTTTAGGAAGGAGCGAGAAATTGGGTCTCTGTCGAGCTCTTCATTGCGTTCTGAGGCAGCTGAGACACTTTCTCCCTCTGAGTCGTCTGAGTGTGGGTCTGCGACGTATTCGTGGTGCGGTCTCTGTTTTTGTGCCGCTGGCGAGCTGTGTTTCTTTTTTAGATACTTGTCCATTTCTGCTTGATTTTTATTGGTTTTGGGCTGTTCTGCGTGGTCTTTATTCTTGTCCCTCCCAATTTTCACCATTGTGAGAGGGGGTATATTTACGTTTTGCTAGGTTTTGCTGACTCAGGTTTGTACGTTCGAGCGGTGGTGTTCCGTATTTGCTGCTATTGTTCACACGTTCCTCAGGGGTCTGTTAGCGCATAGTGAGAAATTAAATGATCATTCTGGGCCCTGTCTGGGCGGGCCTGGCCAGAGTTATGGTTGTTAGGCTGTTCCGGCTTAATGTCTTTCTCTCCCCAGTGTTTGTCCCCTTTTCAGCTTTCTAATGCGCAGGGAGCTTGGAGTTCACGAGAGGGTCTCCTCTTGTTGGCCGAGAGGTAGGTGTTTGCTGTAGGGCACCCGGTTGTCTCTGTGAGCAGGGCGTGGGGTTCTAGAGTCGTTCAGGTGGCTTGCTGGGCCTTTGTGGCTAGTCTGTATTGTGGCTGGTTGGTAGTCACCTGCCAGTGCGGGTTTTGAGACCTCCCTGAGCTTGGGGGGTTGCCGGATGTGTGGCGGGCCGGCTAGCAGTGCCTGTCCCAATGTGCCTTGGGTGGCTTATTGAGCCTGTGTTGTTCCACTGTGTTGTGGCTGGGTGGCGGCCGCCTGCTAATGGGGGCTTTCAGTCCTTTTTTTGATTCTATGGGGGGGGGGAGGGAAGCTGCTGGGTGGCCCCTGCTGCAGATGCAAGGGTCTTCTTTATTGCCTGTGAGGGGGAAGAGGGAGAAGAGGGAGACTTATGGCTTGCTTGTGTCTCCCTCACCTCCAGCCCTCTGCTGTGTGAGGAGCCGCTGGTGTCTGCTCTGAGTGGAGGGGGGGGGGGGGGGGAGAGGGGGAAGTTGCCGTCCCCTCGCTGTGCTTTCCCGCTCTCCTGTCCTCCGGTACAGTGTGCAGGGAGGGGGAGAGGGGTCGGGTGACGTCTGCAGCCCTGTCAGTGAGCTTCCCCGAGCTCCGGTGATGACAGATGCCGTTCGCCTACCTCCCGCTCCGCTTCTGCCGCTCGGATCGTCCGCGCACGCCGCCGGCACCCAGGGATCCGGTCCGGGGAGGCAGCCGCTCTGGTAAGCTCCGCGCCTCCTCTTGTCCTCGTCGGATTCGCTCCGGAGCGATGTCTAAATGCTCCTGGAGCTGTCAGGGATCTAGCGCTGCGGTGGGGCGCCGGCTATGTGGCTCCGGTACAGTATGGTGGCCCGTTTTTTGGCTATGTCTCCGGGAACTTGGCGGGCTGCGTCCTGCTTCCTGCTTGGCAAGCTCCGCCCCCCCAGCACACTATCTTGTGCTCGAGGTACCTCTGTAGCCCCTGCACTTCCCACCAATACCTAACGTAACCCTGATAAATGGTGGTAAGCTGCCGGAAGGAATTCTTAATGGATGTATGTTGATATTATGAATGAAATTAGGATGTGGGCTTTGCTGAGGGGTGCCCTTGCCGTTTGGTCCCAGCACTGTGCTAGCTGATGCTACTAGAGGTCTGGGTACGGTACCTGAGAGTATAAACAGGAGTACAGTCAGATAGTCCGGGTAGGTGCAGGCAGCAAGCTTCAATACGAGGAACAAGCCAGAGGTTGGGTCATAGAAAATCAGGCCATAGGCCAGGGCAAGGGCAGATAGCAGACAGATGCACGGTCAGCATAACAAGCCAGGGTCAAGAGCGGAAACAGGAATGTACTCTGATATAATGTGGAAAAATAGATTACCCTACTGAAAATATATTTAATCTCAAAATATGCTAAGAATATTTTTACATGTGTATGTATGTAAGTATATTATTAGCGTATTTTGAGATGAAATATATGGTCAATGCAACCACGGCATGTAAGAAGCTGACAGATGAAGAAGGCTCCATCAGTCACCCATCAGACCGTGATTTTCTCAGCCATGAGAAAGCGGTCTTGCTGTGTAAAATAGTAATAAATAAATTGCAAATCTGGTATCGCTGCGTTCATAATAACCCAGAGAAAAGTTAGTATATTCTTTACCCCGCACGGTTCTTGCCACGAAAAAAAATTACGAAAAACATGGCAAAAATACCTTTTTTTGCCGATCTCGCCTTACAAAAAACGGGATAGAAAATGATCAAAATGTCATATGAATAGATAAATGGCACCATTATAAAGTACAACTCATCCTCACACATCACCGTGGATGCTCCCGCCCCCTCTCCGTCCCTCGCCACTGTTTGCCATGGGAGGGGCAGGACGGGGGCTGAGCTAAGTTCTGCCCCGCCCCCTCCCATTGCAACTAGTGGCGAGGGGCGGAGAGGGCGCGGGAGCTCAGTGCACTGCTCCCGGCCCATCCCACCTCCTCTCCCTGCAGAGAGAGACAGCATATACCGTCCGGGCGTGAAAACCCCGCCGATATACGCATGTCGGAATAAGCTCTAAATGATATCGCCAGGTCTGCGTGTTTAAGCTAAAAGAGACATAGAAAAGTCAGTACACATATACCTATGGCTTAAAATGATGTCTGTATGTACCAATGGCACTGCGGGTGGCACAGACCCTAACATAGCAATCACACCGGAGAGCTGGTCTGCGCATGCGCAGAAGACATGTGCGACGCGAGCACGCCAGAGAAGCCCCATTCAACAGAGCAGAAGACCGCACAGCGCAAGCGCGTCTAATGGAAGGAGAAGGCAGCTTTGGTCGGCGCCATGGAGACGGGGACGCCAGCACCAGGAGGGGGTAAGTGTATAACTTCTGTATGGCTCATATTTAATGCACGATGTATATTACAAAGTGCATTAATATGGCCATACAGAAGTGCTTAACCCCACTTGCTGCCGCGAGACAACCCTTTTAAGCCCGTGGGGTAATTCTGATGTTTCCCACAGACATCTAGAGGGGTCCCCATAATTAGTATAATATATAATTTGGAATGCCTTCTTGTCCAAGCATACATTTAGTTACAAGTTCATAGGCTATGCGTCTATTTATATTGAGCAACTTCTAAGACATGAAAAACTCTCTGGTGAAAAGCAGATCATATAAAGAGAAAACATGGTTAAAAAAAAAATCTCTTACAGTAGGTATGTATATATTTTAAATATTTTACCCCTTCGCGACCAATGACGTACCGGTACGTCATGGTGCGTCGGGGGATGTATGAAGAGAGGTTGCTTGGCAACCTCTCTTCATACAGTGCGGGTGTCAGCTGTTTATAACAGCTGACACCCGCGGGCAATAGCCGATCGCGGCCGTGCGGCCGATCGCGGCTATTAACCATTTAAATGCCGCTGTCAATTCTGACAGCGGCATTTAAAACTGCAGTGAGATCGGGGGAGCCGTGCAGGTGTCATGGCAGCCGGGGCCTAATGAAAGGCCCCAGGGCTGGCTTAACAGACTGCCTATCAAACCATCCCCGTGGGGTGGCTTCATAGACTGCCTGTCAAAAAGCAGTATGACGTAATGCTATAGCAATACGTCATACTGCAGGAGCGATCAAAGCATCGCATATTAAAGTCCCCCAGGGGGACTTCAAAGTAATGTATAAAAAAATAAATAAAAAAAATAAAGTTTTTTTTAATTGAAAAAAAAAAAGTTGCAAAAGTTTAAATCACTCCCCTTTTGCCATATCTATTATTAAAAAATCAAAATGATAAATTAAAAATATGTATTTGGTATCGCCGCGTCCGTAAAAGTCCGAACTATTATTTTTCCCGCACGGTGAACGTCGTCCGGAAAAAAAAATTAAGAACGCAAGAAATACACTTTTTTACCTTGTCTCCCAGAAAAAACGCAATAAAAAGCGATCAAAAAGTCGTATGTACTCCAAATTGGTACTATCAGAAACTACAGGACATCCCGCAAAAATTGGTATCTGTGATGGAACCTTCGACCGGAGGTTCCAACGCAGATGTGAAACCCCCCCTAATTTATTTCCCGCAAGACAGAATATGTAGTATATGCCATCTTTTGTCCGTGTCAGCAGTTTTACAATGGTAAAACTATTCGTCCTTTGTACAACAGAACTCTGGAACATTTGAATTCTATGAATACAGGCAGAGGGGCTACTAGGTTATTTGAGCATGTAAGGGAAGTACACAGTGCAAATTCCAATGTTTTGAACTTTTTTGGCCTTGAAAGAGTTAACCGCCCAGAAGCAGGTGGAGATAGACATAAGCTACTACTGAGGCAAAATGAATAATGAAGACTAATGCTCTAAGTGATTTGGGATTTCATGATCGCAATGACCTAAGTGCGTTTTTATGAATAATGTACAACCCCAATTCCCAAAAAAATTGGGACAGGGTGTAAAATGTAAATAACTGTTAAGAAAAAAATAATTAGATGAGCTTTCTAAATCATTGCATTCGCTTTTACTTCACAATAGAACATAGAACAGATATCAGAAGGTGAAAGGGAGACATTTTCCCATTTCATTTAAAAAAAAATTAACTTATAAAATCGATAGCAGTAACACATCTCACAAGTTTGGGAAAGGGTTAACAAAAGGCTGGAACTAATAAAAAAAGCTTGAGGGTCAATTTTCTACTAAGTCACGTGACTGTGTATGAAAAGAACACGTTAAAGAGACAGAGTCTCTCAGTAGCAAAGATGATCAGAGGCTCACCAATCTGTGAAAGAGTATTTAGAAATTGTAGAACAATTTCTATAAAATGTTCCTCAATGTAAAGTTGTGAAGACTTTGAATATCCAACCATCTACAGTACATATCATCGAAAGATTCAGAGAATCTGGAGAAATTCATATGCACAAGGGGCAACTCTCAGGTGTCACTGCAAATCACTGCATGGGCTCAGGAATACTTTCAGAAATCACTGTCTGTGAACACAGTTCGCTGTGCAATCCACAAATGCAAGTTAAGGCTTCCACAAGCGTATATTGGCCCACCTCCTAATGCATCTGTTACCATGCGGCGGCTGCCGGGGCCGCGGGTGGTTGGTCGGTGCGGTGCGCGTGGGTCCGGGCGGCGTGCGCACAGGCGTCCGTGAGTGCAGCTCTATGCCTGAGTCCCTGTTATGAGATTCTGCTAGGAGGCGTCGCCTCCCCCTCTCCGCCCCTGGGCGGAGGCTTCTGTTTATAAGGCTGGCAGTGAGGTCCATTCACTGCCAGTTATTGGTTTCTGTTCAGTGTGCTAGCCTCCTGCCTTTGTCAGTCTCCTGTGTTCAGCTTGTGTGCTTTATCTGCCAGGTTTTCCATCTGCCTTGGTCTGCTTATATTTCCTGTTGGTTTTCTTCACCTGCCCTTCCTGTCGGTATCCTACCCTGTTCCATCTTGGTACGCCAGCGTCCCTCCTCAGTCCCTAGTGAGTGTACGGACCGCCGCCCAGTTGCCCACCTGGGGTTAGCCAGGAGTGGAGGCAAGTAGGCAGGGACAGGGGTTGCGGGTAAGTTCTAGGGCAACCCAGGCTGTAACAGCATTAGATCACATGGCCATATTCTTGAGATGTAAAAGTGCCTGGCCAGCCATTATAGCGCTGGTTTTTTTTACATCAAGCCAAAAAGATAGTCCTGGAACTATCTTTTGAGCCGGAATACGTTGGCCACTGCATGGGCTACTATAGGAGCCTATGACAGTGGCCGGAGGGAGTTTAGCAGTGTGGCTGCTAAACTCCTCCCCTCTGCTAAATTCCCCGCTCGCTCTTTGCAATGGGTGGGGGCGGGGTGTTGCTTGTCCCATTGCTGGCTGTAGACAAGGGGTGGGATAGGGCTGAGCTCTAACTCCCTCCCCTTATCCGCAGCCAGCAATGGGAGGAGGCGGCACAGGGTGGTGCTTAGCTCTGTCCCCATTCCCTCCCATTGCAAAGAGCGAGCAGGGAGGAGGTCAGAGGTGAGCCTGCGAGGGGGAGGGAAGGGAAAAGGGCGATGGCATTATAGCCTTGGCGTATATGCGCCGGGGTCCATGCCGTGTGAATGGGCGCACAAACATTAGATTTGTGCGTCCTGTTGAGGAGCTTTGACACCACAGATGATAGCGTATATCGGCCGACCGTGAAAATGGCGGCAAATATACGCTCGTGGGAAAGAAGCCTAAAGCTGTATCACGCGGTGAAGAAGCCATACATCAACACAATCCAGAAATGCTGGTGTATTTTCTGGGCCAAAGCCGATTTAAAACGGACTGAAGCAAAATGGTAAACTGTTCTGTGGTCAGATGAAGCAAAATATGAGATTCTTTTAGTAAACCATGGATGCCGTGTCCTGCAAACTCAAGAGGAAACGTACCATTCAGCTTATCAGCGCACAGTTCAAAACCCTGCATCTCTGATGGTATTTGGTTGTATTAGCGCCTATGGAATGAGGAGGTTACACATCATGAAAGACACTATCAATGCTGAGCAGTATGTAGAGGTTTTTGAACAACATATGCTCCCATACAGACAACCTCATTTTTAGCCAGACAATGCTAAACCACATACTGCATCAATCACAACAACATGGCTTCCGGAAGAAGAGTCCAGGGGCTGAACTGACCGCCTGCAGTCCAGACCTTCCATCAATAGAAAATGTTTGACCCAATATGAAACAAAAAATCTGATAAAGATGACCCCTGACTGTTGAGCATCTAGAATCCTACATCAGACTAGAATGGGACAAAATTCCTCTCCCGAAACTCCAGCAATTGGTCTCCTCACTTCCCAGACAATTATGGACGGTTATAAAAAGAAGAGGGGATGCTACACAATGGCAGACATGGCCCTGTCCCAACTTTTGTGAGTTGTGTTGCTGCCATCAATTTCTAAATTACTTAATTTTTAAAAATGAAATGGAAAAAGGTCTCACTTTCCCCTTTTGATGTGTGTTCTATGTTTTGTTGTGAATAAAATATGGTCATATGAGAGTTCCAGATCATTCCATTCTTTTTTTCTTTACATTTTACATGGCGTTCCAACTTTTTAGGAACGTTTTTTGTATTGTATGCAAATATTGTGTATGTGTTGTTATGGCAACGTAGATTAGCCTTGTATAAAGCAGAGGTCTCAACATGCTTATCATGTGAAAGCTCTGATGAAGCGTAGACCAACGTGAAACAGCCAGGATCAGAGTTATCTTTGATCCAGCTGTTGCATTTGGGCCGGCCGGCGTGCACTATTTATGGAATGGGCACAGATCCTCAGCCCACTCATTCATTCCCCAGTGACGCTGAGGTTGATTTATGAAGAAAACCCATATGGTACTTACACATTTCTGTGGGGATCCTGTCACTAAAAACAGCGGCAGAAATCTATAGCTGAGCTGTGGATTTCTGTGGCGGCGATGCAGGTGTAGGGCCGCGGATCCACAAGCAGATTTAGCACTCTTCAATGGGTGACTTTTTTAAATTTTATTTTACAAATTGCCACTTTCAAATATAAACAGTTATAAAAACAACGAGAACAAATGTTTGTAAAACTATAATTCATGTGAGACTACAGGATAACCATAACATGGCAGCAAAAGCAGTTGTAACCTTAATGCGGAGTCAATGAAAGGATAGTCATATCAAAGAGTAAAAAAAATGAAAAACAAGGAGGCAAGAAGAGCACCACTAGTGGTTTGTGTCCAACTCCTAGGATGCAGTCATGGTGCACCCCACCGGTCAGGATCCATGAGCACAGTACACATTACTAGGTCATAGGGATTACATTCTGCCTTCCTCCAGACTCCATCCACCTTGGGATTGTAGATCCTGGATTCATCAAGACATAAATACTCGTCCGAATTGTTCCATCTACTTTCTGAGAATGTGATCATGTTGTCCCATTAATTAGTCTGTAGGGACATTTATATACATGTGTGGTGTAGGGATTCCTGGAAAAGACCAGATTATCTGTACTAGTAATAGCAGGCGTTGCTTGTTGTAGCTGGCCTTTAGGCTTTCCCCCACTCTTTATTTCTGAGCTCATTTCTCCGAATCTTCCCGCTGATTGTCTTTGGCAATTGTTGAACAAACTCAATCTATTAAGATCACGAAAAAAGGAAGAAGTCAGTACAAGTTCAAACAGATTCTTGCGTAAAGTCAGTTGTGCTTTGAAGATATATGTACCTTTCTCGGGTACTTGTAAGGGGCTGTCACTTTCTTTACATGTTCTTGTATTTCTTTTATCAGGGTCTCTGGGTCGTGCGCAGTATATTCAGGGGACAGGACAATAAAAGCTTTTACCACCTGTACATAAAACATATTTATTAGCTATAGATGTGTATTTAAGATCCTCTGCCCGCCAAAAATAATTTTTTCCCATTTACTTTATAAACACTTGATTATGTTTAATATGTTTTTATTGAGATTTTACATATTAATCACATATTAACAAAACAACAAGTAGAGATACGTGGATAACGTCGGTTTTATGGTGGGTCACGCAGGAGCTCAGTTTGCGATTGAGGGTTTTGGTAGTGAATGCCATAGTAACTGAATATCATAGTCAACATTCAATGGGCTCTCTTCGTGTTGACTTGTGGGCCGCCTTCTTTAGCAATTAAGGTGTGTCGCTAGGCCCTCGTAGCCAGCATCACCTTACATTTACTTCGCCGGGTCGCCTCTTAGCTCGACGTACTCTCAAACCTCAAATTTGTTAACCAACTTTGAACAGAACCAATAAACACATAAGAAACTTAGTAGAAGCTTAGATGCAAGAAAGAGAAGAAAAGGAATAAAGGAGAATCTCAGGAGAAGAGAAAGCAGCACACGGGCGGGGGGTGGAGAGCCCCCCGAGGGTCTCACTATCAATGGTTGTCCGGGTGCTTCTATGTTGCCTAACCGGCTCCCCGTGCCACCCGGGACCCAGCGCCTCACCATCCCACCGCTAGCTGGAACTGTGGTGAGTCACGGTACGTGTTCCACGACTGCCAGGCTTGGTTATTTAGCCTCGGACCCTCCGCTCCTTCGTCACCCAACTCCTCCATATACATTAACTGGTTCAGTTCTTGAACAAATTCCAGGGCTGAAGGAGCTGATGTGCTGCACCAGTGGCATGGGATCACCGCCCTGGCCGCTGTAAGGAAAAACCGTAGTAACCCCTTTTTGATGGAAGCGAATGGGCCCGGAATAATCAACAGCAATGCCAGCTGCGGGGTGACCTCCGCCGTGCAATGCGACGCCCCTTCGTACAACTCAAACACTTTCCTCCAAAAGGGCTGGATGAGAGGACAATCCCACCAGATGTGCAGCATGGTACCCCGCCCAGACCCACACCTCCAGCAATCCTCCAGAGCCGAGGGGAAAATGCGGTGGATTACATCTGGGCATCTGTACCATCTGGAGAGGAGTTTGAAATTTTTTTCTTGCGCAGCACAGGCGAGGGGCATCTTATGAGCGAGCATGAAGGCCCTCTCCCAATCAGAGTTCTGCAATTCCACCAAGAGCTCCCCCTCCCAGCCCTGTGAACACTTGATTATGATGACAGATGCAACACCAGACTACTGAAGTGTAAAAAGGTAAAGTCCCCTGGTGCAAGCACCGAGTCATGACCGACTCCTAGCGTGGCGTCACATCTTGGCAGACTGTTTGGTGTACTTTAACCAAAAATAAGAACTTGACTGCCCTTGAATCCTTATGTATATCCCTTTTCTTGTAAGCTCAGCAGTTTGTTTTTTGTACTTTATCAGTCAGCTACTTCCTGTCTGCCATATTAGATCTTGTGGGGCTAATTTCTTGGTCACTTGGTCATCGAGAAAGAATTTGCCCCTGCCAAACCATCACAATCAGTCGAACACCATGTAAGAACCCGCTTTCATTCCATGCCTCTTATATATATGGCCATGTTTGGAGCCAATAAGAGAGCGTGTATGGACGTCCTATGTCTAATCATGTCCCATGCCAATCACAGATCAGTTATTTAGTGTATTCTAACTGAGTGCTCTGGAATTTGTTGGGAGAATAGTGGGAATGGAGTTTTGATGACTCAGGGTCCAATTAAGGGTATAGTAATCATTTGGACATCAGTGTAAGTTAAGAGATAGTTGGACCTGTGTGAAGCAGCACAGTCCTTTAAGTGGGACCTTTGTGAAATGAACAGGAGCCAGGAAATAGGAGAATAATACACAATGCATGCATGTGCATTATGTCCATATGGATGCTTAGCAAGATTTTACAATCCAACAGATGGTTTTAATATTCATTTCAAATGCATTAAAGCTCACGAGGCTACTGCGGAATAAAATAGATTTTAACTGTTTTTGAGAAATTTCAGAACTTCTGGTTACAACTTCCAAGCAAAATTTTAGTATGTACAGTACAGACCATTGTATTGTCC
Organism: Eleutherodactylus coqui; assembly: GCF_035609145.1. NCBI lineage: Eukaryota > Metazoa > Chordata > Amphibia > Anura > Eleutherodactylidae > Eleutherodactylus > Eleutherodactylus coqui. The sequence continues at coordinate 128,617,218 of NC_089844.1, read as the reverse complement.
AAGTATTGACTGCAGCCTAATTCTTTTCGCACATGAGCACCAATGTACCCTGTATGAGTCTTATTATTTGTGACCTCTAGCTAAATAAACCATAATATTAGAGACAAGAGATTACCTCTCCTCTGACCGAATCAGGACTGCTGACCACTGCAGATTCTATAACAGCCGGGTGCTCCATCAAAGCACTCTCAATTTCAAATGGTCCAATGCGATATCTAAAAAGATAATGGAAAATGATCTATACCGTACAAGGTGTCAGGCCCACAACAGTTTTACAGTCCTTTAATATGACATCTATAGACCCATACTCTACTTCTATGTCCTCTGTGTTTTTATAGTTTCATGATATATTATGGAGACATTTGGCAATGCTTCGAGTGGAGAATAGTGTCTTGTGAAGGTACCTTCCAGCGGCATATTGTAGTTCCATAATATGGATCTGTATGAACTACACATGCTGCTGTACAGTCCATACACCCAGCACTGGCATATGAGTGATCCCTAATAATCTCTACTAGCATTAAATGCTATGAAACAGATACGTGGATAAAAATGTATATGACAACTAATAACTCACTAAATCTACGGTAATTTATAGTAAACACGGTATCACTGACATTACAGGTATGTGTTGCCAATTCTTGACCCACAGATCTCCAAATCCCTTAGCTGGATGCTAAATGTTGTTCACTCTGCCAAAATAATCTAACTGATATTTGCCAGTATCCTAAGGTCTCTTTCCAAAACCCATGATGTATTTTGGCCCATGATATGGTACAGATTATGGAACTTTACAGTGTAACTTATTAAGGGCTCACATAGTTCTGTGTGACGTTCTGCTTCATAGGATTTTCTAGAAGCAAGGGGAATTCATGGGAGAGCATGAGCCCATTGGAGTCAAATCTATGTGATACAGATCCTAAATAAGGTTGTTAGAAGAAAACTGCAAGAACGAGACTTCTAATTTTGTAAGAAGAGTATGCCCAAAGCAAATAATCACAGCGTAACTTATTTTTTCCAGAGTGGATTAGGAAATGAAGGCTTCACTCTGATTGATTGCTTCTAGTAATTAGGACCAATTTATTGGAAAGACCTTAATGAGAAATTTCCCCATTGGGCTTAATAAATGATATTTACCCAGAAGATAAAATAACGTCATCGGATCTTCCAACAAACCAGAAATAGCCCTCTTTATCTTTTATGGCTCTGTCTCCAGTAAGGTAGAAGTCTCCTCTTTGGGTTGAGGCTGTTTTCACTGGGTCGCCCTATCGTCATTAGAGATTACATAGAGGATAGGATATCATTGTTATCTATACATATTTGTTAATATAAGGTCATCTATTAAAGCTAAATCATTGCATTACATAATAAATAAAAGGGGTTTTCCAGGCAAATTATACTGATGATAAGTCATCACAGTAGTTAATCACCGGTGACCCAGGTGATCCACTGATCCTCTAGCCTGTCGTCAGTGCAGCGGGGCCAGACATCGTCATCAGGTCGCTGCAAGAAATCTCTGCGGAGGCTTGACTCCCATTGAAATCAATGGGACCTCAGCCTCATTTTACACTTCTGCCTCTGACACCAGGGTCAGACATGGAAGTGTAATAGGAGGCAGAGCTCCCATTGTTTCAATTGGACTGAAGCTAGGTCATTATAGATGAGCGAGTATACTCGCTAAAGGCAATTACTCGAGTGAGCATTGCCTTTAGCGAGTATCTCCCCCGCTCGAGACTGAAGGTTCGGGTGCCGGCGGCGGGCAGGGAGCTGCGGGGGAGAGCGGGGCGGAACGGAGGGGAGATCTCTCTCTCCCTCTCTCCCCCCTGCTCCCTCCTGCTGACAGCCGCTACTCACCGCTCCCCCGCCGCCGGAACCCGAACCTTCTGTCTCGAGCGGGGAGATACTCGTTAAAGGCAATGCTCGCTCGAGCAATTGCCTTTAGCGAGTATACTCGCTCATCTCTATAGGTCATCAATAGAATTTGCTCAGAAAACCCTTTCAAAACAGTTTTAAGAAACAAATAATTTTTAAAAATGCCATGGAACATAATTTCTGCAAACACCCCTTTAAGAGTATGTCCGCTTTCACAATCATTTACACTGCTGCAACATATTGAAAATAAAGTAATTCTGCAAACAGCCTTGGTTAAACATGTCCTATTGTTTTGGGTCTTTAGCTCCTATGCAAACCTATAGATTTCTATGGTAACACCCTACAAAGCAGTTATAATCCTTCCTATCTGGCCCTTACTTCCTTGTTAACGTAATGCATGTTAGCAATAAGCAGGGAATAGATGGAATGCAGTATGACTGCAGGAACAGATTTGCAAAGTTGCTTCATTTGTTATTTTAGAAGCATTGAGACAATAAAAGGTGGTTATGAAGACAGAAACAACCAAGTTCGATTCATAAAATCATCTTACCGTGTAATGAGAAAAAAGAGAAAAAGGTTTTTGCGGTGCTATACGGATTCCAATATCACCTTCCTGATCTGGTGGTAAAATGTTGCCATCAGCATCAATGACCTACAATTATAAAATATGATGTATATTAAAGGCATACAATAAAAAGATCTCCCCTACAGGGCAAGCTGCTTCTCCACCGAAGGAAGGACCAGTCTTGGGCTGGATTCAGACGAACGTATATCGGCTGGGTTTTCACGCCCAGCCGATATACGTCGTCTCTCTCTGCGGAGGGGGGGGGGAGCCTGGAAGAGCCTGGAGCAGTGCTCTGAGCTCCTGCCTCCTCTCTGCCCCTCTGCACTATTTGCAATGGGGAGAGGCGGGGCGGGGCTAATTCGCGGAACTTAGCCCCACCCCCATCCCGCCTCCTTTCATTGCAAATAGTGCAGAGGGGCGGAGAGGGGGTGGAGAGGAGGCAGAGAGGGGGCGGGAGCTCAGTTCCTGCTCCTGGCTCTTCCATCCTCCTTCCCCTGCAGATGAGGACGACGTATATCGGCTCGGCGTGAAAACCCAGCCGATATACGGTCGTCTGAATCCACCCTTGGGTAGAGTCACTGTATAGATGAATTTGGCAACTAAATCAGGGACTGTGAGCACAACTCATATCCTGCTACAGTGAGATTGTGCAGAAACATTGTACCCATTTCATAGAGGTAGATGTTTAGCCCATTAAAAGGAGAGACTAGTTTTGATTACATCTGAAACTACGACTTTGTGGTGCAGATTACTTTTAGGGGTTCTCCCACAAAATGAAGTTATACCTTATCCACAAGATACGGGATAATTATCTGAATGGTTGGTGACTGACCACTGGTATCCTCCCTGATCACAAGAAAAGGGGTCCGAAGGTCTCCAAACGAATGGAGCAGTTGTCTTGCCTGCGAACTGCCACTCCATTCGTTTCAATGAAAGAACCAGAGATTGCTGAATTCAAGTGCTCAGTTATCTCTGGTTGTCCCGTTGCGATTAAAGCAGTGGCACTGCCAATGCAAGATCACTGCTCCATTCAAAGACCTTCAGGTCCCCGGTTTTCGTTATCAGTGGAGGTTGCAGAAGTCAAACCCCCAACAATCAGATAGGGGATAACTTCGTTCTGTGGGAAAACCACATTAAAGAGGATCTGCCATCATGCCTAAGGGTGCTTTTACACAGGAACGGGAATCATTGACTGAATGGAGGCGGAGCGGGACGGGGATCGTTCTGGTCCACCTCCATTTACAGTAAGCAGACAGTTGTTTATAAGTGAACGACTGCCTGTTTACACTGAATCATCCGTCGTTCCGTTTTCTGCTTGCAGAAACTGAAGGATGAACGAGAAATGAACGATTCTTGTTCGTCGTTCAGTCGCTGCATACGTTTACACTGGACAATTAGCATTCAGATTCTCGCTGGATTGCGGGAATCCGAACAATAATGATTCCATGTAAAGGCACCTTAACATGATACCGCCCATAGCATCCTTCCTCCACTGATGACCTTTATGGAATGTACAATATATGTTGGGAGTCTGTGATGATGAAGAAGAATTCTCATGACATTTTGCTCCTGTTGCTTTACTTTGCTGATATAGCGATAACACCTTTTTATACCGTGTTCATAATTAGAGATGAGTGAGCATACTCGTTAAGGCAAACTACTCGAGCGAGTAGTGCCTTATGCGAGTACCTGCCCGCTTGTCTCTAAAGATTTGGGTGCCGGCGGGGAGCGGCAGGGGAGAGAGGGGAGGAACGGAGGGGAGATCTCTGTCTCACTCTCTCCCCCTCCGCTTCCCCCCCGCTCCCCCCTCCACACCGCCGCAACTCACCTCTCACCCGCACCGGCAGGTACTCGAATAAGGCACTACTCGCTCGAGTAGTTTGCCTTAGCGAGTATACTCGCTCATCTCTATTCATAATACCTGTAGAGCTAGAAGTACCTGGACGTCGTAAGCTGGAGAAGCCTTTCCCATGGAGCCCGGTTTTATCTTCATTCCTTTAAATGTCCCACAGATCAGGACCTAAGTAATAATGACTGTAGTTAGAGGTGTGCATTAGCTTTGGTGTTTCATACCATAAAGCCTCATTCATATTGGTGTTGGCTCCATATTCCGTCCCTATGGAGTAAGTGTGAAATGTGAGGCATAAAACAGCCCAATCCTTCCTCCCTCCTAACATCTGCCATTGGGGTAGAGTTGGGAGATCAGCAGGACCTGCAGAAATCATTGGGTTCAGCCAATGCTCATCTAATATGTATGGACTGCTTAAATGCTGGGAGTTAGGCCTCAGGGACACAATTGCATTATACTGTATTACGATTGCATGGAGCCACAATTGTGCTGCCATAGAGATCATACTACTGTTCGCCTATATGCCCCCAATTTCCTATGGATGTAGGCTTCTATGGAAGAATATACAGCATCAATGTACATGTTGAGAATGATGCAGGCTATAAGACTCTGTAGTGTGGTGCTGTACAGGCTCCATGCATAAGGCTATGCAGGGTTCATAAGGCCCTAGTGTTATGGTCCCAAACAATCCCGAATAATACTATGACTAATGCCCTATAAATAGTGTTCACATATATTAGGATAATTAGCTCGATGGCTCTAATTTGTGTAAAAATAGATAACCTCCATTATTGCTAAATTTTGCAGTTTCTTTAACCAGAGAATTAGTGATACAGAGGGAAATAATATGTTTTCCCACTAAATCTCCAAGTGCGAGGATACTACTAACCGTCTCGGTTTGACCATAGCCTTCATAAATGTCAAGCCCTGTGCTGGCTTTCCATTGCTCAAATACTTGTGGGTTCATAGGTTCTCCAGCGCTCACACAGTGTTGTAGGCTCTTGAATTTGTAGCTATATAGATATACCAAAAATGTAAAAATAATTCCATTATAATCAGTGTTGTATTAATGAACCCCACTTAACCCCTTAATGACGCGGACCCTTCACCCCCCCCCCCCCCCCATTTTTTATTGTGCTTTTTCTGGGAGACAGGGTGACTGAAAAAGTGCATTTCTGGCATTCTTTTTTTTTTTTTTTTCGGACGACGTTCACCGTACGCAGTAAATAATGCACTACTTTGATAGATTGGACTTTTATGGACGCAGCGATACCAAATATGTATTTTTTTTTATGATTTTTTTTTAGCATAGATATGGCAAAAGGGATTTAAACTTTTATTCCTTTTTTTTTTTTTTTTTTTTACAATTAATAAAACTTTATTGATCTTTTTTTACTTTCCTTTTAAGTCCACCTGGGGGACTACAGTATGCGATACTTTGATTGCTCCTGCAGTATGACGTAATGCTATAGCATTACGTCATACTGCATTCTGACAGGCAGCCCATCAAGCCACCTCACGGGGATGGCTTGATAGGCAGTCTCTCAAGGCAGCCCTGGGGCCCCCGTCAGCCATGACACCTGCACGGCTCCCCCGATCTCACAGAGGGGGGGGGGCGTTCGGGGGATTTAAATGTGGCTGTCAGAATTGGCAGCCGCATTTAAAGGGTTAATAGCCGCGATCGGCCGTACGGCCAATTACAGCTATTGCCCGCGGGTGTCAGCTGTAATAAACAGCTGACGCTTGCGCTGTATGAAGAGAGTTCGCCCCGCGACCTCTCTTCATACATACCCCAACGCTCCACGATGTAAATGTACATCCTGGAGTGGGAAGGGGTTAATAGTGCAGCCAGAGAAACATTAACCCCATACTGACATGGGCTATTTTAGACCTAAGAATGCAACAATTTTTAGGGGATTTTCATCTCCAATTTTCAAAAGGCATAATTTTTTAATTTGTTCTGTGGACACGGCCATATGAGGGCTTGTTTTGTGCGTGGCAAACTGCAGTTTTTATTGTTACAATTTTTTTGGCACATTAATTTTTTTGGTAGGGCAGAAAGAAAAAAAACATCACTTATGCTACAGTTTTTTTGTTTTATTTTTTACAGTGTCAATTATGCAGCTTAAATGACATGATAAATTCTTCCTGTGGGTTGGTACGACAATACCAAAAACTGTACTTTTTTAAAGGTTTTTCCACTATTGCGCAAAAAAAAACCCACCTTTTTTTCGAGAATATATATACTTTTTTGCATCACTGCATTCCAAATCCCACAACTTTTTTAGTTTTTCCACCGACAGGGCTTATTTTTTGCGTGACGTCCTGAAGTTTATTTTGGTACCATTTTGGGGTACATATGGCTTTTTGTTTAAACAAAAAAGGAAAAATGTGCAAAAAAGGTTATTTCATCTATTTTTTAATGAGGTTTTTATTTTTACTATTTTTTTTTTTCACATTTTTATGTCTCTGTAGGGGATTTGAGCCTGTAATGCTATGATCACATCTATAATAGATTGTAGTACTTCTGTATTGCAATGTATTATCACTAATCATACCGATCACAGGTCACTGCAGACCTGGGCGCCTTTGTGATTATATGGTGGAGGGCGATGATATCACAGAGGGAGCGCCCTCCCTCTATGAACCCTTTACATGCTGCCATCAACACTGATTGCGGCATGTAAGGGGGTTAACAGCGGGGATCGGTGGGAGGCCAGCTGTCAGTTACAGTCAGTTTCCACTGTGGATGGCGCAAGCTCTGTTTCTGTCCATTTGTGGTAATTGCTTACCAGCCAGGTGACCATGCTTTCGGATGGGTCCTAACACCAATACCAGTCATATGGTTTAATGATAACTTGGTTAAGATGGGTTCCTACCTACTAGCATACATCTCTCCTGGGCCTAAGTCTACAAATAAAACCAAGCAAAGTAGGATACCTTGTAATACCTGGTATTAGTCTTATGAACCATTCAAAGCATGGTCACCTGGATGTTGGTGGATGGGCCACTATACATCAAACAAACTATAGACTAAGAACCTTGCGTTTTCTAATTTGGCTAGTATATACACATTTGAATTATGTATTTTTTCTGATAAAAAAATGTATTTCAGTGCTGTTACCATGGGTTTCTGCTAGATCTAAACGGAAAGTCAGTCTGCAGTTCACTATATAGTTATATGTAGAAGCTGTAGAAGCATAATAGTGCAAAATATTTAAGCAAACTCTATTGTAAAAATTAGATTTTTGCTCTTACCTCATCCCATTCAGAGGGGGAACAGATGAAGACCGTGAGTATAGATACTGCCACTAGGAGGCGAACACTAAGCAAAAAAGTGTTAGCTCCTCCTACCAGCTATACCCCTTTTGTAGGCACCAAGCTACCCAGTTTGTATGCAAGCAGTGGAAGCAGCCAGTAGAATAGAAAAGGCTATAAGAATTAACCTGAAACAGTAATCATTAAAACACTGCAAAACAGTTTAGAACCATTTGCAACTCCAGAAAGAATGAATGCTCCAACAAGGAGGTCAATCTCAGAGTGTTAAGATCACTTAGGGTGGGTGCAATGAATGAGATGAGAAAGGGGTTTTTATGCCAAGTACAAAAATTTTATTTTTTCGTCCGTTCTTCCTCCTCGGTGGGGTAACAGGGAAAGCCCAATGCCAACTCAGTGTTCCCAGATCTAGAAGGATAACCGTTGAAGACCGGCGAATCAGTGAATGGAGAGGTCTGCCTCCTACGGACACTAAGCTAAAACTGGTTAGCTCAGTGCCTGCATAAGAGGTACAGCTGGTAGGAGGAGCTACACTTTTTTGCTTAGTGTCCCCTTTCTAGTGGTAGTAGTTATACCCACAGTCTTCAGCAGTGTCCCCCAATGCAATTGATAAGAAAATTATTTTCAGCCCAAAATACATGCACTAGAATAAAAAAAATAAAAAAATAAAATAAAAAAAACACCCCAAAATATGTCCAAAGCTTTTAATTGTGTATATATGTGTAAGACCAGGGCAGGAAGTTGATCAGCCCATCACTTTCGGCACACGCCATAGTGACGGTGCCTGCAGGGAAGCAGCAGACGTTCAACACAGCCATAAAGTCTTATTATCAGATTAGAAAACATGTTAGGAAATTCTTCATAATGCAATAAAAGTTTTCCAACCTGCCCTTCACTTATATATTCAAGATTTGTATTATTATAAAAGAGGTTTTTAGATAACTCATGCAGTAGTATAATTTGTACTTACTTTGCAAGGTTGCATAACACTAGCATGCGATAGGCAGTTGGAGGTGCACAGAATGTAGTCACAGGATAGTTGGTTAATGTCTACATGATAAAAGAAAATGTTATTTGGGTAATTACCTTTTATTCATACAGTTTAGAATTAGCAGTTTTTTACATAAAGATACATTATTTGTGCTGATGCTGTTGGAATCTGAGTTAAAGTTTACATATAGAATTAATCTGTATGAAAAGTTTAGTAATTTAGTATAAGCATTACATTACTTACCTTGTACCGATTCTGAATTACAGCCTGTATTATAACTAATATATAATAGTCCAGGGCTGCATTCCCAATTCTGTAGGCCTCAGAGCTGAAATCACCAAGCAACCCTTACTGGCTGAAAAGTGTTATATTCACACCAGACATTGTAATCTCATGTAGGGAAAAATAAAAGAGCCCACACATATTAGAGTAAACTTGATGAAACTGATGATTTCAATCAAAATAGTTGTTCATTGGGTGAAGTATAACAAAGGACGATGGTTTTAGCCAACTTATGATGGACTGTGATAGTTCAGAAAGGAGTCTGTTACGTTTGAAATTTTCATCCAATCATCGGATGAAAAACTTTTATTAAAAAGGACAGCCGCTCGTCCTTCACTCGGTGTCATTGAACATGTATGGCCAGTTTGAACAACTGTAATGGCCAATATGGACTAAACTGTGTGTGGCTGCATCTGTGAAATGATTATTCACCAGGTTCATCCAAAAGTAGGCGAACCATCAACCTACATTCACTAATGTAAATGGCTACTATCCCACTTCATTAGGGGAGCTCGGATGGGCTGTTAGGGGTATGTCTGTCAACAAGCTTATGGACTGCTTCTATCGATGATCAGCTATTGTCTGCAGCAAAACTGTATATCGGTGTGTTTTTTTTTTTGGCTATAGAGCAATCAGTGTTTTAGGCCTTCCCCAAACATTTCAAACCAATTAAGCATCTCATAGCCGTTTAGGTGCTTTGTGATTTTTTGGGAGGGGGGTATTGCTATTTTAAACTTACTTCCAAGAATACAGTTGGGTCAAATCGAGGCATGTAGTGAGCAAACACACATGAACCTTGGATCCAAGGAGCAAAAACACTGCTCCATGCAGACTTCGCCCAACCAGTGTCTGTGGAATTCCAAAATACATCTGAAGGCGTTAAATCCAGCCAATACCTGTATGAATAAAATATGTACAAAGTAACTTCCCTTTGCATTTGTGTACTTTTCAGTGAGGGACACCGGAGGTTTGTAGTCAGAGCTCAGCACATATAAACTTTATTATCCCTCCTTACAATCTTATGACTAATGGCCCTTTTAAGGCCCATTTAGACACAACGATTATCGCTCAAAATCTGTCTTTTGAGTGATAATCATTGTGTAACTGCACTGACATCATACAGTTTTCGTTATGCTGTCACTCATCGTTGTCTTTCAGCGTGCTGAAAGACAATGATGAGCCTTATCTGGGATTCACAGCAGGATTCAGCTGATACTATTGTATTGACAGGCGGGGTACGAAGAACAGAGTGGTCCAGCGCTGTTCTCCATACCCCGCTCGGAGCGATCGGCTGTATAACATTATGATAACATTACGATGATTATCGTTCAGACACATTCAAATTGCTCCCTGGTCCTTTCCGCCTCCATTACAGCAGCGCTGTGAGTGATGCTAGCAATACTCGCTTCAGTGTAACAGCACAGAAGCGGGCATCACTGGGATGAGCTACCGGGCATCATTTGCCCAACAGCTTATCCCATGTAAATGGATCATAATGCTATACCATTGTAAATATGAGTTCAGGCTTACAGAATGTAAATAGGAGGAACACAACTTTACAAGACCAGATCAGCAATAAGATCAGTAGCACAATATGAAGATTATTCCTCTGGACAGCTCTTGGTATATGTGGGCTGTCGATTAACACAAAGTGGACCCCCTGTTTGACCAGATCCCTGGTGCATGCTTACCCCAATCATCTTGAGCTTACCCCTACCCAGCTAACCCCGGTATCTTCCCAGGTGCTCCTGGTGCTGATGCTGGCCACTGAATGAGAATTTACTTTGCATTTGATTAATTTCTGTAGAGTACTTACCTTCCATTTACAGTGAGTCCTAGCCCATAGCTGCACTGATTATGTTCTGTCATTTTTGGAGACCCTGTTGTCCCACTAGTGAAGTAAATAGTCATTGGATCAGTACTCCTTGTCCTAATACACGTGTGCTTGTCATTGGCCGCCCTTAAATACATGTAAATACATTTTTATCCCATGATCATTGGTGACCGTGTCAATACTTGTTAATACCATGGAACATACACATAAAGTGCTTGAAAATTCAGCCAGCCTTCTCTCGCTCCAGACACAGTCATTTTGGTCTGCAGCAATGGAGCTTGGTTTGAGATGGTGTCTACAGCTGGTGCCAGGTCTTGGCTGGTGATAATACACCTGGCTCCTGATGTTTGAAGCCTATGTAGAATATCCTTTGCTGTCAGTTGTGTTGTCCCAGGAATTAAAACTAAACCTGTAAAATAAATGATGGAAACTTTAGATGGAAGTCTAGTTATATTGGTTTATAGGTTACCAAGTGCATGGAAAAATTAAATGTGATGGGATGCAAATTTAACCCGGAATAGATGCAGATTTCGCATCACTTTCTGTCGTGTGAACATAGCCTTAGAGTCGGAGTACAACGTAGCAACATACGTAGTATTTTAAGTAGTCACATCAAACGTAAAAGTGATTCCCTCCAGTCCCAGGCAAACAAGCATGGCTGAACCACTTTTCTGACTACTTAATACACACTGCATTGGTAGTGCATCGGTAGTCTAAGACAATGCACTCTGCTTTGATTGGCCAATGCTGCTCATCTGAGCAGCACGTAGTGTCTTAGACTAACGATAACGATATACTACCAATTCAATGTGTGTATCAGTCAGAGAAGTGGAGCGATCATCTTTGTTTGTCCAGGACCAGAAGATCGCTTTAACCGCCTAATTTATTATAGGATTGGCTAGAACGCTGCACTCGACACATAGGGTGGGACTGTTACAGTACTGTGCAAAAGTTTTAGGCAGGTGTGGCAAAAATGCTGCAAAGTAAGAACGCTTTCAAAAATAGAAGTGTTCATAGTTTATTTTTGGCAATTAACAAAATGTAAAGTGACTGGACAAAAGTGAAATCTAAATCAAATCAATATTTGGTGTGACGAACTTTTGTTTTCAAAACAGCATCAATTCTTCTAGGTACTGTGATAATACGGTGCTGAAAATGGACACCAGGGGGTGTGAGAGCAGGCTTTGTAGGAGAGCATCCAGCAGAAAAAAAGAAAAAAGAAAAAAAAAAAAGAGTCTGGTCTGCTAATTAGAAGGAAAACACATATATGAGTGTGTCTGGAGGAGAGAAAACCTCCAGACCTGCTGAACTCACTATCCCTGAGAGGGTCCCAGGGAGTGATCTCTGAGAGGTCTAGAGGAGACCAAGCTGCTGCCGACTGAAAGCCACAAGTCTGACAGGAGAGGACGCCCCCTAGACTGACACCTGGGAAGGGTATGGTGATGTTATATTGAGGCACTAGGCTTGTAAGATAGACAGGGTAAAGTCTATGTTATTTAGGGGCCAGAGACTTGTATGTGTTCATGCCCACTGTGAGGTATAACAACAGTGTAAAGATTGTGTTATGAGTTCTGTTGATGTACCACAATAAAGGATGTATTTGTTATGTTTATACCAAATTTTTGGTCTGGACATGCTTTACTGGTGTGTGACCAACCATCTGGTGGAGGAAAGATGGCATTCCAATGAGCCCCCAAGTTGTCACAGTACACTTACACAAAGTTAGGCATTCTGTACCATTAATCAGGTGTATCAGATTATCCAAATATACCGCAAACGTGATAATGATCACCATTTTGATATGTAGTAATGTAAATATAATCATTAACTAAAACAGAAACAGCTGTGTAGGAGGCTTAAAGTGTGTGAGGAACAGTAAAAACTCTGCTACAAAGGTGAGGTTGTGGAAGACAGTTTCATGACACAGGTTATATACCATGGCAAGACTGAGCACAACAACAAAACACACAGCAGTTATACTGTGTCAGAAAGGGCTCTCCCAGGCAAATATTTTAACCCTTTCCCGCTATATGACATACATTTACGTCAGCATCGGGGTATGTATGAAGAGAGATCACGGGGTGACCTCTCTTCAAACAGAGCGCGCGTCAGATGTTTATTACAGCTGACACCCGTGGGCAATAGCTGCAATCAGCAGCGCGGCCGATCGCGGCTATTAACCCTTTAAAGGCTGTCAGTTCTGACAGCGGCATTTAAATCTCCGAAACATTGTTCAGGGGACCGTACAGCCCCCGCGGTAAGATTGCAGGGAGCTGTGTGGGTGTCATGGTAGCTTGGGTCCTCCTGAAAGGGGGGGTGGCTTGATAGATTGCCTGTCAGATTGCAGTATGATGTAATGCTATTACATTATACTGCAGGAGCGATCGAACCATTGCTAGTTGTGGTCCTCTAGGGTGGGCTTAAAAAAAAAAAAAAGTCAAAATCAGATCAATAAAGTTTTACTAATTGTAAAAAAAAAAAAGGAAGTTTAAAATCACCCCCCTTTTTCCAAAAATCTATAATTAAAAAATCTAAATAAGACAAAAATAAATATTTGGTATTGCAGCATCCGTAAAAGTCCGATGTATCAAAGTAGTACATTATTTACCCCACTAGGTTAACGTCTTCCGAAAATAAAAATAAAGAACATCAGAAATGCACTTTTTCAGTCACCCTGTCTTCCACGGAATATGCAATAAAAAACGATCAAAAAGTCATATGTACTTTAAATGGTACCAATGTAAACTACAGGATATCTAAAAAAAAAAAAAAAAAACAGCCCTCGCACAACTATGTCGACGGAAAAATTAAAAAGTTATTGTGCGCAGAAGATGGCGGCAGAAAATCATTTAAAAAAATTAAATGTCTTCGAAAAAAAATAAAAGTAGCACAGCAGCAAAAAAAACTATATAAGTTTGGTATCGTAATAATCATACTGCCCCATGGAATAAAGGTATCATGTCAATTTTTTTTTTGCAGTTTGTGCGCCGTAGAAACAAGACGCACAGAAAGATGGCGGAATGACGGTTTTGTTTTTCATTTTACTCTACTTAGAATTTTTTTTAAAGTTTTTCAGTAGATTATATGGTACAGTAAATGGAACCATTTAAAAATACAACTTGTCCCGCAAAAAACAAGCCCTCATACAGCGACGTCAATGGATAAATAAAGGAGTTACGATTTTTTTTAAAGCGGGATACTGGGAAAAAGGAAAATGGAAAAAAATGGCTGCGTCATTAAAGGAGATGTCCCATGAAAGCAAGTGGGTCTATACACTTCTGTATGGCCATAATAATGCACTTTGTAATGTACATTGTGCATTAATTATGAGCCATACAGAAGTTATAAAAAGTTTTATACTTACCTGCTCCGTTGCTAGCGTCCTCGTCTCCATGGAGCCGACTAATTTTTGGCCTCCGATGGCCAAATTAGCCGCGCTTGCGCAGTCCGGGTCTTCTGCAGTCTTCTATGGGGCTCCGTGTAGCTCCGTGTAGCTCCGCCCCGTCACGTGCCGATTCCAGCCAATCAGGAGGCTGGAATCGGCAGTGGACCGCACAGAAGAGCTGCGGTCCACGGAGGAAGAGGCCATCTTCAGCGGTGAGTAGAGAAGTCACCGGAGCGCGGGGATTAAGGTAAGCGCTCCGGTGAGCTTTCTTTACCTCCCTGCATCGGGGTTGTCTCGCGCCGAACGGGGGGGGGGTTGAAAAAAAAAAAAACCCGTTTCGGCGCGGGACATCTCCTTTAAGGGGTTAAAGCAGACTGAGGTTTCAAGATGTGTTGTTCAAGTTCTTTTGAAGAAGCACAAAGGAACAGGACGCAGTGGTCAGCCAAGGAAACTTAGTGCAGCAGATGAAATACATATCAAGCTCCAAATTTATTCTGCATCAAGGCAATAATCCCAAACATACAGCCAATGTTATTAAGAACCATCTTCAGCAAAAAGAAGAACAAGGAGTCCTGGAAGTGATGATATGGTCCCACAGAGCTCTGATCTCACATCATCCAGTCTGTTTGAAATTACATGAAGAGGCAGAAGGATTTGAGCAAGCCTACAGAAGATCTGTGGTTAGTTCTCCAAGATGTCTGGAACAACTTCCCTGACAAGTGTGCAAGTGTACCTAGAAGAACTGATGCTGTTTTGAAGGCAAAGGGTGGTCACACCAAATATTGATGTGATTTAATTTAGAGTTCTCTTTTTATTTTGTTAACTGACTAAAACTATTACCACTTCTATTACTTTGCCGCAATTTTTTCTCACCTGCCTGAAACGTTTGCACAGTACTGTATATCTATAACAGGAAAGATTTTGGAGCTCACCTCTCTAAGTTTATTTCATAGATTCACTACTTGGTCACTGGATCTCTATTGGATACCAGGCACTAAATCATGCCGCTCAGTTATTTAGCATGATCTTGCCAACAGGCTCCCTTTAAGGGCTCAGTCACACGGGCGTTTTTACGCACGTCAAAGAATTTGCACTAGATAGAACCAATGCTTTTCAATAGCAGTGGTCACGTGCAAATTTTACATGCGGAAAAATGCCTGCGGCGAAGATTATAGGACACCGGTTCGCAGATCGCATGTAACTGCGGCAAACCGGCGTTCTATGTTTGTGAAACCCCTGGATGCTTTCGCATCCAGGGGCTTCACCTTGCGCTCAATAGGGCCAGCGGCAACAGTGCCCACTCCATTGAGACCATATACTAAAGATCGCTCTCCTCTGCCACAGCTGAATTCATGAATGGTGAGTGCTGCCTCCAATTGGCTGAGCGCAGGGACCAATCAGAGGCAGTTCTCAATTATCATTCAATAGCTGAGAGCTACCTCTGATTGGTCACAGTGCTCAGCCAATCAGAGGCAGCCCATTCAGCAGGCGGAGATTTTAAATATATTAGATTTTGAATACTACTCAGAGCAGTGCAGGAGAAGAGCCGGCTGGACGCAGCTGAGCTCCGGCATCTGCAGAGAGGCGAGTATAGATTTTTTTTTTTACACATTTTTGAAATAAAATTTTAAGGGAAGGGCTTATATTTGAAGCCCTTCCCCGAAAATCACTGTAGCGCTTGCTGGTGGACCATTCCTTTCAATGGAGCCGGCAGTATTGCCGGCTTCGTTGAATTCAAGGGGAGAACATCTTGCTTCTCTGCCACAGCTGTGACAGAGGTTTTCTTAATCTCCGCGGGGAGTCCCATTGTCACTGGACACTTTGACAATGCTGTCACAGTGTTCAGTGCCAAAGGGACTCCCCACGGAGATGAAGAAATCCTCTGCCACAGCTGTCACAGCCTCAGCAGGGGATAACGGGAAATGCCTGTGTGACCAAGCCCTTTTGAAAGGACAAACGTTGCTAACAGCATTTTTTCCGCCGTGACGCCTGCTAAGGTCACGCAAATTTTTGAACGCATCAGTTATGCGTTCAAAAATTTGTGCGTCAAAACACCTGTGTGACTGAGCCCTAAGTCTACTTACCTGCTCTAATGCACGCAACATTGAAGAGCCACCACTCCGGTACCCGAGGAAGAATTACAATAACTCGGTCTCCTGGTTTTAAGTCACAAGCATCAGACAGGATATTTGCCACTTTCCTGGAGTGAAACCCCAACTCATCGAAGCTCCATTTGACCTCTTCTCCTTCACCATCTATCCACCACAGAGCAGGATTGGGAGCTCTGCTGCCATCCTGGGGAAAGGCTTCATTTATTATTATCTAGTACTTACCCTGTTTCCCCGAAAATAAGACACGTCTTATATTAATTTTTGCTCCCAAATATGCGCTACGTCTTATTTTCAGTGGTTGTCTTATTTCGCCGCGGCAAATCCGTCTGTGGCCGCTAATCCCTCAATTGGCCAGCTTTGTGGACGAAATTTCTCAGAAATCTCGTCCACATGGGACAGCAAATCTGTCACGGCAAAGCTGGGAGAAGCCGGTGTTGTGGTGCGGATTCACCGGCCACAGAAACGGAAAAGCGTGCAGCCAGGTCGCTTCAAAACAAGCGGCTGAGTGCCGTGGGTTTTGAAGCAGCGCTTTCCCGGTGGAAATCTCGCTGTTTATCGCTGTGGCCAAACTGCGAGATTTCCGCTGGAAATACGCTCTGTGAGAACCCAGCCTTAAGAATCACACACAGGTTGCCTGACTCACACACAGAGCCATAAAAAAATAAGGGCTGTAAAGTAACGTACCTGTCTGCAGACAGAAGTTCCTGTACCACTTGTAAGCAGGGATGGTATTGCAGCTTCCGGCCACCAGGGGGAGCTCAGCACAGCAGACATGTACAGCAGGAACAGAACGTACAGTATGGACTTTTCCAGCCAGCAAGGGGAGCTCACAACAGCACACTCGTACAGCACAGCAGGGACAGGATAACAGCAGACTGTCTGCAGATCTACCTATACATCTGGAGGTAGGAGACAATGGGGATGGCAGCAGGGGACAGGCCTCTTGACTTGCCTGCACACTTTGCTATGCCTTACTATTGGGGGGTGCCTTATATTTGGGACTTCTGCAAATTTCAAGGGGTGTCTTATTTTCAGGGAAACACGGTACCATCATATGCATAGTTCCGTTTATGTTATCGGAGATAATTAAAAGATTGCTCATCATAGACAGTCCCTTTCAGAATGTGCCTACTGGGGCAAACTTGATTTTGCCAGGGAACGACATAGACAGCTAGGTATTTTCCAAAATGTACTAAGCTGAATGGCTGTCAGTTTTATCATGAGGGTGGCTGCAGCTGGAAGCCGCTTTTACAAAGTAGCTCTCTGTTCTGACTCACTTCAAGTGGTGAATCCCATTTATGATGCCAACATGCCCTAAAAGGACATTTGGACAGGGGCTGTCTTCATGAGACGACCCTTTAACAAATATTCACATACTTTTACCTTTTCAGCAGCAGTCCACTTGTCTAAAATGTCACTTGCAAAGTTGAAGTATTCTGGTATATCCTGTTTGTAACTCCATCGAATATCCTCATAAGCGGAGAAATTCTGAGGGGCATAAAACTTCTGGCCATTGCTAATTAATCTGGAGCAGACCCTTGGGGTAATATGGGTGGTGAAGTATTTGACTTTAAGAAGAATTTTCATGGCAGTCACAGATAAGGTTCCTGTACAAGTAGAAATTAGGTTTTGTCATACACTAGATAGAAATGTAATGTGTGATTTAAAGTCATGAATTTGCCCCTTTAAGACCAGTCTCACACAAGGTTATTATGAGTGCATTCATGTACTTAGAATACGCACGTGCGTCTTGGCTTGACCGCGGGTGTACTGACCCACACTCAGATCAACATAGGAATCAGTAAATGGGTGATTGGGCCAGGACACTCATCCGGATTACTGCACATGAATGCGCTCGCGTGACACTAGCCTAAAGGTAGATCCACCCATCTATTCATCCCTCACCCCATATGATCACAGCCCAAATCCATGAATGAGACAGGAGTCTGAATATTCTTCATACTTGTGTTGTAGGTCATGTTTAATACAATAAATCATAATTTTCACAAAATGAAACAAAAATAAAACATTTAGACCTTTATACGGCACCGCAGTCCTGAACGCTTCTGTAGCACGCAGTTGCACACGATTGCATGTGTAGCTGTATAATGCTACATCAGATGTGGTACTTCTAAAAAATGTCCTACAAAAAATGCTCCAATTTCCTTTTTTAAGAATTGTATGGAACCCAACTATAAAAACCCAAACCAATGCATGCCTCTGTATAAAGTCAGACACATTCCAAGGTCTGATAAGGACCCCATTCACCTACGAGTGCCCTATTATAGCTCCATACAAAACGGAGTTGTAGTATAGTCATGAGCATGACCCTTCATGTACCTCCTTGAGTTCTCGTTAGGTTGCTGGGCCTCATTCTCAAAATTATGTAAGGGCAGTTTTACATGGGCCAAATGTCACTCCAGTAATCATTCAGAAGAACGATTACTGGCAACTATCATCCCATGTAAACACGGCACCCGACAGGGCAAAAACCAAGTGACTATGAGCCGGAGTAAACAGGCAGTCGCTCATCTATGAACCACTTCCTGTTTACTCTAAATTGAGGCGGATTGCTGGAAGAGATCTCTGGCGCTCTGCCTCCATTCGGTAGTGATTATTGCTCTTGTGTGAAAGCCATGAGCGATAATCGTTGGGCGCTGATGTCCCCAACAGTAGTCCTATGTAAAAGTACTGTAAGGCCATGCTCACACATAGCGTTTGCAAAACTCTGACAGCAGTTTTTAACGCACCCTATTATTCTGATGGGTGATGAGGTGCGTTAATGGCAGCAAAATAGAACAGACAGCACTCAAAAAGGGGCCCTTAGAAAACGCAACGATCGAGCACATATCTGCGAGGCCCCATTGAAATCAATGGGAACCTTGTACCGCGATAAAAAGCAGATGTGTAAGAGTGGCCTAAGGGCTCATGCACTCGGGTGTATGCGTATAACGCTGCGGGTCTCCCCACAGCGTTTTACTCATTTTTTAACCATATGCTCTTCCGTCAATGTGACTTTTTTTTTTATTCCTGGTTTCAGGGCGGTGATGCGCATGGAAACGCTTCCCATACGCAATGTATAGCATATGGACAGCGTTTCATACTCTGCTCATACAAGTGTATAGGGCTCGCACTGTGTAGGTACGCAGAGAGATAGAACATGCTGCAATAGATTTCTCTTTCGTATCAATATGCAAGGTCTACACACCGCTGCGCATGGAGCAATGAAAGTCCATTGGCTTTCATTGACTCTATTCACCGTGTATCACGTGTCCGTGGAACAAACAGTAAAAAAAAAAACGGTTGTGGATATGAGGGCTAAGGGTGTTATTACACGAGCTATACCTGATGCGGTATTTTATCACTAATTTCCCGGCTGCACTTGGATTTGCAGTTGGTTTAACTTTTGGCAGCAGTAGTATCCCGAATACAGAAGTGATACTCACAGTCCGTGGAGTGAAGCCTCAGGAACTAGATATCCGCTCCCGCTTCCCTTTTCTGGCTTTATGTAAAAGCTTGTGGAATGTGACCGGAGAGGCTGGATCTAGGAGGCAGTGTCATTAGTATTAACTATTGTTCTGCTGGAAAGCTGAATGTACTCAATGCATCTGTTGTCATATCTTGCAATTCTTATGTTAACAACATTAATTACAGCAATTTGTTTTGTATTTAATCTGGCAGGAATGCAACCTGATAGGTGCTGGATTATTAAAACTCACTTTTCTGGATAGAAACTAATTTATCAAGAGGCGTAGGGTATGGTGTTCCCCACTGATCTTTGTTTTTCAGTCTTCCAGAGATGACGTCATCGACTATTCAAGTGGCTACAGCAATCACATGGGTGGTCAGGACGTCAACATGGCAGTGTAGAAGAAACAGACTGGCAGGGAGCACCGGAGTGGTACTGCTGGAAAGTTTATGCTTCTTTTACGGTTCAAAAATATTTAATTGAAAAGCTACATAGCCAATAAGGTTACATTGTTGGTCCAACAAAACTTTACATTTATATATTACATTAAGGACAGCCTTCACATTTTAGTGCTTTGGGTATTAAAATATGGTCTTTTACCACAAAACAGGTGGCTTGGGACAACAACTTTGGGGAAACCAAGGGAGAAAGAAGTAAGGATTGAGACGGGACAAAGAGAATAGAAGAAAGAGAGAAGGAAAGGAAACGGATAAGTCTGATAGGTACTGGTGTATCTTGTCTCCACCGGAAGCTAGGGGCTGCCCTGGGTATCTTGTAGTTAATGCTCCCTGTCAAGCCCCTAGCTTCCCATTGGCTATGTGTGGCTGTACTGCAGTGCTGTGCCGTGGATGAAGACTTATGATGACTCTTACTCGCGACCCCAATGCTGCTGTGAGGGACAAGGCCGCCGCTGCTGAGGGACAAGGCCGCCGCAATAGCTGCTGTGTGTCCGGTGTAAGGCTACGGCAGTGTCTTCGGCACTGAACAGCTGGGGGAACGGGACAGCTAATCGGAAGCTGGGGGCTTGACACGGCTGCCCCTAGCTTCTAGTGTTGACAAGGTACAACAGTACCAGTCTGATATACATGACAGACAATTTGATTATTAATATAAGTAACACTAAGGTTGTATAATTATGAAAGTACAACACCGTTGAGGAGCAAAGTATTCAAACTGGAAAAGGAGCAGAACAGAATCCAAGAAGCCCAGATAAAATAGAAGCTAGAAAGCTTATTGTCATCCTTCACACTATGTTCTTCCATATACATTATATTGTCTGAAACCTCCAGCCACATCAATCATGGGAGCCAATGGAGATTTCCATAATCGCGGGCTAATCTGACATATGGCTAAGAGGAAAGATCTAAGTACTGTAGACCTTTTTTTAATTATAGAGATAATTCCGGACTTATCTATAAGGGAGACATTTCTGGGGAGAAGGAAACGGTCACTCTATGTAATGAATTATAATACAATGAAGTATTTACCTCTTGCCAAGAGTGGAGACCAAGGGACATGACCATCAAATGTGAAGAAAAGTGCCGCTAACAAACTTTTATTGTTTTATAATGATATATGACTTTTATTTAATTTTGAGGCATCTTGGAAACCTATTTACTTTTTAATTAATTTCTTAATTGGTTATCTCAGCTTAGTCTTCTACTTCTAATTTTTTGATATTCCACTTATATTTCAGTTTTGTGCTGGATACAATCATCAGATTTAGTGGTGTACCTACCACAGAGGCAGGACACACGGCTGGTATGGCGCCCGAAGTGAGAGAAACGCTCAGCATTGAACTGCTTCCTAGCAGTTAGATCTGGCTAGTGCTTGCAGCCACCACTAGAGGGAGCAAACTACAAACCAAGCTCAGTGCATAAATACAGCACCAGAACCCAGCTCAGTGCATAAATACAGTACCAGAACCCAGCTCAGTGCATAGCTAAGGTACAAACCAATCTCAGTATGTAGATACACTACAAGAACTAAGCTTATAAAATAAATACAGTAGCAGAACTAAGCGATTGTGTTGCGGGGGAGATAATGGGCTGACAGCAGCACCTCAGAACATTACAGGAAAGGAGACATAGCCAGGAGGAGGATGACTCCTGTAGCTCGACAAGACACTATTGCATCTGGCCAGGCGGAACTAAGGGGGATGATTGCCTCCAGCCTACATTCAACTGTTGCCCACCTGCAAGCTGGTGCTGGCGCACATAGCCAAACCTGGCCATGTATGTTGTATACTCAACAATTGGTTTGGATGCGTGTACTGCAGTATATGGGACTTGCACGTTATTCTAGTCTTGCAGATCAATGGCAAGGAATCGGATTTCCTCCTGACAAAGCTCTAATATTTCATTTAGATCTGTGACACTTTTGCTTCTGCCTGACTTGCAGTCATATGAGTTGGTTCTAGGAGTATGGACAGCAGTTAGCTCTACATAGTTAATACTGAAGTTCTGAATTAATGTGTAACATCCTAAAAACTGTAGTAGAAACAGAAGTTACTTATAAGCTTTGTAGAATAGTAGAGTGCTATAGAGCAGAGTGCACTAAAATGAGGTGATCAGAATAGCTCAGGGTAAAAGCGGGGCAGAGGGGCGTGGTCAGGGGCGGGGCTTATCACAGCGTATGGTTTTACCTCCGTCGTTATAAAATGTACAGAGGCATTTCAAAAAAGACAGGGAGTAAATTCAGCAGCATTTTTGCATCCAAAAACTAGACAAAATCTGTACCATTGGTGCGAATTTTGACTAGAAATCAGCCGCGTATCCGCAGCCGATTTCATACTATGCGGCGCTCCCCCTCACCTCCTCCGAAGGATTCCCGCTGTTGGCGCTCCCTGGCTTCCGGTTCCCAGCAACCTGTAGTGGCCTCACCTGACCAGCAGCACCACACCTGACCAGACTGCTGGCAACGGGAAGCCCGGGAGCACTAACAGTGGGAAGCCTACAGAGGAGGTGAGGGGGAGCGCCGCATAGTATAAAATCAGCTGCGGACACGCGGTTGATTTTCAGTCAAATTCCGAACCAATGGTACGAATTTTGAGTTTTTTGGATGCAGAAATGCTGTGGAATTTGCAGCGGAAACTTCTGCTGCAGACATTCTGCAGCATTTCCGCCATGTG
The DNA here is from genome assembly GCF_035609145.1 of Eleutherodactylus coqui. NCBI lineage: Eukaryota > Metazoa > Chordata > Amphibia > Anura > Eleutherodactylidae > Eleutherodactylus > Eleutherodactylus coqui. The sequence continues at coordinate 128,594,454 of NC_089844.1, read as the reverse complement.
TAAACATACCCTAAGTCGGCTTGAGGTATGCTGCCACGTGCAGAGTGGACAAGGGCTAACATCATGAGATAACTTCCTTAGAGGGGATATCCCAACAAAACATTTATCACCTATCCAGGGATAATGTATGAACATAGAAGGTCCGACTGCTGGAGATCAAAAGAATAGTGCACCGCAAATCCCTAGGTGAATGGAGTGGCAGTGCTCATACATGACCACCACTCCATTCATTCTATTCAGAGAGCTGAGCATATGTTCCCAGCAAGAGAAACCAAGTAGTCTTGTAGACATGATACCTTTTAATGGCTAACAAAAATATATAATGTTATAGCGAGCTTCCGAACTGCTCAGGCATAATGAAATAGTTCTGAAGAGGCATGCATATACTGTATATGTGTTGATAACACAGTAATATAGTTTTCAGACGGTCATCCTTGAGTAGGGTATGATGGAGTTTCTTTACAGTCTTCCTTGTTAGTGCAAACCAATATTTGCTATACAATATGCCAATGGGGTCCAAATTCTTAGTTTGTTAGAGGTAAGCTGATCTAAGGAGACTAACATCAAATCACACAGCAGAGGATGTGATCCAAAGTAATCTGTTAATTTGAGTGACAAGCGACCTTTTTATAGGATCACATGTTCAATTACAATAATTCGAATTTATTTCATTTGTTACCATTAGTCAAAGAGCATAAACAAAATATAAAATATACAAGATAAAGGATTTAACAGTATTCTTGTATCTTGTCACCACCGAAAGTGTGGCTGGTGACGAGATACTGTCTGCTTGATGGGCTGGCCACACCCCCTCTTTAGGTCCTGGCAGTCACTAAGAGTGGCTTCCCAGCAGCACAGTGGCTTCTTCTCCCTGGACTGGGCAGTGGCAGCAGAGCAGCTTCCCTGCCAGCCTCCCTGGACTGGGCAGCAGCAGCGAACACAGGGGGAGGGGCGCCGGCAGTGACTAAGAGGGACGGGGAGGCTGTGTTGAAGGCTGCAGGGATACAGTGTGAGTGGGGGATCGGCTGCAGGACAGCGCTGGGTGAGAGTGGGTGAGGGAGGGAAGGAGGGGGGGGGGAAGGCTGTGCAGAAGGCTGCAGGGGAGCAGGGACCCAGTATGAGTGGGAAATCGCCATCAACACAGCGCTGGGTGGAAGGCTGCAGGGGATCGGGGACACAGCATGAGATCAGCTGCAGGACAGCGCTGGGTGAGAGTGGGCGAGGGAGGGAGGGAGGGGGGAGGCTGTGAAGAAGGCTGCAAGGGAGCAGGGACCCAGCATGAGCGGGAAATCCCTGTCAACACAGCGCTGGGTGACAGGGGGGAGAGAGGGGGACGTTGGGAGAAAGGCTGCGGGGGAGCGGCAGCACAGCACTGGGTGATGGAGGGAGGGGGACGGGGAGGCTGGAGGACAATGGGGATAGCGCTGGGTCACAGTGTGCCTGGCATGGAGGGTTAGAATGAGAGTTGGTTTTAGTGCTGGGGTTCTATTATTAGCTGTAAATGCTTCCATCTTCATGAAGCCGGCTCTGACATGGAAGCATTAACGCTACTAATGTAATCCCTAACACTGAAACAACCCCTAACCCTAAACTGCCATTCCAGCATGAAGTAAATCCCCACGCTGCTAGGACCCAGGTGCACTGGGCGGATATAGCCCATCACTAGCTCTCCACCCATTCTGCTGGTGGTGACAAGATACAATAATACCGGATTTAACATCTAAAATGCCAATTGAACACACGCAGGCGCAGAGTTGACCATACATGATTAACTTCTTGGAATGGTAAATCTAAACAATAAGTTCTCTAGAGAGAATGTTTAAGAACATATGGGAACAGCTAGGAACAGTTCATTTTAACCCGCTGGCCAGTCTAAAGGCCATATAGCCATCTTCTGGAACAAAAGCCTTAGTGATTCACTCAGGGTTTATAAAAAAAAAAAATTTAATATCCATAAAAAAAGGAGAAAGAGGACAAATGAAATAATTGAAAAGAGACACAGAAGATGGTTACTTGCTTACAAAATGGCTTTGCATGAGATAGAACATGAAGTCATATTTAGAGATGAGCGAATATACTCGTTTCGAGTAATTACTCGATCAAGCACCGCGATTTTCGAGTACTTCCGTACTCGGGTGAAAAGATTCGGGGGGCGTGGCGGAGCGGGGGGTAGCAGCGGGGAACAGGGGGGAGCTCTCTCTCCCTCTCCCCCCCACACCCACGGCGCCCCCCGAACCTTTTCACCCAAGTACGGAAGTACTCGAAAATCGCGGCGCTCGGGCGAAAAGGGGCGTGTCCGAGTAGGTTCGCTCATCTCTAGTCATATTAATTTCACTAACAGTTCCCCCTTTTGCGGCCACTTCATCATGCTACCCAGCTCCTCCCCCATACCGTCAACGACATGACCTCTTCCCTCATCCCAAAAACCTGAGCTAACCACTAGGGAATGTGTTGCCTTACCTAACCAGGAAGATGGAGGTTCCTAGGAACCCTCCATAGTCCTCTGATTACACCCACGTAGCGTGGCCCCAGCTCACCTTGAAGGCCTCTATTCTGACCCCAGAGGAGTCATGTCTGCCGCATGCTGGGATAGCTGATGAAGCATGACGCAACCATTTAGTCATATCTGAGTTGGATTTCACCTAAAGAACATAACCATATTTTTCTCTTTAACAAACATAAACTACAAATCTGTGTATTAATGGACCCGGGAGCCAATTATTGTATAAATACTAGATTAGGTATGCACTGAATGCAACAACTAAGGAATATACAATTTACCACTATACTGCAAAGTGTGCAGAAAAATAAGCAGAAACCCTCTCACCCATATATATGTAACACAAACCTAGTTCAGCCTGCTCGACGGTTATCCTCCTACCACCCTTTTTTTTTTCCATTTTCTACATTTTGACTATGTACTTTGAGACAGGCATCCTGGTTAGAAATTACACTGAATGGGCCAAAGGTTATTCACTATTTAACTGCCAGAACCCTAGCGCAAAGCACTTTTTGTTACCTTTTAAGGTTACTTTTTAGAGATGAGCGAACCTACTCGTTTCGAGTAATTACTCGATCGAGCACCGCGATTTTCGAGTACTTCAGTACTCGGGTGAAAAGATTTGGGGGGCGGCGTGGCGGCGCGGGGGGTAGCAGCGGGGAACAGGGGGGAGCCCTCTCTCTCTCCCTCTCCCCCCAACTCCAACCCCTCACTCACCCACGGCGCCCCCTGAATCTTTTCGCCCGAGTACGGAAGTACTTGAAAATCGCGGTGCTCGGGCGAAAAAGGGGCGTGGCCGAGTAGGTTCGCTCATCTCTATTACTTTTCTATACTGATGAAGCAACACAATGGACAACTAAACGTTAAAGGGGTTCTGTCACAAAAAAAACCCCAAAACATACTCACCTGTACCATACGGGGCTGGTCACTGGGAGGCTGCTGGTCTTCTCCTCTCCCTCCAACAGCCGTCCGATCTCAGGGCAGAAGCTGGCAAAGTGCCAGCTTCCGCCCCTGCTCCGACCACTGCCGGACGGAAAGAACTGCCGCCCGGGTCAGTGGTCGACGCGTCACCCACTGATGGGCCTAGCCGTGTCTAACCACTGCCGTCCTCGGAGAGTCAACGGCAAGTGCGCATGTGTTCCCCTTCCCAGCGCACATGCGCACTCGCTGTCAACTCTTTGTGGATGGCGGAGGTTAGATGCGGGCAGGTCATGGGACCGCGCTTGTGTGAGCAGTAGCCGCTGAAGATGACCCCTCATGCGGCACCTGAACAACGGAGGGACCAAGTACAACGGGATTAGGCGAGTATGCTTTGTTTTTTTTTACTTTTCTGTTTCCACAGGTTAGACTGTAAAATGATGCAGGTGAGTATATATTTTTTTATTTTGCTGACAGGACCCCTTACTATACTTACCTAATCTAATACAGGCTTTGATTAGAAGTGTAATGTAAAAGGTCTGCTTTTTATATAAACAGCGCCACTCTTAATTATAGTCTGTGCCTGGCATTGAAGCTTATTTCCAAAGGAGATAAAGCCAGGAAAAATAAATAAATTAGGCTTTTTATCAAATCCTGGCCAACTTTTTAAAAGCATACTTGCCAGTCTAATAGTTTCTCAAAAAGCAGAGAGGATATCCCACCACCATCACCAGATGGCTAAGTAAGTCTCTGAAATACCCCGAAGTCTTTTCAATTTCCTAAGGGATCCACATAAAACTATGCCACAATATGCACAGTAAAAAATGGGAATATACTTAAGGCTGGTTTAGACACGATTATCGCTCAAAAAATCTTTTGCGCGATTTTCGAGCGATAATCGCTGTGTTCTTTAACAGCGCAAGGTGATTGCTTAAATGTTGAGCGATCACTTGTGCTCCAAGCAGAAGAGCCAGAAGACAAGCGGGGCCACTTGTCTTCTGCATCCAGCTGTTCCCTGCTCGCAGCGCCTGGCTGTTAAACAGCTGAGCACTCTGAGCGGGGTATGGAGAACACAGCTGGACTGCTGAAAGATCAGTGGCGGCTTAACGAAAACGGCACGATCTCAGTGCAGTTAGACACAATGATTATCGCTCAAAAGACGGCTTTGAGTGGTTTTTGAGCAAAAATTGTGTCTAAAAGGGCCTTAGACAGCACTGCATTTTTTGTGACATCACTGCAGGGGGGAGAAGAAACCCTGCAGTGATAGATAGATGGGGACATGGGAGTCCTGTTCTTGACATTGGCAGTGAGACCCCCATGATCATCCTGTCTTGCCATGCAGGAAAACATCCATCGCCCAGGGGTATGACCCCCTGCAAAAGAATGGAGTTCATATTTGTGCGTCTCGCCACACACAAATCTCACACGGTTTTCTCACCCGTGTGACGGCAGCCTAAGGATATGTTCACATAGGACAGATCTGAGGAAGATTTTCCATATAGGGCCTCTGCATGGAAAAGCTGCAGCATTTACAGTAGCAGCAAAGTGTATGAAATGTTAAAAATGCTGTTCTCACACTGTGGAAAAACTCGGCTGCAGAAATGGACATGCCGTGCGGAATTTAAATCGGCAGCACTTCAATTCTAGCAGCGGAGTTTTGGTGCTGAATCTACATCCTGAAATGAAGGGTGAATTCTGCACCAAATTCCGCGTCCAAATAGTGCTGTTTTTGATGCAGATATGGCGCTGTGGGCGGTCCACAACAGGCACTCTGAAGCAAACGCACCCCGTCTGGACATCACCTTCTTTTCGGTGTATGCCCAACCTTTCTGTCTCAAGGTTCAGTTTGAATGACGAAACCGTCATTCAAACTGAACCCTGGATGGAACCCCAGACTCTCATTGGTCAAACAGAGCCCAAAAAGTACAGATTTTTGCCAGATATAATAACATAGTAGCCTAAATTATTCCTTTTTCCAAAAATGATAAAAAGATGGAACCGTGAGACTGTGCACACAACACCGAAAAACAACATAGCTTCATATATATATTTTATAGAGGAGCGGCTCTTATACAAGGTTTTTCCAGGGTTACAATATCATGGCTGCTTTTTTCCCCAAACACAGCGCCACACTTGTCTGTGGATTGTGTCTGGTATTGCACCACAGCTCCATTGGACTGAATGGGAGCTGAGCTGCAATACCAGACACAACCCACAGGCAAGGGTGGCGCTGTGTTTTCCTAACCCTGGACAACCCCTTTAACTAGAACAATATAACATTTTCCTACATCACCGTTCCCTAGCTATGGGGGGGGCTATAACTACATCCTGCCGATAGACCAGCTATGCTGAGAGAGCAGCAGAAAACAAAACCACGTGTTACCATCAGCTGTCACTTCAGTGGCGCGTCCTGGTGACGTCAGAAGCAGGCGCCTCAGACCACGTGTTCTCTGTGAGCGGCGCTGTGTTGTTAGTCCAGCAGGCACCATGAGCTCCGAGGTCCAGAAGGGGAAGAAGAGAGGGAAGGGGCAGTACCTGGGCAATGCCAAGCGGCACAGGGGAGGCAGGCAGCTGGAGGTGGGCATGCAGGGCATCCTCATCACCTGCAATATGAACGAAAGGAAGTGCATCGGGGAAGCCTACAGCCTGCTCACCGAGTACGGAGACCTGCTATATGGCGCCGAGAAGGTAGGTGCCCGCTGCTCATGCAAGTGATCACCAAGCTCGGGAACTACAACTCCCATCATGCCATGACTGCTGCATTGCATCCTAGCAGTTGTAGTTCTGCAGCTATGGTGGAATCCACTGCTGTAACCAAAGGGCAGCTAATGATTGCTGTAGGTGATGCATATCGCTCCCCTTTAATTTCGCCATGTGTTTAAGGCTTACCTGTGGGTTAGATCTCCTGGACATCCGGTGTGGCGGTACATCAGCCCTAGTAGCCACATCCAGGGAGTACATGCATCCCATGCTGATGCACTGAGTATACAAAAAGTGCCCCAGGGCATACACAGGGCTTAGTAACAATAACTGACATCAAAACTGCCCAAAGGGCAAGAACCGCTCCCCACCGCCACCCAGTCGAAGACTCACTAACATTTATTGAACCAAATTATATTAAAGGGGTTGTCCCGCGCCGAAACGGGTTTTTTGTTTTTTTTTTTCAACCCCCCCCCCAATCAAAGCCATTCATCAAGCGCTGGCTCTGATTGGCTAAGCATCAGCCAATCACAGCCGGCGCTTCCAGGAGGCGGAGATTTTTCAATCTCCGGCCATAAGAGATGAAGACCAGTGCCGGGGATGGGAGGAAGCTGCAGCAGAGCCCTGGACAGCGCTTCCAAGGTGATTGTATACTTATTTGTATCTGCAACTAGGGTTTATTTTTGAGGTAGGGCTTATATTTCAAGAGGCCTAAGGCCTTTTTCACACAGGCTACAAAATCGTAAGATTTCGTAGCGATGCGACATAGCTACAAAACACATGCATGTAAATCCCATGGTTTCCAACAGGTTCTTTCACATGAGCGATGCTTTGTAGCCCGTGTGAAAGAGGCCTTACAGAGCTCTCCTACATAGCTATATAAGACATCAAGCAGGTCCTGCTGCGGACTAATGACTCCGCCTAAATAATATCGCCAGGTCTGCGGGTTTGAGTTAAAGGAAACCTAGAACACCTCCCACCCAAGTATATTTTTGTACTGCGCATGTATCACAAAATGAAGTGAAAAAGTATCAAAGCCTGGCTGATCATGCTCAGAAAGACCGAAATACAGACAGCGCCCTACTTACGAACGTTCGAGGTATGATTTTGGCTACATACAAATAAAATTGTCCTACAGTATGATGTAATGCCATAGCATTACATCATACTGTACAGTCATCGGGCAGGCAGTCTATCATGCCATGCCATGCCATAGGCAGCCCTGGGGGCTTTCACTAGGGTCTGGCATTACTTTCTGATTGACGCCTGAGGGTCCGCTCCACTGTCTTAGCGCTGCAGCCCATTTACAGTGTTCCCTGCACAGTTGGGCTGCTGCCCACCTGCCTTGGAGAGAACTGAAGCACACTTTAATTCAACAGGTCTGTGATATGTAGGGGATGCCCTGGATTTGAAAATCTGGAACATACCCTGAAATCCATGCAAATTTGTTTCCCCTGACACTTATGAATGCAATTTTTTTAAATAAAAAGTAAAAACCCTTTACTTGCATTGATCTGTACTTTGTTGCAGATTTTCCATACAGAATCTTCACCCAAAATCTGCTATAAATCCACAACATCTGAACATGGCCTATATCTTCTTTATGTTGTTTATACCTAAATTTAAAGGGCCATTTTGGCAAAAACACATTTTTCATCCCTTTTTCCCCTTACCCGATTCCTTGTCACACTTTGGAGGTCTCCTTTATATATTGCAGTCACTTCCGTGCAGTGCAGCCCCCTGTTTGATGCTTACCAGGCACCATCTTGATGTTGAGATTTTCACTTTCACATCAATAACATGATGCATCAGCACAGCATTACATCAGCAGCTAGAGACTGTACCATCTCTGCTGCAGTAAAACACTGACATTACATTCTGTATTTATCTAAATAAGCTACAGGCAATAAGTATACAGTCAAGAGGATGAGCAGTGATCTCCTCTATTATATCTGTATGGCAGGAGCTATGTGATCATCATCAGTAACTGTGGCAAGAGTGTTTGTGCCGCCTTCTGGGCAGTGTTGGTGGTAGGTTCTATGTAATTGCATTACACAGACTGAGGAACTGACTAAAAACTGAGCACACAACCCCAAGTAGATCTGAGCAGGTCAGAATGAGATCACATGACCATCAAGGACAAAGACTAGGGATTTCAGATAGAATGGAATCACTAATCACGGTAACACTTATATATACTGGGGGGATAACTACACAATGAATGAAAAAAAATCACCGCAGTGGCCCTTTAAAAGTAAATATGGATGGCAGATCAAATTTTTCATTTGTTTATCCATTTACAGCTATGTGACAAAGAAGATAACCTGTCGGGAAGTGAGGAGGAGGAAGATGATGATGATGTTGAAGCTGCTTTAAAGAAAGAAGTTGCCCAGATTCGCACATCAACTGAGAAGAATTTATGTAGATTTCAGTCAATAGAAAGTGGCGCCAATAATGTTGTTTTCTTTAGGACTCTTAATGTAGGTAAGTTATCTTGCTCCGAGGGCTGGATAATCTGTTACCAGGTGGAGTTTGTTTATGACACATGAATGGCGGCGTGCGTCTGATGACCGCTCCGCAGCTCCATCTCACCGGAGATGTCTCCTGCAGGGCATTTGCTTCCACTAGAGACATTTAAAGGGGACCTGTCATCAGCTATAACTTAGTTTAGGCGATATGGAGTCCGGGAAGCCTTTCTTCATGCTCTTTCCTTCCACCCCCAACCTCCCCATTCCTGCAGTGTCCCACAGTGCATGCTTGACTTTTTTTCAGAGGGCTGTGCATGCACCCTTCCTTTCATCTCTATGGGAGTGCATGCACAGCCCTCTGAAAAAAGGTCAAGCTGGTGTAGATGCACTGGGGGACACTGCAGGAATGGGGAAGTATGAAGAAAAAGCTCCCCGGACTCCACATCACTTAAACTATAAGCATTATAACTTTGTTTATGGTGCTTATAGTCACCACAGCTTGCCTTTTAAATCCCCCACCAACACTCCAGCACTATCGCTCTGGTGGTCTTTACTTTTCCTGCAGTGATGATGTGATGGCTACATCCAATCGCTAGGTTCAGCAGTCTCGTGCCATTACATATAGGCATCACTGTAGGGGCCAGTGATTGGCTACAGGGGTCACATGCATGTACAGCACGTTGCCGTCCCAGGCTAGTGGAATAGCGGAATTAGAACAGTGGGGGATTCTACTTGAATGCTTATGCCTGCCTAAAAGGGTTTTTACTGGCAGCGCCAAGATTCACCGGGGTCGGAGCGGAAGCTGCTGGTCCAACCCCCATGGTAGTGGCCGCACTCGTAATTCCAAGCGCCAGACCTTACACAAGCAGTAGCTTCCACTCCGACCCCAGGGGATACTGGTTCTAGCATTTAATGTTGTATTACTTGGCCTACCAGCCACATTGGGGGAGGATTTCTGTTCTCAGTGCATGTGTCTTGTTTCAGAGCCAGAGAAGTTGGTTCACCATATTTTAAAGGATCTGTACACTACAAAGAAGAGGAAGACACGGGTTATCCTCCGGATGTTACCCGTCACCGGTACTTGTAAAGCTTTCCCTGAGGATCTCAAGAAATATGCAGACACATTCTTCCAGCCTTGGTTTAAGGTTCCAAACAAAGGAACGTATCAGATTGTGTATAAGGCAAGAAATAACAATCATATGAACCGGGAGGAGGTCATCAAGGACCTTGCAGGTGAGATGATTAATTTGGCCATAGAAAGCTCTGTTACAATGGCATCTACGAAAGGTGCCGTACGCCCCCCCCCCCCCCCCCTCCTCCCTTCCACCCCGCGGTGAGATCGGGAGGCATATTAACAATTTCTGCAACTCTTCTGCCCAAACAACCAATCAGGTTGAATCAGCCAACCCAAACAACCAATCTGGTTGCTGAATAAGGCAGAGGTGTTGTAGAAAATGTTAATATGCCATCAGGGAAGCCGGGCAGGTGTCATGGCAGTCGGGGGCCTTCTGAAAGGCCCCAGGGCTGCCTTAGCAGACTGCCTGTCAAACCATCCCCGTGGGGTGGCTTGATAGACTGCCTGTCAAAAAGCAGTATGACGTAATGCTATAGCATTACGTCATACTGCAGGAGCGATCGAAGCATAGCTGGTTGTGGTCCCCCCTGGGGACTAAAAGAAAGTGTAAAAATAAGAACAAAAAAGTTTTACTAAGTATTTAAAAAAAAAAAAAAAAAAAAAAAGTAGTAATAGTTCAAAAAACCCCTCTTGCCATATTTGCAGTAAAAAAATCAAAATAATAAACCAAAAATACGTGTTTGGTATCGCTGCGTCTGTAAAAGTCCAATCTATCAAGGTAATGTATTATTTACCCCGCACGGTGAACATGGTCCAAAAACAAAAAAAATAACGCCAGAAATGCACTTCTTTGGTCACCCTATCTCCAAGAAAAAATATAATAAAAGCGATCAAAAAGTCAATTGTATGCGAAAATGGTACCAATGAAAACGACAGGATGTCCCACACAACCTGAGGCCTCACTCAACCATGTCAACAGAAAAATAAAAAAGTTATTGTGTGCAGAAAATGGACACAGAAAAGAATTTGTAAAAATTCAATGTAAAAAAAAGTACAAGTAGTACAAAAAAACTATACGAGTTTGGTATCGTAGTAATCGTACTGACTCATAGAATAAAGTTATCATGTCGTTTTTGTTGCAGTTTGTGCGCTGTAGAAACAAGACGCACTGAAAGATGGCGGAATATCTTTTTTTTTTTTCTCCATTTCTCTCCACTTAAATTTTTTAAAATGTTTTTCAGTACATTATATGGTACATTAAATAGAACCATTGAAAAATACAACTGGTCCCGCAAAAAACAAGCCCTCATACAGCGACGTCGATGGATAAATAAAGGAGTTACGATTTTTTTAAAAGGGAGGAGGAAAAAACAAAAATGGAAAAAAGCAAAAAAGCTCCGTCACTAAGGGGTTAAAAGATATTTTCTTAAAAACCAGTGCAACAAAAGCTCTATTCTGTGGGTCCGTATGATTACAGCAGTACCAAACTGAAAGTTAGCATGCCGTTTTTGGCTGTGTGGTGTTTGCTGTAAAAACAAGAAATGCCGACCCTCTATTTTAGTTTTTTTTTTCTTCTTTTCAGTACTTTATATGATACCATTGAAAAATACAAAATGGCCCTGTGCTCGAGGGGTCTTTTGGACATTTACTACTATCGTCAGGATTGGTCATCAGAATCTGATCATCAGGGATCCGCTGTTTGGAATCTCCGGCCCAGTGTCAGTGCAGCAGGGCCAGACATAGTCATCGGTGATCGGTGCTTCACTCCCATTGAAATGAATGGGACGAGCCCTGCTACTACATTTTCAGCTCCTCATTGCGGGCAGAGCTGGAAGTGTAATAGAATGCATCGCTCCCAATGAGAATGAAGCCATCGGTTACACTTCTGGCCCTGAGGACCAAAGACAATGCCCGATCCCACTGCATTGAGAGAGAGCTAAAAGATCAGCGAGGATCCCAAGCAGCAGATCCACACTGATCAACTATTGACCGAGGTGTGGTTAAAAGAAAAAAAAAAGCTGCAAAGTAAAAATGCTTTCAAAAATTGAAGTTTTTAATAGTTTTTGTCAAATTAACAAAATTAAATGTGATTGAACAGAAACTCTAGGTTGTGTCCCCACATAACAGGTACCATGTGGAACTGAGACTCTGCCCAGTCATGGCTGCCAGTAGGCACACAATCCTGCCGATAAGGTCAGTAAGATCGCTATTGGCAGCTGCGGCTGGGTGGAATCTCAGCCAAAAGTGGTACCTGTTACTTGGGAACCCCCTGTCATGCTGCATGTACACGAGCGCATTTTGTATGTTGCAAAATGCACGGAAATGGGTCTATTTATTTTTTCAGATTTTTTTTTTTTTTTTTCCCTCCCCCTATTTGTCATGGCCTATTTTTTTTGCGAGGGCAGAAACCTTGCCCATTATTTCCAATCTTTGAGAAAAAAAATTGCACCGCCCCTAATGTGAGTTTAAATCTTTCCTATTGAATACAGATGCATGAAGGTTGTATGTTCAGTTTTTCGTAAATTGCGTTGCATTCACATAGAACATCTCAATTTTACAAGCCCGATATTTGTCACTTTCTCAGACCCATATTGCGCTTTTCCATGTAAATGCAGCCTGAGGCTCCTTCACACTAGCGTTTTATCGCAGCTATTGTGCCACAATAAAGCGCCGGCCAAAAATGGCGCCCATCTGAAGCGTTGGATTCCCATGCACGTGTTCAGATGCGCGATTTATTTTTGGTGCGTAAAATCGTCCGTCCGGAAAAGATATACGCTGACTGGAAAAGCTAGGTCTGGGCCTATCTTTTGCTGGAATACGCCGACCAGTCCTGTAGACTGCCGGAAAAGGGAGGTGGAAGGGAGTTTAGCTGCAGCTCTGCTAAACTCCTTTGCCCTCTCTGCCCGCTGCTGGCAAAGGGAGGGTTTGGAGATTTGCACACTAGTTCTGCTAAACTCCCGCCCCCTTTCCTTGCCAACCGCTGGCAAGGATCGGAGCGAGGGCAGGAGTTTGACACACTAGCTCCTGCCCCATCCTGCCTTCTCCCTTTGCTGGCAAGCAGCAGAGATGGGCAAGGGAGTTTAGCAGAGATGTAATGAGATGCCTTCCGGGTGCATTGATGGGTACTGCTTTACGTTTCAGGGATCGTTGGGAGCCTGAATCCTGAGAACAAGGTGGATCTGACCAGCCCGGAGTACACTGTTGTAGTGGAGATCATCAAGAACGTCTGCTGCTTGAGCGTGGTGAAGGACTACACCCTGTTCAGGAAGTATAACCTGCAGGAGGTGGTAAAGAGCGCCAAGGAGGAAAAGCCACAGGAAGAGGCAGCGGATGACGGGAAGGAGCAGAACAAAGAAGACCCTCCAGTGGGCCCTGACGCCTAAGAACCTTGTACAGGTGGGGGCGGATCAAAGACCACCAACAGACTGCCACGGTTTATGGATTTTAAGAGCGAGCTGTAATTAGTTACGAAGGGAAAAAACTTTAAATATAAATACTCGAGCTGTACCATCCTGTGTTCACATTTACGGTAGTGTTTTTGTTTTCACTCTTGCCCCTTCCTTAGAGCAGGGGTAGAGGAGTAGTGTATGACATGCAGGGCTTGGTGACATCGTGTCTGGTATCGTGTTGTGTTTAAGTGATGATGTAAAGTATGTGATGGGTCTATCAGCTATAATAACGGGTGCTATGTGGGGTTTTATTTTGTTTATACAGTTGCATAAAATCTGGCCCACCATTGGCATCAGAGGGTTTCTATCGTGTTTAGTAAAACCTTCATAGTCCCTCGTTTAGTTTAAAAGAGCGGCCAACTTTCCGAACGTGTATTAGTAAATCCTTTTATTCGCTATGGAATGGCAACATTGGACTGTTGCGTCGTCGAACTTTGTGTTTTTGTTTTTTTCCCCCCCTCTTGTTCTTCCTCCTGGAAATGGATGAACGAACTGACAAATGAGAGGTTACCATTTTTCTTGTGTCTACAGAATTGCAAATCAGGAAGCTAGAATAACTACTCTGCAGCGCCACCTATTGATGGCTGCATTCCTGCATGTCAATGTTTGACTCTTTATTACAGGTCTGTATAGCAATGATTGGCAATTTAAACACTAAGGATGTTACCCCTCCCTATCTATACGATGGGACATGGTCAGCATTGACTGCACATAGTCAGGGACACATTCTGACAAGAGCAATGGTATGATCTAAGGCTAGGACCACACAGCGATCTTTGGCCCTGACATGGGTCAAGGAAATAAAGATCGCTGTGGCCTTGTGCTCTCATTGAAATCAAAGGGGTCGCAGGACGAGACACAAGTTATCATGGTCCACAGATTTAAAAAAAAAAATCCAAGCCTGGTCTTCATGACAACTTGTGAGTCGGACCACGACCTTATTGTCCTCAGTGATGATGTGAGATCATGTGACCTAGCTTAAAGGGGGTTTCCAACAACTTATTTTTTATTTATTTATTTATTTTTTTAATAAGCCAGACGGTACGTTTCTGCTGACTTTGACTCCTCCTCCAGCGCCCTAATTTCAGTTAGTGGGAAAACCGCTCAACTTGTCAGTTTTGTTTCTCCTATTTGGAAAATGGATGACAACGAAATGCAGATCTGTTACATTATGGATAATGCAGGTATGTACAACAGCAGGCAGGGTGTGTTTAGTACTACAAATTACCAGTTTGGCGGCGGTCATGTGCTGCCATAACTATTTTGCAGGTAGCAGTTTTAACTCTTTCCAATCCACTGTCTGACGTCTAAAGACATTCTGATTGAACGTTGTACACCTCCGATGTCGGAAGACGTCCGGCAGGGTATTCTTACTGTATATTACTGGCCGCTCTGTCGCTGGGGGCCTCTCCAGCATGTCCCACACCACAGTACTGGCTCTAGCCAGCAGATGGCGCCATTGTATGATGGAAGAAAGAGAAAGCCCCCTAGGAAACCCTGAATCCAAAATTGGATTGCAAAGGGTTAAGGATGTTTTTTTCTTTAAAGCTGGTCTAGAAACGCTATTGGGTACCTTCAGACTTTATTACATATGTGTACGATGTCATCTCATCCTAAAGGAACTCATTTTTGTAAATTAAATATTTTTATCTCCTTATTTTAAAGTTTGTATTTTACATTTGGCGTATGTGATCAGTGTGACGTGTAAGCGACAACACCTATACAGAACACTTCATTATGGAGCACATGGTAGGGTTACTGGTTGGACCTGATCGACCGGTCTTTTTTTTTTTTTTTTTTTTTTTAAACCTTTAAATATGTCGCTAGATCAAGGAATGAAGAAACGGGTATGTCAGATACAGGCACTTATACGATGCTTAAGGTCTCGTTAATCTAAAGTGTTTTTTATTGCTGTTTTTGAGCTTTTAGTGTATTCCTCTACATTTCTTCAGAAGTAGACATATTTGAGCTCTCACCAGGACACCACCTGTCCATAGGGATGTTATGGCAAGAGGACCCAGCACATCCTGGCATTGTTATGGGCAATCCATTGTCCGTACTGTATGGCTACTTCGCCGCTGCTGCTGCAGTGAAAATGGGTGGCTTGCTGGACTTCTCCCATCCTTAAAGGGGTTGTCCCGCGCCGAAACGTTTTTGTTTTTTTTTCCAACCCCCCCCCCCCCCCCCCCCCCCGTTCGGCGCGAGACAACCCCGATGCAGGGGTTAAAAAAGAACACCGGACAGCGCTTACCTGAATCCCCGCGCTCCGGTGACTTCTTACTTACCCGGTGAAGATGGCCGCCGGCATCTTCTGTGCGGTCCATTGCCGATTCCAGACTCCTGATTGGCTGGAATCGGCACGTGACGGGGCGGAGCTACACGGAGCCCCATTGAGAAAAGCAGAAGACCCGGACTGCGCAAGCACGTCTAATTTGGCCATTAGACGGCAACCATGGAGACGAGGACGCCAGCAACGGAGCAGGTAAGTGAAAAACTTTTGATAACTTCTGTATGGCTCATAATTAATGCACAATGTGCATTACAAAGTGCATTAATATGGCCATACAGAAGTGTATAGACCCACTTGCTGCCGCGGGACAACCCCTTTAAATACTGAGAGGAAGTAGACCCACCATAATTAGCTGATCGGCTATCAGGCTTTTTTTTTTTCTCCTATTGCTTTATATGTTCCCATGTAGTTATGTAAGGCCGCCTGCACGCGGACAGATTTGCATTGTGGAATCTGGAGCGGGCGTGCGCCTCTGGATTTCGCAGCAAATACCTACCATAGCATGCTATGGAAAGTGTTTGTTTTTTTTCTCCCTGCCTATGAGCAGAAAGCAATAGCGGTTTTCCACTGGTGGGGGGAGGGAATCACAGCATACTCTATTTCTAGGTGGATTCTGCGTGGACAGCTCCATCAGCATTGCGGAAAGGTCACGGATCCACATCATTGCCTAGTGATGGGCAGCACATCCGCAATACAGATAAGACTACTTCGGACAGGTACGCAGGGGGCACTGGCCAGACATGGGGTCGGATTCCGCTGCAGGTTTCTGCATGTGAAATCTGACCCACCCGTGTGCAGGCGGCCTAAATGTTGTGGAAATTCCACACGGAAAATCTGCAGCGGTTTCAGTACAAGTCGTGGATGAGATTTTACCGGATCTCATGCACATCATATAGGGGGAAAAAACGCAGTAGACTTTAAGCGCTCATGTCCACGGGGAAAATCAGGCCCGCTACGGATTCTCCATGGAGAATCCGTAGTGGGTCCCTCCTGCCCCGCGGACATGAGCGCTTAAAATATGAATTAACTTACCCGCAGCGGACCGGCCAGATCTTCTTTCTTCGGCCGGCGGATGTGCTCGGCCCACCAGCCGCGTGCCGCGCACATCCACCCGGTCGAAGAAAGAAGATGCGGCCGTGAAGAAGAGAAGAACTGCCCGGTCCGCTGCGGGTAAGTTAATTCATATTTTAGGTCTCCCGCGGATCCGGACGGCTTCCATAGGCTTCCCCACGGGAGACCCGCACGAAAATGGAGCATGTCATGCTTTTTTTCATGCACCATTTTTTTTAAATTCCCTTTTACTGACATTTATCTACCTGCGGGTGGTCAATGCATCCCTATGAGATGCGGATCTTAAATCCTATTTTGCCCATGGACATGAGGCCTAAACCTTCAGTATGTCAAGGTAAGGCAGCTTCAGATGACCGTAAGTGGGAAAACCGCACGTGATAGCGTGACATTTGCACAATGAAGGTCATGCTATCGCACACGTGTCTGCACATTTTACTGTACTTCCTGTGATTTGAAAGGCTGTGCAGCCTATTTCCACATGAAATTGCACCAGTATTTGCGCGGTCATCGGGTGCGCACCCTCAGACTCCTATGGTGCCCTTGGAGTACAAATGCACACCTGAATACAGCAGGTTGGGTGTTTTGTGACAATGTACCCATTGCATACAATGTGCGGCCGCCACACACTGTAGATTTTCAGAGCAGATTTCACTTCAAATGAAATAAGCAAATTTCACCTCATGAGGGTTTTGATGCAAATCTACTACGGCTCTAGAGTCCTGACTGTCTTCGCTCTCCTTAGTGGTCACAGCAAGTGAAATCTTACTCAAACATAGGAATACTACTTTAATTTTCTTAAAAGCAGCATTGCCTATCAGACAATTATAGCATATCTCTAGAATATGTAGTGATGTCTGATGTGCCACCTGCCATGAGATAATTGACCAATGCTGCCCATGGCAATACCCTCACAATAGGTTACAAGCATGTACCCAGTACAGACTATGATGGTCGCTCTGATGACTTCTGAAGTATATTAACACAGTCATAAGCGGAAGAGTCCATGATACAGTAATGTGAGCAGCAACATGGGAGATTGCTACAGTGTAATATACAGCTGTGTGAAGAAACCCTTACTTCCACATGCAGGTAACATGTTGCACTGACACTTGCTCCACTTTAGGAGCCTCATATGGCGCAGTGTGTTAAGGCAGCAGAAATGCAGTCCTAAGTTCTCGCTCAGGACTTGAAGGTTGCGAGTTCAATCCCTGCATGGTTCAGGTAGCCGGTTCAAGGTTGACACAGCCTTCCATCACCTGTAAATTGAGTACCCAGCTTGCTTGGGGGGAATAAGTTAGCACTATACAAATAACAGGTCCCTTTCCCCCCTTTATTAGAAAAGTTTATCAGATTGTTATCTCTGTACAGAATCTGCAGAAAGTCTCAGCAATCGCTGCCTGCGGCTGCTGCTTGGATTTCTCCAACAAATCATGGATTTTTTTTTTTTATAGCTGCTGGAAAATCCATATACAAGACGGATGATCTGCTGCACACAGAAATCTACGCTTGAATTAAAAAATATTACCTGTATTTCAATTTCCTAGAAAGCAATTTATAGTAACTAAGCCTTTTAAAAACCTCATGATGTGCCATCACATGTGAAAATTTTGATTAGTGGGTGTCCGGATACTGAAGCCTTCACCGCTTGCTAAAACAAGCAGAAGTGCTCATCGGAACACATGGCATGTTGAGCTGTTTCCATGAAAATTTCCACCCTCTGTGCCTTTGAAACCGCAGTCAAAATGTCAGCAATGTCAAAGCGTAACAATTAAAAAACTTCGTTCACACGGCCGTACGTGTAAACCGCTTTGTGTATTACTCAGTGGTTTACTGTGATTGTGCAATGAATATGACAACGTATCACGCAGTAAAGTAGAACATATGTTTTTATACGTGTGTATTATACATGCAAAAAAAAAAAAAGCTTGTGTGAGTGTGTAAATGAAAATAAGAGTGCTTTCATGGACTCCATTCAACCTGTAGTATGCAGTAAAGACAGGAATTAGGTCCTACCTGTTAATTCCTTTTCTTGAAGTCATCCTGACAGCATACACCTGGAGGTTGTCTGCTGGACACCTGTTGGGACAGGAAGCGGAAAATACAAAAGGCAACTCCCACCACCGGCTCACCAGTGTGTACCAAATAACTACAGTGACCCGGCTTTGCTTACCCAATCATCTTTAATACAGCAATCATAGTACCATACGTTACTTCACGTAAAATTAACTCAAGGGGAGGGAAAAGCCCCTATGCTGTCAGGATGACTTCAGGAAAAGGAATTAACAGGTAAACCTAATTCCTGTCTTCCCCTCGTCATCCTGACAGCATACACCTGGAGAAGTGCCAACAACTAAGGGCTTTAGGGAGGGACCACCGCCTGTAGCACCTTCCGCCAAAAGGCCATATCACGGCTGGCCCCCCAGGTCCAGGCGATAGTGTTTAGTGAAGGTATGAGTGCTCGACCATGTGGCGGCTCTGCCGATCTGGTCGGTTGTCGCCTGGGCTCTCTCCGCCCAGGAACAGGCGACCACCCTAGTGGAATGGTTCTAACGTCGCCCGGGAGTGGGATCCCCTGGGATCTGTACGCCTCTTCTATGGCCCTCCTGACCCAACGCGCTAAGGAGTCCTTAGTAGCGGCCCCTCCTCTGCGTGGACCCTGAAATTGAATGAAGAGGTTGTTAGACTTCCTGAAGGAATGTGTGACCTCCAAATACTTCAGGACTGCTCGTCTAACATCTAGATTATGGAACCTCTGTTCCGTGGTGTTACGGGGTTCCTGGCAGAAGGAGGGAAGTACTATACGCTGTTCTCTGTGGAAGTCTGTGAGAACTTTCGGTTGGAAAAAGGGGTCAGGCCTGAACTCTATTTTATCTGGGAAGGTGGTCATGTACGGGGGCCTAATAGAGAGGGATTGGATCTCCCCGATCCGTCTGGCGGATGTGATGGCAACTAGAAAGGCAACTTTATAGGAGAGGATCTTTACTGATAGATCTTCCAGGGGCTCAAAGGTGTGTGCGCAGAGGGCCTGCAAAACAAGGTTCAGGTCCCAGGGGGCATGGTTTCCCTTATAAAGGGGTGGAGTCTGACTGCCCCTTTCAGATATTTATTAATTAGCCTATGGTCGCCTAAGGGGAAGTCGAAGGAGGCCCCAAGGGCGGCCACCTGGACCTTAAGGGTACCAGGTCTTAGCCCCATGTCCAAACTATCCTGTAGGAACTCCAGTATTTTGTTAATATCGGGCTGTTGGAGGTCATGTATACTATGCCCCAACCACCTAGAGAAGGTATCCTACACCCTGGAGTATATTTTTCTGGTGGATTTTTTGAGGCTCTCACATAACGTTGTGGTCACCCTCCCTGATAGGCCCTGGCTCAGGTATTTTACCCGCTCAACTTCCAGGCCGCCAGTCTGAATTGTCGGACCTTTGGGCATATCACGGGACCCTGCTGAAGGAGGTCGTCTCTCTGCGGCAGATGTAGAGGCTCCTGTGTCGAGAGAGCGGCCAGGAGCGGGAACCAGGGTCTCTTGGGCCAGAATGGGGCCACCAGGATAACGGAGCCTGGGGACTCCTGAATTTTCCTTAGGACCCGAGGAATCAGGGGGATAGGTGGGAAGGCGTATGCAAGGTCCCAATCCCAGGCCTGGGATAGTGCATCTATTCCCAGGGAGCCCCCGTCTGCTCCCCTGGAGAAAAACCAGGGACACTTGGTGTTCTCCCGAGAGGCGAACAAGTCCACCTTGGGTGTCCCCCATCTCTCTAAAATTAGCTGGAACGCGTGTGGATGTAGAGTCCACTCCCCGGGGTCTATCTTCCTGCGGCTGAGATGGTCCGCCATGGAGTTCTCTGGGCCCCTTACGTGGTACGCTGTGATGGAAGGCGTCCGCTGCTCTATCCACCCGAGAACTTTCGCCGCCAAGTCTTGGAGTCGGGGGTTCCGCGTGGATCCCTGGTGGCGGATGAGGGACACAGTTGTTATGTTATCCGAAAAGATCTTAATGTGTCTACCCCTGATCTCTGTCTCGAGGCCCCGAATGGCCTTCCAGACAGCGCAAAGTTCTTTGTAGTTGGAGGATTGAGCAGCTTCCTCCCGGTTCCAGCCCCCTTGGACGTAATGAAGGCCTAAGTGGGCCCCCCAACCAGTTGCACTTGCGTCAGTAAAGATGGATACTGGGGATGCGGGGTACCAAGCCGTGGCTATGGCCAGGTTGGAGATAGACATCCACCATTCCAAGGAGGATTTTATCTTGTAGGTAAGGACGACTTTCCGATCCAGGAAGGCGGGGGATTTATCCCAGTTGTTTAGGATAAAGTCTTGGAGGGTTCTACAATGTAACTGGGCCCAAGGGACTACCCCGATGCAAGATGTCATGAGGCCGAGGACCCTCATGCCTCTCCTAAGGGAGACTTCAGTGGTTAGAGAAAGTGCCTGACACTCATCCTGGATCGTTTTTTTGCCTTTCTAGGGGAAGGGATGAGCACTGCTGGTGTGAGTCCAGAATCACTCCCAGAAATTATTTTTTTTTTTATTTATTTTTTTTCTTCTGCTCGGGCAGAAGACTGGATTTAGAGGAGTTGATGATCCAGCCTAACGACTCGAACAGAGTGTGAGGTTGACCTGGAACTGGAGTTCTGAAGCCGATCCTGCTATAATCAGGAAATCGTCGAGGTATGGGACAATCAACACCTTGTCAGTCCTTAGTGCCGCCACCATCTCTAACAGCAGTTTGGAGAACACCCGGGGTGCGGAGGAAATCCCGAACGGCAGGCACGTAAATTGAAAGTGAGAGACAGAGCCATCTATCACCAGGGCAAACCGCAGAAACCGCTGGGAATCTATGTACATGGTAATATGCGTCCTTTAAGCCCACGGTGGCCATGACACTATCTGGCGCAATTAAGGGGATTGCTGACCGCACCGATTCCATTTTAAATCTTTGATACGCGATAGATTTATTCAGGAATTTCAGATTAATTATAGTTCTATAGGATCCGTTGGGTTTTTTGATTAGGAACAAGGGGGAGTAGCACCCCTTGAATAGTTCTTCTGCGGGAACCTGAGTGATGGCCCCTAGGGACAACAGCTCTTGCACCCCCAACTGGAGGGCCTGAGCAGAAGCAGGTGATTGGCAGGGGGGGGACCACGAACCTCCGGGGAGGAGGGGAGGAAAATTCAGTTTTGTAGCCATCCGAGACTAGGCGTAAGGCCCAGGGATTGGAGGTCACCTCGTTCCATCTAAGGGCGAACCCCTTCAGTCTACCCCCTACTTGTAGGATCCGGGAAGGCGGATTCTCACCCTTTCCGCCTTTGGGATAGGACCAGCGTCCGGTTTTCCCTTTCCCCTTGTATGCTCTAGAGGGAACAAAAGGAGGAGGGTAGGAGGAGGAAGGCCGCTTAAACGATTTTTCCGATGGTAGTCCCTGGCTCTTATCCGATGCCTTCTCTAGGAGAATATCCGAGGAAGGCCCGAAGATTCTGTGTCCTTGGAAGGGCAGGGAACAGAGTCTATTCTTGGAGGCGTTATCCCCTGTCCAGGCCTTAACCCAGACAGCCCTCCTGGCTGTGTTCGAGAGGGCTGCGGAACGGGCCCCGAACCTCACTGACTCCATAGGGGCGTCTGCCAGGAAGCCGGTTGCCTGCTGGAGGAGGGGAAGGCAGCTGGAGATGTCCTCCCTAGAGCCCCTCTGAGAAATCAGCGTCTGGAGTTGGTCTAAGCAGACCGACATAGATCTCGCCACAGATGTGGCCGTGATGTTGGCTTTGACGGTCAGGGCCGCGGTCTCCCAGGCCTTTTCCATCGCAGAATCCACGCTGGTGTCTAGTGGATCCCGCAGTTGGGAAATGTCCTCAAAGGGGAGGGCTGCTTTTTTTGAGACCCTGGCGACCGCCAGATCCACCTTAGGGACGGTTTCTAGGAACTCGATATCTTCTGGTGTGAAGACCATCCGATCCTTGAATTCCTTGGACAGGAAGAATTTCTGATCTGCCTGTTTCCACTCTGTCAGGATCAGCTGTTTTAAAATGTCATTAACTGGAAATGACTGTTTTGGCTGTGGTAGGAGTCCCCGAAACAGGCTATCCTGAAAGGATGCTGCTGCGGCACCTCTTCCTCCACCTGCATGGTGCGCCGGACTGCAGTTAACAGCTGACCCAAGTCCGCCGATGAAAAGAAATGCTTCCTTGCATCCTCCATGGGCGGCATGGATTCTGAAGGAGAATCTTCTAGGACCTCCTCAGAGTCTGACTCTTCCATTCGTGCCCGCCTTACCCTTCGTGGGGGGCGGCAGAGAAAGAGAGGAGAGCGAGGCTTCAATCTCCTCGCGGATCATGGATCGGATGTCCGACATGCCCGAGGAGCCCTCTTCGCGGATCACCTTCTCCGTACAGTCCGCGCATAGTGGCTTGGTGTGGCCCTCTTCTAGCCGCCGCAAGCACTCGCTTTTTGGCCTCTCTAACCTTTTGTGCATCTCCGTCCTAAGAGACGGAGACAGCAAAAAGGACTTCCAGCACCAGATCCTGATGTCTCAATCCTCCCTCCCCGGTACTCCCAAAGCAGTCTACTCACCAGCAGGCTGCTTTCAGTGTCCTCTCTGGCTGACATCTTCAGTAAGGTGCAGACAGGAGAGATGCAGAGGAATCCAGTCCTTTTAAATGTTCAAATTTGGCACCGACACGGTCCCTGTAAGTGAGGCCCCGCCCCCCGTGACGCGGTCACGCTGACGTCACGCCGGACTCGGGGGATACGCCGCATACACTGGGACGCCGCCGACCAGCACACCCGTGGGGACGCCGACCGGACCCGCCGCCTAGGAGACACACATGGCGCCGCGCTCGCGCCGAACGGACCGCCCCGAGCGCTGCTGGCATACCTCTCTAGACGTGGATCCCTGGAGACACCGGCGTCCGAGCCTGTAGGTACCGGGGCTGCTTCCTACCGGTTCGACAACCCCACTGGGCTGCGTACCGGGGCAGGATTTTCCCACTGGGGGAACAGTGCTGGGTAGATCCTGCAGGTGAGGGTCCCTTCGTAGGGTCTCACCCACGCAAGCCCTGCCAGCCCGAACAGAGGGTCGTCCCCCCCCCACGGGCGGACAGGCTGCATGGGAGTCTTCTTTCTTCATTCACCTCCAGCATACACCTGGAGGCTCCGCTTGGACTGTCCTGTAGGGACAGGAAGACACTGGTGAGCCGGTGGTGGGAGTTGCCTTTTGTATTTTCTGCTTCCTGTCCCAACAGGTGTCCAGCAGACAACCTCCAGGTGTATGCTGTCAGGATGACGAGGGGAAATTCTGTTTGTGTGAATGAGCCCTTAAATATTGGCCTGTGCTGTGCGCTTCCACCATAGGCTAAATTTACACGCAACCATTAGCGCTCAAAATTCATTCAAACGTTTAAGTCAGCTTAAAAACAAATAGTCAGCTTCTCATCCCATGTAAATGTTCCCCACTGCGGGAGAAGCCCACGGCCAGGCTTTGTGTCAGCACTCCTGCATCCCATGTAAAAGGGCCATAGGTTTGTAGGCTGCTTAGCATTAGTGAGAGACGGTCAGTTTTACTGTTTGGACATCTTATTACGGGAGAGGAGATGCCTGAATGTGGACCAGACGACAACTTTACACCAGCAGCATATTTTGCGTTTGCCAAATACTCAGTCTGGGATCACCATTTCATCTTCTCCAGGTAATACATTGTGAGCCTTTAAACACTTATCCCCCATTTATAGGACCCCCACCACTGAAGACTTCAGCTTTGGTGCATTCAATGCATCTGGATTTTCTAAAAACTGTCTTTATATTGCATATACTGTACAAGAGCCTTTATCACACCTCCAGAGCAGCGCTGCCAAAATCATAGCATAAACTTACCTCCTCCAACCTGCTTCTGTGCAAAGAAATTACTCCAGCTCTCTTGTTGTGCACACAAGTTTCACTTGCAAGCAAACTTCTTGGCTCATGCCATAGAATATATCATCCAGACAGAAGCAGGTCAAAGTAATTCACGGTTAGCCAGTCAAGTGATTAAGAACTATGGCGCACATTTATAGGGACTGGCATTTAATACAGTCTAAGACTAAAGTTCAGTTAAAGGAATAAACGCGTGAACTGTATAAATGTGGCAAATTTATCTGCTCTAGTCAGAAAATTAAATCTGATGGCTTCAAGCAGGTGTAGATTTGCAACACTTCAAAGTTGACAGGCACCAAAAAAAAAAAAAAAAATTATAATATATATATATATATATATATATATATATATATATATATATATATATCACATTTTTGCACAAACGTGGCACGATTCATGACTTTTCTAAACAAAACAGTTACACGTTGATTTATGAATTCCTCTTAGTGGTTGCTCCTTGTAGTCCTGTGCCATGGCAGTAAGTGGTACACCCAAGTTGATTGGTGGTGCTTTGCCCCATAAAGTTGTCATGCAGTGTACTTCTAGAAGTCAGTCTCGGGTGATTCCGGTCTATGCTCATAGTTGGACTGGCACTGTGGCAGCAGACATCCCAGTCTACATCTCTGGCTGAACGAGGTTGGCCTCACTTACACAGGCCTTATCTGGGAGATGCATGTTGAAGTTTGACAGTTTAATCCACAGCAGAACTCTGAGGCCGAGCCTTAACAGCTCTACTGTGGATTTTTGTGTGGAACCACATGCAGATTTAGCCCCAATCAATGAGGAAAATCCACATGCAGCCATCCCATGGGGATTTCATGCAGAAACTGCACCAAGAATTGACATGTCAATTTCTTTCCACAATGGATTTCAAAGCCCAGGTGCGGAAAAAATCTGCCATATTTAGAAAGCTAACAGTGCAGATAACCCCTTTCAGTACCGATGATCTATCGTCAGCATAGGTTATCAGTAGTTTTTTGGGGGACCCTTGTTGATCACCTGATCTCAGCCTCCACACTCACTGGAGTGGGATTGGACATCCAGCTTCAACCCCAATGCAGAAGTGCACTTTTTTTTTTTAATTTAAAAAAGTATAGCGCCCATTGATTTCAAGGAATGGGCGCCATAGCTGTCATAAGGAAGCTATGCCTTATGACATCCCAATGCAGAAGGAACCATTATTATCCAACCAGCTGCAGTGAGTGGGGGCTGATTTACACTTCCTATAAAGAGAATGTATCTGATCTTACTAGAGCTATTCTAGTAAATGGGGAGCATATTTTACTGTGCTGTTCCTCAGTTACTCCTCCTGCAAATTTATGAATAAATGAACTATTTGTTCTTGTTTAAAGGGGTTTATCACTGCAGTGCCTCTATCTTGTCAACATTGATTGGACTGACACTGTAGGGACCCCCAACTCCCCACATCCCTCCTGCAACTGGCAATACCAGATAACGATTCATACATTTCTAGTAGGAACAACAGAGGAATGACTAGAAAGAGTTCCAAGAAAAGATGCTCCAAAATGTTTTATCAGGGAGAATAAATATAAAACATGTCAGCAGTAGGCCCAAATATCAAAGTGAAAGATGGAGCGGTACAAAAAGGTATCATAGATTTGTTCATTTTAATGACAACTTTAGAATTATCACAGTGCTGCTTTGCTATAAAATATTTTTTTCTTCCAAAGACATCTTACAGATTGAAATTTGTCTGACACTAACATATATACAAATAGGTGAACGCAAGAGACGGGGACATGAGCACAGGGCAGAGCCGGGTCTTGTTACAGTCTCTGAAGGCACTGGTATAAGGAAGTCTGACCCTTCCATGTGTCTCTATGGCACAGAGCTCTCCCCCTCCACCCTATGCAGAACAGAAAGATATACCGTATCACCTCCCACATACAATGATACTATTCAATTAAAGAAAAGGATTGTGCATTTAGAAGGGATTGAGAAGGGTATATGATATACAAAGTGGTCTCTTTTGATCCTCTTAACCAAATGTGGCTCCACAGTTAGGACACCTCCGTTGCCTCAAGGCGAGACAGAACAGGATTCCAAGCGGGAAGAAAAAGATGGCACAGAAGATCCCCAGGCAGGTGAAGGAGTCCTCCAAAACACCGACCCTGCGATGATACAAACAGAATACACAATGTTAGATAAAGTAATATAACAATCCTTCATTATCAATCATGTGCAATAAATATGTGCACCTGCACTTATAATGGACTTTGCATTGGGGTACAATTTATATACCTGGGGCAAAAAAAAACAAAACACATTATACATTCAGACGTAGGATGGATCTGGTTTCTATTCAGCAGTGATGCAAGCCAACTCACTTCTGCAACAAATGTAGCACTATACACTATTCTACCACCAGGTGGCATCATGAGCCATCTAAGATTTTCCATAAAGCCTCTCTCAAACAAGCGTATAGTCCCTGCATATTACGCGTGAAGTTTTTTTGCACATGTAATACATAGTATTCTCCCATACACTTTAGTTGGCCTCGTACACAGCACAAGAAGTTGGTTATGTTGCAAGTATGCAAGTCATTGCGTGAGTGGTACATGCATGGCATTTAGCTCATTACGCCCGTGTGAAGCCTTAGGCTATATTGAATACATGTAAAGGGAGGGGGGGGGGGGGGGGGATTTTGGTTTTATCTTATAAATTTAAAATAAATGAGGTACCATGCAGATTTCAGAATCCATGGTATGCCCTCAAGTTTTCTAAGCCCCATTCACATGTGGTGTGCGGTACACATTGTTATAGGTATGGCACAAAATCCAAGCCAAAAGCTTGCCTTCTCTGTATGTGGCTGTAGGAGTCATTCACACTATATAAAAAAAAAATCCATGCCAGAAAAACAAATTAACCCCTTGAGTGGCGGGTTTCCTACCACCCTGTCGTGCCCACCAGGGCAGGTTTTTTAAAATGGTCTAATCATTGAATTTCAACTAATTTTGCAGTTGCGTCTCAAGAGCCATAACTTTTTCATTTTTCCATTGACATGGCCATATAAGTGCTTGTTTTTTGCGGGACAAGTTGTGATTTTTTTAAACAGGGGGGAGGAAAAAAAGAAATGGGGAAGAAAAAAAGGGGCCATGTCATTAAGGGGTTAAATAATGTATTAACTTCCTTCTCTGGGTCATTACGACGCACATGGATACCACATGTGTGATTGTATTTTTGATTTTTTACAAAGTAAAGGGAGACAAGTGTTTTTTAAATTTTTTTAATAATTTTTTTACTTTTATTTTTTTAATTTTTAAAAAAAAATTTTTTTGTCCCTTTAGGGGACTTCCACAGGGACCCATCAGGACCCCTGATCACATTCCAGGGGTCCGATGGTGACAGCCCTTTACATGCTGCAGTCACAGACTGCAGCATGTAAAGGGTTAACAGCAGAGATCGGAGGTTTTCTCTGATCTCTGCTGTAAGAGCTAGTACCTAGCTGTCCTCTGACAGCTAACAACCAGCTCGCCCTGCCACAGAGACCATCGGCTTGCTTCTGACAAGCCGATGGTCTCTATGGCAACCTGTAAACAAAGCAGGACATTGCCGCAATATCTTCTGCTGGTTTTTCAAAGCCCTTGCACTACTCTCTGTGGGTCTGTGCAGGCAGAGCACACTGTCACAGATTGTGGTATTGTGCTCTGCAGCTCCCATAGTGATACATAGCCCGGAAATCTTCCGGGCTATGTTGCTATGAGCAGTGGAGCTCGTCACGGAACTTTTCCGGGTGTGCCACTCAAGGGGTTAAATGTAGAATTTCATTTTCACACAATGTAAACCCAGAAGCAGGGTAGCATACATCGGACTAACACGCGTGCGGATAGATTTTCCTATGTTGAGTCCGTGTCAATACTGAGCATGTCAGTTTATGACTTCTTCCTGGCACAGCATTGAAGTACAAACTTCAAGTATGAATGCAGAATCCCATTGCAGTCAATGAAAACACAATAAAAGTCCATATTGCACTCTGGCTACAAAACAAAACCCAGCAGCTTGTGCATGTCAGACATTATATAAGAATTCACATGACTAATAGAACACAATGACCTCTTCCTTGTCTGCTTACAATGCACTTCATCTTCATATCATATGACCATCACCTGACGAGAGTTATTTAGGGCAGACGCACGAGTGTGACCGATACATATATCATTTTACAACAAATCCCGGCTAGTATTTAGCTATAACCGTACATAGACAATAGATTCAGGTGCAGGAATATAGCTATAGGTGGAGCGGCCATGCTCAGATTGGGTTAAAGGGGTTTTCAAGGCAAAATACTATTGACAACCTAGCCACAGCATAGGTCATCAATAGTTGATCAGCTGGGGTCTGCTGCTTGGGACCCCAACCGATCAGCTTAGCGGGCACCTGCTGTCAGCACCGCTACACACAGGAGGTCAGAGCAGAAGCTGCTGCTTTAACCCTGCGACTAGTGGCCAGTGGTTGCAATTGCAGAAAAGCTGTCAGAAAAGCTAAAGCTAATAATGAATTGAGGCTTGCAACAGAGACCAAAAGCAATAAGAAGGGTATGTCAAAAGAAAAAAGTCAAAGATGCTATTGGATGCTTACAAGATGAAAATGGTGAATTGGTTAAGAATGATGTTGAGAAGGCCAAACTTAAATTCCTATTTTGTATCAGTTTTCTCTCAGAAAGTAGATGGAACATTAACTGATCTTCCCTGTGCTATTGGGGGAATAAAAGAATGCAGGCTATCTGCATACTAAGCAGAGTGATGGTGAGGGAACACTTAGCTAACTTAAATGAATTCAAGTCTCCAGGTCCAGATGAATTACATCCTAGGATACTAAGGGAAGCAGTGGAAGTAGTTACTGAACCACTCGCCATAATCTTTGCAAATTCTTGGAGAACAGGAGAAGTCCCAGAAGATTGAATAAGGGAAAATGTCCCTTGTATCTTCAAAAAAAAGGGAAGAAGGTGGATCCAGGAAACTACAGGCCTGTGGGCCTGACTTCTATACCGGAAAGATCTTTGAACAACGAACTAAACAGCATGTATGCAAGTACTTGGATAAAAATGGATTAATTAACCACAGCCAGCATGGGTTTGTAAAAAACAAGTCATGCCAGAAGAATCTAATTTCCTTCTATGATAGTATCACCAACTGGGTTGATCAGGGAAATGCGGTGGATATAGTATATCTTGACTTTAGTAAAGCATTTGACAGAACATCTCATACCATACTTAAAAAAAAAAAAAGAAAAAAAAAAAAAGAAAAAAAAAGACCAAATATGGGATTGACAAGGGAACTGTTAGGTGGATTCACAACTGGCTGAGTGATCGTACTCAAAGAGTGGTCAAAAATGGCTGCACATCCAAGTGGAAGAATGTATCAAGTGGGATACCACAAGGCACCGTCCTGGATCCAGTTATGTTCAACATTTTTATAAATGATCTGGAGGGAATTGAGGGTAAACTGATCAAATTTGCTGACGACACAAAGCTAGGAGGGATAGCCAACACTGGAGAGGAGAGAGTATTCAAAAATATTTAGAAAAGCTTGCACAGTGGGCAGCAGCTAACAGAATGGCATTTAACAAGGAGAAATGCAAAGTCTTACATCTGTGCAAAAAAAAAAAAATGGAAAAAAAAATAAAAAATACATAATGGGAGGAATTGGGCTAAGCAGCAGCACATGTGAAAAAGACTTGGGTATACTAATAGATCATAGACTGAACATGAGTCAACAATGTGATGCAGCAGCCAAAAAGGCAAACATAACTCTGGGCTGTATTAAGAGAAGCATAGAGTCTAGATCATGTGAAGTCATTATCCCCCTCTACTCTTCCTTAGGCCGCCTGCAGACTGGCAGAAATTCCGCAGCGGGATTCCCCGCAGAATTTCCGCCTCTGGACGCCTGCATAGGATTGCATTACAATACGCAATCCTATGCAGACGGCCGCAGTTTGTCTGCGCGAAATCCCGCACAGCAAACAGACCGCAGCATCTCCTAATTCTGTGCGGGGCTCTGTGAGCCCCACACAGAAACTTCACTCACCGGCCACCGGCTCCGCTCTGCGCATGCGCCGGCTGCCCGCACATGAAAGCCGGAGCTGTGGGCGAGTTCCGCACTGCTCTCTGCAGGCGCTCGCAGCCGGATCCGACCCGGCCGTCTGCAGGCTGCCCTAGTCAGACCTCATCTGGAATACTGTGTCCAGTTCTGGGCACTCCACCTTTTTAAAAGACAGACAAACTGGAGCAAGTTTAGAGAAGAGTTACCAAGATGGTGAGCGGTCTGCAAATCATGTCCTATGAGGACCGGTTAAAGGATCTGGGAATGTTCAGCTTGCAAAAAAGAAGGCTGAGAGAAGACTTAATATCTGAAGGGCTGTCACAGTGCAGAGGGGTCAGCCCTATTCTCATTTGCACAAGACTAGAAGCAATGGGATGAAACTGGAAGGGAGGAGACACAGATTAGATATTAGAAAAAAAAAACTTTGACAGTGAGGGCGATCAATGAGTGGAACAGGTTACCACGGGAGGTGGTGAGTTCTCCTTCAAGCGAAGTGTTCAAACAAAGGCTAGACAAATATCTGTCTGGAAGGATTTATTGATCCTGCACTGAGCAGGGGGCTGGACCCAATAATGACACTTTATGCAGTTATTTTTTTTTATTTGCATAGTGAGTACTTAAACCCGGGCACACAACTTCACAAATTGAGAAGTTGCAAAAAACTACATACAAGTGACTGCAAATAGTGTTGGGTGATTTAGTAACTGCTGACCGCTCACAGATTGCATCATCCTCCAACATATGACTCCTCTTGGGTAAAAGCCAGAGCACAGAAGTAGAGGATTCTGAGCACCTGAATGTCCACCATACTTATTATGACTTAATAGAATAATTCTAAGGCAAGGCCGGTTTTACACAAGTGTTTATGCATCCGTAATACCAGTGTTGTGGCCTGACTGCGTGTTTAGTCACCTGAACTCATAGGTTCCTAGAATGCTTTGGGTTTGTGTTCGTAGACCGCCGTCGGCCCTGGACTCATCTACATCACAGAAGTATAAATGTGCCCACAATACGGTACTGTGAAACTGCCCTAGGAAAAACTGTTGCAGAACCTGCATGTGTTACATAAGAACTTTGCCACAGATTATGTGGCCGATTCACCATGGATTTTATCCTATACACTGTAGACAAACTGCTTTGGGGCATCTTGCTACTCAGTATAGAACACGGTACTGGTTGTCTGGAGGAGGTCTGCTTCCCACTGACTAGCCCCTTCCAGTGTATGGAGATTTCAGTCTGTCAATAGATGGAAAGCTTTTTTTGGGGAGGAGTCTATTTAACTGACATGAGCTAATTTGCATACTTTGGAGCATTGCCTGAAAAGAAGTCTCCATACACCCTCTGGATCTCTTCAATGAAAACCAGTAACCCCCTGAAAATTTGAAATGCATAATGAAAATCCAAAGCTTTTCTGCATGATTTTCCCAGATTTTGAAAGTCCCATCGACATGTAGGTAACAGTAAATCCACACCATGATAATATGACCTCAAGTATTGGTCGGCATCTCATACACAGGTCAGGTGATCCAGCTACAGTCAAATACTTCAGAGTGACTGCAGAGTTTTCGCCCTAGACTTTTAGCTAGCAGTTTAAGGGGTATTCACCATTGATGACCTATCTTAACAAGAGGCCCCAATAGCTGATCAGTGGGGGATCTGCCACTTGAGATTCCCGCCTATCAGCTGATCTTCCGACCCGCTGTTAGTGCGCATTGCAGTCAGTCTAATAAAAAGCTTTCAATGGGAGGGAAGCAGTCTATTATACTTCTGGCCCTGGCCATCAATGCAGATATCTGGCCCAGCTGCTCTGACAGGATACCAGCTGACCCTCTGGTCTGCTAAGTGGTGGACAACTGTCAAGCACCTGCTATTGTCAGGGTAGGTTATGAATAGTGCCCAGAATACCCCTTTAAAAGGATTGTTTCATAAAATTAACAGATCTCCCATCCCCAGAATTGGGAATAAGCGTCTTATTGGGGGTGGTCATCTGAGTTGCTGGGACCCTCACCAATTAAAACAGGTGCCCTGAGATAAATGCAACAGCAGTGTATGACCACTGCCCTTACCCATGCAGCTGGAACCCCAAACGCTTATCCCCTATTCCGTGGGTAGGGCATAGTTCTTTTTCTAGAAACTTTTTATATTTTTTAAGTCAGACAGACCCCCTTGAAATAAGAGAGTATCTATAATATTCAGCAGGTAAGCCATTCAAAAGCAGTTGCTATAGGCATATTCTAGCAGTAAAGTGAGAATTTGCCAGTGATAACACAAGTGTCTGTATACGTCACCTAATGACCGTCCCATTACCTGCATGCTGGACACCCTCCGACTACTACCACAGAGGTCGTTGCTGCCGGTTGTTGGATAATCGTGTAAGTGCTGGGGTAGGTAACTTGCGGCGGTGCAATAAAACCTGAAAAAGCAATGTCAGAATGTCAGCTTGCTATATTTAACTCCACGCACACACTACACTTTCAATTAAGTCACATTTTACAGAGCTGTCATAACCACCAACCCCTCAAAACCTTGATTGAAAACTTACAACTATGACATTTAAAAGGGAGTATTTCTTCTTATAGAAGATGAGCAAGTCAGAAAATCCCTTTTCAATACAGAGGGTGGGGTGGACCAAATTACAAGAACACCATACAAAATGCATGGGATTTTAATCATTGGCGCTGAGCTGCCCTTTGTCTCCTGCTAAGCTGAGAACTTTCCTGCCAAATTTGTGTTTTTCTTCACCTCTTTCCCTGCTCTGGGTGGTTTTGGGAGCCGGCTGGCAACAGCAGCTGAGTGGCTAAAACCTCGGACCAATGGAACCTTGTTGCTCAGGCAGATGATCACCTCTACCCGGCAGCATCTGTGCCATATTACCTTCACTTAGAAATCTGTCACTACATGTTTTATTGAAATAAGTTACATGGGATTATAAGTCATAAAACTGGCATTTCGTATGGCGTTTCCATATTTTTGTCCACACCCAAATGAAAAGCAAACGATTATTCGTTATTGGCTGCGTTTAGACTGAATGATCATTTTTTGCTCGTTTAGCAATAATCGTCCCGTCTATGGGAATGATCCGGACGAGTCACGTGCCTCTTCTGTAGAGCACACGGTATCCGTCAAACAGCTACAAGTTATCATTTCCAAGTATTTGCCGGAGAGAGTGAGGAAGTTAAATATTAACATCGCAAACAGTCAAACGCGTTACAAATGGTTTATGACGACTGCAGGGACAACGGAGCTTGCACCTCAGGATACCGATACACAACAGCAGATAGTAGACATTGCAGATGTTGGTGAGCAGTCCTATCAGACACAGACCCACAATGGCAGCCAGATAGTCAGACTACCTGAAATACCAACTCACAGGACTCCCGGCGTGGGCAGAGAGAGACAGCCCTGCCACCAAATCCTGGAGAAACCACAAGTGCTCAAAAAGTATCTGGAAACCAGAACTACTAGAAAGATGTAAAGGGAGATCAGCCAAATCCAGAGATGTCCTCTAACGTCACAAGCGATGCCCCTTTTAAACATAATAACCTGTTCATTTAATCTATTAGAGTATCAAGATTGTACGGACTGGAAGGACCCCCACTGATGTTCTGAGGCTCTCTTAGGGCCCATTTAGACAATTATTGCTCAAAATTCACTCAAAAGCCATCTTTTGAGCAATAATCGTTGCGTGTAAATGTGCCCATCTTTCACTTTTAGTTTCAAAGGTTTTTTTATTGTGTTTTATATGCATACATATAAGTAGTAGAGATGAGCGAGCATACTCGCTAAGGGCAATTACTCGATCGAGCATTGCCCTTAGCGACTACCTGCCCGCTCGGAGGAAAAGGTTCGGCTGCCGGCGGCAGGCAGGGAGCGGCGGGGGAGAGCGGGGAGATATCTCTCTCCCCCCCGCTCACTGCCGAACCTTTTCTT
This sequence comes from Eleutherodactylus coqui, assembly GCF_035609145.1. NCBI lineage: Eukaryota > Metazoa > Chordata > Amphibia > Anura > Eleutherodactylidae > Eleutherodactylus > Eleutherodactylus coqui. The sequence goes on along the minus strand of NC_089844.1, from coordinate 128,560,089 downwards.
CCAAGCGGGCAGGTACTCACTAAGGGCAATGCTCGATCGAGTAATTGCCCTTAGCAAGTATGCTCGCTCATCTCTAATAAGAAGCTCATAACATTGTTAATATCACCATAGAACATCTTTCACTTTTCTGCCGAACGATGGTTTTATGTTCGGTATAAAATCCATCGTTCGGCAGAAGAGCTGATAGCAAGGACTTCATGCTGTGTCCTCCGCGGGGAGCGCTGATTACATTGTCTCAGCTGTCAGCCCCATGGCAGAACAAAGGGAATGTATTCAGAGAACAGCGGGTGGTGTGTTCCCTGATTACAGCTCCCAGCAACTCACATGCTACTAATAGGCATTAGTAGCATGTGAGTAGTTTATGCAAAAATAAATAAAATCTATCTTTTGAGCGATCATCTTTGTGTCTAAATGCACCTTTAAAGGGGGTTTTCCAATTTAACACAAAAAAGACAATCAACTTTGCTGTAAACTAATTAATATGCCAACAGCGGCACTGGAATACTGATTCAGTGCCACCCCAAGCGGTGTTATTGAGGACTCCCTCACACAGGCGTTTGCAGAAACGCAGGGTTGTTCAACGCTGCATTTACTGCAGATTCCACCCGCTTTCAGCAGCGCTGGCGTGAGTTATGCCACCGTTTTCAGCACAGCTGAAAGCGCAATTAAGGCTGCTGATAAAAGAAAAAATAAATAAAATTATATATATATATATATATATATATATATATATATATATACACATACACACACACACACACACACACACATACACACACATACATATATATACACACACACACACACCTAGCTGGTGAAGCCGCTGTCGGGACCTTGTGAAGCCAGCTGTTTGCCCTGATTGGCCTAGCACCGTTGAGTGACAGCCGACTGAGCCAATCAGAGCCAGCACTGGACGTGTCCAATCACAGCCATTCAATGAATGAATGGCTGTGATTGGACACGTCCAGCGCTGGCTGTGATTGGCTGAGCGGGCTGTCATTTAATGGCACTCAGCCAATCAGAGCAATCTCTCGTTGGAGCCAGGTATTTCAAAACCCCATCACCAGAGAAAAAGTTCCCCTGCTGGCTGAGAAGTCCCGGGAGCGCCGCCGGGAACAGCGATATCACCTGCAAGGGGAGTATTGATTTTTTTTTTACTCAGGCAGTGTAGCTAGGGGGTTTAGCGCTTTAGCAAGTTGTGCCGCGTTTTCAGCAGAGGGGCCAATGCTTGATACAGGGATTCAGAGAAAAGCGAAGCCATTGGCCACCCACTCAGAACTGCATACGCCCATGTGAATGAGCCCTAAAGGAGTGCTGCAGCACCCAACAGCCATCGCCACTGTGCTTTTACACAGGAGGATCATCGCTCAGTGAATGCAGGCAGATCGGGCCGGGGATCGTTCCTGTCCACCCGCCTCCATTTACAGATGGACGACCAATGATGATTTTATGGTTCGCGTGAAAGATCTGATCAGCGATTTATAAAGAACACAACCTTTAGCAGTGGCTTCTCTCCTGCAATGGCTGGACACGTTGGAATCCACATGCCCAATCCTTTTCCTCTACAGTCACCATTGATGGAGAGTCTGGTGAACCCCAGATACACTAGATGGTTGTCTGATCCCTCCGAGATTGGTGCATCCAGATGAAGTTTACCTAATGTGACCGGGCATCTTACAGTCACTTCCACGTCTCAGAGGAAGATACTTTAGTGACAGTTTTCTTTTGAAGGGGGATCTACACTTTCTTCACTTCTGTTTTAAGCTGGCCATATACATGATAGCCACGCCTGGTCTTCATGTTGTCAGGAGACCATCAGGCCATCATATGATGTCTCCTACTGCGTATGACAGCTTTACCCATACAAAATAATCCTCCTGACCTCCCATGGATAAACGCAGATGTACCCCATACCAGCAGGGGGATATAGCAGAGATAAAGTAGGCTCACTAGATTCCCTTTAAGGGTGAATGCCCACGGACGGATTTCTACTGCATTTTGTGTGGCGTAAACACGCAGCAATAAGGTTCTATTGAACCAAATAGCTTTCTGCCTGCCAATGCCAACATGTTGAATTCTACTGCGGATTTCTGCAGCAGGAAATAAATCACGGCATGTTCTATTTGCCGCGGATTTATGTCACGGGAGGTCTCCATTAATATAGCATTAGTGGAGACGTGGAAATCCATCATCACCAAAAGGCACTTTTTTGTTTTTAATCGCGCTACTCCTGCGGCGTAAGGCCGATCCGACCATCCAGCTTCTCACATCCCAATAATGCGCTCCTCTCAGACTCTAGTAACGGGGTGAAATCTCTTCTCTACGTCGTAGAGGCGTCTAGTGGCCAACAAGCTCTACAGAAGCGGAAGAAGAGGTCACTACACACAAGGAGCTCCGAGAGCCTTTTATAGGCCAAGGGGGGAACCACTTTTAGGGTCTCTGATGACAAGACCGTTCATCTAATCACACCATAACTCATCATTTGTATATCTGTCTGAGATGGAACTGCATGCCAAGTTTTGCAGCAAACCCACACCTCCAACTAGGGGTGGGATTTTTTTGGGACAAAGTATCTACATGAAGAGCACAGGGGAGGGGGGGGGGGGGGGGAGTTTAGGCATAATGTCCACAGGCGGATTTTATTTAATGAATCTGCGTGGGTCATCTGCAGCTCTAGCTGCCCATAGAGAAGCATTGGGCATCCAGACTTCATTTAAGTCCTGCAGATCTGATGCTTGCAGATGCCACATGCGGATATTAAATCGCAGCATGCTTTATTTTATCGGGGATCACGCTCCATTCATCTCTATGGGAGCCTAGGATCCACAGTGCATCCACAAATACATTTAAATGCATCACTCCAGAATTGAAGGTTAGAAGCAATTAGGGAAGTGGGGAAAAAGCTGGGAAATGGGGTTGCAGATTTTTTCTGTGCAGATCTGCAGTACATGCGCCATATCCCGCAAGGGGAAAAAAGTCAATTTTCAGATGACCCGCAGTACACCAGCTGCAGAAATCTGCATGAAAGACTGACGCATGCCGTGGACATATGTATATGCAGAGAGATGAAGAGGGTCGACAAGATGGAAAGAACGGAAATGTCAGAAGACAGCTCCCCGTTATATGTAGGTCACCTCATCACAAGTGTAGGCATAAACAAGTAGGGGGCCACATGAGGTTTTCGCTATGTGACCCAATCGGTGGTTAGTTAGTCCTTGTTTGCCGCATGTTCCTAAACCTTTGAAAAGAATTGTCCTGTGGAAGAAAGTCATTCGCTGTCAGCAGGATAGGGGGTCAGGTGCTGATCTGTAGGAGGGTCGGCTTGCAGAAACAGAAGCAGCTGATATGGAAGATCAGAACTGAAAGTGAAAGCATGGGCCTCTACCTGACTATAAGGAAATCTAAAATGACGACAACTGCAAAATATGGCCAAATTCAAATCAAAAATCGACAATGAGGTCATAGAGTTACGTGCGAGCCTTCATCTTCCTTGGCTCAAACATTGACCAGACTGGAGAAGCTTTGCAGAGACACAACATAGGATAACATTGGGGAGAAATGCAATGCCAAACATGGCCAAAATCTGGAAAAGTAGGCATATCGGCATAGCTGCTAGACGCAGGAAACTGCAAACCATCATAGCCATGTGTGGATGTGAGAGCTGGACTGCAAAAAAAGCTGATAGAAGGAGGATTGATGCGTTTAGGGTGTGGTGCCGGCGAAAGCTGCTGTGTATACCCCGGACGGCGAGAGTAACAGAAGGACTGAATTGTAGAAGACCCGATATATCACTGGAGGGCAAGATGACCGGAATCACATGGACAGATCAGAGGCAAAAGACCCGGCCGCCAAAGAACACGATGGCTGATACTGTCAGATCTGATACTGGTGTGGATATCACACAACTGGAAGAAGCAGTACAAAACTTGGAGGGAGACAGACTTTAGGGTCAAACAACTAAACAGGGGTCTGACTCCTGGAACCTCCATGGATTCTGATAACAGGGCTCTAGAAGGTCCAGGAATGATGAATAGCGGTGAGCATGTGCGACCACCACAGCAATCATTTCCAGGATCAGTGGGGGTCCCAGTGGTCAGTTCCACACCAGCAGATACACATCTCATATCACATGGACAGGGGGAAAACGTACTTGAGACAACCAATATAGCTACTTTCCCCTTACTGAACCCCTTGAGGACCAGGTTGTTTTAGTCCTAATGGGCCGGACACTTTAGGGATTTTACTGCCCCCCGTTTTATTTTTTAAGTTACCAAAATGATTTTTGCTGTTTTTTCTCTGTGACATATAGGGCTATTTATTTTAGATTTTTTTCCACTGACTTTTTTTTTTAGTTTTATGGGGGGTAAAAAGCTAAAAAAAAATATTTTTTTTGTTTGTACTTTTAAATTAGCATATTTACACTAAAATAAAGTACGGCTTCCTCATTTGGATACAGAATTTGTATAGTTTGGGATCACAGAGCACATAAGGCGACGGTTTTGGGTCCTGTTAGAGTTTTTTTTCTATTTTATTCTGTAAATTAATAACTTTTATACCTTTTTTTACTATGTCCCTCATGAGGTCATAAAACATCTAGTGGTCATTCACATTGTATTTTTCCCCTTTTTTCATACTACAGGATCCATAAGAGCCCCAGTTACAGGGAAAGCATTTCCCCCCTGAAGTAACAATAGACTGGCAGAGCTGATCTGACCCTGCTGACAGAGGGCACCTGGTGGTCATGAGATCGCTGGGTCAGATGGTGGAAGTAATACTTTCACTCATTGAGCGCTATGTAGCCTGGGAAGGAGAATGCAGAAGCAGTTAACTGCTTCTACCTTCTCCTCCAGGTCCTCAGCTGTGTCTGACAGCCAAAGACCCTACCTGCTCCTGCCTGATTGCAGGAACAGAGGCTTTACTCCCACACCATATTTTTTGCCATTTGCTGGGACTGAAGCCCTGGACCAAGCATGGAATATTTACCGCGCTTGGTCCTTAAGCGGTTAAAGGGGGTTGTCCCACAGAAAGAACTTCTCCACAGAAGCCACAACCGTCACTGATGAAAGCCGAAGAGGCACAATACCCCGCAGAACATCGCAGACCCTTCATTCTAGCCATGAATAGTAACCTAGGGTACCTTCAGATAAGACCACTGTCGCTCATATGCTTTCTCACTGGAGCGGTAGCCGTTCAGGGAATGGAGGTGGAGTGCGCCGAAGATCCCTTCTGACCTCCCACCTCCATGGGCCGCGGATGGGACGGCTTCTAGTGACGTCGATGGAAGTCATCCATGCTGGAATACAACATGCTGCAATTTTCCCTCCGTGAGCAGAAAAATCGCAGTTGATTTCTGTTCATGGAAAGGCGATTTCCCATAGCATGTCTATGGGCAGTATATGCTCCTGATTGTTCAATGCAAATACGCCCATGTGCATCGGGCTCAACTCAGACCCCCATGTAGAGCATTATCTTCATCTAAGGCTCCATGGAGACTGGAGAATTCTCGCTTGCTCAAGAGGGCCAGTGATGTCAGCGGCAGCTCGTCGCACTCCTGTGTCCGCTTTAGACCGTCGCACTCCTGTGTCCGCTTTAGACCGGCAGATTCATTGTTGACTCGTTAAGTATCGCTCAGCGGTTTCACGGACGCTGTATAAGCCAGTGTGAGACACTGAGCGGAGAGTGATCGAACTGAACGCGTCGATGATTATCTTTCCATCTGAGCAAGAAACTAATGTGTCTCATTCCTCATTGGTGCGCACAGACCAAACAATTACCGTTCACTTTCTGCTCATTTGAACACTTATTGGTCATTTAGCAGGCCCCTCAGTTCAGTAGGAGAGTCTGAGGGTGCAAAGTACCATTAAAATAAGATCTACCCAAAAATAAGCCCTAGCATGATTTGAGCATGCAAAAGAATTTAGGTTGCTTTGAATATAAGCCCTACTCCAAAAATAAGCCCTAGTTACAGGTTATTTAAAAAAAGTCAGTTTAAGTAGTGTCCAGGCGGCTATACATGTAAAGTTACGTTTTTCGGAGCAAAATTTATATATATATATAACCATGTCTTATATTCAGGGAAGCAGGATACATAGAGACGCACTACAGACCTTATGTCACAAGTATCCGATATATAATGCCAATCTGATATTTCAGTACACGAACACAATCCGGCTGATATGACTTTTTGGAGTAGCAGAGTTAATATATAGGTTCCCCATTTATTAGCCCCATCCCCCATATACTCCTACAAGTCTGCTCACCCCCCTGTATGGCCAGTGCTGCAGGATACCCACCCGCGCCCGTGCTGTAGGGGTAGGCTGGAGGTGGGTAGACCCCCTGCGCTGCGGTCTGTGGAGCTCCGGGGATAGTCCCATAGCCCTGCGGCTGCTGCTGCCCGTACTCGCACCCCCCGGTGGCGGCCGGGCTGTAGGCGGGAGGTCGGTCCTGCAGGAGCGGCTTGCTGTCCATGCTGATTCCTCCCCGAGCACACAACACACTGCCAGCTGCTCCCTCCCAATGTGCTCGGTGCTGTGTGCGGTCAGTCACAAGACTCGGGTCATGTGACCACTCCCTGACTCTCCCCGACAGGAAGCGCCTCTTAAAGAGACAGTAACACAATCTACACAGCCCTCTACTTGCTATCCTGTGGAATAGCAAGCCGTGAAAGAGTTAATGTCTGAGCCCAGGGGGGGCACTGGATAATCACTTCTATACAAGAGAGGTGGTGTAGTGAGGTGACATCATGGGAAAAGCCTTTCAAGGAGCATGTGCCCCCAAAATAAAACAGGAATCCCCTAGAAATGCATGGATCTGTCAAGATTGGGCTTGTATGCAGACAGCAGAGCTGGTCACCCATGTAGGACTGGGTTGGCCATTCATTTGACTACAGCCGATGCTGCAAGGGTAATAATGTGTGATTAGCCTAAAAAAATAATCTGCAGTGATGTAATGTGAACAAGGGGTTAAAAAAAACAGCAGCCCCTTTAGGGAGGTTCACATGCAGTGATTTTTGAAACAAGGTAAATGCAGTTTTTGATGCAAGTGTTTTTGAGTCAAAGCCAGAAGTGGATCCAGCAGGAAGAAGGCGTAGAAGTCCTTCCTTTATATGACCCGATCCTTTAGGATCCACTTCTGACTTTGGCCTAAAAAATTGCATCAAAAATTGTGTTGTTTTTTTTTAATGTATGTGAAACCTCTCTTAAAGGGGTTGTGTGAGAAAAAGAAAAAAATGGAATGGTTGGGCAGGTGAGTAAATAAAAATGATCACCCTCACCTGTTTTCGGCCCCTGGAGACCCAGCTGAGCGTCTCCTGCTGCCCCTTCCCTATCCTCCGCCACGGAGGGCTGCTTTGTCAGGTGACCCCTGTGTCCAATCAGAAGCCACAGTGCCACCTTCCAAACTCACATCCTGGGTGCCAGGAGTTCGGGAAAGGGCAGCAGGAGATGCTTAGCTGGGTCCCAAGGGGCCAAAGACAGGTGAGTATGCTGTCCTTTTTTAATTGATCATCGGCTCTGCACCAAAATCTAATGCAAAATCTGCAGCAAATCAGCGACGCACAAAAACACCCTTAGGCCTCATTCACACAAGCGTGTTTACGCGCGCACAAAACTGCGCATCTATTAGAACCATTGGTTTCCTATGATGTGTTCACATGTCCGTGTTTTACAGGCGTGCAAGCGTGCACACCTGCAAAGGATAGGACATGTGTGCGGTATAGGTCCGTGCTGCACATCAATATTTCCCGCACGGAGTCCGTTCATCACTGAACACTGTTACAGTGTTCAGTGACAAGGGGACTCCACGCGGGGAGTGAATAATCCCTACCACAGCTATGACAGCTCTGTCAGAGGATCACAGTGTCCTGCAATTGCTTTCAATGGGGCTGCTGCTGCTGCCGGTGGCCCCATTGAGAGCAATGGGCTGCCAGCAACCCCTGCAGTGATTTTTGGGGAAGGGCTTTAAATTTAAGTCCTTCCCTGAAAATCATCCGCAGCTGGTGTAAAAAATAAAATAAATATATACTCACCTGTCCGCTGCTGTCGGGGCTCAGGCGTGTAGACTCTTGTCTCCCTGCACTGCTCTGAAGCTCTTTCAGCAGCAGGGATTTAAAATCCCCGCCTGCTGAAAGGGCTGTATCTGATTGGCTGAGTGCTCAGCCAATCACAGGCAGCACTCAGCCATTCAATGAATGACAGCTGAGCACTGCCTATAATTGGTCACAACGCTCAGCCAATCACAGGCAGCGCTCGGCCATTATTTGAATTTAATAGGCAATAGGCACGCAGCTTCATTCACGCGTGTTTTGGCCATTCCTGGTGATAAATGCAGAATATAAGACATATAATAACCAGATCTAGTGTTATTTCTCATGTACACATGCAGCAGCTTATTCGGAAAAGTCACCTGAAAGTTCGGGTACACTTTGAAGAGAAACTTCAACAAAAGCTATACTTTTATTAGGGGGTTTCAGCATCCTTAAAACATACCTGCCAGGTGTCCCTCTTTTGGAGGGACAGTTCCTATTTTCGACCCCAGTCCCTCTGTCCCTCTTTGGCCTTTAATGTCCCTCTTCTTGACCTTGGAAGTAGATATGCATTAATAAGCTTACCATGCTGCTCCACAAACTATCTGTATGGTTCCTATCTGTATCTGAGACCCCAGGTTGCATATTATTCCATCATATGGTGACTTTTGTGCTAATATTTGTGCTAATGATCCATAATTGGGAGGTAAGCTTAAAAGTGTAGTCTTGTCTCAGCCAAACATGGCCGCAGTGGGAATACCTCTGTGTACGAGGTGGTTGGGTGTCCGGGACTACGGAAACAACAGAGCGTGGTAGTTCTACACAGTTTCTATACCTTCTGACCAGCCAGGGCCACCACATACCGCTGTGCCCGCGGCCGCGGGGGGGCAGAGGGGGTCAGTCACAGGCACATATTTTTCCAGCACATTTCGGTCACACAAAAAAGTCTCCATTTGCGCACGTAATATGCTGCGTACTCCCACTGGAGAAAGAACACATCTGGAACTGGACAAAAGTACGGTGAAATACGCCGATGCGGGCACCAAAAAGCATCATTCATTCCGCAAAAATGCTTCGCCCTCGGATGCGCAAAAGTGCATCTGCTCGTGTGGATCTGGCCTCAGTTTACATCGCTGTTACGGCTTCAGTGATAAGTCTAACACACGGCTCCATTTCCCCCCGGTTGATTTCTAGGGTTTTTTTTTTAGGTTTCTGGTAATGGTTAATGGTAAAATTGCGCAGCCTGCAGCGCTACTTGTTCTGTTTAACCAACAGAAACCTAAAGTAATGGAAGCTTTCCTTTTAATGTCCGGTTTTTGTTCTTTTTTTTAAAAACCCCATTGAAATCAATGCGCCAAAACAATGATTTCTGTCTTAATTCTGTTTCTCTGCTCCTAAAACCAAATTCTGACTGAATCCCCAACGCAGATGTGAACTGCGCCTAAGGGCCCTCGCACCCATGAACGTGGCAATGCGCCATGATGTCAATCGCGACCCTTTCCCGTGAATCTACTTTCAGTTTAAGTGCACCCCAACGTGTTTCAGTGCCCCCTATCATAGTGATGGGTGATGAGGTTCGCTAAACGGCCAAAGATAGACCAGACGGCGCTCACACATCGCGGCGCTGCGATCGAACACGTCTGCGAGGCCACATTGATTTCAGTGGAAGCGTTATACCACGACTAACGCGGCGTTAGAAACAGCTGAGCGGGTGGTGTCGGGGGAGTGATATATGAACACCCCTTTAAGGCTGGCTTCACATGGCCATACGCGTATTTGCACGTGCATGAGCGCTGTGTATCTAAAGAACTATTTTGCGCACACATCATTTTCTACCGCCCCTTTGGCCCTGCAGGGCATGTTCTTTTGCACGCGGCAAACGACGACGCAATTGAAATGGCTAATTAGCTAGTTAGATGTGTTCTTTTTCTAGCGGAATCGCGCAGCGTATCTTCTTGCGCATTGCACGCGCTTTTGCGCACCTCCTATTGACTGTAATAATGCGCAAATACCCGGATAAATAGCGCAAATTCTATGGGGTTTTCTTGCGCACCAGAAATGCCCATGCAAAATACGGAAATGTGACCAAACCTATTGAAATCAATGGGTTGTATTCTCCGCGGGTCACATGCGCAAACTTTGCGCAGTCAACTACGTCCGTGGGAAGTCGGCCTAAGGACGGGTGACAGCGACCAATCAGAATCCAGTTTTTGTTGAAAGACTGGTTGCTACAGGCAACTCCTCCGCCTTGCCTTTGCAGCAGCTGTGATGCGGTGGTGCCACGGTTAGGCGCCTTTATTCGGTCGCAGCGCACACAGCTGGCGCCATATATTTTAATGCCACCATAGTTTTGTAAACTTCCATGTTTTATTATGTAACAGTGTGATTCCCCCACAGCAGCCCTGTCATGGTGTACACTACAGTCTGCTGGCACTCAGTACAGCGCCCCCCTCCCTCCCGCTCCTGACCAGAGCACTAGCATGTACAACCACACTGTGCGGCTGTTTTTGTCATCTAATTTGACGTGACTGCCTTCCACCAATCACAGCGCACTCTGATCCACCAGCAGCCAATAGCAGAGCACCCTGCTCGGAGTTGCCCCGCCCCCGTGTCTTCTCCAAGGAGGGGGAACTGCAGAGCAATGGCTGCACCGTGTCAACATCTCCAATGTGTGTGGACGTGAGCCGGGCACCTCCTACGTGTTACTGTGCCAGCTGCCAGGGCGGCAAGGTGAGTTGTCGGCTTCCGGCATCTCCGCTGCCGACGGCCTTTTGTAGAGGGAGGGAGGGGTAATTAGTGGTTTATCCCACCTTGTACTCCATTAATTGTAGAGGACATTAGAGTAGGAAGGGTTAACCAGGATGAGCTCTGCCTGTCCATATGGTCGGTGTTTACCTATGGGTTATTGCGCCCCCTCTGGGTTTTATGTGTAATTACACATAACTTTTATTTTAGGGGTTTTGTGGCAATTTTGTCCTATGGAGTATAGCTGCCCTGTACCATATGTAGTACTACAACAGTCCACGTACTGTGGGGGCAGCACTGGGGCAGGGTATTGCCTCTGTGGGGTGGTGAACACTGAAAAGTCACCATTGGAATTTCTGTGCAAACCAAGATTGCCCGCTATTAGTTACACCCACCGGTGGTCCCTGGCGATCTCCGCCGTACGGTGGGGAGGGATGATGGCACTCAGCGGCCGGTAGTTTTATGGCGTTCTTGCACTTTCATTTCTGATGGACCGTTGACAACAAAATTGCAACTTCGTGGTATAAATGCCATTTGTGGCAGCTGTTGCGCCGTGGTCTTGCTGGGTTTGGGTGGATTCACATCTGCATTGGGGAATCCGCTTTCCTGCTCCGTTCAGGGAATCCCCTGGTGGAACATGCTTTTTTTTTTTTTCTTTAATGACTGAACCGAATAGCGCCACACGGAGTCCGCTGACTATAATAGGGTCCTTCGGTTTTCGCTCAGCTGCCTGGAATTTTCTGGCAAGGAAAAGCGTTTTTTCTGCCAATATTTTGTGCCGGCTGTGTGAAGGAACCTCCAGCACAGATGTGACCCCGGCCTCTGACCCATACATGGCCTGTGCCAGCGCCTATAATGTGCCATTGATCGCCATTCCTACGGGAGGTCCATGCATTTACCAGTCTTGCTTAAAGGGGTTCTGTCATTATAAAAAAAAAATAAAATAAAAAAAAATAATCAATCCTCCCCTATTCCTCCCACTTACCGCACCTTCTCCCTGCCGATCTTCTCTTGGCCCCTGCAGTCCCTCAGGTCCCCTCACCCCCAGCCGGCCGATTCATCTGGTGAGGTTATGTCCACTGCCGGCATTCACCTTCCTGCAGGGCAATGTACGCTATGTCACTAGCGACGTAGCGCTCACTGCCTAATGCCGCGAGACAGCGTGCATGCGCAGGCTCGGTATAGCCATCAGCAGTCCCTGCTAGGCAGTGACCGCTACGTCACCAGTGACCCGGTACACTGACCTGCAGGAGGAAGAGGATCCGGCCGGCTGGAGGTGAGGTGACCCGGGGGACTGCAGGAGTCAGGAGAAGATCGGTGAGGAGAAGAGGTGGTAAGTAGATTGCTGGGGGAGGAATAGGTAAGTATAGTTTTTTTTTTTTTTTTTTTTTTTAATGACAGAACCCCTTTAAATTGAAGGAAAGCGAGTATATAGAGACTGGTGAGCCTTCACACATTCACCTGCAGAAGCCCACACAGAAACATCACTGGTGACCTGCTGGCTCTGCCCTGCACGGCTGTGCAAGACGCCGGGAGGAGGTGAGCGCCAGGTCACTGCAGGGGTACGGATTCGACCCGGCCATCTGCAGGAGGCCTAAATCTACATTTTTGACTCTTCGAAGTAGTTGCCTCTAGCTGATCACAATCCAGGCATTCCTTCTACAACTGCATTCAGATCTTGTTCAGAAATTCCTTCCCAACATTATTGTAGAAGTTCCCACAAATGTGCTGCACTTGTAGGCTGCTCTGCTTTCACCCGTCTGTCCAGTTCATCCCAAACAAGGTCAATGAGGGTTATCCATGTCTGGTCTAAGCCCAGTCCTGTTTGTGACACCCATCTAATGTTTAGTCCTGTCCGGTGGTGACCGGGCATCTGAGTCTTGTTTGTTCCTCTTTGTGCCAGCTGTCAGAACGAGTCTTGTTTGTTCCACCTGTCCGTTGGTCGGCGGACGCCTGAGTTCCCTTCATCTGAATGGGTTGTTGGATACCTGAACTATGTCCTTTATCCTCTCCCTCTGGCCGCTCTCACATATGCACTTTTTACAGTGGCGGTTTGAGCTCCGCTGTACAACGCTGCCATTGATTTCAATGGGGCCTTGCAGACCACGCTCGAACGCAGCGTTTTCTAACGCCACGATTTTCAAGTGCCGTCTGCTCTATTTTTGAATCGTTTTGGGGCTTTTTAACATACCTCATCACCTATTGAAAATATCGATAAAAGTCAGGGTAAAATGCCGCAATAAAAATTATGGCGTTTTACCAACACCGTGTGTGGGAGTGGCCTTAGTCCACATGGCTTGTTGGACAGCTGAAAAAGGTCCTGTATGTTTCCCTCTGTTCGCATAGTTGTTGGGCGCCTGTACCCTCCTGTCTGTGGTCTTGGTGTGGCAGTGGACTCCTGTTTTCCAAGATCTGTTAGCATCACCATGTGCTACATTTCCTTCCATTTCTTCCATCTAGGAACAGGCTAGGTCTCATAGGTGAGGCCGTCCTTATCAGGACAATCGCCCTGCTGAGTTTCCTCTCCTGTACTTTGTGTTTCTCTCATTTAGGTGATGTTGTACCTGTATATATTGGTCCATTGTAGACCTTAGTTGATGTTTTGGTGACATCCATGGAGGGCATCGTAACAGAATGACCCATGAGTTTTTCTGTAAAGCATCTCTAAATGCTGCTAACTGTAGCTGAGCCAATATGGCAGCTGCCATAGTCATGTACAGGCAATAGACAAAAAAATTAAAAATTGTGAAATATATTATATTAAATATATATTTTATAAAAATTAAAAATAGTGAAATATATATATATATATAATTTTTATTTTTTTTTTCAAATCCATCTGCTTTTAAGTAGTTTTTTTTTTTTTTAAGTGATATTTTCCATTTTGGGGATCTTGCCCTTTTTATCATGTTATGGCAGTTTGATAGGATATAAAATAACTTTTATGATCGTTGTGGGTTGACCTCCAGTGATTCTTGAGTTGCTGATTTTAAATGACGTGTTATATAATAATTATGCTTATATCGCGCCATAGTGTTCCACAGCATTTTATAATTGGGAAAGTAACAGGCAAATAAAATGAGAAGTAATCCAAACCATGAATAAACTCCAAGACTAACGGAGGAATCCCCACCCAGAGGAGCTCCGGTGACTGGGCAGTCATGCGGCACTAGAGGAGAACAGGCTTTACCAGGTCTATAATGGGATACATGGAAAGAGGCGGTTGAGATAAGGCAACTCTGTTCATAGCGTGCTGCAATGTAATAAAGAGGAAGGTATGAAATATGTTGCTTTTCCCTTTGGTACCTATTCTAATCCGCAGAAAGGGGAAGCTAGAAGGGGATTTCCACGCCTCCCTATTTGTGGTGTTTGTCAGTAGTCCATGGGATTTACAAGATTTTGAGAAGTCCCATGGATGTATAGGATACCTGGCAATTAATCTAACTGCACCCATACAACATGGAAGTCTTGCTCATTCACAAGCCAGCCCTATCGTCTCACTGGCCCGCCAACAGCAAACCCTGATCTACCTCTCATAGTGAGGTGTTGATAAAGGCCCCCAGACCCACTAATATCCCCGTTAGTCAATAGTAGCCTCAATTGATATTAAAGCTGTCTCCAATGAGAACAAGTCAAAATAGGTTCAATGATTCAGATCTATTTGTTAAGTTCGTTGGTTCCGTTCCCCTGGAGGGCGCAGTTCATCAGGAACCACATAATTCTCTTTAGTTGGAAAAAAAACTCAATGGTCAATCCCCCAAAGACTGATGTTATAATAGGACTAAAACACTTTTTCACCCATACCCCAAACGTATAGAGAACCAATAAGCCATTATGGCTTGTGGCAAAAATAGAGTGCAATAACCCTAACTAAGAGGCTAGAATGAAATTGAGAATAACAAATGTAGCATAGCCAGCAGCCCTGATGGTGGACTGTGGACATACCATAAAAGTCCTAGATGGAAATATCCCTCTAAAGGGAAAGCGTCGTCACCAAATGGCACCATAAACTTCGTTATGGTGCTTATAGGAAGGTGGAGTCCTGGGTGTACCTTTTATACCTACCCAGCTCTCCGTTCCCTTGCTGTCACCCCTGGATGCCGATGCTCAGTCTGTGAGTGTGTGTGCACTCTCTTAGAGAGCTATGTGCTCTGACTGCAGAAAAGAGTCATGTTCACTACTTTGACTCGGCTATTATCTTTTAAAGGGGTTGTTCAGTTGTAAACTATTGGTAGTCTATCCTCAGTGTACAGCATCAATAGTAGATTGGTGAGGTCTGCTCACCTGGCCACTGAGCTGATGTGCAGGAAGCAGACAGCTCCGTTCCCACTGCAGTGGTCGGAGTTGGTATTACATGTAAAGTACCCATTTAAGTGAATGGCATCTTTGTGTGTAATACCAAACCTGGCCACTGCAGTAGGAATAGAGCTGCCTGCAGAAATTGTCTCAATACATAAACATTCCTGGCTAGTGAACAGCTGATCAGTGGGGGTCCTGTGTGGTAGACCCTTGCCGATCTACCATAAAGATAGGCCTTTGGTAGTTTTATAAGAGGACAACCCCTTTAAATGTTTAAATTCCTGCCAGGGTAGATGACAGCACGTTGCTAGGGTATGACCTCACTTGCTGATCAGTGGGGGTCTGACCATTAAGACCCCCACCAATTGATAGAATAAAGCGGCTATGGCACTCTACGGAGCACCCTGGCGCCTTCTGAATCTTTCCTTGCGCAGCGCCAGGGCTGACCAGGCACTATGCCGCTACTGCAGCTCTGCTTCTTTTACTTGAATGAGACTGAAATGAAGTACTCGGCAGTCCCTTCATTTTTATGATCATGGGGGTCCCTGCAGTTGGCTCCCTCTAAATCAGCAGGGATTGCCTAGAACAGGGTTTCCCAAAGCGTGGTCCACGGATTATCAGGGGCTCCAACGGAAGGTCCCTACTCTACTCACCGCTGTAGCGGTGTCCAGACAGCCTGTAGTGAGGGAATGAACATCGGGACCTGCGGTCGGCATAACAACGCAGGTCACACGAGCCAGCTTCTGGACGTTCATTTCCTCAGTACAGGCTGTCTGGAACCCACTCCAGGGGTGAGTAGAGCGGGAACCAATGGCGGATTATGATTGGGGCGACCGTCCCAGGCCTGAGACTCCAAGGGGGCCTATGGCCGTCCCACTCAACCCTATTGTAATCCGCACTGCTAAACCTTCACGTAGAGGAAGGGGTTAAGCAACTTCCTATTCTTCCAGGCTTCTCACCGCCTGTGAGCTCCGGTGCAGAAGAGACGGGGAAGGATGGGTGTAGTAACACATTTAACCACTTCCTCTCCCTGCATCTGAAGAGCATAGCGGCAGTGGGGGACACTATTGCTACTGGGGCCAATGTGGGGGACACTATTGCTACTGGGGCCAATGTGGGGGACACTATTTCTACTGGGGCCAATGTGGGGGACACTATTACTACTGGGGCCAATATAGGGGACACTGTTACTACTGAACATTTTTTTTAGGGCTCAACGAGAAACTTTTGCTTTAAAAAAGGCTCCATGGCTGAAAAAGTTTGGGAACCCCTGGCCTAGAACATTAAGTCTATCCGATGCCACTTGGTTGTTTCATCTGCATTAACGTGCATTACATCAGCGTAAATACTACCTTATTTATAATTTATGGAAAGTCCAAGTGGTAAACCAAAGGAGCAGCTTCACTGCACGGCCTGCACTGGGTGTTGGGATTGTGACACAGCATTTAGGGCGATGATTTCCTGTATTTGTGTCCTTGCCAATGCCAGCCAGGTGACCTTGTCAGATATGACCTTTCAAGAGTTATCAATGGATCTCATTATTTACCTTTTAATGCCATAGTCTCTTCTAAATCCCGACTTCTCAACTTGTAGTACACGTGTCACGGGGGGTGCATGCCGTGGCTCTAGGGCAGGGATTCCCAACAGGGGGCTGCACTCCACTGGTGTGCTCTGAGAAGTTACCAGGAGTGCCACGAGAATTTATTTTGACGAGGTGTGCCACGAGCCGAAAAAAGTTGGGAACCGCTGCCCTGGGGGGGGGGGGTATTCGTGCATCACAGTGTATGATGGTATTCTCTGGGGTCATAGGGTGTCATTTAGGCCGGGCTCAATTTAGAACTACATCCATGGTTTTTATCTTGGTGTTCCATTTCAATCATACTACTACTAATAATCTTTATATACCACCAACATATTCCGCAGCGCTTACAAGACAGGGGAAGCAAACAAAATCACAGTTACATGTAGTAATCAGTTGATGGCGACAGTAGGGTGAGGGGCCTGTTCCAATGAGCTTACATACTACAAGTAATGGGATGATACAGAAGGTAACGGGGCTGGAGATGTGCACGGTATGGTGAGGTGGAGAGTGAGGGGTGATATACACATAGACAATGATCAGACATGTGTCGTGGCTGAATCGGTATGACTGCAGGGGGCAGTTGATTACGGCTAGCAGGGATTGCAGTCGGTAGGTCAGGGAGCATGTTATCAGGCGGAGTACAGAGGGGTTTGGTTTAGGAGATATGGTACGCCTCCCTGAAGTTCTGCGAGTCCTGGATTGCTCGGGTAGCCTTTGGTAGTGTGTTCCAGAGGACCGGTGGTGCTCTGGAGAAGTCTTGGAGGCGGGAAAGACAGGTTCAAATTAAAGGGGCACTCAGTCTAATTTCGTTGGTGGAGGGGAGGGCGCGGACTGGGTGGTAGATTGAGATGAGGGAGGCAATATAGGGCGGGGCGATGCTGTGGAGGTCTTTGTGGATGAGAGTAGTGAGTTTAAATTGAATTCTGTATTTAACGGGCAGCCTGTTCAGTGACTGGCACAGGGCAGAGGCGTCCGAGTAGCGGCTGGACAGGAAGATGAGCCTGGCTGCCGCATTCAGGATGGATTGGAGAGGGTAGAGTCTGGTGCAGGGGAGGCCGATCAGCAGCGAGTTGAAGTAAACGAGTCGGGAGTGAATGAGGGCAACAGTAAGCGTTTTTAGCGTGCCCATGGTGAGAAAAGAGCAGATTCTTGAGGTGCAGCTGACATGTTCGGGTCAGAGATTGGTTGTAGGGGGTAAAGGAGAGATTGCAGTTGAATATAACCCCAAGACAGCTGGTGTGCCGTCTGGGAGTTATGGTGGTGCCACACACTGAGCTTTAAATCCCCGCCTGCTGAAAGTGCTGGATAGCAGTGTCGGGGAGCCAGCCGGAGGATGCGTCTGAGCGGCGGAGAGGTGAGTAATTTTTTTTTTTTCTTTTTTTAACCAGTTCATGATGATTTTCAGGGAAGGGCTTATATTTCAAACCCTTCCCTGAAAATCATACTGCAGGGGTTGCCACAAACCACTGCTTTCAATGGGTACGCAGCGCCGACCCCATTAAAAGCAAAGGGACAGCATGGTCCCCGCAGGGATGAAGGAAACTCCTGCCACAGGTGTGACATCTGCGGCAGAAGTCCGTAATATACACCCTATGTTTTCAATGGGGCTAGCGCTGCTGCCACTTGCCCCATTGAAAACACTGAACGATATCGCAGTTTTCTTCTCTGCGATGCCCAGCTCTGCTGAAACATCGCAAATGAGTATGAAACCATTGAAAATCATTGGTTTCATATTTATCGCTGTCGCATCGCAGAGAAAAAAAAATCCCTAGTGGGCGTCCACCCTAAGGGTGTTCTCACACGTCGCTGATTTGCTGCAAATATCACCCATTCCCTTAGAATCCAGTTGAAAGAGTAAAATCTGCTGCAGATCTGCAAAAAATCCGCAGCACATCAGCAACGTGTGAACGCACCCCTAGTGTGCACGTAGTAGAACATCAGGCCGCACACCATTCTTGTTCTTCAACCTCTGATCACACTAAAGCTGCAGCTGAGCCGTCACACAGCGCTGTCATCCCTTTCATTGCAAAGGAAGAAGTGCAGCTTTTCTAGTAGTGCGGATGTATGACCGCTCACACTAGGGACTCGGGACCACCTTTCCCGTGATCGGTGGGCGTCCCAGCGTTCTCACCCCCAGTGATCAGACACTTATCACCTATCCTGTAGGCAGATTACTGTGCAGCGCGGGGTGCATGGACCATGCATCCCAGAATACCAGTCCCTAGAGCGTGCCACGTACACACCTTGTACAAGGCGGCAGATTGAGGTCAGCAACCTGCAAAGATGTTATCTTGTCCATCGCTCCTTCTGTAAGCGCGACATCCGAGTATTTACAGAGCGGAGAGTCCAGATACAAATGATGTTTACACTCGTTTAATGCAACATCTTATCAAACATCTCATGCAATTTTATAGAATGTTGTTTGCACTAGTTGTAAAATGTATCGAGCGACGTAATAGGAACAGAGGACCCCGGAGACTTGTGTCTTCAGGAAATGAGGTGTTTACTATGCCGGCCAACACCCAGGGAATACTAAGTCCAAAAACTGTGTAGAACACACACAGGGAGTGCCTTGTATAGCAAAGCTTGCTTTCACTTTCTCATGCAAGTAAGACCTGTTCTGATTGGTTTACATGTTACTGCAAACTTCTGTGCCACCTTAACTCGGTCTACTCCCTCCATCTAAGGGCTCATGCCCACAAGCGATGCGGAATACGCCGTCAAATTTACGCTGCGGGAGTACCGCGAATCAAAACAAAAAAGTGCCAGCGAATGATCGTGTTTTCCAGGCGGATTTCCACGGTTTCGCTTCCATTGATATCAATGGAGCCCTCCCACGGCGAATCCACGGTAAAATAGAACATGCCGCTATTCTTACACGCGCGCAGACTTTTGTGCTCCAAATCCGCATGTGTGCGTTGGCAGGCAGAAAGCTATTAGCTTCAATAGAGTCTTACCACTGCGGAATTAACGCGCGGATTTCCGACGCGGGAAACGCGATGCAAATACGTCCGTGGGCATTCACCCGGCTGCACACAGACGGATTTGAAGCCGCAGTAAATCCCGTCCATAGCATGCTATGGAAAAGCAGACCCTCCGCAGTACAGAAGGCTGCCTGCACACGATGAGAAATGCCAGGTACACGGGTTCACCGGCCAGGCACATGGTAGGATTCTGGTGCGGGATCCTGCATCCAGAACCCAACCCGGTCGGGTGCAGCCGGCCTCATGCCATCATCTAACTAAGACGCAGATATATATTTACACAACATATTTTCATTAGAGATGAGCGAGCGTACTCGGAAAAGCACTACTCGCTCGAGTAATTTGCTTTATCCGAGTATCGCTGTGCTCGTCCCTGAAGATTCGGGTGCCGCTGCGGCTGACAGGTGAGTCGCAGCGGGGAGCAGGGGAGAGCGGGCGGGAGAGAGGGAGAGAAAGATCTCCCCTCCGTTCCTCCCCGCTCTCCCCTGCAGCTCCCCGCTCTGTGCCGGCACCTGAATCTTCAGACCCGAGCACAGCGATACTCGGATAAAGCAAATTACTCGAGCGAGTAGTGCTTTTCCGAGTACGCTCGCTCATCTCTAATTTTCATCATGTGATGACCTCATTCCATAACTCGCACACTAGATAGCAGAAGTATATAACCAAAGTGTACAGGATGCTACTGAAAAAGGGAATAGAACTCATGGTTTTTAACTCTCGGTCAGAAACTATGCAAGGGCTGAGTATGTGCTGATCTTGGTTAACCCTTTACATCAACATTTAACCATTTCCTTCCCTGGCCTAGCTACCATGGTGATAAATGTGCAACTTGGTGTTGCCTGCTATGTTTAATATTCTGACTTTTCTTCATTATTTGCCTTCTGTTTTGGGCCAGCAGAATGCCAAGTACCATAGTGTGGGCATCTGATATTTGGGGCAAGGTATACACACTATCCACAGATGGGCAACAATGGGAACTGTGTAAAGACGGACAGGTGGAGTTCAAGCGCATTTCCGCTGCTCAAGAATGCTGCTGGGGAGTAGCCTGCAATCATCAGATCTACGTCTACGTACATACCAGCGACTTGCCAATCCGATACCAGGAGGAGACTTACGAGAATCAGGTACCAACCTCGAGCGATGTGCATTATAAGTCCTATTACTTACAGAGGAGCTGACGGCTTTCCTGACTTTTTTTTTCTGTTATGTTATGGACTTGTACAAATTAAAAAAAAAAAAATCAAAGTCCCCCCCCTATAATGGCAAAATAAATACAGAGTGTTAGTTTTTTATTTTTAAAAAAATTGACAAAGATTTGTAACATTTTGCATTGACATAAGTATTCACACCCTGTACTCCGTAGGTAGTTGAAGTATCTTTGGCAGCGATTACAGCCTTCAGTCTTGGCTATGATGCCACAAGGTTTGCACACCTGGATTTGGGGATTTTCTGCCATTCTTTTCTGCAGATCCTCCAGTGCTCTGACAGGTTGGATGGGGGCCGTCTGTGGACAGCCATTTTCAGGTCCCTCCAGAGATATTCCATTGGGTTCACATCAGGGCTCTGGCCGGGCCACTCAAGGACAATTGCAAAGTTGTCCCTAAGCCACTCCTGTGTGTCTTGGGGTCAGTGTCTGGTTGGAGGGTGAACCTTCTGCCCAGTCTGAGGTCCTTTGTTCTCTGGATCAGGTTTTCATTAAGAATATCTCTGTACTTTGCTCCATCCCTGACCAGTCTCCCTGCCGAGCCGCTGCAAACACCCCACAGCAAGATGCCTCCACCACCAGGCTTCCCTGTAGGGATGGTATTGGGCAGGTGATGAGCAGTATCTGATTTCCTACAGACATAACACTTAGCATTGAGACCAAAAAGTTCAATATGGGTTTCATCAGACCAGAAAATCTTGTTCCTCAAAGTCTAAGGGGCCTTTAGGTGTTTTTTGGCAAACCCCAGGAGGACTTTCATGTGTCTTACGGAGAAGAGGCTCCTTTCTGGCCGCTCTGCCATAAGGCCCAGACTGGTAGAGGGCTGCAGTGATAGTTGGCCTTCTGGAAGTTTCTCCCATCTGCACACAGGATCTATGGAGCTCAGCTAAAATGATCATTGGGTTCTTGGTCACCCCTCTTTACTTAGTTCGGTGAGTCGGCCAGCTGTAGGAAGTATCCAGGGTATTCCAAACTTCTTCCATGTAAGAATTATGGAGACCAATCTCTAACCCCATTATGAGGGCTCAGTGAGACGCGGGGATATTCGCGCACTTTTCAGCGCAGCGTGCTTGGTAAAAAATTTGAACCCACAAAAGATAGAACATATGGGTGGCAATGGACGTGGTCATGCGGATTTTTTTTCCGCACGCTGTGCCTTATTTTTTTTTCTCTGTGTGGAAAAGTCTGACTGAGCCCTAAAACATTTCCTCAAAGTCTGGGATTCCATAAAGTACTCTGGGAAATTAATTTCCCTTCCCTTACCCCTTCTACCATTTTTGCATAACTTCTTACTCCCACCAGGTCTTTGACTCCCCACTGTCCTTTGAGAATTGGACAAGCAAAGGCATATCCAAAATACACCACTTACTATCGTTAAATGGTATAATTACATTCCCTGCCCTTCAGAAGTTTGGCCTGCCATCTTCTAAAATATTCCCCTATTTACAGCTCAAAAATTTCACATCCTCTCTTCTCAAAAACACAAACTCCACATTAAAAACAACCCCCTTCGAAACATTCTGCCTCAAATACCCACAAGCAAAAGGTCTTATCTCACAAATATATTCGGGCCTTGTACATACCTTGTACCGTAGCTACTAGAGATGAGCGAGCACCAAAATGCTCGGGTGCTCGTTACTCGGGACGAAATTATCGCGATGCTCGAGGGTTCGTTTCGAGTAACGAACCCCATTGAAGTCAATGGGCGACCAGAGCATTTTTGTATATCGCCGATGCTCGCTAAGGTTTTCATGTGTGAAAATCTGGGCAATTCAAGAAAGTGATGGGAACGACACAGCAACGGATAGGGCAGGCGAGGGGCTACATGTTGGGCTGCATCTCAAGTTCACAGGTCCCACTATTAAGCTACAATAGAGGCAAGAGTGCCCCCCCCCTCCCAACAACTTTTACTTCTGAAAAGCCCTCATTAGCAATGCATACCTTAGCTAAGCACCACACTACCTCCAACAAAGCACAATCACTGCCTGCATGACACTCCGCTGCCACTTCTCCTGGGTTACATGCTGCCCAACCCCCCCCCCCCCCCCCCGCACGACGCAGTGTCCACAGCGCACACCAAATTGTCCCTGCGCAGCCTTCAGCTGCCCTCATGCCACACCACCCTCATGTCTATTTATAAGTGCGTCTGCCAGAGGAACCGCAGGCACACACTGCAGAGGGTTGGCACGGCTAGGCAGCGACCCTCTTTAAAAGGGGCGGGGCGATAGCCCACAATGCTGTACAGAAGCAATGAGAAATCCAATCCTGTGCCACCTCCATCAGGAGCTGCACACGTGGGCATACCAATGGGGAACCTATGTGCCACACACTATTCATTCTATCAAGGTGTCTGCATGCCCCAGTCAGACCGCGTTTTTTTATAAATAGTCACAGGCAGGTACAACTCCGCAATGGGAATTCCGTGTGCATGGGTGGCTCCCTGGAACCCACCGGCTGTACATAAATGTATCCCATTGCAGTGCCCATCACAGCTGAGGTAACGTCCGATTAAATGCAGGTGGGCTTCGGCCCACACTGCATGCCCCAGTCAGACTGGGGTTCTTTAGAAGTGGACACATGCAGTTACAACTCCCTGTGGACCCACAGCATGGGTGGCTCCCTGGAACCCACCGGCGGTACATAAATATATCCCATTGCAGTGCCCAGCACAGCTGATGTAACGTCAGCTTTAATGCAGGTGGGCAAAAAGTTAATTGGATTACACTGTAGGCGAGGGCCCCAAAAAATTGGTGTACCAACAGTACTAATGTACGTCAGAAAAATTGCCCATGCCCAACCAAGAGGGCAGGTGAAACCCATTAATCGCTTTGGTTAATGTGGCTTAATTGGTAACTAGGCCTGGAGGCAGCCCAGTTAAAATAAAAATTGGTTCAAGTGAAAGTTTCAACGCTTTAATGAGCATTGAAACGTATAAAAATTGTTTACAAAAATCATATGACTGAGCCTTGTGGGCCTAAGAAAAATTGCCCGTTCGGCGTGATTACGTCAGGTTTCAGGAGGAGGAGCAGGAGGAGGAGGAGGAATATTATACACAGATTGATGAAGCTAAAAGGTCCACGTTTTTGATGGTGATAGAGAACGATGCTTCCATCCGCGGGTGCAGCCTACGTATTGTTTAGGTATCGCTGCTGTCCGCTGGTGGAGAAGAGAAGTCTGGGGAAATCCAGGCTTTGTTCATCTTGATGAGTGTAAGCCTGTCAGCACTGTCGGTTGACAGGCGGGTACACTTATCTGTGATGATTCCCCCAGCCCCACTAAACACCCTCTCTGACAAGACGCTAGCCGCAGGACAAGCAAGCACCTCCAGGGCATACAGCGCGAGTTCAGGCCACGTGTCCAGCTTCGACACCCAGTAGTTGTAGGGGGCAGAGGCGTCACCGAGGACGGTCGTGCGATCGGCTACGTACTCCCTCACCATCCTTTTACAGTGCTCCCGCCGACTCAGCCTTGACTGGGGAGCGGTGACACAGTCTTGCTGGGGAGCCAGAAAGCTGTCAAAGGCCTTAGAGAATGTTCCCCTGCCTGTGCTGTATATGCTGCCTGATCTCCGCGCCTCCCCTGCTACCTGGCCCTCGGAACTGCGCCTTCGGCCACTAGCGCTGTCGGATGGGAATGTTACCATCAGTTTGTCCGCCAGGGTCCTGTGGTATAGCATCACTCTCGAACCCCTTTCCTCTTCGGGTATGAGAGTGGAAAGGCTCTCCTTATACCGTGGGTCGAGCAGTGTGTACACCCAGTAATCCGTAGTGGCCAGAATGCGTGTAACGCGAGGGTCACGAGAAAGGCATCCTAACATGAAGTCAGCCATGTGTGCCAGGGTACCTGTACGCAACACATGGCTGTCCTCACTAGGAAGATCACTTTCAGGATCCTCCTCCTCAGGCCATACACGCTGAAAGGATGACAGGCAAGCAGCATGGGTACCCTCAGCATTGGGCCAAGCTGTCTCTTCCCCCTCCTCCTCATCCTCCTCATGCTCCTCCTCCTCCTCAACGCGCTGAGATATAGACAGGAGGGTGCTCTGACTATCCAGCGACATACTGTCTTCCCCCGGCTCTGTTTCCGAGCGCAAAGCGTCTGCCTTTATGCTTTGCAGGGAACTTCTCAAGAGGCATAGCAGAGGAATGGTGACGCTAATGATTGCAGCATCGCCGCTCACCATCTGGGTAGACTCCTCAAAGTTTCGAAGGACCTGGCAGATGTCTGCCAACCAGGCCCACTCTTCTGTAAAGAATTGAGGAGGCTGACTCCCACTGCGCCGCCCATGTTGGAGTTGGTATTGCACTATAGCTCTACGCTGCTCATAGAGCCTGGCCAACATGTGGAGCCTAAAGTTCCACCGTGTGGGCACGTCGCACAGCAAAAGACTCTGTATTAGGGTATACTTCCTCATATATAGAGTAACTAATCATAACCTGCGTAAAACCCATGTGAAGCCCTACTGAACAACGGATTACAAATATATCTCCAAACTCTAGAAAGCTCATTCATTCTTCTTCCTGGCCACAAAACACACTGTCGCTCGATCTTCTGGATTTCTCCGAGGTTTAATGCCGAATGAATTGATATCTGACTAATGAGAAATTACCATCGATATCAGAGGATCGGTACGACAGATTTCTAAGTATTGGGACCCCATGGATAGATTACACCCTCTTTACAGCAGAGGCTGGAACCCCAACTGCACTATAAATACAAAGCCCGAAAAATAACTTTTGGTGATTCCTCCCCCCACCCCCTTCGGTTGCTGCCCCATGAGAGAAGAAGCCCCCCCCCCCTCCCCCCTTCCTACCCAACCCCAATACCTGCGCACCTCCCTCCTTTTCCCCTTCTGCAAGTAGGCCCTGGCCAGGCCACTGAGGTTTTTGAATTTTCTATGACAAAAACAACAATGAAAGGCGAAGAATCTGGCTATAATGGATTAGAATTCTACTACTACCACTAACCCAGCCTGTCATCCTTCATACATCATCTCAATGCTATATTCCTTTGTAAAATGGAAAATTTTCAATCAAAATTGTTAAAAAAAAAAAGTGAAAGGGTCTTCAGACTTTCCAGATGTGTGTGATGTTTAATTCACTTGTATCAAAAAGACAAAGTATTATAAAGGTGATAACTTTAGTGGCTAACCTGAAAAATTGTACGGCATCTGCAAGCTTTCGAGGCTACTTAGTCCTCCATGATCAGGCTGTAGTAACACAGTGGTGTCCCTTACACGATGGGATTACCACCCTGCAGCTGTATATTGCTTTCACCTATTGGATTAACTCATTAAATGCAGCCTCTTTTTGTGTCTTGTGTTTTCAGCGTTGGAATCCAGTGGATGGATTTTGTGAGAGGCTTCTACCCAGTGACCGCTGGCAGTGGAGCGATGTCACTGGTTTGAAACACCAGCCTCTAGACTGTTTTAATCTACCCTCCTCACACTGGGAATGGGAGGCAGACTGGTATGTGGATGAAAACATAGGAGGAGAACCCACAGAAAAAGGGGTAAGTTCCCGGACAATCGTGAAGAAATGGTGCAGGATTGAAGCTTCTGCTCCTGCACTCTAGCAGGAACAGGTTGGGTGTTTGGCTGTCAGACCCAGCCGAGGACCTGGACAGCAGATGTCTAGAACAGCTTCTGCCTTCTCTTTCGCAGGCTACATAGCGCTCAGTGAGTGCGATGTAAGGGGCAGTGCCATTTCCTCTATGGGACATGGCGATCACATGATTACTGGCGAGCTCCTTCCCCAGCATGGCCAGATAAAAAAATAAAAGCAGTCCACCACCAGCATGAACCTAAACCGTCTCCATATCTGCCCTGTAATTAGAGATTATACAAATTATATATCCAAAATGGGGAACCCATTCCTGTACTTTATTTGCGTATAAATGCACTAAGTTTAAAAATCCAGAACTATGAAAAGGGGTATTAAAAAATAGTGCTATATGTCATGAAAAAATGAAAAGCGCGGCAAGAAAATAGTGCCATTAAACCACCAACTGTGGCTAAAAATGTCTGGTACTATAGAACTGAAACACTGGGCCTTAAGGGGTCAAATAGACATTGCATGGTCCTTCCCTGATCCACTCTTCTGCTTCACATCACCCTTTCTCCTGACTTTCTTTGCCCACCATCCTGCCCTCATACACATCACTCGGCTCTACAATGTTGAATAGAATCCATTAACTGGGGGATCCTGCTCCCTTCTCATATACTCAGTGGTGACTGTGTATAGTGGACTGTATTCAGTTAGTACTGCAGAATAAGCTTTATTTTGCTGTCCTGATTGTCCCACCCACGATCTACCCAACACCCATATGCGATCAGCCTGTTGATCATGATTATTGGGTTTCCAACCCCTGTTCTAATGGGTATTGGGGTGTCAGGCTTGTTAGATACCACATACCCATTGCTTTGTTCTAATGTAGGATAAGTTGCCGCCAGAGAAGTCTGGCAGCAGCTGTTTCCCTTCTCCCCATTAACAACACATGCATATTCAGGCCAGGCAAGCGGGCTTGTGTATAGGGGGTCCGCCAAATGAGCACTTGGGTGAAGACTTTCTAAGGAGTATGGCCAGCTTTATTTCTGCAAGTCCAAACCGATCCTTTTGTAAGGTCTAAGAACATCTTGTAGGTCTGCTGGTCTAGTTCATCATTAAAAAGTCTTCTGTTGACACGGCGCATCTTGTAATGTCATCCAGTCTTCAGAGGACTATAAAGAACATTCTCCAGTCATTTGCAATCACATTTTAAACCTTCCTCCAAATTTAAGGTTCTTGCCTTGTCTCCGAGCTTACAGCATACTCTACTTAGTTGATAAATGTAAAAAGTTGGACGATTTCTTCCCATTTCACATTTCATCATGCCTTTCTTTATGTACTTTATGATTGCAGGGTTGGACGTATGCTATAGATTTCCCTGCAACATACACAAAGGATAAGAAGTGGAATTCTTGTGTGCGACGCAGGAGATGGATCCGATACAGAAGATACAAGTCTAGGAACAGCTGGGCAAAGGTACGTTTTCTTCAGCATGAGGAGGTCAAATTGTGACCAAGATGAGCAAGTGTACTCACTAAGGCAAACTACTCGAGCGAGTAGTGCCTTATGCGAGTACCTGTCCGCTCGTCCCAAAAGATTCAGGTGCCGGCGGGGGAAGAGTGGTGAGTTGGTGGAGTGAGCAGGGAGGAGCGGGTGGGGGGGGGGGGTGGAAGAGTGAGAGAGAGATTTTGCTATCAGCTGGGATTAAAGCCCAAGATCAAACGCCGTAAATTTACAGCGCTTAGTACTTAAGGGGTTAAGGCAAAGTTCCCATTGAGGTGAATGGAAAATTTGCTTGTAATACCAAACTGGGCCACTGTGGAGAGAATAGAGCTGTCTGCTTTCAGACGAAATCCGCTCGACGAACGGAAGTCATGAGCATAGAAACCCTGCCAATCTTGTATTGATGGACTATTTCTAAGGTGGGTCATCACTAGTTAAAACCTGAACAACCCTTTCATTATGCAATGCAGTTTTCAGCCAAATTGTTACAGTGACCAGAAAAAATGCACATGTGATTCATAAAGCAGACCCCTGGTTATGTTTGTCGTTTTTTTTTTTTTTTTTTTAAATTGTACCTTATCCTGGTATGTGTTATCAGAATTTTCTTTTCTTCACGTTTTAGATTCCTTCCCACATTGAGAAAGACCAATTACCAGATCCCTTTAATGACATCTCCGTTGGAGGATGGGAGATCACAGATGAGCCCGTGGGACGTCTTTCTATTTGGACCGTTTCCTTGCAGGGAAAGGTATGAGCGTAGTTTATACACTTAGGTATTTTATTGCAGATTCTGAAGCAAGATGGGAAGATCACTTATTAAAAGGCTTATTGATGCTTTTAACCCTTTCCAATCCACTGTCTGACCTCTAAAGACATTATGATTTAAGGCTGTACAGCTCCGATGTTGGAAGACGTCTGTCGGGGTTCTCTTACTGTATATTGCCAGCCTCTCTGCTGTCAGAGTCTATCCAACATGTCACCTCATGCAGTACTTGCTTTAGCCAGCAGATAGCGCCATTGTATAACGGCAGAAAAAGAGTAAGCCCCCTAGGAAAACCAGGATAAAAATTGGATTGGAAAGGGTTAAAGTAAAACCAACATAAATTGTAGTACATCTCCTTGCAAACAGGCAAGAAACCTTACACTCGCACCAAACCACCAACACACCCTCCACCACCGGCGCGCTCCGTCCCCTGACTCCAATTACAGACGAAGAAAATGGGCTTCTACAGATATAACAAATCCATGTTATTGAGATCAGCATACTTAGCAGCTTTGAAAAAATGACATTACTCCAAGCAGGAAAGGTGGAGAAATATCTTAAAATATGGTCCAAATGGATTTCCTATAGAAATAAACAATTTTCGTTCCACAACCACACCTATAAGCCAAAGTACATACCTCTTTATTACAACACAATATTTGTATAAGGCTTCTTTCACACAAGTGCATATTGGCCGGTGTTTTCACGGACGGCTGATATACGCTGTGATTGGATTACAATGCATCAGATCACATGGGCGTATTACTGAGACGTAAAAGCGTCCAGCAAGGACAATATAGCGCCGGGGTGCTTTTACGTCGGACCCCAAAAAATAGTCCTGGAACTATCTTTTGGGCTGAAATACGTCTGCCACTGCAGGGGCTCCTATGGGCTCTCCTCGCCCCTTGTCCATAGCCATCAATGGGAGGAGGCGGGGTGGGCAAAGAACGTGCAGGGAGGAGACGAGAGGTGAGCCTGCGATAGGGAGGGAAAATGGGCAACAGCATGGTGAGCTCGGTGCATATGCACCAGGCCCCATGCCGTGTGAACGGCGCACAAACATTAGATTTGTGCGCCCGTTCACGAACTTCTACGCCCAAGATGGAAGCGCATATAGGCCAGCCGTGAAAATGCAGGCCAATATGCGCTCGTGTGAAAGAAGCCTCAGTCTGAGAACAGATCAACAGAGTTGCCTATCCCCCCTTTGTCCCATACCTACCCCCTGTCTCACTTTTTGTTACACTATACATTGACTATGCAAGTGCAATTTTGATGTTGTGACAATTTTGGTGTGCTGCTACACCCCCCCCCCCCCATTCCCCTTTTTTCCTCTTTACACCCCACAAATTTATAAATTAAAAATAAATAAATAAATAAATCTATATAATATATATCTCTATCTATCCATGTTCTAACTAGAGATAAGCGAGTATACTCAGTAAAGGCAATTGCTCGAGCGAGCATTGCCTTTAGCGAGTACCTGCCCACTCGAGATGAAATGTTCGGCTGCCGGCGGTGGGCAGGGAGCTGCGGGGGAGGGCGGAACGGAGGGGAGCTCTCTCTCTCCCCCTCCCGCTCCCTCCTGCTGACTGCCGCTACTCACCTCTCCCCCGCGCCGGCACCCGAACCTTTCATCTCGAGCGGGCAGGTACTTGCTAAAGGCAATGCTCGCTCCAGCAATTGCCTTTAGCGAGTATACTCGCTCATCTCTAGTTCTAACCCCAAATTTCTGACAGGGAGACTCATTGGAGCTCGTGTATCACAGTCCTCTTAAAGAAGTAATTGCCTTGTTTCCCGTTACAGCAGTCCTAATCCAAATGCCTTTTAAAAAGTGGAATTTAAACTGTTTTTCATGAGCAGGAAGGCCAAGTTTCTTCGTGCGACCCTCATGTATCCTATCTCCAGGACAATGTATTTCTATGTTGCAGTTTAATTGATGATGATGATTAACCATTCATTCGTTGCCGACTCGGTCACTCTATGGATCAATTCTCGCCATTTTCGTCTATCAAGTGCAGCTTCTTTTAACTGACAAATAATCATGCCAATGTCTGCCACTGCCTGCAGTATGCTAATTACAGTGCCTTAAAGGGATTTTGTCATTTAACCTGTTAAGGTCATGCCCCCCCCCCCCCCTTTTTTTTTTTTTTTTTAACGGTTTCTCTTCTTCACTTTCAAAAAATCATAACTTCTTTATTTTTCCATCAACCTATCCTTCACAAATGAAAGAGCCCTCAGATAGCTGGGTTGTATCTTTCAATGATCCTGTCTAACGTTCCATATAGTATTATGCGCACTTTTAAAGATTTCTAACTGGAGTGAAATAGGGAAAAAATGCCATCTTTGCGGAATTATTGTTTTTACGGTATATTCACTGCAACAGAAATGACATCAGGTTATTCCGCGGGTCATAACGATTACGATACCCAATGTATTTAGTTTTTTTCTTTTGCTGTACTACTTTTAGAAATATAAACTCTTTTGAAAAAGAAAACCTGAGGGTGACTAAATTATACAATAATTCCAGTCTATCAAAATGACACATTATTTATCCTTCATGGTGAACATCAGCTGAAATGAAAAATGCACGCCAGAATTTTTTTGCTCACCCTGTCTTCAAAAAAAAAAAACGTAAATAAAAAGTGGTGACAATCTCGTCTGTACTTGAGCCCTCGAACAACCCTATTGATGGAAAGATAAGAGTTAAAAAGTTATTTTAAGACTGTCTATTAGTTAAACAGTACAAGTTTAGAACAGACAGGTTTACTAAATCTACCCTAATATTTCAACTGGAGAAAAAAAAAATTCTTACTGCACCCCCTGACGTTTATTTGATTCTCTCAGAACATTCTTTGAACGCCTTAGATGTCCCTGTGATATGCTTTATTTATTTCCCCCATAGGTTTGGTACAGAGAGGACGTCCGCCATGACAATCCCGAAGGATCATCTTGGTCAGAAATCGAAACGCCTAGTGAGGTCATACAGATAAGCTGCGGTCCCGATGACCTCTTATGGGCCGCTCTATGGGAAGGGCAGGCCATTGTAAGGAAAGGTATCAGCAGGAATAACCTTAAAGGTAAATCTCCCCATACCATTGCGCTAGTGTACTACCTGTTCCTCCGCCTCTGATGTATAGGGGCTGGTTATAAGGCGCTGCACATGTGCTTTCATTGCTAAATGAACACTTTCTTGCCTACTGCCATTACTCTAATGTAAAGGGTAGATGTGTGAAACCACCTCCATCCACACCGGACTAGGAACTGATGCTACTTGGATTAGTGTTCTATGGAGGATTGTCTTGCCAGAAATCATTTCTTCTCATTCTAACTTACCTTTAAACTGGTTTTCTAAGATTTCTGGGTACTGTCATTTCATTACAATAAATATTAATAGTAGTGTATATATAATCGTTTAGGGTAAACTATATTAGGGCTAACCCTATTTTTGGGTTGTCTTCCTAGGAAATACTTTTCCATAAGCCTGCTTTCTAGGTGATCTAGAAAATCGTGCGAGATTTGTGCGTTGAGACGCATGAATATGAGCCTCGTACTTTTGAATGGGGTCATACACATGAAGGATTTTTTTTTTCTTTTTACCGCATCGCAGTAAAAAATAGCGGCATGTCCTATCTTTGGGCATTCCATTGCATCACATCACTTTTTTTTTCTTCAATGTGGCCGTCGTGGCATACGAGAGCGATGGGAGTTTTCTCATTGAAAGCAATGGGAAACACTCTATTTTCCTAAAGTGATGCAAGGAGTTTTTGACAAAAAAAAATGCCTCACATCCGTGGGGAAAATCGCGCGATATCGAGTTACACCACCCGATATCTCACTCACCCGTGTGAAATTGGCCTCAGGATATAGTCAGTTAGTTGGATTGTGCTGCGGTTTGTGCCACACATTCAAGAACTGTGCAGCAAAAACCTCATGCGGGTTTGCCAAAAATTGCTGCCATTCCACAGCTAACACAGGTGAAGCTCATTACAAGCGCCAGCCACTACATAGGAGTCGGAGAAGCAACGTCCGCTCCGTACCCCTGTGTGTAGCAGCGCTGACAGCGGGCGCCCGATCGGTTGATTTGCCGGGTCCCAAGCGGTGGACCTCAGCTGATTACCTATCGATGATGACGTATCCTCAGGAAAGGTCAATCGTATTTTTCTGGGAAACTCTTGGGCTAAATGTACTTTACTGTAACCCCAGTCTGAATGATTTCTGCAGACTATACACCTAAGACATTTAGTTACCATCTCCTATGATACTCCTTGCTTTGCTGTCCTCTATACCGGGTTTCCCCTGAAAATAAGACAGTGTCTTATATTAATTTTTGTTCAAAAAGGTTTAACTTTTTTACATGTATAGCTGCCTGGACACTATTTAAATTGACTTTTTTAATTAACTGTTAGCAGGGCTTAATTTTGGAGTAGGGCTTATATTTCAAGCATCCTCAAAAAGCCTGAAAAATCATTTTGCATCCTCAAAAATTCTGGAAAATCATGCTATGTCTTATTTTCAGGGAAACAGGGTACTTCTGTGCTGGCTTGTGCGTACAAAGCAAAAATTCTTTATGTAATACTAAAAACATATAAAGCTATTTCCAGCGTGAGTCTGACTCCTCTTTGCTTACCAGAGCTGGGGAAATAATTTTTTTTTTTCTGCTTGTGGTTGATGCATGAGTTTTTGTGAAAGTCTGTGTTTGAGTGACAACATCCTTCTCATGGCAGGCACTTCCTGGGAAATTATAGAAGCCCCCACACCCGGAGATGGGATCATGCATGTGTCAGTGGGTGTTCATGTGGTTTGGGCTGTGACTAAGGAACGAAAAGTAAGTCCATACAGTGATTATAATATGCATTTTACATCATGTCAGTGTTCACTGATTGCATATTAAAGGGGCCACATTTAGTGTATGATCTGTTGTATAAGAGAGTTATGTGAAACCTTTGCAAATACAGGCTTCATGGCACATGGAATTGTTAAAATACATACAAGAAGATCAAAATATCCTATGCCACAGATTATTTTATACATGGGGTCTAAAAGGAATGTTACTATGGGTGGCTATTTTTGTGCAGGTGGAATTCCTACCCAGGGTTTGACAAATCTTCTTAATCATGATCCCAGGTCAAGATACAACACAGCAACATAAAAAATATGACATTTTGTCCATATTGATTTATTTAATAGGAATCTGTCACCAGGTTCATGCCGCCCAAACCACAATGCTCCTTATCTGTGTGGTGTTCTGAAATGCTGAGTCTGGTGCTTCATTCTTTAAGGATGTATGGGACAAAAAGTTAGAATCCTTCGCCAAGGCTTCCTTTTGAGGCTGTGGGTTCGGCACTCGCCCTTGTTTGCCTCTACCAGGGTCAGTAGGGCCACTACAGAATGGGCTAAGCAACTACGTTTTGGCATTCTTCCTGGCTCTCCTCAGGACAAACTAGCCGA
Source organism: Eleutherodactylus coqui (assembly GCF_035609145.1). Lineage (NCBI taxonomy): Eukaryota > Metazoa > Chordata > Amphibia > Anura > Eleutherodactylidae > Eleutherodactylus > Eleutherodactylus coqui. The sequence goes on along the minus strand of NC_089844.1, from coordinate 128,525,992 downwards.
CATTGCCCAGCAGAATGGCCAGGCGGAGAAGTTTCTCTGCAGAGCCTCTTTAGATACGGCCAGACTCATGGCTTGCACATCAGCTGCTTCAGTAACCTTGCGACACATACCCACACCTTGGGCTTTAGATGCCGCCTCTAAGTGGTCTTAACTCGCCTTCCCTTTCTCAGCTTTCGTCATTTTGGTGCTAGACTCGATAAGATTATTTTTGAGGCCACTGAAGTTAAGAGTTTGCATCTACCACAGCATAACGCCAACCATGCAAGATCCGTACAGAATAAATGGCCTCCATTTTCATTCCTTTCGTTGCTCCAGACCCAGGTCCTTAGATGATAAGAAATCCTCACAGAACCAAAATTGAAAGCCCTCTTTTAAACCACAACCTCCCTGGTGCCCTCCGACCTTAATTGTCCAAGTCTGCTTCTGCATGAAGGGCGGCCCCCACCCAATCCATCCAGGATGGAGAGACAACAGTCCCTGTTCAAGGAGACCTGGCTCGCTCACAACTCCGACACCTTGGTTCAGGAGGTCCACTCTTCAGGCTATGCCATAGAATTTTCAGCTCATTCTCCACTTTCAGAATACCAGTGTTTGTTACAGGCCACTGCTTTAGATATACACTCTGTCTTCTCAAGGAGTAATCGTTCCTGTTCCTCACTCAGAAAGCTTCAAGGGCTTTTACTCCAACCTGCTCAAAAAGGATGGCACTTTCAGACCTCTTCTGGACCTGAAGAGGTTCAACTGCTTTGCCTAGGGCTATCACTTCCAAATGGTATCGTTGAGGTCAATTCTAATATTTGTACAACATGGGGAGTTCCTTTCATAGACATGAAGGACGCTTATCTTCATGTCCCCATATGTTGAGCAGACCAACGATTCCTCCATTTTGCCATCTGCTCGGATCATTACCAGGTCACGGCTCTCCCATTTGGGTTTGTCACAGCTCCCCAAATTTTCAACAAGGTTCTGGCATCTATGATTGCTCTTCTCCACTCCAAGGGAATTTTTTTTTTTTTTTGTGGTAAATTCAAAGATCTAATTCCATCATATTTGGCAGAAAAAAATAGCACTATATGTAGTGCTAGGGTTTTTTTTTTTTTTTTTCAGCACAACGGACCTCTTGGCAGAACCCAACAGATCCCAATTATATATCAGTAGTGTCTGTTGGGTGCCATTAGGGTCTGTCATGTGACGGATGCGGCACGGACACCGTTATACAGATGCGAACAGAGGGTTGATTAGCATTGCCTGAGCTACACTCTTGTCTGCAGCTGTAATTTTGTAACTGTGCACTAAGGAGCCAGGTCCTCTTATATTCTACAACATGCATGTAGTATATATTACTTGTGTCTTCAGTCTTGCATTGTCTCTTACCAGGTTTGGTTTAGAAGAGGAGTAAACTCGCACAACCCATGTGGTACTAGTTGGATTAAAATGGTGGGAGAACTGGCAATGTTGAGTGTTGGACTTAATGATCAGGTAATATATTAACCCAAGTGTACAGTCAATAATAAAATGAAGTTGTTAAAATGAAGATACTGTGGTGAGAAGTGAAGACAAAAAGACCGAGAGGGAAACGTGTGTGTGTGTGTGTAATATATATATATATATATTTATATTTATATTGGGGGTGCACTGCAGAGAGTGGCCTGTAGGGGGCAACAGACAGGCAGTCTGGTGCCTGAGACAAGGGGAAAACACCCACAGGTGTGGTCAGTAAGGAGGATAAAGGTGTTTGTTCCTGCTGCAGTCAGGGGTGAAGTGGGCTGCAAGCCAGAGACAGGTCCCTGGGTTGTGAGCCAGAGAGGTCCAGTGAGAGGGACCTGGGCTGTGAGAGCCCAAGACAGATCCAGGGGGAGACCTGGACGCTGGAGAGACTGTTCGTGTGCCTCAGGAAGGTTGGAGTGAAACTGTCCTGAGGGAAAGCCGAGTGAGTCCTGAAAACAACTGTATGAAGCTGCTCTGGAGAGTGGGTGAGAAACACAGTTTGGCTGTTTATCAAAACCTTGGAGTAAAAGGACATTTAAGTTTATTTGCTGAGGAGCTGTGATGAAACAAGCTGATATTGCTGAGAATTGTGACAATAAATCAGAATTTGGAGTTTAACCCATTGGTGTCTACCTTGATGTGAGTAAATGATCCCCGGGTTGCCACAAAAAAAATAAATAAATAAATAAAATATAGCAATATACATATGATGCGGTAAGAGGGGGTACTTTGTTTGGTGTAGTATGACAATGTTGGCTATTAATTCTCTCTGAAGCTCCTATGGAAGTACAGAGTATTTCAGGATTTGAATATGATTGCGCCATGTTGGTATTACTAAATTATTTCATAGTTGTCCATTTTTATATCTGTTTTGTATCTCATGTAGATCTGGGGCATCGGATATGAAGACAGAGCAGTATATTTCCGACAAGGCGTCACCCCAAGTGAGCTCAGTGGAAAAATGTGGAAAGCCATTTTGGTTTCCAGAGAAAGTGACAGATCAAACTCTGGAAGTGTCTCAAGCATCAACAGGTGATTACACTCTTCATTGTAAACACTCAGTTTGTTAAGGTGTTTGTTTTTTTTCTTTTTGTGGTCCGACCAGTGAAGTTTTGAGAGCTCTTTGCTAAAATCTGGGAAATCTACTATTTTTTTACAAATGCAAGAGGAAGCGTCTAAAATGTAGCAGAGAGCACTGTGTAATAATTGTAATATACAGTAAGAATACCCTGCTGCACGTCTTCCGACATCGGAGCTGTACAGCCTTCAATCAGAATGTCTTCAGACGTCAGACAGTGGATTGGAAAGGGTTAAAGCACTTGCATGCTCATGTTACCTGCGCTTCAAAAATATCTCCAGAATCTCCTCTTTTCTTACTTTGGAAAGAGCAAATGCAGCTATATGCGAGTAGCGCCTGAGAATCTTGGATGCAGCTGACATCCAACAGCACATAGACACTCATCTGTGTACTGTCTGATATGCAGGGATAGTGTATGTCCTATTCTTGTCTGTGATATAGATTAGGGCTCCTGCACACTTGCGCTTTTCTTGCATGTTTTTTTCACGCCATATCGCTTTTTTTTTCCACCGATTTTTAAAAAAAAATTTTTTTTTTCAATTGGGCTTTCTAATGTTAAAAACGCATCGCACAAAAAAAATTGCAAAGCACAAACTTGCGGTGCATTTTTAATAGCGATGAGCGAGCATACTCGCTAAGGGCAATTGCTCGAGCGAGCATTGCCCTTAGCGAGTACCTGCCCGCTCGAGAGAAAAGGTTCGGCTGCCGGCGGGGGTGACAGGTGAGTTGCAGCAGTGAGCAGGGGGAGCGGGGAGGGGGGGGGGGGGGTGGAGAGGGAGAGAGAGGTCTTCCCTCCGTTCCTCTCCGCTCTCCCACGCCGCCGGCAGCCGAACCTCTTCTCTCGGGTGGGCAGGTACTCGCTAAGGGCAATGCTCGCTCATCACTAGTTTTTAACATTAGAAAGTCCCATTGACAATCGGTGGGGAAAAAAAGCGCAAGAAAAACACAAGTGTGCAGGAGCCCTAAGGCCGCATGCACACGGGTGGGTAAGATTCTGCTTGCAGACTCTGGCCCTGGCAGCAGTGGTGTCTGCGAGTATCTGCTTTCAGCTCGCTTCATCTGTACCGCAGATGGTCCACACGGCGAGCCATCGGACATGCACAGTACAGATTATTATTTTTTTCTAAACTCCTGCTTTTCTCGCGGAATGCGCGGTCTGGACAGCTTCCGTTGACTTCAATAGAAGCCGTCCGTGCGAACACCGCAGGAAAATGGAGCATGCAGCAATTTTTTTTTTCCTCTCCATGAGCGGAAACTGCAATTGGTTTCTGCTTCTGTGCATGAAAAATCACTTTTCCATAGCATGCTAAGGAGGGTATCTGATGAGGACCGGAGATGGACGCCCACTCCGTATTCTGCAGCAAACATCTGCCCGTTTGCATGTACCTTAAGGCTGGGTTCACACAGGGCCGCGGCAAATCCGCCCGCGGCCACTAATCTCGGGATTAGCCAGCCATGTGGACGAGATTTCTCAGAAATCTCGTCCACACGGGACGGCCAATCCGCTGCGGTAAGTCAGGCTGGAACCGCGGCTGCGGCTTTATGTATACTACCTTATTTTCTTATAGATGGCTGGACCATTGTACAAAACAAATACTTTACCTCTTGTGTCATCCCTAGTTCCTCATAGATTGAGGATGCGTCATAAATAGTATTTTACATGGAAAAGCCCTTTAATTAGTGCAATATTGTATGTAATATCTACTTTTTTATGGAATATGTTAGTGCTATATAAATAAGAGATTATTCTTGTTATTAAATGGTGAGATAAGTGATGAGTACTCTGGGCATTTGTGTTTTTATTTCCTGTAGTGCTGGCTGCTTCTTTGGAGATGAAGTAAGGGGTCAAACGGATTCGGTCATCCAGTCAGATGTAGATTCAGAGGCTGAACAAACACAAATGCAATATCTGTGTTCCAATCCATCGGACGTAAAGGAGATCATCAGTCCGAGTGCAGATCTTCCTCAGGGCTCCCAAGAAGAAGCTGGTACCAGTTGTGATGAAGTGCCTACAAACTCCAAGATGACCAGAGCTCCCCAGTGGAGCAGCATTGATCTGGTTGAAGCTCGTATCAATGCACTCCAACCTATAGAGGACACTTCCAACCTGTCAGTATTTGAGGCATTCCCTGAAGGAACTGAGGAATCTTTTGTAGAAGATGCATATCCCTTATGGACATGGGTTTCTGGTGGAGGCTGTCTTGTAGACTCTCAAAACTCTCTTAAATGGTTCACTCAGCAAAGAGGTATTGGCTTTTTGTTGTCCCTCTCAGCTTAATGATCTAGAGATGAATGCATAATACAGGGCTCCAGATGGCAACCAAAACTGTTGCTAATGCACCTAAAATTTTGCAAGTGGTGACAAATCTTTTCAAGTTCGGGACGGGAAAGGGTGAATGTCAACGTAAGGAGCGGGGGAGGCTGAGCGGGCGGCGTAAGGAGCGGGGGAGGCTGAGCGGGCGGCGTAAGGAGCGGGGGAGGCTGAGCGGGCGGCGTAAGGAGCGGGGGAGGCTGAGCGGGCGGCGTAAGGAGCGGGGGAGGCTGAGCGGGCGGCGTAAGGAGCGGGGGAGGCTGAGCGGGCGGCGTAAGGAGCGGGGGAGGCTGAGCGGGCGGTGTAAGGAGCGGGGGAGGCTGAGCGGGCGGCGTAAGGAGTGGGGGAGGCTGAGCGGGCGGCGTAAGGAGCGGGGGAGGCTGAGCGGGCGGCGTAAGGAGCGGGGGAGGTTGAGCGGGCCGTGTAAGGAGCGGGGGGAGGCTGAGCGGGCTGTGTAAGGAGCGGGGGGAGGCTGAGCGGGCCGCGTAAGGAGCGGGGGGAGGCTGAGCGGGCCGCGTAAGGAGCGGGGGGAGGCTGAGCGGGCCGCGTAAGGAGCGGGGGGAGGCTGAGCGGGCCGCGTAAGGAGCGGGGGGAGGCTGAGCGGGCCGCGTAAGGAGCGGGGGGAGGCTGAGCGGGCCGCGTAAGGAGCGGGGGGAGGCTGAGCGGGGGGAGGCTGAGCGGGCCGCGTAAGGAGCGGGGGGAGGCTGGGCGGGCCGCGTAAGGAGCGGGGGGAGGCTGAGCGGGCCGCGTAAGGAGCTGGGAGGACTGATATAATTATACTCTGTTGGGGGGACTAGATAAAAGGGCACTTTGACGTTAGCACTAGCGGCTGCAGCTAGCGCTCTTATGTTCTTGCATGTGCAGCCTGGCAATTACCGCTGTTATACCGGCTTTATACAATGTTTTCCCAACAATCTTTGCTATTGATGCACACACAGCTTTTTTTCTTCATAGGGGAACACTAAGTTCACACTTCTACTATTATTCATGTGTGACCCTAGACTTGGGGTCCTTTTACATGACTCAATCATTTTTTTGGGAGGGAGGGTGCATGAAAGTTGTGATCACCCAATAAGAGTGTTTGCTCATTCATTGGGTGACTGGTGGCAACTTCACCATCTCCAATAACAGGGCAAACTAACTTTCTTACCTAATCATTGGGCCCTTTATAGGAGCACTACATGTCTTCTTGTTGTGTTCTATTAACGCATCAGTAAACAAATGTTTTGCATATGCTTCAGGTTTGACAGTCAGTATGCAGTCCATGTCCTTGTCTATCACCCCGGCAAACACAGCATTGTGGAGAAAACAGATATTTGACCAGCTCAGTGAACGCACAAAGAGAGAACTGGACAGTTTCAGACACTACGAAGCAGCCGTAGATCAGGTACTTAGTCTATCAATGTTTGACCTTAGGACAGAGGTCCCAATGTTTCTGTACCTTAATGAGCCACATTCATCTAAAAAATGACACATAGAAATTTTTAGGCTATGCCCACACACCACCACACATATCACAAGGCCAAGGATTGCACGATGACCTTAGTACATTGCATTCTAATGTAAGTGATTGTGGGAGCTTTGCAACTTACAATGTAGCAGGGCCAGTCTCCAAGTAGTCCTAGTCTAAGGCCCAATGTCCACTGGCGGATCTGAAGATCCGCAAATCAAGCCGCCCATAGGGGTACATGGGCGTCTGCAAATGAAATAAAGCATGCGGATTTGATTTACGGACATTTTGGGTCCAGAAAAAAAAAATCGCATAATCTATTTCAGTGCAGATCCCGTACGGCCGGCTTCCATTGAAGACAATGGAAGACATCCAATCCACGGCCCATCCACAGTTGAACTGCGGACAGGCTGCGGATTCTGCTGGAAAGCATGAGTTAAAATAAAATAAAAGCACGGCGCATGTGTGCCAGCCAGCGCTACTGCATGCATCTGCAGACCTGGAAATAGAAGACCGGGACATGTAACCGCAGTGTCCTCGGCAACGGGCAGGGTCGGATTCCACTGCGGGCTCCCTCATGTGGAATCTGATCCTCCCGTGGATGTGAGGCCTAAGTCTGGTGAAATGAGAAATTGTGAAGTTATAAGCATTATTATATGCTTTTCAGTGACTCTCCACTCTAGCGGCGCATTCAGTCCCTCATGGCGTCCATATGCAATAATTGGATGAATGGAAAAGGGTTGGCAGGATAAGTCATCCCCTTTAGCCTGCATTGTCTATTCTGACTCCTTATCCTTCCTTTTCACGTTTCTGACTCCTAGTAATACTTTCACCTTTTTTCAGTCTGTATGGGTCAAAACAGGCACTTTACAGTGGTGGAGAGACTGGAAGCCTCACAAATGGATTGATGTCCGCGTGGCCCTTGAGCAGGTGACAGCAAATGATGGAACCAAAGACAGCATCCTCTTTATTTACTACACTCACTATGAGGAGAAGAAGGTACTTGGTTTCAATGTGTTTTGTTTTCGGTACTGTAGCAGGATGTAAGCATAGGTGATGGCTCATATGTAATATAAGGTTTCAAGGTGTAGTATCTTCAAATGTAAGTTATTTCCCTATTCACAGGATATGGAATAACTTGCTGATCAGTTGGGGTCTGACCAATGGGACATTTTTTTTCTATGCTAAGTGCTAGTATTGTGCAAAAGTAGTAAGGTTAAAAAACTATATGTATGTGATATTGCTGTAATTGTCCTGACTAGAGATGAGCGAACGTGCTCGGCCACGCCCCTTTTTCGCCCGAATACCGCGAATTCCGAGTACTTCCGTACTCGGGCGAAAAAATTCGGGGGCCGCCGTGGCGGCACGGGGGGTAGCAGTGGGGAGTGGGGGGGAGAGGGAGAGAGAGAGGGCTCCCCCCTGTTCCCCGCTGCTACCCCCCGCACCGCCACGCCTCCCCCCGCCCCCCCCCGAATATTTGCGCGCGAGTACTGAAGTACTCGAAAATGGCGGTACTCGGGTGCGTAAGTACTCGTAACGAGTACGTTCGCTCATCTCTAGTCCTGACCCATAAAATAAAGATACCATTTTATTTATGCTGCATAGTGACTTGCATAAATGTAAAAAGCCAATAAATAGGTTTGGCTGGTAAGGGATTACTAGATAAAGTTCTGCTGACCTGCAGTTGCCTATCTGAAGGAGTTTACTGCATGCTGTGTATTATTGGGTTCAGTGTATCCCAGTCTGCAGGAAGCTCCAGGGCTCCCACTAGTGGTGGCTGCAGGCAGCTGTCCTCTTATCTTGTAAATCTTGTAAGGGGATTTAGAGCTTTGTGCTATAAGGTTTCTATGAAGAAATTAATTTTACATGAATTTCAACCAACTTCTATAATTCAAATAGACATCCACTTTAAACTCTATAAAAAGTTTTCAATGTGGGTTCTTTATCATTACTAGTTTTTAGTTACAACCTCTCAAAGCATATCTTATGCATGGACAAACATTAAAGGGGTTTCCCACTATAAGAAAAAAAAAATCAGCTGGGCGCAGCATAAAATAAAAATAGAACCGAACACAGCTGTGGGCCACTCCGTCTGTCAGTATGTACATCCGCAGAAGTCATGTGACTGCTGCAGCCAATCAGAGGCTGCAGTGTCACCGTCCCAAACTCCTGTCATCATGGCACCCAAGGTGTGAGCGCTGATGCCAGGAGTGTGGCTGGAGACGCTGCTTCTTCTGATTGGCTGTGATGGTTGCCTAACGTCCGCCCAACTTACATACCGGCAGGGCGAGCCACTCAGTTGTGTCCTGGGGGGCTGAAGCCAAGTGAGTAGCATGTCTTTTTTTTTTTTTTTTTTTTTTAGTAATTTTATACAGTATCTAGCTGCTGAATTTTTTTATTTTTTTTTTTCTAGTGGGAAAACCACTTTAAGCTTTTTCAATTAAAATACGGCGTTTTTTCGTGTGTTTTTTTTTAATAGGAAAAAAGGCCGTATTTTAATTTTAGCGATTTAAAAAAAACAAAACAAAAAAAAAACACAGGAAAAAGGCCGTATTTTAATTTTGACTGTGTGTGTTTAGCTATAAAAAAAAAATACGGCCTTTTTTTCCTGTTTTTTTTTTTTTTTTTTACCCTACCATTTCTCAGTCAATAACAGAAATGTCCACTATTTGTTCATATACCTTTAAGACTTTTGAAACCTAGTAAGTATCACATTTCACATTGACCGATTTTTATATTTGTCCCCTCAACATGAATCCTATAACGGTTGCGATTTTAAAACAAACCTTCTTCGTTCCTTTATTTTATGCGATTTTTATATTGTAGTATCTTGTGGTTACCTACTGTGTTCAGGGTAGGATAACGTGCAGCACGTTCTTCTGCAGCCAGCATAGATAGGTGAATACAAGCGTCTGTGTACAGGGCTATATGTGATCCCTTCCTAGTACCCAGCACTTATTGTGTCTCATTATGTGTTTCCTTTTCAGTATTTGCACTTATTTCTCAATGAAATCACTATTCTAGTGCCAGTTCTCAATGAAGCTAAACACTCGTTTGCCATTTACACTCCAGAGAAGACAAAGCAGAGGTGGCCGGTTCGGCTGGCTGCTGCCACGGAGCAGGAGATGCATGACTGGGTAAGCACAAGGTAAAAGGGAGAAAACCTGTGTTGTCATAATCGCGTCACCTCTCATGCACTTACTGTAGAACTGCATGGGGTTAAAATCATTCTTGAGGTACTCAGAATATTGTAGTCCCTAACACAGTATTGCTGTCATATTTGCTTCTGGTTCAATTGGGAATTAATTAATTGTAGGTGACATATGTTCAGGGGCAAAATGAGAGTAAGCTGAGCCCACTGGACACAAGCCCCTTACTATCCATTGAGCTGGGACAGAGTGTTGCATTTGGATAGCCTTAATCTCTTGCATTGAAAAATTCCATTTAAAAAAAAATATTTTAGATTAATTCATATAGAGAAAGAACACAGTAAACATCTCCGACAACATAAAGGCCATTTAGATACAACGCTTATCGCTCAAAAGCCGTCTTTTGAGCGATATTCGTTGTCTGTAAATGTGCCAATCTTTCACTTTTCTACGGAAAGATGGACCTCAGTTCGGCATTAAACCCATCATTCAGCAGAACAGCTGATAAGATGGACCGCACGCTGTGTTCTGCCCGGGGAGTGCTGATAACAGCTGATTACATTGTCTCAGCTGTCATCCCCTGGGCAGAACAAAGGAAATGTAATTGGGGAACAGCGGGTGGTGTGTTCTCTGAATACAGCTTCCTGAGGCTCAGATGCTACTAATTGGTACTAATAGGCATTAGTACCAAGTAGTAGTTTATGCAAAATGATCCCTCAAAAGCCATCTTTTGAGTGATCATCTTTGTATCTAAATTTACCTTAACCAGTGATCCAACAAACCTCTCCCAGATGATATCCAGGCCAAGTCTATCATGTAGCTATCAACAGCAGATATGTGCTACCAGGAAAAGTTGTAATCCACTTCAGCCTATCCCCCAAACCACAGATATTTTTTATCACCGTCTATAGTCACTGTCCCATTCAAAGACTGGTGTCAGCAGTAATCCACAGATTTTAGAAAGCTGATGGACTTGCAGATCAGTGGCATAACAGTCAGGCATTGCCCAAGGAATCCTAACCAAGAGGGTCCATAGCCCCTCCATCAAATGCAGAAAATAACCTTTTTGCCCTAACAATCACTTTTTTTTTTCTATGGGTTTAGCTTCAGTAAAGAATAAAAACTCCACCATGTTTTTAGATCCTCATGTACAATACCTTTTGTGAAGCTTTTCCCTTTAAAGCTCAGCCATTTATGCTGCAGCCCTCTCTTGTAACAGCAAGGTTGTATTCATATAGTCAAGTAGTGTCATTGTCTCTGTTTTTGCAAGCCTCTTCCTCCTATTTCACTTGCCCCTTTTCCTTCCACTCCTTCTCACACTGCTGAGAAAGAGAGACTGCCTTCTCGAAGCAGTGCTAATGCTGCTGTGATCACAGGACTTTACGATTTAGAAAGTCTTTTTTGGGCAACATGTTCAAGTTATTAATAATATATCTTTTTTTTTTACTCGTTTTATTGAACAAGCAATATTTAATTCAGTATATAGTTAATCTGAATTCATGATGTATGCAAAGTTATTTAAGGGGGAGTTACAGAGATACAATATCCACATCCGATATATAAATACAATACACCGGTACAGTAGGTTTCCATAACATTAGAATTTTAACAGTTGATGCCCATTTTACTGGACAGACCTAGGTACAATTTTAATCATCATGCCTTGAAACAGATCCTGCGTGATGGTGTGGCTCATCAGACGCAACTATCTCCCCCGCACCTTGATACATTTTTCCGGGTATTTTCTATTTTTATAGACTATCTTTTCGTATGATAAGGTGGAATTAACAATGTTCTGACACTTTGAGAGTGTTGGGTGCCGCCTATCCATCCATCTCAAAGCTATCGTCTTGCAAGCCATGAACAATACTTTAGTGAGACGTACCCTGTCATGAAATTGCCAGTGCTCCTCATCTAGGATTCCCCATAAGCATAGGCTCGGGTCGAGTGGGACCGGCATTTCCATTACCTGGCTTAGAAATTCTGTGATCTGCCTGCAGAACATATAGATCTTTAGGCTGCTCCATATTAGATGATTAACCCCTTAGTGACCACCCCATAGTGTTTTTATGTCCTGCTTTAATCCCCAGGGCCGTAAAAACATGCTAGCTCTGGGGGATTAAAGCCACGTGGGCTGTAGACTGATGCCGGCTGCTGGAGGTAGCCAACAACCTGGAGCTGTTATGGGGGTTTGGGATATCCGACCCCCCCTGGTCACGCGATCGCCATTATCCAACGGATAGCGGCGATTGCATGAAAGTTAACAAAGTTTTTCAGCTGCTCTCATGTATCTGATCCTCCACGATCTCCCGCGGCGATTTGCAATTTGCTCCTCTGGGCCCCGTTGACTGTGTTCTGCGCATGCTTGCCAGATGTCAATAATGTCAGCCTCATGCGCAGAAGGCCGGGAGGCCTGGAGATGTCACCGGTCCCTGGGCCCACCATCGCCGTTATCCAGTTAAGGTTTTAGCTACCCTCATGGATCAGATCCATGAGGGCAGCTGAAAATACTCACCTCCATCCTCTGTGATATCCCACGGCAATCTGGACCTGCTGCGGGCTTCTGCGTATGCGCTGATGTGGCGCGCAGTAAGCCGGAGAGCCCAGCAAATTTTAAAATCACTCGGCTGTAAAAGATAGTAGAGTGCAGGTAGCTGTCACCAGGGACCGCTGTATGCGGCTCCCGGTCACGTGATCACTGTTAGCCATTGCATAGCGGTAATCATGTAAAGTTAAAAAGTGTTAAAAGAAAACTTTTTTTTTTTTTTTTTTTTTTTAAATCTCCCCTTACGAATTGTATTCATGAGGGTAGATAAAATTGCGTACCTATCCGCGAGATTTGTCCCCCAATCAGATATTTAGGATTAGAAAAAAGGGTCAGCATTTTTTTTTTTTTTTCTACACAAACAGCGCCACCCTTCTCCATGGCAAGTGTCTGGTATTGCAGCTCTGCTCCATTTCCCCTGAACAGCTTGCGGACAACAGTGGCGCTACATCTGGGGAACAAACTGCCTTTTTATAAAAATCATCTTGGACAATCCCTATAACGATTGGATTTCTATATCCTTCACACATCAATTCTTCTTTTATTTTACAGCTCAGCGTTTTAAGTAGGTCTTGCTGTGAAATTAGAAAAGTACAAGGTCCTCCTTCTCACCAGGCAATATGGTCCATCACCTGTAAAGGTGACATTTTTGTAAGTGAACCATCATCGGACTTGGAGTTCCTGACCAGCACACGATTATGTGACCAAATGTAAGTGTTACAATAGGATCACTGTCAACCTTTTAACAATTAATGTGCTAATGATTCTCTTCTTCTAATGTGCATGATTTCAGATCTGTGTCCAGACTGCACCCAGTTTGGAGCACTTAAGGGTGTTGTTCAGTTTAGACATTTCTTCTTAAAGTTTGATTTCCTTCAAGAACAATGGTTATTTTTTTCTATTAACCCCTTGTAATCCAATTTTGAATTCAGGGTTTCCTAGGGGGCTTTCTCTTTCTGCCATTCTACAATGGCGCCATCTGCTGGCTAGAGCCAGTACTGCGGTATGTGACATGCTGGAGAGGCCCCCTACAACAGAGCGGCCAGAAATATATAGTAAGAATACCCTGCCGGATGTCTTCCGACATCGGAGCTGTACAGCCTTCAATCAGAATCTCTTTAGACGTCAGACAGTGGATTGGAAAGGGTTAAAGGGGTTGTCCCGCGGCAGCAAGTGGGTCTATACACTTCTGTATGGCCATAATAATGCACTTTGTAATGTACATTGTGCATTAATTATGAGCCATACAGAAGTTATAAAAAGTTTTATACTTACCTGCTCCGTTGCTGGCGTCCTCGTTCCCATGGAGCCGACTAATTTTCGCCCTCCGATGGCCAAATTAGCCGCGCTTGCGCAGTCCGGGTCTTCTTCTTTTCTGAATGGGGCTCCGTGTAGCTCCGCCCCGTCACGTGCCGATTCCAGCCAATCAGGAGGCTGGAATCGGCAATGGACCGCACAGAAGCCCTGCGGTCCATGGAGACAGAGGATCCCGGCGGCCATCTTCAGCAGGTGAGTATGAAGACGCCGGACCGCCGGGATTCAGGTAAGCGCTGTGCGGGTTGTTTTTTTAACCCCTGCATCGGGGTTGTCTCGCGCCGAACGGGGGGGGGGGTTAAAAAAAAAAAAAACCCGTTTCGGCGCGGGACAACCCCTTTAAGGACCTTCAATATGGGCCTTGTAGTCACCTGTGTGGATGTACTGTATCACTTGGCTTTACCTATTAGAGGAAGGGGATGGCAAGTATTGATGTATATAGATATAAGGATGAGAGTCTGAAGGACAAAATGTTAAATGGATGTTCAAGACTGTTTAAAAGATGCCCCATGAGCCAATCCTAATTAGTTAAGGCACACTTGCCAATTCTGGTCCTGCTGCAGAAGACTCAAAGCCAGATATAGATAGATAATAATGTAAGTTCATTGACTGTGGTTTCACTCCTAATCTATGCCATGATTGGACTTCGCCCAACTGTATCCCCATATCTACAACAATGGATGGGTGAAGTCTTATGGGGATAACTATAGCTAAAAGTTGCAGCAGTGTGACCTTTTCCTCTGCACTGCACTGATTTCTGCAGTTACATGTTTGTGAATATTACCCAATGTTCCTGTTAATATGTACATATGTTGGAGTAAGATACATTTTCACTTTCTTTACAGGTTTTGGCATCAGATAGGGGGACACCTGAAGTTAGTGGAAAGCGGCAGTTGTGGTGTGGTGTGGGGCATCGGTCATGATCTCACAGCATGGGCATATACTGGAGGCTATGGTGGAGGATTTATGCAAGGTATGATATATGCAGCTCTGTGTGGAAAGACCAGTTCCTAACCTACTGATGAGTGATGTATGTTGTTGAGTAGCCTCATACACTTGTAGGCAGCACACTCTATTAAGTTGAGTATGGGGCAGAGTAGGAGGAAAGTTTAGCGAGATATTGATGATGTCACTAACACCAGGGATATGAGAGCGCATGCAGATAATTGCCTTCTCACTTTGGCTTGTGATTAGCTGCAGCGGTCACATGACTCATTGTTGGGATGCCATCTCTCTCCAGCCAGAAGTGAAGACCAGCAGGGGTCTGGGCACCAGTGAAACAGCAGCAGTCAGGGAGGGGGGAGTATGGCTTCTCTTATGTAATTCCATCACTGGGCTTTTTCTTGGGTTGGTTATGTCAACTGCTGTCTAGGACCTAAATGTGCAGACAGGTCGCAGAAGCTACTCATTTATGAAAAATAGTGCAAACCAGATCCGACTAACTAAGTGTCATGTCCATAATGTTCTCCCTACTAACCGAATCCTTTATTTTCACGTTTTAGCAGGAATGGATCGCAGCACAAATAACATATTTTTCCAGTCCGATACTAAATGTGTGTACATCTATGAAAATCAGAGATGGAATCCGATCACTGGATACAGCAGCACGTGAGTGCTTCATCTAAATGCAACAGACTTAACGTGTATAAATACATATATGCTTACTTTATAATATAGTAACAGAGAAGTTGGCAAAAAAACTGCTGTATTGTCAAAATCGCCTTTCTTACAAAGCAACGGTTTTAGGGAATTGTCTTATAATCAGCTTCGTCAGATTAATATTACCTTTACACGGAGCGATGATCACTTGAACATCGCTCAAATGACAGTTTGAGTCACAGTTTTGAGCAATCCTCTTTGCATAACTCTAAGTAACTAATTAGCTACTTATGAGTTAACGCAGGGGGAGTGGGAAACCACAGCGACAGCTCCGAGAACAAAGCAGCTGTTTTGAATATGCAAACTGCTGCATTGTTCTCAGTGCTTTCAGCTGGTGTCCCGCTGGGAACTGCCAGCTAGATTACAGCTGAAAGAATGCTATCAGCACTGCCCGCTGAGCTATCAGCGTGCAATGCTGATCAGGCTCATAGCTTATTTCTAGCTGGCTAGAAGTGAGCGAAGAACGAACAGTGCACAATGGTCGCGCATTTAGACGCAACGATGATCGCTCAAAAGATGGCTTTTAAGCGATAATTTAGCGTTGTGTTTAAATGGGCCTTTAGGCATAGGTTCACTAAAATGAACCTGTATTTCATTGTTGCTCTGTATTCTTTGTTGGGTATACAAAAAGTTTTGAACACTAGATGGCAGCACTGACACACATATTTTGGACTGCAATGTGCTGCACCTTACATGAAGAGTTACTTTTAAAGGGAACCTGTCATGTCCTATGAGCCCCATAAATTATAGTTATGGTCTCCTATGACTTGGGTCTCTTGAGTCCATAGATATGACTTCAATACTTACCAGCCTCCCCCATACCCTCAATGTCCAACTGCGAACCCACACGGATTCCGCACTTCAATTATGCCCGTGGACATCAAAGTACCTTGCGCCGCTTGACAACGAAAGCATAAATCATTATCAGTCAGCTTGAACGCTTTCAATATCTCAGGGGTATAGTATAATCTAGAGAGACCTTTGTATTGTATTAACATGTCTCGAGTGCCAACTGTTGAGGGAAGTAGCTATCGTATACCTCCACCCAATGTACCTCTGTTAACTTCCGTATATCTAAGATCCATTTATGATATGAATTCACTAAAGGTTGAGCTGTCCTGGGCTGCAAAAGTGAATATATGTTAGTAAGGGGTTTAGTAAAGTCTGGAGTCCGAAGGAGGCTCTCCAACCCTGACGTGTTCATTCAAACATGGAAGGACCCAAACTGCGCTTGCACAGCATAGTGAACCTGTATTAGGTACTTGAAGGGTATCTCTAAAATGTAAGCAAAGGTAAGAAATACCCAAGGGTGCATGACAGATCTGCTCCATATACTTAACCCCAATGGACGCCCAATATCTTTCACTGTCAAACACGTAGAGATGAAGGAACTGGGGATTAAACCATAATGGGGCTTTAGTAGAAAGTGAACTAGTAGCTTGCCCTATCCACCCCTCTTAAAGGTATTACTGGGCATCCTTAGATGCTCTGTAGTGAAACGAAGTGTTGGCAAGACCCTCGTATGACCCATGCGGCGCACCCTAGAGGAAAGTGGCAGCATTGCTACAATCACTCTAGCCACGAATATGCAAACACTAGCTGAGAAGCCAGATAATATAAGTTGGGGGTTGACAAACCTCCAAAGTCCTTAGGATTTTGTAAAGTGGCCAATCCAAGCCTGGTTGGCTTGCCCTGCCAGTAAAATGAACCTGTATACTATCCAAGTATTTAAAAAGGAAACCTTTAGGCCTCTCTCAAACAGGGCGTTTTTGTGCAGCGTTTAGCGCTGCATTTTCAGCGCTGCTCTAAACGCTATACAACGCACCCATCCATTTCAATGGGGCTGCTCACGCAGGGCTGAAGTCGCAGCGTCATTTAACGCTGCACTTTGACAGCGATGCAAGTTCTATTTTTGGGCATTTTCAGCCCAGTGTCACCCATTGAAATGAAGGGGCAGCTGTTTCAGCACTGCTAAAAAAGTGGCAACACTTGGTGCCGCGTTTTTGGCAGCGTTAACCGCACCCTGATTTTCGGGGGGAGGACTTTCAATATAAGCCCTACCCCGAAAATCAGTCCAGGCCACACAAGCTAGAGAAAAAAAATAATACTAACCTAGCCGCTTCCGTCCAGGTCGCGGCCGCTGGTCTCTGCCGCTGATCCGGGCTTCCACTGCACTGACTAGTCTATTGCCGTAGGCCAGGTTTGAGAGTCCCGCCTCCAGCAATAGATTGCTGTGATTGGTTCTCGACACTGGCTCGATGCCCAATCACAGCCTTTCATTGACTGTCTCAGACAATCAGCGCCAGCAAGCTGAGACAGTCAATGAAGGGCTGTGATTCTGCAAACGCCCTGTGGGAGGGAGGCCTTAGTGGGATAGGACTGTTATGTAGCACATACAAAAATGTGGGTCCCCCTGTTGTCCATTAGTTTAATACTGTATGTAATGTCTGATTCTGTCTGTACATGTAGCCGCAGATTTGTAAAGTGCTGCAGAATATGGTGGCGCTATATAAATACAGATTAGAAGCAGTAGTAGTATTAGATTATTATTATTAATGGAGGGAAGGTATAGCCGTATAGGAGTATGCATAGAGGAGATGAGGCTAGTACTAAGATTGTGTATTAAGATGCAGCTAGGAGGACCTTTAATTTCTGTCTGTAAAGGAAGAAAATATTAATATTGTTTGGATTAATTGTAAACTTGTCTTGCAGAGGACTATTAACCGACAGATACATGTGGAGTGATGCTAGTGGATTACAGGAGTGTACAAAGACCAACATGAAAACTCCATCGCCTCAGTGGTCCTGGGTAAGACTTTCAGTACTAATACCAGTAATTACCCCGGTGAGCGTTCCCCATGTAAAGTCTTACCAGACGTCTTGATATCGGATCCATCTTTTCACACCATTTGATGGAGCAGGTTTCCATATTTTTGCATGTCCTGCTTTTGTCAATTAAGCTGCCCATACATTTTAGATAGCTTGGCTCCCAAGAGTACAAATATTGGGCAGTCCAAAACCAGACTTGTCCTTATCTCCCTCAATATCTGTTATTGGGAAAGAGCCGGGGGCCGTCATACGTATTAGATGATCTTCTGGTGTCAATGAAATCTATATGACCATGCTAAGTTGTCTATTGGGACACATTTTCTACTCGTAGTCCTATGGTCTCCAAGCCGAGCCCCTCCGGCTGTTTTAAAACCACTTGCAGCATTCACTGACAGCCTGTTAACACTTGCTGAGAGTTGTAGTTTTTCAACAGCTACAGCGCCACAGCTTAGAGCCCATAGCCGGAGATAATATCAGGCCATTTCTATATAGTCAGTTCTCCACTTTTAAGAGTGGCATCAGGTATTGATGCTGCCTTACTGCTTTCCATCAGCCCAGAGCAGTGTGATTTCTGCAAGCAGTGGCTTTAAGCGGGATTACAATATCCAATTTAAGAGTTTTAATAATGTGTGGGGGCAGGGAAGATGCTTCATGATAAAGGTGAGCGGATGGGAGTAAAATTTCATCATACCGTAGAAGTAGCTCTACTAGCGTGAGTTAAGGCCCATTACACACAACGATTATCGCTCAAAATTTGACCCAACGATGGCTTTTGAGTGATAGCCGTTGCATGTAAATGCTTTCCCATTGTGCATCTTTCGTTCACTGTTCGTTCATCACTGTCAATTCAAGTCAGCATAAAATCCATTGTCCCAGATAGCAGGGATCGCATGGTGAGTTCTCCGCAGGGAGCGCTGATAACATTGAATTCAGGGTGCAGCCTGTGGCAGAACAAAGGAGATTTATTTAGAGAGCAGCAGGTGGTCTGCTCTCTAAATACATGCAAATGAAGTTAATAAGCTACTAATGGCAATTAGTGCCCATTAGTAGCTTATACAAAATGATCGCTCAAAACTGTTACTCAAACTATCTTTTGAAACAAATTTTGAGCGATCATCTTTGCGTGTAAATGGGGCTTTAGAGTAGTTTTACACAGTACGATTGTCAGACACATAAGCGCCCGACAGTCGTTGCAAGACTTATCGCCCCTGTGCTTTCACAATAGAGCGATAGTCCAGTTAATGGAGACGGAGTAACATAGTATGTAAGACCGAAAAAAGACATGTCCATCTAGCTCAGCCTATTACCCCCCCCCCCCCCCCCCCAAATATGCAGCGAAGATCACTTGTTTGTGTGATCGTTCAGCCTGCAGTTGTCCCGTGTCTAATTCCACCCTTCATAGACACCCGGTGGCAAACCGGTTAAGGAGTGTTTGTTTAGAAGGGTAGAACGCCTTAATGGCGCATCCGCTATAAAACACGTAAATGTTTACATTTATCCAAGCACATAACAGTGTGTAAACATGAACACTATTTTGGCAGCATTTCACTCACTATTAATTATGAAGGAGGAGGTTCAGTACTTAGTAACACGAGGAGAGAACAAACAGGAGAACGTCCTGGTTGCTTCACTTCATTTTATTCTAAATGTCACTGGCGTACTCTGTCTGCGTCTGTTTTAATGTAAACAGCCGCGAGTTTCTTTAAACTTTCCCCTTCAAATAACTTCCTCCTTCATAGGACGTACGTGCTTGTCTATTTGGTAAATTTAGCAGCTTGAGAATCCGTAGGACCTTTCTCTGTTCACTAGATGGCGCTCTCATGCACATTTAGCTTATTCCATGTCCGTGCGTTATTGCGGACTAATTTGGGTATTTGCCTGTTCCCCAAACTGTACTGCTTTGTGGTGGGTACAATAGTATAGCAGCGTTTTGCAATGTGCGAGGGAAAATAGTTGTGTGGTAATTGGTAAAAGAGCTACATTTACATTACATGTGTCTCAATGAAGCCTGAGTGTCAATCTTTACACAACACCCACATCCAAAAAACCCTTTAAAGCATATGGACACCTTTTTTAGCACTTAATTTTTTATTATCAATTTGCTTCCTAAATACAATATTAAGCAGCTTTCTAAATAGTCTTCATTAGTAATGTCCTACTTTTCTGGTGTTGTAGAGTATGTCTAACTCCTTCTCATAACAGGCTGTCCTGTTGATCCTTTTTATGTAGATGCTATCTATTTGTAAACTACTTTATAATGTTTATAAACATTAGTTCAGTAATTCCTATGTGAATCTGGAAAGTGAAAGCCATGTAAAAGAGAAATTACAATATTCCGTCTGCAGCAAAACTGTCCACCACTTATGTAGTAGCCTAATCTCCGTAAGGCAGGCCACAAGTACAGTGTTGCAGAATGCTCTAGTCTTGTCACTATGTAATGTGCCTTTACTTCTTGGAAAATACACTAAGCAGTGTCTGACATTGTAAGGGATGGCTACCACCCTGTTACTAATTAGATTTTTGCTTTGTTCCTAGGTCACTGACTGGTTTGTAGACTTTAATGTCCTTGGAGGAACTGATCAAGAAGGGTGGCAGTATGCAGCAGACTTCCCAGCGTAAGTACGGCGGTTCCTCCTTAATAACAGTGGGTATAGCTTAGGGCTAAGTTCTGAGACTGAAATTTTTAGCACTGCAAATTTTGCTCCAAATATGCTGCAAAATCCATTGATGTTAGATGCAGCTTTTGCTGTGGATGTCTCATTTTCTTGTCCGTATCATTGAGAGACACAGCTTTGACCTTGGGTATATAGCAAATGCTGATTGGAGGCGGACACTAAGCAGACAAAAGAGTTGGCTCCTCCTGCTTGCTATATACCTCTGCAGGTATTCGGCTAATTTAGTTTTTAGCTTAGTGTCTGTATGAGGCAGACCTCTTCAATCAAGGTCTTCGGGACTACATGGATGTGGGGACAGGCCAGGCAGCTCGCTACCTGTTCCCCATGAGGAGGGCGGACGGCAAGTGTCTGTCCTCCTCCAAGAAGAAAAGGTGGCCCGATCATGCCCTTGTGCAATAGATCGCTGCCTGCCAGCTTTAGGGTTCCCCATCCCAGAGAACTCCCCCTCGTCGAGGTTGTGGAGCTGATAAGGTTCACTGCTGGAAATGAGGGAGCATCTCCCAGTATCAGGACACAAGGACACACTGGTGTTGCCACCAGGCGGCTGTTCTCACTTGCCGCCATGCGGCGGCTGCTCTCTTGGACGATTATGCGGCGGTTGGTCTTTTGTGGCGTCTGCCTTTATCGGCCGCCATGCGACAGCGGCTGCTGTTATCTGCTGCCATGCAGCTGATCTTCTTTCATGCTGCACGAGCGTCCGTTACTGTGGGCCCCGGCTTTTCAGGCCTACCAGGCCCTGATCTCCACTGCACTGCCTTGGCATTTTTAGTGGCCCCCATGGAAGTAGGGGACCTCTGCGGCGCTGCTGTAAATTTAGCCCATGGTTTTCGGGCCTACTGTAGGTTTTGCAGCCGCGACAGTCTAGTAGGGTGCCACTGCCATTGTGGACTTCGTAAGGGAGGTGCAGCCGATATGGCTGCCATGTGTTATTACAAGCGGCATGTTTGTTTTGCCGCGGTCCGGCACGATTATATTGCCGTGGTCCGGCACGTTTATATTGCAGCAGCGGCCTGTGATATCTGCCGCCATGCAACAGTGCCATGTGCGCTTTTTTGCACCCGAACAGTTTGATATTTTGCAGCAAGATTTCTGTGTTTTGCCGCTGTGTGGACCGGGAGGCAGCGTTGATGTGGTGATGCAGCCTAGGTGTCGCAAAAGGGCCAGTGACGGGCACTGCTTCATGGGAGGTAGCGCTAATTAAGCCCCAGCCTTCTGTACAGTTCGTCCTCCACCCACTCCCGAATGCTATGGGCCCTAATCCTAAGCCAAAGACTCTTCTCCTCCCTGCCCAATCAACCTCAGCATGATTCTGGGCTTGCTGAGACCTGTGGTACCTTCCACATGGTAAGTGTACTAGGCACAGGGATTCTCTTGATTCATCACTCCTTAGGCCCGCTCCGTAGCGGGTTGAGCCTTGCCTATTGGTAGCTCCCCGGCTTATCCCCCTGCAGTTCCCTGCAGGCAGCCTAGTGCAGTATCCGAATCCAGGACGACACGTGGACATAGGGGGCCCGGGTAGGATACTATGTGCGCTCTTGCTTCAGTACGAGACTTTCATCCTGCCAAAGAAGTTCTCGCCTGACGGACAACATTGTTCAGACTAATTGTTAGCAGTTCTCCGGGCTTGCTGAGATCTGTGGTACCTTTCATATTGAAAGAGTGCTAGACACAGAAATTCTGCAGATGCATTGCTCCTCATCTCCGCTCCGGAACGGGTGAACCCTACCTAACGGCTAGCCCTCCTATGGTGGCCCGCCCGCAATTCCCTTTGAGGCAGCTTTAGGTTGATCTCCGCTTATAGGACGGGACGCAGGCTGGGCCCGGGCCACAGTCGCATACGTTTTGCACTCTCAACACAATACTAGATTGACGTCCAGTCAGTCAAAGAATATCTCGTCTTATGAACAGTCTTGTTCTGTCTAAGTATAGTGGGCTTGTGGGCTGTAGATCCGTCTACTGGCTCCCCTCCGGTGAGCTCTATGACACGCTGAACCACTATGGGTCCGATACCTCTCGCCGCCTCGGAACCAAAAGCGGCATCTAGTGCTTTCTAGGAAACCCGGAACTGCGTGCTCAGTCAGCTGTGGCCATGCGGATGTGGGTCACTCGTGGTCTGTGATGCATGAATAATATCTGTTGAGACAGGGCTTTTGGCTATGGCTATCCCTGATTTGGCTACAGAACGGGCCACGAATTCTCCCCTTTTGTGGATGGCTGGACTATGGACGTAGGCATACTCTGTAATTCAGAGCAGTCTCCAACTTCGCTCCTAGAGTGTTTCTTTTTTGGATCCTTCCTACACAGGTACAAGGCGTAGGGTTCTGGTCCAACTTTGGAGCCTGTCCGACAACTGCTTCGCTAAACCGAAGAGTCGTCATGTCATGCATCCTCTAGTGCCTCTTTTTGTCGAAAGTCAATTCGCTCTATGGCCGACGCGCCTCCCCTTATACGGGTGAATTTGCGTCAGCAGAGCATTTGCTGGGGTTCCTCAGCAATTACGCAAATGCCATTCTCCAGGTCCTCTCTTTTGCATGGGCACTGTGAAGCCAGTTGGCTGAGAGCCGCTTGTGGTCAGAGTTTTTGCCTTTTCACACGTCTGCTTCCGTTATAAAGCGTTCAGACTACGCCTTACAAAGCTCCGTCCGTGAGACAAAAGCGCTTAAACCAGACGGATCCAGAAGCGCGCTGCGTTCCTCCGGTGCCATCTCCTCCGGCGTTACTTTTTGCAGGAGACAGTGATACCATATATCAATTCTTAGCGCTCGCCCCTCCCGACTCGTTTTTTTTTTTCCCACAAAGGGACTAGTGAGATTCACTTACTTGTGTAATCTTGCAGTAACGCCAAATTTTGTGGTGCCTGGTTAGCGTCATGCGGTTTCGGTGACCACTTGGTAAGGGCCACCCCTAACTGACATCCCAGAGAGCCGGCTTTGCCAAGCCTAGACTTCAAAGTCCATAGGCTTCATGCAGCAGGTGGCGGCTGGGGCCATTGTCAGTCTCAGAGGGCTGATACTAATGGTATTTCTGAGCCATGTGTCTCCATCTCCCGTTCTCTCTGGTAGCAGTAGTTCCCACGCATTCGCCTGGGTTGCTTCCTTCTAACCCTTCAACAGCGGTGCTGTCTAACGACAGCCTGCCTAGCTGGGTGTTTACAGTCTGGATTTTAGCGGACGCTGACGTTCAACTAGGTCGTCAGATAGAAGGCCCCCAGCTCTTTGAAGTTTCAGCTCCATTGCCGCTGGTGCTGACGTCACGTCCAGCTCGCCTTGGCTACGCATCGCCCTTCTGAGCAGGAGGCGCTATAGGGCGGAATGTTCTTTGTCATCAGGAGAGGGTCATTTTCGACCTGTTGCATATTACCTCACCTTATGTGGTATCTTGATGCGCATCAATGAAGAACAATAGCGACTAGTCCCACAGGACGCGCCAGACACAAGTAGGCTCGGTCTGACTTCGCAAGATTACCTCTCTCAAGTGGCATTCTTCAGCCGCCTTGGCTCTCTGCGGTTACTCCCGACAACACAAGTTGTGTCTTTGAGTTTCTGTGATGGGCTTCTCGCACTGGCTCCGCTTCGTGGCAGTACAGGTTTACCATGCCAGGGATATCCTATTTTAAGGCGGGCAGCGGGTGCCTCATCGGAAGCTACTAGTCGGGGCCTCTCTCCCAGTGGGTGGATGAGACCGTTTCTCAGGTCCCTTTATGCTCCGTCCCTAAGCATGCTGAATGCTTAGGCATCCATTAACGCTAGTCACGGTTAAAGACCCGATTACACTTCTTTACACATGCAGCTTCTTATATTTTCCCACCCCCTTGGGTACTGCTCTGGAACGTACCAAGGTCAAAGCTGTGTACCCCAATAATACAGAGGAGAAAACTAGATTTTTGTAAGAACTTGCTGTAAAATCTTTCTCGTCATGTTCATTAGGGAACACCTTGTTTGTTTGTTTGTCTATGGTCACACTGGTGCCCTCCTAAGTTATTTTAGGCACTACCATTTCGTAACAAGCCCCACTGGGGCGCTCCTAGTGCTTGCGTGCAAAACTGATTAGCAGAGTACCTGCAGAGGGTATATAGTAGTGGTGGCGAACCTATCACCATTGGCCGCTCACCACATTAGTGAATGCCGGTAGGGGCTGCGGCTCTCCTGCAGGCATTCCCTCATCAGTGCTGCTATCTGCGCTGATCACGGTGCACACTGTGGCATTATTACTGCTGGGGGTGGGGGGTGCATTATTACTGCTTGGAGGACTGTTGGGGGTGGGGGGGGGGTGTGCATTATTACTGCAAGGGGGACTGCTGGGGGTGGGGGGGGTGCATTACTGCTGGGGGGACCACTGGGGGTGTGTGTGTGCATTATTGCTGCTGGGGGAACCACTGGTGAGGGCATTACTATTGCTGGGGGACTGCTGGGGAAGGGGGGGGGCATTATTACTCCTGGGGGACCGCTGGGGAAGGGGGGGGGGCATTATTACTCCTGGGGGACCGCTGGGGAAGGGGGGGGGCATTATTACTGCTGGGGGAACGCTGGGGGGCATTATTACTGCTGGGGGACCGCTGGGGGGTGTCACTATTATTACTGCTGGGGGGGGTTGTCACTATTATTACTGCTAGGGGGGGGGGGGGTTGTCACTATTATTACTGCTAGGGGGGGGTGTCACTATTATTACTGCTAGGGGGGGGGGTGTCACTATTATTACTGCTGGGGGGCCGCTCTGGGGGGTGTCACTAATATTACTACTGGGAGGGAGTCACTATTATACTGGGGGACGCTGGGGGGGGGGGGTGTCACTATTACACTGTGGGATGTCACTATTATCGCTGGGGGGGGCACTATTACCGCTGTGGTATGTTTACATGCGGCGGAAATGGGCAGGGCTGTTACAAAATAGACCGGGTGCAGATTTTGACTGCTTTTTGGATGACTTTTCCACAGTATCTTCCGCTGAGGGACATTCTGCAACATTTCCACTGTCTATTTTGAAGCGGCCCGGTCCTTTTTAGAACGGGGGTCAAATCATACATCGTGATACGCCCCGGCCCCTGACATGTTGGCACTTTCCGGTAAA
This sequence comes from Eleutherodactylus coqui, assembly GCF_035609145.1. NCBI lineage: Eukaryota > Metazoa > Chordata > Amphibia > Anura > Eleutherodactylidae > Eleutherodactylus > Eleutherodactylus coqui. Next base: position 128,500,427 of record NC_089844.1, on the reverse strand, counting down.
TAAGTGGATTTTGGGTTGCAGTTTGGGCACTCGGTCTCTAAAAGGTTCACCATCACTGGTATATAGCAAGGGGAAGGAGCCAACTCGTTTGTCTGCTTGGTGTCCGCCTCCAATCAGCAGTTGCTATATACCTAAGGTTAAAGGTGTGTCCCCCAATGAACATGATGAGAAAGAGATTTTACGGTAAGTTCTTACAAAAATCTTGTTTTTCATTGCAAAGGGTGATTCTGTATCCGTTCTACAACATAAAAGGCTTGGTGCGAATTTGACAATCTGCATCATTGTGATCCCCATTCACTAGTACTGTACTGTAGTACAGACATATTTTGCTATTGATTTTTGTTATATATCGTTTTTTTTATTGAACTTGTTAATACATCTGCAGAAGTGAAATGAAGACTATATTGTTGTTTAGTCATTTGGTGGCTTCTCATTAAGGCCAGGCTCACAGGAACGGGTCGGATTCTGCATGCGAGAGGCTTGCAACGGATTCCGGCTGTGAGCCTGGCCGGTGACCCTGCATATGGCACTAATCTGCATTGCGGAGGCAATTAAAATCCGATTGTGTAAGACCGGCCTAACATGGAGCAAGAGGTAAAATATCAAAGGACAGTTATGCTGCAGCGAAGCCAAAGTTGACGTGGGCCTATATAGTGCTTATGTGACCAGCTGCTGCTTCTTGTTTGCAGTGGTATATCCAAACGAGTTCTTAGCACTAGCAGACTGAACATCTTGGATGGAATAGATTAGCTAGCGCTTTTATCCATTAGTACCAGCCACAGTAAGAGCCTCGTGTGGCACAGAGTGTTAAGGCAGCAGAATGCAGTCCTAAGCTCTCGCTCACGACCTGAAGGTTGTGGTAGTCTGCTCAAGGTTGACTCGGCCTTCCATCCATCCTACGTCGGTAAAATGAGTACCCAGCTTGCTGGGGGGTAAAGATGACTGGGAAAGGCAATGGAAAACCACCCCGCAAAAAAACAGGAGTCGGTCACAACTCTGTGCTTGCACAAGGGGACTTTACCCCACCCCTGCAGCAGCAAAGAAAGTAGCAAAACTATGGCACCCCTCCTACTCCTTCTCCCTTCTATTGACATAGTCCTTGATATAACAGGGGCCATTGATATGAATGGAATTCTCTTTTAGAGTTAATTAGGTGAACCTGAAGAGGGCATCTAATAGAACTGAATGTCCTTTGAGAGAACAGGGCGTTTTGTTGAAATTGGCATAGAAAATATTAAAGGAAACAATGAGCCGGGTCAACATATACAAGGCACTATAGCATGCGGGGTGTATTGGAGAGGTCAGCACATGAACTGTATAAATCTCTTTACAGGTCTTATCATGGCTACAAGACCATTAAGGATTTTGTGAGACGAAGGCGCTGGGCAAGGTAAATATGAGGAACACCTTACACTGCGGTTCTAAGAAAGAAGCAGAACGTACTTCTTATTTGTTGTTCTGTGCATTTCCAGAAACAGAAATGCTCTGCTTGAATGAGATGATCTGGATGTTTGTTCATGTTTTCCTGATGCCAATGTATCAGATGATCCCAAAAAGTGACAGACAGCAGATCTGGGTGTAGCTGCATAAAATACTTCCCTAGACACTTCCATCCTTCTCTCCGAACACGCTGCATACATCTAGAACGCCATGTTAGTTATTAGATCTGTGTTAAAGCAGTTTGTCAGTGCTCCTATACGGCTCTCCACAAGGGGGTAATGAACTGGCGGCTATATACCGGGAGTTTTGTATGATTTGATTTAGGATCTTGCTGTTAAAGTGCTGCAGGACTCAGAGACAAGCCTGTAAGTCCTGCATTGCTTGCTCCGCCCACTTATACTGATTGACAGCTTTTCCTGTCTGGGTTGGTATATATACAGGGCTGTCAGTCTGTGTGAAGGAGGATGCAGGACTTACAGGTATTGTCTACGCTACCTGCTATAATGTATCCTAAAGCTTAGTATGTACTGCTGTGATGAGCTCATGTACGGCATCATTGAAGACCTGACGGACTCTTTTAAATGTTCCTAAAAGACCCATCTAAACACAAAAAAATAGAAACTGTCCCAGCAATTACCTGATAACCCTTCTCCTCTGTCACTTACAAACATACTAAAAAGAATAGCACCCGGGACCGACCCTTGTGGTCACCACTTGTAACTCGTCCCGGTTCAGAATACACTGTTACCAACAACACTTTGATATCTATCTTTTAACCAACTGTTAAATCCTCTGGAATATCGAAGGGTTAAGTCCAATTTTCAATCACTTATCTATGAGCTCTTTATGTGGATTTGTATCATAAGCTTTACTGAAATCCACAGCACCAACTTCATCCACCACTTTTGTGATGGAAGCCCAAAGTTATTGTAACTGCTGTAGGGCAAGTTCATAATGTCAACCCGGTCACCTAATAGGTCTGTCACTAGAGATGAGCGAACGTACTCGTTGCGAGTAATTACTCGATCGAGCACTGCGATTTTTGAGTACTTCCGTACTCGGGTGAAAAGATTCGGGGGGCGCCAGGTGGCGGGGGGAGGCATGGCGGAGCGGGGGGTAGCAGTGGGGAACAGAGGGAGCCCTCTCTCTCTCCCACTCCCCGCTGCAACCCCTCACTCACCCACGGCGCCCCCCGAATCTTTTCGCCCGAGTACGGAAGTACTCGAAAATCGCGGCGCTCGGGCGAAAAAGGGGCGTGGCCGAGTAGGTTCGCTCATCTCTATCTATCACTTATAATGAGAACTTTGTAAAGTCTTCTTGACATTATGTACAAAAGCCTGGCTGATGTTACTCTATGTATCTATATCTGTTGGCAGGTATGATTTCGTGGTATTGTGCTAGTTGTCCCCTGCATGCTATGGTTTAATTCGGCCATTTTACTAATCTATGTTTTTTGTATAGAAAATGTAAAATTGTGACAAGTGGACCGTGGCTGGAAGTCCCACCCATTTTGTTGAGAGATGTCTCCATACATCCGGGAAGAGTAACTGGGAATAATGAACACATAGCGGTCTGGGCCATCAGCAACAAGGGGGACGTTCTTTGCCGGCTCGGTGTCACAACGCAGACTCCTTCGGTAAGGTTATAGCATCAATGAATGAGCATTTTGCTAATTGGTGTAGAATAAATTGACGATATTTTAGACATGATCTATATATAATTAGTGCTGTTTGTTTTCTTACGTGCCTGTATTCTTGAATCCCTTTGATAATTCACAAATGTATTCTTGGTTTTAAGTTGTATGTCTTCTTACATCTTGAGGCCCTTTTACATGATTTGTTCAAACGAGCGTAGGTGAACGATGATCGTACGGTCTGAATGTAGCCAACGATCGAATGACTATCGATAAATCGTTCACTTCTTGTTTCGTGGTCATTTTTTGCAGGCATAAAAATCATCGTTGGCTCGTTCACTTATTATTTGGTTTAAATACCGGTCGGTCTATCGTCCTTATTCACTTATATAGTGAATGTGAATGACTGGAAGATTTCTCGTTTGAACAAGCCAATAATGTAGCTGCCTGAGCAAATACAAAAACTGACATTGTTCGCTTCTTCAAATGAGAAATCGGCTCATCTAAACAGACCCTTACTTAATTTAGGCCACCATGAAGAGCACACTCTGCTGTATTGCATTTTGGGGGTATTGATTATACTAAAGTAGTTTGAGGGGAAAAGAGTAATCCCTACAGTTCTTTATACCACAGTACATGTAGAAGGGTACTGGTGCATCTTGTCTCCACCACAAAAATGGGTGGAGACCTGGGATTGTGCTGCGGGAGGTATAGGGTACGCCCAAAGCTGCTGATTGGCTGGGCTCCTGTCTTGAGTGTGCGCTATGTTAACTCCCTGATGTTCTCCTTTCTCAGCTGCAAGTGGCCTCCCTGCCTGGCTCCCTGCAAGGGAGCCAATCAGGAGCTGAGGGTGTTCCCTATAGCTCCAGCAGGACAAGCACATGTCTCCACCCATGGTTCCGGTGAAGACCAGATGCACCAGTACCATGTAGGAGAAGAGCCAGTCGCCAAATTGCCACCAGCAGCTTTAGAAATGAATTGAATCTACTTGAGATAAAACTTTTTTCAAAGAAAAGTATTTTCAAATTGATGCAATATTGTATGCAAATTTGAGTAGTGGATATATGAAAAGCAGAGCTAAACTTAATGATCAATTAAAGATCTCCACTATGCTCAGTACTAGAAATTTTTCACACGTTTTAATGTTAAAGGGGTTGTGCCACAAAATAATGGAGCTCCTATACACAGGCTAGGGAATCGCTATCAGTTCTATGGATTTACGACCATTTGAACCCCCACTGATCAGGAGAATTGGGGTCCTGAATGTCTTGAAATGAATGGAGTATTGTGCATCTGTGCCCATCATTCCATGCATTTAGAGACAGTTGAGGCCTCCACTCCCAGGATCGGTGGGGGATCCAGCAGTCGGACACTCACTGATCAGATATTTGCCAAGGATAAGTTCTTTTTGTGGGACAACCCCTTTAATAATTTTTTCCGTCCTTGATCTGTTTAATAATTTTTAAGAAAATGCAAAAGCAGATGCTGGGTAAGTTGATGAGTGTCCTCAGAGGATGCACCTTTATAGGATAGAGCTGCATGGTGATTTTTGTCCACACAACTAAAGATCACAGTGTAAGATTTCGATCTGCCAATCTCATAGAAGTCAATGCAGTTACATTGCAACTTGCAAATGGCCATGACCCTTTCTGGACTTATTTCGACTCTCGGGGTCACAGTTACTTCCTAGGTGCACCGTGACCCACAATGACTACCATGAGATCACCAGGTCACAGGGTTACAGTGTGATCTTTAGTCACGTGGCCCCTATTGTGGCCAGGGGTGCAGTGTAAGTCTAGTTTTATTTAGGATCACTGCATTGTCAGCCTGCAGAATTTCTTGTATGAACAGTCTTGGCAAGCGGTCATAGAAGAGGCAATAGAACGACCTACTAAACCCCAAGAATTCTAACATATGTGTAACTTCTCGTTTCATGGTTGCCACTCTTTCCCCTGGCATTAGCTAACCTTTGTAAATCCTTCCTTGACCCCCGCAATGAGACAGAAGGTGGATTGCAGACTAACCCAGACTCCCATTAGACTATGCAGCTAGATTGGAATCGCTGATCTTAGGGGAGCAAGGTAAATGAGTCAGTGCTGGTCAATACGTAAATTATCTGAATAACACCACATTTTGCCTTGTAGGGTTCCTCATGGCTCCATGTTGGCACAGACCAGCCATTTATTTCCCTGTCAGTGGGAGGATGCCTGCAGGTATGGGCTATAGCCCGTGATGGATCTGCCTTTTATCGGGGTTCAGTGTCTTCCAGTCAACCTGCAGGTATGAGTTCTTCGTATCATGTGCCAGATATGTAGTCACACATCACTTTACTGCTCACTGTACCACAATCGGTATGATAGAAAGTAACAAAGACCCAACATACACATTACTTGTCCAAAATTGCCAATTTAGGCAAGACTAGTCACCTATTGTGTATGGGGGACTCCAGACCCTCCCTGAACAGATGATCTCAGAGGTAAAAGAGGGATCTGGAAAATTGAATTTGGATGCCTAATCCTGTTTGTTTTTCCTGGAGGTAAACCGCCGTCAGGCAGCCACTTAGTCCACTCCTTGAAAAACGCATGAGTGCTTCACTGAAGCAAGATTTCGTGTGTATGGGGGCTCAAGAAAAATGGCTGTTGGCCAAATGAGCATTCATCCAACGGCTACTGAAGTACTTATGCGCACCTCATTCTGTGTTAACCTCAATCAACATAATAAGTGTAGGTCAGCGTTGGTTCTACTGTTCACATCGGCAAAAGATCAGTGGTATGGGGAGGATGTATGATCAGTACTACTACTGTTCGACTTCATACAAAGTGCATTCCTCGGCAGCACAGCCCCCTATTCACATGGGCGATGTGCTGCCGACAAATGACCATTTTTATGCCGGCACAAAATATCAATTCCACTAATAACTGAGAACCAAAGATGATGGATACTGCTATGAAATGAAGCTAAACAGGCTTGACATCACCCAAACATTATTGTACAGTGTTTAGCGCTAAACGCTGTACATCGCACCCATTCATTTCAGTCTTGCACGTTCTATTTTTGGGCATTTTCAGCCCTGCGTCGCCCAGTGAAATGAATAGGTAGCGGACTCAGCACTGCTGAAAACGTGGCAAAACTTGGTGCCGCGTTTTTGGCAGTGTTAACCGCACACTTATTTTTGGGGAGAGTGCTTGCAATATAAGCTCTACCCTGAAAATCAGCCCTAGCTATACTAGATGGGGGGGGGGGGGGAGGGTGGGAAGGGTGGGAGCAATACTCACCTTGCAGCTGCCGTCCGGGTCCCGGCTGCTAATCTCTGCTGCAGACTTCCCCTGCACTGATAGATCTATTGCTGTAAGCGAGGTTTTAGAGCAATAGATTGCTGTGATTGCTTCTCGGCGCTGGCTCGATGCTCAATCACAGCAATTCATTGACTGTCTGAGCCAATCAGAGCCGGCAAGCTGAGACAGTCAATTAATGGCTGTGATTGGTTCTCGGCGCTGGCTTGATGCCTAATCGCAGTAATCTATTGCTGGATGTAGGGTTCTCAAATCTCGCTTACAGCAATAGATCTGTCAGTACAGGGTAAGCCTGGAGCAGCGGCAGAGATCAGCGGCCGGGACCCGGACGGCAGCTGATAGGAGAGTTTTGTATTGTTTTGGCTTTGTTTCTCAGCATCCTTGGCTGAGTTTTCAGCTGCACTGAAAACGCAGCCAAATCGCTGGCATAAAGAATGCCATCGCTGCTGAAACTGGGCTGAATCTGCGTTTCTGCAAACGCCTGTGTGAGGGAGGCCTAAGGGTTTGCTCTTTTGTCAGCTAATTGACGATCTAGTCAGCCAATTAAAAATGGGGAAAAAAAGGTGGTGGGCAGCAATTGAGGGAATATTCCAATATAAAATGGATCTTGAAAACCAAAAATAAGGTAGACCTCTACAAGGGGCTGTGGTTATATAGACTCACAGGACCCCTTCCAAGCTGGGTTTCAGCTAATTGAAAAGGCAGAAGTGATCAGGCAGTTTCCAGGTTTCAGCCGTATAGGATTGGTTATTCCAACAGAAACCACGAGAGGTATTTCTGCTTAAGCAAGTGTTTAGTATAGCTGTATACCCCCTGAAACCCGTTGCAGCAGCTGTGTTACATTCTCTGCCTCCTGGGGTTTCTTTTGGACAAACTATCCTATAAAGTTGAAATCTATAAGCTGCCTGACCCCTCCTGCCTTTTAGATTGGTTGAAAGCCAACTTAGATGGGGATCCCATGAGTCCTATGACACCAGCCCCTTCTATAAGTAAAGGCCATCTTACACGGAACAATAATCGTTCAGATGAGCAAAAATGAACAATAATCGTTCAGTGTAAGTGTGAGCCAACGACTGACGATAAATCGTTAGTTTTTCCAGAGCGAACGCTAAATCTGCAGGTCTAAACGGACCCCGAGTCTACCTTGTATTTGGTTTTCAATAGCAATCTTACATTAGCACAGTTCCCTGAGCACTTGTCTATGGGACCATCTTCAGCTGCCAGAAGGAGCTTAAAACAGCCGATGGAGCAGGAGTGCTCTGAAGTGAAAGGGCAGGTATTCCAAGTGTGAGACCTAGAGAAGAGAGAAAAGTCCTATGTAGGTGACCGAGAGACAGCCACTATGAGAAACCAGCCATCATTGTATCAGCACCATGAACCATTCCACATAAGGCAGCTTTACAGGGATTCTGACTGTTCTGTACCCTGGAATCTTGCTTTATGCCTCTGCTTGTGTAGTGCCTGGAGCGGCTCGGCTCGGCATGTGACGGTACAGGTACGGCCCACTGCGAAGCACTGGGTAAACAGTCTTAGATCAGAGGTGACCTTCCAGCAGCTTTAATAGAAAGGTAAATATGTATATATGACAATGGCAAACAATATCGTTAGGATATTCTACCCACATTTTAAAACTCCTAATCTTGATTTAAAAATATCTCAGGACAAATGCTTGGTTTTCTCCATGATATCTAAAGGAGGGCGGCCCGGTAATGTGGGTATAATTGCTGTCGTTGAGGCCCCTAAATATGACTGTTGTCACGCAGAAATGGATAAAAAAGTTCTTCGCTGAATAACATTTTTTTTAAAAGTTGATCGAAAATGAGAACTTGCCGATTTACATTGAATGGCCACTTTAATGGGGATACCGGCTGGTTCACAATTGGAGTTTTCCTGTATGGAAATTAGACCGGTGACCCCGGAGTGCAGCATAGAATCAAGGGAGGACGTTTTTCGTAGATCACTTTTAGTGTGAATCTAGGTTAGAATGGAAAAAATGAGCGACTTCCATCGAGGCCTGGTCATCGGTGCAAGACTAGCCGAAGCCAAGATTTCACAGCCAACCTTGTGGGGTTTTCTCAGTTGGTGGTGTGGAGTATATACCGAGAATGGTGGGATCAAGCAAGCACATCCAGTGAAAGGGGATCTTGTGGACGTAAACCACTTGACAAAAAGGGTCCGAGGAGGATGTCCGGAATAATTATGACCAGTAGGCGGTTCACAGCCGAATACAGTGCTGGTGCTCCAACTACAGTAGCTTGTCCGAATGCACAATTCAACGTTCCTTAGCATGGACGGATTATAACGGCACACGACCAGTTCCAGTGCGGTTGTTATCTAGAGGTGCGCTTAGGGGGCTTTTACATGTAAGAAAAACAAACAAGACAAGACTCCAGTGGTCAGAAGTGTGCAAAAATTGAATCTCTGAGCAGTGGAAAAACATCACCTGGTCAGATGAATCCAGGCTTCTGTTGCACCAGAATTTGCGACAAGCAGCATGATTTGATGAACCCTTCCTGTCAGGTCTCAGCAGGTCAGGCTGGTGCAGTAATGGTGTGGGGAATGTTCTCTTGGCGCACCATGGTCCTCTGATACCTCTGGATGGACACCTCAACAAACTACTGCAGCTCTGAAAGCCAAAGGAGGTCCAATGTGCTGATTAAACGGTCACTTTATTAGAGACGCCCATCTGTGTATACTGTATTTGGAATGTATCGGAGTTCAGTAGTTTCCACCGACTCCTCTGGTTTCATTGCTATAAGGCTGGATTCAGACGAACGTATATCGGCTGGGTTTTCACGCCGAGCCGATATACGTCGTCTCTCTGCAGGGGGGGAGCCTATAAGAGCCAGGAGCAGTGCTCTGAACTCCCACCTCCTCTCTGCCCCTCTGCACTATTTGCAATAGGGAGGGGCGGGGGCGGGGCTAATTCTCGGAACTTGGGCCCCGTCCCGCCTCCTTTCATTACAAATCGTGCAGAGGGGCAGAGAGGGGGCGGGAGCTCAGTTCCTGCTCCTGGCTCTTCCACCCCCCTCCTGCAGATGAGGACACCATATATCGGCTCGGCGTGAAAACCGAGCCGATATACGGTCCGCTGAATCCACCCTATATGTCAGTGCTGTATACATGGAATTTATTTATTAACTATTTTTTTTTTTTTTAAATGTTGACTGGTGACCCCATTTACCGTACCTGTGCGCATTTTCTGTTTCTGCTTACATTAGATGTAATGTCTGACTACTTCTTGTGATTTAGGAGACTGCTGGTATCACATTCCATCTCCACCGAAGCAGAAGCTGCAGCAAGTCTCTGTAGGACAAACGGCCGTGTTTGCTGTTGATGAAAACGGTAAGTGTGTCTTACCAACCTTGTATATCCCAGATTGGACTGAGTCGTGCAAGCTTCAGTATGGAAGTGTTCCGGTTTATCGAAAATTTGCTGATAAAGTTCCATTTGTGACACTAAATATAATGTGGTGATAGAGACGAGGCCTAAAATAGAAATGTCTTGTGCAAAATGTATTGAGAAGTGAGCAGCTGGACATAATCTAACCCTTAATAAGTAGTAACTGACTATGTCCACACATGTGATTGTGATAGTCTGCATATCATTCAGCTGCAGCCTGTGAAACCCAAAGTCTGAGTGGATTGTGAAAGTTGCAGACTGCTGTGACACGGGAGGGGGACATGAACTTCACAACACCTGGAGAAGCCATTCACCATGTACATGACTAACATCCAGCACTGCTCCTACACTGTGATAATTGACCACAACCGCTGTAGAGTTGGCCGTACCCGGGGAACATTTGTCGCCTACATAACCACTGAGTAGAGAGTATGGCTGTGTAAGAGGAGATACTATATTAAAGGGAGAAGACCTACATGTCTGAACAGTGCGGGTCCAACTTTTGGGACTTTCTTTGATCCTGCAAATTAAAGGGGTTGTCCCGCGCCGAAACGGGTTTTTTTTTTTTTTTTAACCCCCCCCCCGTTCGGCGCAAGACAACCCCGATGCAGGGGTTAAAAAAACAAACCGGGTAGTACTTACCCGAATCCCGGCGGTCCGGCGTCTTCATACTCACCTGCTGAAGATGGCCGCCGGGATCCTCTCTCTCTGTGGACCGCAGGGCTTCTGTGCGGTCCATTGCCGATTCCAGCCTCCTGATTGGCTGGAATCGGCACGTGACGGGGCGGAGCTACACGGAGGCGGCATTCTGCACGAGCGGCCCCATTGAAGACAGCAGAAGACCCGGACTGCGCAAGCGCGGCTAATTTGGCCATTAGAGGCCGAAAATTAGTCGGCACCATGGAGACGAGGACGCCAGCAACGGAGCAGGTAAGTATAAAACTTTTGATAACTTCTGTATGGCTCATAATTAATGCACAATGTACATTACAAAGTGCATTAATATGGCCATACAGAAGTGTATAGACCCACTTTGTTTCGCGGGACAACCCCTTTAAGTTGCCTGGTCCCACTTTCTTGGTGGAGTAGTTGCCATTACATTAAATGGGAGATGTGGGAAGAGCTCAGTCTTCATTTTGTTTGTTGGGGGTCTTTGTGGTTGGGCCCCCACCAAGACATATATATGACATTGTAGGGTCAATTTTTACATAGTGATAGTATACTGCTAGGCTATGCCATCACACATTCATTGCGATCGTCCGATCTCTCTATTGATCGAGGATTAAGGGGTTGCAGTTAGAGATGAGGGAGCGTACTCGCTAAGGCAAACTACTCGAGCAAGTAGTGCCTTATGCGAGTACCTGCCCGCCTGTCTCAAAAGATTTGGAGGGAGAGCGGGGAGTTGTGGGAGTGAGTGGGGGGGGGGGAGTGAGAGAAAGATCCCCAACCCTCTCCGGCACCCGAATCTTTAGAGACGAGCGTGCAGGTACTCGCATAAGGCACTACTCACTTGAGTAGTTTGCCTTAGTGAGTACGCTCGCTCATCTCTAGTCGCAGTCTTTCCTTGCCCAATGGTTCCCCAGCGAACTGCTGTGCAGAGGAGCTGCAACACATCTTTATTATTTAAGTGAATGAGGCCGTCTGGATTAGTGCTGAGGCTGCTTCTTCATTCTCAAGAGGTAGGACCTCACCGGTCGTAAAGTGAGGGCATATCCTAGCATTATACAGTCACTATGAGATGGAAATACCCCTTTACTTTCACTGTAAACCCAAATATTCACACATGACTGCAGTGAGGCTTAATATCCCCTTTTTCCCCACATATGGCTTTCAAAAGTGTTTTTTTAAAGCCCAAATTTAGGTAGCCTTCCTACTGTATAGGCCATGTTCACAGGTAATTGATTGATTTTAGGCAGAGATCCCCTTTATAGTCAATCTGTATACTGTACATTATTAAATGTCTAACATTTTACTCTTCAGTAACCTTCTTACTAACCTTCATAGCTACAATATTTGTATTTTCCAATTTAGGCAATTTATGGTTTAGAGTTGGTGTCACACCAAGTTACCCTCAGGGATCTACCTGGGAACATGTGTCAAACAATATCCGCAAAGTGTCTGTAGGGCCCCTTGATCAGGTAGGTACCATCTGTCTGTATTATAATATGTCATTTACGATCTCCTGATGACTTGTGAAATTGGCTTATAGGGTTTTTCTCATAATAAGAGCATCTAATGGGGCATTTGAATGTCAATGAGGGGGTTCTTCCTCTTAGGACCCCTCTTTACGAGCAGGAACAGAGACCCATCAATGGCTTCTACTCTGGCATATTCAGCAGTCCATTTATTACCTGATCAGCCACTCATTTGAATGGCTGACATGCAATACATAATTTTTTGAGAAATAGGTGGCCAACCACAGTTTTTTCCAGTGAAAACAGCTATTTAAATGAAGCTTTATTTAGTGTCAAGTCTTCGCTCAAACCCTTGTGTTGGAATATACTACAAGAAAGATCGCTATCTGCACCCTTTACCTAGATTTTATATCTTGTTACATGTGTGTGAATGTGTATCTCCTTAAAGAGCTTGTCCCAAATCTAGCTATTGATGACACTTCTTCAGCATTGACCATCAATAGGAGATAGCTGGGAGTTCTCCAGCAATCAGCAGTTCTCCTGGGTTGGTATTTTAATATACAGAGCTGTTTTGCTGCAGGAAGCAGACAGCTCCGTACATCGCACAGTGGCCCAGATTGTTATTGCAGGCCAAATTCTATTCACTTCAGTAGGACTTAGCCTGCAGTTCCAACCAGGCCACTGAATAATATACAGAGCTGTCTGCTTCTGGCTGCAAAAGGGTAATTTCCAGCAGATTTACGTTTTTTTTGGATCGAAAAAATAGCACAACAGAATACACTATTGTATCATGGAAAATAAAAAGGAAGTCTGAAGGAAAAGACCTGAACGGAGACAAACTCCGAGCCCCAAAAACCCCTGTTGGAATCAATGGAAGGTTAAACAAAAATCTTTATTTTTTCTGCTTTCATGTCTCTATGAAGGAACAGAAGAATGGAAACCCCTGAATGCAGATGTAAACCGAGTCTTAAGGCCCATTTAGACACAACGATTATTTCTCAAAAGCCGTCTTTTGAGCGATAATCGTTGTGTGTAACTGCACTGACATTGTGCATTTTTCGTTAAGCCATCGTTGTCTTTCAGCATGCTGAAGGATCAGCGATCAGTTATCAGGAATTCACAGCGAGATACAGCTGATACTATTGTTTCAGCTGTATGCCGCTTCCTGAACACAGGTGGGGTATGAAGAACAGAGCGGTCCAGCTGCGTTCTTCATACCCCGCTCGGAGCGCTCAGCTGTATAACAGCCGGGCGCTTTGAGCAGAGAACAGCTGGATGCAGAAGACCACCCCACTTGTCTTCTGCATCCTCCGCTCGGAGCGCTGAGCTATATAACAGCCGGGTGCTCCGAGCGGAGAACAGCTGGATGCAGAAGACAAGCGGCTCTGCTTGTCTTCTGTATCCCCTCTCAGAGCGCAAGGTGATCGCTTAACGTTTGAGCGATCGCCTTGTGCTGTAAATGGACACAAAGATTATCGCTCAAGACATCTTTTAAGCTATAATTGTGTCTAAATGGGCCTTTAGGGTGCACACAATGTCATTATGTGAACTCCACATTACTGGCATGTTCTGAGGTTCCATAAGGGTACTTTCACTCTGGCAGAACTAGCTCACATTATGCACCACAAGACCTGGTCAATTCTGCCCCAAAATCCATCTCCTCCATCTGGCTTTTGATGAAATGAAAATGGCTTACATTTCTGCTGGTAATTCAATATCAAAATCCGCATGTAGACATGGGCTTTGGAGCGAACTCCTCAACGACATGTGTAGCGGTGTCTTACAGTGCATATTGCGGAATGCTTTTCAAGTTGTCTGAAAGAGCCTTGATTCTACCAGCAACTCTTATGCCATATAAGAGTCATATCTTATGAAGCCACTTTCATTACTAAAGGCGTAAGCAGGATTAGGTATCAAAACCACAAGACCGATGCAGGAAGCAGACTTGGCCCAGGCCTTCGGTATCCGTTACAGAGGTGTCTTGTAATTGCTTAATTGGAAGAAATCTACTAAAACCAGGGCTCAAGTTATCTGAATGGGGGGCGGGGTATAACATAAATTGGGCACAGGTTTGTGACAAAACCAACAAACTGCTAATTATCCATAACTATTAATAATAAAAATGGTGCTACTCCCAAGAATAACATTTCTCACCTATTCGCAGCATGCACGCTCCCATAGGTGGCCGATTTTACTTAAAACAGCCAAACACTCTGTTTTTCGCTATTTGCAGAACTCCCACTCACTTCTATAGGAGTTATGAAAACGGCGTAGCACAGAGTACTTGGCTGGTTCTATAAAACCAAGCCACCTCTGGGTGCAACGACCAGGGGGGGGCGAGAGGTTTGGAACAGGGTAATAGGCCAAGATGGTAATACCCCTTTAAGACCAGAAACGTAAAGAAGTCTTTAATGGGACAACCGAGTGGACAGTAAAGCCGGCTATTCCAACGCGGCTCTCATGAACTAAGTGATTTCACAGATATTTGTTTTGCTTGAATCTAAAGTTTGAAAGATCCCTCATGCAGCTTCTCAATTGAAGAACTTGTTCTGCTAGTTACATCCGTGTTCTGTCAACCACATACATAAAATCTGGGCACAGCTCTGTCTTCTTGCTTGCGCACTTTGCCGCCTGCAGCAGTTTGATTTTTGCCATCAGAATTGGGCAGAAGTTTTCCAGAAGGGCTCCCCAACCCTTTGATTGCCGTGTTGATCCATAGTCGTCTTTAGCATGCCGTCCTCACTTGTGCTTGACTAATGGATGTGTCCAGTGATCACCGTTTCTGAGCATGCATGAGAAGTTACTGGACTAGCGGATTCTCTGGACTGCTGAACATTTGTAGTGAAGTGTAGACCTCACTGGAAGCTCATTGCAGGCCCGTCTCTGCTCACCTCCAACCATTATACCATATAGTAATACAGTTAAGTTTCTAAATGAGACCTGAAAAACAAAAACAGCATTTTTAATCAAGGGAACTGCTGCTCACTTCAGTGAGAGCGAGCTGCAGCGCTAAACCAGGCCACTGCCGAACTGATGACCTTCTGAGCTTTCCGATCCTTGGCAGCAGCTTCTTATCAGCTGATTGGTGGTCACCCCAAGCGGCGGACCCCCATCTGATATTGAGGATTTATCCCAACGCCTCTTTTACACGGGTGAGAACTTCACGATTCTCATTTGCCCAAGCGAACGAGCAGATGATGTCATCACCAGATTGTCCATGCTTGGGCAGCGTGTCTAGACTTCATTCCTATGTGAACCATTAGTGTTTAAACTATATAAGTGCCCAATTCGACACTGATTTTTATGTTGGCTGAGGGCTTCTACCCACTAGCGATATATATATATTTTTTTTGCAATACGAGAGCAATGATTATAAAACCAATGATTTTCAATGGTTTCATACTCATTTGCTTTTTTAGGGAAGGATTTGAAATATCAGTCCTTCCCTGAAAATCATGGCTAACTGTAAAAAATAAAAATAAAAAAATATTATATATAATATATTCACCTAGAAGAGCTCTCTGGCTTTTCTCTCTGGGACGGCAGTTGTCTTCTGTGTTCTGGAGGCCGGGGATTGAAATATCCCTGCCTCCAGAAAACGCTGGCGTAAATGGCTGAGCGTTCAGCCAATCACAGGCAGCGCTCAGGCATTGATTGACAGCTGAGCGCTGCCTGAGATTGGTCACAGCACTCAACCAGTCATAGGCAGCCCTCAGCCATTCATCAATGAAAGAATCCTCTGCCATAGCTGTCACAGCTGTGGCAGAATTCCGCGATTTATTCCCTATGTTTTCAATGGGGCTGCTGCTGGCCGCATTGAAAACAATGGCCGGTATCGCAGCATTTTCTCTGCGCTGCGAGGCACTCGATCTCGCATCGGTAGAGAAAAAAACGCTAGTGGGCAGAAACTCTGAAACTGAACAATGTAAGTGATGCGTTCTCTGTTACCCTTATTGGTTGAACTTCTTTTTTATGTTCTCTTTTACCATTTTCAGATTTGGGTGATTGCTGATAAGGTACAGGGCAGCCACAGTCTGAGCTGTGGGACCGTCTGTCATCGCATAGGCGTTCAGCCAATGGCACTCAAAGGACAGTCCTGGGACTACGGGATCGGGGTGAGTGGGATTTTTATTTTTCTTATATGGCCTTGTATTTCTTTTCTTCTCTGGCTGCTTGCTGTTAAAGGGGTTTTCTGAGACCCCCACAATTTTAATGAAAGCTAGGTATTATTATAAAGAAGTAGAACGTACCTGTTCATTCCAGCTTCACCGCTCTGATGCTCCCAAATGGTCTTTGTTTTCACGCACAGAAGTCGTGATGCCACTGACTACCCATATGACCATTAAGGCCAGTGATTGACGGTAGCGGTAACTTGGGCGGTCAGTGGTATCAGCGCTGATATCCCTAAGACCAGTGGGGAGCACCTGCACTCCAATGGAGGCAGAATGAACAGGCAAGTTATGCCTTTTTTAGAATTTTTACACGATCCCTGGCTTTTATTCAATTTGTATGGGGGGTTTGGAAAATTCTTTAATTACACTGAACCCAATAAGAAAACAAGACCTAGTAATCTCCCTCTAGTGGTGGCTACAGGCAGATGGAAAGTTCTTTTCTAAGTTTACAGCTGTGAAGGTGACTTGGACCTCCGCATCTGAAAAACACTGATCCGACTGCTAAATAGGTATAGTAAGAAATTCATTTGCACGCAGTTTTAAATTTTATAAACCACATGCCGATGAAAGGTGGAGATTCACTTTAAGTGGTCACTAACTCTTCAACAAACTTGGTTTATGTGATTGCAGGATAAGCTTTTGCTAGTTATCAGATTTGCTAAGTTACTCAAAAAAAGTTAGGTACATTTTAAAGGGAACCTCTTGCGTCCTATTAGCACCATAAACTAAGGAGAAGGTCCTGAAGAGTCTTGGGGTGTACTTTTTATGCTTGCCCGTTCCCATGCTGTCAACCCTGGACTTCGGCGCTGTCTCTTAGCCTGACTTTTTTTTTTCCTTCAGTCAGTGACTGACTGTTCTCTTCTGTCAGTGAGCATGCACTCTGCACTCACACTCCCATAGAGAAGTCATGCGGAGAGACTGCACATCAACTTCCATGGGTGACAGCGCCGGAATGGGGAGCCATGCAAGTATAAAAATGACACCCCAAGACTCCTTAGGACCGACGTGCCCTAGGGGCACCATAACTTAGTTTATTGTACTTATAGGATGCGACAGCTTCCCTTTTAAGGCAATATTTTATATCCGCTCCATTCCAGCTTTTATCATTCTGCGAGGATGTTTTAATTCCAAGGCTTATGCATGTAGTGCCCTCCTGTTCTCCAAACTTAAAAAGTATGATCAAATTCTGCCATGTTTTGGGATAACCTGAAGGCAGCCAATGGATGGTGTCACTTTTTGTCTTTCAGGGAGGCTGGGAACACGTGACCATTAGGGGTAATGCAGGTTATTGCAGTATCCAGCCTGAAGCCAGTTCCACAAAGTCCATGAACATCAGTGCGGATGACAAATCCACAAAGTCCATGAACATCAGTGCGGATGACAAATCCACAAAGTCCATGAACATCAATGCGGATGAAAAGAAGAGCGAGCCAGCACTGGAGGAGTCTGGAAACCCAAGTTGAAGAGCGGCAACTTATTAAAATATACTGGCAAATGCCATATTTAGAGTCTTAGAGTACAAAGACAGGCAGAGAACATTTGGTTACACGGTTTATGTAGGTATTTCTAGTTTTATGTGAAAGTTATTACATGCCATTTCCTTTTAGGCTGGAGCTACACAATGACTTTACAACATTTAATGTCACCTTTCTAGCTGCGAGATGTGTCCCCTGCTTTATTTTCCCAGTTACAGCTCCACTTTTGGCTATGGGCTATGTCTTGTATTGTAGCTGCAGTACCAGACACAAGCATGGAAAAAAGTGGCGCTGTTTCCGTGGAAAAATCTCAAGACAACCCCATTTAACTTCAGGAATAGAACTTCAAAACTTCCGGCATGGCCGGCCAGTCTAAAAGTCATTGTGTGGCCCCAGCACTGGAAGGAGGAGGAGGTGGAAACATCCCTGCTACTGTAGCATGCACAGGAGTAATCATCTGCTATTAGTAAGCAAACAATTACAACCTATTTAAATGGTTTTCCCCTAAACTCTGTAATTGTGGTAACTGTGAAATGCATGATACATTCCTGGCGCACACCTCTTCCTGCCATTACAGCCTGGAGATATGGAAATGATGTAAAACGCGTCAAGAAAGTCTTTTATTTATTTGTAAACTTTTACTTCCCTTTTATTCTGTTTTAGACATTGGTTAAATAATAAGGATGTTCTTTTTGCACAGGAACCGTACTTACCTTTTATGTTTCCATGGTCTGGGGCGGCGGCTCTGCTTGTATGTTGTGAGTATTGTAGTGTGTATTAGGGAGACTCTCTGCATAAGGAGCCCTTTTCAAGTTTGTTTCCAATTATGTGATCACTTTTTGGACTCCGGGATACAAATTACCTGTCGCCATTTCATCCGGGTTCAGTTGGGACCCCCATTTTCATGATGGCAGTCAGACACCCATCATCTAACCTATGGATAGGTGATAATTTATTTTCGTGGGGCAACCCCATGAAGTCATTTTAGGGGTATTTTTGCTTATAGGCGGCATACTTGCTACAGGACTAACATCAGGGCAGTGTCTGTACTTGAACACAGGCTAGTGACTGGGTGACCAAAAAAAAAGCCCTCCGTGACTACAATCTGTACTAGCAAATGGTAATTTTAATGCAGAGATGCACTTTAAATTACAGCATCTGTAAAATACTCTAAGGTCTAGGGAGTTGAGGTTTCTTCTTGAGGGGTCTTCTATAGGCCTTGCAATGCTCCCTGGGATAAAATATGCAAACAGAGGATGGAAAAGCACATGTCGTGTTGTCCTGGCCTGTTGACTTATTCCTATAGGTCGGTAGGGGTACCAGGTTCCTGTTAAAAATTCCATACACTTTCTATAGAAGCACAATACAGGTATCCATTGGTATTCTACAGATCGCAGAGGCCAGGGTATATGACTCCACCGGTAACTAGTGATGTCAGCATTAACTGTTGATATTTCTATTACCATTTGTAATGTTTATTCATCTTTAAAGCACTTTAGGCTCGTTAATGCTCCTGCGCCATTCCCGGTCTCGCTGTCGCAGAGCTTCTCTGGTGATGTTGCATTCAGTTTAGAGTAGATCTGCTGCAGTGTGGCGTGGCATGTACACTGTTGAACTATAAAGCGCCATTTTAGTGGGTAGGTCAATGGCGTCACGGACACCTTTAAGACAAGCCTAGAGCGATAATGATAGATTAGGGCTAAAAAACACTTTAACCAGACTGCTGCTATAGGGCTAGTGGAGGAGAGGTGGGCATCTCCAAACTGCTCCCACTCACCACTTTGCCCCCCAGCTTTTAGGAGACTTGTCTGAATGTGCCCTGTGAACCTGCGACTTACTTGGAAATGTATAATGGCAGATTATAAAGATATAGGATTGTTAATATATGACTCCATTTACAACCATCCTTCCTGCGTCTTCTGATGCCTTCTAGGGTAGTTTTACATGGGCCAACTATTGCCTGAAAAATCGCCCAAACTAGAGATTCTGACCTGTTTTGTCCCGTGTAAGCGTGGAATCCGACGGGGTAATAAGTGAGAAATAGCTTATTAGTCGCTAGTTGCTTCATTTCAGCACACTGATATGAAGCAACTAGTGAGAAACTTCTCGCGGAGTATAAACGGTTAGTCGCTCCTCTTTCAGCAACCGTGTGTTCATGGTGAATGGAGGCGGATGGCCAGAAGAGATCTCCAATGCACTCCAGCTCCAGGCACTGATATCCCTCCTGTGTAATAGCACAGGAGCAATACTTGTCCCATCTAAAAGTACCCTTACCACCTCGGCTGTCTGGGACATCCTGCGGCCGTGACCATGTTAAACCTGTGATGGGCACACAGAGCGGATTTAGTAATGCACTTAGTATGAAGACGCACGGCACCAACTCAAGTGACTGTTTGTATCGGTGTCTGTTAATGAGGTGTGACCTTCCAACGGTGCAGAGCACAACTTATTTAATAGCTTGTGCCATATTTCCAAACAGGAGGGCATTTGGAGTAGTTCAGCTGGGCGAGTAGTAGGGGTTCTGTGAAGCACAATGTACTACGCACAGCACCTTAGTAGCGGTGGCCACCAGTAGTTATTCTGCACGGCTAACAGACGATCCCTGGGTGTTGTATAAACTTTGAGGACAGGGAGGGTCAGTTGTAAAATATAATGCAGCTATATATCATAGGCAGGAGTGTAACTGGGCCAGGAGCCTTAGGGGGCCAATAAGGCCTCTCTTCTCCATATAGGGAGCCCAGTACTGGGAATAAACCATTATAGTTGGGGGTCCTGTTACAGGTCCAGAAGCTTCACCTTACACCTCTGAGCATAGGGTTGGGGCAGGCGGGATGGGGGGGGGTTATGCTAATTCCAAACACTTTGTGTAAGTAGTGAGAGAATCTCCTTTCCTTTTTTTTTAATCTACTATTTATGACTACAGAATAACTTATTGTATATGTAGGGGTTACTTCAGTTGCATAGTTTGGCGGTCATAGTGGAGTACTCCATTTTTCTTTTGGGGTTGTGGGTAAATGAGGTTCTATTCGGTGATCATTCTACATGTGTCTATGTAAGGTGCTGACTGTCCCCTTAGACCAATGAATTTCAGGTTTTATTTCCTTTCAATTTTATCTTAAAAAAGCAAACCAGGATCCTAATTCTCGGGTCCATTCCTGTTTTTCGTTACAAATTTTGGAAAAGAACAAAAAGTGTGAAGTACGCCCACGTGAACCCCTTTTTGTGGTTGCGTCTTAGTTCTTCCTTTAAAACCACTGCACTTCCTATACTGTGTTATTGTGAAATATGCAATATGATAACTTAATGACTGTGTTCTGTTCTTCCAAATGTACTTGGCAGTTCCTTGAATTAAACACTGGAGGTTGAAGTGACTGCTCCTGTCTTTTTGCTTTCTTAGTAATGGCTTGTTATGGTCATGTGTAGAGATGAGCGAACCTACTCGGCCACGCCCCTTTTTCGCCCGAGCGCCGCAATTTTCGAGTACTTCCGTACTCGGGCGAAAAGATTTGGGGGGCGCCGTGGGTGAGTGGGGTGTTGCAGCGGGGAGGGAGAGAGAGAGGGCTCCCCCCTGTTCCCCGCTGCTACCCCCTGCTCCGCCACGCCTCCCCCCGGCGCCCCCCCCCCCCCCGAATCTTTTCACCCGAGTACGTAAGTACTCGAAAATTGCGGTGCTCGATCGAGTAATTACTCGAAACGAGTACGTTCGCTCATCTTTAGTCATGTGTTATAGGGGTACTTTACACAGGCGATTATCGCCCAAATTCTCGCTGGAGATGGTAGTCCCATGTACACGCGGCCACCGACAAGGTGCTGATTGAGAAATTGCTCACCTGTCAGTCTCTTATTTTTTAATAGAGCTAAAAACCAAGTGATTGTCAGCCCATGTAACCAGGAGCCGCTCAATGTGTAAGTGACTCCTGTTTACTGTGAATGGAGGCCGGTGGGCTAGAACGATCCCCGGCCCGCTCCCCCTACACTCACTTGAATGACCATTGTTCCTGTGTAAGCACAGGAGTGATAGTCGGGCGGCGGTCCGTAGGCCCTTCCGTGCCCAACAGTCGTCCTGTGTAGAGTAAAGTTGATAAAAATGCACTACTTCAACCAAAATGGTCGTTCTTCAGGTGAAATACAATGAGTGATCATTTTGGCTAACAGATGAGACCGTCCCCGCTGATAAAAGTCTGTCCTGTTTAAAAGATCTTTACCAACAGAAACTGCAATTACAAAATCTCTTTCTTTGAAAGAACATTCCAGAAAGATCCCTCCTCCTTGAACATGTATGAGGCCAATCTACACGATCGTTCTACAGTTTTTTAAACATTAATCTACTTTTATTTAGTGTGTTCAGCCAGTTCTAGGGGTCATTGATGTAATACGGTGGTCTACAGTGATCCTACAGCTCAGCCCTATTCACTTGAGTGGGACTGCAACACAAAAAAATAGATGTGGAACTGATGTAGTCAGCCAGAAATATTAATTGCAACCTGTATATTTTGGGCATCCTGCCTCCTTGCTGATGGTTCCCATAACTGTACATTTTGTCTCCCTAAGGCGAGAGGCACACAGCTTTGCCCTGAGACTCATCAGTGTGGTCTCTGGTCATTTGACTGTGATTGCTGTGATTTCCTGTCACTACAAAGTTTCATAGTGAAAACTTTCATAAAGTTTATTTCCAATCTTGCCCTCCTCACAGCTTGTCAGGGAGGGAGATGGGTCTGTACAATCGTTATACACACACAGTAAGGGTATGTTCACGTGACCGAGTCCAACGTGGATTTCGCAACTAAGCTGCATATTTCTGTCTCCTATTTTGCCATGCATTTGTAGGCAGATTTAACCCCTTAGTGACAACCCACAGTGTGTTTTTACGTCCTGCAGACGCAGGACGTGTATAAAGGGTAATGACAGGGGTGACCTCCTTTCATACATCCCAGATGTGGGCTGTCTCTTACAGCGGCCGGGCGGCTCATCGGAGCTGTTCGCCCTTTAAATGCTGCTGTCAATTCTAACAGGTTTTAAATCCCCCGAATGGCCCCCCCCGTGATGAGATTGCAGGTAGCCGTATGGGTGTCATGGCAGCCGGTGGCCTTCTGAAAGGCACCAGGGCTGTCATGGCAGAAGGCCAATCAAGCCGTCCCTGAGAGGTGGCTTTATGGACTGCCTGTCAGATCGCAGTATGATGTAATGCTATGGTATTGCATCATACTGCAGGAGCGATCAAAGCATCGTATGTTGTGATCCCCTAGGTGGACTAAAAAAAAAAAAGTTAAAACAAGAGCAATAAAGTTTTTTTTTTTTTACGAATTGCAAAAAAGCTAATAAAAGTTTAACTCTCCCCCCTTTTGCCATATTTATAATAGATTCTAAATCCTAAAACAAAATTACATATT
Source organism: Eleutherodactylus coqui (assembly GCF_035609145.1). Lineage (NCBI taxonomy): Eukaryota > Metazoa > Chordata > Amphibia > Anura > Eleutherodactylidae > Eleutherodactylus > Eleutherodactylus coqui. Next base: position 128,477,487 of record NC_089844.1, on the reverse strand, counting down.
TGGTAACGCCGTGTCCGTAAAAGTCCGATCTATCAAAATAACGCATTAATTACCCCGCACAATGAACGTTGTCAGAAAAAAAAAAATAAAGAACACCAGAAATGTACTTTTTGGGTCATCCTGTTGCGTAAGTATTTCAAAATGGTACCAACACAAACTACAGGACATCCTGCAAACAATGAGCCCTCGCACAACTATGTTACCGGAAGCATAAAAAAGCTATTCCGCGCAGAAGATGGCGGCAGAAAATGATTTTTAAAAATTTAATTATCTTTGAAAAAGAATACAAGTAGTACAGCAAAAAAAAAAACTATATATGTTTGGTATCGTAGTAAGCGTACTGACCCGTAGAACGAAGTTTTCATGTCATTTTTGTTACAGTTTGTGGGTCGCAGAAACAAAACACACCGAAAGATGGCGGAATTTTATTATCTTTTCAATTTCTCTCTACTTCGAATTTTTTTTTTAAAGTTTTTCACTACATTATATGGTACATTAAATACTACCACTGGAAAATGCAACTCGTTCCGCAAAAAACAAGCCCTCATACAGCGACGTCAATGGATAAATAAAGGAGTTATGATTTTTTTAAAGGGGGAGAAAAAAACTGAAATAGAAATAAACAACAAAGGCTCCGTCACTAAGGGGTTAATCCTGTCAACGGGCAAATCTCCAACGCAATTCTGCACAAAATGGCTTTGGAAATTCTGCACGTGGATGTTGCCCGTTGACAAGGCTTAATGCGTGTGCAAATAAGTGCGATATCGGGCTGTTATCACGCTCGCCAACATGCGTTTTTTGTTTTTCCTTGCGGATATGAGGCGTTTTTATATCAAACTTTGATAATGCTACTTCAGGGAAGTAGCGAATTTCTGCCAGAGTGTCTCCCATTGTTTTCAATTGGGAGACCTTGTATCACACTTATGTGCACCAATGCGGTGTGATGCTGCCGCCGCCGCCTGCGTTGAGAACAATGGGCGATGTGAGGGCATGCCCAAAGATAGGATGGGACGCGATGCTGGAAAAAAATCACTAATGCGTATGACCCCATTAAGAAGAATGGGGGGCATCTCACAACGCACAAATCTTGCTCAATTTTCTCGGCCGTGTGAGAACGCCCTTAGGCCTTAGACGGGCATTTTTTCGCGCGATTTGCGCATGCGAATCGCGCATATATAGAACCAATAGTTCGCTATGGTATCGGTCACATATCCGCTTTTTATGCGGATATGCGATAAATTATAGGACACGACGATTCGCAGATCGCGCCTATCTGCGTTTGGCGTTTTATGTGCGCACCAAAATCATTTACTGCAGCTAGCTGCGTTTTTTTCGCGGGCCAGTCTAAGTTTCATGCGCATTTTGATGCGCACGGCGATTTTTCTCCGGTCAGACGGGCGTTTTGCTGCGACGATTAACGCGGCTAGGTGCAGATTTTTCCCGTGATTTTTCGCCCCCGGTCACGCGATTTGCGCATCCGTCATGCGATCCGCAAATCGCGCGAAAAAACGCCCGTCTGACTAAGGCCTTAGGGTGTATTTACACAGATTATTTCATCAAGATGCACAGAAACTGCATGAGAAAAGAACTCATTATTTTTAATAGGGACATTACATGTGCACTTTCTTTTCTCTATGGGAGCTAAATAGCTATCACATTGCAATGCTAGCAGGTGCATGCGAGTTTCATGCAGGAGAAAATCCTTGCAAAACACATAGTACTAGCATAAAATCGCATCTTTGCCAGTGCAGTATCAGTCGCAGCCTCTCTGACCAATAGCGGGTTCACATGACACTCGCCCATGTTCATACACCCTAAAACGGAGATTCCAAATCCACTAGGTGCTCCTTCACTTTTGAGGCCTATGTTTGAGTCATGCAGCAGACTGGAGCCCCATGTGGGATATCTCTGAAAACTGTGGATTCAGCGTAATAAATATTAAGATTCGTTTCTCTGATAACTCCTGCTCTAATACAGAAAGAACAAGATGAAAATCTGCAAAAAAAAATTATTTCGCCTTCACTTTGATTTGATTCCTGTGAAGCACTGAAAGGATTAACAAACTTCCTACATGTGGTTTTGAATAGTATGAGGGGTGCAGTTTTTATAATGGAGTGATTTATAGGGAGTTTCCAAGGCACAGTCTCATCAAACCAACTTCAAAACTAAACTGGACCCTGAAAAAATTGAATTTGGGATTGTTCTTCTAAATGTGAAAAATTGTGCTATATTTATAAGCCTTATAATGGCTGGGAAAAATGAAAAAAAAAAGGAACGTGGACATATGGTAAATGTTGTTTATTCTTTTTGTGTGGTATGACTGTAGTAGAAGCTGAAAATGTCAAATGTTGACAAATGAGAATTTTTTTCTAAATTTTGGATTTTTTTTTTCATAAACCCAGAATATACCAACTAAAATTTACCATGGAGACAAAGTACAAACACAAATCAGTTTTAGAATAACTTGAATAAGTAATAGCATTACCAAAGTTATTTCCATATAAAGTGAAATGTGTCAGTGCAATAAATTGCACTTGGTCACATAGTCCAAAACTGGCTTGGGGTGGCAATTGGGTAAAATACGGATGCATACACATTTTATCTCTATTTTACCAGTATTTGGTTTGTATTTGCTTTCATTGGCTTTATTTTCTATTAGGCAAGAACAGATCCATATATGTCCAGTAGAAACTAAAACCAATGAAAGCAGGTGAAATACTGATGACTTACTAGTGCAATTGCATTAGTAGGTTGTCTATATACAAATAAGCTTGTGGCCTCACACTGGATAGACTTTTTTTGCCTGAGGAAGTTTCTTGAGATTTGTCGAGCACCTGCTAGTAGAAAAAGAGGAACTGCATATGGCTGGAGGGTGACAAAGAAGAACAGAACACACAATGCATAGAAAGTCTTTATTAAATCTTTACATTGTTAATGCTGGTAGCTCTGGCCATTTATATATAGAGGGGTAGAGGTCAGTATTGTACCTGGATGCTGACCTTTAGGGTATCAAGGCCTGGACTGAAAACATTATGACTGCTCTTACACAAAACGTACTACGTGTTATGCGATGAAATACAACTGATCCTAGGGTTTAGCTTGGGGTAGAGTTCATGTAATTGCATATGGCAGTGGGGGTGCAATATAACCAGACAACAAACTCAACTTGTTTTTAAAAATTTTTCTTGAACACCGATGCTTGTGTTGCCTCAATAAAAATTAAATGACCACTTTTGTGGACTCTAGCCCCATAGACATGCATCATTATAAGTTTTATGTTTACATACATCCTTCCAAATGCAGCAAACTAACTGGAAAAGTATAAACCTAAAGAAGCAAATAAACCTCATGCAGTTTTATTCAAATATATTGTACTTTATTTCACTATCTGTTCTACATGATCAGAGATCCGCTAACTATCAGGAGTATGAAAGAGAAGGAAATAATTCTCCAGATAAACACTTGTATGCAGTAGAGCCGAATCTGTCAATGACCCTTTTATTTTTTGCACTATTTTGGATAAGGCTCTATTCACATCTGCAGAAGAGGCTCCATTCAGAACCTCCGGCGAAGATCCGGCATGAAATGCTGAACAGAAAAAAAGTTGTGCTTGAAGGACTTTTTGGTTTGGTTATAATTCCTGACCGGTGCAAGAACCGAACAGACCCCAATATAGTCAAGTTTGGTTCTGTTATCAGACGGATAGGTTCATCCAGGGGATTCTGTTTTCCAGCACAGATGTGAATAGAGCCTAATTTGGTAAATTTCCTGCAGTCCTATGGAGAACTACATGTAACAGAATACATTGTGCCAAATGCCAAATTTAGCTTTGCTGTGTCTGTGTATACTGTGGTGCAGCAAGACCCAGGTGCCTGAGACAAATGCCCAAAAGGTCGCAGATGGGATATCACCACTCCATGTGTATGCGTGAACTAATGAGGAGACAGATACAATTCAGTAGGGACTAGAGATGAGCGAGTATACTCGCTAAGGCACATTACTCGAGCAAGTAGTGCCTTAGCCGAGTATCTCCCCGCTCGTGTCTAAAGATTCGGGGGGCGGGGAGGAACGGAGGGGAGATCTCTCTCTCCCTCTCTCCCCCCTGCTCCCTGCCGCAACTCACCTGTCACCGACACCAGCGCCGGCCCCTGAATCTTTAGAGACGAGCGGGAAGATATTCGGCTAAGGCACTACTCGCTCGAGTAATGTGCCTTAGCGAGTATACTCGCTCATCTCTAATAGGGACCTTAGCGGTATCTCCAGACAATAGGTCATCCTCGGGTCCCTGATACCTGAGAATTTTTGCAATATGTGTATGAAATTTTTGAACCTTCATACATATTTTTGAAGTTCAATCGTATACATTAATATTCTATTTCAGGCCTGTATATATCAGAACTGTGTTTTACAATATAGTTATATTCAAAACGGATATTCTGTATGCAGGCCCCTCTGCATGTTGGCATGCCATCCTTTGGAGTCAAGGTCGCGAATCATGAGCAGATTCATTGTGCATGTGTGTAATGTCTGTGATAGCCCTATATACTTCATAATGGCAGAAAACCTGCTGGAAATATGTCACATGTTCTGTAGTCTCTGTAAATTTAACTTTTAAGAGTTTTACAGTAGTTGTCAAACTTTTTTTTTTTTTTTTCTTGAAGAAACAGTGCCACCCTTGGCAATGGGCTGTGTTTGGCGCTGCAGGCATAACTCAGAGATAAGTGACACTGTTTCCCATGATGGTACTCACTGGCTGTCATGTTCTGGAGTAAGTGGGACTAGAAGTACCTCCAAGCTATGGGACCCCAGGTACTTATGGTTTGGAGAATGAAAGAGTGCTCCAGACACGACACCCCGATGTTGGACTAGTTTTGGATAAGCTAAAACTTTAGCAAATGTTTAACTTTACCAGTGATGTCATTAGCTCCCAATGTCCCTGCCAACTGGCTAATGCTATAAGAAGGAAATGCAGATTGATCAAACAAGATTTTTCCTAAGTCATAAGCCAGAAGATAAACAGTGATTTAATTTAACAGAAGAAGCCAGCACGCACGTTAACAAGGTACACATATAGGTAGATAACATTAAAGACTGTCACTTGGCAGGGAACTCGATCCATTATATGCCCCTCTGGCAAAAGGAAAATGAGATCTTCTAAACTTTCATGACATTTCTTTGAACATTCAGCGGTTGCATTTATTTGGTTTGAAAATTAACTCTGTACAGATCCTGCTCTTAGGCGTCCTATGCATGAGCCGCTGCCAGAAGATTATTGCTACTGTCACAAGAAAACGGCAGCACCCGGCTCAACAGAGTCAATGCTAAGTGCTGCACTAAAGCCATTCATCATCTACATCCGCCAGTCACCTACGGGCAAAACAAGCTGACAGATAAAGACATTTTGTACTGTGACAGGTCATTGTCTTCTAGAGGAAGGGACTTGTCTTATTCTATGTGTGGAGATGTCTTCTAGAAGAAGTGTGAGGAAAGCAATAGACCCCTATAGAGCTGAAAGGTTTGTGTATCTATTAGTCTGAATAAGATGTCTATTATCTTCTCTTCTACATTAACTTGGGTATGTACAGTGATACCTTGGGTTAAGAGTGACTCAGTTTATAAGCTTTTTGACTTAAGAGCAGACTCTCTCCCGAATTTTTGCTTTGATTTAAGAGCAAAAACTTGGGTTAAGAGCCTTGCTCTCAATTGGGTCACCGCTGCCCCCATTGAAAGCAATCGCGTGCCAACAACCCCTGCAGTGATTTTCGGGGAAGGGCTTTAAATATAAGCCTTCCCTGAAAATCATCCCTAGCTGTAGTAAAAAATATATACTCACCTGTCCGCCACTGCCGGGTTCAGGCGTGTCTAGCCGCTGCTTGTTCTCCCTGCATTTTTAATCCCCGCCTGCTGAGAAGCTTCAGATCACTGCAGGGAGAACAAGCCGCAGCTAGATGTGCCTTAGCCCCGGCAGACAGGTGTGTGTGTGTGTGTGTGTGTGTGTGTGTGTGTATATATGTGTGTGTGTATATATGTGTATATATATATATATATATATATATATATATAATTTTTTTTTTTTTTTTTTTACTGCAGCTAGGGATGATTTCAAGGAAGGGCTTATATTTAAAGCCCTTCCCCAAAAATCACTGCAGGGTGCCGGTGTCCTATTGCTTTCAATGGGGCAACGCCATCCCATTGAAGTCAGTGGGAGAGCTTCCTGATTTGGAACGGATTAATGACTTTTCCATTCATTTCAATGGGGTAACTGGTTTTGAGATAAGAGTGTTTTGGGTTAAGAGCTCCGTCACGTAACGAGTTAAACTCTTAACCCAAGGCACCACTGTATTTTATAGTTCACAAATATGGCGATAGGTAAAGGGTCTTTAAGCAACTAAGGCAGCACTGTCTACTCCTGCAGTTGACGGGAAATGGAAGAATCACTCTCCATACAGCAGAAAGGTTAGTGTTGGGTATTATTATGCACCAGTAAATGCTTTGTCCTATCCGGAGGATAGGTCATCAATACTACAAAGTGTAAAAGTCCCAGAATATGCCTTTAAGCATATTAGGGTATATGGATATTAACAAGGCGGAGGTCTCTTATTGTACAGCCCCCTCTATGAACCAGAGCTTCAAAGAAGCAGTGACCGACTCAAGTCACTTATGTATTACACGGATGTCCTTTCTTTTGGGTCCTGCATACAAATACTACATCTCCCATGCAGACGCTGAGGGCAATTTCTCCTGGTCTTTTGAGCCCTGAAACAATCTGTTCTCAGTCTAAAGGTAAGTTTACACAAACCGATAGTCACCCCTCGCCCGACTAACCACTCAAGTGATCATGAGCGATTGTTGGCCCATGTAGACACGGCCCCCAACAGGGCACCGAGCGAGAAGGTGCTCAGTAGTCACAAGTTCCGTTTCAATGATCTGAAATGGAACGACTAGTCAGCGACTCATCACTCATTCTCTGACAATCGCTCTTGTGTCAAAGCACAGTAGTGATAGTCGCTGTGATGGCTGTCGGGCACTGATGCGCAGCACAGTCGTACCAAGTACAAGTACCTTTAACCATGTGATGAGACAATCTCTGGAACCAGTCCTTCTACTGTACGGTGAGTGACCATATCACCCCCCATAAGCATTTAGATCCAGTTGTGTCCCCCGCCAGCCATCTCTTCTGGGGTTCAGCAGCAGACTGATAAAAAGGAGCAATATTAATTTGCTAAGAAGCAATACAACCAGTAGATAGCATTCACATTCTCTTATGTTAACACCATTCCCCATTATTTATAGCAATAAACAGAAAAAACACCACTTTCCTACTTTTCCAGTTCACCCAAGAAAATAAGTGCCCCTGCTAAATCTAAGAAATGCAGTAATTAATAGGAAAATGTCCTATATACAAGAAGTTACTTTTTTTCAGTATTTGTCAGCAGAGGTGTAACTTGAAGCTGCAGGGCCCCAATGCAAAATCTGTAACCCCCCAACACACACCCCAGTATTGCTCCATACATAGTACTGGTCCCCTTATAGAGGGCTAATAGGCCCCCTAAAGCTCCAGGGCCCAGGTGCAACCACATCTTTTGCACCCATTCTAGTTACACCCCCGTTTTTCCAGTGCACTGCAATAGGACAGTGTTTTATGCAGCTCCAAAAGCAGCTAAATTTCCCATGGGAGATGCTTTAGCCCGTCAGCTACTGTTTCTTTTCTTCAGCAGACGGGTATATAATAATATACAGATGTAGCAAAGCTCAACATGACTGGCACATCACGATAGCTCAACTTACCACATTGTGATACAATTAGAGATGAGCGAACGTACTCGGTAAGGGCGATTTCGCAATCGAGCACCGCGATTTTCGAGTACTTCACTGCTCGGGTGAAAAGTACTCGGGTGCGCTGTGGAGCGGGGGGTTGCAGAGGGGAGTGGGGGGTAGCAGCGGGGAACAGGGGGGAGCCCTCTCTCTCTCCCTCTCCCCCCCACTCCCCGCTGCAACCCCCCGCTCACCCACAGCGCCCCCGAGTACTTTTCACCCGAGTAGTGAAGTACTCGAAAATCGCGGTGCTCGATTGCGAAATCGCCCTTACCGAGTACATTCGCTCATCTCTAGATACAATCTACTTATCATGTCAAATGTCAAGATATGCTAAATCTGTATATGTTACAGGCAATGTGTTAATGAAAGCATTCTATAGGAAGCCTTAAACATGAAGGAAATCTATAAAATAATGTAATCGTTCCACATTTCTGAGGTATTCTACAGTTTACAGAGTTTTGTATTTTTTGGGTTTTTTGTAGGCAACATGTAATATGATCAAATGGCAGCAAACTGTCTTTGTGTGAAATAAGGTATTGCCTAGAAAGCCTAGATACTATGTTAATTAGTTGTTTGTTGTTGTTTTTTTCTTAAATACTTATTAGTGTTCACTTTATCGCTAACCCCTGTATTTCATACTTTGAACAAAAAAGCTACATATCCTATAAAATGCCTTGGTAAAGTATAGAAGGTGTGGACGAACTTACTATATTTCAGTTAACACATTACCTATAACATATGTGTTATATAATATCTTCATAGGCTATCAGCATCAGACAAGAGGATCCTCTGTTGGGTCCAGGGTCCGTCACATTAACCCTTTCCAATCCACTGTCTGACGTCTAAAGACATTCTGATTGAAGGCTGTACAGCTCCGATGTTGGAAGACGTGCGGCAGGGTATTCTTACTGTAGATTACTGGCCGCTTAGTTGTCAGAAGCCTCTCCAGCATGTCCCATACCGCAGTACTGGCTCTAGCCAGCAGATGGCGCCATTGTATAATGGCAGAAAGAGCCCCCTAGGAAACCCTGAATCCAAAATTGGATTGCAAAGGGTTAATGACCCCCAAAGGTCCAGCAGACAACAAGCCCATTTAGCGTTGACCTTGGAGTCGAGACTTGTTGTTAGAATCTATTTCTTATGGGATAACTCACAAATAACCTATTAGAGCTGATTGAATGTATCTTGTGCGTGCGTGCATCATATCCTGAGCTGGACCTATGGGGCCTCAGTGCAACACTGTATGCTATTCACAAGCTAGGTCTCCTTCATATAATGAATAATGCTACTGCTGCCTGCTGAGTATATAGTTATCACTTGTGTCAATTACTATATTCTTACAAAGATTATATCAGCCTTTCACATAAAACCGGTAATCACCACATTACATCTCATTGTTCCCCATAATTTAAGAATTTACATAATATTCACATACTACCAGCCCCTAAATGTCTTCCCAAGCCCAATTATACACTGTTAACGATCATGGTCATCATAGTCATGATAGCAACATATAGATGATTGGTTTTGGAATGGAAAATTTTATGTAATACATTGTTGCCATAGAGTCTTGTATGTTTCTTCAATGTGCCTAATGCTAAGGTTAAAAAAATGTGTTCCGCTTGATATCAACTTCCTTGCCGAAAGCTGTGAATTTGTGTAGAGTATTTTTCTAAGTGTTCATCATTGTCCTCCTCCCCATGTTGCTGCTGGTAATGTTGATAGAGCTTCCCTCCACCACCTGAGTCAGTGTTCTGGACATCAGGCAAACACCCACTGGACATATTCAATATGGTGGCGGTTAGAGTATTTATGTAGTTTTTGGCCAAGGTGAGTGTTTCGATCTTGGACAATTTCTTCTCTGCTCTTACATGTGGAATGACTTCTCTTAGAGCCTGGAAAGCATTGTTGAGCTTATGCATCCTCTGCCTCTCACGCTCATTGCTCTCTAGTCTCCGGACGCTGTGCTCCTTCCCCTGGGACGACTGTCTCTTCCTCCGGTTGCTGCTCTTACCAGGTTCTTGGCTCCTACTTTTACTCTTCTCCTTATACACATAGCACTTATCGTTCTCATCCTCGCTGGAAGTCTGCAGTTCTGGACTCTCTTCGTCATCCAGATCGATTTCCAGTCTTCGCCTTGTTGATCTTGGTTTTGTCTTCATATTTTAGGGTAAAAAGAAGCAATGCAGACTGATCTTCTTCCCTGAAAGCGTCTTCTGGCTCTATACATCAAAGATCTGTGGAAACACATGAGTCAATTAGAAACTATCCTGAAACTTGGTACTGAAAGTTCACTGCACCTGCTTTGTGGTGAAGATCGGTTTCACTAATCTCCACCCAGATAAAGATACTGAGTTACCCCTCTTAAAACTTCTACTATTGATCATTTGATGAGATCTGCACATGCCCTTGTACTGACCCATCCAGAAAGTTAACGGCAGGGGGCAGTAACAATGTGCCACCCAATACAAGTGGGAATAATCCGAACAAGTGATGTATTGCTGTAATGATGTCTGCATGCTCCAGATAGCCACAGACAACATTTCCGGAGCACCTAATTCAACTGCCAGCCATACATGGCTCACTTTTTTGGAAAACATCCAGCAACTTGAAGAAATGACGTTCTGACTGCTTCGGACAACTGGAACACCTAGAAGTCTTATGTTAGAAATTCTGTGTGCTGAACAATCATTTGTTTTTATATAGAAAAGAAAAATCAGACTCCATATAAGGCCTCCTGACTAAGGGGGGATTTGCATTTGGAAATTGGGAGCGGGATTCCGCCTCTGGATTCTGCAGCAAATCCAGCCCATAGCATGCTATGAGACTGCGATTATCCGCTCGTGGGGAAGAAATTGCAGCATGCTGCGATTTTGTATGAGCTACACACAGCCGGCTTCCATTTAAGTCAATGGAAGCCATCTGTCCCGCGGCTGTTCTGCAGTCATCACATCAAAAGTGCGGCGTCCTCTGTACTACGCATGTATGTCGGCGCTCCGTCCGACACATTTGTAGCAGAGGAGAACACGGCGGAGAGGTATGTTGGGGGGCACTAACCGGGCACCGGGTCGAACTCCGCTGCAGGAATCCTGCATGCGGGGTCCGACCCGCGTGTGTGCAGGCGACCTAATGCCGCAGCTCTTAAGGGTTGGGACAAGGATAGCCACGTTTTTGGATTTTGACCATCTCTTTCTGCTCTAAGACAAGATCCAGTGAACCTATATAGTAAAATTTCTGTCCAATCTGCTCTTACACACCTACAGGTGGGCAGAATGGCCCAGCTCCCACTTATTTTTAGTGGTTCATAATGCATTTATTTGGCTTTAAATGCGTCTACAGCGGCTCAAAGAATGCAATGTCCTTTATAGCCATGCAAATGGCTTTATCTGTCTTTCTGTGTCATCTGTATAAAGCTTTAATTACAATTTTTGTCTAATGGCAAGACAATGTTTTTGGATGTATGAAGAAGCCAGTTGCCCAATTCCATGTTCCCTTAAAGGAGTTCTATGTTTTTAGCAATGCCTACTTAAGGCGCTTTTACATGGGCCGAGAATCTCATGATTCTCGTTGGCCCGAGCGGACGAGCTGGTGATGCTCAGGCAGCCTAATTAAACTACATGATTCTGATTTGCCTTAGCAGACAAGCTTGGGGATGTCTTCACTAGCTCACTCGCGCTCAGGCAGCCTGTTTAAACTGCACGATTCCCATTGCAGGCCACATGCACTAGTCATTCAGTGAGTCCTATGTGAAACATTGAACAACCAGTGCTTAAAGTGCACAAGAAGTGCCTGAGTCAACTAAAACTAAATGACGAGCAAGAACCTCATATTTCTCGCTTGTCGTTCAGTCATTGCCTGAATGATTATCGTTCAGTTTTGCTCTTTTGAACAATTTTTTGATTGATAGTCGTTCCATCTAAACAGGGCATTAGACGGGTGTCCTAACAATTGTCTATTTCTTTTAATTTATTTGATGTAGAAGGGATTGTCTGGTTTAGAGAATGTACTAAGAAAAGCTACGTTAAAGGCAGAAGTGGGGGTTCTCATTTAGGACCCTCATCTATTAGCCAGAGTTCGAGAACTCAGCACCCAATATATAGTGAGGTTAGTGGCACTTGATTTAAAGGTTTATATAGCCCTGCATGACCATTTTTGTCTTTTAATTGCATCTAAAATGAGGTAAATCTGCAAATATTAAAAATTCTTACTGTTTTGCGTCTACAGCTGTTATGCAGGCCTATGTGTCTCTATGGTAACAGACTACAAACAGTTCCTGTGTAGTCTGATCCTGCAGTCGTGCTTCCATTCCACAGCTCACTTAACTACCTAATGGAAAGCGTTATAACTGAGGATTAGACTACCAAGGCTTAACATAACAAGTTGCAGAAAGTTATTACAGACTAGTTAAATTTGGCTACATATGTAATTACTATTTGTACCTGCTCGTTGCTATAAAATAACTAATTATTACCTGATTGTGGGGGTGTAAATTTCATTCTTGAATTTTATTTCAATTTGTCTCTTTTAATAGAATAATTGATTTTAAGTAACGTGTAACTCTTAACTTCAAATGACTCTCCAAGTCTAGAAGAGCATTAAGTGTACAATAGCCCCGGTGTGATAGACATTATGGGATCCTCTGCTCAGAGATGTACAATGCTTGATTGTATATGTTTTCCGAGAGCAATGGATGAAAAGTAAAGGTTTTTTGATCATGAAAGGAAGTTGTAAGACAAGACCGGTGAGAGCAGTTATCATTATTGGCTGCTACATAAGGTGTCAGTGCAATAACTGGCCCCCTTGTGTGGAACGTGAATAGAATTAACTGTATGGTTAGGATTTCTAAATCTTCCAGTATTTACAAATGAGTTTTAATCTGTAGTCTATGTATGCAGGCCCGGAGCCTGATCGTTACAGAGAAGAAATCTGAGCTTCAACGTGACAAATACAGAGCAAACTTACATCAAGCAGAGTCCCTGAAACCCGACAGAACTTTGTTTGCTAAGATGAAGAAGTATAAGAGAGCTTAAAGTAAGCCAAGACATCACACAAGGATGAGTTGTCTTTATTTATGATATATCCTATCCAGGGGTGGTCGGCTAACATCCTCATACATAGATGTCATCAAAGTGGCTAGATGCCATTCAGAAACATTTCTCATATGTAGCCCTTCTCACGGTCCCATCTCAACACACCTTGAAAAGCAAACCCGCCTGGTGTTTTGATACGTGTTCTCTGAGTGCCAAGATCTAGTGATCCAAATTGTGCAAACGTTCTCACCACTAGGGCTGCATAGTGCAAAGAAGAATGGCATCTTGTTGTGTATGCATTGGGCTCCATTGGGTTGGCATGGTTCCTTGCCTTTACTACCCATGGACAAGAGTGACACTACGGTGCAAATGTGCTACGAAAAAGCCATATAATGTTTCCTGGTGACATAACGGGCAGCATGATGGAAGCCTGAAAAACCCCATTTACAGTCAATAAGGTCCATTGAGCACCGTTGGTTTCCATCATGTGAAGGAACCGTCCTTGGCTGTCATTCCGTTTTTCTGTTCTTATGACGGAACAAGAAAATAGAATGCCCAAATGTAAATGGGAGCTATGGGAGAGCCATGGCCTTTCATATAACCTTTAACCTAGCTACAAGATGGCTTTTTTTTGGTGTTAGGAAATAGTAAAAAATATTTTAAATGTAAATTTAAAAAAGAAAATTCAAGCTTTTTTAAGGATTTTTTTTAACATTTGCTGAGTGGGACAAAGAGTACGTTATTTTTATTCTGCGTCTCCGTACAATTATATGGGGTACCGTATTAAAACAATGAAATATATAGATTTGGATTTAAACTAACGGATTTGCATTGCGGAATCTGCGATCGGCGTCCGCAGCCAGGATCCGCAGCAAATACCGTTCAGAACATACTATGAAAACTTGCTTTTTCCTACACACTCATGGAAACAAATTGCGATTTCCGCAAGCGGAGGAAAAATCGCAGCGTCTGCACGGACAGATTCTATTGACATTATGGATAGGCCGTAGGTACCCGCGTGATCGCCTAGCAATGGCGCAGGAAGAACGCAGATTTACAAAAAAGATCTGTAGTTACCAACAGCGAGCCGCCGCATCCATCTGCAATACAGAAGAAGGCAGGGTCACTGGCCACGGTTTGAGACTGATTCCGCTGCGGACCCCGACACATTTGTGTGCCACCGGCCTAACTGAAAAAATGAGGTTTATATATTTATTAAATGGGGAGGGGGAGGAGATTTGTTTCAGTTAAACTTTATTTAAAGGCGCTGTACAGGATTACAGCGCCACATCTGTCTACAGATTATATGTGGTATTGCAGTTTATCCCCATTCATTTCAATGAAACTTAGCTGCAATATGAGACACAACCCACGGACAGAAAGAAAGCAGCCACATCTTTCTAAGGGCTTGTTCACATCGGTGCTCGGGGGGGGGGGGGGGGGGGGCGTTTTCCTGCTCCATTTGGGGAGAAGCAAAATGGCACCCCCTGCCCCCTGGGAGTACTTGGCTATTTCCATCTGCCCCATTAAAACGAGTGAAGCTGCACTGCGCATGTGTGGCCTCTGCTCCATTCAACATGACATTACTGCAGGTCACAAGAAGAGGGGAACATGGGATGCCCATTCTTGGGTTCGGCAGGGGCGTCAGAGATAAGAGCCCCATTGATCAGACTTTTATTACTTAAAAGTTGATTGTGGTGCAACCCCTTTAATGTTTTTTTTACTGGGGAGAAGGGCATAAATGCTCCCATACACATTAGATACTACGGTATCCGCCAATAATGGTGGGGCCGGACAACTCTCCTACCAACAGATGATGTTGGGGTTAGAGGGGGATACTGAATTTCAGCACCTGATCTTCTTGTTCCCAGAGAGCTGAGCCGTCGCCAGAGCCCTTCGGCTGCAACTTACCTCCCTAATCCTACAAATGTTCAGCCAAGGCAAAGTTTGAATTTATAGCGGAGCCAGTGGAAACCGCTGTTGGATGAACAATAGTTCATCTGTCAGTTGTTGAAAGTGTCTGGGCACCTTAAAGGGTATTCAGGTTATGCAAAATTGCTATCAAATGAATGATGATCAAAAGTTATTAAATAGAGATGAGCGAACGTACTCGGTTCGGGTGTTTTTGCACTCGAGCACCGCTTTTTCCGAGTAACGGACTACTCGGACGAAAAGATTCGGGGGGCGCCGGGGGTGAGAGGGGGGTTGCAGAGGGGAGTGGGGAGGGGGAGAGAGAGAGAGCTCCCCCCTGTTCCCCACTGCTACCCCCTGCTCCACCACGCCGTTCCCCCGCGCCCCCCGAATCTTTTCGTCCGAGTAGTCAGTTACTCGGAAAAAGCGCTGCTCGAGTGCAAAAACACCCGAACCGAGTACGCTCGCTCATCTCTATTAAAGTTTACAATGTGGTTCTGCTCTGTATTTTGTGTTTCCCTAGATATGACCTGTTGGCATTCCTGCTCTACAGGAAGGGCTTACTCTGTAGGAACAATCAAGGATGACTTTTTTTTTCTCTTCAGCTCTCAGGACCGGATTGCTGACCAATAGCAGGGCAGCGTTCGTGGAGACGTGCTAAGGAGGAAGTACAGAGCAGGGAAATGTAGTTTCAAGCCACATATCAGTGGGGATGTGCGGGCCATCTTGGAAAATAGCAACATACCCGATCCTTGTTTTCCCTAATACCTGCAATTAGTGGAGAATCTGGTGACCCCCATGCACATTTTTAAGTCTGTCTTGTCTTTATTGACTGTGTAGTCAGATGCAATCTGTTGCTTCCTGTTATCAGCCACGACAACATACAATGAAGCTGACTGTAGTGATCTACTGACAGGAAGGCTAGATATATCTCTGCCCCCATGATCACTAGCTTATCTCCCATAGCTCTGCTCTATACATCTGTCTGACTGATATTAGCTGCACAGTTATAAGTTGTGTGGCACTTTTAAAGAGACACAGTCAACCCCTTTGAGTTCCATAAACTAAGTTATGGGGTTCAAAGTTGATGGAATAGGAGAGGAGGTATGTTTTCAAACTCGCCAGGTGCCCCGTTCCAGCACTGTGTTCCTGCGAAGTTCGCACATGGCAGCAGCTTGTCTCTTTCTGCCCATGCATCTCCTATCTATCTCTATGGGAGATGCACACAGAAAGAGTCAAGCTGCTTTTGTGCATGAACTCCGTGGGGACACAGCGCTGGAAAGGGGCGCCTGGTGTGTATGAAACATACCTCTCCGGACTCCCCGTTCCCTCATCTTTAAGCCCCATAACGAAGTCTATGGGGTTTAAACGTAATGATAAATTCCCTCTAAGTGCTCCTTTAAGGAGAAAGCCAGTGATAAAGATCTTAAATTACTTCCTTAGAACATAAAGTGAATATATTATGCAGTGAGACAATTGTGCCCTGTAGTGTACATAACGGATGCGGAAAAACCCTCGAGAACTATTGAATAACATTCACTCAAGTGATTGAGAAGATTGTTAGAAAAAAATAATCAGATAAGGAGCTTTTACACTGAGAGCGAAGAGCATCTTTTCAGGAAATATGAGTCATGTCTCTGATAACAGCCGCAATATGCAGATATCCCCGGAACAACCCAACTGCCTTCATATAAAGCAGGAAGCTGAACGGATCGCATTCTAGTCAGTGGGGCCCATTCAGTGCTGCGTGGTGCCGGCAGACGACGGATCCGTTTGGCCAAGGGGTTTCCATCTGCTGCCTGAACAGAGCAGGAACAGGGAATCCCTGACGCAGAAGTGAAAGCAGCCTTGGGGTACTTGTACACGGTCCAACAGACGCCCAAGTAATCGCTCAAAAGAGCAATTCTGGGCAACTGTGTAAATCCGGGACCCAACAGGGCGAGTGAGAGAGAATCACTCGGAGCCGCTTGGTTCTCGGCTCACCTAAAAACTAAGCAACTGTTGGCCAGCCGTAAAAGAACTCTGGCGCAACCCGCCTCCGTTCAGTAAGCGATGGTCACTCCTGTGTAAAAGTGCCCTTCCATGTACTTTACACCGCCCCCGATATAAAAGGGCCATTAAAGGCTTCCAGTTGTTGCAGTAATTGCTACAGTATACTTCTAGGACTTGCCGCCGCTTGCTGAGAACAATAAGGTGGATTTACATGTTACAACTATCATTCAAGAAGTTGCCCGAAATAGTGGATACAGTGAGTCGTTAGTACAGGAACAACCGTTTAATAATAATCATCTTTATTTGTATAGAGCCAACTTGTATGTGCTTTTACACTGAGCAACAAAGTTGTTGGCTAGTCATTATAACGCAGACAATTGCCTGTTTGCACCAGACGATCATTAATCAGCCAACAACTATTTTTTAAGGTACCTTTACACGGGGCGATTATCGCCTGAATATCGCCATTACACACGGCCACCGACAGGGCGCTGAACGAGAAATGACTCAGTAGTTGCCAGTCGCTTTGTTTAGGTTGAAGCGGCTAGGAAGCCGAGTAAACAGGAGTTGTTCAGTCTTTGAACCACTGCCTGTTCACAGTGAAAGGAGGCGGCCAGAAGTGTTTCCCAGCGCGCTCCGTCTCCATTCGCTGAAGTCTAATGCTGCTGTGAGAAAGCATGTGAGCGACAACCATCCCGTGTAAAGGTACCTGGTTGGCTGAAAAAAATCACTAGTGCACAAATTCTCCCTCGGCACCCTGTTGGCGGTCGTGGTTACACAATACTGCCCCTCCAGGATTTTCTCTGCACAGCGGCACTTCCAGACAGACATTGTGCAGAAAACTACAACTTTCATAGATGCATCAATACATACATACTTAGACCGTGGTCAGACGAGCGTGTTTTTTTGCGTGCCTATTTGTGCAAAAAAAATGCACTCCACTAATATGTGCAAAATGCGCGTAAACAGGTGCATTGGCAATCGCATGTCCTATCTTTTGCAGGTGCGAGTATTTTGCGCCTCTAAAAAACAGACATGTGAGCACATTACAAAGGAAACCAATGGTTCTAATAGACACAATTTTGTTTGCACGCATAGGTGTGCAAAAAAGCACGCTCGTCGGACTGTGGCCTTAGGCCTCCTTCACATGAACGTATGCGTATTTGTGTGTGCCTGAGCACAATGTATTTTTGCACTTGCATTGGCGTATTTAACGGTACTTTTTCTGCCCGCAAGGCAAGTTCAAGATGCGCCGATTTGAAATGGCTAATCAGTCTAATGAGTTCCAGATGCCCAAGTACGCAGGGTTTCACGCATCTCCTAGAGGATTTTGCACGCATTTACTCATTGACTTCTATGGGGACTGAAACGTGCAACTGAAATGCGCAGGAAGAAATATGTGAACGAACCCGTTGATATCAATGGGTTCTAGTCACTGGGTATTACGCACGGGCAAATACACCTGTGTGAAGTTGCCCTTAGGATATATTCACATGGATCAGATTTGTGATGTTTGTGGCCAGAGTTTACGTTTTTTGCAACTGGTTTCCAGTAATGTAAATGCCCATGAAATACATTTCCCCATACACTAAAATGAAATAGTTAAATAGTACAAGTCTCATCCCTGTGTCATGGGCTACGTTCCAGCTCTAGCAGATGCTAGAGTAGGTGGCAATAATGTGGCAGAGGGCTTTGTGGTTCAGCTTTGTGCAGACATCATCACCTTCTCATCTCAACCTCATCTTATGCGCCCCGCAGAAGTCTTGTAACTCCTATGGATATGGACTTATGTCACTGATGGAACTCACAGATGTTAGAAACAAGTGGCTGAACATCTGCATGGCATGTCATCTGAAGTTTCTGGAGGGCTTCTAAGCACAGCGCATTTGCATAGATCTACAGGTTTCACACCGTTTCTGAGAAATGCTCAACTGAACTTGTTCTTGGGAAGTCAATGTGTAGAAGCAGATGGAGACGACTTTAGTGTCTTGCACTGCTGATGTTACTAAGGCGTGGGACACCGCACATTACATGCCCCGTTCTCGGGCGATACTTGCACAAAAATGAGGCATGCAACAATTTTTAAATCACAGACTACAGGTCTCATGTAATGAATGAATGGGTTCACTTTCTGTGCAAGTTCTGTCCGTGTCGCACTAGTTTATCGGCCGTGTAAATACGGGCTAAGGCTTACTTCACATCTCGTTTTTTGCATGCAGTGGCAGTATATGCTGAAGCCGTTTTAAACGTATGCATTTTTAACCTTTTTTTTTTTTGTTAGGTCTACGTTGCATCCATTTCTATACCTTTCCCTTAGTTTTTTTAAAATAAAGAAATATATGGTTTTGTTTACATTACCTTATGATTAGAGACGAGCGAACCTACTCGTTTAGGGCGATTTCGCAATCGAGCACCGCTTTTTTCGAGTAACTGACTACTCGGGCGAAAAGATTTGGGGGGCTCCGGGGGTGAGTGGGGGGTTGCAGAGGGGAGTGGGGGGGAGAGAGAGAGAGCTCCCCCCCGCTCCACCACGCCGCCCCCCGGCGCCCCCCCGAATCTTTTCACCCGAGTAATCAGTTACTCGAAAAAAGCGGTGCTTGATTGCGAAATCGCCCTAAACGAGTACGTTCGCTCATCTCTAGTTATGATCAGTAAAGTTGGAACCCATTGGTCACATGACAGTTGATTTTCCATAGAAGGTACTTTTTTTTAAGTACGGTTGACATATGCAAATGTAAGTTCTGCTTGCATACTCTGTCCATATGCCGTCCATTGACTTCAACAGAAAAAAAGTCGATGTTTTTGCAAAGCACAGAAAACCGCAGTAGACTACACTTTCCTGGACTGATGCAGACATAAGCACACACGGACAGATCCACAAAGTGCGTTATGTGTGCATCCGTCTTGTCCATAGGAATCAATGTACCTGGTAGCACACGTAATGTAAAATATATGCACCTTGGCCGTACATTGAAAACAAGATGTGAGCGGAGCTTCCGAGCTGACAGGATAACAGACTGTAATCATTGGCCCGGAGCGCTACTGTGGGCTCAGTCCAACCGAAAGGAATTCACCGATCGGTCATCCATATTTAGACGTCTGATAACCCGTAACAATATATTAATAGTCTTTCCAGCTCTGTTTTTTTAGAGCTCCAAATCCTGAGTATACACATAGTTAAAGAGAATCCGTCACCTCCCATATCAGCCATCAACCATAGTCATTAGCAAAACGCTTAAAACATGCTGATTCCACATCTCTAATTCTTATCTTTCTACTCACTCTATTCCCCGGCTGATGATGAAAGAGGTTTACACATAAATCTCAGATCAAGTTGCCCTCCTGATATAGTCACCAACCCAAAAATATCACTTGGAAAGCAAAAAGCAAACCTGAACTTCGGAAATAAGCTGGGGGGGGGGGGGGGGGGGGGGATACTGCCAGGGTAGAAAACAAACACACTGATCCAGGTCTACAGTAAACATCATAGCGAAACACTGGAGAGGACAGCGGTGCTCTGCTCTCATCACTGCATACCAGGAGGGTCGCAGATAGCCACATGCCCATAATGTGGGAGGAAATCATTGCCGTTATGGGATATAGTTTTTATAGTTAGCACTTTGCAAGCCTCAGAAAGATGTATCGATAGAGAGGAGTCCTTCATCAGCGAACAGCTTGTTTGTGAACTTATAGCGAATAGAAAGATCAAAATGTTGGCATCGGCATCTTATGGTTCTTTTACACGGGACTATCTAGCAGGCAACAGATGCCCGAGAGGCCGTCCCAGCGTTAAAGTGTAAAAGCACAGGAACAAGCATCGCTAGTGAATGGAGGTAGAGTGGACCAGGGATCATTCCAGCCATTGACAGGAAGCAAGCAGTCATAAGTGCAGAAACTGAACGACAAACTAAAAGCAAAAGACTTCTTGTTTGTTGTTTAGTCGGTGCAGGCATTTACACTGAACAATAATTGTTCTGATTCTCACTGGAATCAGAAGGATATAATTGTTCCGTGTAAAAGCAGGTGAGAGAAAAAGAGAGGGATTTTTTTCCCTATGAATGTGGCTCAGTTGTTAGCACCATTGCCTTTCAGTGCTGTGGTCCTAGGTTAAAGTCCTATCACAGATAACATGTACATGGACTTTGAAAAACTCCATCCTGATGTTGCCCTTGGTCAGAGAATAACCTACAACTTGAACACTGCAAGGCATCAGCGCTAACAACTGAGCCACCACACTGGTCTGGTCCGGTCTGGTCTGCTCCAGAGGACGATAATAACAACAAGAATAAACACACAGAGAACATTAAAACCCAACCAGATGTTGATCTTGGTCAGATTTGAACTTACAAATCCAGCAGTGCTACCAACTGAGCCACCAACACAAAGAGAACATAAAATTACATAGAGATATTGCCCCTGAACCCACAACTCCAGCACTGCAAGGCAGCACTGCTAACAACTGAGCCACCAATTTTCTTTCTTCGCCTTATTCCGGAGGAAGAGAAGATGGAGAAGAACAAGATTAAGACCCCATTTACCCTGACAGATGATCGCTCAAAAGTCGCTCAAACTTTGAGTGACAGTTTTGGGCAATCATCTTTGCATAGTCTATAGTAGCCAAGTAGCTACTTAAGAGCTATACAGGTGGAGCGGGACACTGCCACTATAACTCGGAGAACATAAGCAGATGTATTGTTTTCCGTGATTACAACTCGTGTCCCACTGTGAACTACCAGCGGAAAACGAGCTCAAAGAATCTTATCAGCGCTGTCGACTGTGATAACAGCCTGCACCGCTGATAAGAGTTCATTGCTCAATTCAAGAAAACTAGAATTGAAAGATGAATGACTCGTACACGAAAACTGTATGATGTCCGTGCATTGAGATGCAAGGGTTATCGCTGAAAAGATGACTTTGAGCGAGAATCGTTGTCTACATGGGCCTTAATAAACACAAAGAGCGCATACAAGCTCCATTCAGATGTTGATCATTTGCTGTTAACCTAGAACGTCAACCCTACGAGGCAACAGTGCTAGCCACTGAGCCACCAAGCTTCTTCCTTCCTCCTCCTTCTGCTTCTTCTCTGGAAGAGAAAGAGAAGATTCTCTTATTTCCTTCATCTCCTTCTTCCATTTTTCTTCCTCCTTCTCCTTTTTTTAAACTTCTCCTTATTCTTATTCTCCTTCACTTTCTTGTTTTCTCCTTCTCCAGTGGAAGAAACAGAGAAGAAAGTAGAAAGAGGAAGAAAGAGAAATAAGAACAAGCAAAAAGACGGAACAAGCATGGTGGCTCAGTCATTAGCACTGGTGCCTTGCAGTGCTGTGGTCCTAGGTTCACATTTGTCCAAGAGCAACATCTGCACGGACTTTGTATGTTCGCTTTGTGTTTCTATGTTTCCTGTATACTGAGGATCTGGAGCTCTGAATCAGAAAAACTGAGCTTCAAAGACTATAAAGAGATCTTTAAGGAGTTACATGACTTCTATTGATGACCAATCAATGAGTTACTTCATTTCGATGGGACTGAGTCTGCAGTACCGCTCTGAGCCACTGCACAATATACCATCAGCTTTCGACAACACAGCAGCTACATACTGTATAGTAGAACAGCGCCCCCCGACGACTAGTCATTGATGGCCTATACTGCGTAGAGGTCATCAATAGTTAGAAGTGGGACAACCCCTTGAAGCATTTTCATTTTGAAGCACAGAATGTTAGACCTACATACGACATGGCGTTTAACTTAAATACAGCTTCATGGTACTATTACTGATATGTGGTATCCCACTGTGCATAACAAGGAAAATGTCCTTGACCAGGATCAACAGTCCTGAAATAGTGCGAGAATTTGTTAAAAATGTGTACGGACGGACATACTGTATTTGCCAACTTCTAAAATGATTTCCAGACACAATATGGATGGTCAACTAGTTATGCATGAAATAATCTATGTAGATACCAAAACGATAAATACGTAGGGCCTGACCTTAAAGGGGTTTTCCGAGGTTAAATGAAAATTTAGGGGGGGGGGGGTAGATAATAGTGTAAAATATGGTAAAATATTCGAACCGCGTTGTAAATGGCCCCTCCGGGTCCATGCTGGTATGAAGCAATTGCCGCCGTCACATGCCATTTATCTCTCCCTCGACTACTCAGCCAATCACTGGCTTCATTGGTCATGTGCCATGTTGGCTGAGTGATCATGTGCTCAAAGAACGGCATGTGACTGCTGGGACCAGACCAGTTGTGCTATAGCCAATTCAGACATGAGACACAGCATAGCCCTAACCATTGGATATCATCAATGTTTTACACAGACATAGGTCACTACAGGCAGTGGATTACAGCAGGGGTCCCCAACCACCGGTCCGCGGACCAGGACGGGGCCGTTAGGGTTTCTTTGCCGGTCCGTGGCACCGCAGACCAGCACGGTACTGTTGTACCTTGATATCACGTCACTGGGAGCTAGGGGCTGAGCGGACTTTGGAGTGAACGCCCCCTAGCTTCCGATTGGCTAGTACTGCGGCAGGGAGGACACGCTCCATCGTGTGCTGCTGTCTGCTACCGGTGGCGGGGGCTCGCCAGCATAGCAGTGAGCACGTGGGAGCGGAGAGCATAGCGGGGACCTCAGGGACATGCCCACACGGACAGTGCTTCGGTCCGGTGAGCAGGGGCGTAACTATAGGGGATGCGGTTGCACCTGGCCCAGGAGCCTTAGGGGGCCCATAAGGCCTCTCTTCTCGATATAGGGAACCCAGTACTATGAGTAAAGCATTATAGTTGGGGGCCCTGTTACAGGTTTTGCATTGGGGCCCGGGAGCTTCAAGTTACGCCTCTGCCGGTGAGCGCATATCTGAGGGTGCCAGGGAGTGTAGAAGGGCAGCAGAGTGGTCCCAGCAACACCCTGCGGTCTACAGCGCTGTTTGGTGTACAGCGCTGCATAACCCCGCCCCCATATGACCAAAGCCCCACCCCCACCCCACCCTGCCGGGCCATGGAAAAATCATCTTGTTTGAGGCCGGTCCCTGGAGAAAAAAAGGTTGGGGACCACTGGATTACAGGACATGACATAAATATCATTCTGCTAGGCGTTGCGGTTTAGTATGGTATAGGTGTATGATATTCCTGCATTACAAAAGTTTCTACGGGAACTAGAAGTAGAACATTTGAGGTGGGTCTCTGCAGCAGACTCAGTTTGGGGGTGCTGTATACTTCTAAAGTCATACTCTCAAGGAATTGCAGGCAATGCATCATCTGCAAGCCAGCAGCTCTTCTCCAAAGAGCATTAAGCCGTGCTTACGCTAATTCACTGCGTGCCGTACACGAGGCAGCACGCAGCAAGTACGCGATGACATTGCACACTTCTTGTGTGCCGCCAATCGCAACATACTATCTTGGCATACATTATTTTTTGCGCATGTATTTCACACAATATGTGTGTGCAGCAATATGGGAGCCTATGGCATATTGGTACAGAGTATTATCCGCACGTGTGATACGCTGTGACCACACACCGGTGTGAAGGAGACGTTACAGAGAGACCAGCCAGCAACAGTGTGTAGGCGCATCACTGACTGGCAGAGCTCTCATCCTAATGCACTGCAGGACAGTCTTTTACATCGGAGATAGTGTATCACATCCAATGTACAGCAGGTGCCTACTACTTTAACCCTTTATACACTTCTAGGTGTATTATTTAACTATTCCCACTGTGCATATTTATGGCATATCCCCAGCATATGCTAGAAAAGTCTAAAAGTTACAGGTCCCAGAGTCGGACTCCATTGACCCCTATTTGCTGATTTATAGCTTAACCACCAATTGTCCACCTATCAAACTGTAGTCTGTGGGAGTCTGAGGTGGGACGCACACCTCTCAGGTATTTTTGGCAGATCCTACATCCATTTAAACTGATTGAGAGAAATAATCAGACAAAAACTACACGGGGACATATATGTACATTGCTGTTTTGTAAAAGCAATTGACGCCTTTTGGTGCATTTTTTGGCTAAATGCATGTATTTTAGTAATAGGATTTTATTTACAATTTTGACATCATTTGACTTCTGCGGCTTCTATGTATCAGGGTATTTAGCAAGCTGAAGAAGGTTGTTCACTAGCAAATCTGTCAGTGAGCTGCAAATGCAAAACAGTGCAAAACTTTTAATAGTACCCCATTGCCAAAAATAAATGCATTCTAGGAAAAAGATGTCCCAAAGGGTGTCCATAGCTTTTAAGCCTGTCCTAACTAATGCCATGTGTCACAATGCCTCCCAGGTCACCACAGAGGTAAAAGTCCTCATAACACATTGGCAGCGTGATTTGAAGCTGAAGGAAGCCTTTAGTCAAACACTGCTGACTGTGTAACAACCTGACATTATAAATGTCTAGTTGCATTGAACCATTCTCTATTTGTTTTTGCACTGTACTTGTAGCTTTTGGCCTTCACAGAGTCCCCGGCTCTAGGTCACCTGCACTGAAGTACGACGACAAGTAAGAGCACAGGTCCATCAAGGCTGGCCTATTACTTATCAGGAACACGGTGTTCTTAATCGCCTGCATTATGTTCTATTTTCTACTCCTGCCTCTGTGAGATTGTCCAAAACTCTAGCACCCTGTTGTCTATGAATAGTACTCAAAGTGCTATGTGCGGTCTTTTATGGAACACATTAAGTAAACATCCACATTAGAGGCAAAAAAGCAGTCATCTCCATCAAACATTTCCTGTGGGATTTGCAGACCATTCCTCCCTGCAAATGTCTTTCAGTTCATCAATATTTCTGAGATGCCTTGCGTGCATAGCCCACTTCTGGTCATAACATGACATTTCGATAGGGTTCAGGTCAGAGTAGATATGGATATTAATCAGACTATATATTATTAGGCCACATTCAAACCCGGCACAGATCCACCATAGAATAGTGTATGAAATAGTGCAGCATGCTGCTCCATTTCATCTGTGGAAGTGCTGGAGGGCATAATGGAAGCTGGACAGACCCCATCATGGTCATTGGGGGCCATTCAATTCCATCATAGGATGGATCAGTACAGGCAGGGATTCCCCTTTCCTGCTCCTGTAATGGAGCAGCAAAATGGAATCCCCAAATGGAAGCGAAGCATAGATGTGAATATGTCACAGATGGTTTCACTCCTACTGAAATCAATCAAGGTGATGCCCCTTATTACACTTCCCACTCCTCATTGTGGTCAGAGCCGGAAGTGCAATAGGAGGCATCACTCCCTTTGATTACAATGGCAGTGAAGCCATGTATTACATTTCCAGTCTTGACCACTGATGATGACGTCCGACCCCACTGCACTGGCAGCAGGCCGGATGATCAGCTGATCGGCATGGATCCTGAGTGGTTGATTCCAACAGATCAACTATTCATGACCTATTCTGATGGTAGGTCATCAATAGTAAAAGCCCGGAATACCCCTTTAAGTAATTAATGCAGAAATCCAGGTAATTCCAAGAGTTCTTACTTTTTCATGCTACTGTATGTGCCAGTAACATGATAATCAATGGTATACAGATCAAAACTGCATACAACAGAGGTGGGCAGAGACAGTAGACACCCCCTTCCCCGTGAGAACAGTGTATTAGCACCCAGTTTTATTTCTCTGTGAATCCACCAAAAATTATGAGCAATGAAATTCATCATTTCTGTCCTTACATGCAATTTAATAGACAGTAGGAAACTACTTTTAAGGTGGTAGTCAGCGCCTTACCTCCTGGACCCTTGTGTAGATGCACAGGCTGCACATATGGTATGGGAGGTCTATCTATATAGCAGGTTTAACCACAAATACACCAATGCTATATCATACTTCAACTGCTAAAGTTACTTCCAAACAAAACACCAGAAGATATTTTATCCTAATGTGCTTCATAATGCTGACCCACGAGAACCTGACCTATATGAATAGTCTAACCCAAGTTTAAAATGAGTATTCTGGGGAATTACTAATGACCTATCCTCCGAATAGGTCATCAATAGTTGATCACTGGGATCTGCCGCTTGGGATCCCTGCTGATCAGCTAATCAGAGGCTGGGCAGAGATAATTTAGTGATCCCGCACTGAGCAGGAGGTTGGACCCGAAGACCCTGGAGGTCCCTTCCAACTCTACCATTCTATTATAATCCTCTGGCCTGCTGTCAGTGTAGCAGGGAAGGACATCCACATTGGTGGTCAGGGCCAAAAGTGTAAAAGAAGGTTCACTTCCACTGAAATGAATAGGAGCATCGCCTTCTATTATACTTCTGGCTCTGACCACTGACAGCAGGCCTCAGGATCAGCTGATTGATGGGGGTCCCGAGCAGTGGATCCCAGACAATCAACTATTGATGACCTATCCTGAAGATAAGTCATTACATGTCAATGCCCAGAATACCCCTACAGTGCACCGGTGTTTCTTCTATAGTATTTTGCAAGGTGAAAGCCACTCCCTGTTGATCTAAGCCCACCTAAGCTTAAGAAGTAGACCAATAGGAGATGTTTGTTTCAATGTGTATAGAAAGTTAGACTGACAAGTAGTAAAACTTTTCTCCCCACCCTCATGCACTTTCTAGCTGGATGGCCCCTTTAAGTATTGAGCAATAGGAACTTATATTGTACTGTCTCTACTTATGTAATCAAAGTCACAAGTAGTCGCTGTCTTCAAGTGACTAAAAGAACTAATATCCATAGAGATTATCCTTCATAAAAACAGGAAGTCTGCAGCGCTAATCTTCATATATATGAGGAGTGACACCCGATGAGTGAGTGAAGTGTCTGCACCGTCCTGCTGAGTGACTGCCTCTCAACACCAATCACTCTCTGCCGCTCTCTGCTAGATGTCACCATGTTGGAAACAAGGCCAGTTTATGGATATTTTATCAGTTTACAGTGTACATATCTCTCAGTCTGCCCCCCCCCCCAACCATTCATTGGTCTGTAACATGCATGATATCTCTTATGTGCACCAGGTACCTCTTCGATCTCCAGTCCACATAACATTTTATGTAGGACTATTTACATGGATTGGAGGCACGCAAAATAATAATGCCCCCACCCCTTCCTAAATCCCAGCACTTGAAATTGAACTAGTATCAATTACCGTATAGTGAGCATATGTGCAGTCTACCATCAGTGTGACAGATCTTAATAGCCTTATTGATGACTGGAAACAGTCAACAAGCAGGTGACAGCTTTATTGGTGCTACATTCTTATTCTTATTAGTATTGATCATAAATTAAATATATCTCGCAGTTCAGCTCTAAACAACCTGAATCATGTATCATCCTAAGAGATAGAGAATAGTCAATTGTCAATAAGCAAGTCTGAAGGGCATAAAAAAGTTTTGATAAATCAATCAGACCCACAGACCGCGCCGAAGCTCAGGTAGGGATGCAGATGTAATAGTCACAACTCAGCTTTGGTGTCTGAGGGGGTCCCAAATCCTCTCTACCACGTAAGGATAGAACTGCATGGCCACTTTGGCCATGACAAGAGTATTATGACCAAAGATCACACTGCCATTGAACTCACTAGAGTCACAGTGCGAGTAGCAGGTCGCAAAAATAACCGAGTTGAATGCAACTTGTGCCGTTACTCCATTGAGTTCAATGACAATGTGAGTTTGCGGGGCTAATAAGCGACTCATGTCACCGTATAGCCCTAGACTAAGAGGATGGCAGAATTCTAAATGGCACATGGCATGTGGGGGGCATTGTTACAGAACGTAAGCCGGACTCAGAAGCTTCAAGGTCCACGTTTGCCAAGAGTAATTTTCCATTTTATACTTATAAATGGAACCACTATTACTAATCATAATGATAAGAATAAGAAATCAGTTGACAGAAACTTCTTGACAGTTTCCACGTAGCTCTGAGATGTTTTACTTATTCTGCAGAGTAGTGAAAACAGCAAACAAAATGCAATAAATCCCATACATTTTGGGTGCCCATACCCCTTCAATAGCTGCTGGTCAAACACTCGTTAGGCTGACAGGTCTTTTGCCCCTGACTCCCCCATACATATGAGCGCTCGGAATGTGGAGAAAGTTGCAGCCAGACAAAAGAAGGGACAAAAAGATTCACCATTGAAACTCAATGTACCCGATCCTTCTTCTTCTCCGACATTGTCTTTTTGGGGAGAATCGGAACGCCCCCATTGCTGGGTACCAACAACCTGTTCCTAATGTGTATGAGGGTCTTTAGGCATTGCTTGCTATACTGACAAAGCTTTATGTCAAATCAACCTATGTGATATATATATTATTATGCTATAAGTCCTACATATACCAACACAAGGTCACATCTCAACCTTTCTAATCCTCATCTTATATTGTGCAGTTTTTCATTGTCATTGTCCATGTGGACGTAGAAGCATATACTGTATGTATGCAGTTGTGGCCATGGCAACCAGAATGAGATGAACCATAGTGTACTCTACAACAAGAATGACATAGTTTGGGTTAACTTTTATGATATATAGAGGCCAGTACTAGTATGGACACAGGCAGTTCGGCACATAATGTATCAACAATCTGATAGCTCAGCATTGCCCCCTAGACCACAAGTTCCCCAGACTCTATAATCACATTCTATCATAAAGTTTCAGTATTTTCAGATATCAATGGGGGACTCCTAGCCTGGACCCCATTGATTGACTGTAGGTGCATCACTTGGTAGCCCTCCAGGTTCTAGGAGCCTCTACAGTTTAGCAGTTGTGTCCACAGAACCCAACATAACGGAGGGTCCTGAAATTTGCCAAATGCCCAGATGACTTAATTCCTAGTGTGCGGTTTTGGTGCCAGGTCCACGACCAATAGACTTTACTAGTAAACTGCACATTTCTGGGCATCTAGTGCCCAGTAGAGTTATACAGTTTAACAGTTGTGGCCAAAGAACCCATCACAGTCAGTCGTAGACGGAGGGTCCCGAAACTTCCCAAGTGCCCAGAACGATTCATTCATAGTATGATGTTATGGTGCCAGGTCCATGACCAATCGAGTTTACTAGTAGACTGCACTAGTAGACTGTTAAGGTGCCACAGTATTGACATTAGCTGAATACAATCACTGTACACACAAGTGAGTCATAAGTATGAAGGACTCTATTGTATATGCTACAAGAACATATCACTTTCTCAAATAACAAAGCCTTGTTCTCTTAATACGTCGTCTTATAAAGTGTGACTATTTGTGGAGAAGAAACCGATCACCATAACTTCACATCAGTGGAAGTGACTGTCACCCTTTAGAACACCCTTGAGGCGCAGCAGGTTAAGGTGAAGACATGCACATTACCTGCTTGCTCCAGTGCTTTCGGTGTATGCCAAAATACAGGTGCAGGTGAGACGCAGGGAGGCAGGTAGCAGTCGGCTGCTGCGGGTGCTGCTGTGAGCCTGGGGATAGTACACGTAGCTTTAGTGCACAGTTAGGGAAGGGGTGGGGTCTGGCAGCATCCCACATGCAAAAACAAGCCCCAGAAGCTGCTCCAGCTGTGGCACACACTCAGTCTGCCAGTCGTCCTATTGTAACTCTGCAAGGAAGTGTTCCCGGCCTTATTTAGAAAGAACACCTAGGTAAATATTATACATATCTGCACGTTACTAAAACAATGCACTGCATTATACTGCAGACACAGGGCAAGTTGGCTATAACTGTGGGACATGGTGGAATATAGTAAAGGGCTCCATATCGGTGGTCTCTGACCGGTGGACCTCTGGCTTTTTCAAAACTACAATTCCCAGCATGCCCTGACAGGTGCAGAATAAATCTTATTTGACTTTTAGGATAGTTTCACTTTTTGTGTTTTTTTCAAAAACATCACATTTGTTGAGTCAGGAGACACTACATCCAGACGTAAGCTTATAAGTTAATAGAAAATACTGAAACACTGCAAATAGTGCTTTCTCTCCTCACTTTTGGTACTTTTGCTTGCAACTTGCAGAATGCTCTAGATATGGCTTTTTTCAGGTCTTTTGCCGTAGAGTTCTCTACAGGATAAAAAGATGCAAAAAAAACCCAAAAACAGACATGTAAAAAGCATCACAAAACATGTCTTAGGGTGGTGTCACGCCTGCGCTTGGATTTCCGGTTTCCTGCCCCATTTGAAGAGCAGGAAAGGGGAATCCCTGAATGGCTCCAGATGGAACCGAAGAGCGCCGAATGGACTCCATTGATTGTAATGGGGTCCATTAGGTTTCCGCTCAGCTGCCCGGATTTTAGACAAAAAAAAAAGCCCTGCATGCAGCACTTCTTCTTCCAGTATTTTGAGCCGGATCTGCGGTGCAACCTCTGACCGGGGGTTCCAGGGCAGATGTGAAACCACCCTTAAATATCCATGAAAGTCATGGCATTTTACAAACTAGAAAAACACCACTTGTGAAGGAGGCTTTATATAATGTTTTCTGAGAACGCTGGCTGACAACTCCTCTAGCAGTTGGATTACTAGACCTTGAAGGTGAGTTAACCCCTGAGACGGCCAGAGTCACCGAGAACCAATCTGCTTGTTGCTTATATAGCACCAATATATTCTGCATTGTTGTACTGATTGTCACCACTGGGGCTCACAATCTAATTTCTCTATTTCAAGCACTAGGACAGTGATGGCAACCCAAAACCCACTTATTTACCGCAAAGTGCCAAAACATCAGGGGGCGGGGCTTATCATGACATATGATTTTATCCCCGTCGTTCTAAAAAGGACCCCCCAGCGATAATAGTGATCCCCCAGCGATAATAGTGATCCCCCAGCAATAATATTGACATCCCACTGCGGCCCCCAGTATAATAGTGACCCCCCAGCAGTAATAATAGTGATACCTCCCAGAGCGGCCCCCCAGCAGTAATATTAGTAACACCCCCCAGAGTGGCCCCCCCAGCAGTAATAATAGTGACACCCCCCAGCGGCCCCCAGCAGTAATAATAGTGACACCCCCCAGCAGTAATAATAGTGACACCCCCCAGCGGCCCCCAGTAGTAATAATAGTGACACCCCCCCAGCAATAATAATAGTGACACCCCCCAGCAGTAATAATAGTGACACCCCCCAGCAGTAATAATAGTGTCACCCCCCAGCGGCCCTCAGTAGTAATAATAGTGACACCCCCCCAGCGGCCCCCAGCAGTAATAATAGTGACACCCCCTCAGCGGCCCCCAGTAGTAATAATAGTGACACCCCCCAGCAGTAATAATAGTGACACCCCCTAGCAGCCCCCCAGCAGTAATAATAGTGATAGCACCCAGCAGTAATAATAGTGATAGCACCCAGCAGTAATAATGCCCCCCATCGGTTCCCCAGCAGTAATAATGCCCCCCATCAGTCCCCCAGCAGTAATAATGCCCCCCCCCCATTGGTCCCCCAGCAGTGATAATGCCCCCCCCAGCGGTGCTCCAGCAGTGATAATGCCCCCCTCAGCGGACCCCCAGCAGTGACAATGCCCCCCCCAGCGGTCCCCCAGCAGTGATAATGCCCCCACTCCCCCAGCGGTCCCCCAGCAGTGATAATGTGCCCCCAGCGGTCCCCCAGCAGTGATAATGCCCCCCAGCGGACCCCCAGCAGTGATAATGCCCCCCCTCCCCCAGCGGTCCCCCAGCAGTGATAATGCCCCCCCTCACCCAGCGGTCCCCCAGCAGTGATAATGCCCCCCACAGCAGTCCCCCAGCAGTAATAATGCCCCCCCAGCGGTCCCCTAGCAGTCCCCCAGCAGTGATAATGCCCGCCCCCAGGACCCACATACTTACCCCTCTTCCTCATTGTAGCGCCGCTCCTGTTCTGCCCAATCGCTGGTGCACACTGACGTCAGTGTGCTGCCAGATGCCTCCTTCCCCTGCTCTCCAAGTAGGAGGTGACGGGGGAGGAGGATGCCGGCTGCACACTGACGTCTCAGGGTGCGCTGGGATTAGCGCAGATAGCAGTGCTGATGGCAGCACGCTGATGAGTGAATGCAGACAGGGCAGCCGCGGCCCCTGCAGACATTCACTAATGTGGTGAGCGGCCGATGGTGACGCGTGCCAGCAGTGAGGGCTCTGCGTGTCGCCTCTGACACGCGTGCCATAGGTTTGCCACCACTGCACTAGAACCACTTTCTTAGAAATTTACAGAGGAAAGTCACACTAATACAGGGAGAACATACAGTTAGATGTTGCCCCCGGTTTGATTTGAACCCAGGTCCCAAGTGCTGCAAGGCAAAAGTGCTAACCAGAGAGCCACCATATTGCACTTTCTCCAAAATTAACAGTTGAAGAGGTTTTTGCATAAGATTTTCATTTTAGATGGCTCTTTAAGGCTGGGTTCACACGGGGCGGAATTTCTGTGCGTACTTTCTGCACAGAAATTCCACCCGCAATCTTAAGCCCGAGACAAAGCAGCAAAGTGAAGGAGATTTGCAATAATCTCATCCACACACTGCGGACAGTCCGCTGCGGCCAAGTCACGCCAAAACGGACATGCCGTGCAGAATTGAAAGCCGCGGCATGTCAATTGTAGCACTGTTTCTGGCAACACACAACATTGAGTCTAGATCACGTGAGGTAATTATCCCCCACTACTCTTCCTTAGGCCGGTTTCACACATCCGAGAAACTTGTGGGAGATTTGTGCGTTGCGAGATACACAGTTCTTTGCGAATACAATTCTTTTGAATTGAGTCATATACATGAGTCGTGGCATGCTCTATCTTTTCATGTTCCTTGGACCGCATTGCACATTCACTTCAAGGGACCTTTAATGCATTGCATAGCTCTTGCATCCCATTGAAATCAATTGCGTGTAAAACTTGTGCGAAAGGATCGGAATTTTCCAAATGCAAGGCATTTTGGCCTGAAAATTGCCTTGCATACTCGGGTAAAATGCAGGTTGCCAAGCGCGATATTGCTATTTTCTCAGTCCGATATCACACTCGCCAGTTTGTAAGTAGCTTCAGGGTGCATTTAGATGACCGTATATCGGTTGGGTATTCACGCCGGCCAATATACGGTCTCTCTCTCTGCAGGGGCCGGAGGCTGGAAGAGCCGGGAGCAGTGCACTGAGCTCCCGCCCCCTCTCTGCCTCCTCTCCACCCCCTCTCCGCCCCTCTGCACTATTTGCTATGAGAGAAGGTGGGGTGGGGGCGGGGCTAAGTTCTGGTAATTAGCCCCGCCCTCATCCCACCTCTTCTCATTGAAAATAGTGCAGGGGGGGTGGAAGCTCATGGCACTGCTCCCGGCTTTTCCAGCCTCCTCCTCCTGCAGAGAGAGACGACGGGTATTCATGCCGGCCGATATACGGTCGTCTGAATGCACCCTTAGTCAGACCTCATCTGGAATACTGTGTCCAGCTCTGGAACCCCAATTTTAAAAATACACAGACAAACTGGATCAAGTTCAGAGAAGAGTTACCAAGATGGTGAGCGGTCTGCAAATCATGTCCTATGAGGAACGGTTAAAGGATCTGGGAATGTTTAGCTTGCAAAAAAGAAGGCTGAGATGAGACTTCATAGCGGTCTACAAATATCTGAAGGGCTGTCACACTGCAGAGGGATCAGCCCTATTCTCATTTGTACAAGGAAAGACTAGAAGCAATGGGATGAAACTGAAAAGGAGGAGACACAAATTAGATATTAGAAAAAACTTTCTGACAGTGAGGGTGATCAATGAGTGGAACAGGTTACCACGGGAGGTGGTGAGTTCTCCTTCAATGGAAGTCTTCAAAGAAAGGCTGGAGAGACATCTGTCTGGGATGATTTAGTGAATCCTGCACTGAGCAGGGGGTTGGACCCAATGACCCTAAAGATCCCTTCCAACTCTACCATTCTGAGTCTAAGCTAGGCAGCTCATAGCAGCAATCATGAGTGATTACTGTTTAGATAGGCCTGCCTTCAGCAGCTTTAAAGGGGTTACCAAACCTTTAGGGCTCATGTCCACGGGCAAAATAAGAATTAAAATCCGCAGCAGATTTTAACTCTTCTCCTGCCCGCGGATCCGCACCCCATAGGGATGCATTGACCACCCGCGGGGTAGATAAATACCCGCGGATGGTCAATAAAAGGGATTTTTAAAAAAATGGAGCATGAAAAAATCTGGACCATGCTCCATTTTCATGCGGGTCTCCCGCGGGGACGGCTCCCGCGGGCTTCTATTGAAGCCTATGGAAGCCGTCCGGATCCGCGGGAGACCTAAAATAGGAATTTAAAAGAATTTACCCATCCGGAGCGGACCGGGAAGGTCTTCTCTTCCTCACGGCTGCATCTTTCTTGCTTCGGCTCGGCGGATGTGCCGCAGCTGTGACGAGTTCATTCACCGGCCGAAAAAGAAGATCCGGCCGTGAGGAAGAGAAGACTTTCCCCGCCCGCTACGGATGGGTAAATTCTTTTAAATTCCTATTTTCAGCGCTCATGTCCGCGGGGCAGGAGGGACCCGCTGCAGATTCTCCATGGAGAATCCGTAGCGGGCCTGATTTTCCCCATGGACATGAGGCCTTAAACATTGATGTTTAAAGGAGAGGCCATCAATTAATATAAAATACAGCATTCTGAGCACTGACAGATAGTACTCAGATGTAAACATTGAAGAGTCTGCAGCACTCGTTTCGATCAGCTGATCATCGGAGATCCCGAGCTGTGGATTCCCATAAATCAGATATTGATGTGTAGTGACCCAGAGCATCACTACTAACTATTAGGCCAGCTTCACATGGGTCTAATTTGCTCTGCGGTTTTGCATGCGCCGGTGTGTGTTTTACTGTATTATTTGTGCGTGCAAAAAAACCACACAAACATGCTTTCATTGATTTCAATGGGCAATTATGTTAAATTAGTTTAACCCTTAGTGACCAAGCCTGTTTGCGGCTTAATGACGAAGCCAAATTTTTGAAGTCTGACATGTGTCACTTTGACATAGAATAATTCTGTAAAAGTTTTGCATATCCAAGTGATTCTAACATTGTTTTTTCGCCACATGTTGTGCTTCATTAACCCTTTCCAATCCAATTTGTCTCCTGGTTTTCCTAGGGGGCTTACTTTTTCTGCCGTTATACAACAGCGCTATATGCTGGCTAAATCCAGTACTGCATGAGGTGACACGTTGGATAGGCTCTGACAGCAGAGAGGCTGGCAATATACAGTAAGAGAACCCTGACGGATGTCTTCCAACATCGGAGCTATACAGCCTGAAATCATAATGTCTTTAGATGTCAGACAGTGGATTGGAAAGGGT
This sequence comes from Eleutherodactylus coqui, assembly GCF_035609145.1. Taxonomy (NCBI): domain Eukaryota; kingdom Metazoa; phylum Chordata; class Amphibia; order Anura; family Eleutherodactylidae; genus Eleutherodactylus; species Eleutherodactylus coqui. The sequence continues at coordinate 128,441,552 of NC_089844.1, read as the reverse complement.
TAAGGCAGTAAAAATAGACCAACAGAATTTGTGTATATTTATTAAAAGTGCCAAAATTGGAACAATTTTGAAAAAATTATCATTTTTTTTACATTTTCAACTGCAATATGTCAAATATGTGCAAACATGCTGTATAAATTTCTGGAAGCACATTGGAAAAACTTAATTAAAATAAATTTAACATTAATTAACGTTTTAAGGAACACTTTGTTTTCCTGCACCAAGCCAAGATTACAAAGTCTCATAGTTGTCAGAATAACAGATACCCCCACAAATGACCCCATTTTAAAAACTACACCCCTTATTGTATTCACTGAGGGGGTCAGGAGGATTTTGAACCCACAGTTTCTTTTCAGCAGTTAATGCAATTTAAAGGAGAAAAAATTAAATTTCATATTTTTGCAAATATGCAATTTTAAAGACAGTTTTTTTTGTTCTATAGTGCACATAAAAATGAGGATTTACACCCCAAAATAGATTCCCCTGTTTGTCCTGTGTTCATAAACATAGATGTTGTGGCCCTAATCCTATGTCCTTATACACATTGGGGCCCAAAATGAAATGAGCAGCCGGTGGCTTTCAGAACAGACATTTTGCTTGAAGGCGTTTTAGGCCCTATTGCACACTTGTAGAGCTCTTGAGCGGCCAAAACGATAGAGAGCCCCCACAATTGACCGCATTTTGAAAACTAGACCCCTTAACGAATTCATCTAGGCGTGTACTGTGTATTTTGAACCCAATATTTTTGAATTAATATAAGCAAAGCAGAAAGAAAAAAAGTACGATTTACATTTTTTTGGCAATTGTGTCATTTTAAAAACAGGTTTTTTTAGTACAGCACACATATGAATAAATACTTTTACCCCAAAATGGATCCCCCTGTTTCTCCCGTGTTCAGAAACATACCCAATATGGCCCTAATCTTCTGTCTGGATGCACAACGGGGCCCAAAATGAAAGTAGCAGCCAGTGGTTTTCGGAACAGACATTTTGCTTAAAGGTGATTTAGGCCCCATTGCCCACTTGTAGAGCCCTTGAGTGGCCAAAATAATAGAGAACCCCCACAAATGACCCCGTTTTAAAAACCAGACACCTTAGCGCATTCATCTAGGCATGTACTGCAAGTTTTGACCCCACAGTTTTTGAATGAATCTAAGCAAAGCAGAAGGAAAAATTACGATTTTCATTTTTATGACAATTATGTCATTTTAAAAACTGTTTTGTTTTGTACAGCATACATAGGAATGAGAACTTTCACCCCAAAATGAATCCCCCTGTTTGTCCTGTGTTCAGAAACTTCCCCATTGTAGCCCCAATTTGCTTACAGGATCCATGGCAAGGCCTATAATGGAGGGAACACCCATTGGATTTTAGGGTACAACCGAGGAAATTCCAGGCCCAGTAGCTCACTTGTGCAGAAATAAAAATTGACTCCCTGAAAATAATCTCCCCCCCTTCATTTTTGGCTTTCCCTAAATCTTAGATAAAAGTAATAATGTGAACTGTGTGGTATGTCCGAAGACAGGGGTAATTATGGAGGTCTGGTTGGAATGGGCACATGGAGCAATAAAACCGGGTATCCCTCCTCCCCCCATGCTTGCTGAAAACCCAACACTGTTTTGGCAGGTATTTTTGGACCTCAGCGGCAGGGATGGGGTGTAAAAAGTGGCGCTCTGTGAGGCTTCGTAATCTTGCTGAGGTGCGGCGGTCTCACGCAGAAGGCACTCAGCAAGCTGCTCCTGGAACTGCAGGAAGGTGAGCGTACCCGGGGCTTCTTGTAAATTACGTATTAGCGATCTGATTAACGCCGGCCTCACACGGCCATATGTGGAATCCGCTTGTGAGCCCAGTCGTAGCCCTGCGTACCTCCGGGTAATGTACTGCGCATAACTGTGTACTCACGCAGTACATTTTTCTTCGTTTACCTTTCCCACGCCATTGCTTAGCGATGACGCGGGTTTTCGCAGCCCACACACAATGTAGTTACGTATGGGCTGCGGGTATATCCACGACCATGGAGCACAATGGGCTCTATGTTGCGGATGTCCGCAGTAATGTAGAATGTGCTGCGTTCTCTTTTCTGCAAGTGGATTACATAATTCCAACCCACTAATGTGAGCAGAATTGTGTAATCCAATGCATTTAGTTGACCTGTGTGTTACCGCAGATCAAACGCGTGCGGAATCCGCAATTTCCATCCGGTCATGTGAGATGTTTTATCACGTTACCAGAGACCGCTCAACGAGGCCTCCAGTCACTGCTCCAGGCTCTTGTGGACCGTTGGTCGCTGGGAGCAAGAAGATTTTACATTTCCAGGGCCTTGCCCAGCTCCTGCGCATGTGTCCGCCATTTTGCTGATGTGCACAGAAGCCGTGGAAGGCCCGTGGAGGAGGATCGCGTCCGGGTTCAAATGTGCAGGTCTCCAAAGTTTAGTCTCCCCTCACTGATCGCATCGGTGAGGTAAGATTAAACTTCAACTTTTTCTTTACTTTTACGTGATCGCCATTAACATTTGATAACAGTGATCACGTGACCGGGGACCGCTCACCGCAGTCCTCGGTCACTGCTCCAGACTCTTGGCTACCCTTAGTAGCCAGGAGTAAGAAGATTTAAAATTTCCTGTGCCCTCCCCAGCTTCTGCGCTAGTGTCTACCATTTTGCCAACGGGTGCATGCGCTGAAGCTTGGTAAAGGTCCGCGGATAAAGATCCCGTTGGGGGACATTGCCGGAGGCCTTAAGGAAGTAATTTCACCTCCCCTCACAGATCCGACCTGTGACGAGGGGTGAAACACTAACTTTTTTTTAACTTTTATATGATCGCCGTTATCTATTGGATAACAACAATCATGTGACCAAGGACAACATACCGCGCCTTGCCCCGTGAAATCTCTAGGCTTTTGTCTACGTTTGGTAGCCAGGAGCTGTGAGATTTTAAATTACCCCCGCATGCGCAGAAGCTGGGGTAGTGTCCGCGGGTAAATCCAGTGGCCTTAGGTACGTAATTTCATCTTCCCTCATGGATATGATCCGTGAGGGAAGATGAAATGTAAATTGTTTTAACATTTTTTTAAAAACTTTACATGATCGCCATTATCCATCGGATAACAACGGTCATGTGACCGGGGACCGCATACAGCAAACATAGTGTGCACATTTTTGATGAGATCTATATTCCCATCTGTTCACTTTATTCTGGAAGCACATTGGAAAAACTTCCCGGTGACATCTCCCTGCTCTCGGCTACTCATGCTAGCCGAGAGCAGAGAGATTTTAAACCTCCCGGGCATTTTTTTTGTCAATGGTTCTGTGCGAGGGTTTTTTTTTTCTTGCAAAATGAGTTGAACTTTTTAATAGCACCACTTGTTGATCCATGCGGCATTTTGATCATTTTGTATTCCGTTTTTTGTAAGGTAAGATAGGCAAAATTAGCGAATGGTTTTTTTTACATTTTTTTTCATGACATGCAGTGTGTCGGTTAAATGTACTAACTTTTTTCTTTGAGTCATTACGAACCACATATGAGATTTTTATTTAGTTTTTTACATAGTAAAGTGATGTTTCTATTTTTTTAAATAATTTTTAAATACTTTTTTAACGTTTTATTTTTGTCCCATTGGGGGACTGGAATATCACCATATTTTATCATTCTTCCAATGCTCTACTATACTTCAGTTTAGCAGTGGATTAAAAAGCCTATGAAGCTCAGTTGGAGGCTGAGCCACATAGCCCACTATAGCTGGCAAACCCAAAGCCTAAATTTAAGTCTCCGCATGCTATAGCACCCAATTGGGACCCCGCAATCATATTGCTGGTGTCCGATGAGTGACAGAGGGAGCCACCTCTCTCTGTCAGACTTTTACATGCCACGGTCACACTGACCACGGCATGTAAAGGGTTAAACAGTAGAGATTGAAGGTTTCTTTGGTCTCTGCTGTTAGAACAGGTGCCAGGCTGTCATCCAACAGCTGAGCATCTACTGTTTGCGGTATGGGGGGGAGACTGGCACTAGGCTTCTCATGCAGCCGTTGTTAAAAGACAGTGCTGCAGAATAAAGCCCCTTAATGGTCGCCGTCAAAAGGCATATGGGTGGTCATTAAGGGGTTAATATCCTCTTTGTATGGGCTGAAGTTACGTCTATATTGGAGTTGGTGATTGTATCAAATAGTTTATTATAGAGGGAAAAAGCAGACTCAGTTTAATTTAGTGTACTTGTCCTTCCTCTCGGCCCTATTGTGCTGGAAGGATGCAAGAAACTTATAAAAACCATTGTGCAGTTCCAGAATCTTTAGAAGGAAGAGCACATAAGACAACAAGTGCAGACAGCTGGTTAGGGGAAAGTCATTTGCAGCCTTAGGGTGCATTCACACAAGCACGTGCATGTGTCGTACATAGGTGCGCACAAAACCGCGCACCCACGTATGTGTACAAACATGCGTAAATGCAGGTCTGTACCATTGCCTTCAATGGGTCCAGGTGCTGCCTGTGATTAGCTGAGTGCTATGACCAATCACAGGCAGCACTCAGCTGTCACTCAATGAATGGCTTAGCCAATCAGATACAGCCCTTTCAGCAGGCGGGGATTTTAAATTCTCGCCTGCTGAGGGAGCTTCAGAGCAGTGCAGGGAGAAGACAGGCTAAACGTGCCTGAGCCCCGGCAGCTAAGGAGAGGGGAGTAATAATTTATTTTTATTTTTAACACATTCTAGGGATGATTTTTCAGGGAAGGGCTTATATTTAAAGCACTTCCCCGAAAAATCCCTGCAGGGCTTGCCAGCAGCCCATTGCTTTCAATGGGACTGCAGAAGTGACAGTCCCATTGAAAGCAATGGGAGAACATCGCAATCCTCTGCCACAGCTGTGACAGATGTGGCAGTGGATTCTTTACTCTCCACACAGTGCTGTCACAGTGTTCATTGACAAGGGGACTCCCGACTGGGAAATATTCATGCGCACCAGGGGCCTATGGTGCACGCATGTCCTATATTTGGCAGGTACGTGCATTTGCACGCCTGTAAAACACAGATATGTGAACACATCATAGGGAACCAATAGTTTTAATAGGTGCATGTTTTTGTGTGCACAATTGTACGCTGCTGATGATGATAGAAACATTACAGACCAGAGATGATATATGGTAAACCAAGGGTATAAAATTTACTCAACTCTCAAATATATTCCATGAACAGTTTCTGTGGTAACAAGCAAAACATTGATTCTTCAGCATAGATAACAATTAGTAAACGCCCTTTTACACATAACGATTATCCTCAAAAGCCATCTTTTGAGCAATAATTCTTTCGTGTAAATCTGCCGGTCTTTCGCTTTTCTGCCGAATGATGATTTTATGTTCGGCATAAAATCTATCGTTCGGCAGAAGAGCTGATAGCAGCTACTTCAGGCTGTTTTCTCTGCGGGGAGCGCTGATAACATCATCTCAGCTGTTAACCCTGCGGCAGAACAAAGGGAATGTATTCAAAGAACAGACAACCAGCTATTCTCTGAATATAGCTCCCAGGGGGAGCATTAATAAGCAACTAATTGGCATTAGCACCAAGTAGTAGTTTATGCAAAATGGTCACTCAAAATCCATCTTTTGAGCGATCATCTTTGTGTGTAAATGGGCCCTAACACTTCTGTCAGACATTCCGTAAACTTAAGTGATCCTGAGGTAACATTATTTGTGGAGGAATGAAAGGAACTTAAGCTGGCACTCCTGTGGCTCCCATCCTGCTGCTCATCAGCAGTAGTTCTACTCGTGGATGAGACTGGCCGCTTGATGTTTGCTCCCGGGACTCATAAGGTTTTACCCGCACTGAGCATGCTTCTTCCAATGGGGTGGAAATAGACTCTCTGGTTTCCGGAGCTTTCCTGCCTTATCCACATTTCTTAGTCTAACCTTAGACTAGGCACAAGCTTTTCCTTATCCTTTTTTTCCGTTCTGTTCTCTTAAGCCCCATTTACACTCAATGATTATCGCTCAAAATTCGTTTAAACAATGGCTTTTGAGCGATAGTCATTGCGTGTAAATGCTACCATCGTTTGCTTTTCGGCCAATGATTTTATGTTGAATTTAAAATCAATTGTTCGGCCAAAGAGCTGATAGCAGGGAACGGATGCTGTGATTCTCCGTGGGAGCGCTGATAACATTGTATTCAGTTGCAGTCCCCCGGCAGAACAAAGGGGCTGTATACAGATAACACACCACCTGCTGTTATCTGCATACAGCTCAGGGAGGCTCATTTACATGCAAATGAAGCTAATTAGCTGCTAATGGGCATTAGTGCCCATTAGCAGCTTATGCAAAATGATCGCTCAAACTGTTATTCTCACTATTTTTTTTAGCAAATTTTGAGCAATCATCTTTGCATGTAAGTGGAGCTTTAGACTCTTTTACCCCCTTATCCTTTGCCTACACCCCTGCGCTACTATATATAACTTCCCCTGGAGGATTTTGGGCGGACGCCTCTACACAATTCCAGGACTGCTTTTGGCGGTGACTCACAAGACACATGAGGGTAGGGTGTCTCACATACAGACATATACAAGTTAGACAGACACAACAGCAGACATTTGACCAGACAGGGACTCTATACAGTACACAAAACCACCTCCTGTCTCCTTCATTACACAAGATAGACAAGTAATCACAAATACAATCACACGCACCACAGGAGGTAATTAAAGTGCTGAGTGGCCCTAAAGTCTGGGACACTACAGTTGTAGGCAATGGTATCTCCAGTCACTACTTCTGAACTTGGATGTTGGAAACTGACTATTAGGCTGGCTGTCCATGGGCGTTATTGCAGTGCGTTTCCCGCGGTGATAATCCGGCCGCTGGTAATGCAGTGCACGCTTTCCATAGAGTTGCTATGGAAAGCGCAACCCCCCCTGTCCACGAGCAGAGAATCACAGCGATCTTCCGCTCGCGGAGGGCAAATCACAGCATCTGTCAGATAGGCTTACTGTGGAGATCCATCTGCTGGCTCATGCTCCTGGGCGGCAGCTCCCGCAACGCCCGTAGACAGGAAGCCTAAGGAATATAATAATAATAACAAACTTTATTTGTATAGCGCCAACATATTCCGCAGCGCTTACATAGACAGGGGGAATACAGAAAGACAAAAGTACAAAAATTACAGAACCAGGGTTACATAGAAATCAGTTGATGGAAACAATAGGGGTGAGGGTCCTGCTCCAACAAGCTTACATACTACAAGTAATGGGGTGATACAGAAGGTAAAGGGACTGGAGATGTGCACTGTATGGCGAGGTGGAGAGTGAGGGATTCTATACACATAGACAATGGTCAGACATTTGGCCGTGTGACGGCAGAAACGGTATGACTGCAGGAGCGGTTTATGATGGCTAGCAGGGATTGCAGTCAATAGGTCAGGGAGCATGTTATCAGGCGATGTACAGACGGGTTTGTTTAGGGAATGCGGTATGCCTTCCTGAAGAGGTGCGTTTTTAGAGCACGCCTGAAGTTCTGCGAGTCCTGGATTGATCGGGTAGCCCTTGGTAGTGCGTTCCAGAGGACCGGTGCTGCTCTGGAGAAGTCTTAGAGGCAGGAATGAGAAAAGGGCGCTCAGTCTGGTTTCGTTAGCAGAGCGGAGAGTCCGGGCTGGGTGATGGATTGAGATGAGGGAGGCAATATAGGGGGCGCTGTGCTGTGGAGGGCTTTATGGATGAGGGTAGTAAATTTGAATTGAATTCTGTATTTAACGGGCAGCCAGTGCAGTGACTGGCACAGGGCAGAGGCGTCCGAATAGTGGCTGGGCAGGAAGATACGCCTGGCTGCTGCATTTAGGATGGATTGGAGAGGGTAGAGTCTGGTGCAGGGGAGGCCGATCAGCAACGAGTTGCAATAATTGAGCTGAGAGTGGATGAGGCCAACAGTAAGTATTTTTAGCGTGTTCACAGTGAGAAAAGAGCAGATTCTTGCGATGTTCTTGAGGTGCAGCTGACATGTTCGGGCGAGAGATTGGATATTGGGGGTAAAAGAGAGATCAGAGTCGAATATGACCCCAAGGCAGCGGGCATGTTGTCTAGGAGTTATGGTGGCGCCACACACTGAGATGGAGATGTCAAGATGAGGTCGGTTAGTGGAGGGTGGAAATACCAGTAAGTCAGTTTTAGAGAGGTTTAGTTTTAGGTAGAGAGAGGACATAGTGTTAGAGACAGCGGACAGACAGTCGGTGATGTTTTGGAGAAAAGGTGCAGAGATGTCACGGGAAGAGGTGTATAGCTGGGTGTTGTCAGCATACAGGTGGTAATGGAGGCCAAATATCCTGATGGTTTGTCCAATAGGGGCTGTGTAGATAGAGAAAAGGAGGGGGCCGAGGACCGAGCCCTGGGGGACCCCAACAGCAAGGGGAAGAGGAGGGGAGGTAGAGCCAGCAAAGGAGACGCTGAAAGAGTTGTCAAATAGGTAGGAGGAGAACCAGGAGAGAGCAGTATTCTTTAGGCCGATGGAGCGAAGCATACTGAGGAGGAGTTTGTAGTTAACAGTGTCAAATGCTGCGGAAAGGTCGAGGAGGATCAGTAGGGAGTAATTGCCCCTCGATTTGGCTGTCAGTAGGTCATAGGAGTTTCTGTCGAGTGTTGAGGTCGGAAGCCAGACTGTAGGGGGTCTAGGAGAGAGTGCTCTGATAGATAGCTTACAAGGCGGGAGTAAACCAGGTGTTCTAGTAGTTTGGAGATGTAGGGGAGATTAGAGATGGGTCGGTAGTTGGCAGCATCAGTCGCGTCCAGAGTCGGCTTCTTTAGCAGTGGGGATATATGGGGATATGATGGCGTCTTTGAAAGAAGAGTGAAACATGTCAGAGGTCAGAGAGAGGTTGAATATAGTGGTGAGATGGGAGATGACCACTGGGGAGAGGAATCGGAGGAGGTGTGAGGGGAGGGGGTCGCTAGCGCAGGTGATGGGGCGAGCAGAGAAGAGCAATTTGGAGACTTCTTCCCCTGTCGCTGGTCTGAGTACAGACAGTGAGCAGGAGCTAGATGCAGTGCTGACAAGACTAGGGTCAGGGCTAGTCTGGGATTGGGAAGTTATTTCCTGACGGATGTCATCAATTTTCTTTTTGAAGTAAGCAGCCAACTCCACAGCACTGAGATCCGTCACAGGAGGCTGCGGTTTAGGGCTGAGAAGGGAGTGAAAAGTATCAAAGAGCCGTTTAGGGTTGTGCGATAGTGAGGACACTAGAGAGGTAAAGTAGACTTGTTTGGCGTGGTGGAGGGCAAGGTTGTAGGTTCTGAGCATGAATTTGTAGTGGAGGAAGTCTGCGGACGTTTGCGACTTCCTCCACAGCCGTTTAGCACTTCTAGAGCACCGCCGGATGAAGCGTGTTTGAGGCGTGAGCCAGGGTTGCCGTGTTCTACATCGGATGGCTCGGGTCATGGGGGGCGCCGCTTCATCAAGGGCATGTTTGAGAGCGATGTTGTAGTGAGCGGCAGCCAGGTTGGGGCAGGAGAGGAGAGAGATAGGAGACAGAGAGGACTGTAGAGATTCAGCAAAGTCCTGGGTGTGAACGGCCTTAAAGGGGTTGTCCCGCGCCGAAACGGGTTTTTTTTTTTTTCAACCCCCCCCCCCCGGTCGGCGCGAGACAACCCCGATGCAGGGAGGTAAAGGAAGTTTACCGGAGCGCTTACCTTAATCCCCGCGCTCCGGTGACTTCAATACTTACCGCTGAAGATGGCCGCCGGGATCCTCTGTCTTCGTGGACCGCAGCTCTTCTGTGCGGTCCATTGCCGATTCCAGCCTCCTGATTGGCTGGAATCGGCACGTGACGGGGCGGAGCTACACGGAGCCTGCATTCTGCACGAGCGGCTCCATAGAAGATTGCAGAAGACCCGGACTGCGCAAGCGCGGCTAATTTGGCCATCGGAGGGCGAAAATTAGTCGGCACCATGGAGACGAGGACGCCAGCAACGGAGCAGGTAAGTATAAAACTTTTTATAACTTCTGTATGGCTCATAATTAATGCACAATGTATATTACAAAGTGCATTATTATGGCCATACAGAAGTGTATAGACCCACTTGCTGCCGCGGGACAACCCCTTTAAGGTTCCTGTAGGTACGGTAGGTAGGTGGGTCTGGAGAGATGTTAGGGAGCGTGACAGAGAAAGAGAGGACGTTATGATCCGAGAGCGGGAGAGGGGAGTTAGTGAAGTTGGAAGCAGAGCAGAGACGGAGGAAGAACAGATCAAGAGTGTTGCCATCCCTGTGAGTGGGAGAGGCTGTGAGTTGAGAGAGACCAAGGGAGGAGGTGAGTGAAAGAAGCTGAGAGACAGATGAGGAGTTGGGGTAATTAGTGGGGATGTTAAAATCACCTAAGATGAGGGTTGGAACTGCTACTTGCATGGACAGCGAACTGAAAAGCCGTAGCGTATGTACTTCAAAGGATGGAAAAGTGAGTGAGGGTACAGGGGGGATAACATGGTAGGTACATTTCGGGGAGAGAAGAGCACCTACTCCTCCGCCACGCCTGTCATCTGGTCTCGGGGTATGGGAGAACTGCAGGCCATTGTAGGACAGTGCAGCAGGGGAGGCCGTGTCAGACTGCTGTATCCACGTTTCTGTGAGAGCGAGCAGATGTAAAGAATTAGCAGTAAAAAGTCGAATATCACCCTGTATGCCACCTAAAGCTACAATAAATGTAACTTTGTTTGCTGGTAACCCCATCCTGACTCCTGGAGGTCCTTTCAACTGGGGAACCTACACTACTCTATACTGTAACATCATTCCCAGAAGCAGAGAGCAGCACATTAAGTACCCTATCATTCCCTGCAGTGCAGCTGGGTAGGAGTTCCAGACATTAGTCACTGTGACATTGGCCGCAGGATAATTGCTGAAATGGAGACCAATATGTCTCCATAGACATATTGGTCTCCAAATTTGGCATTCTGGCATTCTGTGTCAAAAAGTGTAACATGGTCCACTGTCTCAGCAGATTTGAAGAATAGCAGACAATAGCTTCCATCCTAATCCTGTTACCTGTTCATCACCTCACCTACCAGCACCATAAGTATTGGTGTGAAATCGCAGGCATATTTAAGCCATTTTCAGGCTAACTGCACACGGCCGAGCGCGATATGGAACCGTAAATCCTGCCCCCATATCGCGCTCCCCTCCGTGTGAAAACCCCTTGGATTCAAGGTGTTTTCATGGGAAAACAGCCCCGCATCACTTCAAGGATGCAGGGACCTTCTGTCGCGGCTGTGGCAGCCACGGTGGATGATAGCAGAGTTTCTTCTATTGCTTTCAATGGGGCCAGTGCTGCTGCCACTGTTCCCATTGAAAACAATGGAGCTGCGATGCGTGATCACGCATCTAGATAGAACATGATGCGATTTGTTTCCCGCATCACATCGTGGTGTATGACTCCATTTAAAAGAATGGAGTTCATATTTGTGTGTCTCGCAAGGCACCAGTCTCATACAATTTTCTCGGCCGTGTGAAGCCGGCCTTAGGCCTCCTGCACATGGGAAGAAATTCCGCGGCGGGATTTCCCGCTGAATGTCTGCCTGTGCCCGCTGCCATAGGATTGCATTTTCGAATGCAATCCTATGCAGGCAGCCACGATTTGTCTGTGTGAAAACACGCGCGGAAAACAAATTATGACATGTTCTATTTCTGTGCTTGTCTCTCAGAGGCCTGCACAGAAACGTCAGTAGCTACAGGCCGGCGCCGCTCTGTGCATGCGCCAGCGCATAGCAGAGATGGAAGACGCCAGGAGCGGGTGAGCCGCAGGTCTCTGCAGGGGCACGGGACCGCATCCCGCAGCGAGAATTCTCGCAAGGGATCCGACCCGGCCATCTACAGGTGGCCTATGGCGGAGTCAGGTGGGATAGTCGGAGGCCTAATGAGTGTTTGACCGATAGCTACCTGAGGGATCTTTCATACAGGTGGCATTTTCTGCATTCCACACCACAAGTCACAGAAAGATCTGCAGGGCTCCTTGCAGATTTTGATTCAGAAATACGCATGTACTGTCAGCGAAGGAAATAATCTACTGCAAGACACCTCCGGCGGAGACTTATCTCCTGCTGGAACAAGATGTCCTTTTTTCCTCCACTGGACAGAAAAGCCAAAGTAATTCCCTCCCCAAAAAAGGATGTAGGATTCCCATCCCTGGGCATTTCTGTCATAGTGTTTGAGACGGAACACCATCACGTTATGAGGAAGGGGCAGCCCATTTTCTGTGACCACCTATAGCCATATAAAATGTTATTTTACTTTTGGTATAGCGGTATAAAGGGTTGGGGTATTTTTTTTTGTGGAAGTTCTAGTTATCAATGGCACCATTTTAGGGAACATACCATTTATGGATTTGCCCACTAATTATTTTCTTTTCTTTCTGGGGGGAAAGTGGTGGGATGCAAGAAAACAATTCTGCCATTCTTTTTTTTCCATCAATTTTATTGCTACCATTATCGGTTGAATACAACTTTTTGATCACTTTTTATTTAATTTCTTTTACTGTGACTCTATGGTGCTGGACAGACTAAGATGACCACACCGCTACTCTGAGTACCTGGTGCATCAGAAGTCTAAGACTGATCGAATCTGATTGGCCAATACTGCTCATGTGAGCGGAACTGGGCAATCAAAGCCGTGTGAAGCATCTTAGGCCCAATGCACACTGCCGGATTTGCATTGCAGAACCTGAAGTGGGCATCCACTTCCGGATTTCGTAGCAAATACTGGCCATAGCATGCAATATAAAAGCGGGTTTCCAGGCGCATCAGCGGAAATCAATTGCGATTTTCTGCTCGCGGGGGGAAAAAACGCAGCATGCTCTATTCGAGCCTGATTCCACGCGAATGGCTTCCATTGATGTTAATGGAAGCCATTCGTCCTGCAGCCCTTTTGTAATCATCATTGCCTAGTAATAAATATGGACCTGGCTCTGACACCAAGAGAGAGGAAGGGAAGGGAAGTAAAAAACTTACATCCCCAGACTTAGCAGATTAGCTATTTTCAGCCCATAAGCTTAGCTAATAGGGCTAAAAGTAGCCGACAGATTCCATTTAATGGGGTTGCCAGAGTAGAAAAGGGATCTGCTTTTTTTTCCTTCCCAAAACCAGCACCACTCTTATCCATGGACTGTGTTTGGTATTCGAACTCAGCTTCATTCATATGAAAATGTTGCAGTACCAGGTGAAGCTGATGGAGAAGAGTGGCACTGTTTTTGGAAAATAAAAAAGAAGATTTTTTTTCTATTATCTAGGACATCCCTCTTAAAGTGTAGCTAACTTTCTGCTGACTTTTCAGAACAAGTTGCCTTGTGTGTAGATGAAAAACACCACTATATCTGGCCATTATATGACTTATATCCTGCATTTATCCCCCTTTGCAGTCTGTATCTTCTTTACACTGCGCACAAAGAAAATAGCAAATTCTGCTCTCTGTCTGTTAAAGACACAAAGATATGCCATGATCATGTAGATCACTGTATAGTAGTACTGAGCAGTGTAGTTGTGAATAAACAGCAGTAGATATTCACCAAAACACGCACAGAGACATAACAGCATCATGGAGGGCATTATACAGTAGTGCTGAGCAGTGTAGATGTGATTTCAATAGCTGTAAATCACTTACAGCAAGCACGTCTCTGAGAGTATCTCTGCCTGTGTCTCCCTATAGCTGTTACTCTTCTACCTCCATAGGCTTATATAGGTAGCATGAGACAACACCCACCTCCATTTCCAGTTCTCTGTCACGTTATCTTGCTTATTAGAAATGAACATTACTTAACAGGCAGTGGAACTCATTAAAAGCAAGGAAAACCCCTAGTGGCCAGCATTTTAGAGGAATTTGTGACTCACAAACGTAATTTTAGGTAAATAAAGTGATTTGCACTTTTGGTAGTTACCACATTGGCTAGCACATAAGTGTAAGTTGTTGAAAAAGTTAATCACCATTTAAGTAACTGTTCTTTTAACCCCTATTTTGGGCTTAGGGCTCATGTCCACGGGCAAAATAAGAATTAAAATCCGCAGCGGATTTTAACTCTTCTCCCGCCCGCGGATCCGCACCCCATAGGGATGCATTGACCACCCGCGGGTAGATAAATACCCGCGGATGGTCAATAAAAGGGATTTTAAAAAAAATGGAGCATGAAAAAATCCGGACCATGCTCCATTTTCATGCGGGTCTCCCGCGGGGACGGCTCCCGCGGGCTTCTATTGAAGCCTATGGAAGCCGTCCGGATCCGCGGGAGACCTAAAATCTGATTTTACTCACGCTCCGGTTCTTCTCTTCTCTGCGGCGCCATCTTCTCTCAGTCGCGGCCGGATCATTTTGCTTCAGCCCGGCGCATGCGCGGGGCACGTCACCGACGTCATCATGCACATCCGCCGAGCCGAAGAAAGAAGATCCGGCCGCGACGCAGAGAAGATGACGCCGCGGCGAAGAGAAGAAATGGAGCGGATGGGAGGTGAGTTTATTCTCATTTATTCTTACTTTCAGCGCTCATGTCCGCGGGGCAGGAGGGACCCGCTGCAGATTCTCCATGGAGAATCCGGAGCGGGCCTGATTTTCCCCGTGGACATGAGGCCTTTAGGACGCAACAATTTTTGGCGGATTTTCTTCTCCGTTTATCAAAAGCCATAACTTTTTTATTTTTCCATCGACGCGGCCGTATAAGGGCTTGTTTTTTGCGTGGCGAACTGTAGTTTTTATCGGCATCATTTTTGGGTACATTAACTATATTGTAAAACTTTTTTTTTTATGATAGCAGGGAGAGAAAACGCATCAATTCTGCCATAGTTTTTTTTTCCCATTAATCAGCGTTAATCATGCAGCATAAATGAGACATTCCATTTTTTCTGCGGACCGGTACAGTTACAACGATACCAAAATTCTTACATTCCCCCCCCCCCCCCCCCACTTTTCTGCAATAAAAACCCTTTTTTTGGAAATCTTTTTTTTTTCTAAATCGCTGCATTCAAAGTCCTGTAACTTTTTATTTTTTGATGTACGGAGCTCTGTGAAGGCTTATTTTTTGCGAGACGAGCTGTAGTTTTTACTCGTACCATTTCGGGGTACATACGGCTTTTTTGATCACTTTTATTGCATTTGTAGTGAGGAAAATTCTAAAAATTAGCATTTTGCCTCAGTTTTTTAGCGTTTCCGTGCACAGTCAAAAGCATGTGCATCTTATTGTACGTGTCGTTACGGACGTGACAATACCAAGTATGTGGGGTTTTATTTTATTTTTACCTTTTTTATGCTAATCTGAGAAAAAGCATAAAAAAATGGGTTTTTTTACTCTTTTTTTTATTCATTTTTTTAATCTTTTTTTTTTTTTTTACATTTGTGTCCCCTTGGGGGACTTTGACCACTGGCCTGATGATCGCTGTCATAAGGCAGGGCAGAGCTACTGCTCTGCCATGCCTTATCGCTTATACAGCGATCTCAGGCATAGGCAATACAGGACGCCAGTGTCTGGCGTCCTGTTACCATGGCGACAGGCCGGGCTCTCGCGATGTTATCGCCGGCCGGAGACACAGAGGGAGTCCGCTTCCTCTGTGAACTCTTTCCCTGCCGCGATCTACTTAGATTGCGGCAGGGAAGGGGTTAACAGCGGGGGGCGCATCTCCGATGCCCCCTCGCTGTTGCAGCGGGACGCCGGCTGTGACTGACAGCCGGCTCCTGCTGCGGGATAGCGCGGGATCATATGTGATCCCGCGCTATCTCCAGGACGTAAGTTTACGTCCTGTTGCGGGAAGTACCCTGCTGCCAGGACGGAAACTTACGCCCTGCAGCGGGAATGGGTTAAAGAGATTATTTGCAACAGAAATTCCTAGCTGTATGCACTATCCAGACAAATCTAGCCAATATGAAGTCTCCTGATTAGTGTCCCTAAGATGGTAGGAGGCCAAAGAGTCCTTTTTAACATGCTGTCTGCCCATTGCAAGCAACTGATCTGAGGAGAAGATCCCCAACTTCTTGGAGGAACCACACATTCAATGCAAGACAGGGATTAGCAATCTGAGAACATACGATCTACACTTGAGGACATTTATCCTTCTTGATATGGCATATCATATATACTCACATATAGTGCAGCTTGTCAAATGGACTCTAAAATCCATGCTCATGCTTTGCTTTTGTAATTGAGGTGTGGAGAAAAACACTTGCCCTTTTATTGCATTGCCAAATCTTAATGTCTTGTGCAATTCCATATAAAAAGGCCTGCACATGGGGGAGAATAACCCGTATTATATACCCGAAGTTAAGCATGAAATTTAATCATGCACATCTGTTGTGATGACCTTATCCACACGCAGAATTGATAAACGTCTTAAACAAAGTACAGCATCAGGGAAAAGGCCACCGCCAGGTACAAGTCTCCTGCCTGATAAACAGGATTTACTTTATGGAGAAGAACAGCTACAGGCACTTGGCTGCTGTTCTCACTTTGTTATTTTAAGGGAACAGAGAAGTACAAACATAGCTGAAATGACAAACCATAATCCTGGGGAGGAATCAATTCTTGTTTCCCACTATAAGGAGTAGCTCAAAAAGCAAAGTCTGGTCCATACAATAAGGGTAAACTTTATGGACAAAATGTTTCTCAGTGTGGTGTGATGGGATACTAAGAGACTACGCCCCTTGTTCGGATAAGTCTTTAACCCTTTCCAATCCACTGTCTGACCTGTGAAGACATTATGAATTAAGGCTGTACAACTCCGATGTTGGTAGACATACATCGGGGTTCTCTTACTGTATATTGCCGGCCTCTCTGCTGTTGGAGCCTATCCAATGTGTCACCTCATGCAGTACTGGCTTTAGCCAGTATATAGCGCCGTTGTATAACGGCAGAAAAAAGTAAGCCCCCCTAGGAAAACCAGGATATAAATTGGATTGGAAAGGGTTAAGGCTATGTACATCTGTATTTATACTTTTTTTCATCAATCAATGTGTTTTTGGACATGGAGACTTTTCATAATTTGTTATCATTTAAAATTTCAGAGTTTCTGGTTTCTATGCTTGTAAGAACTAAGCTAAGAAAGCTACTATTACAGAAGACTGTAATTCACTCTGTGTGAATTCTGTGTTCTTATCAGCAGGGAGACGGAATTGGATCTGAAGCCACTCAAAGACAGTATGAGAGATAGCTGTGTAGTATTGAGGAGGTGTGGTTATGCTACACAGCCTCTCAAAGATGGTAGGGGAGTGGAAGCTGAACTTGTCCCCCTTCATGAAAGAGACCAGCTGTATGAAGGGATCTCTCTTCATACATTGTGGGCAGCAGCCGTTTCTTACAGCTGACACTTGCCCGCAATAGCTCTGATAAGCCACGCGGCTCATCAGTGCTGTCAAGCTTTTAAATCTTGCTGTCAATTCTGATAGCAGCATTTAAATTCCCCAGCCGGTGTTCCGCGGGTTGCCTTGACGGTGTCATGGCAGCTTGGGTACTTTTGAAAGGCCCCACAACTGTCATAGTAAAATGCCTATCAAGCCATCCCCCTGGGGTGGTTTGATAGAATGCCTGGCCAATGGCAGCATCACATATTCATGTCCCCTCTGGGGACTAAAAAAAAAAAAGTAAAAATAAGATTTAAAATGTTTTACTAATTATAAAAAATAAATAAGAGGTAATTAAATTTTTTAAAATACCCCTTTTGCCATATTTATAATAAAAAAATCTAAATAATAAAACAAAAATACATATTTGGCATCATTGCGTCCGTAAAAGTCAGATCTATTAAAGTAGCACATTATTTTCCCCGCACGGTGAACGTCTTCCAAAAAAGGAAAAAAAATTTTTAATCAGAATTCTGCTTTTTTGGTCGCCCCATCTCTAAGAAAAAAATGTGATAAAAAGTGATCAAAAAATTGTATGTCCACAAGACAATGGACAGTGAGATTGCTTCAATATTCGAACTGTTAACGGCAGGGGGCTCCCCAGAGGTCTCCGTCTGGGCCTTCAATTCAGAGAAGCTCATAATTAAGGGATTATCCCTTAACCTCTAAGTGACCAAGCCTGTTTGCGCCTTAATATCTAGGCTGACTTTTGGAAATCTGACGTGTCCGTTTTACATAGAGTAACTCTGTAAAGGTTTTGCATATCTAAATAATTCTGACATCGTTTTTTTTGACACATATTGTACTTCATTTAGCTGGTAAAATAGACTGATAGAATTTGTGTAGATTTATTATAAGCACCAAAATTGGGGGAAAAAATTTAAAAATTGTCATTTTTTCACATTTTCAACTGCAATATGTCAAATATTTGCAAACATACTGTACACATTTTTGATGAGATATATATTCCCTGACATATATATATATTAACTGACATGATCTGTTTACTTTATTCTGGAAGCACATTGGAAAAACTTCCCGGTGACATCTCACCCCTCTCACCTAATCATGCTAGTCAGGAGCTGAGAGATTTTAAATCTCCTGGGCTCCTGTGTATGCGCCTGGCATTTTCCTGTCTGGCGAGTATGCGCAGAAGGTGGCGTCAGGTCCTGGAAGGACCAGAACGCTGCGGGACATCGTAGAGGATGGAGGTGAGTGCATTCAGCTCTCCTCATTGATCTAATCCATGAGGGGAGCTTTTTAAAACTCTCTTTTTACTTTGCACGAGATCACTATTATCGCTGGTAATAGCGATCTTGTGCCTGGGGACTGCAAACCGAAGCCCTCCGGTGTCTCCTCTCTGCTCTCTGCTGCCTTTCGTAGTGGAGAGCAGAGAAATTTCCCGGCGCTCTCCCTCAACTTTGTCCAGCTGGTGCAGGTGCAGCGCAGGGAGAAGGGACACCGGGAAGAAAGAAGAAGGCGGGGGACTGCAGCAGGCTTCAGGTAAGTAGTTATAGCCCCCCAAAGTGATCTGATCGCTGAGGGGAGCTGAAACGGTCACCATTCTTATGCCGCCACTTACTTTCATTCGGTCGCTGATATCTGTTAAATATTGGCGATGAGATGAATAGGGACTGCAATCCGCAGCCCTCAATGTGTGCTCCAGACTCCCACATATCTCCGATAGGTAAGGGCCTGGAGCTGTGACAGTTCCCTGGCCCATTGCTCTATTCCACAATGAGGCCGTCTTTTGATGTTCGGGTGGAATAAGGTCCTGCCCGGGAGGCCGTCAAAAGGCGTATCCGCGGTTATTAAGGGGTTAAAAGAGGGGAGAAAAACGTTAATGAAAAAAAAGGACCACGTCCTTAAGGGGTTAAAAAGAATGGCAGGGTCAAAACTTCACTTTTCTCTTGGCTCATGCAACCTAGTGATCTGTCCCTTTACTTCCTATTGAGCTTCAAATTGCATTGTCCTTCAGACAACAGGATCCTGGGGGATAATTACCTAAATGTATGATTCTATAACCATCCTCACATTCCACTTCCACTCCCTCCCCGGGTTTGGCCGGTAATCACCTTCACCCACCTTTCCTGAAGTGATTTGGACTCATAATTGCGTTCACAAAGAATTGAGATGAAATCAGCCTAGGAAAGGTGGTTGAAGGTGGATACTAGACACACCCGGGGTATGAGGAGGAAGAGCATGGAGGATACACTACAGTTAGAATGGTTACAAAACCTTACATCTATGGAATGACCATTCAGGATCCCCACGTCTCAAGTCACTCAAGCATTTGATCTACACTGACTGAATGGGTATTAGTGTATCTTGATGCCACCGGAAGCTAGGGGTTTGACAGGGGGAATGCCCCTCTAATACCCCCAGCTCCCGATTGGGTCAATAGTTTAAGGTCCTGGAAGCAGTGAGACCCGTAAGAAATGCAAGTGAGCAGCTGTGCGCAGCTTACCGGCTCTTCCTCGTGGCCACCGGACTGAATGTACCTCTCAGCTAAGCTGAGGAAGGGGTTTCTCCACCCTGAAAGAGTTTTTTTTGCTGGGTATCAATCAATAAAAGAGAAGTTGAACCTTTTTTTTTTGCCTCTGAGTTTTTGGATTGGAAGTTTGCGCCGTTACCAGACATTTCTATTATTCATTTACCATAAACACGCTCTCCCTTTGTGGATGTGGTGCCCTTTGTGGATTGGCAGCACTTCCGTGATTCCTCTATCTCACTTTGTGATACAATAAGTCATTAAGATTCTATAAAATCTGTTCAGTGATTGTTCCACCTTCTTTTTCTCTATATTCTGTTTAATAATGACTAACATACAGGTAAACATGGAGGGGGGGGGGGGATCGCGACATGTTTCAAGCTTCCCTGGTCATTATGTTTAGCAGCAAATGAAGTGGATACTACATCTTGATACGATTTATGTCAGGAAAAGAGGATCGGGAAACCTTGAAACACATTCAATTTGTGCCATTTTCACCACAAAACAAGGGCAAAAACTCTTCAACATCACACCACACAAAAGTGTACACTCCTATATTTTCCACAAGCATGTAAGATCTGCCCCTACGATGACTGCAAGCTTAGTCACAAAAGATGATGGAGCAGCTTTTATGTTTTGCCACCTATTTTATAATGCAATGATTTTACTGGGATATGCTAGAACATGATGATGGTTGGAACTCTGGGACCCTCACTGACCCAAAAATGAAAAAATAAAAAGGAATGGGGGCTACAGTGCTTAAATGAGTTGTCCCACGAAGGTAACCCCTGCTCATGTACCCTATTAGAACATCATAGAGCAAGGTATCATACTTAGAAAACCCCATGAGCTGAAAAGGCCAGGCAGACTAGGGTTCCTCCTTGTATTACAAGAATAGTCATTCAAGTAAATCTCTGACATGCAATACTACATTCTCCCATACAGCAGCCAAAAGGCATAGCTGGCTTCCTTAGGCAAAATCAGCAATTTGCCAAGGATGCTGGGAGCTGGATGACCAGTTGATTGCTGCCACATTCTGTAAAGGGGTTCTGCTGCTGGAGAAATGTATTACATGACGGCCAATCGGATGGAGGGTTGTCCTATAAACAGCTCCAAGTCTACCACAACATTCATAGATTGGCTCTCCGATTTGGCTCAAGGTCCACCAGAATGGAAGCCACTCATATCACCTCATTGCTCCAGCTTATATAGGGAGGGGGATCTCTGCTCTATGAAGTTCATTGGCCAATAGGGCGTTGGGGCAGGAATTGTTTTCTTGTGACAATCCTTAGGTTCTCTAAGAAATTTCAAAATGTCTGTCTTCAAAATGTCTGTCTTAAAATATCCAAGCTGAGCATTTTTATTTTTACCTTTATTATTTTGCCTACAAGGAGGGGAGTATTCTGTCAGTTGCCTTCCGCAGAGGCAGGAGATGACCTGGACTCCAGCGTACTCCTAACCTAAAACATTGACCTCCTTCGTCCAGATAACAGGAAGGAGCGCTGGCTTCTGTACACATGTAGAATCTTTTTCACTTAGTCTTGCGGTACCTGGCACATGTGCACTGATGAAGCACAGCAAGTAAATCTCGGTTTATTGCATATCCCCGGAAACCCAAACTCAGATTTCAGTATGGCTGCTAATGACGCAAGCCACTATACCGAATGCCAATCAAGCCTCAGTGGTCGTGATTACTGTGTGGACTCTAAACAAGAATGGCACCACCCAGATGACTATTCAAAGATAGTTACACAGTCAGAACAGTCCATACAAAAACATGTTGCTAAAGCCATTCAACAGCAGTACAGCGCTATGGTGGTGGTTTAGGGGAAGAGAACAAAGTGACAAGTTCCCTTTAACTGGTGAAGCCTAGAAATCAGGGAAGAAAACATATCCACACAATGAACTGTTTGATATCTGATTATCTTAAAATTTAATAGCTTAAAAGTAAATTTATATGCCCTCAAATAAAAAATAAATCAAGGACACTGTGCCTGTTACCTATGTATTGCACATTATCACATCTGGCAACCTCTCAGATATCTAATATTTGTCAGCAAAGTTCTGGAAGGAATGTAATAAAGCTGCCAAACTTTTTCAAAGATATGGAAATGTTTTACTCCGATTTTAGACTAGAACATTTTTTTTTAACCGCACTGATAAAGCAGAAATACCTGAAGATCCATTTTAAAGCATCTGCAAGGTATGTTTAAAAATGTGAAAAGTGTATCTTAATGCATTCTTACATGGCGAGATTATCTTTCATCACTGAATCGTGTGAAAATGAATAATTCAGAGTAAACATGGCTAATGACTGAGTGATGAACCATTATTTATTAGCTTATCGTTCGTCATTCTCTGCAGACATTAAAAGCATTGTTCAGCATTTGCCAGTTTCGTGTAAAAAGGTGATCATTCAGTCATTCGCAGACCATTAGTTTCGTGTAAAAGGTGATCATTCAGTCATTCGCAGACCATCCCCAGAGTTCCCTGTATTCATCCTGCTATTCCTGCAGGCAATATATGAAGAAATCAATAGGCTGCAGCATTTCCCTCTTAAGTCCACTCTTCAAGTAGCCTAGGAAGGTCAGGTCCTAAAGATTTCCCATAGAGAGAACATCTACAAAATTATACGAGTTGTGCGAGATGAAATAAGCATGGTTGCAGAAACTGTGCAGAAAGGCTGGTTTCACATCTGCGTTGCAACCTCCGGTTGGAGGTTCTGTTGCCCATACAGCTCAAAATACCGGCATGCAGAGCTTTTTCTTCCGTCCATAAGCGGAGCACCTGGGCAGAATGCAGATGGACCCTATTAAAGTCAATGGGGTCTGCCCGGCGCTGTTCAGTTCCATCCAGAGACTGAGCAATTTGGCTGCGTGGATTCCACTTTCTGCTCCCCGAAACGGAGCAGGAAAGCAGAACTCCGAGCGCAGATGTGAAACTACCCAAACTTGTCTAAGGGTCGGGAGTGGTATTGCAGCTCATCCCCATTCATCTGAGTTGCAAAACCAAATGCATACCAGTCCATAGTCAAAAGTGGTGCCCATAGTAAAAAAAAAAACAAATCCAATTTTTATTGCAAAATTTGTTACAATTCTTGAACAAGGAGGATACAGGTAACCAAGAAAGTATATGCAGGAGAAAATAAGACCATGTCTTGATAGTGCAGTAGGTGGTTTTAAAAACAGGTTGTTCCTTGTGAACAAAAATAAAGCACAATCAGGTCTGGGAGATTTCAAGAATTGTAAGAAAGAGATGAAGTATGTGAAAGCATGACAGGGTAGTATATTAGAACAGTGCCTCGGTGGAAAGGTGAAGAAATAGAAGCATGAAGGGAAAGGGGGAAGTAGACCACAATATGGTCCAACCACAATGGGCTTCACAAAAAAAGGAAGGGGAGAGCAGGGAGCATTACAACACAGGAAACAGGTCGTTTTTAAGTTGACAATACCTGTTTAAGGGGTTGTTTCAATAAGACGACCCCTTTCGAGACATTTCACATGTGCAGAATATTTCTGCAAGATGCACCTAAAGACACAAAATCTGCAGGTATACATTGCAGGCTGTGGAATAGAAACTTGCAACAGCAAATAATATGGCACCTTTAGCTGCGTCTCAGGTGTGCATGTGAAAGGTCGCTTCTAGGTTACCTGTTAGAGCATAAGGTCACATATAGAAAGAAGATTTGGTTTTAGTGGGGAGCACCTCCCACTTGGGACACACCTCTGTAAGGCAGAGCCCATAAGTATTACTGGTGACTGCTCAGGTGAACTTTGTCAGAGTACTTTTAATACAAAGTAACCCCTGTGATGTGAACTATAGGACAATACATACAGGCCTCCTCAGGCTCGCGCGGCCAAACCGCAACCGTCTGCATAGGATTGCGTTGCAGGCTTCCAGCGGCGGAAATCCCGCAGGAAATCCCGCCGCGGAATTTCCGCTCGTGTGCAGGCGCCCTAAGAACAGGTAATCATGTCACTTTATTGTTGGCGTCTTTTCTTTTTACACACTAACCAGTCGTAATACTAACCCCTAGGGACCAAGCCTGTTTGCGCCTTAATGACCAGGTATTTCTTGACCTCAGTCATAAGGATGGGGTGTAAAAGTGGCGCTCTGTGAGGCCCGCAGCGGATCCCAGCTGTGAGCCCGGCTGTGGCCCTACGTACAGCCGTATATTGTACTGCGCATAACTGCGTACTCACACAGGTGGTCATGTACAGTACACCTTTTTCTGTTTGTATTTCCCATGGTGCCGCTTAGCATTAACGCGGGTACTCACAGCCCGTACACAGGAATGTAGTTGCGTATGGGCTGTGGATATATCCACGACTATAGAACACAATGGGCTCTATGTTGCGGATATCCGCGGTAAAATAGAACCTGCTGCGTTCTGTTTTCTGCGAGTGGATTACGTCATTCTGAACCGCTATTGGGAGTGGAATTGTGTAATCCAATGCATTTGCGGATCAACACGTGCATATTGCAATTTCTATCCGGTCGTGTGAGACCGGCCTAAGGTAGATCACTACTTTTTTATCACGTGACCGGGGACCGCTCAACGAGGCTACCGGTCACTGCTCAAGGTGACCTTCGGTAGCCGTGAGAAATGAGATTTTAAATTTCCTGGGCCCTCCCCAACTCCTGCGCATGTGTCCGGTGGGTGCATGCACAGAAGCCGAGGAAGGTCCGTGGAGGAGAATCGCGTCGGGGTTCAAATGTGGAGGCCTAGGGAAAGAAGCTTCATCTCCACTCACGTATTGCATCAGTGTGGTGAGATTAAACTTCAACTCTTTTTTTTACTTGTACATGATTGCCATTATCCATTGGATAATAGCGATCACAGGATCAGGGACTGCTGACCGCGGCCCTTGGTCACTGATCCAGGCTCTCGGCTACCTTTAATAGCCACGAGCAAGGAGATTATAAATTTTGCGGGCCCTCCCTAGCTTCTGTACCTGCGTCCGTCATTTTGCCGACAGGCGCATGCGCTGAAGCTGGGGAAGGTCCACAGATAAAGATCCCATCGGGGGACATTGCCAAAAGGCCTTAGGTAAGTAATTTCACCTCCCCTCACAGATCGGATCCGTGACGGGAGTTGAAGCTAACTTTTTTTAAATTTTACATGATCGCCGTTATCTATTGGATAACAGTGATCATGTAACCAGGAACTGCATACTGCACCTCCCGTGGAGTCTCCAGGCTCTCGACTATGTTTGGTAGCAAGGAGCAGGGATATTTTAAATTACCCCAGCAATTAGCGGCTTTTGTGAATGAGTCCGTCATGGTGGAAACAGGCGTGTGCACAGAAGCCGGATTTAACAGATGACTGGGGACAGCAAACTACAGCTTTGTGTGCTCCAGACTCCCACTGACCTCCGGTAGGTGAGAGCCTAGAGCTGTGGCACCACCCGAGCCCGTGGCTTTATTGCACAGTTAGGGCGTCAATTGATGGCCGTTTGGAATAAAGCCCAGCTCGTGAGGCCGTCAAAAGACGTATTGGTGGTCACAAAGCGGTTAAAACCACTTGCCTAATATTGTGTAGTTCCCCCCTCCTGTCGCCAAAACAGCTCTGACCTGTCAAGCCATATACTCTATAAGGGTGAATGCACACGGGTGGATTTGAACTGCAGAATCCGGAGCGGGCAACCGCCTCCGGATTCTGCAGCAAGTGCCGCCCAAAGCATGCTATGCAAAAGGGATTCTTCATGCACACGAGCGGAAACCAATTGCTGTTTCTGCTTATGGATGAAAAATCGCAGGATGCTCTATTTTCCTGCGGTGTTCGCATGGACGGCTTCCATTGAAGTCAATGGAAGCTGTCCGACCCGCGACCCATCCGCAATGTCAATTCGGATTCTGCAGGACTTTAAAAAGGAAATCTGTACTGTGCATGTTCAACGGCAAGCCATGCGGACCATCCACAGTACAGATTAAGATCAAGAAAGCCAGTACACGCGGATACTGCTGCTGCTAGGGCCAGATGCCGCATGTGGAGTCCGGCTCTGCCGTGTGCATGTGGCCTAAGACGTTCAAGACTGTGATATCTGGCACCAAGATCTTTTAATGGGATATTCCCATCTCAGACTTCTACAGCATATCCAGAGAACATGACATAAAAGTCTGATAGGTGCAGGACCAAAACTGCCCCCGGCCACCCTGAATGCATAGGTCAACAGTACAGAAACAGCCAAGCACCCTGCACTACACTGTTTCTGTAACTTCCATAGAAGTCAATACAAAAGGTAAAGTCCCCTGGTGCAAGCGCTGAGTCATAACCGAGGATTGAATTAGGATCACGCAAAAATATGCAGCATTTTTTTAAACTCGAACTATCAGTCTGAATGAAAAAATTGCATGTATGAATTAACCCATTCATTTGAACCTTGGATTCAGATAGAACTTTGTTGGTGAAAATCACCCGTGTGAATAGAGCCTGACTCTGTTTCCGTCACCCCAGCCACCTCAAGATCAGCGGTGCTCCCATCGTGGCCATGTTTGGTGGAGATGGAAATACTTCTTTAAATCTTTTAAAGTTGTGAGATGTGGGCTTCATTGGACTTTTTTTCCCGGCACATCACACAGATAAACCATCAGATTGAGATTTTGGAAATGTGGAGGTCAAGTCATCACCTCGAGTCTTTGTTGCTTTCCAACGGGTTCTTTCACATGAACGATGCTTTGTCGTCTGCAACATTGCAAGAATACAAAATCCCAGCATGTTCTATACAGTCGTGATTTGCGTTTTTTGTTTTTTTTTGTAGTCCATGTTTTCCTTTGGAGCCTTCCTTTGTGTTCCATCGCATCCTTCTGTAAAAGTCCTAAAATAAGCCCTAGCTGCATTAAAAAAAAACCAAAACATCACTTAAGAGGCGCTGTTAGCTCTGCTCCGCGTCTCCCGAAGCTCCCCGGCAGTTGTTTGAAGTTCTCCGGGAGAGCTTTCTGGTCAGGAGTTTGAAAATCTCCGCCTCCAGGAAGCGCTGCTTCTGATTGTTTTTTGAGTGCCGTGACTCAGCCAATCAGGACCAGCATTCGATGAACCAATCACAGACAGCGCTTCCTGGGGGCGAGGATTTTGAATCTCCAAACCAAGAAGCACTGAGGGAAAACTCCAAGCAAGTCTGCCAGAGTTTCAGGGAAGACGCACTTGAGCTGAGAGTGTCTCTTAGGTGATGTATTAGTTTGTTTTTTTTAATACCGCCATGGCTTAATTTCGAGGTAAGGCTTATATTTCAGGCTCCTCCCACCCCCTGCCAAAAATCCCAGCAAAAGACTGCCACAAAATTGTGACATCGCTGCGAGAAGATGATTTTCTCACGGCGATATCTCGTCGCCCCGTGGAAGCGGCCTTAGAGATGCCCCTGCCGCAGTCCTCTAGCTATCACAATTTGTTCCTTGTCAAAGTTGTTCAGAAGCTTACACTTACCCAATTTTTCTGCTTCCAACACATCAACTTCAAGAACAGACTGCATAATATATCCTATCCCATAATGGGAAAATGAATGCTTCTTCACTTCAACAACCAGTGGTTTTAAATGTATGTCCGATTTGTGCACATGTACACGTAGGATACATTCGTTATGCTTCATACATGGGTAAACTCTGCTGTGTACTATGACTGAATCGGGGCTGGAAACAATTCCAATCCTCATCTACATGACAACTACCGTATTAAAAGCACTGCCTTGGGCCGCCTCCGGGTGAGAACACCATCCTGCTCTATATAATTTGGCAGTGCTTTACAATTACTGAATAAAGACAGGACTAATATCACAGTATTTGTTGCATTTCTTGTAGGATAAGAATTATGACAAGCTTTAAACAATTAAAGGGATTTCCAAGATTAGGAAAAGATCTGTTCCCCCCCCCCCCCCTAAGAACTAGTGCCATTCTTGTCCTGTCACAGTCCAAGATAGGAGTGATGTTCTTCCTGGGTGGAAGGAGGGGGGAGTAGTTCCCCCCCCCCCTAATCCCTGGACATTTGTTAATACTGAACTGAATGTGGCCCCACATTGTGTATTACTTTATTAGCCTACACATTCAGTATTTAGGGTGAGTTCACACAGCGTAAAGTTTTCAACAATTACGTCCACCAATGACTTTAGCTGTGGATTTTGGCACAGATTTTCACTGCAATGAATGTAATGAAATCTGTAGTCAAAAGCTGTCACTTTTCTTTGCAGGGCATGCTGTAGTTTTGAAAATCTGCAGTGCATTTCTTCTGTGGTCAGCAAATTGTTTTTCTTTTAAAGATGTCATGGGAAGGGAGCTCCAGGGTCATCTGGTCCAACCCCCTGCTCAGTGCAGGATCACTAAATCAGCCCAGACAGATATTTGTCCTGCCTTTGTTTGAACACTTCCATTGAAGGAGAACCCACTAACTCCCGTGGTAACCTGTTCCACTCATTGATCACCCTCACTGTCAGAATGTTTTTCCTAATACCTAATTTCTGTCTCCTCCGTTTCAGTTTCATCCCATTGCTTCTGGTCTTTCCTTGTGCAGATGAGAATAGGGCTGATCCCTCTGCACTGTGACAGCCCTTCAGATATTTGTAGACAGCTATTAAGTCTCCTCTCAGCCTTCTTTTTTGCAAGCTAAACATTTCCAGATCCTTTATTTTCAAAACTTTTTATTCAAGAAGCCAACAGGTTAAGTACAGCATTACTGTTTGTTTCACCAATATTTACCCTCGCAGGGGTTGTTACAGATTGTTCAACATTTTTCTTAAACTGGTATAATTATCACTAAATTGTACTTATTTCTTCTTTAAGTGCACTTAACTTAACTAACTGGTCATTTATGTCTATTCATATGTTTTATCTTTTAAACCAATAAACCTTGACTACATTCAGTTTTGGTCGTCACTCGTTTCTGCTTCAAATCTCGGTTGGTGTTCTTAGGTCGACTGGAGGGTGTATCGGAATCCTGGTATATCTATCATGTTTATCCATGGTTCCCAAATCTCCCCGTATTTTTCTAATGTGTCCGTCCCTATTGCGTGTAGTCTTTCATATAATGCAATCCGGGAGACCCTTTCCATAACCTCTTGGATGGACAGAGTTCTCTGCTTCCATCTGGAGGCGATGTGAATTCTTGCAGCCATACAGATCACCTGGATCAATTTATGTGCCCGGTATCTGACACCTGGTTGTCGGTCGCCTAGGAGGAGTACTGCTGGGGACTTGTGCAGGGGGCCTATAAATAGTCTCTGTATGAGCCTGTGGGCCTGAGTCCACAGCCTCTTCACTATTGGGCATGTCCACCACACATGGACTTGGGTGCCCGCCTCGGTACATCCCCTGAAGCAAAGGGGTGAGACTGTTTGGTAGATTTGATGTAATCTACTCGGTACCAGGTGGGTTCGGTGAAGGATCTTTATGGATGTCTCCATCAGGGACACCTGTTGGCTCCCCCTTGCAATTGTCTCGCAGCACTGCCTCCACCTTTCTGGCGCCATGTCTATATTTAGATCCTTTTCCCATTTTTCCATGTATGGTAATTTTCCCTCCCCCTCTGGTGTGTTCAGTATATTATAGATCAGGGCCAGGGAGCCCTTTCTCATTGGGTCTCTCAGACACATTCTCTCAAATGTAGTCAAGTCTGGGAGGGTCTGAGGGAGTTTAAGTGAGTTCAAGAAGTGGTAGACTTGATTAATTCTGAAGTTTTCCGCTGTGGGGGGATTAAATTTAGCTTTAAATTGGCTTATCATCAGTAGCCTTGAATTTTCTACCAGGTGGTTTACATTCGTAACTTCATTTATTTTCCACCATTGAAAGTGCACTAGATCTTTGCTGGGGGGGAATTTTTCGTTTGTTATTATTGGCGTTAGTCTGGATGGGCTAGTTGACAGTTTATGCTTGTGTCTCGTCTCTCTCCAGATCCGTATAGAATGGTATGAAAGGGGGCTCAACTCCCAGAGATCAGCCCTCATATTGCCTTTGGTCCAGGTCAGCTCTCTAGGGGTGTATGGGTGTAGTTTGGCTTCCTCCATGTTGACCCAGAGAGGAGCTTTTGCTCCCCCGAGGGTTTCTATCCACTGTGCTAGTCTCGCCGCTGTATAATATTTCTTTAAGTTGGGGACCGAGAGTCCTCCCCGACTCTTGTGGCGGTGCATGATTTTATTCTTTATTCTGTGTCGCTTGTTGGCCCATATGAATTTGAAGATGCGTTTTTGGAAATTGTTTAGTACCTCATTCGGGATGGGGATAGGGAGGGTTCGGAATAAGTATAGTATTCGTGGCAAAGTATTCATCTTTATCGCGTGTATCCTGCCCACCCATGAGAGCATAGGATCATCCCATTTATCTAGCTCCGCGGTTAGTTTTTTAATTAGGGGGGGGCTAGTTGCATTTGTATAGTGCGGAAAGCGAAGGGGTCAGGTTTATTCCCAGATATGGGATGTATTGGAGTTGATGTTTAAAGCCAAAGTTTAAGTCTATTAATTTAATTAGTGGCGTCGGTGTGTTTATATGGGATATGTCGCTCTTATCCGCATTCACTTTTAAGCCCGTCAGACTTGCCCATTTATCCAGTAGATGCATTAAGTTGGGTAGTGATGTTAGGGGTTGGGTGATTGTAAGCAGCATGTCATCTGCAAACATGCTCAGTTTGTATTCCTTGCTTCCGAGGGCCACTCCTCTTATGTTAGGGTTCTTTCTTATGGCGATTGCCAATGGCTCCATGGCGAGTGCAAAAAGAGCCGGGGACAGGGGGCATCCCTGGCGGGTGCCTCGCTTAATTGGGATTGGTGTTTCTTTAGTAGATGGTAATTTAAGTAGGGTCGTTGGTAGAGAGTATAGAGATTTTATTGCTTGTAAGAATTCTCCCGTGAAGCCCATCCGTTCTAGCAATTTAAAGAGGTAGTCCCATGATATGGAGTCAAAAGCCTTCTCAATGTCTAGCGCTAGAAGAGAAAGCTGGCTATTGTTCTTCTGGGCTTGGTCTATGATATTTAGGACCTTTCGGATGTTGTCCGGGGCTTGTCTCTGCGGGATGAAACCTACCTGGTCCTTGTGTACTAATTTTGGGAGGAACTGGTTTAATCGTTTAGCTAATATACTGGTGAAAATTTTATAATCCAAGTTTAGGAGGGATATTGGCCTATAATTTTTCGGGGACAGTGGGTCTTTATTAGCTTTAGGTATTACTGTGAGGTTTGAGTTCAGGAATTCTTTGGGTGGGATTTGGCCTTCCATTATAGTTTGGAGCATTTCTCTTAGGGGCCCGCTTAATGCGTCTTTATATTTTTTATAGTATATGGCCGTGAGGCCGTCAGGGCCTGGAGCTTTCCCCGGTTTTAAGTTATCTATGGCTTCCTCTATTTCTTCGCTAGAGATGGCGATGTTTAGTATCTCCCTCTGCTCGTTAGAGATAGTGGGGATTGGGGTTGTCTCCAGGAATTCGCTCCTTTGGCTTTCGCTTCCTCCCTTATGCTCCTGGTAAAGGGAGGTGTAGAATTTGGCAAATATATCGTAAATTTTTTCCGGGTTTGTTGTTGTATTGTTATGTGGGGTGTAAAGTTTAAAAACGGAGTTAAGTCTCTGGGTATCTCGTAGTTTTGCCGCAAGTAATTTGTCTGGTTTATTGGCGAATTTGTAATATTTGTATTTAGTCCATTGTAGTGCTCTCTCTACTCTCTCTGATAGCAGGGTATTTAGTTGTAGTTTGATATCTCTTATTTCTTTTGTGGTAGCTCGCGATGGATTACGTTGGTTGAGGTCTTCCAAGAGGAATAACCTTCTCTCCAACGCTTGGAAAGCCTTTGATTTTTCTTTCCTTTTCTGGGAGGAAAGTTGCATTAGTTGGCCTCGCATGTATGCCTTATGAGATAGCCATACCCACTGCGGTTTGGCCTCTGTACCCTTGTTAAGGTCAAAGAATTCCGCGATTTGGCTTGTGATTTTATTTGAGCTTATTGGATCTTTCACTAGTGTCTCATTTAGCCTCCATCTGTAGGTGTTTTTTGTTATTTTCCCCAGATCTATCTCGCACATTACCAGGTCGTGATCCGACCATGCACATGGGAGATGTCTGATGGTCGTGAGTTGGGGTAGAAGCGCTGTTGAGGTTAAGACGTAGTCAAGTCTTGAGTATGTCTGTTTGGGCGCAGAGTAATAGGTGTACCCCCTATCCTTGCCTCGTATCTCCCTCCAGGAGTCCGCCAGTCTGTAGTTGTTCTAGTTTGTTTTCCCACTCTTTTCTCTGTTTAATGGAAAATCTATCTGGCTTGTTACTTGACCTGTCTAGTGTCTCATGAAAAGGGAAGTTAAAGTCCCCCGCCCACAATACCTTATGATGTGGAAATCGTGTTAATAGATTTGCTACTCTTTTCATCGTGGGCCAGGGGTTCTCAGATGGGGCATACATGTTGACTATTAGTAAAGGTTGCTCTTGTAGTAGTCCCCATGTGAGACAGTATCTGCCCTCCTGATCACTCTCCGATTGGATCTCCTGAAGTGGGAACGAGTTGTGTAAAAGTGTCAATACACCTCTGTGTTTTTTACTAGCTGCTGCTGAGAAGCTTCTGGTGTAATTTCGGTCAATATATCTAGGGGCCGAGTTGTGGGAGAAGTGCGTCTCTTGTATGCATATTATTTCTGGTCTATGTTTAGCGTATGTAATGAGGGCCTTTCTCCTTTTGGCTGGGGAGTTAAATCCCCTTACATTGTGTGTGATTATGCATACCATTTGTTGGCCTGGTCTAGGCTCGCTATGGTGTTGTCATCGGGGGTTTTCCCTCTGTGTCTCTGTAGTCCTCCAGTCCGAACTATTTCCTGAGTGACGACCTGTAGTCTGAAATCAATATCGTTAACATTCAAACTCTTAAACAAAGCAACTTTTTCCCCACGACTTTGGTAAGTCAGTGGTGTATAACTCAACTTATGGTTACTTAGGGTCCTCGGACCCTTTCGGTCAGAGAATGGATTTATTTCGCCCTTTGGCGATTCGTCCATCTCTGCGGAACTCAACAACTAATAACCCACCGTTGGGCCTATGCATCATATTACATGTCTGGCAATATAACTCAAGACATTAATATTTCGATTTCGTTTCCCCATCCTGTGTGGGCGGTCTCCCTTGTTTACTCTCCCCGAAGCCATCCCCGCTCCCCCCCCCGAGAATCTCTCGGTCCTGGGGTCTTTTATCTTTAAAGTTTGTCTTTAAGCTTTTTCGGGGTTGTGTCCCGCGTTCCCCCCACCGGGAGTCAGGAATGGCAATGGGGAGAGACCCAGATAACTTTTATACCTTGCCCTCCCCCGAGTCAGGGCTGGTGAGGGCCGTTGCTTCTTGGAGCGCGGTCTCGAGGCCTCGGCCTATCCTGTCTCGGGTGTAGAGTCCGCCAAGAGCGTCTGGGATATGGGCGCCCTCTTCCATCCTCCTGCGCTCTCTCGGCTGGAATCTGCGCTCTCTCCAGGGCCTCGTATGCTTCGTCCAAAGTTCTCGCCATATACGATCTTCCCTGGTTTTGGAAAATGATTGCAAAAGGGAAGGCCCATTTATATCTTATTTTAGCCGAAATTAGGGCTTGGGTAATTGGCCGGAAGGCTCTCCGTTTTGCCAATGTTGAGGGGGCGATGTCTGCATAAAGTTGGACAGAGGGTGACATCCCTGGAAGCGGGGTTAGGTCTCTTGCTGCCGTCAGGAGCTGGTCTCTCACCTCACTATAATGTAGCTTGAGCACCACATCTCTAGGTAGTTCTGGGTTCGGGGGCTTGGCCAGCGCCCTATGAATTCGATCGATTCTAAGAGACGTCTGATCGATCTGGGGCAGAAGCGCCGAGAAGAGGTTTATCGCGGTCTCTTTCAGGGCTGTAATTGACTCTGGCAGGCCTCTTATTCTGATGTTTGATCGTCGGGATCTGTTTTCGAGATCCTCGAATTTGGCCTCCAACTGATCGTATTTGGACTCCAGGTCGGTTATGTAACTGCGGTCCGTTTCTAGAGCGTCGATAATGTCGTCTGTTTTCTTTTCTAGCTCGTCAGTCCTCTGCCCCAGATCTCGGATCTGCTCGGTGAAGTCTTTCACTGTTGCAGAAAGTTCTGTTCTGAAGATGTTTGTCATTTTTTCTGTCATTTTTTCTAGCAGCTTGGGGAGGTCTGAGATATCTTGCCTGGTCTCCATCGCGTCTTCCTCTACATCGGCTTCTGAGGGGGGTCTGGATGTGGTAGGGGTAGGTGAGTCCATATGCGGCTGAGATGTGAACATGTTCATTATATTGCCTTTGGATGGGGTTTTCGCCGATTTACCTTTGGGTTTGGTCATGCTTTTTGGCTGGTTGGAAGGTTACACCAAAGGATGCTGCTGTGTCCTGAGCTAAAGATCTTACCGCATGATGCGTGTGGCCCGGTGGAGCAGGAGCTAAGGATTCATCATCCTGTACGACTAGCTCTGCTTAAGCGTTGAGTGGGAGGTTGTAGCTGTGCAAGGGGTTGGCGCCCACACTTTTGCGGCTGTAAGTCGGCAGGGGTCCGGTGGTGTATGGGCGCCGACAGTCTGTTGTGGGTTGTTTGCCGTCTCCCTTTGAACTTTGTTTGCCAGGGGGGATAGGGAGTCCCCTGTGTTGGCAGGCTGGCGCTGGAGGCCCCCCAGGGTATGTGGGCTGTTGAGGTTGTTGCTGCCTTTCCCTTGGTGGTAGCGGGATCTTTGAGTTTCACCTGCCAGGTTTCACTATGTCCCTTGCAAGCCTCTCTGTGGGTCCTGCTGCAACTTAATCCTGTGGAGTTGCTGTGGTGGTGGGGGAGGGGGGGGGGTCACCTTCTTACCCCTGGGCGTTGGCAGGGCCCTTGCCGATGTTGTAGCCTCTGCTCTGACCGGGTGGGGGGTGAGGGGGGGTCCCCTTTAGCCCCCTGTTTATCCCCCCTTACAGTCTCTTGTTTCCCCTACAGGGCCCCACTCGTACCTTCTGTCAGCCAGGCTCTGTTTCCCCCCTCTTCCTGCTGTTCCTCTTTCTCTCCTCAGCAGCAATGTCAGGGCCCCTTGCTCTTCTCCTCTTTCTCTTCACCCCGCAGGCCACTCTAACCTCCTTCCCAGGTGCCGCTGGTCCTCCTCCTGGTGTGCTGGGACGGTGGTGTTGTCCGCGGTTCCTCTCCCCCTCACTTCCGGTCGCGCGTCTCCCGCAACTTTAGGCCGCGGCTTCAGGCCCGCCCGTAGGCCGCGATTCGCTCCGGCGCCGATCCGGTCGCGAGTGGGCTCTATGTGTGCCCCTCGGTCTGGGGACACGAACCGCTGGGTTCCCGGTCTCCCTACTGCGGCGTAGCGCTCGGGAAACCTCCCGTTTGTCGGCCTCTGTGGAGGAGCGCTGGGACCTCATTTCCAGATCCTTTAACCGTTCCTCATAGGACATGATTTGCAGACGGCTCACCATCTTGCTAACTCTTCTCTGAACTTGCTCCAGTTTGTCTATGTCTTTTTTTAAGTGGGGTGCCCAGAACTGGACACAGTATTCCAGATGAGGTCTGACTAAGGAAGAGTAGAGGGGAATAATTACCTCACGTGATCTAGACTGTATGCTTCTCTTAATACCGCCCATAATTGTGTTTGCCTTTTTGGCTGCTGCATCACATTGTTCACTCATGTTCAGTCTGTGATCTATTAGTATACCCAAGTATTTTTCACATGTGCTGCTGCTTAGCCCAATTCCTCCCATTCTGTATATGCTTTTTTCATTTTTCTTGCCCAGATGTAGAACTTTGCATTTCTCCTTGTTAAATACCATTCCGTTAGTCACCGCCCACTGTTCAAGTTTTTCTAGATCTTTTTGAATACTCTCTCTTCCCTAGTGTTAGCTATCCCTCCTAGCTTTGTGTTGTCGGCAAATTTGATCAGTTTCCCATAAATTCCCTTCTCCAGATCATTTATAAAAATGATGAAGAACACTGGGCCTAGGACAGGGCCTTGTGGTACCCCACTTGATATATTCTTCCACTTGGAGGTGCAGCCATTTATGACCATTCTTTGAGTACGATCACTCAGCCAGATGTGAATCCACCTAACAGTTGCCTGTTTGGTCATTTTTGCAATAAGTATAGTATGAGATACTTTGTCAAGTGCTTTACTAAAGTCAAGTTATACTATATTCACCACATTTCCCTGATCAACCCAGTCGGTGATTCTGTCGCAGAAGGAAATTAGATTCATCTGGCATGACTTGTTTGATACAATCCCATGCTGACTCTGGTTACTTACTCCATTTTTATCCAAGTTCTTGCATACATGCTGTTTGTTCAAAGATCTTTCCTGGTATAGAAGTCAGGCTTACAGGCCTGTAGTTTCCAGGATCCAACTTCTTCCCTTTTTTAAAGATAGGGAAAACATTTGCCCTTTTCCAATCTTCCGGGACTTCTCCTATTCTCCAGCTATTTTTAAAGATCATGAGGAGTGGTTCAGCAATTATGTTGGAACCAATTGTTTGACGGTTTCCCGTCAAGTCCCCTTCCAGGCTGACAGTATCTAAAAAGCATTTCATGGATGGTATACAGCCGAGCGGTGTGTTACCAGACACTTACAGAATTGAGTAGACACAAAGGGAACAGAACTCCACGGTGCAGCATTTCTCCCAGTAACCACCCGATTCATAGACAGAGCAGAGGAAACCTCTTTTTATCAGCAAATTAAGAAGTAGTGAACTATAAAATTGCTTAATTATTTGCCAGAAATGACTTTTGAATAAGTTCAGACATCAATCACAGAGTTATTAGCTTCTATTAGCAGGCGGCATTTATTCCCCTGGACTGGATTCATCATTGTCCTTTGGCGAGGACCCGCAGAGTATTATGAGAGAAGACTGATTTTCATGACCCTGTGTAGATGGACAGCACAATTATAGGCAGGGCAGGTTGAATAAATTAGATTATTTATTTGTAACAAGGATTAAGCCAAGGAAAAAATGACATGAATTTCAAATGTTATTAAGAAGAAGAAGGAAATGAGGGAAGGTTGGGGCTACGTGATGGCGAGTGCGGAAACATGGACTACAGTCA
Source organism: Eleutherodactylus coqui (assembly GCF_035609145.1). NCBI lineage: Eukaryota > Metazoa > Chordata > Amphibia > Anura > Eleutherodactylidae > Eleutherodactylus > Eleutherodactylus coqui. The sequence goes on along the minus strand of NC_089844.1, from coordinate 128,404,768 downwards.
GGGCAAATAACTCACCATGGTTGTAGCTGGTTGGTGAAATGATAGACTATAGGCCCATTTGCCCATTTAGACACAACGATTATCGCTCAAAAGATGTCGCTCATTTACAGCGCAAGATGATCGCTCAAGTTGAGCGATCACCTTGTGCTGCCAGTGGAGAATGCAGAAGACAAGCGGGGTGTGCCTGCTTGTCTTTTGCATCCAGATGTTTTCTGCACGGAGCGCCTGGCTGTTATACAACCGAGCGCTCCTTGCGGGTATGGAGAACAGAGCTGGACCGCTCTGTTCTTCATACCCAGCCTGTCATCAGGGAGAGGGATACAGCTGAAACAATAGTATTAGCTGTATTCCGCTGTGTATTCCTGATAAGGCTAATCGTCATCTTTCAGTACGCTGAAAGACAACGATGAGCGACGACTAAACAAAAACTGCACGATGTCAGTGCATTTACAGACAACGATTATCACTCAAAAGACGGCTTTTGAGCAATTTTGAGCGATAATCGATGTGTCTAAATGGGCCTTATAACGTGACACATACAAGGAACTCTTGTTTTACCATTAAATTATTTATTCCCTATCCATAGGGAATAATTATTTGACCCTCAACAATCCCCAAATCTGTGCCTCCCGAATCCCCCGTGTGAATGGAGCAGCAGTGTACATGTTCAACCACTGCTCCATTCCCTTCAATGGGATAGAAGAAGACTGCTAAGGGCATCAATCTATGTCTGCCCCATAGAAGTGAGACCATCACTCCATTCACAAGAATTATTGGGATGTGCCGTTGCAGATAGGGGGCTAATGGTCTTTAATGAGAAAACCTTTTTAAGTCCTTCCTGGTAAGTTTTGTGCTCAAGACGTTCCACCATTTTTGTAGTCAGTTTTTGGACTTGTTCTATTTTATTAATGTCCTCCTGTATTATTATTATTATTATTTTTATTATACACCATCAAGATAATTCCGACCTCCGGCATTAAAATAACTAGCGCGTCCGGTCATCTGATTGGTTCTTTTGGTTCTTTGGCTTCCTAATCGTTTCCTTCATGATTTCCAATTCATTTATTTGTTTGTAGGTTTCGTCTTTACCCTTAAAGGTGATGTCCAGTTTGATCAAGCTCTTGTTCTTGAAAGGGTACCTTGGTGATAAACTGATTATAGCATGTCCTGCTGCTGGAACCCCAACGATCAGCTGTAACCCAGGAGTACAAAAATCCAAAATAATGATATCAGAGCCGGGTTTAGAAGATAAACATAGTGAGCGGCTAGGTAGAAGATCAACTGAAATAATGGACTCATGTGCCTTAAATAGGGTAGAAAATGTCTCCCCAAGCGGTCCCAATGTTCTGATACGCATGGCCACCAGGGATGGACTGTGGTCATCCACCACTTACCTGGTTTAAATAGCGTTCAAAATCTGAGACAGGGATTCAGACACGGTATTATGCTGTCAGTCAGGAACCTGCATATACATAGCTGGACTAGAGACCGGGCGCAGGCAAATAGTGCAAAACTTAGATGGTAGTCCCACATAGACTTAAAGCTTGTGCTCAGAGTACAGGGCAGAGGCGGGCGAGGGTGGTCAGTACCGCACCCATCTGTTACCAATGGGGCACAACGCCATCATTACACTGATGTCAGATATACAGACAAAAGGAAGTGAACTGTAAATTAAGAGGAAAGCAGAAAATATAATACAAAAATCAGAAATAGATGAATATTATAGATTGGATAGCTCTGAATAAATATATCATTTAGGTTGATGGTTACCATACTGGAATACATGATTGCACGGCTCCATAAGGTCAGCTGATATTGTTATACAAAAGCAGGATAATATCAAAGTGATCCATGGAAAGGGAGGAGAGGATAAGAGATATTAAATAAATAGAGCGTCCTGATAAAACCCTCTGGGTAGACAGCACATAATCTATACATCCACCGCGTCTCCTTTTGCCATATGGGCTTGAACACAAGAGCACATGCACTAATACGCATGAACCAGTGTTATTTTTTTTGACTATTCAAACTCTGTGGTAGGGTGCGCAAGTTTGAAAAAAAAAAAAAGCGCAAGTAGTATTAAAGGGGTTCTGCCATTAGAAAAAAATATGTCAATACTTACCTATTCCTCCCCATCAGTCTTCTTACCACATCTTCTCCTCCCTGATCTTCTACTGGCTCTCCAGTCCCCCGGATCACCTCACCACAAGCCGGCTGATTCTTCTATTTCCTGTGATGTAGCTTACATTCTCGGCATCCTGCTTCCTGCAGGTCAGTGTACGCTATGTCATCCGAGGTGTCTTGCCACGAGGATTCCTAGACTATATGAACACTAGCAGCGATACCTTGCGTCTGCCCGCTGAAGAAGGCTGCCGAGGATTCGACATTCCCTGCGAGGCACTGAACGCTACATCACAGGTGACACAGCACACATTGACCTGCAGGAAGTGAACTGTAGCAAATGTACGATACATCACAGGAAGAAGAGGATCCGGCCGGCTGGAGCTGACATGACCCGGGGGACTGCAGAAGCCAGGAGAAGAAGCAGTAAGAAGACTGACTGGGGAGGAATAGGTAATTAGTCAATTTTTTTCCTAATGATAAAACCCTTTTAATGTGCGATAATTCTGAGGAATCACGGGTTTTGTCTCATTCTATTTTGTGGCCCTGATTTTCACAGCCACAAAACAGGACTAATAAATGTCTTTAAGCCCTCTATTCTAGTCCTGATTTCTTTCATCATGTTGAGTCACTTTGAAAATCACAGCTGGCATTAGGGATAGAGATAGGGTTTTTCCAGTTGTTGAACCATGGATGTGGCCTATATATGTAATCGCCTACATTCCTTCTCCTATGGAGGTAAAGCAAAGCATGAGTTTAGGGGTTTCATTCTCGACTACATAAGAGACATGAAAAGAAATGGGAGAAGACAATCCCTAATCATATGTGGGCAAAACATGTAGAAAGCCCCCTCGCATTTACTTCCAAATTGTGGAGGTGATCTGATATGAGGACAGAGAGGGGACTGGGATAGACACATACAACAAGAAGAGACGCAGAGGATGTACAGATTACTATCCCTGCTCTATATTTACTACCAACCCTTCTGCATTTGGTGTAGCACATCTCCTTTATATATTTCCTATATTTTGTAACACCTATTAGGTTTCTACCTTATTAGGGTTTTTTGCCTTCCTCTGGATCAACATTGGGGGTAATAGGTTGAACTAGATGGACATGTCTTTCTTTGGCGTAAAATACTATGTTGCTTGTACTATATACTACAGTAAGCCCCCATAATAATTTATGCTGGTACTATGAACAGAGAATTAGCCTGTGGGTTTCTGCTTTTATTATACTATCAGATTGCATCTTATTCCCAGTATCTAATACACTTTGACATCTCCCAGTATTGATATGCCCTCCCTTACCGGTGATGCCATCTACCTGGGTTGGCTGCACCTGAATTCTCCATTAGGGTCCAGTCATTGCATTGGGGATATTCTTTTCTCCCAACCGCAAGGAGTTTTAATCTTATGTTACCCATCTATTGTTGGGGTGGCTCCACTCCTTTTTCCTACCTATTACTACCTATGTCTTCTGTGAGGAAGCCGAAGCTTTGGTAACATTGGACCATCCAACAGGACAATGGGCCCAAGCGTACCTCAAAGTCCACCAAGGCTTGGTTTCAGAATGAGTCCTTGAAGATCCTAGTGTGGCCGTCATAGTCACATGACCTGAGCCTCGTAGATAATCTTTGGTGGGATGTGATGAAGGTGGTTGGGGCCCACAAACCTAAGAATATTAGTGAACTGGAGGACATTGCTAAGATTCCTCAGGAACACCTTTAGGTAGCTGGTATCGGCTGCGACATGTTTACAGCAGGTTGCAACAGTGCTAGGTGTTCTAAGTACTAAAGACGCTTGTCCTGAAGGCGTCAAATAATTTTGAGCCTTCAGTCCTCATTAAAAGTGGTGTTTATGTAGAATTTGCAGAAACCGCTTGTTATACTGCATTAGTTGTGTTGAGATATTTAAACTATTCTTGTTTGTTTTTTCCCAAACAGCTGAAAGTTTGTAAATCTGGCAAAAAACCTGATTTACAATGGAGGTGGAATAATTGTGATTGTAACTGTATGTAGGAGGTTGACACAGAAGAAATGATCCAAGAATACTAGAACATGGAGCAGAAACACATTAGTGCCGGCCCTCCAGTAGGAAATGATCTTTTGATATGTCTCACTTACTTGACATGTTGGAGGAATAAAGTTATTTCTTTAATGCACCCATTATGTTGTCTTTGGAAGTTTTTCTGCACTTTCTTGTGGATTCCATATTGTATTGACTGGCATGTTTTCCCACATACATTCACATAGGAGTGCTACTTGCTGCTGACCCCGTACTTGAATATTATCACCTATTAACTGAAGGCTATTCCTTTAATACAAGTGTAACTAAGTGGGACATAGAGTGAATTTTGGAGGGCGGGATAGCTGAAGGCATACTTATGTGGGCCACTTTTTGGGACTTATTAGTCTTTGCTGCTGCCTACAAAACCTGGGGCTGGTGTGAACCGGATAGGATAGGTCATCAATAGTTGATCAGCTGGGGTCCCTAGCTTGGGAGCTTGATTGATCAGCTGAGTGGGTGCATGCTATCAGCATCACAAATACACAGAAGTCGAAGTAGAAGTCTCCATGCCGACCTCTCTATAGTGGCCGGTGCTTCTAACTGCAGGCACAGCTTGCATTGATTTCAGTGCGATCTGGCACATCATCAGACAATTCTGTGTAACTTTGTGCTACATATTAGTCGGCTCATCTTACATCAGATTCTAAGCCAAGAATTTGGTGTCAATTTTGACACATCACATGATGCTCCATTTATATCCCTCCCATTTCCTGCAAAGCCACACCTATTTCTGAAGATACACATCCCTATTTTTCCATAGAAATGCCTAAAAGTGTCTCAAACATCATAAATGTGGTGCAAATCCTGTAAGACAGTTTTATGATGCATTTTAATTGCGAATATTGTATTCAAGGGACAAACCCTTTAAATACAGACTTAACATTTGACCATAAACAGATGGATTGATAGAAACCTGACCCAGTCTGAATGGCATGGCATTGTGCTGGAGAAATTAGGGGGTGAAGAGCTAGAGGTGCTTTTTTGATGGCAGGGAGACACCAAGGTGGGAGAGGCTATTTTGCCATGTTGAATGGCAGGCAGAGGGGCAAAGGACCAATACTGCCAGCAGAACTAAGCTACAGCCTCATGGGCCAGCCAGAGGGAGGATGATAGAAAATCATCTTACATCAAATGGACATAAACCCAAAAGACAGCATCAAGTAGGGACATCGGAGCTCCTCAGGTAGGTGTCTCTGGTGGAGATGGAAAATTTGGAATCTGTAGAGGACACCCAGACAAGTAACCATCCAGTTAGCAGATGGACGGGGTTGGAAGCCGGGAAGAACACAACAACCTGCAAACCCCAAAGTGCTCTAATAACATCAGTCAATTATATAGAGTATTAACAAAACAGTCTTTATTAACTCCTCAATGAAAACCCTATTTTAGGCCTTGATGACCTCCCAGTATTATTCATCATCGCAATCAGAGAGACGTGTTCTCTTTTTGTAAATTTTTACATTTTCTTTATGCGTCTATAAATTTACTGGTGATTGTAAATGGAAAGAAAAATGCAATTCCGCCATTGTTTTGGGTTTTCATAGTATTCACCACCTGATATGAATAACCAGATATCTTGATTACTGCAGTATAAAGTCCATAGAGTTTTTTTCTGATATTTTTTTATGCAGAATAGAACCCCATTAAAAGCATTTATTGTTGTGTTGCGCATTGAAAGGCTCATAAAATTTTTATATCTTTTGATGACGGAGCTCTATGAGGGCTTATTTGTTGCTCGGTGACATGTAGTCATCATTGGAATCATATTGGGATATATAAGACTTTTCAATCACTTTTGTATTCTGATTCCAAAAAGCAGCAATTCTGGGATTGGTTTTTGGCGGTGTTGACCTTAGGGGATAAATCACATGGTAATTGTATAGCTTAGGTTAATATGGAGGTGACACTACCCATTACATGGCACTTCGCTATACTCCGTTATCTTCATTAATCTTATAGACCGTGAATGAAGTGGTAGTGCGCATGTGTGACCATCACTCCATTCATATAGGGAGTCAAAAACCCCTTTCTAGTGATCAGTGGAGGTCCCAGTAATGATACATTTATCAGCTATCCTATGGAAAGGTGATAAATGCTGTCTGTGGGCCAAACCACTTTACCAAGAAAACAAGAACTACAAGAAAAATGGATCATAGTAGATAACTCATTATAGTCATAATCCATATAGAAATGGTAATCCATATGTCTATAATACATAGAGTGAGGGGAAACACTCATCTTGCTGAGATTTGGTGAAGTACCCACATAAGATGATCTATAGTAACAGACAAAAATGGCCACTTTGTGTGGCTCCACTGAGATCAGTAATGGTGGATCCTTGTATCCTACAGAGCATCTTACAGGACCTTAAATATCTGTAAAGTCAATCTAAGTTTCAAAGTACTTGTCCTTTAATACGATTGGTCGGTGGCTGGTCACATGATCAGTGTTGCCAAGTTAAGTGTCATAATGCCGTAGCAACGGCAGAGTAACAGTTAGATTGACTGGTGACAGTTGAGAAAATGTCTGCAGACCGCAAGCAGAGCGATTTTATGGAGCCAAAGAAGGCAAAAGAGAAAAAACGGAGACATGCCAGTGACTCATCTTCGGATGCGAGGCAGTCTTCCGTCAAAAGACCCAAAACATCAGGCAAGAAGAAAGAAAAGAAACGGAGACATGCCAGTGACTCATCTTCGAATGGGAGGCCGTCTTCAATCAAAAGACCCAAAACATCGGGCAAGGAGAAGGAAGAGGAGGAGAAGATTGGATCCAAGAAGAGAGGAGCCATCTCCAACTCATCTGAGGACAGAGAGAAGAAAAGACCACGGACGTCATCTGGACAGAAACCCATGGGGGACAACAAGCCTGAAGTCCCAGGTAAGAGATGTCTACATGATTAGCATGGCCAACTGTCTGATGGTACACAGTGTACATGTCACGTCTCACATGACCACCAACTGTAAATCATGGCAAACGGACAAACTAGTAATAGAAATGTCATGTTGTGTTTATTAAAGTAAATGCCGATGTAACAATTACTGGATGTATAGATGGAAATTACACTCAGGTGTAACAATTACTGGTTGTATAGATGGAAATTACACTCAGGTGTAACAATTACTGGATGTATAGATGGAAATTACACTCAGGTGTAACAATTACTGGTTGTATAGATGGAAATTACACTCAGGTGTAACAATTACTGGATGTATAGATGGAAATTACACTCAGGTGTAACAATTACTGGATGTATAGATGGAAATTACACTCAGGTGTAACAATTACTGGATGTAGAGATGGAAATTACACTCAGGTGTAACAATTACTGGATGTATAGATGGAAATTACACTCAGGTGTAACAATTACTGGATGTATAGATGGAAATTACACTCAGGTGTAACAATTACTGGATGTATAGATGGAAATTACACTCAGGTGTAACAATTACTGGATGTATAGATGGAAATTACACTCAGGTGTAACAATTACTGGATGTATAGATGGAAATTACACTCAGGTGTAACAATTACTGGATGTATAGATGTAAATTACACTCAGGTGTAACAATTACTGGATGTATAGATGGAAATTACACTCAGGTGTAACAATTACTGGATGTATAGATGGAAATTACACTCAGGTGTAACAATTACTGGATGTATAGATGGAAATTACACTCAGGGGTAACAATTACTGGATGTATAGATGGAAATTACACTCAGGTGTAACAATTACTGGATGTATAGATGGAAATTACACTCAGGTATAACAATTACTGGATGTATAGATGGAAATTACACTCAGGTGTAACAATTACTGGATGTATAGATGGAAATTACACTCAGGTGTAACAATTACTGGATGTATAGATGGAAATTACACTCAGGTGTAACAATTACTGGATGTATAGATGTAAATTACACTCAGGTGTAACAATTACTGGATGTAGAGATGGAAATTACACTCAGGTGTAACAATTACTGGATGTATAGATGGAAATTACACTCAGGTGTAACAATTACTGGATGTATAGATGTAAATTACACTCAGGTGTAACAATTACTGGATGTATAGATGGAAATTACACTCAGGTGTAACAATTACTGGATGTATAGATGGAAATTACACTCAGGTGTAACAATTACTGGATGTATAGATGGAAATTACACTCAGGTGTAACAATTACTGGATGTATAGATGGAAATTACACTCAGGTGTAACAATTACTGGATGTATAGATGGAAATTACACTAACAATTACTGGATGTATAGATGGAAATTACACTCAGGTGTAACAATTACTGGATGTATAGATGTAAATTACACTCAGGTGTAACAATTACTGGATGTATAGATGTAAATTACACTCAGGTGTAACAATTACTGGATGTATAGATGGAAATTACACTCAGGGGTAACAATTACTGGATGTATAGATGGAAATTACACTCAGGTGTAACAATTACTGGATGTATAGATGGAAATTACACTCAGGTGTAACAATTACTGGATGTATAGATGGAAATTACACTCAGGTGTAACAATTACTGGATGTATAGATATAAATTACACTCAGGTGTAACAATTACTGGATGTATAGATGGAAATTACACTCAGGTGTAACAATTACTGGATGTATAGATGGAAATTACACTCAGGTGTAACAATTACTGGATGTATAGATGGAAATTACACTCAGGTGTAACAATTACTGGATGTATAGATGGAAATTACACTCAGGTGTAACAATTACTGGATGTATAGATGTAAATTACACTCAGGTGCAACAATTACTGGATGTATAGATGGAAATTACACTCAGGGGTAACAATTACTGGATGTATAGATGGAAATTACACTCAGGGGTAACAATTACTGGATGTATAGATGGAAATTACACTCAGGGGTAACAATTACTGGATGTATAGATGTAAATTACACTCAGGTGTAACAATTACTGGATGTATAGATGGAAATTACACTCAGGTGTAACAATTACTGGATGTATAGATGTAAATTACACTCAGGGGTAACAATTACTGGATGTATAGATGGAAATTACACTCAGGTGTAACAATTACTGGATGTATAGATGTAAATTACACTCAGGGGTAACAATTACTGGATGTATAGATGGAAATTACACTCAGGTGTAACAATTACTGGATGTATAGATGGAAATTACACTCAGGTGTAACAATTACTGGATGTATAGATGGAAATTACACTCAGGTGCAACAATTACTGGATGTATAGATGGAAATTACACTCAGGGGTAACAATTACTGGATGTATAGATGGAAATTACACTCAGGGGTAACAATTACTGGATGTATAGATGGAAATTACACTCAGGGGTAACAATTACTGGATGTATAGATGGAAATTACACTCAGGTGTAACAATTACTGGATGTATAGATGGAAATTACACTCAGGTGTAACAATTACTGGATGTATAGATGTAAATTACACTCAGGTGTAACAATTACTGGATGTATAGATGTAAATTACACTCAGGTGTAACAATTACTGGATGTACAGATGGTAATTACACTCAGGTGTAACAATTACTGGATGTATAGATGGAAATTACACTCAGGTGTAACAATTACTGGATGTATAGATGGAAATTACACTCAGGTGTAACAATTACTGGATGTATAGATGGAAATTACACTCAGGGGTTGGGTTTTACTTTTAACTGTATCTTGTCATTCAAGACGGACTCTGACCCTCCATCCACTGGTCAAAAAAAAAATATGTAGAGAAAAAGTCTAGTGAAAATATTTGCATTTCTCCCGTATTTTAGTATGACTCCTGGTTTTGGCTTATGAAAAACTGATGTGCTGGCAGCTATTTACGCTATTTATATGTGCCCTTTCTATACTCTAATGGCTGGACATGAGTGACTTGTGATCCATTACTGCATCGCTATTATTATATACATTGCTACAACTGTATAGGATTGGAGGAGCTTCTATTACTGTCAGCCTAATACCTCGATGTAAGGGCACCTTATTGGGCTTCTATTACTGTTGGCCTAATACCTCGATGTAAGGGCACCTTATTGGGCTTCTATTACTGTTAGCCTAATACCTCGATGTAAGGGCACCTTATTGGGCCTCTATTACTGTTGGCCTAATACCTCGATGTAAGGGCACCTTATTGGGCTTCTATTACTGTTAGCCTAATACCTCGATGTAAGGGCGCCTTATTGGGCTTCTATTACTGTTAGCCTAATACCTCGATGTAAGGGCGCCTTATTGGGCTTCTATTACTGTTAGCCTAATACCTCGATGTAAGGGCGCCTTATTGGGCTTCTATTACTGTTAGCCTAATACCTCGATGTAAGGGCCCCTTATTGGGCTTCTATTACTGTTAGCCTAATACCTCGATGTAAGGGCCCCTTATTGGGCTTCTATTACTGTCAGCCTAATACCTCGATGTAAGGGCCCCTTATTGGGCCTCTATTACTGTTAGCCTAATACCTCGATGTAAGGGCCCCTTATTGGGCTTCTATTACTGTTAGCCTAATACCTCGATGTAAGGGCGCCTTATTGGGCTTCTATTACTGTTAGCCTAATACCTCGATGTAAGGGCGCCTTATTGGGCTTCTATTACTGTTAGCCTAATACCTCGATGTAAGGCCACCTTATTGGGCTTCTATTACTGTTAGCCTAATACCTCGATGTAAGGCCACCTTATTGGGCTTCTATTACTGTTAGCCTAATACCTCGATGTAAGGGCGCCTTATTGGGCTTCTATTATATATCGGACATCAGGTTGTCGCCGCTGTCATCCGCTTTTCCAGTGTTATTTTTTTGGAGTCTTTCATTTTCTAAATCTGCATTATTCTGAGTCACCTTGTAGCACTGAAATTGCCAATTATCTTTATGACTATGACAAGGGGGCTGTCCAGGGCTTTTATGGACTTTTTGCTATTGGTGACCTGCCCTCAGGATAAGTCATCAATAGTTAATATGCGTAGGTCCGCTCATCAGCTGATCCCTGGGCCCGCTGTTTTCCTCCCATAGACTGACCGGTTGGACACTTTATGCAGCATATTAATATTTAAAGTGACCCTCTGAGCCCGGACAAATAAAGATGGCCGCACAGCTTCTCTGCCTACCTGCTGTACTCTATACATCATGCACCATTACCCTAAAACACTACATGCTGCTTTGATTGGCCTCTGTTGCCCATGTGACCAGTGCTGGCCAGTCAGAGCAGCATGTAGTGTCTTGTAGAGTAATGATGTATGCTAATACACAGTGTGCAGCAGGTAGTCAGAGAAGCCGGTGCGGCCATCTTTGTTTATCCAACCGGAGGGTCGCTTTAAGTGAACTCTCTAAAAACTGGTATGATACTCCATGAGGAAGCTATACATGTAGTGATACTGGTGGGGTTTCTGCACATTTTTTGTGTTTTCTTTTTTTCTCTGTTGTATACTGGAGACCAGAGCGCTGGTCAGATGTCGCCACGAGATCAGGGGACCAACATGTCACTCCTTTTTTTGTAAATACTTGTATTCCCCATGAAGTCATTTTGCAGCATCTTTTCCATCTTTTAAATCTGCATTGTGGCGTTCCTCTATAACCCTTCATGGAAATAAATAATCTGCTCAGCCCCCGGTACAGATATATGCACAGACTTCCCCACCCAAGTATAATTATATGCAGGGGCTTCCCCCCAGTATAATTGCTATATATGTACAACCCATCCTGCTGGTGTATTGAATGGTGACACCCAGTTATCAATCAGCCCTGGGCTGTACTGAGAGGTTTTGTAGCGCTACTGATTGATTTCAGCTACATCAGAAAAAGTCTTTCTATAGGCTAGACCTTACTCATTTCCAGGAGGAATAACAGAGGAACGTCATTGCACGGAGTTCTAGGTAAAGTTGCTCCAGACCAGTTTTTTCAAATCCAAGGATGTACTATAAGAGACATGTCAGGAGAGGTGACAGATCCCCTATAAGCCCAGTGACTCAGAGGTGACATCTTCGCCAACTGGCCCCAACTACTATGGTAATTTCTGACGACTAGTGCCGGATTACCAGATAGGTAGAAGAGGCACCGGCCCACAGGTCCAATGCCTTTTAAGGGCCCGAGAACAATAAATCAAAATGATATTGATTCTATCTTGAATTCAATGAATGGCCAAACACTACTTATGATTGGCTGAGCACTATCAACCTTGACTGGTCTGCCTGTCCCACTTGCTGAAAAACACCCACAGTATAATGCTGCCACCACCGGGCTGCACTGTAGGGGTGGTATTGGGCAGGTGATGAGCACTACTTGGTTTCCTTCAGACACAACACTTAGAATTGAGGCAAAAAAAGTTCAATTTTTGTTTCATCAGACCAAAGAATCTTGTGTCTTACAGTCTGACTGTCCTTTAGGTGCTTTTTGACAAACTCCAGATAGACTTTCATGCGTCTTACTGGGGAGAGGCTTCTTTCTGGCCCCTCTGCCATAAAGCCCAGATTGGTGGAGGCTGCAGTGATGTTTGACCTTCTGGAAGTTTCTACAATTTGCATAAAGCATCTTTGGAGCTCAGCAAGATTGACCATTGGGTTCTTGGTCACCTCTCTATCAAGGCCCTCCTCTCCGGGTTTTTTTTGGGTCGGCTAGCAAGTGTAAGTGTAAAAATACATATTCATATTCATCTATATTATAAGTACAGATATAGTAACCGTAACCATGACGGGTGCTCCATGATAACTGATTTACAGCATTGTAGTACATGCTAGTTACATTATCATAACAAATGTCAAGTTAACGCTTGCTACATCTGTAAAAGAGGAACCAGGAGAAGTAAGGTGATGCTATGACTATGACAATGTTTACTTATTTTACATTGCAGATAAAGATTGCCAAATTTATCAACATCATGTGACATTAGATATATTTGCAGCATTTTAAACTGAAGAAGGGAGAAAAATAGATTCAAATTCCCTAAATGACACTTTCTCCCAATTAAAGACATTGGGGCTTATTTACCAATACTGTCTATAACGTAGACGCTGCAAACATAGACTGGACAGTCCTAATCATTATATGGCTGCCTAGTCTAAGTTACAGCGTCTAGTTAAATCTGTTACATTTTAAGGCTGCCTGAGCCCTACAATGTAACCGATGTATCACTGCATGATGACTCTGTTACATTGTAATACTGTCTAGTCTGAGTTTAGACCACCTACTAGTTGGCTTAGTTTATGCTGCCGTGTCTTGAAGTGTCTAAAAACACATGACAAATGTGACACAAGCATGTAAGCCAGTTTTGGCATAATCTGCGCCGGAAAGCGTATTTTGAATAATAAGTAAGCCCCATGGGGTGCGCACACACATACTGTTCTCTATGGGAGTGCATGCGGCTAGCTGCGGAGCTGAGTCCACTGGTGCCGACCTCCATGAGTGACACCGCAGGAACAGACAGCTGGGTGAGTATAAGAACTACATCCCCGGACTCCTCGGACTCTGGCCTGTGAGCAGCGTAACATAGTTTATGGTGCTCGTAGGGGGCGGCAGGTTCCCTTTAATGCTGCAGTTTCTCTATTTCGTCTCCTCCTAGGCACCAGCGGTGTTCAGCCAACCGCATCCAGCAGCGCAGTCTCTGATAGCATCAGAAGGAGACTGTGGTTCCATCGATTGCTGGGCCGCGGAGCCTTCGGAATGGTCCTACTGGCGGAGGACCCATCTACCAGCAAGCACTTCGCTGTGAAGTTCATCGGCAAGAGAGCCCTGCTGACCCAAGGTGGAGACTGTGTGACGGTGGAGCGACGCGTCCTACAGATGGCATCCGGCAGCCCCTTCCTCGTCCATGCAGACTTTGCTTTACAGACCAAGGTAAGATATTGTCCTAATCATATTAGCAGATGTCATTGCATGCACCGCACACTGCACCGCCTCACAGACCCCTGAAATCACATCACACATTACACCTATATTCTCTGTAATATTCAGCCCCAGCTGCTGCGGAACCACTTTCTGCCATTAACTGTTGATATATAATACACACATCATTTTGAAAAACTACAGGGTGGATGTATTAAGTCCAGCGCTTCATACACCGCTCTTAATATGTCGCTCTGTCGTTGGAAGATGCGCACAACTCTTAATATATTAGGCACATCTTCGGCTATCTGTGTGTTAAAAGTTGATCGATTGTATGCCGAGAGTGTAGAAGGCCGTCATACAGCAAAGGGGGGATTGTTCGAGGGTTGCAAGAAGCAGTATAAGAATTGAGGCAAACATACATCTAAAAGTATCCTGATTTCTGACTCTTTCTTCCCAATGTTCCCCTTTTATCTAACGCCGCACGCTCTCCGCAGCGTCTCATTACAAGCGTCTTACCTGGTCAGCAGTTTGGACTTTGTTGCAATCTTTCCTTACAATGTATCTGTTGTGTGTAACAGCTGCATGTTCTGCTGGGACTGGAGTACGTCAGCGGAGGAGACTTCAAGAACTTCCTTCACAAGAGAGGACAACTGGACATCCCCAGCGCAAGATTCTACGCGGCAGAACTCGTCTGTGGAATCCAATTCTTGCACACCAATGGCGTCATACACAGAGACCTGAAGCCCGGGAACATCTTGGTGACGGCGACTGGACACGTGAAGATATCGGATTTCGGCCTCGCGAAAGTCAACATGCATGGAGATCGGACGACCACCGGCCGCTGTGGAACAGCAGGTTATATGGCTCCTGAGGTGAGAGGAAGAGGGGTTTCCTAGTTGTTCTACAAAGTAATTGTATTAGTTACTTTGTATCACATCTGAAACTTACAATTGGTGAGCTATCCTTCTGATAGGTCATCAATGTAAGATTGTGGGGTCCAACTCCTGACACCCTGTCTGATCAGCTGTTTGAGGGGGCTGCAGTGCTCAGGTGAGCTGTGCGGTGTCCTCCTCAGCCTGTGATGTCACACCTATTGGTCTTTCTGTAGCTCTGTTCTATTCAAATGAACAGAATTGAGCTGCAATACCAGGCACAGCCACTACACTATGTACAGCACTACGCCTAGTATACAATGAAGAGGCTGAAGCACTTGCTGAAGCACCACACCTGTTATTTTAAGCTGATCAGCCAGGGTACCAGGCATTGGACCCCCACCAATTGATATTGATGACCTATCCTAAGGACAGATCATCAATGGCTAAATGCAATAAAACATTTAAATCTTTAAAGTCTGCCTCAGTGTAGCCACAAGGAGAGGAGCGTCACATCTCAGTGTATTACATGGTCACACACAATTACTACAGTAGGAATAGTAGGTGACATAGAAAATTGTAGAACATTTTAACCAACTCAATATCTGCTCTCTTCTTCATGACAGGTTCTGGATAGGAAGGCTTACAACGCTGGAGTGGACTGGTACTCATTCGGTGTCATCCTAAGGAAGATGGTAACCAGCGAAGATGAAGACGACCAGACGCTCGATGCATCCACTGGGATTACCAACATCATCAAGCAGGCCAGTAGTCTTATATGTAACCAGAACCGTGGAATACACAGGGTTTTAGTAGTTGGAAGGGTTATGCCAAGACGGCATCCCCAGTTCATATGCCCTATTAGGGGCTGATGAACTTCACAAAGCAGGGTCCCCTGCTTGGGACCCCCTGTATGTCCAAGGATGGAGAGCTGTTCAGTAGGAATGGCTCCCGTCCTGACTCTTCATGAATGGCTGTTATTACAGGACAACCATTCATGTGGATGTCCATCCTGAAAAGTAGATTTGTTCTGCAGCAGATACTGGGGCTTCCCCGGGAAACAAAAATCAGCTGCTTGCTGGGGGTGTCAAAAACGGGAACTGGGGTGAACTCTGCATCCTCAAAAGGGTTTTGCATCTTGGCACGACCCCTTTAACACTGTGACAGTAGAGGGACTGAAGGCTGCTGTAGTCTTCCTAGTATATTCCAGTACAGTGATGGCTATGAACTTGTTATGTCGTCTCTACTGATTACATTTATGTCTTCCGCTTTATCATCTTTTATAGCTCCTTAAGAAAGATCCCGCCCGTCGCTTAGGAGTCAACGGGACCATCAGGACGCACCAGTTCTTCCAATGTCTGGATTGGGCCGCTGTGGAAGCCCTGGAAGTGACTCCACCGTTCACACCTGAAGTAAGTAGATAAAGTTTGGGTCTTTTAGTCACATTTAATCAGCCTGATGAGTTTTAATTCTAATATTATCATTCTGTTTGTTCTTCTTTTATAGCCAACGGAAATCCGTCACAATCCGAAGGCGTTCAATCTGGCCAGGCTGGAGGCAAGAGAGGTAAGAGAAGTATCGGCCAAAGACCAGGCCTTGTTCGAGGGATTCTCTTTTTGTCATCTAGATAACCCTTGAAGAGACACGAAGCTCTAACGCCATTGGAACGAGCTGACCATCTGAGCCTCGGGAAGACCGGACCTCACATCGCGCATGAACCAGCTGAGACCACGGTGACGTCGAGGGACCCCGAAAGAAGACCCAGAAGATGGAGAGGCTGGCAGATACCATCACATGCTGGCGGTAAGTAGAAGCGCAAAAACATCTGCGCCTCATTATAATGATACGTGCCATAATATCTGCGCTTCATTATAATCACAGGCATGTGCAGAGCATTTTTCACTGCCGGTAATTGGATTTCCTGATGCTCATGATAGCTCCAGCTTTTGGTGCTGTCCTGGGCACCGAGGAAATAGTAAGGTGTGTGATGGCCGGCTATGAGGGGGTATGGAGGAGGCCGGATTCTTTTTTAACGAACAATCCTGCATGTGCCCATGATCATTTTACCATTATCGGTAGTTGGATTTCCTCCCACTTATGACAGCGCTGTCATGGGTGGGTGGAAAAAGGTGTGCGATGGCCGGCTATTAAGGGGAAGGAGGAGGCCGGATTTTTTTTTTTTTTACAGTCATCAGATCAAGCGGACCACCTGAGCTTCAGGATGACCGGACCTCAGTGCATTGATCTACCAGCAAACATCGCTGAGACCAAGGAGAAGTCGAGAGACCCCAAATGAAGATCCAGAAGATGGAGAGGCCAGCAGATACCATTACACATTGGCGGTAAGTATAAGCACAAAAACATCTGCAGCTCATTATAATGATACACGCCATAATATCTGCGCTTCATTATAATCACAGGCATGTGCAGAACATTTTTCACTGCCGGTAATTGGATTTCCTCGTGCCCATGATAGCTCCAGCTTTTGGTGCTGTCCTGGGCACAGAGGAAATAGTAAGGTGTGTGATGGCCGGCTATGAAGGGGTACGGAGGAGGCCGGATTCTTTTTTTAACCAACATCCCTGCACATGCCCATGATCATTTTACCATTACTGGTAGTTGGATTTCCTTCCACTTATGACAGCGCTGTCATGGGTGGGTGAAAAAAGGTGTGTGATGGCCGGCTATTAAGGGGAAGGAGGAGGCCGGATTTTTTTTTTTTTTCTTTTTAGAGTCAATGCTTTCAATTTTTTGTTAAAGCCACAGAGCAGTAAAAACGACATGCATGTCAGTATTTCTACTCCTTCTTCACTTCCTATATTCCATCTTGGTCTCCCTATTACTAGAAATTAATTTAACTTAGCAACAGGCAGTGGACAGCAGATTAGGAGGACGAGAGGTCCCCTAGTGGCCAGCACTTTACAGGGAGTTGTAAGCACAAAATCTTCATTTTAGGTCAGTAAAGGGATCTGCAGTTTTACTACTTATCACATTGGCTATCATGCTAACACAACTAGTCTTGAAGTCCAGTGACCCATTTAATAGTACTTACAGTGCGGCTATTCACCCTCCCCATCATTTCCCGCATTCTCATAATAGTTCCCATACTTTAAACAAAAGGTACTCCCCCCACCGCCCTTTTCTCCAGTAGTCCCCATATCCTTTTTAATTGTGGCAGTAGGCTCTCCACTTACCTAATAGAACAGACAGTTTTTACTCCTAAGTAGCCCCTCTACTTCCCCATTAGTCAAACAGGCCCCTTAATCCTCCCAGTAACTATAGCAGTTCCTGAATCACTAGTAAAATCCTCCCCTCCATTATTTAGTAGTCACAAAAGCACAAAACGAGGAAATATATGAAGAGCAAGGAGCGACACTTTCCCACCAGGGACTGTATGTGTATAATCATCAGGATAGATATAGGTCAGTGACACAGATGCTACATACTCTCAGCTAATAAGCCTAGGTGCACACAGAGGTAAGTCGGTCAGTGTAGTGTAGGGTCCCATCTAAAGAGGTCGCCTTGTCGCTGGCAGATGGGCTCTCACAATGATGAAATTGTGGGCTAAGAACCTCCCATTTGTATGTATAGTAAGTCCAGCAGGATTGCCGTTCATATTCATATATTCAGTGATCCCTCCTCCTGCGGAAACTGAAGGTTAAAGAGTTTTACTGTAAACTGGAGGCCAACGTTGGTCCGTGTGAAGTTACTGCTGCTACAGAAGTTGAACAGTTCTATAAAGTTACGGTTCCCCTTATCTGTCACGGATTCTGGACTGAAACGGGTGTGCAGAGAGCTGTGTGTAGCATGGACGCCAAAGTCGTGGGTAGCCCGGCCACCAGTGCCAGGTAGTGGCCACGGGCAACCATGCAGGCACAAAGCAGACACTCACTTTGGGCACAGCCTGCCTCTTGAGGACCTGCTGGAGGATCTCCTGGTAAAACAATCACCCAGAATTAGTGTTATTATTGTTAAGCAAATAAGCTACATTTTTGTACACCTGTAAAAGGTCTCCGTCATTTCATTTCTCCATTATCTGCTGCTGCTGGCTACAGATCTCATTGACTATGTAGAGTCACAGGTAGCTCATTACTTCAGAAGGACAGTGGTGAGGCCTTGCATACAATGGTCAATTCTAGGAAAAGCTATTGGTCAGACTCATGTTCCACCTCACCCCATTACTACCCCCTCTTCCCAACAAGCATTTAACTAGCGGAGATCACACTGATTACCACAGCGGTGCAGCAAACTGGGACTGCAGGTGAGTTAAATCCTTGTTGGGTGGCTGGAGGTCCACTACGGGGGTCACTTTTGCTGCTTAGACTACAAATACTACTAAGGACACTGTAGGGTTACTATTATTACTTGGGAGGCTATGGGGGTTAGTATTACTTCTGTGGACACTGTAGGGTCATTATTATTACTGGAGCCATTATGCGGGTTACTATTACTACTGGGGTTCCTATGGGGGCTGTATTACTACTGCGGCCATTATGGGAGCATTATTGATACTAAGGCCACTTTGGGGGGGCGGGTGTCACTGTTACTACTGGGGCCATTAGATGGGTCACTATTACTGTGAGGGGGTTACTAAGGGACACTATTACTATAAGGGGGTCACGGAAGGGCACTATTGTGGGATATAAAGGGTGCTCCTAACCTCTAAAAAGCATCCCAGGCTTTCTCTTGTGGTTCATAACTTGACTGCAACCAACCTTTCTCCGACCTCATGCTTGCTTATTAACTTCACCACCACGGAGACACATCATCGTCTTATGTGCTACAACGAGCAGCACCCTGCAGGGCATGACACGGAACCAAAGAAAATGGGCAACTCTATAACATCAAGCTCAAAAGGCTGCCGCCTGATGGGTTCAAATAAAGTATGAGACCAAAGAGAAAATAATCCCATCATAGCAGCCTTCTGATAAGAGTTACGCTTGCAGTGGGCAGCTGACTTTGCTGGGGAAGACCGCAGGTACAGAGGGAATATGAAATAGGCTTCCCGGACTCCCTGTCAACTAACTTAGTTTATGGTGCTTATAGTTGATGATGGTCACCCTGTAAGAAATGGTCATTTTATTTTTTGGCATCTACCCTTGGCCGTTTTGTTAATCCAGGACATCCTGCTGATCTCCACCCAAGAAAGGATATTCTGGTCCTGCTAGTCTTGACACCAATAAATGGTGTAGAATCCGTTCCTTGCCCTCTAGAGAACAATCTACTCAACACCTACTGCTTTCACGCAGTTTGGAAGGAAATGTACCTCTGGGTCCTGTATCTATCGCCAGACCAATGATCCTTCAACCAACTCCTGGTGACGTCCGTGGCCACCAGTGACCAGGAGTACAGAAACTGCTGAGCTGGCTGTTCTATGCTTTTTCCATGAGGCTGCCTTCACACCAGCATATATACGCAGCTACTTACCTGCATAAATACACCGTCCATCAGAAAGAATACATTAGATTACACGGGTAAATAGCTGTGTATATACATACAGCTGTGTATGAACATACTTGATGCATACTGAAATCCATAACATGCAGAACTCATCGGAGTATCGAATATAGGTCAAAATAACCAAAATCTGTGCACAAATTCTTTATGGCTGCATATACTGTAGAGTCCTGAAGAGCGTGTGTCATGGGCCTACAAGAAATCCTTTGGCATTCTATGGTGCTGAATGTACCGTACACAAAAGGTTATGGGCACCATATTACACATCCATACAACATGAGTCCTCAATATACTGTATGTGAATGACCCCATATAATGGGGAAAATGTTATCTCAGTAGCAAATGGTCAGTAACCTACTAACTAGAAGCATCTGAATGGAAGGAACCTTCTGAAATATTCATGTGGACAAAAACATTGCAGTTCCCCCGGCCCAGCACCATATCGATTACGCCGGCTTCTGTTTTGTATTTTTCTTTCGAGTTGTCCATGCGCTGCTCTGCTTACTGAAAGCAAAACCCAGAACCAGCTTCCACATAAAACATTGTTATTTATTGAGGAGGAAGACAAAATCCTGTATAAGTAAAAGTTATTTTCAGACACTGGATGTGCTTATTGATTTTCAAAGCCTCCTCTACACAGTGGTTACTTCTCACATCGCGGGAGCATGTTGAGAGGAGCTGATTATTTGTAGTAATGACTAGGAAGTTAGTGCACAGCTATCGGGTATTGTGCAGTAAAGAACTGAGTGACGCCAGATTTAAAGACATGCCACAGGCATAGATCATCTTGTAATCTTCAACGACAGCAGTTAAAGCCCAGCATCTTCTGGTTGAGCTGCGGACTGCAGGGGATGAAGCCGACCCATCTTGTTAATGAGCTGCATTTGCTGAATGTGTAATTTCTCAGATCCAGTCATTCAGCTTGCCAGAGAAAAAAACACAACTAAGTGGAATATGATCAAATTCTAAGAGTGGAGTGACATCCCATGTGTGTGCCTGATTGTGCTAAGAACATAAGGGTTTACTAGGAACTGTAAGTCCATAATTTGTATTGCTTTACCTGGAGTCCCCTATACTGTACTTATATGTTTACAAAAAGTTGGCAGTCCTGGATAACAAATTCATAGAGCTGTCTCCCAGTCATAAGACTAAATCGGGGTGTTAGGGTCATCAAACTAGTCTCCACTGTGGGTATCCGGGCAAGGGGAGACATTACACACCTCCATACTGAGTCAGTTGATGTGATGGCAGTAACTGGCTGGTACTGGAGGTGTCTTGTGATGCTTTAAGGATGACCCTCAGATACTGAAATACACCACTCAACCCCATGATGTGTTTAACAGAACTTCACTTGGCAATGGACTGTGATATAGCAACACCAGCACTTTGTTGGGCAGCATGTTTATACCTCTAAGAGGGGCCAAGCATGCAGAGTTCCATGCTGGTTTTAATGGAGATCCCCCAAGAAAACATAGCCTGACCGCTCACACTCTGGAGGAACTGCATCCCTACACCAAAGACTTCCAACGTCATTGACGTCAGCAGCCTCACACAAACCACTCATAAACCCAATTCAGCCTGTATTAATACCTGCAATCCAGATTAGTCTCCACCCTTCGTGATTTGGCTTTTCTTAGAGACGAGTTTCAAAAAAACATCACACATAGAGATGAGCGAGCATACTTGTTAAGGACAAATACTCGAGCAAGTATCGTTCTTTTTGAGTATCTGCGTGCTTGTCTGCAAAGATTGAGCAGTGTGGAGCGAAGGTGGGGGGGGGGGAGGAGAGAGACAGATCTATCCCCCAGTTCCCCCCTGCTCTCCCTGGCCACCCCCTGCCGGCACCCGAATCTCTGCGGTCGAGCAGGGAGATACTCGAAAATGACGATACCCGCTCAAGTATTTGGCCCTAACGAGTATGCTCGCTCATCTCTAATCACACAGTTTCATTTAACTTTCAATAAAACACATTTACTTTCCTGCTAAATAAGTGAAAGTGAAGAAATGGACCTCTACCTGAATTTAAAGAAGACTAACTGCAAAAAATGGCCAAATTCAAATCAAAATCGACAATGAGGTCATAGAATGTGTGCGAGCCTTCATCTTCCTTGGCTCAAAAATTGACCAGGCTGGAAAAGCTTTGCCAGAGATAAAACGTAGCATAGCAATGGGGCGAAGCACGATGCTAAACAAGGCCAAAATCTGAAAAAGTAGGGATATCGGTATAGCAACTAAACGTAGGATAGTGCAAACCATCATATTCCCTATAGCCATGTATGGATGTGAAACTTGGACTGCCAAAAAAACTGATAGAAGGAGGATCGATGCGTTTGAGCTGTGGTGCTGGCGAAAGCTGCTGTGTATACCCTGGACAGCGAGAGCAACAAACAGAGAAGTCCTGAATTGTATAAGACCCGATATATCGCTGGAGGGATGATGGCCGGACTCAGACTCACGTATTTTGGCCATGTAATGCCAGCAGAGGTGCTAGAAAAATCTATAATGCTTGGACAGATTAGTGGCAAAAGAAGACCCGGCCGTCAAAGGACACGATAGCTGATACTGTCAGATCTGATACTAGCGTGGATATCACACAACTGATAGAAGCAGTGCAAAACTGAAAAACATGGAGGGAGCCTTAAGGGTCGCCGAGGGTCATGAACGACTAAACGGCTAACAATAATAATAATAAATAAACATGATATAGGGTAGAACAGTAACCCGTGTTACCTTACCACTTTATAAGACCACAGTGTCTAAATGCTCTAGGACTGTGCACAATGACTAGTTCACATGATTATAAGAGGTGACATCACTACGCATGACACGTCACCTGCAGACATTTACCAGTACGACCTGGACTAGACTTTTAATAGAATTTAATAGAGTTACTTTTTGTTGGATCTTTACATAGCCTTAAATGGAACCTGTCATCAGCCTGGAGCCCGATGGCATGTAGGGGACACTAAATCAAAAACTATGAAAACAGTTTTTGTTAAAGCCCATAATGGCTGTACCTGGTAAAAGTAAGATTTAATCTTTCCCATGTTGTATGTAAATGAATGTCAAACAGTCCAGTAGGCGGCTGGACCGTCTCTACTGCCCACATGGCCCTCCATTCCCTGGTCATCCTCTATTTGATTGATGAATGACGTGTCCTACATCATCCAGACCTGTCCAAATCTTGTGCAGCCACGGAGCGGCGCATGTGTAGATGGTCTGGCCCTATTGTTATCTGACTTCACTGACTCTTCTGCACAGGCATTAGTCTTTAGCTAGATTTGGATGGGAATATGGATGACGTAGAAGACGCTATCCATGTCACCCTTCAATCAGAGAGGACAGCTGAGGACTGGAGCGCACCGCAGGCAGCAGAGACAGTCTGCATCCACCTGCAGGACCATTCAGCATTAATTTACATACAGCCTGGGGAAGATTAAACCTCATTTTTACCAGGCATTTTGGGCTATTATTATTATAGTTGACTTCAATGGGAGCCCTATAAATCTGTCTTCAGTGAGCTTCCACTAAGCACTATTACCTTGTTCCCTATACACCCTGGAAATAAAAGAGTTAAAACCATATTAATGAGGCTTAGAGGAGTTATTAAGGCAGCGGGATACACAGGGGTCGGAGGGAAAGCACCGCTCCGACCCCTGTGTAGTGATAGGCACTGGTAATTGCAGACACAGTTCTCATTAAAATCAATGGGAGCTGTGCTTGTAATTGCAGCCGCAACTCCTATTGATTTCAATGAGAGCTGCACTTGCAATCTCAAGCGTCGCTGCGACCCTGATTATCCTGGCTGCTGCTATCTGGAAAACCCCTTTAATGAGCTCAAGAACAGCTCTACGTGTCTACAGATTTTCCAACTTTAAGGCCATGTTAATACGGGGCCGATTTTCCATACGGACCCTCTGGAGAATCCGTGGTGTTTACAGTAGTAGCAAAGTGGGTGAGATCTTCTAAATCCTGTCCACACACTGCGGAAACAATCCACATAGAACCCATGCGGAAATTGAAATGCGGAGCAGAATTTAAACCCGCAGCATGTTAATTTTAGTGCTGTTAATGCTGCAGAATCCACCGCTTCTCAATGGGGGTGATTACACACCGAAATTCATGTTAGATATTGTGTCATAATCTGCGCCAAATCCAGACTTTCAGCTGTAGATCTGTTGTAGAATGTCCACTGCAGACATTCCGCAGCAAATCTGCCCCATGTGAACGTGCCCTAAGGGTGCCTTCACAGGGGAGGATTCGCTGCTACGGTTCCACAGTGGAAAATCGGTAACTGAAGATCGTTGTCAAAATCCCCAGTATAAATTGACATGATATACATTTAGAATCAATAGCGTATTTCAAACCTGCAGCAGATTTCATATGGAATTTTCCCGCTCCATGTGAATGAGATTTTTTTAAATCGCATCCACATGGCTTGTATAGTAAATGCTGCAGAATTTCGCTATGCAGCATTCACGCCCTGTAGGAGGGCACCCTACAGATACTCTCATCCACGTGGCCTGTAATGTAATGCTGTGGATTTTCTACATGAAAAATCTACACCATTACAGTACAGGCCACGTGGGAGAGATGTAATCCCAGATCAGCTGTGACAGGGACTATTGTCACTACAGAGGATGTCTTGCCCTGTAACTGTGGCTCCAATGGATGTGGCTAATATGGATGCCGCAGCTACAGTGGAAAAGTGTGCAATAAAAAAAAATGTGAATGACCCCCAGAGGTCTTATATGACGTCATGGGGGTCCTAGATGGTGAGAAAAATATAGTTACAAAAATAAGTGGAAAAAAATTATCGAATAAAATTAAAATATATCCATAAAAAAAGAAAATGACCCAAAGGCAACGCCAACCCAAACAGTCATCACATGGGCCCTGTATTCAAAAACTATACAAATTACATCTCTGGGGTAGAGGTGGGGGTGGATGGTAATTTGGGAGAGTAGAATGATCAGGCAGCTAGCTGGGTGACAGTTAGAAGGAGGGGTAGAGGGAAGAGAACCAGGGAGGCTAGTTCTGGACTGGCACACCCCAACAAGCTTGGCAGATGAGGGAGATGCCATTACAAGATTAGCACCTCTGCAGCACGACATGCCTCGACCAGCAGGCAGAGGTCTGCTCCCGTAAGAAGGGGACGGGGAGTGCAGGGCAGGCTAGACAGGCACTAGTCGTGGGGGACTCAATTATAAAGGGGACAGAGAGGGCAATCTGCCACAAAGACTGGGATTGTCAACCGGTGTGTTTCGTCTTCCTGGCGCTCGAGTTTGACACTGCGGATCGGGTTGACAGATTACTGGGAGGGGCTTGTGAGGATGTAGCAGTCATGGTGCACATTGGCACCAATGACAAAGGTAGTGGTCAATAAAGGACCCTCAAAAACGATTTCAGCGACCTAGGATCCAAGCTCAGGGTGAGAACCTCCAATGTAGTTTTTTCTGAAATACTAACTTTACCACGTGCCACACAAGAAAGGCAGTGGGGGATTAGGGAGGTAAACAAGTGACTCCAGAGTCGGTGTAGGAAAGAGGGGTTTGGGTTCCTGGAGAACTAGGCTGACTTTGCTGTCAGCTACAGGCTCTACTGTAGGGACGAGCTGCATCAAAATGGGGAGGGTGCAGCTGTGCTGGGGGAGAAGATGGCTAGAAGGTTGTAGGACTGTTTAAACTAGGGACTGGGTCGGAGGGCAACAAAAGCAATACGGAGAAGACAGTGTAGACAGTGACCTGAGACCAAGTAATGGGAATGGGTGTCAAGCAGGGAAAGGGGTAAGTACAGTTAGAACTGACAGAAAAGCAAATAGAAGCATAAGTAACAATAAATATAAATAATAAAACCAACTGTATAAATTGTATGGCAACTAATGCAAGAAGTCTGATCAGTAAAGTGGGTTAGCTTGAAACGTTGAATGCCTGAAGAAAATTAGAATATAGTAGGAATAACGGAAACATGGCTTGATGATAAGTGTGATTGGTCGGTGAATTCACAGGATTACAACCTCTTCAGAAGAGACCATGGGAACCATAAAGGGGGAGGGGTATGTCTGTATGTTAAATCCTATTTAATACCAAGGATACGAGAAGATATAGGTGTAGGAGATGAACACGTGGAATCTCTGTGGGTAGAAATACAGGGAAGGAAAAAAAAAAAAAATTGTGATAGGAGTTTTCGATAGGTCACCAAAAATAACAGAAGAAACTGGAAACTTATTACTAAGACAAATAGAAAAGATGTCAAACCGCAATGAAGTAATTACTATGGGAGACTTTAATTATCTGGATATAATATGGGAAGGTAAAGCCTGCAAAACTCACAAGGTTGATAAGTTCTTGAGAACAATTAAAGATAAGTACCTTACACAACTTGTGCAAGAGTCAACTAGAGGGAGGGCCATTCTGGACTTATTATTAACCAGCAAACCAGACAGTATCATAAGGGTGCAGGTTGAGGGACACTTGGGAAATAGGGACCATAATATAATTAATTTCCAGCTATCATTCAATAAGAAGCCTTATCAGGGAGCGACAAAAAAACCCGAAACTTTAGTAAAGCAAAATTTGATCAGCTCAGAATTGAGCTGGGACAACATCCTCATAAATAACAGTACAGGAGACAAATGTGAGAAGTTTAAAAACATCCTAATCACCTCATGTGAGCAGTTCATATCCTTTAAAAATAAAAAAAAATACAAGTAAAAGGAAACCAATGTGGCTCGACAAGACGGTAAGGGGGCTAAAAGCGAAAAAAAAGAAAGCATTTAAATTATTAAAACAAGAAGGCAGCGAAGAAGCGCTAAATTCATACAGGGGAAAAAAGCAAATTATGTAAAGAAAAGATCAAAACTGCCAAGGAGGATGCAGAGAAACTGATTGTCAAAGAGAGCAAAAATAACCCTAAACTATTTTTTTTTTCAATTATATAAATGGTATTTAACTGGATTTGCACTGAGAGCACTGGCCCTTTAGGAAATAATGCAGGAGAAATCATAGAAGATGATGGGGGAAGGAAGGAGAATCTATGATATAGTTTTTTCTCAAGTGTATTCACGAAGGTAAAAGAAATGTCACACAAGATGCAGGGGATAAAATGACCCCCTGCTAAATATCACCTGCCTAATGCAGGAGGAAGTGCACAGTTGGTTAAAAAAGATTAAAATCGCCAAATCGCTGGGTCCAGATGAAATACACCCAAGGGTTGTTCTAAGGGAACTAAGTGACGTGATAGATAGACTGCTATTTCTTATATTTAGGGACTCTATTGAGACCAGGGTTGTACCACTGGATTGGTGCATTGCCAATGTGGTTCCAATATACAAAAAGGAGTCAAGAAGACAGCCTGATAACTACAGGCCGGTAAGTCTCACTTCAATAATTGGAAACATATTCAATTGGTTTCTGAGAGACGCCATCCTAGAATACCTCAAGGAAAACAATGGCATAACTCTTCATTAACATGGGTTCATAAGGGGTCGATCATGTCACACCAATTTGATCAGCTTCTATGATAAGGGAAGTTCTGGGTTGGACCTGGGAGAGTCTATTGATCTTGTATTCCTGGATTTTACTAAAGCATTTGACACCGTGCCGCATAATAGGTTGATATATAAAATGAGACAGCTCGGTCTGGGTGAAAACATGTGTATTGGGTAAAGAACTGGCTCAGAGATAGAAAGCAGAAGGTGGTAATAAATGGTTTGTACTCTGATTGGGCCACTGTTGCTAGTGGGGTGCCACAGGGCTCAGTATTAGGCCCTATACTGTTCAATATATTTATCAACGACCAGATACGACGATACGAAATTATACAAGATAATTAATACAACGGAGGACAATGTGTGGCTGCAAATGCACCTAGATAAGCTGGGGGCTTGAGTAGAAAAATGGTAAATGAAGTTCAATGTTGATAAATGTAAGGTTTTGCACATGGGCTGGAGAAACAGATGTCACCAATATACACTAAATGGGTTACTGCTAGGGAAAAGACCTGGGGGTACTAGAGGATTGTAGATTTAACTGGAGCAACCAATGCCAGTCAACTGCTGCACAAGCAAATAAAGTCTTGGGGTGCATTAAAATAGGTATCAGGGCAATTGGAACATTATCCTCCCACTATATAAGGCACTTGTCAGGCCCCACATGGAATACTGCGTACAGTTCTGGTCACCGGTGCTCAGAAAAGATGTTGCAGTGCTTGAGGGGGTTCAAAGAAGGGCAACTAAATTAATAAATGGAATGTGAGGACTGGAATACCCAGAGAGGCTAACAAAATTGGGATTATTTACCCTGGAAAAAAGACGATTAAGGGGCGATCAAATAACTATGTATAAATACATGAGGGGACAATACAAGGATCTCTCCCATGATCTGCTTATACCCAGGACTGCAACGGTAACAAGAGGGCATTCTCTACGGTTAGAAGAAAGCAGGTTTAATCACCAACACAGAAGGGGGTTCTTTATAATAAGTGAGACTGTGGAACTCTCTGCCTGAGGACGTGGTGATGGCAAAATCCATAGAGGAGTTTAAGAGGGGACTAGATGTCTTTCTAGAGCGCTATTAGATTACAGGATATAGACATTAGGTAACCAGCGGGGGTTGTTGATCCGGGTCTTGGAGTCAGGTAGGAACTTTCAAACGTTGATCCAGGAATTATTCTGACTGCCATTATGGAGTCAGGAAGAATTTTTTTCCCCAAATGGCTTAAATTGGCTTCTGCCTCATTGTTTTTTTTTTGCCTTCCTCTGGATCAACAAGTAAGGGGGTTTGGAAACAGGCTGAACTAGATGGACATTGTCTTCATTCAGCCTAACATACTATGTTACAATATATCAAATGGCCGAAACAAAATGAGGAAGCCATTCCTGTAATTTATTTTGGCGTAAATATACAAATACAAAAAACAACAACTATGAGGCCTCCTGCACACGGGTGGAAATTTCACGGTGGGGTTTTCTGCAGAATTTCTGCCCGTGGCGGCTGCCATAGGATTGCATTAGAAAACGCAATCCTAGGCAGACGGCCACAATTTGTCCGCATGAAATCACATGCAGAAAACAAATTGCGGTATGTTCTATTTCTGTGCAGGTCCGCACAGAAATATCAGTGAAGAGCCGCCGGCTCCGCTCTGCGCATGCACCGGCTGGACGGCAGCTGGCACATCACAGAGCTTTGGAAACGCCAGGAGCAGGTGAGCCACAGGCCTCTGCAGGAGCATGGGTCTGCATCCCCCTTCTCGAATTCTCCTGAGCGGGATCCGACCTGGCCGTCTGCAGGCGGCCAAAGGCTAACTTCACATGGAAAGGATTTACAGCTCCATGTCGCCTGTGAAGGCCCCTCTATTACATAAGGAGGCCCCTCTAATACTAGAAAGTATCTAGTATTATAAATGGGGCATGGATGGTTGAGGGGCCATGTTACGGATTTCACATAGGGGATCCATACATTTAGCTTCTACCTATCTTTTTAAGATTCCAGCAATAGCTGCTAGTGTTACACTGATGGGCTTCTTAAGAGATCTAACAATGCAGAGGAAAGTTGCGGTTGCGCCTCAATTCAATTCTGAACTTTTGCATCCAGGCCCCTTAGCCTTTAGCTACGCCTGTGATTCCACCTCTTCAAATGAGGGGCTGAAAACTACACCAAAATCCATGCATCACATGCAAATGTTAGTACAGATCCACGTGGAAAATACACTGTGTGCGCATAGCCTAAAGAGGTTTTCATCACCCATCCTCAACATAAGTCATCAATATCATATCAGTTGTGGTCTACTGCTCTGGACCCTCGCTAATAAGCTGTTTGAAGAAGCCGTGGTGCTTGGATGATGTCACATTTAATGATCATGTGGCCTAAAAGCAGCTCATTCCTATTCAAGTAAATTAGATTGAGCTGCTATACCAAGCACAGCCACTATGTAATGTATGGTGCTGTTTGCAGTCACTTCAAACATCTGAACACTCGGGTCCCAATCAGCAGACCCCCATCAATCAGATATTGATGACCTATTTCTGCACACATTTGCGCTGCGTGTTTACGCAATGGGCATTGTATTTTTGAATGCACGTGTGCATGTTTCGCTGTATTTGCACACGCAAAAATGCTCACATTAATTTCAATGGGTAATTATGTTTAATGGACAATTATGTTAAATCAATGGATTTTATTCACTGCATACCACGTGCACAAGTTTTGTGCATGCAATACGCTGTGCAAATGTGGTGGCTGCAGCATGAAAAAATATACTAACTTATGGTCCAGTTTGTGTCTATAGTGGCCCAGAACATCATCCTGGTCCCCTCCATAAATGTCATACATGTTTGTCCTGTGTGGATGCACTGTGCAAAGCTTGTCTTGTCATATCCAGTGTGTGTGTTGCACATAGAGTTGCCAACTTTGTCAAAAAAATATACTGTCCATGGTAAAAAAAATGGGGCGTGGCTTATTGCTGCATTTTTTTCTCCTTTATCTCCTCAATCCTGTCCAGCGGCTGTGCGTATGCGCAGGATCCAGGCCAGCGTGTTCTCGCGAGTAGATAACGTTTAGTGTGAATCAAACTAAACATCATCTACTCATGAGAACACGCTGCAGACGCTCGCATACAATCTACACACAAGTGCAGATCACTGACCTGCATTACCTATTATACACGTTATTCTTCAGTAAAAGTTATACCGGGCCCTAACCGTTCCTGGGGACCCGAGGTACTATACACAAGTCTCTGTGTTCATTTCTCCGCCGCATAGAATACTGGTGTGTGGGAACAGTGGCGTCACGAGTGATTTGTACTACTACTCCCCCCATCCCGTTTATTGGCATTCCCTATCATAGGGGTGTCGAAGCTAGCCTGCGATCCTGCTCTGGCCTTGGCTGTGTGTCATCCCTCTGGGACCAGAGCCTGGTAAATGCCACAGTGACGAGACAGCACTTATCCTTCCCAGCTCCACAGGTTAGCCAAGTGCCCAGGGTCACCCCTCTGGGGTGTTGCATGTCTACACAACTTCACATGCCTGAGCCTCGCTGTCTGCAGTGCCTATGTAGTATCTAGATACAGGTTAACACTTTATGATAGGACATGTTATAGATCTCACTGATCTCATGGGAAGTTGAATTTTAAAAAAATGCTAAATGAAATGTGTTTTTTCCCTAGATCTCATCCATATAGATCTATGCCCTACAGGACATCCACAAGTGGCCGCAGGGTCTATAAATGGGTACCCAGAGCATCTCTCACACTAGACGACTCAGCGTGCCGATACGTTGCATGGTCCACCCATTGATTTTAATTCACAATGGGGTTCGCTGGTCTTCCTTTCCTTCAGCATACGGTGTGCTTAATTCATGAAGAGGCCTCTTCCTCTTTTTATGGGCATCGTGGCACCTTCTTTTCAGGAATCTACAACAGGTCCGACCTGGCAAACACTACTGGAACAATGTATGCCAGTTTCTGAGGAGCATTCTGCAGAGTTTCTATGAATGTTGAGGCACGCTCTCCCGACATGAGTCCAGTAGACCATTTATGGGATGTGGTGGAGAGAGCCATTCACACTAGAGATCCTGCATCTACCAATACCACGGAGCTGTGGGTGACCATCCAGATGGCTCAACATCCCTTCAGATGTCTTCTGTCCACTTGTGGAATCAATGCCACACAGAGTTGTTCCACTTCACCCAGCTAGAGGAGGTCCTATACTATTAGTTCCCGTCCCAGGACTATTTGCACATCAGTGTACCTGCATGGTTACCCTTTCTGTGATGCCACAGTGTATATAGTGGCTCTTCGTATGTACATTATCTCTACTGTGATATAACTGTTTGTAAGTTTGCAATGCTGTAACTTCACTGCGTGCATTATCTCACTATTGCGATATCGCTGCGTGCATTATCCCACTATTGCGATATCGCTGCGTGCATTATCTCACTATTTTGATATCGCTGTGTTCATTATCTCACTATTGTGATATCATTGTGTGCATTATGTCACTGTTGTGATATCACTGTATGTGATATTGAATATTTAAGATGCAGACCAGTATCTTGTCACATGGTGGAGGTGTGCAAGAAGGAAGGGGGGGGGCCTAGGTCTATCAAATTCTGAGTAATTGAGATAGTCCATGCCTGTGTAATCTATTCAGTATTGAATGAACCGGCTATGGATTATTGGCAATTAATTTTGGCTTCAATTCTTTGTATTGGACTATTGCATTCTTTTTGTATCTGTTTTTATTATGTCATTGTTAATTTTACATAGAATCATAGAATGGTAGAGTTGGAAAGGACTTCCAGGGTCATCTGGTCCAACCCCCTGCTCAGTGGAGGATTCACTAAATCATCCCAGACAGATATTTGTCCAGCCTTTGTTTAAACACTTCCATTGAAGGAGAACTCACCACCTCCCGTGGTAACCTGTTCCACTCATTGATCGCCCTCACTGTCAGAAAGTTTTTTCTAATATCTAATCTGTGTCTCCTTCCTTCCAGTTTCATCCCATGGCTTCTGGTCTTTCCTTGTGCAGATGAGAGTAGGGCTGATCCCTCTGCACTGTAATAGCCCTTCACATATTTGTACACAGCTATTAAGTATCCTCTCAGCCTTCTTTTTTGCAAGCTAAACATTCCCAGATCCTTTAACCATTCCTCATAGGACATGATTTGCAGACCGCTCACCATCTTGGTAACTCTTCTTTGAACTTGCTCCAGTTTGTCTATGTCTTTTTTAAAGTGGGGTGCCCAGAATTGGACACAGTATTCCAAATGAGGTCTGACTAAGGAAGAGTAGAGGGGGATAATGACCTCACGTGATCTAGACTCTATGCTTCTCTTAATACATCCCAGAATTGTGTTTGCCTTTTTGGCTGCTGCATCACATTGTTCACTCATGTTCAGTCTGTGATCTATTAGTATGCCCAAGTCTTTTTCACATGTGCTGCTGCTTAGCCCAATTTCTCCCATTCTGTATGTGCTTTTTTAATTTTTCTTGCCCAGCTGTAGGACTTTGCATTTCTGCATGTTAAATAACATTCTGTTAGTCACTGACCACTGTTCAAGCTTTTCTAGATCTTTTTGAATACTCTCTCTTTCTTCCCTAGTGTTAGCTATCCATCCTTTGTGTCATCAGCAAATTTGATCAGTTTTCCATCAATTCCCTTCTCCAGATCATTTATAAAAATGTTGGACAACACTGGGCCTAGGACAGAGCCTCATGGTACCCCACTTGATACATTCTTCCACTTGAATGTGCAGCCATTTATGACGACTCTTTGAGTACGATCACTCAAACAGTTGTGAATCCACCTAACAGTTGCCTTGTCAATCCCATATTTGGTCATTTTTTCAATAAGTATAGTATGAGATACTTTGTCAAATGTTTTATTAATGTCAAAATATACTATATCCACCACATTTCCCTGATCAACCCAGTCGGTGATTCTGTCATAGAAGGAAATTAGATTCGTGTTGCATGACTTGCTTGTTACAAGCCCATGCTGGCTCTGGTTAATTTCCCCCTTTTTTCCCGGTATAGAAGTTAGGCTCACAGGCCTGTAGTTTCCTGGATTCACCTTCTTCCCTTTCTTGAAGATAGGGACAAAATTTGCCCTTTTCCAATCATCTGGGACTTCTCCTGTTCTCCAGGAAATTTCAAAGATTATGGTGAGTGGTTCAGCAATTACCTTAGCTGTTTTATTCAGTATCCTAGGATATAATTCATCTGGACTTTGAGACTTGAATTAATTTAAGCTTGCTAAGTGTTCCCTCAGCATCTCTCTGCTTATAGATAGTCTGCATTCTTTTATCCCCCAATAGCACAGGGAAGATCAGTTGATGTTCCATCTACTTTCTGAGGGAAAACAGATACAAAATAGGAATTTAAAATTTCGGCCTTCTCAACATCATTCTTAACCAATTCACCATTTTCATCGTGTAAGCATCTAATAGCATCTTTGACTTTTCTTTTGCTTTTGACAACCCCCAAAATCCTTTTTTATTTTATTTTTTTGCCTCTGTTGCAAGCCTCAGTTCATTATTAGATTTAGTTTTCTGACACTCGCCCTACAGTTCTGCAGACCCCATTATATTCCCCCCTCTTTCCATTTGATAAACATATTTTCTTCATTTTTAACATGTGTGCAAGTTCTATGTTCATCCATCCTGGTCTCTTTAAATGCTTCTCATTCTTCTTTCCTTTAAGGATTGTTAATGATTGTGCTTTGAGGATCTCATTTTGCAATATTTCCCCACCTTCTTGGACATTTCTGTCCTTAAGAACATCCAGCCATTGGATTCTTCCTATCCTCTTTCTGAGTTCATAAAAATCTGCTTTTCTGAAATCCAACCTTGAGGTCTGAGTTTTCTTAGATCTTCCTCCCCTTTTTATCCAAAATTCAATGATAGCATGATCACTGCCTCCTAAGGTCCCAGCCACCCTTACTTCCTCTACCATTTCCTCCCTGTTGGTAAGAATTAGGTCCAAGATAGCAGATCCCCTTGTTTTCTCTTCGACCTTTTGGAAGATAAAGTTGTCAGCAAGAATTTGTTGGATCCATTACTTTTACCTGAAAGAGACTCCCAACAAATGTCTGGATAGTTAAAATCTCCCATGATCACTATGTTGTGCTTTTTGGAGAGCTTGGCCATCTGATGTAGAAAGAGTTCACTAATCTTCTGCTTGTCCAGGTGGTTTATAGTAAATGCCTACAATGGTGTCATTTCTGTTGTTCTCTCCTTGTATTCTTACCCAGTTTCTACAGAACTCCCATGCTCTGAAGCTTGAATCTCTGTGGAGATGAGTGTTTTCCTAACATACAACGCAATACCTCCTCCCCTTTTTTTAGGTCTGTTTCTTATAAAGAAGTTGGATCCTTCAAACCTTGTATTCCAATCATGTGTATCATTCCACCAAGTTTCCGTGATGCTTATGACTTCATATTTCTCTTCCTGTGTTAGGAGCTCTAATTCCCCTTGTTTGTTTCCCATGCTCTGGGCATTTGTGTAGAAAAATTTTAGTTTGTGATCGGTGTCTCTTGTTCCCCTACTTTCCTTCTGGATTTTTTGTCTCTGTTTGTTTTTTCCGCTTCTAATAGCTAAGTTCTCAAATGTATTAGCTGCATATTTTTACCTGACCTTTCACTTTCCTTCCCATATTGTTCTAGTTTAAAGCTCACCTAATAAGTGAAGCAAGGCGCCCGCCAATATATGCTTATCTCTCTCTCTCTCGACCTGCTACACCTGGCACAGAAGTGACTACAACCAGAGTCTTCTTCCCTTGCACAAATGGTGGAGAAAGTGGTGATGGACCGGTTAGTGCAGACCCTGCCCAGAGCCATGCAACGTTGGGTTGCTCAGGGAGATCCACGAGATGCAGACGCGCTTGTAGGCCTGGTGGAAAGGTACCTCACTGTGGAGGAAATGTCGCCTGTTGTGGGATCCGTGTGCCGTGACCCTAAACCTAAGGGGGTTACCCAGAAAAAAAGAGTCCCAGTCTTACTTGTTGGGAGTGCTAGGCACCTGGGCATATTGTAGCTCACTGTTCTACATGGGCTAAACCAATGGAATGTACATATTGATGCCGCTGCTCATTATGGGCTCACTCTGCATTTGGCGCAGTTCCTTCAAGAGACCAACAGCCACAGATGTGTCAGGTAACAGTGAACAGTTCCCCGGGTTGCTGCGCTCCTTGACTCAAGGAGCCTGGTCACGTTGATAGATGCCTCCCTACCACACATGCTCACCCCTGAAGGGAGGTTAAGGGTGGTGTGCATCCATGGGGATACCAGAGAGTACCCGGTTGCCCAGGTATCTATAACCAACGACTCTGGGACTCGTCAGCATCAGGTTGGGGTAGTGGGAAAATTACTCCACCCTGTCATTATTGGGAGAGACTTTCCCTTGTTTTGGGACCTGTGGATGAAGGTGTCACGCCCCGGCGATCGTGTGGATACTACAGGACTCAATAAGGGTACATTGGACCCTCTGATGAACAATTCTGTTGCTACCAATAACTTTCCCTTTGCAGGTGTGACTGTGGGTGATGACAAAGTCCCAGAACCACAGGTGCTTGATCTGGAGGTGGCTCCGAGTGACTTTCGGTCAGCCCAAATCACTGCTCCCACGTTGAAAAATGCATTTGAAAATGTTTCGGTGGTAAATGGTACTCCCTACACGTGCGTAAATGGTACTACATACACATGTATTGGGGGGGTCACCTGGGAGCAGACAAGACACAGGAGCACTGCAACATCTTTCCTCAGTATTGATCTCTAGAACTGTGCGCAGTATTCCATGTGGGGCCTGACGAGTGCCTTATATAGTGGAAGAATAATGTTCTCTGTTCTCATCCCTCGCCCCTATACCTCTACAAATTTACTTACAGAACAAAAAACAATTTGCAGCCACTCGTATGCCTCCACCCTTCGTGTCTTCAATTTTATTTATTTTTTTAATCGCTCACATGCTCTCACTGACTGCTCACTGTCAATCACAACTGATTCGCCTCACTTACACACTCACTTACTCTTACACCTTCTTACTTACACCCCCTCACTTACTATTACACCATCTTACTTATACCCCCTACTTACGCACTCACCTACTCTCTTACACCCCCTATTTACACCCCTTCAGATACACCCTTTTACTTACTGTCTTTCACGCTTTCACTTACACACTCACTTACTCTCTTACACCCACAGTATATAATTATCAGCTCTTGTCAGCAGCAGTACTCTTCACAGTATTCTTCACAGCTCCTCTTCAGCCTGGTTGGGCTGATGTCACTCCCATTTGCAGGATCAGCGAGGGACCTCTCTCACTGGCGGTCGCACTCTTTGGCCTCCTGCCGCTTCCAGACCTGCTCTTCTTCTTCCTGCCAGATGGATCCTTCTGTGGCTCTCCACCAGAGGCTCTTCTTGTGGCTAGTGACTCGTTTCACCCCCCCCCACCACCACCACCCTCAGTGAAAACACACGGGGCAGGCTGCACCTGACGCACTCACCTTCCTACGCCACTGCCCGTAGCCACTATGTTTCACTGATGGTCTGGTTACCAACAGCTGTGGCAAGCATTACTCTCTGCACACCAGTTCCAGTCCAGAATCGGGGACGGTTGGGAGGCATGGGTATGTTTTTGACCTATAGCTGTTCCTGGAATCTGCCATTGTATGCAAGGCCCCCACCACTGTCCTTCGGAAGTAATGAGCTACCTGTGACTCTACATAGTCAATGAGATCTGTAGCCAGCAGCACCATATAATGGAGAAATGAAATGACGGAGACCTTTTACAGGTGAACAGAAAGTATTTTATTTACATAGCAATAATAACACTAATTCTGGGTGATTGTTTTACCAGGAGATCCTCCAGCAGGTCCCCAAGAGGCAGGCTGTGCCCAAAGTGAATGTGCCTCCATGGTTGCCCGTGGCCACTATCTTTCACTGGCTTCCCACGGCTGTGGCGTCCACGTTACACACTGCTCTGTGTTCCAGTCCAGAATAAGGGGAACCATCACTTTATAGAACTGTTTAGATGGGACCCTACACTACACTGACCGACTTACCTCTGTGTGCACCTAGGCTTATTAGCTGAGAGTATGTAGCATCTGTGTCACTGACCTATATCTATCCTGATGATTATACACATACAGTCCCTGATGGGAAAGCATCGCTCCTTGCCTTATATATATTTCCTGGACTTGTCCTTCTGTGGCTACTAAATAATAGAGGGGAGGCTTTTACTAGTGATTTAGGAGCTGCTATAGTTACTGGGAGAGTTAATGGGCCTGTTTGACTACTGGGGAAGTAGAGGGGCTACTTAGGAGTGAAAAAAAGTTTAAGTTAATAAAGGGGTTGTCCCGCAACAGCAAGTGGGGTTACACACTTCTGTATGGCCATATTAATGCACTTTGTAATATACATCGTGCATTAAATATTGGCCATACAGAAGTTATATACTTCCCCCCTCCGACGTTGGCGTCCCCGTCTCCATGGCAAGCACGTCTAATCGCGGCAGGAGAAGGCTTTAGTCGGAGCCATGGAGACGGGGACGCCAACGCTGGAGGGGGTAAGTATATAACTTCTGTATAGCCAATATTTAATGCACGATGTACATTACAAAGTGCATTAATATGGCCATACAGAAGTGTGTAACCCCACTTGCTGTTGCGGGACAACCCCTTTAAGGAAGGGGATATCCTATGGGCACAATTGTTTAATATATGGGACCTATTTTGAGAATGTGAGGAATGAGGGGGGGTGTGTGTGTGTGAATAACTGTACTGTAAGTACCATTTAGGCGTCACTGCACTTCAAGACTACTTGTGTTAGCATGATAGCCAATGTGATAACTAGTGAAACTGCAAACCCCTGCATTTAGCTAAAATGAACATTTTGTGCATAAAAATCCCTGTAAAGCACTGGCCACTAGGGGACCTTCCATCCTTCTAATTTGCTGTCCGCTGCCTTTTAAGTTAAATCTATTTCTAGTAAGAGGGAAACCAAGATGGAACGTGGGAAGTGAAGGAATAGATATGCTGACATGTATGTCGTTTTTACTGCTCTGTGGCTTCAACAAAAAATTGAAAGCATTGACTCTAAAAAAAAAACAAAATCCGGCCTCCTCCTTCCCCTTAATAGCCGGCCATCACACACCTTTTCCCCTCACCCATGACAGCGCTGTCATAAGTGAGAGGAAATCCAACTACCGGTAATGGTAAAATGATCATGGGCATGTGCAGGGATGTTGATTAAAAAAAAAAATCCGGCCTCCTCCGTACCCCTTCATAGCCGGCCATCACACACCTTACTATTCCCTCTGTGCCCAGGACAGCACCAAAAGCTGGAGCTATCATGGGCACGAGGAAATCCAATTACCGGTAGTGAAAAATGTTCTGCACATGCCTGTGATTATAATGAAGCACAGATATTATGGGCGTATCATTATAATGAGGCGCAGATGTTTTTGTGCTTATACTTACCGCCAACGTGTGATGGTATCTGCTGGCCTCTCCATCTTCTGGGTCTTCCTTTGCGGTCTCTCGACGTCTTCATGGTCTCAGCGGTGTTTGCTGGTGGATCAATGCACTGAGGTCCGGTCATCCTGAAGCTCAGGTGGTCCATTCACTCTGATGACTGTAAAAAAAAAAAAAAATCCGGCCTCCTCCTTCCCCTTAATAGCCGGCCATCACACGCCTTTTTCCCCTCACCCATGACAGCGCTGTCATAAGTGGGAGGAAATCCAACTACCGGTAATGGTAAAATGATCATGGGCACGTGCAGGGATGTTGGTTAAAAAAAAAATCCGGCCTCCTCCGTACCCCTTCCTAGCCGGCCATCACGCACCTTACTATTTCCTCTGTGCCCAGGACAGCACCAAAAGCTGGAGCTATCAAGAGCAAGAGGAAATCCAATTACCGGCAGTGAAAAATGTTCTGCACATGCCTGTGATTATAATGAAGCGCAGATATTATGGCGCGTATCATTATAATGAGGCGCAGATGTTTTGCGCTTCTACTTACCGCCAGCATGCGATGGTATCTGCTGGCCTCTTCATCTTCTGGGTCATCTTTCAGGGTCCCTCGACGTCTCCATGGTCTCAGCTGGTTGATGCCTGATGTGTGGTCCGGTCTTCCCGAGGCTCAGGTGGTCAGCTCGTTCTGATGACGTTAAAGCTTCGTGTCTCTTCAAGGGTTATCTAGATGACAAAAAAGAGAATCCCTCAAACAAGGCCTGGTCCTGGGCCGATACATCTCTTACCTTTCTTGCCTCCAGCCTGGCCAGATTGAATGCCTTCGGGTTGTGACGGATTTCAGTTGGCTATAAAAGAAGAACAAACAGAATGATGATATTAGAATTAAAACTCATCAGGCTGATTAAATGTGACTAAAAGACCCAAACTTCATCTACTTACTTCAGGTGTGAACGGTGGGGTCACTTCCAGGGCTTCCACAGCGGCCCAATCCAGACATTGGAAGAACTGGTGCGTCCTGATGGTCCCGTTGACTCCTAAACGACGGGCGGGGTCTTTCCTAAGGAGCTAAAAAATGATAAAGCGGAAGGCATAAATGTAATCAGTAGAGACGACATAACATGTTCACAGCCATCACTATACTGGAATATACGAGGAAGACTACAGCAGCCTTCAGTCCCTCTACTGTCACAGTGTTAAAGGGGTTGTGCCAAGATGCAAAACCCCTTTGAGGATGCAGGGTTAATTCCAATTCACGTTTTTGGCACCCCCAGCAAGCAGCTGATTTTTTTTTTCCGGGGAAGCCCCAGTGTCTGCTGCAGAACAAATCTACTTTTCAGGATGGACATCCACATGAATGGTTGTCCTGAAATAACAGCCATTCATGAAGAGTCAGGATGGGAGCCATTCTACTGAACAGCTCTCCATCCTTGGACATACAGGGGGGTCCTAAGAAGGGGACCCCGCTCTGTGATGTTAATCAGCCCCTAATAGGGCATATGAACTGGGGATGCCGTCTTGGCATAACCCTTCCAACTACTAAAACTCAGTATATTCCACAGTTCTGGTTACATATAAGACTACTGGCCTGCTTGATGATGTTGGTAATCCCTGTGGATGCATCGAGCGTCTGGTCGTCTTCATCTTCACTGGTTACCATCGTCCTTAGGATGACACCGAAAGAGTACCAGTCCACTCCGGCGTTGTAAGCCTTCCTATCCAGAACCTGTCATGAAGAAGAGAGCAGATATTGAGTTGGTTAAAACATTCTAAAATTTTCTTTGTCCCCTACTATTCCTACTCTAGTAATTGTGTGTGACCATGTAATACACTGAGATGTGACGCTCCTCTCCTTGTGGCTACACTGAGGCAGACTTTAAAAATTTAGGTGCTTTTTTTGCATTTACTCATTGATGATCTGTCCTTAGGCTAGGTCATCAATATCAATTGGTGGGGGTCCAACGCCTGGTACCCTTGCTGAACAGCTTAAAAAAACAGGTCTGGTGTTTCAGCAAGTGCTTCAGCCTCATCATTGTATACTAGGCGTAGTGCTGTACATAGTGTAGTGGCTGTGCCTGGTATTGCACCTCAATTCTGTTTACTTAAATAGAACAGAGCTACAGAAAGACCAATAGATGTGACATCACAGGCTGAGGAGGACACAGCACAGCTCACCTGAGCGCTGCATCTCCCTCAAATAGCTGATCAGATGGGGTGTCAGGAGTTGGACCCCACAATCTTACATTGATGACCTATCAGAAGGATAGCTCACCAATTGTAAGTTTCAGATATGATACAAAGTAACTAATACAATTACTTTGTAGAACAACTAGGAAACCCCTCTTCCCCTCACCTCAGGAGCCATGTAGCCTGCTGTTCCAACACAGCCGGTGGTCGTCCGATCTCCATGCATGTTGACTTTCGCGAGGCCGAAATCCGATATCTTCACATGTCCAGTCTCCGTCACCAAGATGTTCCCGGGCTTCAGGTCTCTGTTAAATAGAAAAATAATGAATACTGTTAGATACAATCATCCTACAATTAATTATCTGTGAAGAATGGTGGATTTTGAGGTCAGACTTTAGTGTATAAAAGCCATTAAGACATAATTCCCTGTGTATGACGCCATTGGTGTGCAAGAATTGGATTCCACAGACGAGTTCTGCCGCGTAGAATCTTGCGCTGGGGATGTCCAGTTGTCCTCTCTTGTGAAGGAAGTTCTTGAAGTCTCCTCCGCTGACGTACTCCAGTCCCAGCAGAACATGCAGCTGTTACACACAACA
The DNA here is from genome assembly GCF_035609145.1 of Eleutherodactylus coqui. Taxonomy (NCBI): domain Eukaryota; kingdom Metazoa; phylum Chordata; class Amphibia; order Anura; family Eleutherodactylidae; genus Eleutherodactylus; species Eleutherodactylus coqui. The sequence continues at coordinate 128,362,654 of NC_089844.1, read as the reverse complement.
GATACATTGTAAGGAAAGATTGCAACAAAGTCCAAACTGCTGACCAGGTAAGACGCTTGTAATGAGACGCTGGGGAGAGCGTGCGGCGTTAGATAAAAAGGGGAACATTGGGAAGAAAGAGTCAGAAATCAGGATACTTTTAGGTGTAAATGTTTATTTGGCTCAGTCCTCGCACTGACACTTGCAACCTGCAAATAATCCCCCCTTTGCTGCATGACGGCCTTCTACACTCTCGGCATACAATGGATCAACTTTATTTTTTAGCACACAGATAGCTGAAGATGCACCTACCATAATATATTAAGAGTTGTGCGCATCTTCCAACGATGGAGCGACATATTAGGAGCGGCGTATGAAGCGCTGGACTTAATACATCCACCCTGTAGTTTTTCAAAATGATGCGTGTATTATATATCAACAGTTAATGGCAGAAAGGGGTTCCGCAGCAGCTGGGGCTGAATATTACAGAGAATATTGGGCCTCAGGTGTAGCGGGTGATGTGATTTCAGGGGTCTGTGAGGCGGTGCAGTGTGTGGTGTATGCAATGACATCTGCTAATATGATGTAGACAATATCTTACCTTGGTCTGTAAAGCAAAGTCTGCATGGACGAGGAAGGGGCTGCCGGATGCCATCTGTAGGACGCGTCGCTCCACCGTCACACAGTCTCCACCTTGGGTCAGCAGGGCTCTCTTGCCGATGAACTTCACAGCGAAGTGCTTGCTGGTAGATGGGTCCTCCGCCAGCAGGACCATTCCGAAGGCTCCGCGGCCCAGCAAGCGATGGAACCACAGTCTCCTTCTGATGCTTTCAGAGACTGCGCTGCTGGATCCGGTTGGCTGAACACCGCTGGTGCCTAGGAGGAGAAGAAATAGAGAAACTGCAGTATTAAAGGGAACCTGCCGCCCCCTATGAGCACCATAAACTGTTACGCTGCTCACAGGCCAGACTCCGAGGAGTCCGGGGATGTAGTTCTTATACTCACCCAGCTGTCTGTTCCTGCGGTGTCACCCATGGAGGTCGGCACCAGTGGACTCAGCTCCGCAGCTGGCCGCACACACTCCCATAGAGAACAGTATGTGTGTGCGCACCCCATGGGGCTTATTCACTATTCAAGATACATCAGTTTTCTGAAACAAATTACTACGGAAAACTGTTTTACACCTGAACCAAAAAGGGGCGTGGCCTAAATTACACCTAAGAATTGCACCAAAGTGTCGGGAGTTGTGACAAAAACTAAGCCAACCAGTAGGTGGACTAAACTTAGAGTAGACAGTCTTAAAATTCAACAAATTTACCATTCAGTGATAAATGTGGCCCATTTTAAGACTGCCTCCGCTAAAGGTCCGTTTACTGACAGTTTTGAGCGATCATTTTGCATTACCTACTATTGGGCTAATCAGCCCAGAATGATGCAGAAGAAATGTAAGAATTTTTTTCATTTGCACAAGACACAACATAATGAGATGTAACAAACCTGAGAGGGACTGCAGACTTTGCGGACCCCCTGTATATATGTGTGACCTTTATATGGGGGAGCAATGTGAGTGTGAGCCCTTAATGCCCTCATAGCTCCTGTTCAGACTATGTTAGGGCCTGGAGTTACACATCGGTACATGATACATTGTATACATCCCCTATTGACTCACATTGTACAAGATGTATACTGTGTCCCCGAAATACAAGCTACACTGAGCCAAACACATTTACAGATAATACCGACTGATCACCATAAATAACCAGCGCTGTGCTCCGGGGTCATTATTACACCCATCCATGGGGCAGAACGAGGCTGAAACTTGGAGGCAGCAACAACACTAGACTGACAATGTGGCCCTGGACTCCCAGCTCTATCTGCATAGTATCTTCCCATCCAAAGCTGCTGGACCAAGTCTGTTCCCTGACCGCTCTTAGTCTACACGGCCATGTATCTTCCTTCTACTGCTCCTGCTAGACAGGATGGTCCCACTTAAATTTGCATAGATTTGGGGATTTAGTTTGGGGTCCGAGGTGTGAAGTCATTTGTGTTGCTGTAGAAGCTGGAAATGGTTACAGAAGTGATGGCCAAAGATGATCGGGCAGCGAACCCTGCAGTTGTCAGCAGTGGCGGATTAAACCCCATCTGGTAATCCGGCACTAGTTGTCAGAAGTTACAATAGTAGTTGGGGTCAGTTGAGTCACTGGGCTTATAGGGGATCTGTCACTTCTCCTGACATGCCTCTTATAGTACATCCTTGGATTTGAGAAAACTAGTCTGGAGAAACTTTACCTAGAACTCCGTGCAATGACGTTCCTCTGTTATTCCTCCTGGAAATCAGTAAGGCCTAGCCCATAGAAATACTTTTTCTGATGTAGCTGAAATCAGTCAGTAGTGCTACAAAACCCCTCAGTGCAGCCCAGCGCTGATTGGTAACTGGGTGTCACCATTCAATTCACCAGCAGGATGGGTTGTACATATATAGTAATTATACTGGGGGAAGCCGCTGCATATAATTATACTTGGGTGGGGGAAGTCTGTGCATATATCTGTACCGGGGGCTGAGCAGATTATTTATTTCCATGAAGGGTTATAGAGGAACGCCACAATGCAGATTTCTAGGAAAAGATGCTGCAAAATGACTTCATGGGGAATACAAGTATTTACTAAAACAGAGGTGACATGTTGGTCCCCTGATCTCGTGGCGACATCTGACCAGCGCTCTGGTCTCCAGTATGCAGCAGAAAAGAAAGAAAACACAAAAAATGTGCATAATAAGAAAATATATTTATTGCATATAAGGGAACAAAAACAGATTAAAAACACTAAAAAGTGAAACAAATGTGTACATAGCTCAAAATGAGCAAATACAATAAAAGGCAAAGTACAACCACAACCAGCTGAGATAATGAGTATATATATATATATCCAATACTACCAATACAATACACATATAAAAAATAATAATATACAAAAATGTGCAGAAAATAACAGCCATACAGTGCAGATCATAAATACATAAAGAAGAAAAGACAATGTGACATCTAATCCATAAAGTCAGATTATCAATACCCGTATAAGTACCAAGGTGTGATGTAATGCTGCAAAGGAGGCCTGGAGTAAAAAAAAGGCTGTTGGACAGAAACCCCACAAGTATCACAACATGTATAACTTGTAGACAATTCCCTCCGGTTGGATAAACAAAGATGGCCGCACCGGCTTCTCTGACTACCTGCTGCACACTGTGTAATACATCATTACTCTGACACACTACATGCTGCTCTGACTGGCCAGCACTGGTCACATGGGCAACAGAGGCCAATCAAAGCAGCATGTAGTGTTTTAGGGTAATGATTAGAGATGAGCGAGCATACTCGTCTGAGCTTGATGCTCGTTCCAGTATTAGGGTGCTCGAGATGCTCGTTACTCGAGACGAGTACCACGCGGTACTCGTCTCGATTAAACGAGCACTGACCATTGACATGGGCTGCCGGCGATCTCAGGATGAATTTTCGGGAAGGGCTTAAAAATAAAAGCCCTTACCTGAAAATCATCCAGAAATGTGTAAAAATAAAAAAAAAATGTATACTCACCTTTCCGCTGTTGCCGGAGTTCAGCCGCGTCTGGCCGGCAGTTCTCCTGAACTGCTCTCTGTAGTATTCAGCAGCCGGGGATTTAAAATCCCCGCCTGCTGAATGAGCTGCCTCTGATTGGTCACAGCCTCACCAATCAGAGGCAGCTCTCACTCACACCCATTCATGAATTCATGAATGGGTGAGTGCTGCCTCTGATTGACAGCTGAGAGCTGCCCCTGATTGGTCCCTGCGCTGAGCCAATCAGAGGCAGCACTCACCCATTCATGAATTCATGAATGGGTGTGAGTGAGAGCTGCCTCTGATTGGTGAGGCTATGACCAATCAGAGGCAGCTCATTCAGCAGGCGGGGATTTTAAATCCCCACCTGCTGAATACTACAGAGAGCAGTTCAGGAGAACTGCCGGCCAGACGCGGCTGAACTCCGGCTGCAGCGGAAAGGTGAGTATACATTTTTTTTTTATTTTTACACATTTTAGGATGATTTTCAGGTAAGGGCTTATATTTTTAAGCCCTCCCGGAAATTCATCCTGCGATCGCCGGCAGCCCATTGCTTTCAGTGGAACCTGCTGTATTGCCGGCTCCATTGAATTAAATGGGCTAACATCGTTCTTCTCTGCCACAGCTGTTACAGCTGTGGCAGAGGAGAACGATCTTTATGCTGACAGTGCGGGGGGGGGGGGGGGCCCCATTCTTGCCGCTATTGTGGCTTAATAGTTGGACCTGGGAACTTGAGATGCAGCCCAACATGTAGCCCCTCGCCTGCCCTATCCGTTTCTGTGTCGTTCCCATCACTCTTGAATTTCCCAGATTTTCACAAATGGAAACCTTAGCGAGCATCGGCGAAATACAAAAATGCTCGGGTCGCCCATTGACTTTAATGGGGTTCGTTACTCGAAACGAACCCACGAGCATCGCGGGAAGTTCGACTCGATTAACGAGCTCTCGAGCATTTTGGTGCTCGCTCATCTCTAGTAATGATGCATGCTAATATATATTGAGTACAGCAGGTAGTCAGAGAAGCTGTGCGGCCATCTTTATTTGTCCGGGCTCGGAGGGTCACTTTAAATATTAACAGGCTGCATAAAATGCCCAACCGGTCTGTCTATGGGAGGAAAACAGCGGGCCCAGGGATCAGCTGATGAGCGGACCTGCGCATATTAACTATTGATGACTTACCCTGAGGACAGGTCACCAATAGCAAAAAGTCCATAAAAGTCCTGGACAGCCCCCTTGTCAAAGTCATAAAGATAATTGGCAATTTCAGTGCTACAACGGGACTCAGAATAATGCACAATTAGAGAATGAAACTGACTCCAAAAAAATAACACTGGAAAAGCGGATGAGAGCGGCGACAACCTGATGTCCGATATATAATAGAAGCCCAATAAGGTGCCTTTTAGAGATGAGCGAGTATACTTGCTAAGGCACATTATTCGAGCAAGTAGTGCCTTAGCTGAGTATCTCCCCGCTCGTCTCTAAAGATTCGGGGGCTGCTGGGGGGCGGGGGAGATCTCTCTCTCCCTCTCTCCCCCCCGCTCCCCACCTGTCACCGGCGCCCAAATCTTTAGAGACGAGCGGGGAGATACTCGGCTAAGGCACTACTCGCTTGAGTAACGTGCCTTAGCGAGTATACTCACTCATCTCTAGTGCCCTTACATAGAGGTATTAGGCTAACAGTAATAGAAGCCCAATAAGGCGCCCTTACATCGAGGTATTAGGCTGACAGTAATAGAGACTCCTCCAATCCTATACAGTTGTAGCAATGTATATAATAATAGCGATGCAGTAATGGGTCACAAGTCACTCATGTCCAGCCATTAGAATATAGAAAGGGCACATATAAATAGCTGGCGGCCAGATCCGCGGCGGCGAGTACAGGGTGTGATTAATAAAGTCCATTAGGTGCTAAGTATTGGCCATTTCTCTAGTAGCGTACTAACTAGGTAGCTCCATCCTGGTAGCGGCAAAAATAAAGCACATATGCCGGAATAAGGGCTTATTCACACGTCAGTATTTTATAAGCCAAAGCCGGAGCGGGACCAAAATACAGAAGAAATACAAAGCTTTCCACTATAGCTTCTCTCTGCAAATTGTTTTTGACTAGTAGATGGAGGGTCGGAGTCCGTCTTGAATGACAAGATACAATTGTCCGACCCTTCAAGATTTAGATATTATAAATGTAGCAAAGTGTCTCTTCACACTGAACATGTTAAAGGGGTTGTCCCGCGGCAGCAAGTGGGTCTATACACTTCTGTATGGCCATATTAATGCACTTTGTAATGTACATTGTGCATTAATTATGAGCCATACAGAAGTTATCAGAAGTTTTTCACTTACCTGTTCCGTTGCTAGCGTCCTCGTTTCCATGGAGCCGACTAATTTTCGCCGTCTAATGGCCAAATTAGCCGCGCTTGCGCAGTCCGGGTCTTCTTGTTTTCTCAATGGGGCGGCTCGTGCAGGATGCCGGCTCCGTGTAGCTCCGCCCCGTCACGTGCCGATTCCAGCCAATCAGGAGGCTGGAATCGGCAATGGACCGCACTGAAGCCCTGCGGTCCACCGAGGGAGAAGATCCCGGCGGCCATCTTCATCAGGTAAGTAAGAAGTCACCGGAGCGCGGGGATTCAGGTAAGCACTCTCCGGTGTTCTTTTTTAACCCCTGCATCGGGGTTGTCTCGCGCCGAACGGGGGGGGGGGGGGGGTTTGAAAAAAAAAAAAACCTGTTTCGGCGCGGGACAACCCCTTTAAATACATTGTGGCACAGACCTTTTTCTTCCCCTTTCAATAGCTTTTCAATGGCTTGTCAACGGCATCTGTATTTGCATGTTCACCATTAATCTCTATTGGGATTACATTTATTCTCCTAGCACAGGTAATACACAGCAATGACAGATACAGTAATGTTTTGGGGGCATTTACGTTAATCCTTGTGATAAAGTAAAACCCAACACCTGAGTGTAATCTACATCTATACATCCAGTAATTGTTACCCCCTGAGTGTAATTTCCATCTATACATCCAGTAATTGTTACACCTGAGTGTAATTTCCATCTATACATCCAGTAATTGTTACACCTGAGTGTAATTTCCATCTATACATCCAGTAATTGTTACACCTGAGTGTAATTTATATCTATACATCCAGTAATTGTTACACCTGAGTGTAATTTCCATCTATACATCCAGTAATTGTTACCCCTGAGTGTAATTTCCATCTATACATCCAGTAATTGTTACCCCTGAGTGTAATTTACATCTATACATCCAGTAATTGTTACACCTGAGTGTAATTTCCATCTATACATCCAGTAATTGTTACACCTGAGTGTAATTTCCATCTCTACATCCAGTAATTGTTACACCTGAGTGTAATTTCCATCTATACATCCAGTAATTGTTACACCTGAGTGTAATTTCCATCTATACATCCAGTAATTGTTACACCTGAGTGTAATTTACATCTATACATCCAGTAAGTGTTACACCTGAGTGTAATTTCCATCTATACATCCAGTAATTGTTACCCCAGAGTGTAATTTCCATCTATACATCCAGTAATTGTTACACCTGAGTGTAATTTCCATCTATACATCCAGTAATTGTTACACCTGAGTGTAATTTCCATCTATACATCCAGTAATTGTTACACCTGAGTGTAATTTCCATCTATACATCCAGTAATTGTTACACCTGAGTGTAATTTCCATCTATACATCCAGTAATTGTTACACCTGAGTGTAATTTCCATCTATACATCCAGTAATTGTTACACCTGAGTGTAATTTCCATCTATACATCCAGTAATTGTTACACCTGAGTGTAATTTACATCTATACATCCAGTAATTGTTACACCTGAGTGTAATTTCCATCTATACATCCAGTAATTGTTACACCTGAGTGTAATTTCCATCTATACATCCAGTAATTGTTACCCCTGAGTGTAATTTACATCTATACATCCAGTAATTGTTACACCTGAGTGTAATTTCCATCTATACATCCAGTAATTGTTACACCTGAGTGTAATTTACATCTATACATCCAGTAATTGTTACACCTGAGTGTAATTTCCATCTATACATCCAGTAATTGTTACCCCTGAGTGTAATTTACATCTATACATCCAGTAATTGTTACACCTGAGTGTAATTTCCATCTATACATCCAGTAATTGTTACCCCTGAGTGTAATTTCCATCTATACATCCAGTAATTGTTACACCTGAGTGTAATTTCCATCTATACATCCAGTAATTGTTACACCTGAGTGTAATTTACATCTATACATCCAGTAATTGTTACACCTGAGTGTAATTTCCATCTATACATCCAGTAATTGTTACACCTGAGTGTAATTTACATCTATACATCCAGTAATTGTTACACCTGAGTGTAATTTCCATCTATACATCCAGTAATTGTTACCCCTGAGTGTAATTTCCATCTATACATCCAGTAATTGTTACACCTGAGTGTAATTTCCATCTATACATCCAGTAATTGTTACCCCTGAGTGTAATTTACATCTATACATCCAGTAATTGTTACCCCTGAGTGTAATTTCCATCTATACATCCAGTAATTGTTACCCCTGAGTGTAATTTCCATCTATACATCCAGTAATTGTTACACCTGAGTGTAATTTCCATCTATACATCCAGTAATTGTTACCCCTGAGTGTAATTTCCATCTATACATCCAGTAATTGTTACACCTGAGTGTAATTTACATCTATACATCCAGTAATTGTTACAACATGACATTTCTATTAATGGTTTGCCCATTTGCCATGATTTACAGTTGGTGGTCGTGTGAGACGTGACATGTACACTGTGTACCATCAGACAGTTGGCCATACTAATCATGTACAGATCTCTTACCTGGGACTTCAGGCTTGTTGTCCCCTATGGGTTTCTGTCCAGATGACGTCCGTGGTCTTTTCTTCTCTCTGCCCTCAGATGAGTTGGAGATGGCTCCTCTCTTCTTGGATCCAGTCTTCTCCTCCTCTTCCTTCTCCTTGCCCGATGTTTTGGGTCTTTTGATGGAAGACTGCCTCTCATCCGAAGATGAGGCACTGGCATGTCTCCGTTTCTTCTCTTCTTTCTCCTTGCCCGATGTTTTGGGTCTTTTTACGGAAGACTGCCTCGCATCCGAAGATGAGTCACTGGCATGTCTCAGTTTTTTCTCTTTTGCCTTCTTTGGCTCCATCAAATCGCTCTGCTTGCAATCTGCAGACATCTTCTCAACTGTCGCCAGCCAATCCAACTGTCACTCTGCCGTTGCTATGGCATTATGACACATAACCTGGCCGCACTGGTCATGTGACCAGCCACTGACCAATCATATTGAAGGACAAGTACTTTGAAACTTAGAATGACTTTACTGATATTTAAGGTCCTGTAAGATGTTCTGTAGGATACAAGGATCCACCTTTACTGATCTCAGTGGAGCCACACAAAGTGGCCATTTTGCCTGTAATTATAGATCATCTTATGTGGGTACTTCACGAATATCCAGCAAGATGAATATTTCCCCACACTCTATGTACTATAGACATATGGATTACCATTTCTATATGGATTATGACTATCCTGCTATGACCCATTTTTCTTGTAGTTCTTGTTTTCTTGGTAAAGTGGTTTGGCCCACAGATGGCATTTATCACCCTTCCATAGGATAGCTGATAAATGTAATGTATCATTACTGGGACCTCCACTGATCACTAGAAAGGGGGTTTTGACTCCCATATATGAATCGAGTGATGGTCACACATGCGCACTACCACTTCATTCACTGTCTATAAGATTAATGAAGATATCTGAGTATAGCGAAGTGCCATGTAATGGGTGGTGTCACCTCCATAATAACCTAAGCTATACAATTACCATGTGATTTATCCCCTAAGGTCAACACCACCAAAAACCAATCCCAGAATTGCTGTATTTTGGAATCAGAATAAAAAACTGATTGAAAAGTCTTAAGTATCCCAATATGATTCCAATGATGACTACATGTCACCGAGCAACAAATAAGCCCTCAGAGCTCCGTCATCAAAAATATAAAATGTTATGAGCCTTTCAATGCGCAACACAACAATAAATGCTTTAATGGGGTTTTATTCTGCATAAGAAAATATCAGAAAAACTCTATGGACTTTGTACTGCAGTAATCATACTGACCGGAGACTGAGGATATCGGGTAATTCATATCACATGGTGAACGCTCTACATACAAAACACAATGGTGGAATTGCAGTTTTCTTTTTCATTTACAACCACCAGTAAATATATAGAAGCAGACAACATATATGAGAAATTACAGAAAAGAACACGTCTCTCTGATTGCGATGATGAATAATACTGGGAGGTCATTAAGGCCTAAAATAGGGTTTTCATTAAGGAGTTAATAAAGACTAGAGATGAGCGAACACCAAAATGTTCGGGTGTTCGTTATTCGAAACGAACTTCCCGCGATGTTCGAGGGTTCGTTTCGAATAACGAACCCCATTGAAGTCAATGGGCGACCCGAGCATTTTTGTATATCGCCGATGCTCGCTAAGGTTTTCATGTGTGAAAATCTGGGCAATTCAAGAAAGTGATGGGAATGACACAGAAACGGATAGGGCAGGCGAGGGGCTACATGTTGGGCTGCATCTCAAGTTCACAGGTCCCACTATTAAGCCACAATAGCGGCAAGAGTGGGCCCCCCCCCCCTCCCAACAACTTTTACTTCTGAAAAGCCCTCATTAGCATGGCATACCTTTGCTAAGCACCACACTACCTCCAACAAAGCACAATCACTGCCTGCATGACACTCCACTGCCACTTCTCCTGGGTTACATGCTGCCCAACCGCCCCCCCTCCCCCCCACAGCGCACACCAAAGTGTCCCTGCGCAGCCTTCAGCTGCCCTCATGCCACACCACCCTCATGTCTATTTAGAAGTGCGTCTGCCATGAGGAGGAACCGCAGGCACACACTGCAGAGGGTTGGCACGGCTAGGCAGCGACCCTCTTTAAAAGGGGCGGGGCGATAGCCCACAATGCTGTACAGAAGCAATGAGAAATATAATCCTGTGCCACCGCCATCAGGAGCTGCACACGTGGGCATAGCAATGGGGAACCTATGTGCCACACACTATTCATTCTGTCAAGGTGTCTGCATGCCCCAGTCAGACTGGTAATATGTACCTTAACAGTAACCGCGTTGGTGGTAATGTGGTGGTGACTGCGGACCTGGTAGCGCGGTTTTATGTAGTTGGTTTTCGGAATGCGGCCAGGATTAAGTGGGCCATGGCGGGGGGATGGTGTGGGGGCTCTCTTGTTGTGTCGGTAAAGGTGAAATTCTTGGACTGCCACCAGACGAACCAATGCAAAGGCATTTGCCAAGAATGTTTTCCCTGTTGGAGGAGGAGGGGGATGTTTTTGAGGCACTACGTGTCCTCTCCACGTGTCCGTGGTTATATGCACCTTAACAGTAACCGCGTTGGTGGGAAATGGCCTCGCCGCCATCATGTCTTTGGGAAGCCTCTGTTTCCACACCCCAGAGACATACCATTAGCAGCGGTATAGGCAGAGCCCATAATTAGTAACATTTCAGCCGTAGCATTAGGACAGGCCCCACTAACATATCACTAGCAGCATTATAGGAGGAGCGCAGTCTTCGTTCCATGTCAGCAATAGTAGCACTCAAGACAGGCCCCAGTAACAATTCCGAAGCAGCAGTATAGCGGGAGCGCAGTCTTCGTTCCATGTCAGCAATAGTAGCACTCAAGACAGGCCCCAGTAACAATTCCGAAGCAGCAGTATAGCGGGAGCACAGTCTTCGTTCCATGTCAGCAATAGTAGCACTCAAGACAGGCCCCAGTAACAATTCCGAAGCAGCAGTATAGCGGGAGCGCAGTCTTCGTTCCATGTCAGCAATAGTAGCACTCAAGACAGGCCCCAGTAACAATTCCGAAGCAGCAGTATAGCGGGAGCGCAGTCTTCGTTCCATGTCAGCAATAGTAGCACTCAAGACAGGCCCCAGTAACAATTCCGAAGCAGCAGTATAGCGGGAGCGCAGTCTTCGTTCCATGTCAGCAATAGTAGCACTCAAGACAGGCCCCAGTAACAATTCCGAAGCAGCAGTATAGCGGGAGCGCAGTCTTCGTTCCATGTCAGCAATAGTAGCACTCAAGACAGGCCCCAGTAACAATTCTGAAGCAGCAGTATAGTGGGAGCGCAGTCTTAGTTCCATTTCAGTAGCCTTAGTATAGCCAAGGCCCAAGTTACATTTATGTAGCTAAAGTGTAGGCCAACCCCACACACCTTTCTGTACCATGAGTGCAGGCGAAGAACATACAAATTGCTATGATTACACTGTAGGTGAGGGCCCCAAAAAATTGGTGTACCAACAGTACTAATGTACCTCAGTAAAAATTGGCCATGCCCAACCAAGATGGCAGGTGAATCGCTTTGGTTAATGTGGCTTAAGTGGTAACTAGGCCTGGAGGCAGCCCAGTGTAACGAAAAATTGGTTCAAGTTAAAGTTCCAACGCTTTTAAGCGCATTGAAACTTATAAAAATTGTTCAGAAAAATTATTTGAGTGAGCCTTGTGGCCCTAAGAAAAATTGCCCGTTCAGCGTGATTACGTGAGGTTTCAGGAGGAGGAGCAGGAGGAGGAGGAGGAATATTAGACACAGATTGATGAAGCAGAAATGTCCCCGTTTTGGATGGTGAGAGAGAACGTAGCTTCCATCCGCGGGTGCAGCCTACGTATTGCTTACGTATCGCTGCTGTCCGCTGGTGGAGAAGAGAAGTCTGGGGAAATCCAGGCTTTGTTCATCTTGATGAGTGTTAGCCTGTCAGCACTGTCGGTTGACAGGCGGGTACGCTTATCTGTGATGATTCCCCCAGCCGCACTAAACACCCTCTCCGACAAGACGCTAGCCGCAGGACAAGCAAGCACCTCCAGGGCATACAGCGCTAGTTCAGGCCACGTGTCCAGCTTCGACACCCAGTAGTTGTAGGGGGCAGAGGCGTCACCGAGGATGGTCGTGCGATCGGCTACGTACTCCCTCACCATCCTTTTACAGTGCTCCCGCCGACTCAGCCTTGACTGGGGAGCGGTGACACAGTCTTGCTGGGGAGCCATAAAGCTGGCCAGGCCCTTAAAGACTGTTGCACTGCCTGGGATGTACATGCTGCTCGATCTCCGAACCTCCCCTGCTACCTTGCCCTCGGTACTGCGCCTTCTGCCACTAGCGCTGTCGGCTGGGAATTTTACCATCAGCTTGTCCGCAAGGGTCCTGTGGTATAGCAACACTCTCGAACCCCTTTCCTCTTCGGGAATGAGAGTGGGCAGGTTCTCCTTATAGCGTGGGTCGAGCAGTGTGTACACCCAGTAATCCGTTGTGGCCAGAATGCGTGCAACGCGAGGGTCACGAGAAAGGCATCCTAACATGAAGTCAGCCATGTGTGCCAGGGTACCAGTACGCAACACATGGCTGTCTTCACTAGGAAGATCACTTTCAGGATCCTCCTCCTCCTCCTCAGGCCATACACGATGAAAGGATGACAGGCAATCAGCCGGTGTACCGTCAGCAGCGGGCCAAGCTGTCTCTTCCCCCTCCTCCTCATCCTCCTCATGCTCCTCCTCCTCCTCCTCAACGCGCTGAGAAATAGACAGGAGGGTGCCCTGACTATCCAGCGGCATACTGTCTTCCACCGCCCCCGTTTCCGAGCGCAAAGCAGCTGCCTTTATGGTTTGCAGGGAATTTCTCAAGATGCATAGCAGACGAATGGTGACGCTAATGATTGTAGCATCGCCGCTCACCACCTGGGTAGACTCCTCAAAATTACCAAGGACATGGCAGATGTCTGCCAACCAGGCCCACTCTTCTGAAAGGAATTGAGGAGGCTGACTCCCACTGCGCCGCCCATGTTGGAGTTGGTATTCGACTATAGCTCTACGCTGTTCATAGAGCCTGGCCAACATGTGGAGCGTAGAGTTCCACCGTGTGGGCACGTCGCACAGCAGTCGGTGCACTGGCAGCTTAAAGTGATGTTGCAGGGTGCGCAGGGTGGCAGCGTCCGTGTGGGACTTGCGGAAATGTGCGCAGAGCCGGCGCGCCTTTACGAGCAGGTCTGACAAGCGTGGGTAGCTTTTCAGAAAGCGCTGAACCACCAAATTAAAGACGTGGGCCAGGCATGGCACGTGCGTGAGGCTGCCAAGCTGCAGAGCCGCTACCAGGTTACGGCCGTTGTCACACACGACCATGCCCGGTTGGAGGCTCAGCGGCGCAAGCCAGCGGTCGGTCTGCTGTGTCAGACCCTGCAGCAGTTCGTGGGCCGTGTGCCTCTTATCGCCTAAGCTGAGTAGTTTTAGCACAGCCTGCTGACGCTTGCCCACCGCTGTGCTGCCACACTGCGCGACACCGACTGCTGGCGACATGCTGCTGCTAACACATCTTGATTGCGAGACAGAGGAGGAGGAGGAGGAGGAGGGTGCTTTAGTGGAGGAAGCATACACCTCCGCAGATACCACCACCGAGCTGGGGCCCGCAATTCTGGGGGTGGGTAGGACGTGAGCGGTCCCAGGCTCTGACTCTGTCCCAGCCTCCACTAAATTCACCCAATGTGCCGTCAGGGAGATGTAGTGGCCCTGCCCGCCTGTGCTTGTCCACGTGTCCGTTGTTAAGTGGACCGTGGCAGTAATCGCATTGGTGAGGGCGCGTACAATGTTGCGGGAGACGTGGTCGTGCAGGGCTGGGACGGCACATCGGGAAAAGTAGTGGCGACTGGGAACTGAGTAGCGCGGGGCCGCCGCCTCCATGATACTTTTGAAGGACTCAGTTTCCACAACCCTATATGGCAGCATCTCAAGGCTGATGAATTTTGCTATGCGGACGGTTAACGTTTGAGCGTGCGGGTGCGTGGCGGCGTACTTGCGCTTGCGCTCCAACAGTTGCGCAAGCGACGGCTGGACGGTGCGCTGAACTACACTGCTGGATGGGGCCGAGGACAGCGGAGATGAGGGTGTGGGTGCAGGCCATGAGGCGGTAGTGCCCGTGTCCTGAGAGGGGGGTTGGATCTCAGTGGCAGGTTGGGGCACAGGGGGAGAGGCAGGGGTGCAAACCGGAGGCGCTGAACGGCCTTCGTCCCACCTTGTGGGGTGCTTGGCCATCATATGTCTGCGCATGGTGGTGGTGGTGAGGCTGTTGGTGTTGGCTCCCCGGCTGAGCTTTGCGCGACAAAGGTTGCACACCACTGTTCGTCGGTCGTCAGGCGTCTCTGTGAAAAACTGCCAGACCTTAGAGCACCTCGGCCTCTGCAGAGTGGCATGGCGCGAGGGGGCGCTTTGGGAAACACTTGGTGGATTATTCGGTCTGGCCCTGCCTCTACCCCTGGCCACCGCACTGCCTCTTGCAACCTGCCCTGCTGATGCCCTTGACTCCCCCTCTGAAGACCTGTCCTCCTGAGTAAGCGTTGCACACCAGGTGGGGTCAGTCACCTCATCGTCCTGCTGCTCTTCCTCCGAATCCTCTGTGCGCTGCTCCCTGGGACTTACTGCCCTTACTACTATCTCACTGCAAGACAACTGTGTCTGATCGTCATCGTCCTCCTCACCCACAGAAAGTTGTTGAGACAGTTGGCGGAAGTCCCCAGCCTCTTCCCCCGGACCCCGGGAACTTTCGAATGGTTGGGCATCAGTGACGATAAACTCCTCTGGTGGGAGAGGAACCGCTGCTGCCCAATCTAAGCAGGGGCCCGAGAACAGTTCCTGGGAGTGTTCCCGCTCCTGAGCAGGTGTCATTGTAGTGGAGTGAGGAGGCTGGGAGGAAGGAGGAGCAGCAGACAGAGGATTCGGATTTGCAGCAGTGGACGGCGCAGAACTGCGTGTTGACGATAGGTTGCTCGAAGCACTTTCTGCCATCCAGGACAGGACCTGCTCACACTGCTCATTTTCTAATAACCGTCTCCCGCGTGGACCCATTAATTGGGCGATGAATGTGGGGACGCCAGAAATGTGCCTCTCTCCTAATCGCGCAGCAGTCGGCTGCGACACACCTGGATCAGGAGCTCGGCCTGTGCCCACACCCTGACTTGGCCCTCCGCGTCCTCGGCCGCGTCCACGTCCTCTAGGCCTACCCCTACCCCTCAGCATGCTGTATTACCAGTGATTTGATTTCACAGGCAGGAAATAAATTGGCGCAAGACTGCAGGCCAAATATAATTTTTTCCCTTTTTTGAAAACGAAAGGCCCCACTGCCTCTAGTGAATGAATAATCTAAGTTTAATAACTCCTGCTGTGGCCCTGCTAATGTGTCACAGAACGTGAGGGTAGCAGAGTTATTATAACTCTGGCAGAGCAGGTATTTTTTTTCCCAATTAAGGAAAGCAAATGGCGAAGCCAGCAGTAAACCGTAGCTGGGTGCGTCTGATTTTTAAACGTTGCACACGCAGCCGACACGTGTCCACCGCCCTTAGGACGGATAGAGGCAGGACAAATAGAATTATTTTCAGTTTTTTTCCACCAAAAGGCAGCACTGCGTATATTCAATGAACATGAGAAGTTTAATAACTGTGCTGTGGCCCTGCTAATGTGGCACAGAACTTGAGGGTAGCAGAGTTATTAACTCTGGCAGAGCAGGTATTTTTTTTTCCAATTAAGGAAAGCAAATGGCGAAGCCAGCAGTAAACCGTAGCTGGGTGCGTCTGATTTTTAAACGTTGCACACGCAGCCGACACGTGTCCACCGCCCTTAGGACGGACAGAGGCAGGACAAATAGAATTATTTTCAGTTTTTTTTCCACCAAAAGGCAGCACTGCGTATATTCAATGAACATGAGAAGTTTAATAACTGTGCTGTGGCCCTGCTAATGTGGCACAGAACTTGAGGGTAGCAGAGTTATTAACTCTGGCAGAGCAGGTATTTTTTTTTCCAATTAAGGAAAGCAAATGGCGAAGCCAGCAGTAAACCGTAGCTGGGTGCGTCTGATTTTTAAACGTTGCACACGCAGCCAACACGTGTCCACCGCCCTTAGGACGGACAGAGGCAGGACAAATAGAATTATTTTCAGTTTTTTTCCACCAAAAGGCAGCACTGCGTATATTCAATGAACATGAGAAGTTTAATAACTGTGCTGTGGCCCTGCTAATGTGGCACAGAACTTGAGGGTAGCAGAGTTATTATAACTCTGGCAGAGCAGGTATTTTTTTTCCAAATTAAGGAAAGCAAATGGCGAAGCCAGGAGTAAAACGTAGCTGGGTGCGTCTGATTTTTAAACGTTGCACACGCAGCCGACACGTGTCCACCGCCCTTAGGACGGACAGAGGCTGGACAAATAGAAATATTTTCAGTTTTTTTCCACCAAAAGGCAGCACTGCGTATATTCAATGAACATGAGAAGTTTAATAACTGTGCTGTGGCCCTGCTAATGTGGCACAGAACTTGAGGGTAGCAGAGTTATTATAACTCTGGCAGAGCAGGTATTTTTTTTCCAAATTAAGGAAAGCAAATGGCGAAGCCAGGAGTAAAACGTAGCTGGGTGCGTCTGATTTTTAAACGTTGCACACGCAGCCGACACGTGTCCACCGCCCTTAGGACGGACAGAGGCAGGACAAATAGAAATATTTTCAGTTTTTTTCCACCAAAAGGCAGCACTGCGTATATTCAATGAACATGAGAAGTTTAATAACTGTGCTGTGGCCCTGCTAATGTGGCACAGAACTTGAGGGTAGCAGAGTTATTATAACTCTGGCAGAGCAGGTATTTTTTTTCCAAATTAAGGAAAGCAAATGGCGAAGCCAGCAGTAAAGCGTAGCTGGGTGCGTCTGATTTTTAAACGTTGCACACGCAGCCGACACGTGTCCACCGCCCTTAGGATGGACAGAGGCAGGACAAATAGAATTATTTTCACTTGTTTTACAAGCAAAAGGCCGCACTGCGTATATTCAATGAATAATAACTGTGTTGTGGCCCTGCCTACACAATTCTTTCCCTGCAGTATCAATGGAGGGTGCAATGCTCTGCAGAGGCGATTTTGAGAAGAAAAAAAATATGCAGCACAGCTAACAGCAGCCAGCACAGTACTGCACACGGTTAAATATGGCCCTAGAAAGGACCGTTGAGGTTCTTGAAGGCTACACTCACTCCTAACACTCTCCCTGCCTATGCAACACTTCTGTCCCTAATGCCGGGTGCAACGCTCTGCAGAGCCGATTTTGAGAAAAAAAAAAATTGCCACTGCTAACAGCAGCCAACACACAGCTATCAGTGGCCCTAATAAGGACCTTTGGGGGTCTTGAAGCCTACACTAACTACCAATTCTTTCCCTACAGCAGCTCCGGTACAAACAGCACTGTCCCTCACTAACTCACAAGGCATCTGAGGCGAGCCGCGGGAGGGGCCGACTTTTATATTAGGCGGACACCTGATCTCCCCAGCCACTCACAGCAGGGGGGTGGTATAGGGCTTGAACGTCACAGGGGGAAGTTGTAATGCCTTCCCTGTCTTTCAATTGGCCAGAAAAGCGCGCTAACGTCTCAGGGAAGGAAGTGAAAGTAACCCGAACACCGCATGGTGTTCGTTACGAATAACGAACATCCCGAACACCCTAATATTCGCACGAATATCAAGCTCGGACGAACACGTTCGCTCATCTCTAATAAAGACTGTTTTGTTAATACTCTATATAATTGTCTATTATTAGAGCACTTTGGGGTTTGCAGGTTGTTGTGTTCTTCCCAGCTTCCAACCCCGTCCATCTGCTAACTGGATGGTTACTTGTCCCAGTGTCCTCTACAGATTCCAAAGTCTCCATCTCCACCAGAGACACCTACCTGAGGAGCTCCGATGTCCCTACTTGGCGCTGTCTTTTGGGTTTATGTCCATTTGATGTAAGATGATTTTCCATCATACCCCCTCTGGCTGGCCCATGAGGCTGTAGCTTAGTTCTGCTGCCAGTATTGGTCCTTTGCCCCTCTGCTTGCCATTTAACATGGCAAACTAGCCTCTCCCGCCTTGGTGTCTCACTGCCATCATAAAGGCACCTCCAGCTCTTCACCCCCTAATTTCTCCAGCACAATGCCATGTCATTCAGACTGGGTCAAGCTTCTATCAATCCATCTGCTTATGGACAAATTGCAAGTCTGTATTTAAAGGGTTTGTCCCTTGAATACAATATTTGCTATTAAAATGTACCATAAAACTGTCTTACAGGCTTTGCACCACTTTTATGATGTTTTGAACACTTTTAGACATTTATATGCTACATTGGAAAAATAAGGATGTGTGTTTTCTGAAAAAGGTGTGGCTTTGTGGGAAATGGGAGGGATATAAATGGGACGTCACGTGCCAAAAAGGACACAAAAATGTTGGATCAGAATCTGATGTAAGATGAGCCAACTAATAGGTGGTATCAAGGTTACAAAGAATTGTCTGAGGATGTGCCAGATTTCTGATCCAGTAGAGCCAGTATGGCAAATGTGGCACATTATAATTCTCTCTAGTCTTATATCACATTTAGACACAACGATTATCACTCAAAATGTGCGCAAACGCTGTCTTTTGAGCGATAATCGCTGTGTGTACTTCCTGCAGTTTTCGTTAAGCGGTCGCTGATCGCTGTCTGTCAGCATGCTAAAAGACAACAATCAACCTTATCAGGAATTCACAGCGGGATACAGCTGATACTATTGTTTCAGCTGTATCCCGATCCCTGAACACAGGCGGGGTATGAAGAACACAGCTGTCCAGCTGTGTTCTTCAACCCTCACTCAGAGCGCTCGGCTACATAACAGTCGGGCGCTCCTAGCAGAGAACAGCTGGATGCAGAAGACAAATGGCCCCGCTTGTCTTCTGCATCCCCTGCTCAGAAAGCAAGGTGATTGGTCAACGTTGTGGCTTAAAGGCACACAACGATTATCGTTCGAAAGTCACTCAAAAGACGTCTTTTGAGCGATAATCCTCGTGTCTAAACCAGGCTTAGGTTTGCAGTGTCTAAGCTATTAGAGAAGACTAAGAAATCTTTCACTTTGTTTATAGTTGTTTTCAGCCCATAATTATAGGCTTATTGAAAAATGTTCCTGCTCCCAGGTATTCTAGGATTCCTCCATAAACCCGGTAGAGCAGAGCGAGAAGCAAGACTGAGCATTATGTAACTGACATCCTGTTTGGATGTCGGATGTAATTCTGACATTGATGCCCCTTAGATTGTGTTCAGATGTGTTCACACCAGCACCAACATCAGTATAGGAGGTCTTGTAGGGAGCAGCAGAGGCTAATGAGTCCCAAAAAGTGGGCCACATAAGATGCCTTCAGCTACCCTCCAAAATTCACTGTATGCCCCACTTAGTTACACTTGTATTAAATGAATAGCCTTTATTTAATAGGTGACATTGTGCAAGTGCGGAGTCGATTCTTCTCCCACCTCAGGGATCCACCAAGTTTATGGCAGAACAACTGAAAGGATCCATAAAGACCATAATATTCTCTTATATTACCTCTGGAGGGGTCCACAGATTTTGCATAGGAAGGGGCATAGCAAGATTTTTTATTCTAAATTATATTATTTAATTTCTTCCCACCTCCCTGAGATGCCCACCAAATATGTATAATAGGGTACTAGATAGTATGTACGAAATGTGGGAAGGAGTTCAAGGGGCCCTGGCCTTTTTAAAGCATAGGGCCCAAAATTTGAATGTCTGTTCTGGTTCACACACTATAGAAGACCCCTTCTACTAGGCAACCAGTGGGAATCCAAAGATGGTCTTGGATAAAAACCAACGGGACATAAAATACAGAATGCAGCACACCTATGTGAATGGATGTGGGACAACAACCTGGAATCCACAAGAAAGTCGAGAAAAATCTCCAAAGACAACATAAGGGGTGCATTAAAAAAATAACTTTATTCCTCCAACATGTCAAGTAAGTGAGACATATCAAAAGATCATTTCCTACTGGAGGGGCCGGCACTAATGTGTTTCTGCTCCATGTTCTAGTATTGTTGGATCATTTCTTCTGCATCAACCTCCATACAACCTCCTACATACAGTTGCAATCACAATTATTCCACCCCCATTGTAAATTAGGGTTTTTAGGCAGATTTATGAACTTTCAGCTGTTTGGGGAAAAAAACAAACAAGAATAGTTTAAATATCTCAACACAACTAATGCAGTATAACAAGCGGTTTCTGCAAATTCTACATAAATGAAACTTTTAGGCCTCATTTAGAAGAGCGTGTGCTAGTGTGAATGTAGGTGTGCACAAAACCGGCACGCGAATGCAGGTCCGTGCAGCATTGCTTTCAATGGGGCCGCAGCTGCTGATTTTCTTTCATGGGCCATAGTGTAAATTTTGAACTTCAGAAAAAAAACAACTGGTACATGTGCAAATACGCTCCAAAGTGGTGACCGTATTTGCGCAGTGCACATGTCTGAGGAAGCCCTCAGTGCGCAATGACTGCTGACTGGGAAGTGCTGCTCATTAGGACTCCTTTAGACAAGCGTATTTTAGCGTGTGGAAAAATCCTGCGTGCAAAACGTGGAGAATAGAACCTTGTTTCTTTTTTTTGTCCGCACGGTTCTCGCGGGCGCATAAAAATAGGACCTGCTCTATTTTTTGTGCACTAAAGAATCAAACTATGGGAGGTGCGCAAATGTGCACATATGTACGAGTGGGTATGCACATACCCCCAAACACCGGCACCTAGTTGGCTTGGCGTGGTTTCAAATGGCCTTATGTGCACCTACGCTCACCGGTATGGAGCGCAGTTGCGCATGAACATGTTTTTTTTTTTTCCTCACCGGCCATTCAAACTGCCACAATGAAGGAGTTTGCAAATATAACGGGCAGGTTAATACTACCTGCGGGAAAGATAGGGCAAGTCCTATTTTTTTCTTGCCCGTACTAATAATGGACGAGAATACTGCTGGTGACAATGAAATCAGTGGTTTTGATCTGTCCCGTCATGTGGCCGTCATTAACAAGGCCGCATAACGAGACTAAAACAAGTTCATGTGTTTAAAGGAGTACGGTCATTATAAAAAAAAATAATAATACCGTAATACTTACCTATTCTCCCCGATCTTCTCCTGGCTCCTGCAGGCCTCGAGTCACCTCCAAAAGGCCGGATCCTTTTCTTCATGTGACATAACGTACATACGCAAGTATTCTGCTTTCTGCAGGTCATTGTACGCTTCGTCACTAGTAACCTAGTGAGAAATGTAGAATCCTATGTCGGGCTATTGCAGAGACTGCGCATGCACGCTGTCTCACTGCGGGTGTTCATATACTATTGCTGCAAGACACCAGGCATGCTCAGTCTCTGCATTAGCCCGGCATAGGATTTGGGATTCCCTGGTAGGTACACTGACCTGCAGGAAGAAGAAAACTGCCAATGTACATTACAGAACAGAAAGAGGATCCGGCCGACTTGCGGTGTGGTGACCCGGGACTGCAGGAGAAGATGTGGTAAGAAGACTGACGGGGGTGGAATAGGTAAGTATTGATTTTTTTTTTTCCTAAAGACAAAACCGATTTGATAGTCATTTTATTCAGAATAATTCCTCTGCCCATGTGAACTAGGGGTGCCTGCACCGGAGTACTATTGGTGCGGATTTTAACTGGAAATCAGCTGCATACCCACAGCTGATTTGATTCTATGCGGCGCCCCCCTCCTCTCCTCCAAAGGCTTTCCAATGATGCAGATTTTGACTGTATGGACCTCAGTATCAATAGTGACTGCCACAGTAGCTCCAGTAGTAATAGTTACCCCCCGCAGTAGCCCCAGTTGTAATAACGATCCCTATATTGACCCCAGTAGTAATATTGACCCCCACAGAAACCCTAGTAGTAATAGTAAACCCCATTGTAGCCCCAGTAGTAATAATGATCCCCACAGTGGCCTCAGTAGTAATAGTGAACCCTACAGTAGCCCCAGTAGTAATATTGTCCCCTATTTCGGCCCCAGTAGTAATAGTGTTGCCTGTATTAGCCCCAGTAGTAACAGTGTCCTCTTTATTAGCCCTACTAGTAATAGTGACCTCCCACGGTAGCTCCAGTAGTAATAGTAACCTCCATATTGACTCCAGTAGCAATAGTGACACCCCCACAGTAGCCCCAGTAGTAATAATGACCTCTATATTGACCCTAGTAGTAATAATGCCCCCCACAGCAGCCACAGTAATAATAGTGACCACCATAGTAGCCCCAGTAGTAATAGTGTCCCATATAATGGCCCCAGTAGTAATAGTAACCCCTATATTGGCAACAGTAGTAATAGTGACCCCCCCACAGTAGCCCCAGTAGTATAAGGCCTCATGTCCACGGGGACAGATCCGCAGTGGGTGATCCGCGTCCCATAGGGATGCATTGGACGTAATTTTCCTTTGAGGTGCGGATTGCGTGTGCTGGAAACCACCGGCAACATGCTCCATTTTAGTGCAGGTCTCCCGCAGGCTTCTATTGAAACCTACGGAAGCCGTCCGGATCCACGGCACACCCTCAGCTGAATTCCTGCTTTCCACCGATATTGGCCTTAGTAGTAATAGTGAACCCCACAGTAGCCCCAGTAGGTATAGTGTCCCCTATTGCAGCCCCAGTAATAATAGTGTCCCCTATTGCAGCCCCAGTAGTAATAGTGGCCCCCGTTTTAATAGTGACTCCTATATTGGCCCCAGTAATAGTGACCCCCCCCCCCCCCCCCACGTGGCCCCAGTAATAGTGTATTGACCACAGTAGTAATAGTAACCCTGACAGCAGCCCAAGTAGTAATAGAGACACCCCCCCCCCCCACAGTAGTCCAAGTAGTAATAATGATCCCTATATTGACCCCAGTAGTAATAGTGACCCCCCCCCCCCCCAGTAGCCCCAAAAGTAATAGTGACCCCCCCCCCCCCCTATATTGAGGAGAGGTCCGGGGAGAAAAATCCCAGGTGCACATACAGCCAACAGTATGTGCACCTGTAGTAGTGCCGTTAAGGGATTACCAGCCGAGGAACCGCGGCACCCCCGGCTGATAATCACTATCATGGGCAGCAGCACGCGTGGTTCGCCATCACTGACTTAGACTGTTGATGTAAGGGGATATAATAATTTACATAGTCAAAACTGTGTTCCCCTCCTCCTATTACGCACTTTGCTGCTCATAGTATAGAGTATATATATTTATAATCCATTTTTGCAGCTACGTGTTTCTGCAGGATTAGTATGAATGGACCCTTATGTTTGCAATCATGTTTGTAGGATTAATGTGGTGGTGATTTGTGGATTTAGATCACACTCTTACCTGAAGCTGATCACTGTGATAATATCATGCATCCGTGGGAACCATTTTCATTATTAGTCACTGAAATGTAAAGATGAATCGTTTCACTGTCAACTGATATGTAACACTGTTTAATAGACTACCGCACCGTGTAAAATACTTGTCTGGAACGGACATTTGATAGTGTTGTGTAATTGACCCTTAAGGGTATATTTACACAGGGCAGATTTGTTGCAAAAAAACCCCCTCTAGGCTGAGTCTTGCATAAATCAATTCCCACCCTGCAGTCAAGTCCCCACCCAGATGTACGAAGCTGATTTTAAAGGGGTATCCGCACATTTACATGCCCCACTGTACAGAGTTCAAAAAGGATTGCAATTGCAACTAATTAACACAAATTAAGGTGTCATATCAACCCCCTAAATACCACATCCTAATACTGCTTTGTTGTTAATGTGTAGTCCATGGTTACATCCTGTAGTAGTTCTTCAGGAAAAGCATGCTAACTGGCTTACCTTCTCAGCTATTGCAGTACAGGGGAGGGCACTGGGTGAACCCAGGTACTGTAGTTTGAGGGTAGTTGTGTGGCCCAAAGTGCTGGGACCACTTATTGTGTGGGAGATCCTTGGAGATGTGCCAATTTGGACACAGATGCTTTACAAGGTGAAAGTGAAGGTACAGTAAGTATGCATTCACACTATCTGCACGGTTTGTGTTGCGCATTTGGTGCAGTTTTTAACCCATTTCGAAAAGGATGAAACCTGCAGCATGAATAGCCATGTGGCAGATTTAGAATTTGCAGCACTGTCCAGAAATGGCGCAGAAGTTTTCCTCACCATATAGAGGAAACGTATGAAATCTCCTCCACATGGCTCGTAGCGTAAGTGTATGTTCAGGCAGCAGAATTCGCCATGGAATATTTCTCATGAAGTACCACTACAGAAAAACAGCTGCTTCCAGCTGAGGATTTTTGGCGCAGTTCTGCATGTGGAATTTGCCCTGTTGATATGCAGAAATCCAGGCAAAGAAAATGTCATTTCTAGACGTGGAAACGCATGGAAATGCGATGTCACTCCTTGACGTGGAAACACTAGTCTCCGTGGAATGCCACAAGGATTTTGGCCACTGACAAGGCAAATTAAGAGTGCGGATCTGCGCCAAAAACCATGTGAGAAATAGATTTTGACGCAGAAAGCACACGGAAAATTGTGTTAACAGACTCCAACTGCACCAGGAAAATTCGCCATGTGTGAAGACAACCTTCCACAATCTCAAAACATTTTAAATATAGCTAAATATGGACAAGTCAACAGAAGACACTGGGAAACCTCTGGCAAAGGAAATCCTCTGCACACAATGGGCTCCATGAGTAAAGATAGGTGCAACAAAAATAACAGCAATGTCCATAACAATGAGAGTAGCAGGTTAGAAAACAAAGGATCCGACAGGTGCCTCTGCGAAAAGGCTCCACTATTTATCTGTACATCTATACATGAGCCCCATGTAGGCTTCTTGCTAAATATAAAATTGATAGGAAGGTATCAGATTTAACTATCATTGAGAGTTGCGTAATGATTGTGGTATATTACAGCGATCACTGGGCTTATTTAGCACTCTATCCATATTGGATACTAAGATTATCTAAGGCTGGCATTTGTGTAATAAATAACTAGTTATGTGATCAAAAATTGCATGGCGAGTTCAGAACTAGTTATTTATTACACAAATGCTAGCCTTAGATAATCTTAGTATCCAATCTGGATAGAGTGCTAAATAAGCCCAGTGATCACTGTAATATACCACAATCATTATGCAACACTCAATGATATTCTGACCATCTTAGGCCAAAGCTTGTGGCTCACCTGAACTCACCATGCAATTTTTGATCACATAAGTTTCTTGAGCACAAAAAGTTGTCTCATTCCAAAAATAATTTACCTTCTCATGATTTCTAAACTAATTATACATCCATGCAAAACTTACACTTATTTAATTATTTGACCTCCGCGAGTGCATAGGACCTTCACAGGCATTGATATTTTCCCATCTAGAAGGTCTGGGAACAAAATGAAAAACATCGAATCTTGTAGAGCAAAAAATTCTCTTCCAAATAGAACAAAAATGAAAAAAAATAAAAATGGAGTACATTCCGATTTTCGCCTTTGAAAAAGGGAAAAATAAGCAAAAAAGTGTTTTTTGCCATTTTTGACTCATTGTATCTTAAGAGCTATGCATCCTTTTGGGTCCATAATGTGAATAATGAGAAACATTTCTATGGAGTACACATTGATAAATTCATAGCTGAGTTGTATTGCATTGATTACGAGTTATTACTGCTTAAAATAGGAGTTTTATTTTGCGCGATAGAATTTTTCAGCTACTTTGACATGCAATGGTGGCAGAATGATGATAAGAGTGGCAGTCTGAGTAGCTTAGCTGGATTCAGCACCAAAAGTTCTCCTAGTGTGTGAAGTTTCATTGCTCTAGAGTCATTGGAACTGGCTTGGCAATGGATTGAAATCGCCACTTTTTTCAGGTTGCTCGCTGTAATCACATGACAACCCCCTAGATTAAGACCTGTAGCTCGTGAACCAAAGCACTTTGAAGCCTAATATTCTGGCTATCTTAGTTTAGGGTCAGGGTCTATCTTTGTGCAAAGTTTCATTGAAATCTGAGATGGTAGACCGGGAGCGTTGGTTGAACTGACACGGAATGACCCTATAAGGACTTTCGTACATAACCAGCTACGAAAATCTAATCTACGCTGCATACCCCTTTAGGGACACTGGCTCTCACAAATCGGAGCCTCCCTGTATAGAGATTAGACCTGTGACTCCCGGAATGCCGCATAAAAAAAAAAAAAGTCAGCAAGCTTTTCGTGGATCAGTTTCAGTGTGAATCCACATTAGAACGGGAAAATCCAGCGATCTGGGTGACTTCCAACAAGGCCTGGTCATCGGTTCCAGACTAGCCGGGGTCAGAATTTCATACACGGCAAAACCTGTGGCGTTTGCTTGTTGTTGTGCAAGAAGGGATTCTCCAGACGTAAACATCTCGCTGGCAAAAAGGGGGTCAGAGGAGAAGATCAAGACTAATTTTTACAAACAGGCAGTCAAGCAAAACAGAGCCGAGTACAACACTGGTGCTCCAACTAATGTGGCAACTCGTTGTTCCTCAGCACGGGCGGGCTAGAGTAGCACACAGCCAGTTCCACTTCTATTTCTATTAGACCGCAAAGAGACATTCCAGTGGGCCATAGGCGCAAAATTTGGATTACTGAGAGTGGAAAAGCATCATCTGGTTAGAGGAATCCAGATTTCTGTTGTCCATGCCGATGGGAGGTCAGAATTTGCACAAGCAGCATGAAATAGATGGTGGGGAAGGTTTTCTGGGTACATCCAGGGTCCTCCTATTTCTGTGGATGCACGCCGAAGGTAGTCTATTAGAAACGCCCATCTAGTAGTGTGATGACCATCACAGTGGCTAGGCTTATAGGCCATTTATAAACTGAATGAACACATTAATTCATGAAAGAACATACAAAAATGACAAAGCATCTATAAATATATAGCTTTTATTCTGAATATTAAATAGTGTTTTAAATTACAAGCAGTTGAATCACACTATGCATGAGAATCAAATGTACAGTAAAAATTTTACAAATTAAAAAATGTACACCATTTAAAGACCATTATATCTGGAAATTCATCCAATAAAGATATTGCCATCTACCTTACATACTTTATGTAAATTACAAGAAAAACAATCTCCTGCAGCCTATAACCTCCCCGTCATATATGAGATTGCACTTCCATCACTTATGCATATACAGCTGTTGTGCAAGGCAACACGATCCGATCAGCAGAATCACTGGAATTCAAGTTCATTTGTCCTTCGGTAAGAATAGTCGCTATAACCTTTATAAAGCTGCTGATATTACCTTGGATTGAAAGTCAAAGTCCAATCTGCCATGTTCTAGAGATAAAGACATAAATCCCACCAGCGTATACTTGAGTTAAGGCAATTTACACAAGTGTTTGCGCCTCGGAACCCCCTCCCCCACCCCACCGCCATTCCATAATTTGCACACATACTGGATATTCAGTACAAGGTAGTGCTTTACAGCTGGATGCAAAATAAATCAGCATGCTTTAACCTCATATTTATAGCAGAATTCAAGGTACGATAAGAATTAGAAATACTGAAAGGATTGCACTTTGCTGGTTACTACAGAAAAAAAAACAAGGTCAGTGCAGAGATCAGAACCAAGAGAGCAACACATTGAGGTACATCGTCAAGAACCTGCGTATGGGTAGCAGTACCGAAATGCTGCTTGTTGTGGATTTTGGCTTCCCCCCGCCTCGTGTGTTACCAGCGCACACATGTCCACTCATATTGCTTCAAAAAGTGTAACTACATGTCAAGGAAATAATAAATTAGAGCAGGTCAGTTAAACGTCAACTGTGGAGTGCTACAGGGAGGCCGTCACCAGTATCAGCCCCTTTAAATATAAACAAATGCTCACGCTAAGCAACACCCCCCTAGGCTGGACTGGTAATTCTAGGGGAGCTGCTTAGTCAGGGCAAATGTACTCCTCTAACTTGTGTTTGTGAAGGCATTTTTAGAGACCCCAAATGGAGAAAAAAAAAAGGGGGCTGTCCAAAACCAGGACCGCTCCAGTCTACAGGTTGTTCCTGGTATTGCAGATCAGCACTATTCAAGTGAATGGAGGGGACTTGCAATACAAAATGCAACCAGCAGACAAGAGTGGAAAAGCTTCAAGGGGCAAAAAAAAAATAAAAAAAAAATTCTAAATCCTGAACAACCTCTAAGAACAAAAAGAAACAATACAACGGTTTTCGCTTGTACGTTAGGAGAAGAAATAAACAGCACTTTGTATTTTATCACTATTAACATTACCTCAGGAAACAGGACTTTAGGCGACAACATCTACAAGAAGCAGCATTAGGGGTCATGCTGAGATGTGGACAGACTATTCTGTTAATAGGGGAAACAGTCAAGTACAGGTATAGAGTTCACTAGACTTTACATATATTCGTATATACATGGCATCTAGAAACAAACTAGTTCTGCTCAGTGTTACTTTGCTACTGCATTCCCATTGTACATTTGTGGAAAAAGTAAAAAGGCAAAAAGGAAATATTACCCTCCTGATGCAGCGCTACATTTTGCAAAATGTTTATTTTACACAGTTGCAAAACAAATTCAGTAGTGGTGATCATGTTACTATTGGGGCTTATTCAGACTAATCCCTGCCCCCGCCCGCCCCTCCCATTGCAAACAGTGGCGAGGGCCGGAGAGGGGGCGGGAGCTCAGTGCATTGCTCCCATTCCGTCTTGCCTCATCCCCCTGCAGACAGGAACAGCGTATATCGGCCGGGCGTGAAAACCGGCTGATATACGCACGTCGGAATAAGCCCTTATGCTCATTAATCTATTATTTTGGTTTTCATATGGTCAGAGAAATGGCTTCACCACATTTATAACCTGTATCAACACTTTGACCTACTGGAAAGCAAGACAGAGGCCACTTTTTGGACTCCAACACCCCCATTCTCCAGTAGCATCTCCTCTTTGGTCCTCTTCACTGTGACCCTGATATCATCTAGTGAGTGCACATAGTCCATATGAGAGGACAGTATTTTCTAGCTATGGAAAGACCATGGTTGTTCTATAACAGCCCTTATGTGCAATGTGCACTATGCAACCCATTTGTAATTGCTCCAATGCATCTAAAAATGGGCAAAACATATCCTACGGTTTTGTGTATACAGCTCCTGTTTAGACATACATGTAAAGTTACAGGCTGCAAACAAACCTTGGGTAAGTTTGATCCTCAGTTATAATGCTTTCGATCTATCCACAACGCTTTCCATTTGGTAGGTTAGGGAGCTACAGATTGGAAGCACGACTGCAGGATCAGACTACACAGGAACCATTTGTAGTCTGTTACCAAAGAGACACATAGGCTTGCATAACAGCTGTAGACACAAAACCATGAGATTTTTTTTTTTAAACATTTGCAGATTTACTTCATTTTAGATACATCGGGGCAGCACAAGAAAAAAATGGTTGTGCAAGGATTTACAAGTCTTTAATAATGTAGCTCATTTTATGACCGTTATACTTTCTCCACTATCACCAACTTAACTAGACATCAGTATAACAAAGCAATTTTTGTTCAAAAACAAAAAAAAAAAATGCATTTATAAAATTTGCTGGAAAAAAACCCTACCTCTAGTACCACAGAGCCTGTACAACTGGAGAAGTCGTAAGCACTAACCGTAAAATAAACCTAAAGATCCACAAATACACACTGCAAATATAAAGACAATGAAATCAGCAGTATGATCTGCACCAACACAAAGGGCAAAAAACCCACTACATTTTGAGACATTTCTCAATATAATACATAGCTCACAATATACTCTCGATAGCAGCAGAGATCTGACCAATCCAATCATGGAATAGGTCCGTCAAGTTTAATAAACCGATTACAAGAAATAAGGTAAGTGCAGGATCAAACAGAACAGTTGTGGCAAATTTTTCCTTTAGCCAAAACCAGCATTGAAAGTGAAGTAAACTGTATGAGCCTGGACAAACGGGGAGAAAAGTAGTTTCTGTAGAGGAAAGCTATTGGGAATTAAACTCAACTCCAGCAAATAGGACCCCCATTATGGTGCTAGCTTTCACTACTACAGAAGAGGACTATGGTGTGTGGGTGTCAAACTCAAGGCCCTTTTTGCGATTCTTAGGCCAATTCCCCAACCAGTCTACATTTAAAGCAATTTCGTCTTTAGGCTGGTGACACGTTTTTGCAGATGCAATACACGCTGGTGTGCCACTGGCCTAGCTCAAGTCTACTGCTTTATACTAAAGGGGTCTAATTTAAAAAGGTTATCCCACTTTTAGCAGTTTTGCTGCATGAAGTAACCGTTCCATACACTGCACAGTGGCCTTGTTTGGTCCTATGCACTTCAATAGAACTCAACCTGTAGTACCAACCCAGAGCCCCTCTGTAATGTAAGTAGCCATCCACCTCACGCAGCAAAATGGCTAAAGGTGGGATAACCCATTTAAGAGGAGTGTCAGTGTTAGTCAGCATTAAAGGCCAAATTCACATATTACATTTTTGTTCTTTTAAATCCAAAAATGAGGAATATAACGAAAGCTTTCTCTTTTACTCTTTTTGGTTCTGATGTCTGTTTTGTTAAAATTAAAAAAAACATAAATAAAATGAAAAAAAAAATAAAAATGTAATAATCGCAACATGTGAATTAGGCCCGGAGAATAAGAGGATTTAAAAAGGCCACATCAAGTTCTCCTGACATGCTTGTTTCAGTTAATACACCTTGTTGTGCCATTCCTCTGGAAATCTATGAATAAATTGAGAACTGAGCCTTACTATTCTTCTACACAATAGGATGGGCCTGTTATCAAGCTTGAGACTGCCCATACACACAAAGGCTCTCCGCTGCAAACACATGCGGGTCTCTGTCGATTGCTGTGCAGCACCTGGGCTTCTCATTCTTTCACAGACAAGTCCAAGTGTCATCTGGCAAATCAGCGGAAATCCTCCTTTGTGCTAGAAATAAGCTACCTTGACCAGGTCTAATCAGCTCCGACAGATTCAGAGTATGTAAGGTGCTGCCGCATTCACAAGGAGAACTCAGTTGTCTTTTTATACTATACATATTTTCCCATACGAAATAACAGGCACAAAGCAGATCTAAGTAAAGATGCTCCAAAATCCACTAAACAAGACGTCAGGAGAGCGGACAGATCCTCAAACGACGAAACCGTGGTGCAGTAAATTGTGTCATATCAATTCCCAAAACCCCATAGAGCATGCAACAAGACGACTCTACCGATAGAGCTAGCGGTCGTAATTATCCAACCCATGTCTAGACTGGGATTGCAGGTAGATAAGTCGGCACCATCCGTTCAGTAAACTCCACTGAGTGTCCACATACAATATATAATTTCTATAAGACGCAGAAAGGAGATCTGGAAACCTGAAACTAAGACGGAAGTATTGCTGTTAAAAAAAGAAAAAAAAAAGATACAGCATATAAGAGACCGAGATTGGGATTCTCAGCAGCAGCTTATTACACAATGTACAATGCAAAGAACAAATATCAACACATTCATACAGATAAAATCTAGAACAAGCAGTGTTTTTTTCCTCTTAACAGTTAAAAAATTCTGTACACATTGATATGCAAGAAACATTACAGTGCAATAATAAGCAATACATGGGGCTTTAAACGTCATTGGATACACATGGTCACTTAGTCATTTATCGTTACATAAGCACGGACACTGGAGAGAAGCTTTATATTCCTGTATGTACAGATCCTGTAAATTACACATTATTTGGGCACAGAGATGTAGAGTTCCCAGCCCCGACTGCATTTACATCTTCACATATAGACAGTAGCAGCGCGGGGGCCGTCAAGCATGGCTGGAGGAGTGAAGTTGATGATTTGGATTGCACAATAGTCATTTACACTGTACATTTTACATGCGGCACATGTCCCCAGGCCTCGGTAAGAGATCACAACATTGCACGTGTGTCCTCCGCTTAATACGTGGTTAGCAGGTGGATAGTCAGTCTTTCTCACCATCTTCACTGCTCCCTGGTAAGAGAGAGAACAATATGAGAAGACATCTTTGAAGGAAAATAGATAAAGTACTTGCACAAGATTAGAAAAAAAAACATGTCTGTTTTGTTCCAGAAACAGCGCCACACCTGTCTGTGGGTTGTGTCGGATATTGCAGACCAGCTGTAGTAACCCCTTGCGGACATGCGCCATACATGTACGTACAATGGATGTTGGGTACTAGTGTATGGAGAAGGCTCAGGCGCAGAGCCTGGTCCATATGCGGGGGACACTGGCTGGCTTTGACAACTGACACCTGGCCACAAAAGCCGGGATAGAAGACAGCACCGATCCCAGCAGTCTAACCATTTAGATGCCGCTGTCAATACTGGGGGCTCTCCCCTTGATTGTGGATTGCCAGTTAGTTAGCAGGTTAGCCTGCGGCATTGTAAAGGATTCCAGACCTGTTAATTTCTATTAAAAGGAAGACATTAACTAGGCGATGCCAAGACACTGCTTTTTTGGTTACATAGGCTCTATGAAAGAAAATCTGAATAAAGAGGGATCAAGAAGTTTTCTATAGTCCTCTACGAGTCCATGAGAGGAGCAAAGACAGCCCCCAGGTGAGCACTACAGCCCCCTTGTTCTAGTTATCAGTGGGGGTCCCATCTGACTTGGCTAGTCGCACTGACCGATCATATGCTTAACACATGTGCAGTTCCTCTGCCAGTGAAGCAGTGCATTGTTTTTTGTTGACTGGCTGAGAGGGATCACAAGCCCAGCTCCTCACAGCCGATCATCTTTTGTGCCAAGGACTTGTGGAACCAGTAACGTGCACCCTAAAGGCCTGTTTAACATACAATGCACACGCTATTGCAGCCATTGGTCCACAGTGCAGGAATTTGTACATTTTACACAATAGTCCAAAGCACCTGCTAGCTTACTATTATATAAAGACAATGCAAAAGCTCTTTAAGGAGGAAGGAACTCAGAAATAAATGAATGATACAAGTAAACAAGAGATACACTTGTCCAGACTGTTTATCAGTCTGCAAGATCTGCGTGTTACTAAAGCAGTCTCGTAGGAATCTTTCAAAAAATACCAGTATTAAGGCCCATTAGATACTACTATTATCGCTCAAAAGCCATCTTTTAAGCAATAATCACTGTCTAAACACACGCTCATCGTGCACTTTTCATTTATCGCTGGCTTCAAGCCAGCTTGAAAGTCATTGTGCGGTCTTATCAGACCGCATGTGAGTTCTCCACGGGATAGCGCTGGTAGTATTCTTTCAGCTGCAGTCCCGCTTGAGAACAATGGAGATGAATGCAGATAACAGACCTCCAGCTGTTATCTGCATTCAGCAATAGGTTTCATTTGCATGCTAATAAGCTACTATGTAGCAGAGTAGCTAGTCGTTTATGCAAAATGATCGCTTAAAACGGTCACTCAAGTTCTCTTCTGAACGAATTTTAATCGATCTTTCCGTTTAAACGGGCCTTTACTGTTGAATTTGCAGAAACATTGTGTATTTATTTTTATTTTTTTGAGAAAGCAGTAAAACTCATCTAGTAGTTTCTACTGCCACATGTCTTCCTTACAGTTAGTAGCAGTAAAACATTAACTGCAGCAACAGGTTTCCACCTGCTCTTCTCTCATACCTGCACACACATCTGCTTCAATCACACATTAGTTCAATGTCACTTTACAGCTAATCTGGAAATGGTAGGAGCAGCTGATGTTTTCGCCATTATAAGGTTTTGTCTTATCATCAATTTTGTAGCACTCAGCCACTTTTAATACAGAAAATGTAATGTCAGTAGCCAGTTAAAACTTTGTATTTGACTTCAACAGACCTTTCCTTGATTACAAATCTTGCAGGAAGCAGGGAATGTCATAAAATATAGGTGTTACCTGGAATATCCCCCACTGCTGCTGTGCCTGATAGTGATCACACATGGCTAGCTGCAGCAGACAGTGGCAGGATCTCACTGCACCAGTAAGTAATCGGTATTGTGGCATTTTATAGCAGCCCTTGCTCAAGATATTTTTCATCACTCATCCCTGACACTTTCATGTTAAATATGAGACTTTATATGCATACAATCACTTACCACCCTGCTCTATATCAGAGTCCGTTAGATGTGTGAGAGAAAAATTAGCTATGTTTGCCGGAGAAATCGAGAATCTTGAATAGAAAGGTGCGGGTGCGTGTGTCCAGCTCTGATCGGGACTCCGAGGTGGTGGAGGAGGGGAGAAATATTTTGATGGGTTGACAGATAGTTTGGTGCCAACTGGGTTTGTTGCTGGTTTGTTTATAAAAGCTGGCTCGGGAGATGTGAAGTCGTCCTCCCATTCAAAACCGCCACCTAAGAATACAAAGAGCTTAGAAGAGTAACACTGCACACAAAATAGTATAATTGGGATCACAGTCAAGCTTTTAGTTATGCCCGAAGAAACACTTTAATCACTTAACGCTCCGGGGCGAACATTAAAGTACTGAGGGTTTGAGATTTGTATGGAGGGGGATCGATCCCGCTCCGCTCAATGCAGGTGGCACCCACCCACAACAGCTCTGATCAGCACAGCCGCTGATTGCCGCTGTTAGGCCTCCAGCACACGGGCGGATTTGCATTGCGGCGCAAACACTGCCCCATAGCATGCAATGGCAAAACACCATTTCATCTTCATGAGCGGAAATGGATTGAGATTTTCTGCTCTCCGAGAAGAAATCTCAGCATGCTGTAATTTTGTGTGGGTTACACACAGGCCAGCTTTCATTGAAGTCAATGAAAGCCATCTGTCCCGCAGCGAGCACTGCAGAATCATCACGGGATCTGCGTAATCACAGAGCGCCGACACCTACTGCGCATGTGCGACGGAGTACCGGCCAGCCCATCCGCAGCACTGAACAGAAAACCCCTGCCCAAACTCCACTGCAGGAATCCCGCATGTGGGGTCCGACCTGTCCGCGTGCAGGAGGCCTTTAGCATTTAAATTCCCTGATCAGAATTGAGATCATGGGATGCCGTTAAGTTGTCATGGCAGCCAGGGCCCTTCTGAATTCCACCCAGGGCTAACATTGCAAATAGTCGTACGCACTCTAAAATGGTACCAATAGAAACTACAGGACGTCGCCAAAAAAAAAATTAACCCTTACATGGCTATGTCAACAACAACATAAAAAAAAGCTATGGCTGCCAAAATATAATTAAATTTGGTATTGTAGTAATCGTACTGACCCATAGAAGTTATGTCATTTGTGCTGCAGTGTGTATGCCGTGAAAACAAGACCCCGCCCACACCCTTTCCCCGCCAAGATGGCAGAATTTACTTTTTTCCCCTCTATTTTACTCTTAGAATGTGTTGTTTTTGTTTTTTGTTTTTTTAAAGATTTTCAGTACATCATATGGTACATTAAATAGTACCATTGAGGACTTATTTTTCGCGGGACAGCTACATTGATGGATAAGTTATGATTTTTTTTTTTAAACGTGGCAGGGAAAAACAAAAATTAAGGGAGAAGAAAAAAGAAAAAAAGGACGCTTCATTAAGTGGTTAAAGGAGTTGTCCCACAAAACAAAAGAATCATTCTTTATCCACAGGCCCCCACTGATCACCTAGTTGTCACTGTGGACAGGGAATAAATGTTTTGTGGGATAATCCCTTTAAAAGATTCAAGTATACAGAATTATGGCAACTGAAAAGATCTCCTACCTTCTTCATCAGTAGAGCTTTCAGAATTTGTAAATCTATAGCCAGGGGCAGATGGAGACACTGGACTGCTGTTACTGGACATTTGACTGCTGGTGTCCACTGCTCGAGTTCCTAGTTCTTTGGTTGGGGTTTCCTAATTTAAAGAAAGGTTGATAAAGTGAATGGGTGTTTAACATTAATAGTACAGAAAGACTGGGTAGTGCCTCTGGCATGGAGGCTACCCTTCTGTTCCACATAAGAGCCCCTGGAGTAGAAACTCCAACCTACGATGTAAGTGGCATAGATTTACACCCAGATCACTGTGTAACCAGCTTATAAATAATGCAATTTCCCTACAAGGTACAGTACACAAAATTTGGCCAGCACGATTTCCTGGAAGAAATTTACCTGATCAAATAGGTAGATTGTAACGTCATCAAAAAAGGAAACCGCTTTGCTGCTCTTCTTCTCTTGCTTGTCTGATGCCGGTTTGCGCACCTTCATTAGGCTTTTTAAGTTTTTCCCATCATCGGTTTCCATGTGCACGACGGGAACTGGATGGATAGTGTCGTCATCACTGTCAGAGCTAAAACTGTGAAGGTTAAAAGCTCTTATGTCATCATCCGAATCGTCACTGTTTTCATCCTCTTCATCGGCATCCATGCCATCCTCGGATAAGTCAAGCAAGCCAGAAGCATCCAGCTTCCCAAGGTATTTCCCTTCCATATCACGTTCTTTAAGTTTCTGTCCTTCACTGTGGCTCAAAAATGGCATATCTTTAATTGCACTCACTGAGCAGAACACCTCAGAAGGACCGAAGGGGTTGACAATTTCCTCATCGTTTTCCAATGTGATGTCATCAACAGATGGAAGAGGCAAGATTTGCCCAGAATGGTCTGAATTCAAGGACTGATTTGCAGCCCACTCCCCTGGCACAAGAACCTTTCTAGGAAAGCCTCTAGTTGTCTCTCCCAATACTTCCCTCTCTTCTGATGGTAAACTTGTAGTGTCATTTTCAATGCTTCCGATTTCTGACGCTTCGACTTTCTTTTCCGACTCAGAATCATTATCAGAGAAATAAGCAGAGTCTCGATAGGAATTGTTAACATTGGTAGATTTTTGCGTTTTCGTATCAAGTTCCTCGTCATTGACATCGAGGTTGTTTTGCCCAATTTCTGATATTATGATAACAGGTGCAGCAAAAGAAGACACTTCTACGTTGGTTACGGTTTGGCTGGAGGCGCCATTTACCACATGTGAAGTCCACTCTGGAGATTCAAGGTTCTCAGTCTCATAGCCGCTATCAGCAGGCTTGTCAGATGGTATGAATTTGTGTGAATCGTCACCCTCTAAAATATTCTGAGCATCTAGAGAGTCTAGAGAGTCCGGAGTTCCTACAGATGGTACTAATGATTGTGTACAGTTTGATACGCTATCATCTAACAAGCTGTCCTGACTGGCTGAATCCAGTGAAGCAGAAGTTTGCACAAGAAGAGAAGATCTATTAAGATCTCCGTTGACATGTTTTTCCGACTTTTCAGCATCTAGTGTGGAAAGCTCATGAACCGGTTCAGAAGAGACTTGTTCATTACATGTGACATCATCATGAACCTCATCAGTATCAACATGATCAAAGGATCTGTACAGATCAATACTCTCTGTACCGGCTAATGGAAGCCTCGATTCAGCTGTGTCAATTGTAATAATGTCATCAAGTTGATCTCTTAGTTTGTCCTTGGCTGTGCTTTCAAGTTCCTTTCCAGAAAGTTGTGGGTCTGTGGAAAGTTCTTGGAGAAAATCCTTATGTGCAGTAGAACCTGGTTGTTCAATTAGACCTAACTGTGCCAAGTCTGTTATTTGAGCATTTTCCGGTTTGCCTGACAACACTTCACCTGAGAAATTAAGGAAGGAAGTATCAAGTTCCGCCAGTGTAAGCTCAATGTCCAAATTCCTAGCTTGTTCGAAAATGTTCTTTGAGCCAACATTACTTTGCAATAACTTGGGATGGTCAGACAATAGATTTTTCTCTTGCAAGAAGAAAAAATTGTCTGAGAGTTCTTCCAACTCTGCTAATCCCAACTTCGGATCTGAAATATTGTCAAAGAGTAAAGTATTAGTGTCAAAAACATGTTCTCCCTTCTTTAAAAAATTAGGCTTTGAACCAGTCAGGGGAGATTGATGATCCCGTCCGTTATTTTGTTTTGTTAAGTCAGAAAGACACAAATCAATAGAGCTATTGTCCGATAGGTCGGCATTGTTTACAGTTTTATGGAGTGGAAAATCGGGGCGACCCGAAACATAAAGGTATTCAGGAATACTCGACTTATTGGACACTGCTGAGCAATTGTTATTTTTACTGGCTGCTGCGTTACCAAGGTCAGTCAGAGCAATAAACTGTAGATTTTCATCTTTCCATTCTTTGCGATTGCTGCGGCCATCGAAGTCCAACTTGCCTTCGCCTTGCTCTTCTAATCGAATGTAATATTCATCAGATACAGAAGCATTGTGGGAATCAAAAACTGGAACCACCTCCGGCACAGAAAGGGCATCTTCTCTGCTGGCCTGATCCGGCTTTCCTTGCCCTAACTCCGATTTCTCAAAAACATCTATGGGCACAGGGAAAAATATGCTATTATAGTTGACTGTAGTGTCAGAGTCCGAGTGACTGTGCTCTTCAAAATGATCCTCTTTGGCTGCTTCCCACACATACTCAAAGCTGAGGCCTTGGCTCGTTTCAGTCACAGTAAGAACTTCATCCAGTTCACGGCCTAATTCATCACCGGTGAAGTGCTCCAAGATAGGAAATGCCAGATTATTTACTGCAGGTTGCCGACTATTAGTGTTTGGTTTAAGAGAATTCCAGCGTTGTTCAAAGTCCGCTTCAGTCTCCCTTTGGCTTTGCATCCGGAGGTATGTCAGTAGTCTGTGGACTTCTTCTGCTGTGAGTCTCTTATCTGGAGGTAGCCAACAGAACTGCAAGACTTCAAACCTTCGGTGAAAAGAGAGAGGAAAGAATGTTAGATGGCGAATGCTGATATATCTTTTTTTTCTTAAAGTTTATATTGGAAGCTATAGCAATACCAGATGGAAGTAACAAAACCAACCTTACCAATAACCAGGGATTATTCCCATTTTTCGCTGAATCTAATGCAATTGTGTAAGCTCCCGGAGGCGACCCCCTACTGCTTCCAGTATTTGGTCGCAGATCTGTGCCTTACAATCGCACTTTCAGTGACTGGTAACTTTTGGTTCTACGGCAGTGAACGTCTGCACTGCGAATGTGTGCCAGCCGGCATATCAGCGGCAGCGGAAAAGAGAGCGGAGAGGTAAGCTGGGGTCACCGGGTCGAACTCCGCTGCGGAAATCCCGCATGCGGGCTCCGACCTTCCCGTGTGGAGGCTGCCTAAGTCCGGTCTCACATGATTGGCTTTGAATAGCAGAATCCGCGTCTGTCACCTGCATGGACGATATGCAGTATTCCATATTCATAAAAAAAAAAATAGAACATTCACATGTTCGCTCACATTCGCAGTCATGGGTTGTGATTTCCACTCATGGAAATAAAATCGCAGCATGTTCTATTTTTGTGTGGATTCTGCACAGACGGCTTCCATTGAAGTCAATGGAATCCCTCCGACTGGCAGTCCATCCGCAATTGACAATCGTGGGTAGCTGCATCATCGCAGGTACCCAATGAAAAGTCAGCTTAAAACAACCGCGAATGACCAATGAGTGAGGTTCTCGCATTCGCAGTGAATGATTATCACTCAAATTTTTTAAACGAA
Source organism: Eleutherodactylus coqui (assembly GCF_035609145.1). Lineage (NCBI taxonomy): Eukaryota > Metazoa > Chordata > Amphibia > Anura > Eleutherodactylidae > Eleutherodactylus > Eleutherodactylus coqui. The sequence continues at coordinate 128,322,725 of NC_089844.1, read as the reverse complement.
TTTTGAGCAATAATTGTTAGGTGTAAATGGGCCTTAACCCATTTAGGACCAAGCACAGCAAATATACGGCGCCTGGTGCCGGGCTTTAAGCCCAGCCGTATGTAAAATTACAGCAGGGATTAAAGCCTCCTGATTCTGTAATCAATCAGAGGGTAGGATGGGTTATCAGCTGTTCTTTACTGCTGATAACCTGGAGGAGAAGGCAAGAGGGGTTTTTAACCCTTTCTGCCTTCTCCTTCCCCGAGTACACAGTGTTCAATGAGCGCTGTGTACTAGAAAGTGAAAGTGCAACTTACACTACGGGAGCCCGGGGGTCACGTGACCGCTGGGATTCCCTGCAATAGCAGAGCTGCAGGGCCGTTTTAGACCCTGACCAGCTCTGCCAGTGACTAATATCACCAGAGGGGATGTTTTTCCCTGTAACTGGGGCTCCTATAGATGCCTCAGCTACAGTGGGAAAATGTCAAATAAAAAAAACCAAAACACACATGTGAATGTCCCCCAGGTCTTATATGACATCATGGGGGGGGGACATAGATAGTAAAAAACTTAATTACATACATCAGTAAAACAAAATTACAGAATTAAACAATATATACATAAGAAAGAAAATAACCCAAAGCCGATGCCAACCAAAACAGTCGCCGTTTGCACCCTGTAATCCAAAACCATACATACTATATATCTAAATGTCCAAAACAAAATGGAGAACCCGTTCCCATACTTTATTATAGTGTAGATATACTAACTGAAGAAAAATAACTAGAACTGATTTTTAAAAAAATATATTTTTTTTAGCTTTTTATCCGCAATAATACAAAAGAAAAAAAAAGTGGAAAAAAGGATAAACAAAAAGCCCTATATGTCACGGAAAAAAAAAACACAGCAAAAATAATTTTGGGAGCTAAAGGAAAAAAAATAAATAAAATAGGGCAGTAAAACCGCCACATGGGTAAAAATCCCTAAAAAGCGTCCGGTCCGCAGGCTGGGTTCACACAGGATGGATTTTCCGCGGACATCCTAGCCCAATCATGGGTGTAGCAATAGAACTGCAAAAAAAAAAAAAAAATAGATTTCTCCTCTTCATGAAACAATTTTTAGACGTCTTGTTTGAGGTTGTCATTAAACTGGAAGTGCTGGTGTTGCAGGTTCTCTCAAGTTCAGATAACGATTCAAATCCGCTTGTGCTGTGCTGAGCTTGTAGACTGAATGCTTCACAATCTCCTAATCTAAATGCTGGTAGAGATTCCGTGTTATGCCCCAGCATATATGAGTGAGCTAGTGTTACCCTGGTTAGTTGATTTCTGTCTCAAACTCCTCGTCTCATTTTACGCAGATGGTCATGTGATCTTAATTCTGATTAGTTTAGGATTTACTTGGTTAGCAGGGATGGGGAAAAAAAATGTGTTTTTGCCAGAGTGGCGCTTTAAAACTAGGTAAAGTACACAGTAAAGAACATTTATCTTCACAAGAACAAGGGCATTACCATCTGTCTGCATATGGCTGTTCAAGTTGAGGTTTAGGAAGTTTAACTTCTTTCTCCTTTATAACATAAGTTAAGACTTCATTGTCTGAAAGTTCAGCATACGGAGTCGTGCAGCCATCAAACAGCTCCCAGAGGGTTATACCAAGAGACCTAGGGGGAAAATGCAAATTAGCTTTTAAAGCAATTAGATCTCAAATTCTCAGAAACCTTTCCTAAATGGAAAAACAACGGCACTGCTAAGTAGTGGTAAATTAAAGGAGATGGTATACTTAAAGGGGTTGTCCCGCGCCGAAACGGGGTTTTTTTTTTTCTTCAACCCCCCCCCCCCCTTCCCCCCCCGTTCAGCACGAGACAACCCCGATGCAGGGGTTAAAAAAGAACACCGGACAGCGCTTACCTGAATCCCCGCGCTCCGGTGACTTCTTACTTACCCGGTGAAGATGGCCGCCGGCATCTTCTCCCTCCGTGGACCGCAGGGCTTCTGTGCGGTCCATTGCCGATTCCAGCCTCCTGATTGGCTGGAATCGGCACGTGACGGGGCGGAGCTACACGGAGCCCCATTGAGAAGATAAGAAGACCCGGACTGCGCAAGCGCGTCTAATTTGGCCATTAGACGGCGAAAATTAGACGGCAACCATGGAGACGAGGACGCCAGCAACGGAACAGGTAAGTGAAAAACTTTTGATAACTTCTGTATGGCTCATAATTAATGCACAATGTACATTACAAAGTGCATTAATATGGCCATACAGAAGTGTATAGACCCACTTGCTGCCGCGGGACAACCCCTTTAAGAGAGCCTCATATATTCTACTAAAAGACATGGATCCATTAGAAAGGGGGTTTTCAAAATGTCAGGACCAACCCATCTGGAGATGTAAAAATCGAACATGTAAACAAACAAGAGAAATAAAAGAAAAAGTATATGTCTGATAGATTACATCCATAATTCATCAGTCACCATAGGCTCCTATGTTAAAAAGTATACTCTTTACTGAGCGGCTGTGACCAATGACATCGCCCATATATAAAGTATAAGATTAACATGTACTTTAACGGATGGCTAGGGGTGGATTGAATTGGTATCATGACAAACTGTACAACAATGCAATTTAAGAAAACGTCAACAAAGGTAGAGGTTGTGCAAACGATGTGACCCTTTGAAATTACTTCACAAACCAAAAATGTCATGTTCCCTGAAGGGACACCGGTAAGCGCTCACTGCAAGAAGGGTAATGCTCTAGTTTAATAAAGTCAATATAATTGTCTGCTTCCTGAGCTGTTCCAGGTGAAGAGTTTATGGCCACGATTAAATACAAAATGTAATAATTCCAATTTAACCCCTTCATTTGGCACGCAGTATGATGTCACTTCCGGTGGCGTGCGCCCTCCTCCCACTGATCGCGAGATTACAGAGCCAGCTGGTGTCCCAGCGCCATCTAGTTTCCCCGGCGATACAACAGGCCACTTCATCTACCCCCCCCTGCACACAGGAGCAGCGTACACATTTTGTCATTCTCTTGATTAGTCCTGTAAGGTTACATGGGTTCATTTATTTACATCTACGAGGTATTCTACCAGTCTAGGCTGGTTTATTCTACATGAGCCCTGAGCCATACGAGCCTCTGAGAAGTCTTTTACATACATCTCTATGTTTTAACTGCTCTTTCCCTAATTGATGTTTATTTATTAGTGTAATTCAATTTGCTGTGCATAAGTACTGTGTGAAATCTTTTTAATCTGCATATACACAAATGATTTAATGAATGCTTTGCCTTCCCCTATAGGCTTTATATGAACTTCAGGTTACATACACATGCATTTTCATCAATTGATTATATATATATTTTTAAATTGTATCATCAATTTGGTTTTTAAGCTATATATTAGGTCTCTACTGTCATGTCGATTTTTCCAAACAATCTCATTTTTTTCATCTTTTTCTGCTGTTTGTTGTCACATTTTCTTCTGTATTCCTGGTTTTCTATAACCACATTTTATTCCATTTTGTCTAACAATTTATATCCATATATGGATATATATTTATATAAGGTCTTGTGCCTAGCTGTTTTTTGCTGAGGTTACCCTCTATTTCTTTGTTCTGGGGGCCATTTGGGCTCCCAGCATGCTCTCACTTGATGTCCCTATTACAGGACAGGGTCTCCTCTATCTACACCACCCTGACCACCATGCCTATTCTTACTATCACATCCATCTACAGGTCCATCTGATTACGATCCACAGAGGCGGTGGTCCAGGCCACCACATCCTTGCTCCACAAGTTAATCTCTTTAATATTGCTGTTATAATTTATGGAGCCCCTCTGTTTTTACTTTCAGTGCTGGTGACAAGAAGCCACTTCTAGCTCTGTTAGTATGTGGCCTGTACAGCAGCAGGAATCACATCACTGCAGTGTACAAATGGATGCAGGCAGAAGGACCAAGTTGTGTGGCCACCAGCACTGGACACATTTTTTAGTTGGATATGCAGAAATGGATATAAAAGCACAGCTGGGGCCGGCATAACATGCAATAGTAATAACTAGACACCGGAGCATTGAGAGAAAAAAAAACATTCCAATTGAAAAGTTTTGCACAAACAGTAAATTAATATTTAATTATGGAACAATCCTTTTGAAATTTCAAAAGCACATATCCTTTAAGTTCATACCAAATATTGCTGGCTCGGGTTTGATCTGCAACGATTACTCTTTCTTGATACAATGTTACCAGCTCGGGCGCAGTCCATCTGACTGGGATGAATTTCTCCTCAGAGGTCTCCATGTAGTCTTCCTACAAAATATTTAAAAGAAATACATAAAAAAAGGGAAAAGAAACCATTACATTAACAACTGTAGAGCAAAGAGGTTAATCCTGAGGCAGCAGTAGCCATATAAACCATTAAGGTTTTTATATACATTGTAGGGAAGGCCTAACATACACAAGTATGTTATAATGGGGGAATCCATGTTCCTTTAAACACTTAGTGATGTAGAAACTCACTTGAGCACGATCCGTGGATGCATATGGACAAATACCTTCTTTCCTTAAGGCCCAACGATTCTCGCTAAGGATTCACTCAAAGCAGCCTTTTGAGCAATAACCGTTTCAACTAAATGCACGGACATCATGCACAAGTTGTTAATCGTTCAATTCTAGTTTTCTTGAATTGAGCGATGAACTCTCATCAGCGGTGCAGGCTGTTCTCACAGTTGGCAGCGCTGATACGTTTCTTACAGCCAGTGTCCGGCTGGTAGTTCACACCGGGAAGTCGGCTGTAATTGTGGATAACAATGCAGCTGTTTGCTTATGCAGAACAGCTGTATTGTTCGCCTAGTGATAGTGACGGTGTCCCGCTCCTCCAGCCTAGCTATTAAGTAGCTACTTGGCAACTATAGACTATGCAATGATGATCGCTCTAAGCTGTCACTCAAACTATTGTTTGAGCAACTTTTGAGTGATCTGTCATTATAAATGGGGTATTACTCGTAACAAAATATGACAGTCTTGCCTTGTGAAAGCGGCTTTAATGCAACGTGATAACACACTGGTGAATTTACACTTTGAATTGGGTTTTGTTGTCTTAAGATAAGAGAATTCTAGCTTTTTAATGCGTTAAGATAACTTTCTGCCTTGCTAACACAATCAAGATAAAAATGTCCCATCTGTATATAACATCTGATGTTATCACAGAACAAGTAGGTCACAATGACTTAAGTATGGTGCCATGCACCCCCTGAACAATGATCAGACCTCTTCATTTTGTTCATTCACACAGCACAGTCAACCTTACTAAACTGTCTGCACCAACATGTGGCCTCAGCGTTAGGGTGCTGCTGCCATCTAGTGATGAAATCTCAAACCAAGTCACATTACAATCCTAAAAATGTATAAACACAGCTATAAAATCTATAATGAAGTCACTACATGGGGCGGTTTTCAAATTGTAAGGCTTGTTTCACAGGGCATTTTGCGAAACTAGCATTGGTTCTGCCCCGGTTTCTGTCCTCTATGAAGTAGATCAGAAACCATGATGGAACCTGCAAGGTAACAAGGGTGAATATGCGAGACGGAGACCAGCTTCCTTCCCTGTCAGTCTTCTACACTGATAGACGACGGCACTTTTCTATCCAGAATGGATACTGAGATAAAGGCTGGTCAGGTCTCTTTTGCAGAGTCACTCCTGTTGCGCCATGTAGGTTCCGACCCTGTGAAGTTTTCTGCATGGATGAGGGAACCAGCCGCGTTTTCACAAAAGTGTGAAATCGGCGCAAGGGTAAGTTCACGCATAACGGAATTGATGCAGACATTCTGCAACAAAATCTGCAAATTCAGGACAAAAAAAAAAATCAAACTATGTATTAATGGTAGAAATTGTCATGGATCCGCAGCAGACTTCAAGCTTTAATTGAAAAACGTAAAATCTGTTGTGGCTCGTAACCTGCACCAAGTTGTGCGGATTGTGAAGCTGAATCTGGTGCAGATCCACACAGAAATCTGCTGTGTAAATTAGGCTGTGAATTTCGGTGCGGTTCTGCATCAAAATCTACTATGTAGGAACATACCCCGAGGTTCCCATGAATGCCCAAGATCCAGGGGAAAACTGAAAATTACAAAAAATAAAGTGACTGTTCCAGAGGTCTTCTATAAAAATGTCCCTCATAATGTAATAAATCACCAATATGAGCGGCAAAAGGAAGGGGGTGTATTATATACATTGGAATCCACCTCAGTTATAGCAGTGCTTTGGGTGATCACAACTTTTAGTATATAGTCTAATAAAATGTACAAGAACCGAGGCTCTGGTAACAAGAATGGTGCCAACATACCACTGAAGGAAACTCCTAAGGCTTCTTACATACATACCTTATACCTACTGAATCCTATACCGTAGTCTCCTATTTTTACTGTTAGGTCAGATGTCACAAAGCAATTTCGTAAGGCCACATCACTGAAAAACAAAACGGGATAGAATAAGTGAGAAGATAAGCGGTCTATAGCAGCTCAGTATACATGAGGAACAAGTCATTTCGGTGCAGAGCGGAGGTCACACATGGCCTAATGCACAGCACTAGATTCACCACCTCTCAGTAGAACCTTCTAAGTAAATAGTCCTAAGAACGTCTTTGCTCCCAGGATATGCTAGACACAATAATCCTAGCGCACACACGCCTGTCACCGCTGCATTCAGCTGCAAGATTTACCCTTTTCATTTTTGCAAAAAAAACAAAAGCCCCAGGAAATAGCAGCCCGCTCACCCCATACCTTGGGCCCTTTCCATATCGCCAGACACAACAACTGCTAACCACAGAGCTGTTCATAGGCATGACCGACCTTCCCTCAGTAACCAGGAGCATTATGGCGACACATCCTGAGCGTGCGCTCTTAGGGCTCATTCACGCAAGCGCGATTTCACCGCATATTACTCGTGCGATGCACGGCTGCGTAATACGCAGTAAATGGAGTCGATGAAAGTACATGAATTTTCATTGATCCATTCACACTAGCGTGTAAACATTGCGTGTAGATACGCACATGAAAGATTGCAGCATGCTCTATTTCACAGCAATATCACTCAGGAACAGCCCTCTTTTATGGGTAGTGTATGCAAAGCTGTCCATACACAATACATATTGGTGATGTTGAATATGCAATGCCAATTAGAGACAGAGCGGGGAATCACACTGCGCATAACAGCGTGCGAGAGATAAGCCGTCATGCTCATTGCACTTGCTGCTGTACACAGCCGGCTCATCGCCGACTCTACACAATGGTAAAACGCTGCGCGATCCATCCAGCGGTTTCCGCATATGGCCGTGTGAATGAGGCTTTATTGGTTGTCCCACTTAGATAAATGGTTACTGCAGAAGCATTATCTGCAGAGTGGTACCACTAGGCCAGCACCACGTGTCGCTAGTGCGAAGACAGTCCACTGTAGGATGCATCAGTGATCAGTGGCAGCGTTAGTTTTGGGGGCAATTAGAGAGCCCCGACTTGAATTTACAGTTAGGGTTGGTTTTTGGAGGGGTGATGCTGACGCATGCACCAGAAAGAAAATTTGCTTCTGTGGGACCATGATAGTCACTGATCAACTTACCTTACACCACTAATACATTGCTGCCATACTAATGCAAAGCACCAGTGCAGTAATTTGCACACCCTGTATACATACTAGTACTGAATATATTTTTGGGAGACCATTTTGCTAAAGGAAAATAGTGATCACAGTATTTTCCACTTCGAGGAGCGCAAGCGATCAGCTGTAATCTGCAGCAAAGCCTGAAAGCCGACGTTTCATCGCCCTATAGGCGAATTGAAGAACTACAAAGAGCACACTGGAATCAAGGTAGTTTCACACTAGGTTTGATTGTACGCAATAAGTAAGTTCCAGATGTGAGCAACTTTGACCTCAAATGGACAGGTATATGTTAGTGTTTATATTTTTTATGGCCGTATGGAATAATGTAGTCTGCTGTACATTATTCCACAGGGAGGCACCCAGTAAACAGACAAGACACCGTAAGATAGAAGTCCCATTAATGCTTGGACATACTGGATCCTGCAGGAAAAAACACTTTGTAACCACTCTCTGCTTGGGCTAACCCCTACAGATCCTGAATGAGGACCTTCCATGTACTAACCCACAATGCCCTATTGGGTATGTCGGATTTGTAAGCCAAACAAACCCTTGGTTGTTGTATTTTGACGCCACTGAAAGCTAGGGGTTTGACAGGAGGAAGGGCCCTCTCACACCCCTAGCTCCTGATTGGCGGAATATTTTAAGGTCCTGCAAGGTACAGCAGTGGATTCCTGTCAGCTGACTCCCTGCGCTGTTGCCTCCCAGCTTCATGGAGCTGCATTCCCTGTGGCAGTCCCCCGATGCTTTTTCCTCCCTTCTGTAGTCATGCACTCAGCAGTCTGCACTGCGCCGCTGCGTGATCCCTCATGGACTGTGCGTCCAATGGCTGTCAGTGTCTCTGCTGGCCACCCCTCCTTCCCCCACCGAGTGGCCTTCCTGAAGCTGGCAGGTATTTCACAGTGAAAAGGGGGTTTGCCGCTGTGTGAGGCCTGCTGTCCTCAGGGAGTGCGCGGCCGGTAGCTGTGACAGTCTCTCACCCCGGTCCTCTGGACTCTCTGAAGCCAGCCGCGATTTGACAGTGAGATGCGGGCGTGTGTTTGTGGGCTGCCGCCGTTAAAGCCACTTCACGGCGCATTTCCATCCCTGCTTTTAAGTCCCCGCTGCGCGACTTATGGGGGTTCAGGCTTCTAGATCACGGGCAGGGAAGCCGCTGTTTGACTTTTCTGTTAATCTGTAGTGCCCTTCCAGGACCTGGTGCCAAAGCAGCTGTGGAACCAATCAGGTACAGGGGGCGTCACCCCGTCAATCTTGACTCCACCAGTAATTCCTGGTAGCGTCAAGATACACTAATACCCAAATCGTTTACACATGCAAGTGGCCCAATAGTAAGCTCAGGTCAGCAGGACTGTTGCAGTGGAGCTACCCAGTCAAGAAAAGTTTATCCCCCAAACAGTTTTGGATGAGCTCAGATCGTTCCGCAGTAAAAGGACATTGCAACTTTGGACTAACAGAGCCCGTTCTATTTCACAGCTACAGTAAGCTCCAGTTCTATCCCCATGCTTTTGCTGTCATTTTAAAGTCTAGATTCTTGGCATTTCGACATCACTTACAGAATTAGAGACGTACAAAGTGGAGTCTGGAATACTGAATTTACAGTTGTCAGTGGGGACACCAGCAGCAGAGAAGTTCTGTGACGCGCCTTTCTCTGTCCCAGTCTCAGGGGAGGGGGTGGCATGAACTTTTTGTTTAGGTCATCAAATACCTCCCTCATCAGTGAGCAGATCTGTTCTGATTGTCATTCGTTTTCCCGGAAAAGTAGCGATAAATGAGGATTTGCTCATCAAATCACTCCAGTATACCATTTAACCCTGCAGATGCCACAGTCATTGCTGACTGCGCCATCTAATAGATTTTACAGAAAAATATAAAATGGAAACTAAGTTAAAACAAAAAAACAACTCTACAAATAATTGGCATCACCACATCTATAACAACTTGATCAAATACTACGTTAGCCTGCACAGTAAATTCCATTAGAGAGAAAAGGAAAAAAAAAAAAAAAAAGACAAAATAGCCATTTTCTATTCATGGTGCTTCAGCAAGACAGGACTGAAAGAATCAAAAAGTCAAATGTGCTTCAAAATGGTTACCGTATCTTGTGCAAAAGTACTAAAACCTCTAAATGTGATCATATTGACCTGTAGAATGAAAGGTAATATTTATACCACACTGTGAATGCTCTATAAAAAACACACCAACAAATTGCCCCACTGCAAAAAAATGTAATAAAAGTTAATAAAGTTATTCTATACATTATATGTACCAGAAATTGGTTCCTCCAGAACCAAGAGCTCATCCTGTATAACACAAGGTATAAGATTTATCTGTTTTGTCAAAGCATTAGGACGGATGAAATGCAAAAAGGGGAATGACTTAATGGTTTAAAGCTAAAATTAGTTATTAAAGGGAACCTGTCTCGTCTCCCAACAGCACCATAGTTTATAGTACTGTGGGGAAGTTACAGGTTCCCTTAAAGGGGTTAAAAATGCACTTCAAGCGACTAAGCTCTGCGCCAAATACATTTACACGAGAAACTCAAAATCTACAATAAAGTGATATTTTCAAGACTGCTTGGAGGTTATGTGGATGAGGAGGCAGCAGCAAGACAATTTCAGAAATCTGCAATACTGAAACAGCAGTGATGCAGTACGGCAGTAATACGAATATACCCTGCAGCTTTAGGCCTCCTTCACATGGGCGACAAAGTCGCACCATTTTGTCACATTGCTACAATTCACATGTATGTGCAGCCCATGCTTTCCTATGGGTTACTTCACACATGGGATCTTGCATGCTACAAAACATCGCAACAAAAACTTTGCGGGTCCGGCGATATGCACGCGACTCGTGAGGTTTTGTAGCCCATGTTTCCCTATGGAGCCTTCCTCTCTGTTGCATCACATGAAAACATGATTTTTGAACGGTGCAATGCAAATGCAACTTTGACAGTAGGAAATCCTACTGTCAGAGCCGTAACCTGAGGCCTAACTTAAAAAAAAAATTTAATTTAATTTAAAGGGGTTGTCCCGCGGCAGCAAGTGGGTCTATACACTTCTGTATGGCCATAATAATGCACTTTGTAATGTACATTGTGCATTAATTATGAGCCATACAGAAGTTATAAAAAGTTTTTTACTTACCTGCTCCGTTGCTAGCGTCCTCGTTCCCATGGTGCCGACTAATTTTCGGCCTCCGATGGCCAAATTAGCCGCGCTTGCGCAGTCCGGGTCTTCTGCTCTCTTCAATGCAGCCGCTCGTGCAGAATGCCGGCTCCGTGTAGCTCCGCCCCGTCACGTGCCGATTCCAGCCAATCAGGAGGCTGGAATCGGCAATGGACCGCACAGAAGAGCTGCGGTCCACGGAGGAAGAAGATCCCGGCGGCCATCTTCACCGGTAAGTATAGAAGTCACCGGAGCGCGGGGATTAAGGTAAGCGCTGTGCTGTTTTTTTTAAGTCCCTGCATCGGGGTTGTCTCGCGCCGAACGGGGGGGGTTTGAAAAAAAAACAAAAACCTGTTTCGGCGCGGGACAACCCCTTTAATACAAACACACACACACACACAAAAAATCTTAGGAGCGCTGCTCAGGGCCCCACTGCAGCTTCTTCCTGATCCCTGGCACTCTTGAAAAATCGCCGCCTCCTGGAAGCGCTGGCTGTGATTGGCTGACGCTTAGCCAAATCACAGCCAGCGCTTGATGAACCAAATCGCAGCTAGCGCTTGATGAATGGCTAAGCGCCAGCCAATCCAAGCCAGCGCTTCCAGGAGGTGGGGATTTTTTTCAATCCCCAGCCAGAAGAGATGGAACATAGTGCCGAGGACCAGGAAGATGATGCAGCAGAGCCCTGGACAGCGCTTCTAAGGTGATGTATACTTTATTGTCTTCTCTCTTCAGCTAGGACTAATTTTCAGGGTAGGGTTTATATGTCAAGCATCCCCCCTGCTGAAAATTCTCACATGTGGTGCTACAAATTTATGTGACTGTAGCACCACAAAATCACAGTATCACTGCAAGAAACTGCAGTAATATCGCACAGACCAGCGATACAATACTGCTGCAATTTTCTCGTGGCGATGCAGTGTCGCCCGTGTGAACGACGCCTTAACAAGAGCTGATAGTATAATTTAAATGGATGTTCAGTATACGAAGAAACACTAAGATGTCTTCTGTTAGCTAAGTAGCACTTGGTCCTAAAAGGTTTTGGGAGGATCAATACCCAGCAGGTGAGTGAATAAGCAGCAACTTCAATGGATTCTATAATACAACCACATGATATACAAGGGAGAAGCAGAGTTTGGTTTAGGGGTGCGGGGTATCCAGAGAGGCGGCCTGGCTGCACTGATTTACCACCAACAACAAAATCACTGATGCTGGAGATTTGTCTGTAACTCAGACAGCACCAGGATATTGTTGCTGGAAGTAAACACAAGTCTCACCTCTCATGAGTACAGAGACAGCACACTAACAACATGCAATAGGCAAGACGGCACATTGACCATTAATGAACCCTGATCAGACCCCAAATTTGGGAGCATGCGAGCAAAAGGCAAAATCCAGTCACCTATTAGGTAGAGGAATGACATAAGAGTCCGTGATGGGTTTATACTTTGTATATACCATGCATTGCTTTCTGAATAATGGTATATATGGTCCAAAGTGTGTGCACAGTAACAAGCTGGGGGGTAGTTTGGTGTACATTGCTGCATTGTGAATACCACATAAAAACACTAACTCACAGTAAACTCCACTTATCAGAGGTCACACTCCCACCAGATTGCAAGTGAATGTAATCAGACGTACCTCGATAGCTCACATTTCACACGGGGGTGGATTTGCCGTGGAAATTCCGCCCGAAATTTTGATGCGGCAAATACGCATGCGACCGCTAATCCCGGGATTAGCCAGCCATGTGGACGAGATTTCTCAGAAATCTCGTGCACACGGGACAGCAAATCCGCTGCGGCAAAGTTGGCAGAAGCCGCCGCTGCGGCACAGATTTGCCGGCCGCAGCATGTTCATTTTTTTTTCTTCTTCTGCTGTGGCCGCGCTCTCCTCTATGGGAGCGCCGGCCGCAGTGGAAGAGCGAGCGGCCAGGCCGCTTTAAAACCGCCGCGGGTTTTGAAGCAGCGGTTCTTCTGGCAGAAATCACGCAGTTTTTTGCTGCAGCCAAACCGCCAGATTTCCGTTGAGAATCTGCCCCGTGTGAACCCAGCCTTCAAATATCTGTTCTTGATCTTTCCACTGGACCGATGCACGCCGCCTTTTTTGGATCTCGGCTCCTAAGAAGAAACGTGTATCCCAGATCGGATCTGGCATAGATTATACACAAGCGTGTCAGCCCAGGAAGGCCAAGCCCCCTTAAAGTGACGGACAGTGGCAGACAGCAAAGTCACAGATTTTTGTGTAAACCCAATTTGGGCAAAAATCAGTGTTTTGTTTTGTTTTTAAAACCAGAAAGTGGCATAAAATGGTTTTATGAATGCCCCCCTTAAAATGCTGTACCCTAGTCAATACACCATGAAGTTGCTGAAATTGGTGCATTAGGAAATGAAAGTCACACCTGCATCACCTACGTATTGTTACCAAATTAAAACCAGGTGGTGAAACCTTTTCCATTTTCTGATAGATTATGCTGATTGTCTGTGCATGACTAAGGGGGCGGCAATCTTGCCTGAGCTGCAGTTAACAGCATTTAGAACTATGCTTTCCAGCAGTCTCATTGGTCAGTCACACAATGAACAGCAGGAGCCCACTGACTTCATAAAGGTGTCTTGTGGACACTGTGCAGGGAGAGGGAGGAGGTGAGCTGTGACCACCACCTATTGTTAATGGTGGACCCTCTGGTCTCTTTATATAGGCGTCACCCTTCATTGTAATTCTGCCTGTGATAAGGAGATGACTGCTGAGCAGTTCTCTACAGAACAGGAAGGGTTAAGGCCCATTTACACAAGCCAATGATCGCTCAAAGAGTGACAGCTTTGCGCGATCATTTTGCATAAACCATTAAGTAGTTACTCAGCTACTTAAGAGCAATTAAGTGTGCAAATGAAGCCCTAGCTGAAAGCAGTTAATAGCCGGAGGGCTCTTAAGGCCGGTTTACACTGGACGAGTGTCGGGCAAACGATGCCCAACACTCGTCCCTGTATCCCCGCGCTCCTGCACTGGAACGGCGGCTGTTTAAGCTGAACGATGAGCGATGATCTTAATCGCTCATCTTTTAGCAGCAGCTATCAGCACTCCCCGCTGAGAACTGCTAATAAGGCTGAAAGATTTTCGGTTTGGACTGAATTTAACAATCAGCTAGCAGTGCACGAAAAGTGCACGATAGGCGTGCATTTAGACGCAATGATTATTGCTAAAATGATCGTCGATTAGTGATTTTTTTTTAGCGATCGGCTGGTGTAAATGGTCCTTTAAGCTGCTTTCACGTTGGTGCTGGAACCTCTATTCAGCTGTTTGAGTGCAAATCTGGCGCAAAATGCTGGAAGGCAAAAGTCCTGCAAAGTTGTTGGATCCCGCAAAAATAAACGATAATCGTCCAGCGTAAACCTGGCCAATGCTGATTTGTTCACTTATCGTTCATTTTAGGCTGGCTGCCCACAGGAGAGTTCCGCAGGGATAAATCTGCTGTGGACCTCGCATGACACGCTTGCTATAGGAGAACTATGGAAAGCGCAGCCCGACATTCACGAGCGGAGAATCATAGCGATTCTCCACTTGCGGGATTCAAATTGCGGCATGCTGCCATTTGCTGTGATTCCCCACGGTGAGCCCATTGCTCCTCCCTTCTCCCCCGCAGCGGCCCCATCCTGGCCGTGGACAGGCAGCCCTCTGCAGGCATAAAAGTCATTGTTGATCTTTTGCCAGTTCTGTGGTAAACTCCATGGTTCAGCTGTTAGCAAACCATTAGCAGCCATTTCCGCACTCTCCCAACAGACCAGCGCTGGACTGAACGGCGAAAATGATGAAAAAATGTAAATGATTATCTGCATGTGTAAAGGGACGTTGCAAGAAAGCAAATTACTTGTTCCAATCATCGTTTTGTGTAAAATGGACCCTTCGTGTCTCTGCTACTAGAGATAGATTCCACAAGACAGGACAGAAAGATAGAAGGAAGCAGGACCTCTAGGGGGCAGCATTTTAGTGGGATTTTTCAGCAAAAAAAAACAAAACACTTTGGTAATGTGAATCGCACTTTAGGTTAGTTATCAAAATGGCAAAAAACACGCAAGCACAATTTTGCTGAAAGAGCAGTGCCTATTTAAGAAAGCTACAAGTCAACTCCAAGCATATCTACCCTGTCCCCTACTCAAGCCGCTACTAGCCAGAATGCAGAACACTCCGCTCACACTTCTACATTGACAGATCCAGTTTCAAAAAGATCAATGTAAAACGAGCCTCTAATCTAAAAAGTGTGTATTCATCAATATGCACATAGCAGATGACACGCACAATATCTGAGTTGAGAAACTGAATAGCCCAAGCCTAGCTTGCACTTCACTAATCCCAGTTGTTGATGTATATAAGAGCGAATGGCGCCCACATCTATAAAACTCTACTCTTTGAATTAAAGGTTTTTAGTCTTTACTAAAACTTTTTACTTAGGCTGTGAGTTGCCTGGAAAGCCCCTTTAAGAAGACATGACCAAACTACTATTGATGACTTATCCTCAGGATAGGTCATCAATAGTCAATTGCCCCTGGTCTACTGCTTGAGATCTCGGATAAACCAGCTGTTCCGGTGCCCGTCAGTGCCACTACACACAGCAGTCAGAGTGGAAGCCACTGCTCCAACCCCTGTGTAGTGGCCATCACTTGTAACTACATGCTGGGGTCCTCATTGAAATTAATGGGAGCTGTGCCTGCAGATACAAGTGCTGGGGTTGGATCAGTGGTTTCCGCTGCAACTTTTGCCTAGCGGTACTGACAGCGACCTCTCAGAACAGATGATCCGCAAGGATCCCAGGTGACAGAATCTGGCCGATCAACCATTGATGGCCTATCCTGAGGGTAGGTCATTAATAATATTTTTGCCTAGAAAGCCTTAATCTGACCCCAGTTTGAGGCCTCATTACAACTCCATGTGCATACTGCCATACAGCAGTGCACTACAAATCAACAGTACATTTATCCAGTATATGAAGATTTGTATTTTGGTTAAAAAACTGCAAACCAACTGATGTTAATGCAGAAGGATCTGACGGTGGGATTATGCAAGCTTTAGTAAAGCCATACATTTTTGGCACTACAATGATCGCTTGAAGAGCACAGGCCAAAGAAACCCCAAAACAAAAAAAAATAAAATGCTACCAGCGAACATCTCGTTCTTTGCACAAGATGCCCAGGGCATGGTCTAGACGGCATGTGGGACTTCTTAAACCGAGAGGTCAGGAACTCCGCTCGCATCCAAGTGTCATATGTCAACTATTTGTAAAGAATGGCAACAAGTGCTTTCTCAAGCCACAGATTAAGTATCTGCACACTGACAAGCAAGATGCTGAAATACTTCATACCAGACAAAGTGATGTAATAGAGCAAACTGAAAATGGTGCTATCGGTTACATCCAACAGGTATTCCGAAGAGACTAAGGAAAATGAGCAAATAGACCGCTTACAGTATTAATCAACGATCAGCAGCTACCTTTTGATACACTACTATCATGACGTGAGGCACTTAGCATGTATATGGGTGGGTGTGCCCAAAAAGTAGTCGCTAACATTTTATGCATATGACATCAAAAAAATCCATCACCATCGTAGGCCTGCATCACGAAAAGGCCACCGACTAAAAAAGGACCTATGACTGCCAGTTCAGGTCAGCAGGACTCTAAGTCATACTTGTAATAAAAAAAAACAAAAAACAAACACTCATAATAAGCTGGCGTGGAAGTGGAAAAAAGCCAGAAATAAAATGGTAACACCCAATTTCACTATGTCCTCTATTTAAAAGGGGTCTTCTATTACTATTTATGACCCATTACCCTTTAGGTCTTATCGATCAAATATTGATGACCAATCCTAATATCCTTTAACTACTTCCATTCTTTAGAAGATCTAACCTTCAGTGTGGAGTTTTACAAAGTAAGCTGTATCTAGCTCTAATGAGCAATAAGACTGGATCCTACAGATGCCCGCTACACTTGGTACATCAGATAGCAGAGCTGCTATTACGTAACACTAAAACATTTGCCTGCATATCCAGTAGGATACCACTAGTGGACACAAAAGCCCGACAGTGTCCACACATGTAGCAGTAGTGAGCCACACTACGATTGGTACAAACGGCGGCTGTACCGTTTGTTATCAGCCACGCGTTTCACCTGTCCAAGCATGGTGGTCAAAAGCCACATAGCAAAACCATATGGATTTTACTGCAGTGTGGCATTGTCATTCTTCACGTGTGATCCGCTAGTGCTAAATGTACAACCAACCTTATAGTATTGTAGTTACAAAAGGTTCACCTGTGAGTGAAAAACCACATATATACTCAACATTGAAATCAACACCAAGAAGGAAAAGTCGTGGAGTTATGGAAATCACAGAATTGGTAGACATGTAAATGATATGCAAATGATGAAAAAATGGAAACAAAATATCTAACATCTTGATTTCTTCAGTATTGAGTGGAGCACCACACGCAGATATACCGATGCTTGGAAGCTTTTGTATGCCATCTTGGAGGTTAGTAATGGTAGTTTGAGAAATGTTCTACCACACTGAATGCACTCGGGCACACAAACCATCAAGATACACGGCTGGCAGCTTCCTTTACAGTTACCGACCAGTGACTTTTCAGATGTGCTCGATGGGAGTCAAGTCCGGAGTTGCTGCAGGCCATGGTAGCATGTTTAGGCCATTCGGGCTACTTACAGGTACATAACATGCAGCCTGGTGTTATGAGACACTTTGGAGACATGGGCGTACCATTGGTTCCACAACCAAATCAACATAACGTTGAGACGTTTGTGTACCCGAAATAGGCTAGAGGGGTACAGCTACTGTAAGTTATGCCGTACATTGGACCGGTGTGACAATTCCTCGTGAAGGCCTTTTTTATAGTCTTCAAATGACTATAATCAATCTCTGGCTATCACTGTTTTGGACAGAAAAGTGGGACTTCTCGCTGAAGAGGACATTATCTCTCTTGCTCAGCACCATGCTAGCCTTGGAGAGCCGTGGCGTGAGGTCAATGGAACACCTAGCTAGCCCGGTGTCTCGCAAGCACCTTCTGATGCTTTGTGTAGACACTGCCCTAGGCTTGGGATGGGACATCCAATTTCACTCACGATACAGAATGAATCACTACGCGTCATTCTTCTGATAAGACAATCTGTCTGTGCAGCAGTTCGCCTTCGTGACCCTCCTGCTGTCATTCAACTTAGTCATTCTCCCAAACACTAGGACACGCTACGTTGAACAGTGTTGACATCTTGGTCTACATGCTTAGAGATCTGCTGGAGTGATATACCAAGGTCTCAGTTCAAGGATTCTGTCCCTCTCAGTTTGCAACATGTGGCGATAACTGGCAGATGGACAGGCAGGAGGCATTGCACAATCATTCCACAAGACTTAGATTCTTGAGGTTTCATGTGGCTGAAAAAAAGCTGGCTTTGACACAATTGAAGCCCCTCCCACATGCCACAGATTGGAGTCAGCTACTTGAAAATGTGATCATTTGCATAGGATAACAAAAACAAAAACGCACACACTTAGTACCTTTTCTTTAATACACTTTTGCAATTTCTTCCTATTTTTAAGATCACTGCTTGCTGAAGCACTTTTGCTTAGGGGTAACTTTTACATGGACCGATAGTCACCCAAGTATTCGCTCAAACGAAGGATTATGGATGACTACCGGCCCGTGTAAACACAGAGCTTACCAGGGCAACTAAACCACAATTGCTCACTTTTCAGAGTCACTCCGTTTTCAGCTCACTTGAATACAAATCGACTGTTTGCCCGTTTACTGTGAATGGAGGTGGGCTGCCGGAAGAGATCTCCAGCATGTTCCATTTCCATTCAGTGAGAGATCACACCTGTGTAAAAGCACAGGAGCAATGATCGCTGGCATGACCGTCGGGTTTTTGAGAGCCGACTGTCCTCCACTGTAAAAGTAGCCTTAAGGCTCATTTAGACGGGATTAGTGTTGGCAAACGATGCCCGACACTCATCCCCGCACATACTAGCTCTCATGCACCTGCACAGGAGCTAGTATCGCTGGCTCACAGCGAGGCGGCAGGAGGAGATTTCTCTCCTCTCACTCCCCTGCCCCTCTCCATTTCCTTAACATAGCGGCTGTTCAGTACTGAACGGCTGCTATTTACACTGAACGATCTGCTCATCGTCCATAAATGATGGACGATGAGCTGATCACTCAGTGTAAACAGCAGCTATTCAGTACTGAATGGCCTGTATGTTATGTCACATATCTCCTGCAGTCTCCCCGCTGTAAGCCAGCAATACTAGCTCCCGTGCAGGTGCATGAGAGCTAGTATGTGCAGGGATGAGTGTCGTGCATCGTTTGCCTGACACTCATTCCATCTAAATGGGCCTTTACACCCAGAGGCTAAAAATTCACACAGACCAATTTCATGCAGATGAGGGTTTACTACAATGCTTCCAATGTGGATAGTCTCTTACAGCTAAACACAACTGTAGCACATATACCGCTATCTACAATCCTAAGAGTTTGCAACAAATGTATCAAGTATAGATCCTCAGCCATTACAATACTTTAAATCTTTGTACAACCCCTTTAACTTTACCCCTATACACAGGTTAGGTGATAACTTTGTCTGACTGCATGGGACCCCACTGATGACCAGAATGGAGGTCCTGGCTCCCAGTCTGAACAAAGCAGCAGGCGATCATGCACCCAGGCGTTGACGATCAATTCATTTTAAATAGGACAGCCAGAGACATCAGAGTTCGGGGTCCTTCACATAAGCATATGCGTTGTTACGGTCGCCTGCATGCACTGTAAAAATCGCGTGAATGAAGAAAAGACTCGATCAAGTACCGAACTCAGCGTTTTCTCATCCATTCACACAGCCGGATGCAACACATTGGCGAAAAGAAATCCACAGCAGCCCGGAAATCCCTCACTCGGTATAAATCCTCAGAATGACTTCAAATGCCTAAATGGAGGCACCTGTAAGCTTTCCCGAGTTGGACGCTGCTAAACTCCCTCACCCCTTTTTTTCCCAGCTCCCGTAGGAGTCTATGGGAACCGGCAGCGTTAAAAAAAAAAAAATCGGTCATCACAATGAACACATTGGAAGCCAATGCTTCAGATGGTCACGATTTTCGGCCAGCGTAAAAACGCGGCTAGAAAGCTGCATACAAACGCTCAAGTGAATAAAGCCTTTAAGCGCGCAGTCGAGTCCCACTGAATAGAACTGAGCAGCAGTGTGCAATTGGAGCTCCATTCATTTGGGGACCCTTGCTCTTGTGATTGGTGAGGGTTCAAGCACTCAGACCCACCGATCAGATCGTGTGGGCAGGAGATAACTTTAAGGGCAGCTTCATACAGACATATGTGCAAAAACGTACACACTAGCACAATGAATTTGCACCATGAACGTCTTGCTTTTGCATGTATTTTTGCGCATTTTACTATTTTTTGCACCTACAGTGGGACACTCCCATTCTGTGATTTAAAAAGGCTATGTAGTCTGATTAGTCGCAAAAACGAAAAGTATGCAGGCATTGCAATCAATGGGTTCTATTCTCTGTGCATGCAAAATTTAAAACGCACAATACGCAAATGCGTTCATGGCAAGTTGCCCTAAATCTGGGAACCACCATCTAAATTTCACCTGTGGTGACTATGGTGTGAAACTACTAATAAATAAGAAGTAGTGGTAGCAGCAATGTTGTAGATTTAAGCAGAAGTTTATTTCATTCCATCCAGGTACTACGTTTCGGCCTTATGGTCTTTTTCAAGCGTGCGTGAAGGCTGAAACGTAGCACCTGGATGGAAGAAAATCAAACTTCAGCTTAAATCTACAACATTGACGCTGCCACTACTGGTCATTTATTGGATGTGACATGTGGTTCAGGATCCATATACTGTGGCTTTAGCCTAAGTGTTTCCCTCGCTGGATGCAGCTTTGATTGAGTGCTGCTGATAATTTCTCCTTTGCTCCTACGGTGTGAAACTAAACGCTTACTGCCAGGTTTCCGCACAGATTGCAGTTTATCGCTGTGGATCCCGCAGTGCAATACTTTGTGATCAGCCTATTTTCAAAGTTCCCTTCTAACAAGTAAAAATCATCTAAAGTGGGAAACCCCTCGAATCAATTGCATTCTTGAAAAGGACACTATGACCACAAAACAGCATCATAAACTATGACGGGGAGCTAGAAGAAGTATTTTTTATACTCACCTGTAGTATAAGCTGATGAAGTTCAAGTGGTCTGAAACCGACTCTTTTCAGATTGCGGTGTGCATGCTCTCCCACAGAAGTCTATGGCAGAGCAAAGCACACGCACCACTGTGTGAAAGAATCAGATTTTCAGACTGCGAGTGGACTTCACCAGGGAACAAGTTATATTCCCCAGCTCCCTATAACGCCCCCGAACAGCACCATATAGGCCGCCTGCACACGGGCAGAAATCCCGCGGCGGTATTTCCGCCGCTGAAAGTCTGCATAGGAGTGCATTACAATACGCACTCCTATGCAGACGGCCGCGGTTTGGCCGCGCGAAATCTCGCGCGGCAAACAAACCGCGGCATGTCCTATTTTTGTGCGGGGCTCGCACTCACCCGGCCGCCGGCTACGGTCTGCGCATGCGCCGGCTGCGCCGCAGCCGGCACATGACAGAGCCGGGGCCGCCAGGCGCCGGTGAGTACGCGCTCGTCACTGCAGGCTCTCGGGTTGGGTCCTGCGGCGAGAATTCTCGCAGCCGGATCCGACCCGCTTGTCTGCAGGCGGCCATAGACTTCGTTTATCGTGCTGTTGGGTGGAGACATGGCCCTTCGAAGAGTCTCACCATTCCTAGAGGAGCAGAACTAGTTTTCTGTTTTTCACAAGTCAAAATATGGCCCCTTTTTAAGACAGGAATTGACACCTACGACGTGTATGAACAGACCAAGAGATCTATAATAGAGACGTCTATACAAGGCATAATGTGAATATTGAACATACCAGTGTACAAAATTGTGTTTGTGCATTACGGCCAGGCCAGCAGCAATTTCACATGCCATACGCTGGAGCAGCATGATCTCTGTGTCTCCATTCAATTTCTCCTTCTCGTTACTTAAATAGGTCTTCAGGTCACCCTGCAAAAGAAAGCAACATATCATCATCAGCTTGTTCATCTGCTGATTGCACTTCAGAGATGCTTAAAAAGCAGCAACTAAATACATTACTTAGATCTAATCAGTCAACAAGGTTATTATTAGTAAAGTTGTACGGCTTAATAGTCTTCAACTCATCAAGTTTCATGCCTCAAATAAGAATTCTCCCCGAACGCACGCACACAGCACCATTCCTTTTATGGGTAATTGGAGGTTCTATTCACTTATATCATATACTTGTACCAGACAAAGTAATTCTGACAGCCATAGCATGGGCATGAAGAGGAGAGGCAACGCTGATGAGGAACAAGGGAGTCAGCAGCACTCTTATTAGCGTGGCAAGAGCTCTAAAGTGAGGTGTCCTTATAAAGCAGCACACGAGGTACGAGAGAGATTCCCATCCTATAGCCTTTCAATGATCTCATATGGTGCTGAGCAAAGTTCAAGAAGTTCTTCCAACTGGAAAAACCCTGGGTGACATCCATAAAAACTATTCAGCGAGGCAGGGAAAACCAGTTATTCACCATCGAACCTTCACGGTTATGTTTTATATAGTTGAAGAAACCAGAACCTTTATTGTTAACACGAAGTTAAAGTGAGAAGTGAGGGAAGCTGCACTCATGGCGTGGCAACATCCGGAACACATTTGGCATTTGCCATGCAGAAAGTGGCACAAAGACCCATTGCAAGCAATCAGATTCAAGGTTTTCTTTTCGTAGTGCAGGTAAGAAAATGACAGATGTGTTCAAGATGTTGCCGCGCCATGAGTGCAGCTCCCCTCACTTCCCAAAGCCCAGCATGACTTGGTTTTGAAACCTTCTCTCATATAAAAATAAATAATAATCAGGGAAGGGGGAAGTTAACTTAACAATCCACTATTGTTGGAACATCCGCAAAATGGTAAACTGATCACATAGGGGTGGATTTGCTGATCTTGCGTAATATTTTTAGGCAGCGGAGAGTTTTGGTGCATCTTTAGACCACCAGAACTTTAGTGCAACATAAAACCTTTATTTTTGGCTTATTTTAAAAGTTTCCCACACAAATACTATCAATGACCTAATCCTCAGGATAGGACATCAATAGTCAACTAAGGGTCTGACACGCCACACCCTGGCCAATCAGCTAGTCGGTTACCATCTGTCAGCACCACAATGCCCGGAATAGCATGTCAAGAAAATAAGCAATGGTCTGACCATAAAAAGCCCCAGTGCTCCATAGTGTGGGGACTTCTGAAGGTTGTCTGAAATGCGCATCAGGGGTCTAGTCCCCACACTATGGTGGACCTCTGTGGAACCTTATGCCATTAATAGGTATTTACAATGCTTAGCATGACACCTGTGATATGCACTTTACCCTTTTCTTCTGATTGGGTGCTATACTGGGGATGCATTGATAGCCATTGCCCTGGACATATCTAGTGCTATACATCTATTTGAATTATGCTTTTAAAGATTCATATCATTATGTGGGAATTTTTTTTATTTAATGTGATTTTCAGATGGAAAAAAATAACCAAGATAACCCTCGCTCACGTGTATACAGTCTAGCTAGATAATGAATGCACTATATCTATGCATCTATAAAAAGGCTACCTTCACATCCGTACTGGAGGCTCAGTTCAAAGCCCTTGATGTAGATCTGGCACAAATAGCATGTCATCTGGGAAAGTTCAGGCAGCATACACCAGATGACCTCCATTATAGTCAATGGCGTTGGTCTGCCGCTGTTCGGGTTCAGCAGTTGTGGCATTTTAGTCATTTGGCTCTGTCATGTACACATTTTCGCTACATGTGATGTGGGTACAAGTGAAAGGGGTTAATCTATTTTCACTCACCTCACCATAAAGGCCTCCAGCACACTGGGGTATTTCGGGGCTGTGTAATTCCACGGACAGCACGTGGCCACATTATAACCTATGGAGCTATACACCTGTTTCTTCATGCAGACCAAAGGCGCACATGAAAAATAACTCATGGCCAGTCAATGAGCTGCGCCCGTGTATACTGGACAGCACATGGACTTGCATTTGTGTGCTGTGCAATGCGAGTGGCACCCGAGTCTCTTTTGCGCAACTCACACTTACAACCAGTGTACACCTAGCTCTATGAAAAGGGAAATGTAATAATACGTTCGTGTGAAGGAGCCCTTAATTGAACATCCTATTACACATGCGTCTATTTCGTGCGTCATATGCTGTACCAATTTGCCATAGGCTCCTACGTTGCCCCTCACACAATGCACAAAATACGTGTGCTGTAAAGATCGAAGCATGTTCTATCTTGGTGCGCATACACGCCGAGATAGTGCATGACGACCTGCAGCACACAGCAAGTAGGCAATATTATTGTGTATTTGCTGCGCGCCACTGTGCGGCACACACCGAAATATGCTCTATTGAAGCCCGCCCTTTAATAATAAATAATAATAATCTTTATTTGTATAGCGCCAACATAGACAGGGGGAATACAGAAGAAAAAAAAAATTATATATATATATATATATATATATATATATATATAAACACCACGGTTACATAGTAACCAGTTGATGGAAACAGTAGGGGTGCGGGTCCTGCTCCAACGAGCTTACATACTACAAGTAATTGGGGTGAGACAGAAGATAAAGGGGCTGGAGATGTGCACGGTATGGCGAGGTGGAGAGTGAGGGATGCCATACACAGACAATGGTCAGACATTGGGCAGTGTGATGGCAGAATCGTTATGACTGCAGGAGCGGTTTATGATGGCTGGCAGGGATTGTAGTCACTAGGGCAGAGAGCATGTTATCAGGCGGAGTACAGGGGGGGTTTGTTTAGGGAATGCGGTACGCCTCCCTGAAGAGGTGCGTTTTTAGAGCACGCCTGAAGTTCTGCGAGTCCTGGATTGCTCGGGTAGCCTTTGGTAGTGCGTTCCAGAGGACCGGTGCTGCTCTGGAGAAGTCTTAGAGGCGGGAAAGACAGGTTCGAATTAAAGCGGCGCTCAGTCTGGTTTCATTAGCAGAGCGGAGAGCCCAGGCTGGGTGATGGATTGAGATGAGGGAGGCGATATAGGGGGGCGCTGCGCTGTGGAGGGCTTTGTGGATGAAGGTAGCGAGTTTAAATTGAATTCTGTATTTAACGGGCAGCCAGTGCAGTGACCGGAACAGCGCAGAGGCGTCTGAGTAACGGCTGGACAGGAAGATGAGCCTGGCTGCCGCATTCAGGATGGATTGGAGAGGGTAGGGTATGGTACAGGGGAGGCCGATCAGCAACGAGTTGCAATAATCGAGCCGTGAGTGGATGAGGGCAACAGTAAGCGTTTTTAGCGTGTCTATAGTGAGAAAAGAGCGGATTCTTGCGATGTTCTTGAGGTGCAGCTGACATGTTCGGGCAAGAGATTGGATGTAGGGGGTAAAAGAGATAAGAGTCAAATATGACCCCAAGGCAGCGGGCATGTTGTCTAGGAGTTATGGTGGCGCCACACACTGAGATGGAGATGTCAGGAGGAGGTCGGTTAGTGGAGGGTGGAAATACCAGCAGGTCAGTTTTAGAGAGGTTTAGTTTTAGGTAGAGAGAGGACATGGTGTTAGACACAATGGACAGTTAGTGATGTTTTGGAGGAAAGGTGCAGAGATGTCACGGGAAGAGGTGTATAGCTGGGTGTCATCAGCATACAGGTGGTACTGGAGGCCAAATCTCCTGATGGTTTGTCCAATAGGGGCTGTGTAGATAGAGAAAAGGAGGGGGCCGAGGACCAAGCCCTGGGGAACCCCAACAGCAAGACTTGAGCATTTCTGTATGTGAGACGCCGGGTCACAGTGGGGAGGAGCCAAAAACTGGGGCGGGGTCAAACATGGCGTGATGGGCACCATGGAGTACGCTAATACTCGAGCGAGCATCAAGCTCGGCAGAGTACGTTCGCTCAACTTTAGTGAGGATGTTTAAATCACCTAAGATGAGGATTGGAACTGCTACTTGCATGGACAGCGAACGGAAAGGCCGTAGCGTATGTACCTCAAATGATGGAAAAGTGAGTGAGGGTAAAGGGGGGATAACCTGGCAGGTACATTTCGGGGAGAGAAGAGCACCTACTCCTCCGCCACGCCTGTCATCTGGTCTCGGGGTATGGGAGAACTGCAGGCCATTGTAGGACAGTGCAGCAGGGGAGGCCATGTCAGACTGCTGTATCCACGTTTCTGTGAGAGCGAGCAGATGTAAAGAATTAGCAGTAAAAAAAAAAGTCGTGGATGGTGGGGAGTTTATTACATGCTGACTGGCAGTTCCAGAGCGCACATTTAAAGGAGTCAAGGGAGCATCATCTGCCCTTCCTTGTGCAGAATCCAGGCTCCTGCGTCAAATGAGGCACTCTTATCCAAGGGATGCTAGCCCTCTAAAACCTCACCCCCTTGGTCATCTGATGCCCGGACAGCAGCGAGCTGTCAAAACAAATATTCCTGTGCAGAATTGGCTCACATCACTAATAGGAGATCCGGGTCCCAGCAGCCAAAACTTGTCAGAAGCAGAAGCAGTGCTAGCTGCCCAAACCTAAAAATCTGGAGTTATAATTAAAGATTACAGGCTCTCCCCTTCCCAGCTGTAAACTTCTATATGTAGAAACCCCCTCCTGCTGCGCTTGGCCTGTAAACATCTCCCTCTCGCAGCATCGCTTGTGTAATGGAGTTCTCCAGCTTCTAGTGTACAGCTATACACCATGCCTAGTAGGAAATCTGTTAGAGGCTGCCTGCAGACGGGCGAAGATTCCACGGCGGGATTTCCATCAGAATTTCTGCCTGTGGAAGCTGCCATAGGATTGCGTTAACAAACGCGATCCTAGGCAGACGGCCGCCATTTGTCCACGCGAAGTCTCACGCGGCAAACAAATCGTAGCATGCTCTATTTCTGTGCAGGGCTCGCAGAGCCCCGCACAGAAACCTCACTCCCCGGCCGCCAGCTCTGGTCTGCGCATGTGAACAAAAATCTGTAGTTACAAAACTTCTAATAATTCAAAATAGAAAGTGAATTAAAAAGGGTGTTTTTTTTCCCCCTCCTTTCAAAACAGGTTCCCCATGCAACACAACAGCCGTATACTCCTCTCCCAGCTGCCCGCTGTGTAAAGCGCTATTACTCTAGGTCTTCCCCGTGAGGTCATGTTCACAGGCTGCAGCAGTCTACTTACGGGAAGTCACAAGCTGCTGCAGCCAATGATGGAGCTCCGTGCGCGATAGAGATTTCATTGGCTGCTGCAGCAACCCCCGACATCCAGTACACAGGCTGGCCTCAGCTTTTAAACAGACACTGGGCACGAGGGACCGAGCAGTGGCACGGAAAATGCAGGGAGACGGATGAAGCGTGTATATCACGGTTAGGTTGTTGCATGGGGAACCGTTTTTTTGACAAGGAAGAACAAAAAAAAACAAAAAACGTGGGAATATAAAAAAGTAGGGATAATATTTCTGCTCTCTTGGATTCACTGTTGAAGATGTAAACATTTACAATGAAGCAATAACCATGACTTTTAAGCTCGATTCACCACTAGATGGCAGCAAGCGACGGTTTTCACATCTAAGCAGTTTGGAGTAGTTTTACATCCAGTTTCAGTAAAATAAGGTTCTCAGGGTATACAATTTGCTGAACAGTCCCTATACAAGTTAAGAAGCAACCAAATACTGAGAAGATTATACCTGTCTTCTCTTAGAACAGCATCACCAGGTGCGAAGAAGTGACTTAAGAATGTATCATCTACATTTTATATTAACCAACTACCACGGGTTACTGGCACATTCTGTTCTTTACTTTCAGATGGTAAATTGTTAAGATTGCATTGTCAGTACATGAATGAGCGGCCATCGTGCCTGAGCTACAGTTAACATATGTAAAGGGAGGCTGGGGGCGTGAGCTGTGACACAAGCAAAAAGGGGTTAAAAAAAAAAAAAAAAAAAAAGTTTGCAAAAAATTATAGCAATCATCCGAGTTGGTGTCCGTGCAGGAAGCTAATTTTGCAGAAAAAAGGTATTAGAATCGTATCATTCCAATATCTCTGTAAAAAAACTAAGATCTAAAGCTTTGTTATACACTAGTGTCATTGGTACAGAGGGTACGGGGGGAGATAAAGCATACTTACTGTATACAACTATACTGATGATATAGCCGCTCTTCTCCCCGTTGGCCCATATGACCTCTGCTGTACTGAGCTGAATTCTCCAGCAGACTGGAAGTCAGTCTTTATTCATTTCTATGAGACTGACTTTGTGGCGCTCATAGGAATGAATAGAAAGTGTCACTTTTGGAGATCACAGCCGACGTGATGGGTGCAATGCAACTAGTCACAGTGCGGGGGGGGGGGCTCACGTGGGACCGGAGCGGCTATTTCACATCGTATTTCGTGAATATGTTCTCTCCTAGTATGCTCACTGTATGCCAACAGGACCATAAGGAAACAATAAAGTTTCACAGGGCTTGCCCCTTTAAAGGAGCTGCTTTTTTTTTTACATTTTTTTTTTTTTTAAAGAACTTGAGTGCAACCTGTGAAACCCATTCTAGGACAGGAGAACTCCTATACAGGCTGGAGGGGGAAGGGGGCAGACTGTGTCGACAGAGCCTAATGGTATACTGACAGGGGAAATCATATGTAGCCCAAAGGCAAGAAGGTCTGGGCGGAGCCCAACTGCTGATTTTATAACTGTGCAGCATTAGGCTCCGCCCCTACTGGCTGCAAAACAATTCTACCACCAGTTTTCACTGGTTGCCCTGATGGCTACTCCTAGACAAGCTCTTTAAACTGATCTGACAAATTCCATCAATCTGTAATAGGATCTGTCAGGGTTATGGAACATTTATGGCACAAACAGTCGCTGCAGACAGCTATTTTCACCATCAAGAAATGAACCTGGGGGGAAAAAAAATAATAAAAACTTCTTAAACCTGAAATTATGTAATGTTTGTAAAGCTCTTAACCCTCACAGAAGTTACTTTTAGGTCAGCAGACAAAGCCTATGGTCTGTACTCAAAATCTACATTGAGTGAAACCAGTGGGTTTAACCTTTTTAGGGATTTTATTCATGTGGTGGTTATACTGCCCTATTTTTTTCTTCAGCTACCAAAGTTATCCTCCTGTAGTAACAGCAGTCACTAAGCTGATCAGGGTAATGTAGCGGAAAAATTTTTTTTTTTTTTTTTTATTTTTTTTAGGTACTATGCGCCCATTGGAGCACTTTGCGGCCTGGAAAGGAGAAGGTAGAAGCAGTTAAGAGACACTTCTCACTTTTCCTCCGGGTGCTTGGTGGTGTCTGACAGCAAATTGCTTGATTGCAAGAACAGCGGCTTTAATCCTGCGCCGTATTTTTACCATTAGCTGCGATTAAAGGCCAGGACCAAGTGCCGTAAATTTACGGTGCTTAGTCCTTAAGGAGTTAAAATTCTTCTTACCAAACTCCATTTCATTAACGCCTTTAAAAAACATTTTACATTAAGGTGTGAATAAATAGCAATATTACTGCCAAGTCAGTCTGACAACACCCTAAATAAACCCCATCTTACCCATACACGACACAAACCATAATGCTCAGAGTATAGCTACACTGCTTCAAGCACCGGTCCAACCAGAGAAGCCTTGTCAGTTTCGGTTTAGCCGTAATATAAAACTTATCTTGGAGTCTCAAACTGAATCGGTCACTGTGGCCAACCAATCACAGCACAGCTTTCATTTTCAGGAGCAAAGTAAAAGACAGTTTTTTTTAAGGATTGCCATCATAAATCCACCTCATTAAAAGGGGTCTTCCAGAACCAAGATGCTAATTGCCTATCCTCTATTTGATCGTTGGGGTCCACTATCTAGAACGCCTGCTAATCAGCTGTTTGATGTGGTCATGACCCTTGGAAGAGCACCGCGGCCTCTTCACTGTATACCAGGCACAGCGCAGTACATTTAATAGCCATTGTTCCTGGTATAGCAGCCTAATCACTTTCAATGAGACCGAGCTGCCCTGAGGCCATGTGACCACTGAAGGAGACGTCACATGGTCTCTACAATCAGCTGAACAGATTGGGTCCCAAACAGAAGACTCCTACTCATCCGATATTGATAACCTATCCTAAAGAACAGAAATATTTTTTTTTAAATGTAAAACACGAGAAAAAAAAAAAAAAAAAAAAAGAAACCCCACCCCTCTTTTCCCATGAAGCAATCTTAAAAATATTGTATTGCCATGTCTGAAAAAAAAAGCTCAAACTAATTAAGTATTACATGGTTTATCACATAATGCCAGATTTGTATTTATTCTTTTAGTAACCACATCTCCCTATGAAAATGGAGTAAGAGGATCAGACAAGCAGCAAAGACAGCCCAAAGATCTACACCTATCCAAACTTGACACGTTGCTCCGACATGTCAAAAATGTGAAAACAGTGGGTTACCCTTTGGAATCTGATCGATATACCATGGTTTTACACTTAAAAAGGGACACTAGCTTATAAATAAGGTTTTTTTGTTTGTTTCCATAGAATTACATGTTTGGGCTTAAATGTCATTCTGAAGTCTTGTCTCCTTTTCCCCTAGCTCGTTGTCCACGGGGAGGGGGTCTGAAGAGAGGCGAGTATTACCTCTTATTCTATGCCTTGCTCAGGAGTGCACCAAAAAGAGGTCTACAGGCACATGACGACATTGCTCTTCCTCTTCACGAATCAGACCACACATGGAAAAAATTGTGCATAGTTTTCAGCACAAACACTCAAAACATCGGAGCTTGAACCGGTTCAAAGGCAATTACAGTAAT
Source organism: Eleutherodactylus coqui (assembly GCF_035609145.1). NCBI lineage: Eukaryota > Metazoa > Chordata > Amphibia > Anura > Eleutherodactylidae > Eleutherodactylus > Eleutherodactylus coqui. The sequence goes on along the minus strand of NC_089844.1, from coordinate 128,292,051 downwards.
AAATGCAATGGGTGGACTACAATACCTAGAGAGATTATCAGGTTTAGTTTAGAATACAGATGGCTGAAGGGTGACTTAATAACCATGTAGAAATATATCAGGGGACAATACAGAGATCTCACCCATTATGTATGCCCAAAAACTGACCGTACGTCCAGAAGAAATAAGGATTTCTACACAAACATAAAAGGGGATTCTTTACTGTAAGAGCAGGGCGACTATGGAACTCTCTGCCTGAGGACGTGGCAAAAACATAAAAAGTTTAAGGGCCTGGGCAAATTTCTTGAGTGTAATATTAAAAATTCTATAGTTGCTGGAAGTCGGGAACAGATAGATATTTTCTTCAGGAAAATGAGGAAAATTGGCTTCTACCTCATGAGGTTTTTGCCTTCCTCTGGATCAACATTGCAGAATAGTAGACAGAACCAGATGGAGATGCGGTTTTTTTCAGCTTCACATACTCTTGTTAACTATGCCAGGATGCGCCATAACTTTATGCTCATGGAGGTCTGACATCTAGGACGTCACTGAGCACCCTTAGCACTGCATCCGCTTAGTTTTTCTCCTGTGTGGGAGAACTTTTAGCCACCCCTGCGCAGAAACCACTAGCACGGTCCCAATCCAGCAGGACCCACACCGATCACACTGAGGGCATGTCCTAGCCATATGACATTGCATTATAAAATGGGATTAGTCCTTGATTGTAGGCCATTGTTTGGATCCACACCATAGGGATAATATATTAAAATTGGCATTTCAACAACGGGTCTTAATATTTCCATCAGTGCACCCAATATATGAAGGGGCGCCCCTTTTACACATTACAGCAGCATCTCGACAACTGTGCTCCTACATAGAAGTATGCTCACAGTCCAATCTGGTGGGCATTTCTGGTATAATCTACACCAGTTTCTGGCAAAAATTCGGCATAAATGTGTCGGTCTAGGGTCTAGAACAGTTGAAGCGGCTAACGTAAATATGTAAATATGATAGTAAATCCCCCACAGATGGCATAGGAGAGTCAGCGCAACACTCAGTAAAGTGAATTATGAATAACCATCTAAGGTATTGTTCTTGGTTTTCTCAGCTGCGCCTGCTGAAACACGTCATCTTAGAAGATAATTGTATTTGTTACCATAGAGAACCTGTAGGCACTATAGGATACAGTAGCATGCGTGACTCAACCTGTTTAGCTCATCTTGTTGTGCAGGTCACGTTTTACAGGACTGACAGACTAGGTTGCAGCGCTCGCTAAAGTTAGTCACTTGTTAGTAACTACGGGCAGAGTTTGAAGAATGTTAGAAGTGTATTAGCAAAACAGAGGGAATAGTTTACAGTCATAGCCAAAGTTTTGAGACTGCCACAAATTTGTTTTTCACCAAGGTTGCCGTTTCAGTGTTCTTAGATCCTTCCGGCTGTATTTACATGCTCGATGCAAGTTTGGTCTGACATTCTCGGGCGCACACATACACTCCATGTGCTGTGCGAGACACCGAACATTACATCTGCCATTCCTGTGCGAGAGTCAAGGGCTTCATCAGAATCAATACTGTACAGGGATTTGACTGCAGAGGCATGGAGTAAAGTCATGCAATTTTTATGAAGCCCCCTTCAAGCAGTTTCAGATATTTGAAAGGATTGTCCGGAGAAAAGGTTAGCTCTACCAGGAGTCCCGTGCCATGCCAATAGTGAAACATCCTGAGACCATTCGATGTGGGGTTGCCCTTCATCCAAGGGAGGGGGCTCAATCACAATTTTGCCCAAGAACACCGCTCTGAATCAAGTAGGGTACCTAAACATCCTACAAGAGCAACTTTCCCAACTATCCAGGACCAATTCTGCAATCAACAATGCCATTTCCAGCATGATGGCGCTACATATCACAAGGCAAAAAAATGACAACTAAGTGGCTCAGTGAACAAAAAACATTGACATTTTGGGTCCACAGCCACAAAACTACCCAAATCTCAATCCCACTGGGAACCTGTGGTTAAATCTTAAAAAGCATGTGGACAAAAAACAAAATAGAAGTTGCAATTAATTCCAAGCACTGATCAGAGAAAAAAAAAAAAAAGCGGGTCAACACTGTAAGCTGTATGTATGTCAGTCAAATATGTAACAAAAAGTATGAAATGCTTAATTTGAACCTTAGTATACCATAGAAACATTTGACTGAAAAAAAAAAAAGAAAAAAAAACAACTTTTGGCCGTGACTGTACTTGGTCATAAATAAAGATATAAAGATGGCTGCCAAGGTACAAATTCATAGGCATAGGTATCAAATCTTAGCTCTCTAGCCAGTGTGCAATGCCAACTCTCAGCATGCACTGGGATTTGTAGTTTTGCAATGCCTGACGTGTCATGGGAAGGAGACCAGTGAAGTAGGTTATAATCTTAATCATCCACATTAAATAGCTCTTGTATAGTATACTCAGGATATACCACACATATGGTGTATATAGAGAGATGCTGGATTCAATGCAGAAACAGCATTGTGATTAGAACTGTATGCATATCTTTATGTAAAATGAATGCTGAGGGAAAAAAAACAAAACTGTATACCTGCTCTTAGGACAGGATAGGGAATGAAGGCATGAAAATACACATATGCAACAAAAAAGTAGTAGACACGAATAGGTGACTGAACATTATACGTTTGCTATTTGAAGGCTAATTTACCAAGCTTACCAAACCTATTTAGGCCGGTCTAAAGGCTACACAGCAACATAAATCCCACAAGTCTTTATTCTCTATGGGGATAAAGTCCCACGCAGTTACAACTACTGCAGACATTTCTAACATTGTTTTTACGTTAACGTGTAACCATGGCCCTTTGGATCATAAAAGAACTTCCGACATGACTCACAGTAGACCTGCGACAAGTCACATTATAATTGTATTTACCAAGTATTTTTATAGTAACTTACCAAGTCACATATCTCAAATACCATGAGATAGGGCAAGGTCTCCAGACAATGCCCAACGCACTGCACAATGTTCGGATGATGCAGGTAGCTTGGGGAAAAAAAATAAAAACCCATGTGATAAAAATGCTCTGGCACAGTGTGTAGGTTCACAAACACGCAATTTATAACACTGTATTTTAGATTAAGGCCTTCTGCATACACGGGTGGGTCGGACGCTGCATACAGGATTCCCGTAACAGAGTTCGACCTGATGCCTGGCCGGTAACCCCTGCTTACCTGTCCCGTGGCTTCTGCAGACGCTACAGATGTACCCGCTGGCACTCCGTCATGCATGCGCTGTAGCCGCTGGGTGTGTGCGACGTGTATTCTATGATACTTCTGCAGTGCTCACTGCGGAAGTGCTGCGGGACGGACGGCTTCCATTGACTTCAATGGAAGCCGGCCACGTGTAATCCGCACAAAATTGCAGCATGCTGCATTGAATACTTTGGACTGCATTTGCTGTGGGGTCCGGAGGCAGACGCCCGGTGGACTCCGCAATACAAATACGCCCGTGTGCAGGAGCCCTAAATTTGCTCAATGAATATTTTGCCCATGCCTAACAGAAAGCTATTTGGCAGGCTATGTTCACATTTTTTTTTTGCCCATGCTTGGCAAACACATTCACAGATTCCTAAGGACACAACATATGCCAAGAGTGGCTTTCTGGCATACCTTTAGGGACATGCGTTTGTTTTTTTTTTTGTTACATGGGATCCTATGTTTGATGTATGTAACTGTACGGTATACAATTGCATACAGAGCATATGTTGGGAGATTCTCAGTGTATGAATTGAATGCAAAGCAAAACATGAACAAAGCCTTAGAGAGTGTTATTCTAAAGTGTTAATAAGTTAATCACTGAACTGTAAAGTGTAACTTACCTGTACGGCTCTCCATTTTTAATAAACTGATCTTGTTCCTTTGAATTTGCACTTGCTCTCAGTTCTTTTACTATCACTCTTGCTACACTGTTGTCTCTGAAGATCTCGCCCAACAGAACCTGAAAACACACAATGGGATTGAACTCAAGCTATACTGTGAAGCATAAAAACAGAAAGTAGGGACAGCCGTAACAGAAGAGTGAGCTCAGCTCTATACATTACACACCAGCTTTGATCGTTGCTCACTTTTAATGTTCAAGTTAAGGCCCATTTACACTCAATGATTGCTCAAAATTCGTTCAAAAGCCATTGTTTGAGTGATAATCGTGGTGTGTAAATGTTCCCATCTTTCACTCTTAAGGTGAACGATGATTTTTAGGTGAGCATAAAATCAACCGTTCAGCCAGAGAGAAGATAACACAGAAAACATGCTTTGTTTGCGGTCCATGGTGCTGTATTCTACATGGGAGACTGATTACATTGTATTCAGCTTGCAGCCCTGTGGCAGAACAAAGGAGCTGAATGCAGAGAACAGACCATCTGTTCTCTGCATACAGGTCCTGGAGGCTCATTTACATGCAAATGAAGGCGATAAGCTGCTAATGGACATTAGTGTCCATTAACAGCTTATGCAAAACAATCACTTAGAACCTATCTTTTGAATTATTACATTTGCGTGTAAATGGGCCTTTAGATTCCCCTCTTGCGCTAATTTAGGATTATATGAGGGAACCAATATATCCTGATGCTCAGCTCCCCATTTGATATTACATTCTGGTGCATAATAAGTAATAATAATAATAAACTTTATTTGTATAGCGCCAACATATTCCGCAGCGCTTACATAGACAGGGGGATACAGAAAGACAAAAGTACAAACATTACAGAACCACGGTTACAAAGTAATCAATTGATGGAAACAATAGGGGTGCGGGTCCTGCTCCAACGAGCTTACATACTACAAGTAATGGGGTGATACAGAAGGTAAAGGGGCTGGAGATGTGCACTGTATGGCGAGGTGGAGAGTGAGGGGTGATATACACATAGACAATGGTCAGACATTTAGCCGTGTGACAGCAGAAACAGTATGACTGCAGGAGCGGTTTATGATGGCTAGCAGGGATTGCAGTCAGTAGGTCAGGGAGCATGTTATCAGGCGGAGTACAAGTAGAACTAAGACCATCGTATATACTCTCACTGAACTGTGAACATGGGTTCACAGGAGAAAGCCTGGGTAATTTTACATTTTCTGTAACCTTTAGGGTTCTGCTACTGTTGTAGCCTACAAGACAGGAAAATGTTTCTTTAAAGTTATAACATAGAATATGGTATAACATGGTGATTGATGGGTGTAACCGCTCAGACACCTGCTGACCTAGAGAAAGAAGGGACCAATGATCCTTTATTCTGGCAATCAGTGGTAGTCCTGGCAGTGAGATTTCTACTGGTAAGCAATTGCACACACCACTAGTTTTAATGGTGGTACTATGTAATTCTGACTCCATTATGGAACAGGGAGACAGGAAAAAAAAACAAAAAAAAAAATCACAGGTCCCTTAAACAAACAAGGTGTAATGATAGCTTCACACACTAAATACACATTCACAGTTTTTCAATCGCTTGTGTGTTAAGACTCAACTTAGTGTTTACTGTAACTGTATAGAAAAGTGTTAAATTGAGGTTTACTAAATTTGTACATAATAAATTGCTCCTATGAAACACCGGCTTTACATACTTTGTTAGCTGCACAGCAGACTATCACAGATGACAAAAAAGAAATATAAATCCTACCTTGCCAAACGAGCCATTACCGATCTCCTGAATGTAGCTCAGGCTGTGGCGGGCAATTTGGAACTTTGATGCATCTAGAGGAATAGAAAGATGAAAGAGCCTTAGATACATACATAACACAAGAGAGAACTGGATCGAACTGTGTCTCGGCACAAACTAAGCACAAGGAATCTGAGATGTAGAATTGTGTCTACATTTAAAATGTTGCCTGCTGTGTGGGAGAAAAAAGGCACGAAGAAAATGTGGGGTATGCAGTACGGAACACAAGAGGACTCATTGAGAATAGGGCTATTGACTTGCAAAATGTGGCTTTCACCATGATCACATAGTAGCCTTTACAATTGTGGAATGAGGGGGCAACCACTTTCTTCTGTAATGCAGTTTATAAATCACATGGCTGTCACTAGAATACAATATCCTTTTCATGGCAATAAAAAAATTAAAATAAAGTATTTTATGATATCAGAAACCGTAAAACTGCTCTTATACACCCCACACCCATTAGCAGTATCACTTGTATTCATGGGCTGTCTAATATGGCGACTCAACCCATTTCACATGAATGGTGCTCATCTCCAAATCTGAACAGTCCACTTACAGGAGTAGTACCTGATGGCACACACAGTTTCACACTTATATAGCCTGTAAGATGTTACTATCAGCACTAGAATTCTTAAAGGGGTTGTCTTGCGAAATCAAGTGGGGTTATACACTTCTGTATGGCCATATTACAATCAGGAGGCTGGAACCGGCACACGTCATGGGACGGAGCTACGCGATGACGCGTACAAGGGGGCGGAGCCAAAACGCTGATGCTGCCGAGCAGAGCCGAAGGGAGAAAACCCATCTGCGCACGCGCGTCTAAAAAAGCAAGACCACCCCGAAATTAGACGGAACCATGGAGACGAGGACGCTAGCAACGGAGCAGGTAAGTGAATAACTTCTGTATGGCTCATATTTAATGCACGATGTACATTACAAAGTGCATTAATATGGCCATACAGAAGTGTATAGCTACACTTGATTTCGCAAGACAACCCCTTTAACTTTTAGAAGTTTGGAAGTGGACATCAACTGACCTGTAAGGGGAGAGCAGCCATATGGTGAGCTGCAACGTATGCTATATGTTTACAGACCTACCAGAGGAAAAGCCAAACTTACCTGCCAGAAATACAAGCTTGTGTCTATTAGAGGAAAGTGCATAGTCTTCAGGAGACAATAGCTACAATGAAACTTACTAAGGCTACTCTCCCACAGATCTCAAATGCTGCCCTGAACGCTGTAAAACACCTCCATTGATTTCGATAGGTCGTCTCAGACTAGCGTTCGAAAGCGGCGTTTTTCGAGTGCTGCCTATTCTATTTTCAGGAGTTAGAGTTTTTTTTAAATGCAACACATCGTCCGTTTTCAACGCTGCCTAAAACATAGTAGAACGCTGTGTACAGGGTTTCACTGCGTTTTGAATGCAGCATTCTATACCTCTGGAAGGGAAAGTGAAAGTGGTGACATCATTGGCAAAAGAGAACACAGAACGCTGTACAAAGCAGTCCTGCCCTAGTAAAAATGCGGAATTTACAAGGCAGAACTTTTAAATTCCCATTTTGGAGGTTCTCTCTCAAACAGTAAAACTATCATCAACTGATCTTCTAAATGCTATTAGGGAAATAAAAGAATGCAAGTTATCTATAAGCAGAGAGATGGTGAGGGAACACTTCGCTAAATTAATTCAAGTCTCAAGGTCCGGATGAAAGATACTGAAGGAAGCAGTGGAGGAAATTGCTGAGCCACTCGCCGTAATCTTTGAAAATTCTTGGAGAACAGAAGCCCCAGAAGATTGGAAAATGGTAAATCTTGTCCTAATCTTCAAAAAAAGGGAAGAAGGTGGATGCAGGAAACTACAGGCCTGTGAGCCTGACTCCTATGCCAGGAAAGAGCTTTGAACAAATTATAAAACAGCACGTATGCAAGTACTTGGTTAATGGCTCTGGTTAGTTACGCTATTCCCATCCATGGGTTTGTAACAATCAAGTAATGCCAGACAAATCTAATTTCCTTCCATGACAGAATCACCGACTGGGTTGATCAGGGAAATGCGGTGTATTTAGTATATTTTGACTTTAGTAAAGCATTTGACAAAGTATCTCATACCATCCTTATTGAAAAATTGACCAAATATGTAATTGACAAGGCAACTGTTAGGTGGATTCACAGCTGGCTGAGTGATTGTACTCAGAGTGGTCATAAATGGCTGCACATCCAACTGGAAGAATGTCTCAACTGGGGTACCACAAGGCTGGACCTAGTGTTTAACATTTTTATAAATAATCTGAAGGAGGGAAATTGAGGGGAAACTGGTAAAATTTGCAGACCACACAAAACTAGGAGGGATAACTAACACTGGAGAGGAGAGAGAAAGGATTAAAAAAGAACTAAACAAGCTTGAACTGTGGCTAGTGACTAACAGAATGGTATTTAACAAGGAGAAATGCAAAGTCTTACATCTGGGCAAGAAAAATGAAAAAAAGCACATACAGAATGGGAGGAATTGGGCTAAGCAGCAGCACACATGAAAAAGACTTTGGTATACTAATAGATCATAAACTGAACATGAGTCAACAAAGTGATGCAGCAGCCAAAAAGGCAAACACAATTCTGGGATTTATCACCCCCTTAGTGACCACCCATACACATTTTCAAGCCCAGGCTTGAAAAAGACTTCTTACAGTCGAAACGTTGCCATTTTTACTATGGAGCAATAAAAAGTTTATTTTATTCTTAATACACCATTGATGCTGCCACTTAATTGGATTCGCTGGATTACATTGGGGGACTGGAGGTCCATGGTCCCAGGTGTGGCTGGGCATATGTAAATACCTCTGCACTATATGTGCACATAGGTGGAGTGCTGCGGGACCTGCTATTCTGGTGCTGCAAGGACCTGACGCTGTCTTCTATGCATGCGTGCCAGATGTAAAATATCAGGCGGGTGCGCAGAAGGCTGGAGAGCCCAGGAATTTTAAAATCTCCCTGCTAATCCACCAGTGAAAAGGATCAGGTAACTGCTATACATATACTGAGGGGAATGAGGCTTAAAGCAACCCTCCAGTTTCAGAGCATAAATCTGCCCCTGGACAGAGTGGCAGGGATATATATTACTTGTAGATCTTCTGACATCCCTTGTGTTCCAGATGCCACTATATTCTAACTACGCCAAGCACTGCTCTATGATTGACCAGCGCTAAATTACAGGAGCAGTGGACAATTACAGAGCAGGTAAAGTGGATTTTTTTTTTACTTAGTTTTATTCAACAAGTTACAGAACAAGTACAATATGAAGCATGTTTAAAAGATGAATATAATATTAGTTCGATTCTTTTTTTTGATAATTGTGACAGTGAAATTGCTGCAATCAGTAAACACAAAGAAAAAAACCCCTAAAAACATTAAGGCCCAAAGTCCACGGGCAATTTAGAATTATCAAATCCGCACGGGTGTCCTGCACGCGTGATTTGCGCCCATAGGGATGCATTGGACACCCGTAGGTAATTAAATACCTGCGGATGTCATTTTTTCCTGGAGTGCAGATCGCACGTGTGGGAAAACACCCACAGCATGCTCCATTGCGGACGGCTCCGATTGAAGCCTATCGGAGCCGTCCGGTCCCGCGGCACACCCGCAGCTGTATTTCTGCTGAGCCGCGGAAGAGCAGGAGTTAAAAAAAAACAACCCAAAATTTAGACATTGCACATGCACGCAGCACGTTGCTGGCGTGCCGAGCACATCCGCTGGGCCGAAGAAAGATCCAGCCGCAACGGAGGGCAGATATGCAGCGTCCGGACAGGTAAGTATATCTTATTTTCAGGCCTTATGTCTGTGGGAAAGGAGGGACCCGCTGCAGGATTCTGCATGGAGAATCCATGCGGCCCCAAATTTCCCCATGGACATGAGGCCTAAACAAATGACAAATACATCAGCACGTGCGGATTTTTTTGTTTGTTTTTTATCACTTGCGGAAGATCAAGGATTGTGGGTTTCTTTTCCGTGTTAATGTACACTGATGCATTGCAGATCCACACAGAAAAAAAATTCACAACCCCCCATCTCCCTAATTAATTTTAAACCTTCAAACCCGCAAATGTAATTGCGGATGCACTGCGGATCGTAAGCTCCCCTAGAGATGAATGGAGCACATCCACGCGTGATCCGCAGTAAAAATGGAGCATACTGCGATTATTGGCACGTGGCATCTGCAAAACAAATAAAAACAAATCCGCAGGTGTCAAATGAAATGCGGACTCCCAATGCTTCCCTATGGGCAGCTTGATTTGTGGGTGCAACACGCGGATTCCGCAAATTAAATCTGCCCATGGACATTGGGCCCAAGTCTCCATAAAACAGGGGGAGGTAGTTGATCAGTTTGTGTGCAGTGTGGAATGCGAGTTAAGCCAAGGAGCCCATACTTTGTGAAATTGTAGGACAGCCCCTACATTGGTATATTACTTTTTATAAGGGATTACCACATTAACCAGTCTTGCCTAACTCGACAAGGAGGGTGGATCCACAGCCATCCATCTCATAGTAATTACCTTTCAGGCAAGAAAACAGAACTTCAAGAAATACTTGTGTTTGGTGAGATCAAAGTTCTTCACTCTATAGGCTGAATTTCACGAATTTCAGTAAGCATCGTGAATGGATGGAGTCTACTCGCCCCTCTAAGAGATTTTTACCCCATCTGTTCTGTGTTTTGCTAGAGCGAGATCAAAAGAATGCCCCCAAGGCCGCCACCTGGACTTTGAGAGTATTTGGGCTCAACCCTTTATCTAGGCCCTCCTGGAGGAAATCCAGGATCCTGTGGATATCTGGTTGTTCTAAATGCTGTATATTTTGACCCATCCAAATCTGAATTTTTTTTCCAAATTCTTGAATAATTTTTGGTTGAAGGCTCTCACAAATAGTGGAAAAGACCCTGCTAGAGAGGCCGCTTCCTAAGAATTTTACCCGTTCAACATCCAGGCCGCCAGCCTGAATTTGTGAACCTCTGGGTAAAGAGGGCCCTGCAGAAGTAGATCCGGTCTTGGAGGGAGGTAGAAAGGAGCTCCCACTGAAAGTTATCTCAGGAGAGGAAACCAGGATCTTTTGGGCCAGTAAGGAGCTACCAGAATTATGGACAACATCGACTTCAGTAAGGGGGAAAAGTGTACACTAATTTCCAAACCCAGGGGTAAGAGAGGGCATCCGTGTCTAAGGTTTGTTTCTCATCATTACTATCGCAGGGTCCAGATTCCATTCAGATGCCCGAGAAAGGTTGTCTGAGGACAACCACCAGTGAAGGGAGGACCTAGCCTTAGAGGAAATAAGGATCTTTTTATCAAGTGAAGCCTGCGACTTGTCCTAATCCTGGAGGATAAGTGCCTGAAGATAATGTGGTTCCCTGGGCCCAGTTAAACAGCCGTTAATGCATGAAATCATTAACCCCAGGATCCGCATAGCTTCTCTGATTGACATGCCAGATTTCCTATAGAGAGCTAAGCATTCACCTAGAATAAGTGGTTTGCTTAGGGGAGGTAGGGACGAACATTGGAGACAAGAATCCAAAATAACTTTCAAGAACTTTTTCCGAGTTTCTGGCTCCATGTTGGATTTCAGATCATTAATGATCCAGCAGCCTAGGTCCTGTAGTAACTAAAGCGTGGTACTTAGGTGTGAATTCAGAATTGCCAGGGAATCCACCACCAAAAGGAAGTCATCCAAACATAGGACGATAATTCCCAAATTACGTAAAAAGGCTATCATTTCAATAACCTTGGAAAAAATCCGGAGCGGAGGAGAATCCGAAAGGAAGGCAAAATGAACTGATAGATTACCCCTTCAATTTCCAGCGCAAATCTTATGCTAACTCGCAATAATGCCTAAATGGGAATATGATAATACGCATCCTTAAGATCGATAGTAGCCATCACACTAGACCGATTAGGGGTGATAGAGTTCCGATAGTCTCCATTTAAAATTTTCTGTACTCTATGAAGTTATCTAGGTGCGAGCCCCGCACAGAATGAGAACATGCCGCGGTTTGTTTGCCGCGCGAGATTTCGCGCGGCCAAACCGCGGCTGTCTGCATAGGATTGCGTTTGTTAACGCAATTCTATGCAGGCTTCCAGCGGCGGAATTCCCACAGGAAATCCCACCGCGGAATTTCCGCCCATCTGCAGGCGGCCTTAAGGAGAGCCCGTTCTAGAATTGGAGACTGCAAGGAGGTTAACACAAACCTATCTGGGGAACAAGATTCTAGCTCAATCTTGTAACCCTCCGCTATCAGTTGTACAAACCATTCGTTGGTTGTTATATTCTGCCAACCAGTATGGAAATAGGCTAATCTTCCGCCTACCGGACACGGAGATGTAGAATGAGGGCCACCGGTAAGGACCTTACCCCTTCCTCCATTTGGATAAGCCCATCTCCCGGTCTTTCCTTTCCCTATATAGGCCAGAACCGAGGGACGTGGGGTGAAGGGTCCTTAGACTGTGTTAGCTGAAAGCCCCTGGCTTTGTCTGCTGCCTTTTCTAGAAAGCGATCCAGGTCTGATCTAAATATGCATAGGTCCCAAAAGGGTAAAGTACACAGTTTATTTTTAGAGGTAATGTCCCCTGCCCACTTTTTACACAGACTGCCCTACTAGCTGTGTTGGATAAGGCTGCCATACGGGCCCCAAAGCGGACTGATTCCATGGAAGCATCAGCCAGGAATCCTAGGGCCATCTGAAGTAAAGGAATGCCACTAGGCTTTTTGATCCATTAGAGAGGTAAGCTGACCCAACCAGACCACCATAGAGGGTGCTACTGAAGTGGCCGCAATGTTGGTTTTCATGGCCCAGGCCTTTCGCATGGTCATATCCTCCTTTTTATATATTGGATCTTTCAGGTGGGACGTATCCTCAAAGGGTAACCCAGATTTTTTTTTTCCACTATAGAAATGGCAGCATCTATCTCGGCGTTTCATCAAAGTTTAAAATAAAGAACAAAAATATCCCGCGCCTTGAAAGAAACCAATCTTTTTTTATTTTGTTTAAAACAACGCGTTTCGACACATAATTGTGTCTTTATCAAGTTTCATCAAAGCTAGTGACGTCTTCATCCGAAAATAAGAGTCAATCCTTAAAGTCTTTAGAAATTAAAGGACTTGATCAACACACTTCCACTCGTTTAGAATTAGTTGTTTAAGTGTGACGTTCACAGGAAACATGGATCTGCGTTGAGGTAAAAGGCCTGCAAACATGTCATCTTGCGCTGTGCGAGGTTGTTGTATTTCCTCCTCAATTTGCATGGTCTTACGATTCGATTTTAATAATTGATCTATGTTAGCGGTGGAGAATAGATGTTATTTCTCCTCCTGCGCTACTTCGCTTAATTCCTCCAAAGCGAATTCCTCAGCTATGTCAGAGTCAGACTCTGACACCATCACAGCCAACCTTCTGGTGGCCCCCAAGGGCCCTGGCTAAAGATCAGAAAGAGGACTGGACTTCTTTCTGGACGACTCTCCGGATCTCCAACATAAAGGAAGATTTTTCTTTCTGCAGAATTTTTGCTGAACACGCAACGCAAAGTTTTAGTATACGAGTCATCCAGTTTCGCTAAGAATACTGGACACTTCACTTCTCCTAGCCTCCCTACGTTTTTGAGTATCCCTGTCCAGAAATGACAAGGGAGAACCCCAGTAGTAAAGGGAGTGTAGTGCAGGGGTGTTTGTATGTTGGCCCACAGGACCACTTCCAGTTTGGAGGTTGTCCAGGTCTTCCCTGGCCGACATCCTGCACGGTGAGCTCGGATTTCCGTCCTTAGAAGACGATCTCTGCTTGTAGTATTCGCCTCCTGAGTCCTCCTGGTGCAGGGGCTTTTTCATCCCCGTGCGCGCGCTCCATCTGACCTGACCACCCGCCCCCTCACGAAGCATCTGACGTCAGCCGCGAGCGCCAGGGAACAGATGCAGCAGCCACCGCCTAGTTGACGGCTGCGGTGGTGCCGGAAAGCCCGTACTTGGACCCAGGTGAGGTACTTCCCGCTGGGGCAACCGTGGCTTCCAGAACTGATGCCGCCCGCCGCCTTGGTGAGTCTTGAAACCGGCGGCATGCGACAGCGTATGCTAGAGCTCTGCCGCTGCTCTGTAGGGACAGGAAAAACACTGGTGTTAGGGGAGGTTTCTTTTATGCTCTGCCTATTCCTGTCCCTTCAGGTCAGTAGGGGAGCAACCTCCAGCGTATGCTGTCATGATGTTGTAGGATGAAATGATTTTTCATGCACAAGAGCAGAAACCAATTGCGGTTTCCACTCGCGGATGAAAAATCTCAGCATGCTCCATTTTACCATGGTGCCCGCACGGACGGCTTCCATTGCAGTCAATGGAAACTGTTCGATCAGCGACCTGTCCGCAGTGTCAATTCCGCATGAAAAGCAGGAGTTTAAAAAAAATTGAGTAAAATAAAAATCTGTACTACACATGTGTGCAGACGTGCTGGCCAACACACATCTGCAGTACAGAACTATGGACATAAGGCCTTATTCTGCATAGCACTTCTCTGGCAGTGCTCTCAGGTGAGCACATCTGCCCAAATACTTTCAATCCCTTCACTGGTGATGCCTGCGCTAAGGAAACCCTTATTTACGTTTAGGATGGGTAATCGAAGACACATAAGTAGCGAGAGAGAGAGCCAAATACTCCATTCTTGAGCCATATCACCCTTGACCAGTGGAACGGCAAGTATAGGTGTCTGAGTGATGTAAACCCCATAGGTTGATCCAGCCCACACCATCAATCAGTTGTCTCATGAAGGGTTACATACACCAAGAGGGCGTGAGAGTATTTGGACCCTATTTTGTAAGAGTCCCCCATACATAAACATTTGCACGGGAATATTGGTGTGCAAACTTAATAGTGGCTTACAAAACAAAGCATTGTGTGATGGGTCATATATACATAAAGCAGAGGCCTAGTATCAATATCTGCATAAGCAAATATGAACCTGCCCTTTGGATGCCTTCAAACATTAATGGGATTCCATCGCAACGCTCAGTGAATAAGGAGTGAAGAATCTCTGGAAAATGAGACAGGAAAGAAATGGTATGACCATTGATAAATGTGTCTCTTGTTGTCCGACTATAGTTGTCAGACCACAGGCCTGCCTCTGACTCCGAGCTCAGTTCTCAAGCAATTAAACTTTAAATTAAACTTTAAAGTGTATTTCAGAAGACATACCTGCCCCAGGTTCATGCCACCCATGCCCACTTGTTTCTTGCAAGCCATTGTCATCTCTTCACATAGGAGATCCTGCCTGGACCACCCAATGTGGTCTGATATTCCCAGCTGTCCCATAACCCTGGGTGATCTCTTGGACTCCCTAATTTAGGGTCATGCCGTTTCTACCATCTCCAGGTACTTTGTGCTTACAATAATGAAGCATTGACAATACATTTTGTACCTCTATTTGAATACCAATACCGCCTTTAAAATAGGAACATATTTAGTTCACAACCAACAGGAATGAGGAACGCTCTAGATGTTAAGAGTGGAAGAGAAAAAAATTAAATGTAATTTCCCCCGTCTCCCCGAGTGGATGTTATCCGGCTCTGTACACACAGATTCTCTTCACCAAGTCAGCAAGTACTTTATGGGATTAGATTTGACAAATGTCATACTTCATAAAGGAAACCTTCACTTCCTTATGATGAGCAAGTAAAATACATGCAGACTGAAGAACTAAACTGGGTCATCCGCACTTCCATGTTACAGCACGAGCTGCATCTTACAATCACCCCGGTTACCATGCTTCAATTAACACAAAGTATGGCGAACCGAAGGGCTCAATACATTGTGCTAAATGAGATGGGGGTAACTGGTACTGCCCTGTAGGTCTGGCATGGAACACGGGCCATTGAGTTGTAGGTATAAGGAATATTTATTAATTGAAAGGGTTTATTCAGAAGAAGGTGGTTAAGACCACATAAGAAAAGACCCCTTCAGACGCACCAGGATTTGCTGCGGTTCAGCAGCTAGCACAAGTGAAGCCAATTAAAACCGCACAACGTGCGTGGAAAAAACATGGCACTACTGTACCGTGCGACTACAGCCTTACACCATTTTATTGAGTATAATGATGGTCCCTCACATACCTAACCAGATTACGCAACCGTCTTCTGACAAGGACTATCTAGCAAAGTAGACAATTCCTGTGGCTTTTTCATAGAGCCAACATGTTCTGTAGTGATGTGTAGCGTTGGTCACTATTCACATCAGTGCCAGTCCTCTTTATTTTGCCCCCTCTTCACATGTATCTTGGTCAGTGTTTTACATTAGTATTTGTAAGCCAAAACTGATTTTCAGCGAGCGGCAAGGAAAGGGAAGAAAATGGACTGGAATGAGCGTTGCAAACAACTCGAAGCAGAAGCCACTAAAGTCTATATCCGAGGCCTATTCTCACAGGTCGAGACGGCCCGAAAACTTTTTTTTGGCATGCAATGGCACAATCACAGGCAAACATGGGAAGGAACTGAATGACCAGAGTATCAAGGATAGGTGGAGGGAATAGTCAGAGGAACTATATGCCTGCAACTGCATACCTGGACCATTGTGTGAGGTAGAGCCTGCGGACTTGGAGCCTCCATTATGGAGTCAGAAGTGGTTATGGCAAATGAACAACTAGCCACAAATAAAGTGCTAGGCATAGATAACATACCGGCAGAGCTATTGCTGCCAGTTAAAACCCCTACAGCGCTGTGCCAGGCAGTATAGGCATCCACACAATGGCCACAGGACTGGAAAAGATCTGTCTTCATCCCTCTACCAAAGAAAGGCGACTCACAGAATTGCTCAAACTACTGAACAATAGCCCTCATACCGCATGCAAGCAAAATCCTTCTCAAAGTTATACAGGAAGGACTGAGATCAGTAGTTGAAGCGGCGCTCCCTGATGCGCAGGCTGGATTCCGGCGAGGACGTAGCACCCGCGACCATATTGCAAACCCGCGATGGATGATGGAAAAAGCTTGAGAATACCAAAAGAGTATCTACATGTGCTTCATTGACTATATCAAAGACTTTGACTGTGTCGACCATGACAAGCTGTGGCAGGCCCTACAAGAGCTGGGCGTATTGGCACATTTAGTCAAGCTAATAAAATCACTTTATACCAATCAAGATGCCACGCTGAGAACACAGTATGGGCACACAGATTGGTTTATGATCGTCAAAGGTGTCCAACAAGGCGGCATCCTCTCACCCTTCTTGTTAAACCTATATGCTGAAGTGATCATGCGGAAAATGGACCTAGACAAATTAGAAATCAGGGTGAAAAAAGGTGGAAGAAACATCAACAATTTCTGTTATGCGGATGACACAACTCTGCTTGCAGAAACAGAAGCAGGTCTGAAGCAGCTGAAATGGAAGATTAAAAATGAAAGCAAAAAATGGGCCTCAACCTGAATTTCAAGACTAAAATTTTGACAAGTGCAAAAAGATGAAGTCTCATAAGCATGCTAGGACTTTGTTGTCTATTTTGATTTTTGAATTAGGTTCAATAGAACCTAATAGCTGCGTAATTCACCGCGGAAACCACGGTACAAATCCGTTCATGGGCATTAGCCCTAAGGCCTCATGTCCACGGGCAAAATATGATTTAGGATCCGCAGCGGATTACCTGCACGCGGATCCGCACCCCATAGGGATGCATTGACCACCCGCGGGTAGATAAATACCCGCGGATCGTCAATAAAATGGATTTTAAAAAAAATGGAGCATGAAAAAATCTGGACCATGCTCCATTTTCGTGCGGGTCTCCCGTGGGGACGGCTCCCGCGGGCTTCTATTGAAACCTATGGAAGCCGTCCGGATCCGCGGGAGACCTAAAATAGGAATTTAAAGCATTTACTCACCCGCAGCGGGCCGGGAAGCTCTTCTCTTCCTCACGGCCGCATCTCCCTTGCTTCGGCTCGGCGGATGTGCCCGGCGCATGCGCGCGGCACGTCGACGACGTGCCGGCGACGTGCCGCCGGCGTCAGGAATTCATCCGCCGGCCGAAAAAGAAGATCCGGCCGTGAGGAAGAGCAGAGCTTCGCCGCCCGCTACGGATGGGTAAATTCTTATTTATTTGTATTTTCAGCGCTCACGTCCGCGGGGCAGGAGGGACCCGCTGCAGATTCTACATGTAGAATCCGTAGCGGGCCCGATTTTCCCCGTGGACATGAGGCCTTAGGGTCTCTGAGGGTCATGAAAGCCTAAACGGCTAACAAGCCAAAGCAAGAAATACAAAAAAAAAAAAAATTGTAATCAAAAGATTTGTACTGTTTTTATGTTTTGGACTACTGCTGCTTTTTGCTTACAAATACAAAATAATGCCAAAAAGCTATGCAAATGTATAAGGAAACCCAACAAACTCACAGAGAACACAACTCCATGGAGAGGTTGTAGGGAGACAACAATGGGAACAAAATTTGCACGGATTTATGCCAATCTCTATAGGAAGGCATTTGGGGAACATATCAGGTAGGCACATTGAAAATTTGAACAACGACTGGGGTTGGAATGTTCTGGTTCCATACAATAAACAGATTCAAACAAAACACTTCAAACTAGTCAATTCCAACAATTATCTGGATTTTCTCGCTGTCACGATGAGGATAAATGTCCCTTACAGACCGCTCAGAAGGAATTGCTCTTCAAACCTTTTTTTCGTTCTCTCTTTTTTTTTTTTAAAGTCAGCTGGAGGTTTTAAATAAAAAAACTAGTTTTAGACAAAAAGGCCATCCGGAGGGCATCATTCGATCAGCTTACGCACTGGTGGAGACAGAGGGAAAAATAGCGAGCCTACACAATTACCAGGAAAGCTTAAAATCTCAGGATGTGGTTCTCTACTCGTTCTGAACTTAAAGCTATAATAAAACATATTGGGCTACCCTACATGCTGACCCATACTGGGCAGCTGAAATACCCGAACCACCTACTACTGTCTTTTCTGAAGACAGTTGTAGGTGGTTCGGGTAATTCAGCTGCCCAGTATGGACCTTTAAAAAAAAAAAAAAACCAAAAACAAACAAAAAAAACATCTTAGCACCCTACCGCGTCATATGATGCCTCCTTCCCAGAATGCCTTGGAGAAGCAGATAAGAGCCTCTTTCAGATATAGAAAAAGAGGCTGCAAATGCTGCACAAAGATATGCCACTATTGGAAGGAAATCCACATAAAAGCAGAAAATATTATTTGTATAGCGCCAACCTATTACGCAGCGCTTTCAAGCATGGAGGAAAACCAACAATACAACAAGTTACATGTGGTGTACAATTCAGTTTGAAACAAACGGGGTGGGGGTGGTACAGGAGGTACAAGGGTAGCTGTCATATGCAATAGGCAGGGTGGAAGGTGTGCAGAGCCATGGGGAGGGGGGGGGGGGGGGGGGGGGGACTAGGTCAGGAGATTTGGTATGCCTCCCTGAAGAGGTGGGTTCTTAGGGCACGTCTGAAATTTCATGCATTGGGGATTGTCCAGATGCCTTGGGGTGGAGCGTTCCAGAGGATTGGTGCTACTCTGGTGAAGTCCTGGAGGCGAGCATGTAAGGTTCATATAAGAGGGGTGTTTAGGCAGATCGGAGTGTGCGAACTGAGCGATGTAAAGACAGAAGGGAAGCGATGTTCGATGGTGTGGCGCCATGGAGAGCTTTGTGGGTTAGGGTGAGGAGTTTAAACTTCATTCTGTAGTGAATGGGCAGCCAAAGCAGTGACTGGCATAGTGCAGAGGCGTCTGAGAGATGGCTGGATAGAGGAAAAAAAAAAGGAGTCTAACTGCAGCCTTTTGCATGGATTAGAGAGGGGAGAGTCTGGTGCGGGATAGGTCTAATGAACAAAGAGTTGCAGTAGTAAAGTAGAAAACATCTCCACCACCCTGAGGAATTTCTTATATTGGTGATCGAATTACGTGATCTACTTGATAGCATGCCCCTGTGGCCTAAAGCCCCATTTACACGCAAAGATGATCACTCAAAATTCATCAGAAACTGACAATTTTGAGCGATCATTTTGCATTAGGTACTGTTGGGCGAATCAGTTCATTAGTAGCCAACTAGCTTAATTTGCATGTATTTAGAGAACATTGGGTGGTCTGTTCTCGAAATACATCTGCTTTGTTCTGCCACGGGCTGCTGGCTGCATACAATGCCATCAGTGCTGCCCGCAGAGAACACAGCATGCCTTCCCTCTCATCAGGGACGAAGAATTTTATGCTGACTTGAAGTCAGAAATGAATGAAGAGTGCACGATGGCCACGCATTTACACGCAAGGCTAATAGCTCAAAAAAGCTGTCGTTTGGACGAATTTTGAGCAATAATCATTGCGTGTAAGCGGGTCTAGGTAGATTTTTCATACCAGGGAAGTCACCTCCGCTTCTTTAGAGTTATTTTTTTTATTTTAAGACCAAATACCTCTGGATTGCTGCCCCTTGTTTTAATTGCTTTAGATCACTGAGTGGCGTCTGGTGGCAGTTTATTCCACTCTCCCCAATAAAAAAAACAAAAAAACACAACAGTGGAGTCGGGTGAGTGTCAGACTGCCATTTTCTCATCCAAACTTGATCTCAGCAACGTATGTAATGTAAAAGTTGGAAAAGCAACATTTAATACCCAATTTTATCTTTATTTAGGATTATGTGCTAACGGATTAGGCAATAACAGTTATGATAGCTCAGAAATGAAACAAACCATAATGAATTATTGCCACATTGAGACAACAGCACAGTAACAAGTCAAGCTTACAAAGCCGTTAAGGCTAGGACCAAAAAGTACAAGAAAGCAGCACTGCAAATATTCCTTGAATGTATAAGGAATTCCTAGGACTGGCCGAACTTGTTCCTTTCTTGAAATAGTTTAACCCTTTCCAATCCAATTTGTTTTTTCCTAGGGGGCTTACTCTTTTGTTGCCATTATACAACAGCGCTATCTGCTGGCCAAAGCCAGTACTGCATGAGGTCACATGTACAGGCTCCGACAGCAGAGAGGCTGGCAATATACAGTAAGAGAACCCCGACGGACGTCTTCCAACATCGGAGCTGTACAGTTTTAAATTATAATGTCTTCAGACAGTGGATTGGAAAGGGTTAAATGGAAAGTTAACACCTTCACTACCTGCTCCTCGCTGTGTAGCTTACTAGTCAGCAAGACTTAAACCAAGTAGTCCGAGAGCTGCCTGCTCTGTGGTCTTGTGGAAAGCAATTCTTTTATACAGGTTGGCCACTTTCTGACTAAATGTTAAACATACACAAGATGAATAATTGAAAGCTCCTAATAGTCTTTGTATATATTCATCTATAGTTCTATACCACATCCCCTCATTCAGCAAGTCTTGTGTTGTTCGCACAAACATCCCATCCATAAATTGGCTGCCGACAGGCACATCATTTTGCCTCCTCCATTCAAAATATACTATGTGCGTGTGTGGCTTATGCAATACAAAAAAACAGCATAAAACCAACAAACTCAAAAACACACCGATTGTGGATGAACCACTTACTGACCTTGAGGAGTCTGCAGCTGAGATGGAACTGACAAAGAGATTGTAGGGACTGTTAAAGTAAAGACATCTGCAGGAGACTGGTTGGATGGAGTGTCTTCAGCTGGAGGGGTAAAGTCAATTTCATCATCAAAATGATCTTCAAACTCCTAAAAAAAAGAAGTAGATTGCATGAGGTTTTAGAACTATTGCTATAGATTTCTGCATTGCCATTTCAACTCTGAAACCCGTTCTCTGGTGCATGCTCTAGTTTTCATGCAACTTTAATTTCTTTTTGTTACAGTTAATGGCACTCATTGGTTTTTAAATTGGAGTTAAAGGGCAACGACGCTTAGATTGAACATAACTACAAGGTACTTAATGTTTTGCAAACATTACTTTTACATAATTAGAGTTGTTTTTAAATGTAAAAAATTATTATCTGAAAAAACCCTGTTTTTTTTAAAATTGAATCATGGCTTCTTTGAGTAGGTATAAATGTAAGAATAGTCCTGACACCTTATGTTATATATGTGGCTGCAGTACTGTTGTACCTTGTCACCACCGGAAGCTAGGGGTTTGACAGGGCTTGATGAAGGAACGCCTCCGTCACGCCCCTAGCTCCCGATTGGCTGAATTGTTGAAGGTCCTTAAAGGTCATAGCAGCAGGGTCTGTAGTGATTTTTGGTTGGGCTACAGGCATAGGGTTAGGATTAGTTTTGCTGTTAAGCTTACATTATTAGCTCTACATGCTTCCATGTTACAGTTGTATTGGCTCTACATGCTTCCATGTTACAGTTGTAACATGGAAGCATGTAGAGCCAATAATGTAAGCCTAACACAAAAGCAAAGCCTAACCCTCCAGGGCAGGCAAAAATCAATAGAGTACGAGTGCCCCACCTGTCCCCCACTGCCCTGTCAGCTCTGGCGTGCCATGCACGCAGAGATCAGCGCCCCACCACCGGCAACACTGTCGTCCTCCCCCCTGCCCACGGTGCTGCGGCCAACAGTGTCCTGCCCCCGTGCTGTAGCGGCGCTCAGCCCAGAGGATGAGACTCAACGCTCTCCGCACTTTCAGGGGATGTGGCCGCTGACTGCTACTCCGCTCCCCTGCCTGTCACCGATGCCGCTGCCGAGAAGCGGACTAGCCGTCAGCGGCCACATCAGCAGGTGGAAGGACACTGAAGCCGCCGCCGGGCTGATCTTGCCGCTACAGCAGGGGGGAGCCCAGCGGCAGGGTAGCCACAGGGGGAGGACAGAAGAGAGAATTCAGCCAATCGAGACCTAGGGGGCGTGACAGGGGCATTTCTCCATGCAAGCCCTATCAAACCCCTAACTTCCGGTGGTGACAAGGTACAATAGTACCTGTGGCTGCTACACATTTCATTGTCAAAGGCGCAATATTTCATCATTTGTGACACACGCATATATTGTCTATTTTTAAGTTCCCTATAGCGATTAAAACAAGTATTGGGCTCCTCATATTGTGTGTCATAATTATGAGGAAATGCTTCATGACTGGACAAAAGGAAGACGCAAAAGGCATGCCTTTTGGAATTCCCATGGTGTAGCGTGAACCCAAGGACCACAGCAGTGACTGGTATTTCTGCCTGACCAATACAAAGAGCATCGGCAAGAAAAAACGGCATATGATCACATATCCTAATATTCCTTCACATACAACCTAACCCACACTCAGACACTCAAGGTTCCAGTTTTCAATGGTTTTGTCTCTTCTATGGATGAAGAAAGTGAACATGGTGATCAAGGGGATTTTGATAAGATGCATGAGGAAATGGTTGTAGAATCTGAAGGATCTTCTGATGCCAAGCAGTCAGTACCGCTACTGCTCACCTGTGATTGTGTCCCATGCAGCATTGTAAGTTCCAGCAGCTGCTGACTCCTGATAGCAAACAGTTACTGCTTGTGTTACGTGCTGTTCTCTAAGAGAAAGAGGTTTATACCCACCTTGCCTGGATCCCTGGAAGTGCTCCGAACAAAGCCTTATCACTGACTATACTAGGCATAGGCATCCTATGCTATGCAAAAGGTGTATTCAGAAATTGCAGTTAAAACAGCAAAAATCATTTGCATCAGAGAAGCACACGTCTTTCTACTACTGCAGCATAAACATTTATGAAGACTCTGCGGTTAAGTTGTGGGTTTTACCGCAGCTTTTGGGTGCCTGCACACGAACGGAATTTCCAGCGCGTCATTTTAGGCACATTATGACCGCCTGCACACGAGCGGGTCGGATCCGGCAGCGAGAATTCTCGCCGCGGGACCCGACCCGAGAGCCTGCAGGGACGAGCGCGTACTCACCCGCGCCTGGCGGCCCGGGCTCTTTCATGTGCCGGCTGCCGCGCAGCCGGCGCATGCGCAGACCGGAGCCGGCGGCCGGGTGAGTGCGTGCCCCGCACAAAAAAAGGACATGCCACGGTTTGTTTGCCGCGCGAGATTTCGCGCGGCCAAACCGCGGCCGTCTGCATAGGAGTGCGTATTGTAATGCACTCCTATGCAAACTTTTAGTGGCAGAAATCCCACGGGAAATCCCGCGGCGGGATTTCCGCCCGTGTGCAGGCGGCCTATCTGCCCCAGACCGCAGCCAATATACTCCTATGAGAATCCGCAGTTGTCCCCAGACGGACGGATTTGTATCGCGTTTTTTCACGCGACCTGTTCTAATTTGGGTCGGATTCTGCGCGTGAAGCCTCCAATACAAGTGAATGGGTGCGTTTTTTCACGCAGTACATCCGCAGTGCAGCTGCAGATGGAGTCACTGGTTGCTATGACTACAGGAAGTAGGCATGGTAGGAGGCGTCCCAACACACAGCACAGAGCTTCACAGGCAAATTTGTAGAGGGAGATAGGTAGTATTTCTTGCCAATGCAGGATGTAAGAATGCAAAATCTGTAGTAATGAATTCCTCTTGTGAATTTTTTTTGCAGTGACTGAAATAAAGTCACGCTGGAGAAGCGCCCGAAAAAAGTTACATGGATCAACCATGCCCACAAAGACATCTGCTCACCGGGTGAAAGCATGTTGCCAGAATAATTTAACGGTGCTCGCACAAGCAAGAGGGACAAAACGGAGTCTGGGTGTTGGTTTTTAAGCTGTTTTCCAAGGAATGGGCAGTTCTCTAGGGGTTGGGTTTACAATAAGGGGTGTCTGCTGGTTTTTCTCCGCAACACATCCGCGTATATCCGCGCGTGATTTTTCACGCATCCGCACCTATCCGCAAGCACATGGTACCATACGCGCGTGAAAATCCGCTAGCGGAATCCAGAACGCTCGTGTGCAGGCGGCCTTTGGGGTTTTCAATAACAGCAAGTAAAGGCTGTTTTGCAGAAACAAGGAAGGAAAAAAACAAACAAAAACACTTATCTGATGTGCAGTTGGATGCTGTTGCTTCCCTACACCAACAGTGTGCTGGCGATTGGCTTTGGAAGTCATATGACCTCATGTCAGGACATCATCACAGCTGCAGAAGTGAAGAGATGGGCCCAGGTGAGGAGCCGGTTGTAGGGAATAGGTGGAAAAAATAAAAAATAAATAAAAATCGGGTGCGGAAAGGATGGCTCTTTTTATTTTTGTCACTACATTGAACAATTTGTTTGTTATTTTTAATGGGCGCTGGATAAACCTCTGTAAAAAATAAGCCGGTATTCTTTCTGATTGAAGCTCTACTGAGGGAACCGATAGGTCAAACAGGAATCTGAGAAGGTTAAACAAGACTGATTTATGCCAAACTGGAAACGCAATAAAAAGGATCATTAGTCCAAATGAGAGCCCATTCACATCTGTGTAGGTGGTTAGTTACATTCTAAACCTCCGGCACAGATCTGGCAGAAAACGCTGGCCGGAATGTCAAAAGGACTGCATTATAGTCAATGGGGTCCATTCAGCACTGTTTAGCTTTGGCATTTACCAGATCTGGCAGTTCCAGCATTTTCGTTGTTTGGCTCCAAGGACTGAGGTGAATAAATGAGATCGGCCACATACCAGGGTGCAGATGTGAATGTAGCCCTATGAAAGGGGTCACCTAAAAACAAGATTTTTGTACTTATGTAAAGCTTAGACCGTGGGTATAGCTACTGCCACTAGGAGGTAGACACTGAGCAAAATAAGTGTTAGCTCTTCCTACACCAGCTATACCCCCTGCAGGCACCAAGCTAATCAGAAAGCTTCTACGGGTATAAAAATCTTGCTTTCTCATCCATTGCATTTGAGGGGAAGGGGTGTGCGACACACAGCTTAAAATTGTGGGGCGTTCCAGAGCAGCCCCATAGGGGTGGGGTAAGGTATACGGTGATCATGCAGTCAGTCGAGGGCCATCTGCAAAACCTTTAATCCAGGAGAAACATCCGCAGATGCAAAAAAAGTGTGCACTCGATAGAATTTGAAGGTGTGTACAGAGGCCCAAATGGTGGCTTTACCCACTTGATAGGCGGAAGCACCCTTGCGAGCCGCCCAAGAAGCAACCTCTGCCTGAGTCGAATGAGCAGTAATCCAGAAGGGAGGCTCCCTGCCCTTGGCAAAGTAGGCCTCTACTACTGCTGGTCTAATCCAGCAAGGAATGACAGCATTGAAAGGTGCTGGGTCACATCTCAGATCATCAGGAATCCAACAGAATTGGATCGTCTAAAAAGGAAGACATCTAGAAGACGTATATTCACAAGGTTGAATGGAATCCCTTAAAAAAAAAAAAAAAAAAAGGAGGAGACCATCAGTCCCAGCACACTCCTGCAGTGACAGATAGTCACAAGAGCCCAAGATTGCAGGGAGCACACCTGCAGGAGATGTGTGTTGAAGAAAAGATACAGAAAGTCCAACGGCAAAAGGGAAGACTTTAGATGGTTGAAGATCCACCTGAACTGGAACAGAGTGTTTAGAGTGATGAGACTTCTCAAATTGACCAACCGAGTCAGGGCCTTCACTACGATGTCGTTGAAATAGGGGCTGGCTATCATCACCTTGTAGTGCAGGAGAGCCATCACCAATGACAAAACCTTTGTGAAGGCACCAGAGCTGTGGCCAACCCGAACAGAAGGAACATACAGGGATATGAGGATATGCATCCTTAATGTCAATGGATGATAGGAACTCCCCTGGTTCCACGGAAGCGATGATTGATCTGAACGTCTCCATGTGGAAGTGTCGAACCTTTAGATTTGGTTCAGTTGCTTCAGATCACAACTTCTGCCCAAAAAAATCCAACAGTTGGGATTTTTGGTAACACTTCAATGAGATCAGCATTCATTTAACTGGCCTTTATACAAGCTGATAAGACTACAGTGGGGGACGAATGACCATTAGTCCCAGAAAGAATCCTCGCTGCAGGCAGCAATTACATGTTCACACGGGTAGATGTGCAGCAGGCAACCATTTCTTCTGCATCAAAGATGCCATCAGCTGATGAGTAAGCATTAGCTTGTTTGTTGGTTGATCGGAATTGTGAAGTACAATGTGACATGTAGGCCACACCTCACTTTTACCCTTGTCAAATGTCAAACCTTGTCTAGAAGATCAAATACATGATATGCAAGGCATACAAGAGTTCATTAATGCAATCTGAGCCAGACAATGGGCATGTTTACAGTAAAAGAGCTGCCCCAATGTCTCCAACCAAGATCTGACTTTGTGAGGTGCAACTAGCATAAACTAGAGGACTGAACAAACAAAAGGCACACAGTCCAGGGCAGCATGCAAATCGAAACTCCGCTCAACTGTGGTGGCCAATGGCAACAAGGCTTTACTGTGAACTTGTGCAACCTGCGACTACTGTGAATGGCTGTTTGGCAGCATGCGGCTTCGCCATTCAGGTCTCACATAGGAGGATGGACCATTGAAGATGTAATAAAAAAGGTAGGTCTGTGTACACAAAGCCACTATGGCCTTTTGTAGTTTATGTTTCGCTGCTCCCTACAGCTCTGGCAGCTATGTAGAAGGAATTGTTATCCTTAGAGAACTGCCATGAGTCAGGGTCATAATGTGTAATGTACTCTTTGGGCTACAGAGGAGCTATAGAGAAAGAAAAGAGGAAGCAATTACTTAATTTGCCTCAGAGAAGACAAATGAGCTTCTGAGGTGTTTATTGTGAGCAAACAGTGGGAGACAGACACTTGGCAGAATGAGGCCTCATAGGAAGGCATTTCACTTTCAAATGAACTCAATTTTTCTCCTGGTATTCTCAGACATGTATAACCTGAAGAGGGCCTGTCACGTATGAGAGGTACAGGGTCCCAGCTATATGACCACGCCTCAGGAATTCAAAGGAGTTTACCAAAATCAAGTTCTAAATGCTTCGCATTATACGTATAGTAAGCGCACACCAATTGTGCAGTTGCCCTCTTATTCTGTATCCCCCCTCTACCTCCTATAAGCATCCATGTGGCTCCGCTCACACTTGCTGATGAAAGATTTAGGCCTTATGTCCTCGGGGACAGATCCACAGCGGGTCACCCGCACGCGTGATCCGCGCCCCATAGGGATGCATTGGACACTCGCAGGTAATTAAATACCTGCGGATGAAATTTTCCCCTGAGGCACGGATTGCATGTGCGGGAAAACACCCGCAGCATGCTCCATTTTAGTGCGGGTCTCCCACGGGGACGGCTCCCGCAGGCTTCTGTTGAAATCTATGGAAGCCGTCCAGATCCGCGGCACACCCGCAGCTGAATTCCTGCTCTCCGGCACGGGAGAGTAGGAGTTAAAAAAAAAAGTGCATGGCGCATGCGCGCGGCACGCTGTCGGTGTACAGAGCACATCCGCCGGGCCGAAGAAAGAAGATCCGGCCGCGACGGAGGGAAGATCTGCAGCGGCCAGACAGGTAAGTAAATTCTTATTCGTAGGTCTCATGTCTGTGGGAAAGGAGGGACCCGCTGCGGGATTCTGCATGAAGAATATTCCCCGTTGACATGAGGCCTCAGGGTCTTTTTACACGGAATGACTGTCAGGCACTTTAGCATCCCAATGCTCATCACTCTTGTGCTTTCACACAGGAGTGATGGCCGCTCACTGAGTGGAGGCAGAGTGGGCTGGAGATCTCCTCTGGTCACCCACCTCCATTCACAGTAAGTAGGTAGTGTTTTGTAGAGGAGACTGCCCGTTTACACTGGTCAATTGCCGTTTGTTTGTTTTTTACGCCTGTATAAGCTGAACGGTGACCAATAAATTGACGAACTATCGCTCAGTCGCTGGCAGCGTTTATATTGAAAGATTGTTCAGTTTCATATGATCCAGTGATAAGCTGAGCGATAATTAGGATTACAACCGCTCCGTGTAGAAGGGCCCTCAATAATCCCTCCTGTAGCACAGCAGTGAAAACTACATATCACATGACACGCAGGACCAGCTCTTACAGTGATCGCTACATTAGAAAAGGTCTCCGCAACATTACAACTGCCGTCTGACTAGAAGATCAATTTCTAAGATTACAAGAAGATCTGATAAGAATATACATTCCTACGTACTTACTAAACATATGTAGTCATTTGGGAGTTTCACCTGAGCCAATGACTGCAGGCACAGTAAGGACTCCTCCACACTGGTCAATCACATCCCGATATTGCCCTCGCCATCTATGTCAGGGCCCTGTAGATGTGAGGAGTTTTCATGTGAAAACAGCCTCGCATCACTGCAGGGATGGAGGGAATCCCCGCTGCAGCTGTTACAGTTGCGGCAGAGGATCGTGGAGTTCCCCCATTCTTTTCAATGGGGTTACAACGTGAGATCTCACAGCTAAACAGAACATACTGTGATTCGTTTTCCGCATGACATCGCAGTGCCATGCAGGAAAACATCACTAATGTTAAAGAACTCTTCCAAAAGAATGGGGTTCATATTTCTGTGAGATTTTCTAGCAAGTGTGAGGGCAGGCAAGGATGCTGGAAAAAAACAAACAAAAAAAAAAACTCATTAAATATGCATCGAGCACCAGCTCTGATTGGCAAAGCCAACTGACACTCAGCTGGCTTAGCCAATCAGAGCAATCTCTTGCTGGAGGCGGGGATTTCAATCCCAGTTACTAGCACTAGATGCTTTGTCGGCTTGGCAAGTGCCCGGCAGCCTGCCCGGATCTCCAGAGAACAGCGGCAGGAATCCCAATGGCAGCAGCTAGGTGACTATTTTTATTTTTTTGGTAGTCCAGCCAGCACTTGCGTTTAACGCTGCCACAAACGTGGTACCAAGTTGAAGTTGTGCCACGTTTTCAGCAGCACTGAAACCGCTGCCTATTCATTTCAACAGGCGACGCAAGGCCAAAAACGGCCAAAGATTAACAGCGATGCATGTTCTAAGATGCTGCGTTTTGACGCTTGTGAGAGCAACCCCGTTGAAATGAATGGGAATGTTATACAGTGTTTAGCGCAACATTGAAGAGTCAGCGCTAAAGGATGTACAAAAACGTCTGTGTGAGGGAGGCCTTAGGCCTCATGTCCACGGGGAAAATAAGAATTAAAATCCGCAGCGTTTTTCCCCCACACACACGGATCCGCGCCCCATAGGAATGCATTGACCACCCGCGGGTAGATAAATACCCGCGGATGGTAATTAAAAAATTTCTGGAGCATGAAAAAAAATGGACATGCTCCATTTTAGTGCGGATCACGCGTGCGGGAGCTCATAAAGCACATAGCTCAATTGATCTCCCGCATGAAAGATAAAAGACAATTACAGTGCACCCGCAGCCGAAATCCGCGTTACAAATCAGCAGCGGATCTGATTTTCCCCGTGGACATGAGGCCTAAGGGTATATGCACCCAGTGTGGTCCCATTGCATGGGGTGCCGCTCAGCTGAGAACTACCCAGCAAAAAAGAATGTTCTACTGGTCAGTTTCATGATGTTAAACAGTCAGGCAATAGGCATGCTGTGAATGACACTTGATCTGACAACTTTGATCCCAGACTCCTGTATCTGCCGTGTTTTGTGCTACAAAAGATGCATTAGGGCCTTTTTTCAGGAAAGGTCTTATTTTTCCACGAACAATCTATATCCCGCTGATCAATTGTTGTTTGAGATCTATGGCCCATCAACATTGCAGTTTCATCTATAGCAAAAATGTTGGAAAGTTGGTATTTAGAAAAGTCGATGGCGCCAAGGACTTGAATGCAAGCGCAGGTTTAACGTGGTCAGCATTTTCTTTAGAGACAGTTCACATCAGTGACGGAAGCCGTCCAGCCAGTGTTATGATGCTTTGAATTCTTCTGGGGATATTTCTAACTGTGGTGCCAATGCAAGGGCAAATTCTTGAATATCAGCCCTGCACACAACAGCCTTCATTCTCCTGTCAGTAACCCATTCACAGATCAGGTCCTCCAGCCCACAAAATAATGGTTGCAGACCTGATCGGCACTTGCCCTTCTTAGCATTTCCCTTATACACTTGTTGATTGAGGTTATCGTACTCTGCTCACCATTTTCAGACCATTCGGGTATCCAACATCTTCTCATTAGAGAAAACCGTAAGATTTTTGCCCTGGGAGTCCATGATTCCTTTCTTATACTCGATGGAATAGCTCTTACTTTTTGCACTCATGTTGTCTGGGGGTCAAAATACCAGTATGATATATTTGTTGTTCATCTGTTTACATATGGTGCTGGTCCATAGTAAATAGTAGATAGACCCTTAATAAAGAAAAGCAGAGACCACCAAAAGAATCACACTCAAAAGACCCCACAAAGCCCGAAATATTAAGGATTGGCATTCCAGATGCTCTTTTCTGTGTTTCACTGTAGCAGTTGACTCCCCCCTGGTGACCGGAAGCAGCCATAACCCTAATATAATGAGCTCAGAAGTGGAGAGACGCCAGAGAGACTACCAGATTTGTCTATGAGAGCCCACCACTTGCAAATGTTCTTTATGGGATCTTTTGAGTAAAATTCTCTTTTTTTGTGGGGGGGGTCTGCTTTTCTTGGTGAAGGGTCTATCTGTCCTGCCATATTCTATTGCCAATTGATTTTAATTTTTTTACATGCATAGCTGCCTGGAGACCATTTAAATTGACTTTATGAACTGTAACTAGGGCTTATATTGCAAAAATCTCCAAAAAGCTTGGGGGGAATCATGCTAGAGCTTACTTTCAGGATAGGCCTTATTTAAACTGTAGTATGGGAGCCAGCGCTATAGAATCACATTATAGGTTGCAAGCCTGGCTCCTGTACAAGGCATAGGAGCCCAGGAGACAGAACAGCAGCATCCTAGTGTAAAAAGTCAATTACCCTAGGAACACTTTAATGATCCATTATATGACAGCTCCATGTAATTGACGAGAATAAAACGTCAGATTCTTTGGGTGTTCGAGTATTAAACTGCAGAGTATTACCGTAGTGTAAAATTTGTCTATTTGCAAAAGATACATATCTACATGGAGCAATTACAGAAAAATTATAAAATATGGAATCTTGGTCAAAGGGGTTTTCTAGGCTGATAGGCCATCAACCGTAATAAACAGCTGACGCCCGCGCTGTATGAAGAGAGGTCGCCCCGTGACTTCTCTTCATACATACCCCGACGCTCTAGGACATAAATGTACGTCCTGGAGCAGGAAGGGGTTAAGACTGGTGTTTGAAACGCCGGTCTTAATAAATTCCCCTGTGCACTCAACGCTCAAAACAAAATAAAATCTTATTAAATGTTCGGTTGCATTAAACCTTGGATTCTGTAGACAAAGAAAATGTAGGGAACACAAAACACTATGTAAATGGCTTATGACAGTGTCACGCTACCCTGCAATGTTTGCCTGTGACAAACTTCAGCACTTTCCAACCATATATTTATATCAGCACATGCTGACCATAAACCTAGAAAGAACTTGAAGAAAACCATAAGCCTGCATTCACACAGGGCAGATTTGCCGCGGTTCTGCCGCAGCAGATCCGCCCGCGGCCGCTAATCTCGGGATTAGCCAGCCATGTGGACGAGGTTTCTCAGAAACCTCGTCCACACGGGACGCCTAATCCGCTGCAGTAACTCCGGTTGAAACCGCGGCTGCGGCCGCCGCAGCTGCGGTTTCCAAAGATTGAGCATGTGTGTTTACAGTCGGTTTTTTGTTTATTTATGTTACGGCCGCGCTCTCCTCTATGGGAGAGCCGGCCGCAACGGAAAAGCATGCGGCCGGACCGCTTCAAAGCCGCCGCGGTTCTCCCGCCGGAAATCTCGCGGTTTTTGACGGTATTTTCCGACGAAAATACGCCCTGTGTGAACCCTGCGTAAATGCTCTGTGCATCTAAATACACTGTTCCCTGCACCAGATGAACATTCATTCTGACACTTAATGAGTCAGCGGAGGGTGCGGAACGGCAAGATTTGTCAAACAGTACAGAGAATTCTATTGTGTTTCAAACTGACTAAATGCCAACATTCCTGCATGGAATGCTACCGGACTGGATGGAAGCGGGAAAGAGAAAAAACAAAACACTACTTTAATTTAAAGTGTCATTCCCCAAAACAAAGTGTAGCCAATCAATCATCACAATTAACCCAAGAGATATTAGCGGCATGTGTTACGATGTATGGAAGCAGTATGGATTTGCTTAAAGGGGTTGTCCCATGCCGAAACGTTTTTTTTTTTTTTCAATAGCCCCCCCTTCGGCGCGAGACAAACCTGATGAAGGGGCTTAAAAAAAACAAACCACACAGTACTTACCTGAATCCCCGCGCTCCGGTGACTTCTTACTTACCTTGTGAAGATGGCCGCTGGGATCTTCACCCTCAGTGGACCGCAGGGCTTCTGTGCGGTCCATTGCCGATTCCAGCCTCCTGATTGGCTGGAATCGGAACACGTGACGGGGCGGAGCTACGAGGGCAGCTCTCCAGCACGAGCAGCCCCATTCAAAACGGAGAAGACCGGACTGCGGAAGCGCGTCTAATCGGGCGATTAGACGCTGAGGATTAGACGGCACCATGGAGACGAGGACGCTAGCAACGGAACAGGTAAGTGAATAACTTCTGTATGGCTCATAATTAATGCACAATGTACATTACAAAGTGCATTAATATGGCCATACAGAAGTGTATACCCCCACTTTGTTTCGCGGGACAACCCCTTTAATAAAGGCTACAAACACTGCAGCCAAGTCATTACAGGAAACCGATCTAAACTATGAGCTGCTGGAAGATCTTGCTCAACCAGCAATTCGTGCTTCGATATTACTCACCGAGACTAGATTGTCATTTGCATTTCAGTACTCGGCTTGTGCATTCAGGAGTTTAACTAGTCCCGAGCAAGGTCATCCTCATGTACAACCACCACTTTACAATGTTTACTCACCATGTTTGCAAAATGACATATGTTGATACCAATACCAACCCGTTCCCTACACCGCAACCAAAAAGCCAACCCCATCTAGAGAAGTTACTACAGGAGTGGAATCGTCTCACCTTGAAGTCTATTTCGGTCTCTTTGCAGCAGGATATACAGCTTACAAGCAGCACCACCAAAGCGATGAAACTGCAGACGGACAGCAGCACCAGCGACACGGGGACATCACTGCTCGTAACATCTAAGGGAAGCAAAGAGAGCAAATCACCATTAGCGATAAGCAGACCCGACAGGCAGCCGCTAAATCGATTTGGAACTAAACTTGACATTTCCTAGCGAGTAGATCAGCCAATACACATTTTAAAGATGTCAAGGGCAATTTTTGAGTGTTCACTATGAAATTAGCCATAATGTAGAGAAGTATCAGCAGTAATTAAGACCGCAATGCGCAGCTAAAGACCAGCGGGAGGGGTGAGGTTTCAATTTTCCACTATTTTTAAAGAACTTTGTTTGTAGACAGCAAGAAAAATTTCACGAAAAAAAACCAGAACAAAAAAAACACAGTAGTGCAGGTATATGCTTTTTAGACCGTATTACAGAACTAGTGGCTCTGCCGTTACACCATGCGGCCCGCACACCAACTAGCAGA
Source organism: Eleutherodactylus coqui (assembly GCF_035609145.1). Taxonomy (NCBI): domain Eukaryota; kingdom Metazoa; phylum Chordata; class Amphibia; order Anura; family Eleutherodactylidae; genus Eleutherodactylus; species Eleutherodactylus coqui. The sequence goes on along the minus strand of NC_089844.1, from coordinate 128,257,981 downwards.
ATCATACAGCGTTTTGCTGTGTGGATTACAAATCCGTATGCATTCCTATGAGAGTCATTGAGAACGGTATGGAGATCCCCAGAAAAAAAAAATCCTCATTCACTCGAATCGTGCCCTCTTAGGGCTTCTACCCACTAGCGGTTTTTTAACATTAGAAAGTCCCATTGAAAAAAAATACGCAGCAATTTTAAAAACCGCTAGTGGGTAGAAGCTCTAAGAGTGGCTTTAATGAGAATTTCTGTAACAAATCCGTGCCCAAAACCTCATCAAATCTGTGACATGGGAAAACTGTCTGAAAACGGTCACAGGCTTAACACCCCTCACAATATTGCGTGCACGTTCCTACAAATGGATACCATTTTGACAATTCTATATAAACTAAACAGCCCATTTTCCAGAATAAGGCCCCGTCCACGGGCGTTGCGGTATTCCGGCGGCAGACGAATCTCCGCCGGTCAGCCTATCTGACAGATAGGCTGACCGCAGAGAATTGCGGCAATTCACAGCATGCTGCAAATTGCCGTCCGCGAGCAGAGAATCGCAATGATTCTCTGCTAGGGGGCCGGGGCTTTTCATAGCAATGCTATGGAAAGCCGCACACGGGCGTGATTCGCCGGCGAATGATTTACCGACAGCGAAATCACGTCCGTGGACAGTAGGCCTAAAGGCCTCCTGCACATGGGCGGCTTTGCATTACAGAGTCCACGGTGGGCGCCCGCCTCTGGACTCTGCAGCAAACACTGCCCATGGCATGCAATGGCAAAATGCCATTTTATCTCCACGAGCAGAAATAGTTTGCAATTTTCCACTTGCGGAGAAGAAATGGCAGTATGCTGCGATTTGTGCAGGCTACGCTCGGCCAGCTATCATTGAAGTCAATGGAAGCCACATATCCCGCGGTACTTCCGCAGTGAGCACGGCAGAAGTATTGCGGATCCGCGTCATTGCAGAGCGCCGGCTCCTACTGAGCATGTGAGACGTAGTGCCAGCCGGCCCATCCGCAGCACTGAACAGAAGAGACCAGACAGGTATGCAGGGGGTCACCGCATGCGGGGTCCGACCCACCCGTATGCAGGAGGCCTTATATATAGCAATACACAAGCAGAAAATGAGTAGGATAGGAGACATTTCTGAGGATTGCCTACACTGATTATGCTGTAGCTTACAGCTTCGGGACATATTGTGTACACAGGATTTTCTGCCACTGGATGTAAATATTTTCATTCACTGAGAGCAAACAGAGCTCTTGAAAATAGTTAGGACTTTATGTATGACGTACAGTAAAAAAAAAAAAAAAAAAACTTCCAGAGCTTTTCATTGCACAATGAGTTGTCTTGATTTGTTAAAGAAAAAAGCCTGTGCAACCCGGGGTTAAAGGTCACATTACCTTTTGGCTTTTCCTGTTATATATGGGGGGCAGGAAAATGCAATGCTTGACCTATCCTATGACTCCCACTGAATATAATGGGGTTCGTCTGGCATGTGCCTGAATATATAGTATTGAGGCGGATGTGAATCTATGGCGTACTCCGAGTCATTCTGAGACCTGTAGTGCACACACAAGGCAGCATTCAGATGGAGCAATGAGGCTTTGTTCACACCGCTCAGTTTCGCCACGGATTCCTTGCCCAAACCTACACCGTTTTAGCATTTCTTTGAATGCCATTTGTACATCACATATTCTGTATATGGATTTCAAAATGTGTCAGCAGAAAGGAGAGTTCAGAAAAAAAACAAAAAAACGGACATGTTGATTATTCACACAGAATCCACTTCTGGCGGATACACGCAGAATTGCCCAATGACTTCCAAATCCAGATCAGCATGAAGCCCAGCAGCAGATTAAACGGCTGGATGAACGTCGGAAAAATCCGACACGGGTCAGACAGATTCGCTTGTGTGAATGAGGCTGAACTGTCCCACTAGCCAAGGGCATGTTCACAGGGGGCAGATTTAGGCCTGTGTCACACAACAAGCAGAGAACAGAGCCAGGTCATTTCAGTGGGTTCGCTCATAAATACATATTTTACAGTCCACGAAAATGCATGCGCAGATACGCATACGCTCGTGTGACACAAGCCTAAGACCTAATGCACACGGTCGGACTTCCGCGGCGTTTCACTGCAGCTATTAGGTTCTGTTGAACATAATAGCTCAACGTACAGGCTGTGGGATTCCACCGCGGAAGTCCTTAGCATGAAATTACCCACGGCATGTCCCATTTGTAGTCAACGGAAGCCGCCCGTCATGCTATAGTTTCGCTGTAGCACAGTGAAAGTACAGCGTAAATATGCTCCGGTGACATGCGCTGTACAGCGCATGCGCGCCGGAGCATCATGCGGGCAGCGGATCTGGAGGCAAGTATGGGGTCTTTAGGCGGGGCGCTGTGATGGACTCCGCTGCGACATTCCGCTTGTGGAGCCCGTCACGGCCGCGTGCATTAGGTGGGTATGCTTATATGTAGAGGAAATGCTGTGGATTTTCCGCAGTGCAAGTTTCTGCAGCATTTCTACAAAAGCAGAAGTCAAAATCCTCACCTGCGTATCCACAACCACAATGCTCCCCATCACCTCGCTATTCAAAATCCACGGTGTATTTCAGCAGCCATAGCGCTCCCCATCACCTCGCTATTCTTCCTGCTGCTCCGTGCTATGAGAAGACTGAATGGCGCGCTGATTGTGCAAGCGCACCGCCGCTTTCAATTGGACTCCCGAGAGTGGCAAGTGTTTGGGTATTTGTCAGTCCTATAGAAATGAATGGAGTAGCAGCTGCACAGGCTTGGCCAGCGCTCCATTTATTCTGAAGTCACTGCGACAGGGAGTCAAAGGAAGCCGTCCGATTCGCAGCTGACACTGCGGAAGGGCCGCGGATTCCACGACAAATAAGGAGTTTTAAGAAAAAGAAGAAAAAAAATATATATATTTACTGCGCATGTGGGTGAGCCGATGCTCCTGCACACATCAGTACAGATAAAGAAGATTCCGGACATATATGCAGTGTCCTCGGCCGCTGGCGAATGTGAGCGATAAAAAGATTTTCCATGCTTTACAATGCCCGCGTTTGGAATCTGCCTGTGTGAAGCCAGCCTTAGGCCGCTATTACACGATTGAGAAAATCATGCAATATTTATGCATTGCAAGACACACCAATATGAACCCCATCCTTTTGAATGGGGTCATATACATAAGGGTTTTGTTTTTTCCAGTATCACAGCGTGGGGGGAAAAAAAAAAAAATCCTGCATGTCCAAACTTTGGTTATTCCTTTGGGGCCGGCGAGGCGTGGCATGCGATGTGCACCGGACTGCGATTTGATGTTTCCCATTGAAAATGAGAAACACTCTGCGATTCCCCTCAAAAATGAGGCAAAGCATTTTTAAACACAAAACGCCTCACATTTGTGGGAAAATTGCACACTGGCACGTGCGATATTGAGCCAAGTCACACAGCCCAATACTGCGCTTACTTGGCTGCGTTTACATGTGCATTGAGGGCGCGGTTGCACATTCCATTGTATTTGATGAGAAAAGAGCGCTGCATGTCATTTATCCAGTCAAAATGATCAACACTATGCAGAGACCCGATGGACCCCATAATAAGTCAGTGGGGTCAGTCAGGAGCTGGCAAAGGGTTGTGGCTTCAGTTTACAGCAGAAGCTACAACTCTAGAACATAGCCTAGGGGGCTTGTACAAATGCTGATGATCAGACACAAGTGTTCAACCAAACGTTTAACTGCCCAATCATTGGCCCATCTGAATGTATAAGGCCTCATGTCCACGGGCAAAATATGATTTAGGATCCGCAGCCGATCACCCGCACGTGGATCCGCGCCCCGTAGGGATGCATTGACCACCTGCGGGTAGATAAATACCCGCAGATGGTCAATAAAAGGGATTTAAAAAAAAATGGAGCATGAAAAAAAAAAAAAAAAAAGGACCATGCTCCATTTTCGTGCGGGTCTCCCACAGGCTTCTATTAAAGCCTATGGAAGCCGTCCGGATCCGCGGGATACCAAAATCAGAATATACTCACCTGCTCCAGATCTTCCCTTCTTCGCGGCTTCATATTTTCTCTCCGTCACAGCCGGATCTTCTTTCTTTGGGACGCTGCTTGCGCGCGGCACGCAACCGACGTGCCGTGCACATCCGCTGGGCCGAAGAAAGAAGACCGGCCGTGACGCAGAGGAGATGACGCCGCGGCGAAGGATCCGGAGCGGGCGAGAGGTAAGTTAATTCTTCTTTTCAGCACTCATGTCCGCGGGGCAGGAGGGACCCGCTACGGATTCTCCATGGAGAATCCGTAGCGGGCCTCATTTTCCCCGTGGACATGAGGCCTAAATGCGCATGCAAGCAAAAGAAAAATGCTCTCATTAGATCAACCAGCTTTTTGACGATCAGCACATGTTCGAGTGGACCAACTCTAAAGGCCCATTTCGACAACAATTACTCAAAATTCGATCAAAAGCCATCTTTTGAGCGATAACCGTTGTGTCTAAACGTGCTGCCATCGTGCACTATTTGTCCATAACTCTTATCAGCGTGTGATGCAGATGCGAGCTCAATCAAATTTTTCGTTTTTCCGATAGAAAAATGCAATTTTAACATGCGAGAATAAAGTGCATAAATAACAAAAACACATGTGCCCTGATGCAACACATTTTTCAAGCAAAATGCATCACATTTGCACACTGTTTTGCAATATGCAAAAAACTCAGTGTGGGTACAAATTCACTTACCATTTCATAACCGTAAAATAGCATTCAAGAGTGCGTCTACAGTTGTCTAGGACTGTTTTGCTCACTATTACCGGCTCATGTCCTCCGTGTAGCCTAGTAATGGATATTAGAGACGGGCTGCCATGATGGGCATCAGTACATTATTAATGACTCCTCGTGTATCAGGGGAGCACTTGAGGAATTTGATTTCAGTCCCATTTGTAAAGAAAGTAATTTGGGTGATAAGGATAAAGTATTCCTGATAATGCAGTAAACCTTTTATAAAAAAGGTAAATCGTGACATTCCATAGCCCCATAACCCGAAGCCACAGACTCCATAGCCCCATAACCCGAAGCCACAGACTCCATAGCCCCATAACCCGAAGCCACAGACTCCATAGCCCCATAACCCGAAGCCACAGACTCCATAGCCCCATAACCCGAAGCCACAGACTCCATAGCCCCATAACCCGAAGCCACAGACTCCATAGCCCCATAACCCGAAGCCACAGACTCCATAGCCCCATAACCCGAAGCCACAGACTCCATAGCCCCATAACCCGAAGCCACAGACTCCATAGCCCCATAACCCGAAGCCACAGACTCCATAGCCCCATAACCCGAAGCCACAGACTCCATAGCCCCATAACCCGAAGCCACAGACTCCATATCCTCATAACCCGAAGCCACAGACTCCATATCCTCATAACCCGAAGCCACAGACCCCATATCCTCATAACCCGAAGCCACAGACTCCATATCCTCATAACCCGAAGCCACAGACTCCATATCCTCATAACCCGAAGCCACAGACTCCATATCCTCATAACCCGAAGCCACAGACCCCATATCCTCATAACCCGAATCCACAGACTCCATATCCTCATAACCCGAATCCACAGACCCCATATCCTCATAACCCGAATCCACAGACCCCATATCCTCATAACCCGAATCCACAGACCCCATATCCTCATAACCCGAATCCACAGACCCCATATCCTCATAACCCGAATCCACAGACCCCATATCCTCATAACCCGAATCCACAGACCCCATATCCTCATAACCCGAATCCACAGACCCCATATCCTCATAACCCGAATTCACAGACCCCATATCCTCATAACCCGAATCCACAGACCCCATATCCCCATAACCGGAATCCACAGACCCCATATCCCCATAACCCGAGTCCACAGACCCCATATCCTCATAACCCGAGTCCACAGACCCCATATCCTCATAACCCGAGTCCACAGACCCCATATCCTCATAACCCGAATCCACAGACCCCATATCCCGAATCCACAGACCCCATATCCCCATAACCCGAGTCCACAGACCCCATATCCTCATAACCCGAGTCCACAGACCCCCATATCCTCATAACCCGAGTCCACAGACCCCATATCCTCATAACCCGAATCCACAGACCCCATATCCCGAATCCACAGACCCCATATCCCCATAACCCGAGTCCACAGACCCCATATCCTCATAACCCGAGTCCACAGACCCCCATATCCTCATAACCCGAGTCCACAGACCCCCATATCCTCATAACCCGAGTCCACAGACCCCCATATCCTCATAACCCGAGTCCACAGACCCCATATCCTCATAACCCGAGTCCACAGACCCCATATCCTCATAACCCGAGTCCACAGACCCCATATCCTCATAACCCGAGTCCACAGACCCCATATCCTCATAACCCGAGTCCACAGACCCCATATCCTCATAACCCGAGTCCACAGACCCCATATCCTCATAACCCGAGTCCACAGACCCCATATCCTCATAACCCGAGTCCACAGACCCCATATCCTCATAACCCGAGTCCACAGACCCCATATCCTCATAACCCGAGTCCACAGACCCCATATCCTCATAACCCGAGTCCACAGACCCCATATCCTCATAACCCGAGTCCACAGACCCCATATCCTCATAACCCGAGTCCACAGACCCCATATCCTCATAACCCGAGTCCACAGACCCCATATCCCCATAACCCGAATCCACAGACCCCATACCCCCATAACCTGAATCCACAAACCCCATATCCTCATAACCCGAATCCACAAACCCCATATCCTCATAACCCGAATCCACAGACCCCATATCCTCATAACCCAAATCCACAGACCCCATATCCTCATAACCCAAATCCACAGACCCCATACCCCCATAACCTGAATCCACAGACTCCATATCCTCATAACCCAAGTCCACAGACCCCATATCCTCATAACCCGAGTCCACAGACCCCATATCCCCATAACCTGAATCCACAGACCCCATATCCCCATAACCTGAATCCACAGACCCCATATCCCCATAACCTGAATCCACAGACCCCATATCCCCATAACCTGAATCCACAGACCCCCGGATACATGGCTTCCCTGAAGCAGCTCAGTTTGCACCCCTATTCTCTTGTCTTCCAGCTATAGCTAGCATGATGAATCAAACCTCCAATACTACGTATATGTAAAAATATCAAAACGAAACCAACAGGAACAGAAGGGATGATAAAATCAGTGCTTTCCTTCCAGATCGCCTCTAAATATAGCGTGTGTTGTTGTGGTTTGCCAAGATGCTATTTATTGTAAGAGCTCTGTGGGAGAGAACCAGAGCTGAGGCTTTGTCACCGAGATAAGAGCTTCTTACATCACACTTTCCCTCTTGCCCTTTATCCAAGATTCCTCTGTTCATGTAATTAAAGGGAGTGTTCTCCATGTACCATAAAACATTAGGACACACGGCACTCATGTTCTGGGTTGTGGGAGCCGCAGTTCAGGTGTTTGAGTACTTCTATCCAGTGCAATCTAATTTACCACCGATATGGACTAATTATCCTCAATGCTAAATGATCATGCAGTGATCTATGAATATAGTTAAAAACAAAGAATGAAATAAAATCCATCAGCATATATAAGTAGCCATCACTGAGCGCCTGGAAAAAAACAAAAAAACAAAAAAATCATACGCAATATACTTAAAGCGACCCTCTGGTCCTAGATGAAGAGAGATGGCCGCACCGCTTCTGACTACTTGACACACTGTGCTTTAGAATGCATTGGTAGTTTAAGACCTTACATGCTGCCAATTGGCCAGCACTGCTCACATGGGCAGCGCTGACCAATCAAGGCAACCTGTAGGATCTTCAAACCGTGCTGTTCGTCAGTACACTACTCTTGCGCAAAAGTTCTTCATACAGATCTTTGGCTGCCTGTACGCTGAGCGACGTGGTGCCTATAGCCTTGTATTATATATCAGTATGACAGTATGGCCGCCTTCTGTGGTTTATTGAACAGCAGCTTACCCCATAAGCTTACATGCCTGGCTGAACACGATGACGGTCACCGAGGAGAGGGATTTTACATTTACATGAAAAGATGTAGTTTAGATCCTCGCTGGACGGTGGGAACGTGAATGATAAATGCTCAGTATACAGACCGGCAGCAACTGGACGATGAACGATTTTTAGGTCTGCAGAAACTAACAATTTGCCCGTTAAACAGGCAGTCATTCATCTAGGAACAACTGCTTCATTGCTGTGAATGGAGGAAGATGACCGCAACGATCCATCTCCATTCACTGAAAAGCACAGGAGGGATTATCACTGGGATGACTGACTGCTGGGGGCCATAATAGACCTGTGAAAAAGGCCCCAAGTTGCTACCAAACTCCTATCATTACTTACCTCTGCGGAAAATTGGACAGCATTTATCCAATATCAGTAACCAACTTAAGGCCCATTTAGACAACGATTATCGCTCAAAATTCACTCAAAAGCCATCTCTTGAGCAATAACCGTGTCTAACTGCGCTGACATTGTGCAGTTTTCGTTAAGCCGTCGCTGAAAGAACGATCAGCCTCATCAGAAAGTCACAGCGGGATACACCTGATACTGTTTCAGCTGTATCGCGCTCCCTGGCTGGGTATGAAGAACACAGCGGTCCAGCTGTGTTCTGCATACCGCACAGGGAGCGCACAGCTGTATACCAGCTGAGCGCTCTGAACAGCTAGGATTTGAAGAACACAGCAGTCCCTCTTGTCTTCTGTATCCCCCGCTCGGAGGGCTTGGCTGTATGACAGCCGGGCGCTCCGAGCAGAGAACAGCTGGATGCAGAAGACAAGCGGTCCGCTTGACTTCTGCATCCTCTGCTCGGAGCGCAAGGCGATCGCTTAACGTTTGAGCAATCACCTTGCCCTGTAAATGCACAGAACAATTATCGCTCAAAAGACATCTTTTGAGCCATAATCGTTGTGTCTAAATGGGCCTTTAGGGTTAAGTGCACATGCAGAAGAGAAGTTCAGCTGGAAATGTGCAACAAATCCAAGGCAAAAACTCAACTATGCGACATGCAGATTTGCTATATTTCCAAGGCTGGAACCCACGATGAAGGGTCTTCTTATACAGGCCAGATTCTTGGCCGAATACTAGCAATGCCATTGGACAAGCATTTTGATCGGCGCTCATTTACATGGACAGAGAACCGCTTATAGGGATGAGCAATCACAGGTCAGGGGAGGTATACCACTGAACAGAAAGTATTTTTAAGTATGCGGAAAATCAATCAGATGATAATGTAGCAAATTAGGAGATGTCCAACAGGGTAGTATTGTATGCCGTAACGCAGGCTACTACTCTATTCTGTACACTATACTAACATATACCAGACAGAGGGGTCAGGAAGGACACCACAAACAGTATCTCATTGAGCAAACTATAGATAGCCGACATGTAGGCAAATACCTTAGTTACAAATATCATTTTTCGGCTTAGCCAACAAGGTATCACTCCTATAAGACTTCTGTCACTTTTATTAACACAAACGTATTTACCAACAGATTGTTCTAGCCGACATCGTACCATACTATTTTTTGCTGCACACCATTATAGATAACCAATTAGCTTCCAATCAAGGGTAAACAAAAAATAAACAAATGCAATAAGGGTACATTGTATCCCTGGACTAAAGTCCCAATAATCAAGCTAGAGTTTGGCTAAAGGGCTCATTCACATGAGCGTAATTCAATTGCATATAATACACAGTGAATGGTGTCAGTGAAGGTACATTGATCGATTCACACTTGCGTATATTCATGGTGTATGGTACGTGCGTAAAGAACACGGCATGTTCCATTTTACCGCCTATTACATGCGATATAGCCCTATACGCCGGTGCAGACAGTGTGTGAATGAGCCCAAAGACTAATCCCACAGACAATAGAAAATACTTGTAGCTACAACATGTAGCATTATAACAGGTGAGTCACTTGGGCCACTTCCTATTCTCACACCCATATCTTGTGACAACACATGTTCCCTTCTAAAAATAAAACTGGCTAAGTGAAATAGCGCAGTGCCCTGCAGCGTATGGAGGTTGGTCCCTGCAATGGGACTGGGCCACAATTTCCGTCTAACCCCTATTTCTCACAAACAATTGGTAGATTAGTAAGAAGTAGCAGACAGATGGAGGACTAGACTGCAAACAGATGTGTGCAGTCTATAGCCATACACACATGGGTCCGCATAGGAACTGTATACATAAGAGGAGAACAATCGGAGGTGCAATAACAAAATAAAGGAATAAAACCTTGGTTGCAGAAGAGGGCATTTTTAAAAGGGATATTTTAAGGCCAAAACGACATTTGGTTCATTTGGTTGTAGTGGTCCAACTCTGCCTTTAATAAGAGTGAAGGTGCCATGGCAGGCTGAGTGGCAGTACCAGGCCCCGCTGCACAACAGAAGCTTTGAGCAAAATCCCTTCGCTGTAACTAAATTATTCTTTTCCTGAAAACACACTGGCAGCCTGGCGGACCCCGCGGCGGTGTGAAGGGGGCTTCACTTCTACAGCAAGTATAAAAAGCATCTAAGGCTGGGATCACACGGGGCGTAATTGCCGCAGAATTTCCATGCAGACTCTGCACGAAAATTCTGCCTGTGACTTTAATCCTGGGATTAGCCAGCAAAGTGGCCGAGAATCGCAAAAATCTCATCCACACGCTGCGGCCGATCCATTGCAGCTAAGCCGCGCTGAAATTGACATGCTGCGCGGAATTCGAAGACGCGGCATGTCAATTCTTTCTCCGTTTCAGCGGCGGCTGCTCTCCTCTCTATGGGGAGAGATGGCCACAGCAGAATACAAGTGGCGAACCAGCTCCAAAACCCACGGAGAGACGCCACGGATTTTGAAGCTGCATATCGGGGGACCATGGGGGATGAAGGAATCCTCTGCCACAGATGTGAAAGATTGTGCTTAGCTATTCATTCATGAATAGCTAAACATTATCTGTAATTGGCTGAGCGCTCAGCCAATAGCTAAGCACTAGCTGCTATTGGCTGAGCCCTCAGCCAATCAGCACAGCCCTTTCAGGAGGCGGGGATTTTTAAAGGTGAGTAACTTTTTTTTTTTTTGTTTTTTACACTTATTGATGATTTTCAGGGAAGGGCTTATATTTCAAGCACTTCCCCGATAATCATACTGCGGGGCTTGCAAGAAAGCACTGCTTTCAAGGGGATCTGCAGCAGTGCCAATCCCAATAAAAGCAATGGGATATCATTCTGCCACAGCGGGAATGAAGGAAACTCCTGCCACAGCTGTGGCAGAAGTCCATGGTATTCTCCCTATGTTTTCAACAGGGCTAGCGCTTCTGCCGCTGGCCCCATTGAAAACACTAGCGTCTTTCTTGCGCTTGTTTCATGCACCTCGGCGGATTGGTAAGTGTTTCCCATTGTTTCAACAGGAAACATCCCACTCGCATGTATACGCATGGCATGAGAGGTGTTTAACTGTCCCTTTGAAAACAATGGGCGATGAGTTGAGGGACACGAAAAAAAAAGGACGTGAAGATTTTTTTACCTTGCAGAATTGCTTAAAGGTAAAACATTGCTGTTGTGTATAACCAGTTGTGTGTCTCACAATGCAGAAAGCTCGCATAAGTCACGCTCCTGTGAATGTAGCCTAAGGATGCCTTCACATGGGACAATCTGTCAGCTGCAGATGCCCAACAGGCAGTCCCAGCAATGACAGTTCCTGTACTTTTTCAGATTGTGTAAAAGGGCCATAATTCATTTAGTAACTAAGCCCCCGGTAAGTATAAGTCAGCTAGTATCTAGTTATTTCTGTCCATCAGAAAATTCCCAGAGTCCTTTTCTTCAGGTGGGTCATAAGACCTCATTATGATTATTTGGGATTAATCTGGCTTTGTGTTCTCTGCAGAAGTCACTTTGCCAGCTACTACATAGTCCTGCATGATGAAATTGCAAGGACTAACACACGGGCTCTTTCTGGAAGGGCGGTGGAGGCAGAAGCCCCTATAACAGTTAGGGCCCGTCTTTGTACAATCAACGATAATTGCTCAGTGTAAACACGGCCAACTATTGAATGACAAACGAGATTTGGGTCGCTTCTTGTTCGCTCATTTGGTTGTGAACAGCGATCATTTAGTCGGTCACATTCACTGATATAGTGCGAAGGAGCGAACTGCGTAATCGTTTGCTCGTGTGAACAATAAATCACTCCGTCTAAGAATACTCTTCAGGCCCTTTTACACGGGCCGACAGTCTTTTCAGTGACTGCAGCAGTACTGATGTCACCGCTAAGGTCATTAGCGCTCGTGCAGAGCATTCAAACTGAAAGTCCTGTCGGCGGCTCGCTCTGCGCTTCAACCTCCTATAGAAGCGCTGAAATAGGAGCTTTCACGCCGGACGAGGAGCCAGCGAGGTAACAAGATTTTCTGAAACAGACAGAAATAATCGTTACGTGTAAATGGGCCTTTACTGGTGATGGCTAAAGGAAATTATAAAAGGCACTACTAGCAGATGTTAATGAGTTAAAAGAGGGGGGGAAGCCAACCAGAACATGCCTACAAAAATAACGTATTACTTAAAAAAAAAAAAAAAAAAAAAAAAATTCCTTTTTTTGCCACATATATTTAGGTTAAAAAAAAAAATACACACATCACAAAAGTGTGTGCAGGAGCCCCAGAGGTCTACATTTAGACCTCATGTCCACGGGTGGGTCGGATTCTGTGCAAGGAATTTTGCAGTGGAATCCCACCCTGTCCGCGGCCGAAAACACTATTTTACCTGTTCCAGGTCTGTGCGGGTCTTCTGCGCCCCAGACAGATCTTTTTTTTGCACAGCGGATGTGTTCTGGCATGTCGGCACACATGCGCAGTAGAAGTTCTTTTTCAAACTCCTGCTTTCCCGCGGGATCTGTGGCACTTCTGCAGTGTCAGCTGTGGGTGTGCCACAGATCGATCAGCTTACATTGACTTCAATGGAAGCCATCAGTGCGGGATCCGCAGAAAAATGGAGCATGCTGCGATTTGTTTTCCGGCTCAAAAGGTCCACAAAACAAATTTGCATACTTAAATTATTTTGCAGGCACCCATCATTCCCTTGCGGGTTCTGCAAATCAAACCCGCCCGTGGACATGAGGCCTTAGTTGGTCTCATATGGTTGGATTGCTTTTGCAATGTCCGCAGAAATTTGCATGCATTAAAAGGTATGTAAAAATGGCAACACGCTGCATTCTGCCGCAGACTCCGTATGGACGGTCTCCATTCACTTCAACAGAGGCCTTCCAACCCACAGCCTATATGCAATTAACATCACGTAATGTCTGTAGGTACCGACAGCGAACCGCTATGGTCATCTGCAATATGGGAAAATCCAAGTACGCAGGGTCACTGCCACAATCCGCTGAGGGCCTCCTGCATGCTGAATCAGACCAGTTTGTATGAGCCCGGCCTTATTTGGATCCATAGGTTCCTGGGTCTCCAAGGTCCATCGACTCGCAGTTTCTAAATGAAGGGGTTGTCCAGATTAACAAGGCCTGTACTCCGCTCATTACAAAGGGTTGTACAGGGAGCATTATTGTGAAGATTCCTTATCCACTAAGCAAATAAATTGATTTCTGGATTACACGGAGAACACCAAACACCCTCCATAACCCGCCTGAGCACAAGGAGGCAAAAGAAGAAGTGCAGCCGCTACTCAATTGATTCCATTGTTTTCTCTCTTGATAAGGATGAACAATGTAACCATAGTGCAACAACAATTTACTGACAAGATGCGTTTCCTCAAAAGATGGCGTGAGGAGTACGGTCCATTATTAAATAAAGAAGTGGCCGTAGGAACATAGATATCCTCATTCACACACACTATGTATTCAAGTACAAGGGTCATGAAGTGCAGAAGTGAAAAACGCGGCAAGCATGCCTGAAAAGCTTCTATATAAAACCGCTAAATCTGTTTGTGTCCTGTACAAATCCACAGTTCTGGTCCAATTTGAGTGAAGTTTTGCATGAGCGTTCTTCAGCAGCAGGCGACGAATACTGGCAGAATTAAAAATCAGAAACCTCACCGACCTGCTCTGTCATTTTTGTTGCCAATAGCAACTCAACTTAATTTCTTATACTGCAGAGGTAAAATAAAAGCTGCGCTGTGATTGGTTGCCTATTATACTGCTAAGGTAAAATGAAAGCTGCACTGCGATTGGTTGCTAGAGCTCAGCTTTCACGGAGACATCGCTAGGACGGGTACGTCCCCAGACTCCCCCTTCCATCACCCCTAAGGAGCAAACGTGATGAGAGGTTCCCTTTAAGGGCACATGGAAACTAATTGATTCTGTAGTGAGGTCGCCATGATACTCTGCTCTGTATACTTGGAGGCCAACTCTGAGCTCTTCGAGTGCGATAGGACAGCACTCTGGTAGAAAGAGACAGCCCTGAGCACGACACTCGGAGCGCTCCCCGGACGTACTAAAACACTGTATAGCAAGTGAAGTGCTCCGAGAGAACCAAGAAATGCACCCGCTGGGCAGTGTTACGGAAGGCCAATGGACTCCATTACAATCAATGCGCTCCGTAGGGACCATTCAGTTTTGCCAATGAACAAACCTATTCCCAACAGACCATTTTTCTGTTTTGTATCATGAGAACAGAACCCTCGAGCAGAGATGTGAACAAAGCCTAAAACAATCATTCTGTAAGTATGACAAAAGGGACGTCTTATCTTTAGTTTCTGAGAAGTCAATTCCAACATTCCGGCCACACTTCCATACATGAATGTGCCCAGATACTGCTGCTTGGACCCATTGAAGTGAGTGGGCTGCAGTACCAGGGACAGCACCATGTACATAGTCACTGCTCTGTCTGCCAGAACACTCCAGCGGATGGCGCTTCAGCACCCACACACTCCTTCAATGGAGCAGCTGGACCCCAAAGATCATAACCAGAGGGTCTGTACTTAGTGTATTACTGGGCACTGCAGCCCTTTAATTCCAGGTCAGCTCAGGGGTAGCCCAACTGTTTGAAGTCAAACTATAAATGGGTTGTCCAGGACTGTCACTATTGATAACCTACAGTCACAGTAGGTCATCGCTAGTTGATGAGCTGGGGATGCTGGGCCGCTGTCAGTGCTGGAAGCGGATAATGCAATACGGGCAGCACTAACCTGCGTTGGTACTACAGGCACAGCCCCCATTAAATTCAATAGGAACGGTGCCTGCAGTACCAACCTAAGCCAATGCAATACGGACAGCACTATCTGCTTCTAGCACTGCCGGTGGCCTGGCAAACAGCTGATCAGCGGAGCCCTGCTGATCGTTTATTAACGACCGATCCTGAGGACAGGGTTAACAGTAGGACAAGTCCCAGACAACCCCTTTAACACTCCATTTTTGGCTTTCCATTTTTTTTGTTTCGTAATGCAATAACGGGATCTGTCCTATGATGCAAACGAACGGCACCCAACTGAACCTAACGACTAAGGGGGTCCGTTGGGCGTCAACCATACCCACCTGCATGCATCCCGGCAAAATAGCGCAAAGTACAGATGTGAGCAGGGCGATCGCACACACCAGTAACCCAAGGCTCAAGTTATGTCCATACAGCCTGGAGATAAGCAGATGTTAGATACATTTGGCGCCGCTCATCTACTATAGAAGCTGGATTTGATTTAGAGCAACACGTCGGTCCTGCGACATCACCAGCGAGATAGACGGCGATTACACCTCCGACATTACCGGCCCTTGTTACTATCCAACGGGCGGCTTAACGCCAGATGAAGTTGCGCCATAGTTGGTTCCGTATTCAGAACAGCCCACTGCAGTCTATGCGTGCGTAAAAAGGCGGCAGCGAATCTAAATTAGTGGTCGGGTTCGCTGCAGTGATGGGGGAAGGGTAGTTTCACAAGGGCGATCGTGGTACCGCCACGAGAAAATCATGTCAATATCGCAGTTTTGCTTATGAGATTTCGGAGCGCCAGACGCTGGGACGTTCCAACGTTAAAAAGGCATCGCAAAAAAAAAAACCACAGGTGATTGTTTTTTTTTTTTACATAACATCGCATAATTCAGCTTTTTTTGTTTTGCGCCATTTTTATCTCCCATGTATAACTGATCTCAGCATCCGGTCCTCTGTGGGCATACAGCCAGCGCACAGATGTAAATGCCCTGCCACACAGTGATAGGGCTCCTGCCCGCGGGCGTACGGCAATACAGCAGAATACGCCGTACCCGTCATTACATCTTGGTGCGTATGACACGCCAAAATGGGGCAATTGGCGGCACACACGCCACATCATGGAGTACGTGCTGCGGGCGGCGCAAACGAATTGCGCCCATACAGTTCAAAATTGCGTACGTCCGTGTGAATGACCCCCTAATGGAGGAAGAGCGAAAGGCGCAAACCTTCAGTGTCATTCCTGGACTCTCCAGCCGGAGGCACCAACACTTATCGCACCTGTATATACTATACACACCAGTACTGACGTCAGGCTGATGACGTAATGACCCCCCTGACAGGGCAGTGACGTAGTGATGGCCGCCGAGGCGCCCGCTCTTACCTGCACCTGTTCCAGGAAGTAGTGGCGCCGCCGCTCCTCGCCCCACAGCCAGCAGCAGCAGTCCGAGGAGGCCCAGGGCGTCCCGGCCGGCACGCAGCATGGCTCCCCTCGGCCCCGCAGCCGGCTACACACGGCGTCCTGCTCCCTGAGAGACGGAGTGGGGGGGTCTCAGCTGTGACCCGTAGGCTGACCCTCACACACCGACGCGTCCTCTTACTGCCTTCCGCCGCTGTCACCGAGCGTCCGCCGCTGCCTCCCCTCGGGCCTAGTCGTGAACGGAAGCCCCGGAGCTCTCATAGTTGACCAGGCCGCGGAGCGCAGATACCGCCGCAGTTTCCTAGGCAGCTTCACCACACAGCGGCCGCCATATTCCCCGACTTCGCCGCGGCCAAAGGCGGGAGCAAAAAACTCGTCTTCCGATTGGCAAATCTAGCGTCCAATTGGCAGGCAGAATCCTACAACACCGCAGCCAATCACGTCCGAGGGGCGGGGTCCGCCTGTCAAGGTGAGTGTGATGACGTCATGAGGCGAGCAGCCTTGAGCGTGGGACAGCGAGGACGGCGCTCGGGCTGGGAATAGAAGGGTTTATTGTATCTGGGCGGTGGCCGGTGCCGAGCAGCGGGGAGACGTTGTGTGCTGGACGGGACAAGTAACGCTGAAGCTGGAAATGGATGGAAATCGTTATTTAACCCCTTAATGACGCCCCCCTTTTTTTTTTCATTTTCGGTGTTTTCTTCCCCAAATCATAACTTGTATTTATTCATCCATGCAGATGTTTTTTTGCAGGACAAGCTGTATTTTTCCACTTTGATACTATGTAATGTACCATATAATATACAAAAAAACGTAAAAAAAATAAATTCTGTGGAATTTTTGGAATGAATGGGGAAAAAAAATTAAATTCCGCCATCTTTGGGGGGAGGAGTCTTGTTTCTACGGCGTACACACTGCAGAAAGAATGACATCATTTTATTTTATTGGTCAGTGCGATCATACCAAATGTAGTTTTGGTTTTTTTTCTTAAATTGTACTTATTCTAAAAATAAAATATCTTTGGGGAAAAAAATTATTTTCTGCCGACATAGCTTTTTGTATTTCTCCACTGACATCGTTGTGCGAGGGCTTGTTTTGTTGCGGGACGGCCTGTAGTTTCTATTGGTACCATTTTGGAGTACACACTTTTAGGCTGGATTCAGACGACTGTATAGCGGCTCGGTTTTCATGCCAAGGCGATATACGGTGTCCTCATCTGCAGGGGGGGAGGATGGAAGAGCCAGGAGCAGGAACTGAGCTCCCGCCCCCTCTCTGCCTCCTCTGCACTATTTGCAATGAAAGCAGGCGGGATGGGGGTGGGGCTAAGTGCCGCAAATTAGCCCCGCCCCATCCCGCCTCTCCCCATTGCAAATAGTGCAGAGGGGCGGAGAGGGGGCGGGAGCTCAGAGCACTGCTCTTGGCTCTTCCAGCCTCACCCCCTGCAGAGAGAGACTACGTATAAAGGGCTGGGCGTGAAAACCGAGCCGATATACGGTCGTCTGAATCCAGCCTTAATTACATTTTTTCTTGGAGACGGGGTGACAAAAAAAATGCAGTTCTGATATTGTTTATTGTTCTTTCTGACGACTTTCACTGTGCGGAGTAAATAATGCGTTACTTTGATAGATTGGATTTTTATGGACGCGACGATACCAAATATGCTATTTGTTTGTTTTTTTAAAATTTAGATTTAATTTTTTTTTTTTATTATAAATATGGGTAAAGGGTTTTTTAAAAAAACTTTTATTACCATTTATTTATCTAACAATTAATAAAAAAATTTTAAATAGATTTTTACAATTTTTTTTTTATCCCCATAGGGAACACAAACTAGTGATGCTTTGATCGCTCCTGCAGGATGATGTAATACCATAGTATTACATCATACTGTAATACCGTACTACATCATACCGCAATTTGACAGGCAATCTATCAAGCCACGCCAGAGGCATAGCTTCATAGGCAATCTGCAATGGCAGAGCGGGCCCACACGCCTCATTCACATGAGTGTGTATTTGCACCTACATACGCACGTGCAAAAACCGCATGTTTATTGGAACCATTGGTTCCCTATGATGTGTTCACATGTCCGTGTTTTACAGGCGTGCAAACGCGCACACCTGCAAAACATAGGACATGTGTGCATCAAGAATGTCCGTGCTGCGCGTAAATATTCCTGTCAGTGACAGTATTTAGTGACAAGGGGACTCCCTGCAGGGAGTAAAGAATCTCCTGTCACAGCTGTGGCAGAGGATCGTAAAGCTCTTTTATTGATTTCAATGGGACGCCGCTGCCAGCGACCCCATTGAAAGCAACCCCTGCAGTGATTTTCAAGGAAGGGCTTTAAAAATAAGCCCTCCCCTGAAAATAAACCCTAGCTTGTGTTAAAAATAAAAAAAACATATATGTTCTCTCTGCCGCTATCAGGGCTCAGGTACGTCTTCCCTGCCTTGTCCCTGGCACTGTAGTGAAGCTCTTTCAGCAAGCGGGGATTTTAAATCCCGGCCTCCTGAAAGGGCTGCGTCTGATTGGCTGAGCGCTCAGCCAATCACAGGCAGCGCTCAGCCATTCATTGAATGACAGCTGAGCGCTGCCTGTGATTGGTCACAGTGCTCAGCCAATCACAGGCAGCGCTCAGCCATTCAGTGAAAGACAGCTGTATGTTGCCTGTGATTGGTCACAGCGCTCAGCCAATCACAGCAGAGCTCTGTCATTCAACGAATGACAGAGTGCTGCCTGTGATTGGCTGAACGCTGTGACCAATCACAGGCAACGCTCAGCTGTCATCCAATGAATGGCTGAGCGCTGCCTGTGATTGGTCGAGCACTCAGCCAATCAGATGCAGCCCTTTCAGAAGGCGGAACATTTAAATCCCCACCTGCTGAAAGAACTTCATTTCAGTGCCGGGGACCAAGTGGCTAGATGCGGTTTATATTTAAAACCCTTCCCTGAAAATCATTGCAGGGGTTGCCGGCATCCCATTGCTTTCAGAGCCTTGTACACACGTGTCTTGACACATGCGTGGACGCGCGGGTTTGCACGCACGTATGTACGTGCAAATACACACTCGTGTGAATGAGGCCTAAGTTTGGAAAAGAATAAAGGCCGCAACAAGCACTGTCCATCACTAATCTGCCACTGTGTCCAGGGGCGTAACTATAGAGAATGCAGGGGATGCGGTTGCACCCGGGCCCAGGAGCCTTAGGGGGCCCATAAGGCCTCTCTTCTATATATAGGGAGCCCAGTACTATGAATAAACCATTATAGTTGGCGGCCCTGTTCCAGGTTTTGCATTGGGGCCCAGGAGCTTCAAGTTACGCCTCTGACTGTGTCCCTGCACTCCAGCAGGCACTTGCGCAATACAAGCGCTCGCATCATAGCAGCCATTTTTGAGAAGGGCACCTGCCTAAAACCAGTGAATTTACAGTGTAAAAGAAGTAAATAAAAGGACAATACAGCTCATTAGTCACAGCTAGAAGAACAAACCCGAAGGGACCAGTATTAAAAATAGCACTTCAGTGTGTTACCCAAAAGTTAAAAAAATAATATAAAATCTGCAAAGTGAACACACAAGACAAAAATAGAACAGGAAACAAAAAAGTGAGACCCTTTAGTAACAAAGACTTCCCTTCTGAGCCCGCCACGTGCCCGAGCAGCAGTTTACGAGCACATATGGAGCATTGCCACACTCAGGGAAAATTGCGTAACAAATTGTGGGGCGCGTTTTTCCTATATTCCTTGTGAAAATCAAAGACATTGAGCTACAACTATATGTTATCGAAAAACAAAATCTCATTTTCATGGCTCACTGCTAAAAAATTCTTTAAAACGCCATGCAGTCCTAATGCTCACTGTATACCTAGATAATTGCCTTGAGGGGTGTAGTTCGCAACGTTGCGGTCACTTCTTGGGGTCTCCACTGTACTGGTAGCTCAGGGGCTCTAAAAACGTGACACGGTGCCTGAAAACCATTCCAGTAAAGTACTCTCTAAAACCCAAATGGCGCACCTTGCATTCTGAGCCTCATGCCAAAACAGGAAAAATTGTGTTATAAATTGTAGGGGGCTTTTTCTCGTTGCGAAAATGAAAAATATGAGGCTAAAATTGCGTATTATTGGAAAAAGTGTAAATTTTCAGTTTCTCCTATTACCATACGGCATCGCTGTGCCAGAAGTCGCTGCTCATTCTCTGCTTCTTATTGATTTCTACGTGTTCTATTGAAGTCAGAGAGGCCGTAGAAATCTATCAAAGTGGTCAATAATGCAATAATAAGCAGGACCACAACCTAGATGAGAGATGGCAGTGCACCCTGGGGGAAAGGGCCAAGAGCCGGATGAAATCCTGGCTGCGGGCTAACTTTCTGAAAAATGGTCACAAACTAAGGGTATTTTTCTATCTCTGAAACTGCTCAATATTTTTAAGTAAAGCAAATCACAAAATGGGTCAATTTGAATAAAGGCAGTTTATTAAAGGCATTTATCCACATAGGAAAACTTCCCTAATCTCCTCCTATCCTTTGATCTTGTTTTCTCTCATATTCCAGTTAAAATTGAGAGCTGGTATATGTAAAGAAATCATACTACTCCTCCTGACTGTTCTCTACCCGGCTGTGAAGACAACTGGCTGCAGCATCTGTACGACTCCACTCCTGGACAGACACACCGGAGGTGGACAAAACACTCCGCAGACAGTCACTAGTAGCTTGAACACGGCACGGCGGACTCCTTTCTCCACTCACTCTCTAGGTAGGGGTCCTGGGATGGGGACACCAGGATACCTCTCCTCAGCCTCCATTCTTCACCACGTGAGGGTTGAAGGTACCCCCATGTGGCTGGCACTCTCTCTCTCAAGGAACCCAGAAGAACAGACAGCCAGAAAAGAAGCCCTTTGCACACCTCTTGCAAACACATATATAGGACAACATCACGTGACTAGACAATTAGTTACATTTTCCAGACATATCTCAGACATTCACAGACATTAACCTCTTACATGCTGCAGCTGTGCAATACACATAACGAGAGACAAGACAATTTGCACAGTGCATCCACACTGAAGACATCACATGTATGACTATTATGGAGGGGCAAATATATAGACTTCGGGCCACTACACAAGTTAATAAAAGAAAGCGGAAACATAGGTCCTGCCCTATCTTTCTTGCACATAGTACTAACTACATGCGAGAAAGACAGGGCAAGTCCTATCTTTTCTTGTGCCTACTATTAACTCACAAGAATTCCGATAGTAGAAATGAAACCATTGAAATCAATGGTTTCGTTTCGTCCTGTTATGCAGTCGTAAAAACTACTACTACTAGTCACTGTAGTTAAAACACGCCCATCTGTTTAAGCCCTCAGATGAACATAATGGCCACAGTCTGCAGAGTATAATTAGGATGGGTTTATAAGACCTGCGAGAAGAAGGTAGAGTCGTAGGTGGGGGCAGAACCTAACACTGCCCTATTTGTTCTCATCAGCTTGACAGGAAGGAAGAGAGTGGCGCTAAGCTCCGCCCCTGATGGCAGCCATGCCTCATGGCTCCACCCCTCTTAGGCGGGTCTCCTCAACCCATACTAGTTACATTCTAAGACAAATTTATTACAGGCTGCCCTCCGTGACCATTTTTCTACACTACCTCTTTACAATGGATTGCTAGCGGACATCATTATGGCTACGGGGGAAGGTCACCTATTCTATATTCTGGTGAGGATGGGTTTGGTGACCTATTCATTCTTGAAGTAGAAATAAGCAACCCATCCAGCATTAACCAGCTTCTTCTGCCCCGTAGTCTTTGAAGTAGACAATAGAGTTCTTAGACAAGCATTGTTCACCCTCCGGGACCTGCAGGAAGATCTATGAAATGAGCCAGACCGCATTCACTTGTGCGGAGTCCATCGTTTAATCTTTTCCTGATCATGAATTTTATATTTGAGTACACTGGCCATGAACCTTAGTCATCCCGTTTCCATGACAATCTGACAGAAGCATTTATATTTAGAGCCTCCAACCTTACATAAAAGCATCTGTAAGCTCTGCAAAATTAAATGCTGGCGAAGCCTTTATAGCAGAGCTGAGTTACCAAAAAACGAGCATTTAAAGAGACAATTTTAATTTCATTGCAATTCAAGAATTTTTGTAGGGAACGTCCTTATAAATCATCGCTAGCGCTAGTGACCCTCTACCCTCACACCTCCTCCGATCCCTCTCCCCAGTGGTCACCTCCCATCTCACCGCTATATTCAACCTCTCTCTGACCGCTGGCATTTTTCTCTCTTCTTTCAAACACGCCATCATATCCCGACTACTAAAGAAACCAACTCTTGACTCAATTAATGCTGTCAACTACCGACCCATCTCAAATCTCCCCTTCATCTTCAAACTATTAGAAAGCCTGGTTTACTCCCGTCTTATACGCTATCTATCAGAAAACTCTCTTCTTGACTCCCTACAGTCCGGCTTCCGCCCCCTACACTCAACAGAAACTGCCCTTACAAACGTGTCAAACGACCTGCTGACAGCCAAATCGAGAGGCGATTACTCCCTACTGATCCTCTTCGGCCTCTCTGTAGCATTTGACACTGTCAAAATCCCCGCCTCCTGAAGCACTGCCTCTGATTGGTCACAGCACTCAGCCAATCAGAGGCAGCTTTTTCAGGAGGCGGGGATTTTGAATCCCTGGCCAGAAGAGAAGCAGAAGAAGAGTGCTGGGACCTGCAAGAGGACATGCCAGAGATGACAGCGCTAGTAATGTATTCTTTTTTATTTTATTTTTTTCTACAGTTAATCCTTGTCCTAGAGAGTCCCCTGGATCGTGGTCCTAACCCATTGATTTCAGTGGGGCTGGCGCTGCTGCCGCCAGCCCCATTGGAGACAATGGGCGAGATTGCAAAAAGAATGGACATACTGCAAGCGTTAAAACATCGCAATTGTGCATGGAGCAATTGGAAGCCATTAGTTTCATAATTTTGCGATTTCTTGCAGCCTTGGGGTGCTGGGAAATCGTGGGATTCCCTCGCCACTGTAAAGCCACTGATATCACATCTCCTAAACCAAACCCCTCTGTTCTCCACCTGATAACATGCTCCCTGACCTACTGACTGCAATCCCTGCTAGCCACCATCAACTGCTTCTTGCAGTCACACCGATTCAGCCACCACACGGCTTAATGTCTGACCATTGTTTATGTGTATAGCATCCCTCACTCTCCACCTCGCCATACCGTGCACATCTCCAGCCCCTTTACCTTCTGTAGCACCCCATTATCTGTAGTATGTAAGCTCGTTAGAGCAGGATCCTCACCCCTACTGTCTCCATTAACTGATTACTACGTGTAACCATGGTTTTTGTATTTTTGTACTTTTGTCTTTCTGTATCCCCCTGTTTTTGTAAGTGCTGTGGAATATGTTAGTGCTATATAAATAAAGATTATTATTAACAGTCTGTAAAAATGTGAAAAATATGCACTATTATTGGACTCGTATCACTATCTGATCCACTTCCATGGGTAGCAACAAACAGCTGTCTGCTGTGCCGCTCTTCGCAGTAAGAAAAAATGGTGTTCCAGTATATATCACACCAACGCAGACCATAAAGACAGTCTTTCATTGGGTCAATGGGGTCCACGGCTACATTTGGCTTATTTACTGGGGACTTTAAATTTTATATTAGGATATTGTATAATTAGCAATTTTGTAATTTAGAGTTATAACCAAAAAATGTACCGTTTACAGACAGGAGAAATCCAGTATTGGAAGAAGTCCTATATCTCCAGCCCTGCCCTGGGGGTAATGTAGCTTGAGTAAAATAAATGTACCAGTGCTTAAAAGAAGACATGTCTGTAAAATATCTCAGTATGGAAATCAGGAGCTTGAGCGATCTCCCTAACGCAAGCTACAGATGCTGCAGTAGGCTTACTGTTAGTTCCCTCTTTCTGTGTGCACATGTATAGTCCTTGACAGAAGTCAGCCTCACTTACAGTCCGAAGTGCGGGGCATGTAATGCTCGGAGTTAAATAATCAGGCACATGCGCTAATACGCTCTCTGCTATGGAGTATATTAGCGCATGAACCAGTATTTTATTTTTTGCTATTCAAACTCTACGTTATTGCGCATGAGTTGGAAAAAACAGTAGGAAGATAGGTCTTGCCCTATCTTTCTCGCACGTAGAAAAACTATGTGCAAGAAAGATAGGGCAGGTCCTATCTTTTCTTGCACGTAGTATTAATGCACGAGACACCTGCCCGTGAAAATAAAAACATTAAAATCAATGGTTTTGTTATGTCCCAGGACAAAAACACGCCCATCGGTTTAAGCCTTTAGGCCTCATGTCCACGGGGAAAATCAGGCCCGCTACAGATTCTCCATGGAGAATCCGTAGCGGGTTCCTCCTGCCCCGCGGACATGAGGGCTGAAAATAACAATTACTCACCTCTCCGCACCCTCCGGATCTTCCCTTCTTCGCGGCTTGATCTTCTCTCCGTCACGTCCGGATCTTCTTTCTTCGGCCCGGCGGATGTGCACGGCACGCCGGCTGCATGCCGCACGCATGCGCCGGCCAGAAGAAAAAAGATCCAGCCGCGACGGAGAGAAGATCAAGCCGCGAAGAAGGGAAGAACCGGAGCAGGTGAGTATATTCTTATTTTAGGTCTCCCGCGGATCCGGATGGCTTCCATAGGCTTCAATAGAAGCCTGCAGGAGACCCGCACCTAAATGGAGCATTTCATGCTCCATATTTTTTCTAATTGACTTTTATTGACCATCCGCGGGTATTTATCTACCCGCTGGTGGTCAATGCATCCCTATGGGGTGCGGATCCGCATGCGGGTGATCCGCTGCGGATTTTAATTATTATTTTGTCCGTGGACATGAGGCCTTAGTCTGTTGCTTTTTCTAAGCCTGGGAACACTTATTTCCAAGTTGACTCTCTCCTCTTCCTATCACTGGTGTGGCACTCCGCCCGCATCAGGCCGTTGTGTTCCTGCTCCTCCCCAGTCTCAGGCAGCACAGACTCCAGCTTCCTCAATCTATCCTCCTGTGCGCATATTAGCCTTTTACATCCCACCTCTTCTCGAGCCAACCTAAACAACCAATCACCATGAATCAGCCAAACCAAATAACCAATCACCGTGAATCAGCTAACTCAAGTAACCAATCACCGCGAATCAGCCAATCCAAATAACCAATCACCGTGAATGAGTAAATCCAAACAACCAATCAGGTTGCGAATGGTGTGGAAGGAGGTTGTAAAAGGCTAATATGCCTCCTGCGCAGCAAAAATGGTCCTTTTTATGGCAGAGCATCAACCAATCATCAAATGTCCAGTGAGCATGCTCAGTTGCATTGCACCAAATTTTGGCACGATTTTTGGCTCATCTTTTTCCATGATGTCTCTATGGCCACAGCTTACATTAGTGTGGGACCTTATAACACCACCAGAAGATGGATCTAAGAAGAGACTGTCAGAGTGGAGGTAAGTATGAACCCCCCCCCCCCCAAAAACGGGGATAGAGTCAGCAAAGCTGTAGCTACAGGGCTATGGAGCCAACCCTGCTGACTTCACATCATGACAGGTCCTCTTTAAAATGGCAATGCTGTAGTAAAAAAGACATGGATGCACACCCACATATAAAGTATTGATCTAGCAATATTTATACATATGGGGTTCTTTGTTATGCTTTGACCAAATTGTGTAAGCCTACTAGCCACTTCATGGCAACCTCTTTTTTAGTACCGTGTTTCCCCGAAAATAAGACAGTGTCTTATATTAATTTTTGTTCAAAAAGGTTTAACTTTTTTACATGTATAGCTGCCTTGACAGTATTTAAATTGACTTTTTTAATTAATTGTTAGCAGGGCTTAATTTTGGAGTAGGGCTTATATTTCAAGCATCCTCAAAAAGCCTGAAAAATCATTTTGCATCCTCCAAAATTCTGGAAAATTATGCTATGTCTTATTTTTAGGGTATGTCTTATTTTCAGGGAAACAGGATAGGTCTCTATTCTCTTTAAAATGCTTTTGAGTGGGTAGATTGGTACAGAGCCAGATTGTCGCATATTCCCGTATGGACTAATTGGTGGGTATGAGTATACATCATATTAGATAGCTGTATAGTTCAGATCCAGTATTAGAGACCGGTATCCGTTCAATCTAAGTGATTGCACAAATTCAATTGTTCCTATTTTTTTGCAGCTCAGGTCTGTACTCCCAGCAATTCTAATGTATTATTAGCATGTTATGTTCTCTAATGACTTGGGCATGGCCTATAATTTTAAGCTTCCTTGCCGTAATCCTCTTCCTTCTTGTTAACCCCCTCAGGATGGGATACTCTGTGTCATTAACTCACGAGCAGCTGCATTATTTTTCATCATCCATGTTTGCTGATGCTAAGCTCTATCCTGTCTGCGTGACTTGGCAGGAAGATGTGATTCGGCTTACGTGTACTTAGTGAATCTGGCGTGCTGTATGGCTTTTATTGCCGTCGGAAGCTGCAAATGGAGTGTATAATCCTTCAAGAACAGAAGCATTTTGTCAAAAATTTAACTATATACATACATTGAAGACCCTTGTGCTAGTTAACCGGAGAACCATCTCCACTGTGGGTCTCAGCTCTGCAGAATCGCTGGCATCCATTGGAAGCAATGTAATGTAATTGACTGGAATGGACAACCTGCAATGCCGCAATTTTCTGAAAGGGGCGTTGTAGGGAAATTAGGCATTTGTTTGGTGGTTTCCAATACCAATTGATGTGATCGCACTTCCTTATGATCAGCTTGACTGATGGAAGCCAAAGGTGTCCAAATAGGTTAAATGGGGAAGATCTATCCTTGCAAGCAATTTCTTTTTTTATTACTCCAGTGTATACAAAATGAAAAATTAAAGGGGTTTTACTAGAATAACAAGTTATCCCCCAACCACACGATAGGGGATGACTTGCTAATCGGTGGGGGTCTCACCGCTAAGACCTCCACCGATCTGGAGAACGGGACTCACATTCTCCTATCATTGTGGGGGTTGCTTCTTCCCCAGAAGTGATGTCATTCTGAATGGAGTGCTGGCCGAGCAGGCGCAGTCAGTGCTCCATTCATTTCAATGGGAGTGACAGAAAAAGGAGAACTGGTAAAAAAAATAACAGAAAAACTTTCCTATGTGGACCAGCACGGTTAGGGCTTATTTACATAAGCGTATATCGGCCGGCGTTTTCATGGACGGCCAATATACGCTTCCATCTGAGCAGTTCCCCCTTCCCTTCCTCTCACCGGCTCTCCGCTTGCAGGCAAGGACACCATATATCAGCTCGGCGTGAAAACCGAGCCGATATACGGTCGTCTAAATAAGCCCTTGGGGAACCCAGTGATACCTTGCAATCACACTGCGGGGTGCAGGTGGGTGACCCACCCCTTGCCTGTCATCTGCTTAAATGCTGCAGTTGCTATTGATTCTGGTATGAAATAGATTAAACTGCAGGGCTCTGAAATTTCTCCACATCTGGCTGTTAGAGCAGGGGCCTGACTGTCAGCTGAACCACCGCCTTAAAAAGATGTATTCGAAGGTTAAAAGTTCATTAGTGAGGCCAGTAAAAAGGTGTATTGGCGATAACTAAGGGCTTAAACAAATTTGCATATTAAAGTATTTTATGATTTTGGGTCTACAGCCCCTCTGCAGATGTACAGTATGTGTTTGCAGCGGACTACAAATAAATCTGCAGCCTTAGGGCTTATTCAGACGACCGTATATTGGCCACGTATTCACGCCGGCCGATATACGGCGTCCCGCTCTGCAGGGGGAGGAGGCTGGAAGATCTGGGAGCAGTGCTCTGAGCTCCCGCCCCCTCTCCGCCAACTCTCCACCCCCTCTCCACCCCTCTGCACTATTTGCAATGAGGGGAGGCAGACTGGGGGCGAAGCTAATTCCCGTAACTTAGCCCCGCCCCCTCTCATTGGAAATTGTGCAGAGGGAGTGGAGAGGAGGCAGAGAGGGGGCGGGAGCTCAGAGCACTCCTCCCGGCTCTTCCAGCCTCCTCCCCCTGCAGAGAGAGACACCGTATTTCGGCCGGCGTGAAAACCCGGACGATATGTGGTTGTCTGAATAAGCCCTTATCCTGCAGTCATATTGCCATCCATCTGTCCTTTACTTCATGCTGAGCTACCAAATATGTTAGTAGGGCCTCTTTTACATGGGCGACGCAATATCGCCGCCAGAAAGTCACAGTGATATGGTCTGTGCGATATTGCTGCACTTTCTCACAACGATATCGCGATTATGTGTCGCTACAAATTTGCGCAATTTTGTAGTGCTCTTTTGCCTACATTTTTTTTGGGAGGGGTCTTGAAATGTAAGCCCTACACCTTAAATAATCCCTAGTTGCATAAACAAATTAAATACATCACCTTACAGCCACTGTTCACTCCGCCGCATCTTCTCTGCAGGTCCCCAGCACTTACTTGTAGTTTTCTCAACAAAAAGGAAGGCTTCATAGGGAAACATGGGGTACAAAACATTGCAAATCGCGGTAATATTTAGCAATCCCCATTTTTTTTCTCTCGCAATGTCACAGGCTACAAAACATCTGTAATGTGAAGGAACCCATAGGAAAGCATGGGCTCTACATACATGCGATTTGTAGCGCTGTCGCATTGCAAGACAATTGCGCACTTTTCTCGCCCTTTTAAAGCCGGCCTAAGAGTAAGGGCAGATGAAAGATAGTATGATTGTAGAATCAGACTACACATGATTTGTTTGTAGTCTGTTACTATGGAGACAGTAAGTTATAGTGGACACAAAATGATAGATTGGTGGTTTAGAATTAACAAGCTTGCTCATTGGAAAATACAAACTAGGTAGTGATGGTGGATTTTCCCACTTTACAACCATACTTTCCTAAAAAGATGCTTTTATTGACTATACCAATCAGTAGATCTGAAAACCAATGATCCAGGAATAAGATTAATCTGGTTGATACTTTTAACTTCAGTTCCTGCGCTACGTGTTGTTTCCTGACACGGACAGGTCATCTTGTGATGTAATAAATGGGGGATCTGTCTATGTGTCCAATTGATGTGACATTCAACAAACTGGTCAGCCACAGAAAAGTTTAGTCCATTCACATGTGACCCTGAGCACATAACATATAGTAGGTTTTAAACCCTGATCATAGGAAATAATGATTAAACGGCACTCCAGGAGCAGCAGGTGGCAGAAGCCGTGTGGGTATTAGGCAAGGAGAGTGGGACACATGTAGAGCAGCGATCAAGGCAGAGCCCAGACGGTATCAGCGTTCACCTGATCTGCCCTGTCTAGACAGCACAGCATTAGTGAGGGAGAGCAATAGCTAAGAGCCTGAGTCAGTGGGGCGGTCAGAAATGGCGTTAGCAGTCAGCTCAAAAGCCAAATCTTGTCTGACAATCACATGATCAATATCTGCCATTCCTCTTAATTTATAAATCTGTATCTGCACAATTTATGAAATTGCTGGATGTAATAAATCTGCATTACAAACATAAAATATATATATGGCATTTATTTTCCAATGATAGCATAAGAATTGGTGTTGAAGCCTAAACTCTAAAACAACTATAAAAAGTTATAGCTTCTAGTTTGGTTAATGACAATTTTCCTATTCATTGTAGTTACAATCACAGGGGTCCAGGAAGCAGGGATTCTGGCAGTCGTATACAACGTCCTCACAGTAGTTCCACCGAATTGCAAATATAAGAGGTCTACAAAGTTTTAAAACACAACTGTGCTGATTACTGGGGGTTCTACCAGCAGAATAACCTGCGATCAATTTATTTTTGGGAGTCCTTTCTAACAAAAAGATTGTAAAAAGTGAACATCCCCTTTAATCCATTTTTGGAACAATTGGAATATACTTAAAGGGACCTTGTCACCGTGTCCCCGTTGCCCAAACAACAGGGACAGGCATGTCTATTGCCCTCATGTATGTGTTATTCTGAAGTGCCATGGCATTTTACAACCAACTCACTTTGAAGTTTGACTTGGAGCTGTGAGTCACAGAGCCGGCCTTTCCACGCCCGCAGCATGTTGACTGACAATTCTCTTGCTATACAAACAAGGAGAGGGGTGAGGCCGATGTGGCCCACCTCTGTCCCAAATCAAATGTCAAAGTGTGTTTATTCTGAATTGCTGTTGTGTTTTAGAATAACTCATACATGTGGGCAATAGCCATAAATGTTATGGGTTTAGGCTGCAGCATGAACCTGGTGACAGGTTCCCTTTAACTGGTGTACACCATTGTCTGAGTACTTAGCAGAGATCAGAGAACTCTACTGGGACCCGAAGAGCATGCTCTATAAAGATGTAGATGTCATTCTCCAATCATTTAAGAAAAAGTGAGAGTAACAAACTACATGTACGGAAAAATATGAAAAACTAACTTCATGTACAGAAGAGAAAAAAACGTGAACATACGTGTGGACAAGAAGAAAAAAGAGTCACAGCAGCACTCCAAGGGTTCAGCCACACCGCTGGTGCAAGGCACTATGCAATAGCCTAGTTAGGGTCCCGACTCCCCGGGTCCACCGTTGGTCATCAATGCAGAAATGAAGAACCAGGCAGCATTCATTAAAATCCTCTTCTTTATTGAAACATGAGGAAGCAAGCAGCCACGTATCGACCCTGTGCTCGGGTCTTTATCAGGACCACGCCTGATGTATGTGGGCTCTTTAGTAGCAACGTATGCCCCCCGCCTACCCCATGCTTAGCTTGACAAGAATAGACAGTGCTTACCTACAGTAGATCACTGTGGTCCTACAGTAGGCCCACGGAACAGTTGGTCTGATACAAAGGGTGCCTGACCAACTTATACGTGTGGTGCACCATGCAGGCTTACAACCTATTCATGATGCCACATACGATTCAACCCAGTGCACCACACGTATCCGTTGGTCTGGCACCATTTGAATTCTTTATCTATGTGCAAGTATAATATTAAGCAGCCACTACCCTCCAGTATGTGGTAGTTGTGAGAGTGGCTACCCATCAGTACTTTGTACCTATGCAATGCATCTACTATTGCACAGCCCATGGATTTAAATTTGAATTGTGAAATGCTTAATTTCCCCTGTGGTGGCGCTGCAGGGAAGTTGAAAACTACAGGCAAGTTTCCCCACAGTAGGTAAGTATGACAGGTAAAAAGTACAGGCACAGGCAGAGGCGTTACTTAAAGCTCCTGGGCCTCAATGCAAAATGTGTAGCTGGCCCCTAATTATAATGTTTTATTAATAGTACTGGGCTACCTATATAGAGAAAAGAGGCCTTATGGGCCCCCTAAAGCTCCTGGGCCCGTGTGCAACCGCATCCCCTGCATCCTCTATAGTTACGCCCCTGGGCACACCGCCAAGACCAGCGGCTTCCTCAAACCATGGGGCTTTGAAAGTTCCAAGTGAAGTGTGCATTGCAATTCTCCTGAAAAGTAGTGGGATGAGCAGCCATCAGCATTAAACACTCCAGTAGTTCTGTGTGATTCTCAGCCCCATCAGGTGAGCAGTAACCGTTCCCACCACAAAGTAGCTGTGGCCCTTCTGTGATTGCCCCAACAAGTCATGCCCTTCCGGAATAACCAAGCCCTCTCTATGGTCACCCACAGCATAATTTTGGTCCCTCTGTTGACCCCTATAGGCGTCATTCCCTGAAACAACGTTGCATTCGCATCCCACTCAGCTCTTCCTCTTTCTTCGGCGTTCCTCCTCCACATCTTCTTCTTTCACACCACAGTGCAATGAAGTGCAGAAAACAAGAGGAGAAGTAGGGCCGGGAATGCATGAAGCGCTACTATGTTGAGTCTGCGCAGGAAATGACATTTTGAATAGCCGGAGTAACAGAGGGCCCCACCTCCAACAATGGACCGCAACATCTGCCTAACCTGGTTGGGTGCTGACGCTAGCTCTGCCCCTTTATATCCCCTAAATCTGTGAATTATTCACCATTTGACACAAGAGGATATCTCAATAACCTATAGCAGCTTTCCCCCCTTTTTTTAAGTAGAAGTCCTCTTTAATTGACAGTATTTCATACAGTGTCAGTAGTTCTTGAAGTATCTTTGACCCTGGATTGAACTTGAAATTTTCATTTTTTTTCATGATCCTCCATTGTAGAAATGAACTCACCACAGTTTCTTATCTGCAATTCTTCATTTACTTGTTAACTCAGCACATTTATTACAGTCTCTAAAAGCTAATAGGCTTTCTTTGAGGAGGAAGTATGTGAATTTTACAGCTTGTTCACCTCATTTATCTGGAGCACAGGTTACAATGACTATATTGCTGAGGAGCACGGTTGCATAAATCCTGCACACCAGGTAGTCGAGATCTACATTTTTGTATAACTCAATTCTTGTCTTGAAAATCCACAATCAAATGTATTTTATCAAGCCTTGCAGTAGGGGAGAACTGTATGGGCCTCAACAAACTACGATCCTGTGTCAGATAAATGGAAACGGTCTCAGTATGCCAAAAATATGATTGGGCAAAGTCTACATCACATGTATTTTGTGCCGTGAACCTTTCCCTGCTGGATCACAATTACAAGTTCTAGCATTTAATATGAAAGAAAAATTTAATGCGGCTAGAAAGGGTTCATTAAAGGAGTTGTGCCACCATTAAAAGTGCAGTTTGATTTGGGGGGTTGACTGCTGGGATTCCCACCGATCCCAAGAATGCACTATTTTATTTTTGGATGAACTGGACTTCTGTTCTTGAACTCTTTCCCACCTCCCTTTTTTCGGTAGTTCCCATAGCCTCACATAGGAGTCTATGGGCCTGGCCTCCGTAGTCTGTCCGGAAGATAGTTCCAGGACTATCCTTTCGGGATGGCCATTTTTACGCACCGCAAAAACGGCCATCTGAACTAAGGCATTGGAAACCAAGGCCTCAGATGGTTAGCGTATATCGGCTGGCCATGAAAACAGGGGCCGATATATGCTCATGTGAATGAAGCCTTAGCTTGGGTTCAGGGAACATTTCAGTCTGCGATCAGCCTTTCTATCCTAGGGTTCCATTCGAAGAGACGAAGATGGTATTCACATGGAACAAACAATGAGCTATTGACTTTAATTAGGCAAATGGAGAGCAAAGGTTCAAACTTTACTCTCTCTTTATCATGCTATCTGTCCGTATTCATCATTTTTGGAAGGCACAATAGCGTTCTCAACTTCTACTATTGTGTCCTCCAAAAAAAGACAAAAACATGCATATTAACCGTGGCTTTTGTCCCAATGACTTATCAGACAGGAGTAATAGTGGTTCAGTGAAGGTAGGTGGAGAAAGTTATTTAACCCCTTAACGACGGCCCCATCGGGAAACTACTTCCTCAGAAAGTGGGCCTTAATCCTAGAGGACGTAGTTTTATGCATCCTCTTTGGATTGATGCCCACTGGCCTGAGGACGTGACAGCTCCATGCTGTCGGTGCCCGCAGGTAGCCGACAGCATGGAGCTGTCATCCCAGGATGCGGGCAGTCCCCCCCGGAATTGCGATCGGCGCTATAAAATGAATAGCGCCGATCGCAAAAAAGTAAATAAAACAGTGAAAAAAAGTAGTAATTCAGCTGCTATGATGGATCGGATCCATCACGGCAGCTGAAAATACTCACACGGCTTGTCGGCGGTGTCCCCCGGAGATCTCGTCCTCCCGGACCCGCCGGCGACCTTCTGCGCATGCGCGCCTGACGATGACGTCACGCGCACGCGCAGAAGCCCGGGTGTCCCCGGCAAATTTAAAATCTCCTGGCTCCCGGCTCCTGAAGGTAGCCGGGAACCAGGAGGTGTTACCGGGGACCACTGTGAGCGGTCCCCGGGCCCGCGATCACCGCTATCCATTGCGATAGCGGTGATCGCGAAAAAGTTTAAAAAGTAAAACAAAAGTAAAGTTTCACCTCCCCTCATGGATCGGATCCATGAGGGGAGATGAAGATACTCACCCCCGGTCCTCTGCGATGTCCCGATGTCCCGGGACCCGAAATCCCCGTCTGCGCATGCGCGCCCGATGATTGACATCGGGCGCGTGCACAGAGGGGCTCGAGCCCCGGGAAATTCAAAATTGCTCTGCTCCTGGCTGCCATGTGTAGCCAAGAGCAGAGGGATGTCACCAGGGACATGATCACTGTCATCCAATGGATGACAGTGATCATGTAAAGTAAAAAAAAAAGTGCAAAAAGTAAAAAAATAAAAATAAAAAAGGGGTAAAAGGTAAAAAAAAAAAAGTGCAAAAAGTAAAAAAAAAGTTTTAAAAAGTTTAAAAAAGCTTGCGTTTCATCTCCCCCCACGGATCATATCCGTGAGGGAGGATGAAATGACGTACCTAAGGCCTGCGGATTTATCCGCGGACCTCAACCCAGCTTCTGCGCACGCGCCCGTCACCAATGTGGCAGGCGCATGCGCAAAAGCCGTAGTTTTTTAAAATCTCCCTGCTCCTGGCTACAAAACTTAGCCGAGAGCCTGGAGATTTCACGGAGAGCCGCGGTGAGCGGTTCCTGATCACGTGTTCGCCGTTATCCAAAGAATAATGGCGATCACGTAAAAGTTAAAAAAAGGTGAAGCTTCATCTCCCCTCACCGATGCGATCGGTGAGAGGAGATAAAATTTTTTACCGGAGGCCTCCATATTTGCACCCCGACGCAATCTTCTTCCGTGAACTTTCCCGTATTCTGCGCATGCGACCGCTGGCAAAACACCGGACACATGCGCAGGAGTCGGGGAGCACAGGAAACTTAATATCTCCTTGCTCCCAGCGACCACCGGTCACCGAGAGCCTGGAGCAGTGACGAGTGGCCGTGTTGAGCGGTCCCCGGTCACGTGAAAAAATGGTAGCGATCTACCTTAGGTCGGTCTCACATGACCGGATAGGAATTACGGATTCCGCATGCGTTTGATTAGCGGTAATACGCAGATCAATCGCATTGGATTACACAATTCCGCTCACATTAGCGGGTTGGAATTGTGTAATCCATTCGCAGAAAAGAGAACGCAGCAGGTTCTATTTTACTGCGGATATTGGCAACATAGAGCCAATTGTGCTCCATGGTCATGGATATACCTGCAGCCCATATGCAACTACGTTGTATACGGGCTGCGGGTACCCGCGTCATCGCTAAGCGACGGTGCGGGAAATACAAACAACAAAAAAAAAAAAAGTGTACTGCGCATGACCGCCCGTGTAAGTACACAGTTATGCGCAGTACATTACGCGGCCGTACGCAGGGTCACAGCCGGGCTCACAGCCGGGATCCACCTACGGCTGTGTGAGCCCGGCGTTATTCAGACCGCTACCTGTAATACGCAATTTACAAGAAGCCCCGGGAACGCTCGCCTTCCTGCAGTTCCAGGAGCAGCTTGTTGAGCGCCTCCTGTGTGAGACCGCCGCACCTCATCAAGCTTACGGAGACTCACAGAGCGCCACTTTTTACACCCCATCCCCGCCACTGAGGTCAAAAAATGACTCCCAAAAAGCATGAAAGGAGGGGGGATACCCGGTTTTATTGCCCCATGTGCCCATCCCAACCAGCCTCCATAATTACCCGTCTTTGGAAATACTACACAGTTCACATTATTACTTTTATCTAAGATTTGGGGAATGCCGAAAAGGGCGTGGAGGGGGGGGGGGGGGGGATTTTAGGGAGTCAATTTTTATTCCGTACAAATGAGCAATGGGGCCTGGAATGTATTCAGTTGTGCCCTGCAATCCAGCTGGTGTTCCCTCCATTACAGGCCTTGCCATGTTTCCTGTAAGTAGATTAGGGCCACAATGGGTATGTTTTTGAACACGGGACAAAAGGGGGTATCCATTTTGGGGTGAATGTCTTCATTCCTATGTAAACTGTACAAAAAAAAAAGTTTTTAAATTGACAAAATTGCCAAAAAAATGAAAATTGTAATTTTTTTCTTCTGCTTTGCTGAAATTTATTCAAATACTGTGTGGTCAAAATACGCAGTACACCCCTAGATGAATTCGTTAAGGGGTCTAGTTTTTAAAATGGGGATATTTGTGGGGGTCTTTATAGTTTTGGACGCTCAATGGCTCTATAAGTGGGCAATGGGGCCTGGAATTTATTCCGTTGTACCCTAAAATCCAACGGGTGCTCCTTCCATTATAGACCTAGCCATGCGTCCTTTAAGTAGATTAGGGCCACAAGGGGTATGGTTCTGAACACGGGACAAACAGGGGTATCCATTTTGGGGTGAAAGTCTTCATCCCTATGTGTGCTGTACAAAAAAAAAACAGTTTTTAAATTGATACAACTGCCAAAAAAATGAAAATTGTAATTTTTTTCCTACTGCTTTGCTTAGATTTATTCAAAAATTGTAGGGTAAAAATACACAGTACACCCCTAGATAAATTCGTTAGGGGGTCTAGTTTTCAAAATGGGATCATTTGTGGGGGTTCTCTGTCGTTTTGGCCGCTCAAGGGCTCTACAAGTGGGCAATGGGGCCTAAATCACCTTCATGCTAAATTTCTGTTCTGAAAGCCACCGACTACTCCTTTCATTTTGGGCCCCGTTGTGCATCCAGACAAAAGATTAGGGCCACAATGGGTATGTCTCTGAACATGGGACAAACAGGGGTATCCACTTTGTGGTGCAAGTCTTCATTCATGTGTGTGCTGTACCAAAAAAGCAGTTTTTAAAACGACAGAATTGCCAAAAAAACGAAAATCACAATTTTTTCCTTTTGCTTTGCTTCAATTCATTCAAAAACTGTGGGCTCAAAATACGCAGTACACCCCTAGATAAATTCATTCAGGGGTCTAGTTTTAAAAATGGGGTCACTTGTGGGGGTTCTCTTTGATTTTGGCCGCTCAAGAGCTCTACAAAAGTGCTATGGGCCTAAAACTCCTTCAAGGAAAATCTATGTTCTTAAAGCCACCGACTACTCCTTTCGTTTTGGGCCCCATTGTGCATCCAGACATAAGATTAGGGCCACAATGGGTATGTCTCTGAACACGGGAGAAACAGGAGTATCCATTTTGGGATGAAAGGCTTCATTCATGCGTGTGCTGTACAAAAAAAGCTGTTTTTAAAATGACAGAATTGACAAAAAAATGAAAATCACAATTTTTTCCTTTTGCTTGGCTTGAATTCATTCAAAAACTGTGGGGTCAAAATGGTCAGTACACCCCTAGATAAATTCGTTAAGGGGTCTAGTTTTCAAAATGGGGTCACTTGTGGGGGTTCTCTTTGGTTTTGGCCACTCAAGAGCTCTACAAAAGTGCTATGGGGCCTAAATCGCCTTCAAGCAAAATTTATGTTCTGAAAGACACCGACTACTCCTTTCATTTTGGCTCCCGTTATGCATCCAGACATAAGATTAGGGCCACAATGGGTATGTTTCTGAACACGGGAGAAACGGGGGTATCCATTTTGGTGTGTAAATCCTCATTTTCATGGGCTCTATAGGAAAAAAATATGTCTTTAAAATGACATATTTGCAAAAATATGAAATTTTATTTTTTGTCCCCTAAATTGAACTAATTCCTGAAAAGAACTGGTGGGGTCAAAATACTCATGACACCCCTCAGTGAATACAATAAGGGGTGTAGTTTTTAAAATGGGGTCATTTGTGGGTGTATCTATTATTCTGACACTTATGAGCCTCTGCAAACTTGGCTTGGTGCAGGAAAACAAAGTGCTCCTCAAAATGCTGAAAAGTAATGTTAAATTTGTACGTCCTCTAAATGGTTAAAAAAAACACAAAAGTTTTTCAAGTGTGCATTCAGAATAAAGTAAACAGATGGAAATACATATCTTATCAAAAATTTGTACAGTATGTTTGGACATATTTGAGATATTACGGTTGAAAATGTGAAAAAATGACAATTTTTTCAAAATTTTTCCAATATTGGTACTTTTAATAAATATACACAAATTATATCGGTCTCTTTTTACAATCTAAATGAAGTACTACATGTGGCGAAAAAACAATGTCAGAATCACTGGGATATGTAAAGCCTTTACGGAGTTATGCCACGTTGAACGACGCATGTCAGATTTCCAAAATTTGGCTCCGTCACTAAGGCGCAAACAGGCTTCGTCACTAAGGGGTTAACTGATCCCCATTTACAAGGTCCAAGTTCCTGCTAATGAGTAAAAAAAAATCTTCAATGTTAAATAAAGCTTTCTGACCAATTCCAGAGACAGTTTTGTTTCCACAGATGAATATATATATACTGGTAAGAACGCTTATTAGACACCAAATTATCTGTACTTGTATGGCATCTGTCATGCATGCTGTTTAGTACATGATAGCTACCATAGATGACTAAAATGCTCCTCCAATTTCAGTCCTTATCTCTTGTTTGCAGAAAATAGATTAAATTGAAGAATTTCAGGTATTCCCCTTTTAAAGGCAAAAAAGGTTTATTCAAATATGTTTAGTGATTGATTGTCTGCTTTGCTCTATTGTGTGCTTATTGTGCTGAATCTCTGTATAGTTGTGGTATCAAATAAGATTGGTCTATCCAAACAAGAGGCGATGAATAGATCCCTATCAGAAAACTATCAGAGGCTATACAAAGGGTAAAGAGAGAATTGAATCAAAAGCTGCAAACTTAATGGGTCATTCCCATCTGATAAAGTGATAGAATATCAAGATATGCCATCACTTTGCAATTGATTGGTTTCCAACCTCTGGGACTCCCACTGATTCTGAAATTGAAGAGCCTTCATCGCTGAACCCATTTCACCCCTTTCTTAATTTTCCTTGAACAACCCAGCCACTGGGTGTGCAGGCGTATATATATGATTGTATGGGACAGTGCTGCAGTTCCCTGCACAGCAGATGAGTATGCCATAAATTATGTTTCATTCCAGAGACCCCCTAAAAAATGACAGTGATTACCCTGTTCATTATTTCAAGGCTACCAACTGTCCCCTTGGCTCTATCTACTTCTGTGCAGGTGCAGATACAGGTGTTTTATGCCGGCTATATCTGCTCATGCGCTATTCAGCACCTGCACAGAACTGGATAGAGCTAGGGGAACAGTTGAGGAAGCAAATCTGTGGTTAGATCACATGATTGCTGTCATCTTAATTCCAATGAATGGGGTGAACACTGGATCCAGTCTTTACAGTGGGCACCAGGGAACCTTGAAATAAAGAATGGGTATGCAGTGTCATTTTATAGACTGCCATGGAATAAAACATAATAGTTTATGGCATAGCCAAAGATTTAATAGACTCTGACCAGCTCCCTTAAGAGGCTGCAGTGCTGGTTTAGCACCCCGTCATTCTAGAAATCCGTGGGATTCCAGAGGTCAAACCTTCATGATCACAAA
Organism: Eleutherodactylus coqui; assembly: GCF_035609145.1. Lineage (NCBI taxonomy): Eukaryota > Metazoa > Chordata > Amphibia > Anura > Eleutherodactylidae > Eleutherodactylus > Eleutherodactylus coqui. The sequence continues at coordinate 128,218,080 of NC_089844.1, read as the reverse complement.
TTGATGGTATCTAATATACAGAGTTATTACAAATGATCTTCTCGAATTGAAACCTTCATAATGCCCATCTAATGATGCGTAAATTTGATATCAATGGAAACAGCAACTCAAAAATTTTCATTACCAAAACTATCCAATCACAGTGAGGCTTTCATTTCTTAAGCTGCTGATCTAAAATGAAATCTGTGCTGTGATTGGTTGCTATGGGCATCAAGGACAATCTTACTGATAGATAGTTTTGCCAATTGAGGCCCAAACAGTTTTACTTTGCCGCAGCATTTTGTGTGCCTAATTTTCACATCTACCGTGTTTCCCCGATAGTAAGACACCCCCGATTGTAAGACGTATCGGGGGTGTCAGGGGGGTCGGCCAATGTAAGCCGTACCCCGAAAGTAAGACATACCGTAGAAAAAAAAAAAAATTACTCACCTCGCCCGGCGTTCTGTCGCGCTCCGGCAGGATGTCGCTCGCTCCTCGTCCCCGGCGCAGCATTGTTTTCTGAAGGCGGGGACTTGAAATCCCCGCCTCCAGAAAGCTAATACACACGCCGTCAGCCAGTTACAGCCATTCAATGACAGCATTGAATGGCTGTGATTGGCTGAAGGCGCACGTGGCTTCAGCCAATCACACTATTCAATGACATCATTGAATGGCTGTGATTGGCTGAAGGCGCACGTGGCTTCAGCCAATGACACCCATTCAATGATGTCATTGAATAGTGTGATTGGCTGAAGCCACGTGCGCCTTCAGCCAATCACAGCCATTCAATGCTGTCATTGAATGGCTGTAACTGGCTGACGGCGTGTGTATTAGCTTTCTGGAGGCGGGGATTTCAAGCCCCGCATTCAGAAAGCAATGCTGCGCCGGGGACGAGGAGCGAGCGACATCCTGCCGGAGCGCGACAGAACGCCGGGGGAGGTGAGTAATGATTTTTTTTTTATTATAAGACATACCCCGAAAGTAAGACATAGTGGGGCTTTTGGGGATAAAAAGAAAGTAAGACACTGTCTTATTTTCGGGGAAACACGGTACCAGTTTGTTATTAGTGTACAATGTTATTTTCGAACAAAGTTTGGTGAAGATCCCCCCAGCGGGCACACGATTCGTATGTGGTACTGCGCAAACGTTTGCAATGTTATCCCTACCGACTGCAATTGTTACAGACCCTCAAACCTGACGACAAAGTGTGGTGACGTTCTTTCTGCAAGAGTATGCAAACTTTAATGGAAAGCGATGGTTTCATGGAACGTTTAGCGATGAAGCCGCCTTCCACCTTTCGGACACAGTTAGCAAACGGAATATCAGAATCTGGGTAGGGAAAACCCACATGTCTATGTGTGACTGCCCCAAGGTGAATGTGTTTTGCACTATAGCCTATAGGAAAGTGTACAGTAATTCTTCTCAAGGCCCCTTACACTTTGTGATTTTTTTTTCCTCGGAGGAGTGTTAAAGATAGAGTCTACATGCTCCCCTTACCACCCACCATCCATGATCTGTGAGTACACATCCCTGAAGCTATTGCATCAGTCAATCAGGATACTCTACAATATGTAGCGTATTAACATTTAACATGGCATCTTGAAGTGTAAGTCTAAGGGAATTGGGCCAAAATAGAAAGTTATCCGCTATTCACAGGAGCATTCTGGTCTGTGGGAGCACTGGGAATTGCCAGGTACAACATATAGCAGATATAAAAACCCTGTATACAGATGGCAACTAAGGAAGGTATCTTGCCCTGAGCTGATAACCAGGAGAGGGAAACCCCTGCCCATGAGCGGGGCTGGCGTCCCGATAAGGATGACCCCATGGTCTTCCTCTAGGCGCTGACTTACCCTGGTGGGACAGAACATCTATATGACAAAAGACAGAGCAATATTGGGGAATTTAGAAACAAAGGAGGAACGAGCTGACAAGGATAAACAGAGAAGCAGACTCACAGGGATAACAGACAGCAGAATACACGAACGGAGGGCACGGAACATGAGCAGATAGCAAGATAACTGCCGGAGCAGCGGCTAAACATGAAGTAATGGGAACGAATCTCACAACAACACTACAGCACTGTCTGAAAGGCCCAGGGCAGCTATATAGGGCAGTGATTAGAAAAGGTGCATCAGCTGAGCAGGGGACCCAGAAGCAATTAGCCCTAGGAGTACTGGAGGAGAATAAACATAAGTTCAGTGAACAGGGAGAGTAGGACGACACTCACGTCTGCCAGACACAGAAGCAGAGGATTGTGTCTGAACAGTGCACCGAACAGGTAGCTTTACAGGGGACAACTATCAGCCAAAAAATTGTTCAGTTTTCCCTTATAAAAATGACCCGACAGGGTTCTGAGTGACAAATTACTCAGTAGTCACTTAATTTTAGCTCACTGAAATAAAGCCACCATTGTTTATCCACTAGGGAGCAAGTTCTCGCTCAGTGTAAATAGGCAGTCATTTATCTTTCAACGACTGCCTGTTCGCAGTGAATGGAGATGGGTGTCTGGAAGAGATCTCTGGCATGCTCTGCCTCCATTTACTGAAGAACTATTGCTCTTGTTAGAGCACAGGAGGGATAGTTGTCCTGTGTAAGCAACCCTAATGCATGTGTGTTCCAGGTCTTCCAGAAACTTTTTGTTGCTGCTATCCAATTTCATTGGGGGTGAAAAGCTAAAAACAATGATTAAAAAAAAAATTATAGTTTATTTTGGCATAAATATAGTAATTAAAAAAAACAAGTACAAGAATGGGTTCCTCATTTTGTTTCAGACATTTTGATATATAATATGTATAGTTTTGGATTACAGGGCGCATATGGTAACGGTTTTAGTTGGTGTCAGCTTTGGGTCATTTTCTTTTTTAAGTAGATATTTTTATTTTAGTCTAATTTTTTTTAACTTATTTTTGTATTTCTTTTATTTATTTCATACTTTTCCCCTGTAGCTGCGGCATTCATAGGAGCCCCAGTTACAGGGGAAAACATCCCCTGTAGTGACAATAGTCACTGGCAGAGCTGATCAGGATCTGCAAGGACCCTGCAGTTCTGCTGTAGCAAGGGCACCTGGCGGTCACGTGATGATCGGGTCACATAGTGGAAGTAATTCACTTTTTAGTACATAGCACTCATTGAGCGCTATGTACCCAGAAGAAGAGAAGGCAAAAGCAGAAAAAAAAACACTTCCTCCGGGTCACTAATACCCGAGAACCCGACCTGCTCCTACTTGATTGCGGGAGTAGAGGCTTTAATCCCACCCGTACATCTGCTATCGGCGAGAATTAAAGCCCAGGAGCAAGCACCATTTATTTTCCGCGCTTGTTCCTTAAGGGGTTAATTGACCACTCTAGAGGAAACTTTTTTATTGTCTCTCCAGGGTTCAGTTAGCATACAGGGTATATTATGAAAGATATTAGACATTGATGAGAGAACTGCTCTGCTTCCATCCCTGTCTTCCCACATGATTTCCACCATGGCTAGTTGAATCTTCTTGTGTCTTTTGTGTGGACTGGAGTGACGTCCTCCATTCCTTCTTATGGGAGCTATAAAGTCAGAAAAAGTCACTTCCAGTTTCCTGAAGAATTCGGCTAGTCACAGTGCAAGTCACATGGGATGACAAGTATTGGAGCTAGAGATGAGCGAGCACCAAAATGCTCGGGTCCTCGTTATTCGAGTCAAGCTTTTCGTAAAATTCGAGAGCTCTATTCGAGTAGCGAACCCCACTGACTACAATGGAAGACTCAAGCATTTTTGTATGGGACCCGCCGGTTGCCGAGCTTTTTTTTTTTCTTCCTGTGTTCTCTTCTCTCATTTGTCATTCAGGACCTCTGCTGATCCAGAGAAGGTGGCAAGAATATACAGAAGATTTGTATAGGTAGGATAATAATATCGAGAATAGCTTTGTCGGTGTGGTGAGTGAATTAGAAGCAGACATCCTGAGGAGTGAGGTTGAATGGGCCTTAAGAATTGCTAATAACAAGGCAGCAGGAGACGACGACCATATCCCAGTTGAACTGTTTAATATCTTGAAAGATGATGCTGTCAAGGTAATGCATGCCACATGTCAGCAAGTATGGAAAACACAAGAATGGCCATCAGATTGGAAAAAATCAATTTATATCCCCATACCAAAAAAGGGAAACACTAAGGGTGCCTGCACACGAACGGAATTTCCAGCGCGTTATTTTAGGCACATTATGGCCGCCTGCACACGAGCGGAAATCCCGCCGCGGGATTTCCCGCTGGATTTCCGCTGCTGAAAGTTTGCATAGGAGTGCATTAAAATACGCACTCCTATGCAGACGGCCGCGGTTTGGCCGCGCGAAATCTCGCGCGGCAAACAAACCGCGGCATGTCCTAATTTTCTGTGGGGCACGCACTCACCCAGCCGCCGGCTCCGGTCTGCGCATGCGCCGGCTGCACGGCAGCCGGCACATGAAAGAGCCGGGGCCGCCAGGCGCGGGTGAGTACGCGCTCGTCCCTGCAGGCTCTCGGGTCGGATCGCGCGGCGAGAATTCTCGCTGCCAGATCCGACCCGCTCGTCTGCAGGCGGCCTATCTGCCCCAGACCGCAGCCAATATACTCCTATGAGGATCCGCAGTTGTCCCCAGACGGACGGATTTGTATCGCGTTTTTTCACGCGCGTGAAAAAATCTGCGACCTGTTCTAATTTGGGTCGGATTCTGTGCGTGAAGCCTCCAATACAAATGGGTGCAATTTTTCACGCAGTACATCCGCAGTGCAGCTGCAGATGGAGTCACTGGTTGCTATGACTACAGGAAGTAGGCATGGTAGGAGGCGTCCCAACACACAGCAGAGCTTCACAGGCAAATTTGTAGAGGGAGATAGGTAGTATTTCTTGCCAATGCAGGATCTAAGAATGCAAAATCTGTAGTAATGAATTCGGCCGCCTGCAGACGAGCGGGTCGGATCCGGCGGCGAGAATTCTCGCCGCGGGACCTGACCCGAGAGCCTGCAGTGACGAGCACGTACTCACCCGCGCCTGGCGGCCCCGGCTCTTTCATGTGTCGGCTGCCGCGCAGCCGGCGCATGCGCAGACTGTAGCCGGCGGCCGGGTGAGTGCGAGCCCCGCACAAAAATAGGACATGCCGCGGTTTGTTTGCCGCACGACATTTCGCGCGGCCAAACCGCGGCCGTCTGCATAGGAGTGCGTATTGTAATGTACTCCTATGCAGACTTTCAGCGGCGGAAATACCGCGGGAAATACCGCCGCGGGATTTCCGCCCGTGTGCAGGCGGCCTTCCTCTTGTGAATTTTTTTGCAGTGACTGAAATAAAGTCACACTGGAGAAGCGCCTGAAAAAAGTTACATGGATCAACCATGCCCACAAAGACATCTGCTCACCGGGTGAAAGCATGTTGCCAGAATAATTTAACGGTGCTCGCACAAGCAAGAGGGACAAAACGGAGTCTGGGTGTTGGTTTTTAAGCTGTTTTCCAAGGAATGGGCAGTTCTCTAGGGGTTGGGTTTACAATAAGGGGTGTCTGCTGGTTTTTCTGCGCGTTTTTTTCCGCAACACATCCGCGTATATCCGCGCGTGATTTTTCACGCATCCGCACCTATCCGCAAGCACATTTAGGTACCATACGCGCGTGAAAATCCACTAGCGGAATCCGGAACGCTCGTGTGCAGGCGGCCTAAAGAATGTTCTAACTATCGCACAGTGGCCCTTATCTCACATGCCAGTAAGGTAATGCTCAAGATCCTGCAAGGTAGACTCTAGCAGTTCATGGACTGAGAGTTGCCAGATTTATAAGCCGGGTTCAGAAAAGGCAGAGGAACTAAAGACCAAATTGCCAATATCCGCTGGATAATGGAGGCAGGCAGGGAATTTCAGAAAATGATCTATTTGTTTTATTGATTATTCTAAAGCCTTTGACTGTGGGAATCATAATGAATTGTGGCAAGTTCTTGGTGGTATGGGGATACCAAGTCACCTTGTATGCCTCCTGAGGAATCTGTACAACAACCAAGTAGCAACGGTAAGAACAGACCATGGAACTACAGATTGGTTTAAGATTGGGAAAGGAGTACGGCAGGGGAGTATACTCTCACCATACCTATTCAACTTGTATGCAGAACACATCATGCGATGAGCGGGTCTTGATGACTCCAAGGCTGGAGTTAAAATCACTGCAAGAATCATTAACAATTAGAGATGAGCGAGCGTACTCGGCCACGCCCCTTTTGCGCCTGAGTACCGCAATTTTCGAGTACTTCCGTACTCGGGCGAAAAGATTCGGGGGGCGCCGTGGGTGAGTGGGGGGTTGCAGCGGGGAGTGGGGGGGAGAGGGAGAGAGGGCTCCCCCCTGTTCCCTGCTGCTACCCCCGCGCCGCCATGCCTCCCCCCGCCCCCCGAATCTTTTCCCCCGAGTACTGAAGTACTCGAAAATCGCGGTGCTCGATCGAGTAATTACTCGAAACGAGTAGGTTCGCTCATCTCTATTAACAATCTTAGATATGCAGATGATACATCTTTGATGGCTGAAAGCGAGGAGGAGCTGAGGAACCTTATTACCAAGGTGAAAGAAGAAAGTGCAAACGCTGGGTCGCAGTTACACATAAAAAAACAAGATTATGGCAACCAGATTGATTGACAACTGGCAAGTAGAAGGAGAAAACGTGAAGGCAGTGACAGACTTCATATTTCTAGGTGCAAAGATTACTGCAGACGCGGACTGCAGCCAGGAAATCAGAAGACGTTTACTTCTTGGGAGGAGAGCAATGACTAATCTCAATAAAATAGTTAAGAGCAGAGACATCACACTGACAGCGAAGGTCCACGTAGTTAAAGCAATGGTATTCCCCATAGTAACCTATGGATATCATAGCTGGACCATAAGGAAGGCTGAGCGAAGGAGAATAGACGCTTTTGAACTGTGGTGTTGGAGGAAAATGCTGAGAGTGCCTCAAGAAGATCAAGCCAGTCCACACTCCAGGAAATAAAGCCAGACGGCTCACTGGAGGGAAGGATATTAAAGGCAAAACTGAAGTACTTTGGCCACATAATGAGAAGATAGGATACCTTGGGGAAAGTGGAAGGCAAAAAGAAGAGGGGCCGACCAAGGGCAAGATGGATGGATGATATCCTTCAGGTGACGGACTGGACCTCGGTGGAGTTGGGGGTGGCGACAGCCAACAGGAAGCTCTGGCGTGGGCTGGTCCACGAGGTCACGAAGGGTCGGAAGCAACTGAACGAATAAACAACAACCCAATAATAGAAATACATGAAAAAAGCTAGCCAGCTTGAGATATCAAAATTGGCAAATTGAATCTCTAAACTGTGAAATTTATTTGCACATAGTCTTTAAAAATTGATTTGTAAACTGCAATTTTTAAGTTAAGGTTCAATTAGCTCTTCTATCACAAATGTATTTTTTCATTTCATTGGTGACTTAAATGCATTTTCTCTCTTTTCCACTTAAGATACACCATTTCCTGCCCCAGGACTACTCTTTCTTCTTCTTATGTTAATGCTCTTTGCAATTACATTAAAATGATGTGCTGCAATTATTTTCCATGTCTGTGGTGGCGGTGCTGCGTTGTGGGGGCCGGACCGCGCCGTTCCATTTGCCAACTATATATGTGGATGCTATAGTTACATCAGAGGTCTCTTCTGTCCTTGCCTGCTAGCTCCAGTGTAATGAGCGCTCATCTTCAGAAGGATGGTGCATTAAAACTCCCCCTGCTGTGTTAGAGCTGATTAATTCTCTTCTTGCCAGCAGCTGCTCAGCTTCATTTACTATCTATAGCGCTCTTTAAACGTGTGAATATGTCGTAACCAGTGCGATAACAGTGACTTCGTATTTTTACCTTATTTTGTAACCATCTAGGTTATAGGTCAAATGAGGAGCCTTACTGGAGCAGTGGGCAGAGAAATACAGATCGGGCACAAATCTAGCCTAAAGAGCATATTTAAAAATTGTAGATATTGTATTGTGTATTACGCCTCTTCCACGCGGGCTACAAAATCGCGAGATTTTGTAGTGATGCGACATCGCTACAAAACGCATGTATGTGAGGCCTCATTCACACGGGCGACACGGCATCGCTACGAGAAAATCACAGCTATATCGCATCACTGGTCTGTGTGATATCGCTATGGTTTCTCGTGGTGATATCGCGATTTTATATGGCTCTAAAGTTGCATGTGGACTTGAAATATAAGCCCTACCCCAAAAATAAGCTCCCTAGCTGCAGAAAAAAAATTAAAAAATAAGTAAACATCACCTCAGAAGCATTGTCCGGCTCCTATGTAGCTTTTTTCTGGTCCCCCGCACTGGTCTTCTTCATCTCTTCTGGCTGGGGATTGAAAAATCTCCGCCTCCTGGAAGCACTGGCTGTGATTGGCTGACGCTTAGCCAATCAGAGCCAGCCCTAGATGAATGGCTGTGATTGGTTTATCGAGCGCTGGCTGTGATTGGCTAAGCATCATCCAATTAGAGGCAGCGCTTCCAGGAGGCAGGGAATTTTCAATCCCCTGCCAGAAGAGATGAAGAAGAATAGTGTCGGAGACCCGGGGAGAAGATGCTGCTGGGCTGACAGCGCTTCTAAGGGGATCTATGTGGGTTTTTTTTAAATATTTTCTTGCAGTTAGTGCTTATGCTATGGCTTTGACAGTAGGATTTCCTACTGCAACAGAGAGGAAGGCTCCATAGGGAAACATGGGCTGCAAAACCTCATGAGTTGGGGGCATATCGCGGGACCCGCAAGGTTTTTGTGTTGGGATGTCGCATGCTACAAAACATGTGTGAATTAACCCATAGGAAAGCATGGGCTTCACATACATGCGATTTGTAGCACTGTGACAAAATCACGTGACTTTGTCGCCTGTGTGAACAAGGCCTTATAGGCATTATATATACTTATCATAGTACATTATATCCCACATATTAGATCTTTTACTCCATGTGTGATATGGTGGTAATCTTATAACATAATTACCACGTCAGCACCTTTTGCTGTAGTATATACCTTTATATACTTTTGCCTGCTATAATCAACATTTCATCATTTAAGGCTACCTACACATGTCCCAATATCGTGCTTGCCAACGTGCTTTTAACCCGTGGATACGGGGTGTTTTTCAGGCAAAAGCGCATCGCATCTGTGAAATTCCGATCCTCTCGCACGAGTCTCACGCCAGATAGAGTATTTGTCACTGAAAGTGCCTGAAACTAAAATATAACCTTTATTAATATTAATGATAAAAAACCAATACTGCTAAGGCAGGATGGTTCCGACCTAAACGGACACAAAATGACAGACAACCATACAAAACAACCACAAAATTAATTGCCTATGGGATTAGCGCAATTTGCTTAAGTAATTAGAATGACTCAAATACAGAATTTTAATATATTATTTAAATTGATAATGATAAGAGGGGCTACCAGATAAGGTGGTGACCGTAGCGGGCCGTTATCAGGTATACAAGGGACCAGAAAGTGGTAGCGCCTACTGAGATAACTCCATGTTGTTATGCATTAATAAGAACATGCCTATTGATGGAAAGACACTGTTCCAAAACAACTAGAGAGCGTCACTCATAAAACCCTAAGTGGTGGATAATGACAATTAGATCATCCACACTAGACAAATATTATACTAGCACACTCGCGTATGGGAGCACTGTACTGAGTCCGTAACCTTATTTGTTACTAGACTTATTCACTTCCCCATAGGGTCATCGATCTGACAAGACCCAGTTCTTAAAGGGGTTGTCCCGCGCCGAAACGGGTTTTTTTTTTTTTCAACCCCCCCCCCGTTCGGCGCGAGACAACCCCGATGCAGGGACGTACAGACAGCTTACCGGAGCGCTTACCTTGATCCCCGCGCTCCGGTGACTTCTATACTTACCTGTGAAGATGGCCGCCGGGAACCTCTTGCTTCGTGGACCGCAGCTCTTCTGTGCGGTCCACTGCCGATTCCAGCCTCCTGATTGGCTGGAATCGGCACGTGACGGGGCGGAGCTACACGGAGCCGCTCTCTGTCACGAGCGGCTCCATAGAAGAACACAGAAGACCCGGACTGCGCAAGCGCGGCTAATTTGGCCATCGGAGGCCAAAAATTAGTCGGCTCCATGGAGACGAGGACGCTAACAACGGAGCAGGTAAGTAAAAAACTTTTTATAACTTCTGTATGGCTCATAATTAATGCACAATGTATATTACAAAGTGCATTATTATGGCCATACAGAAGTGTATAGACCCACTTGCTGCCTCGGGACAACCCCTTTAAATTAGGTCAAAGTCTGTATCATCGGAAACAGGCTAGAAGGCTGGACTTGTAATGACAATTAAGTCAGGAGAAGTCCAAGCTACTTATAATATATGTCAATTCGCAAAATTGCGAATTTGATGAACATATAAATAGTTAGCTGAAATCCAATGTGGACCAGGGCGAACAAGATCGTCCGTAATCGTCTAATCGTCAACGCGTTTCCGCAGCGCAAGACAGATTATTTGGCGCGCTGCTTCATCAGGACGAAAATAAGACTGAATGATGCCCAAAAATTGTGCGATGCCAATCAACTGCACACAATTTTTGTTGCAATGGGTTCGAATAGCAAACAGCAGTTGCACAAAAATTGCGCGTAAGAACTGGTTTTTTAATGCGCCAATGTAAGAAGGCTGGTAGATTAATTGCACATTATGTAAAAGCAAATAGAATGGTTTTTAGTGTAGTGTAATTAATAACACTGCTTTACACTAAACAGACGACTGTGGAGGCTGATTTACACAAACAGATTGATTTGCGATTATAATGCAATCAATCTTGTTGCCTTACACTAGACAGTCGACTGTAAAGGCAACCCGATTGGTTTGCAAATAGTGCAATTGACCATGCTGTTTTATAATGAACAGACAGCTGACATAGCAATCCTTATGTTAGATAGGTCCATTAATTGAACACTATTCAACAAACATAGGTGCTAGTGATTAAACAGTCTGAACACCTGATACTTGGCGTTTATTGTCCCAGACTGACAAAAGAGCCAGGGAGGTCAATTAGAAATTGTGATGATAAATTTTCTAACCTGGCTAAAATACAATACGGTCCTAGATGGTGACCGCTATCTAAACTACACTACCAGCCCCTGTGAGGCATTACTTCAAACTGACAGACGCCAGATAGAGGATCCTGTTTCCCATTAAAATCCTCGAATCGCACTCACATGCACATCTCATGCCTTAAAGCTCCACAGAAATCAAGGGGCGATGCATTCCGATGAACACGAAGAGATAGTATATGCCATGTTTTTTTTCGAAAACATCGCTCGTGTATATGACTCAAAAGAATGGCACTCATAGTTGTGCAAATCTCGCACCAGTTTCACGGCCATGTGACAGCGGCCTAAGGCCAGGCTCACCAAAGCGTTTGGTGACAGCGCATTACACACACTGGCTTTGCACGCGTAATACACTGTACCAATCTCCCATGAGCCTTCATGCTGCCGCTCACATGAATTGCATGAAATACCCACACAAAAACAATTGCAGCATGTTCTATCTTAGCGCGTATTGCACACACATGCAAGCCAAGAAATCGCATGCTGATTGGCATCGCCCAGCAATTACGCTTGGCGGTGTGAATTACAGCTGTGTGAGCCCATTTGCGCGCATGAGCGTAGTGTTTCGGCAGAACAAACAACGCTTTTTTTGCACACACATTGGCATATTTTACTATACTTTTTGTGTCTGCAAGGCATGTTGGTGTGCAAGCAGCAAGCAAAGACACTGATTGAAATGGCTAATGAGTTCCAGATGTGTTCTTTTTCCTGCGCAATTATACTGTGTTTTACACATCTCCTTGCGTATTACACACACATTGGCGCATCCCCCATTGACTTCTACAAACACACAAAAAAATAGAACATTTTCAATTTATTTTTGTGCTACTGAAATAAATGGGTTCTATTCTCTGCATATTGCGCATACAAAATACGTAGACAATTAACCTCTGTAATACCAACCCATGAGTTCATTCACATGGGCATATGGGGGCTGCATATTCCGCATGTATTTTTCATGAGTGTAATATGTAATAGGCATGTAACATGGATGCAAAAGTATGACGCTGCGTTTTTTTTCACGTGCATAATACATGCGTGATTAAAGACTTAACATTACATGGTATAACCAAGACAGTATTATATCTCTTTGAATACTTCTTTTATGTTGTTATTAACAAGGTAAACAAATCTGAGTCCTCTTAGTCCTTAGAGTCTAATACTATGGCCTCCATTAGTGGTGTGGGTACCCCTCGCTTCTTGGGGAGTACTCTCCACTACACAACAGGATGAACGATTACAGCAAAAGTTCCAGGCACAAAATAATGGTGGTCAACCACTGCAAAGTTAAAGTTCAGTCCTAGCTGTTCTTAAGTGTGCGCACTGTACACGGTCTTAGAGACCGGTCTCTACCTATAATTGTTTAAGTTCAGCGACAACTCCGTAATCAACGTTTGCCAATGTTTCATTTGCAGGCTCCCAAGAATGGAATATGGTAAAGCAACTCATTCCAGCAACATTGACCTATCCGTACAGGAGCCACTGACACCCTGCTGCTGTAAGCTCCTCTCACTACACGTCACTTCTGTTCACTCAATGGCTTCCTCTTAGCTTACATGGCCACCTCTTTCTCTCCACAGGGTTAGGAAAGCCCATTTCCACTCCCTTCATGCCACAAATCTTCCTACCTCACCAGTTCCTACCCCTCTCCAACCAGGTGACCTGAACACACTAATCAGGAAATTCTTTAGGTAGATGCAATCCAGAAGTGTTATTATTATACAAAATGGCCACTAGATGCCACTGCAATATCAAATTTTACATTACCCCCTATGGGTTTGCCAACTATAACTATTATTTGTACATTTTCACACGTAACAGCAGGGTAGCCCCTAGACTACCTCACTGATTCTTCTCTAATTTTGTGTTTTGCTAGTGTCCGTGCCACTACTGGTAATATGAGGTGATACCTGCAGCCCAGTCAGGATGCATAAGTAGTCCTGCCCCTCCAGGATGGCTCATCCATATGTCCTGTTACAAGGTTTGCTGTGTCTCCCTGCACCGTCTCAAGTGCATGGAGCAGATACCAGGACACAGGCCGTTAGATGAGAAGAGCTGAACGAGGCTGTAAAAGGGCATTGACACAGCATCAAGACCGGTATCTTTTCCTTTGTGCTCGGAGGAACAGAAGCAACACTTCTAGAGTCCTACAAAAGAACCTCTAATGGGCTACAGGTCTGCAAGTCTCTTACCAAATTGTCAGAAACAGACTCCATGAGGGTGGGATGAGAGCCTGATGTCCTGTAGCGGGACCTGTGCTCACAGCCCAGCACTGTGCAGCTTAATTTGCATTCACCAGAGAATACAAGAATATGCAGGTCTGCTATTGGTACCCGGTTTTCTTCACCGATGGTCCTATAGTGTTTTTACGTCCTGTGGCTGCAGGACATGTATGAAGGGAGATTGCGGGGTGATCTCTCTCCATACATCGCGGGTGTCGGCTGTTTTTTTACAGCTGACCCCGGCGGCAACAGCCTCAATAAGCCGCGCGGATGATCAGGGCTGTTAACCCTTTAAATGCCGCTGTCAATTCTGACAGCGGCATTTAAATCCCCCGAACCCTGTTGGCCCCCGTATGGCCCCCTGTGATGAGATTGCAGGGTGCTGTGCAGGTGTAATGGCAGCCGGGGGCCTTTGGAAAGACCCCAGGGCTATCATGGCAGAATGCCTATGAAGCCATCCCCGTGGGGAGGCTTGATAGAATGCCTGCCCGATAGCAGTATGATGTAATGCTATGGCTGTGGCATTACATCATACTGCAGAAGCTATCAAAGCATCGCTTTTTTGCTAAAAAAAAAAGAAGTAAAAATAAGATCAATAAAGTTTTATTAAGTTTTGCCCCCCCCTTTGTCATATTTATAACATAAGAATCTAAATAATAAATCAAAAATACATATTTGGTATCACTGCATCCGTGAAAGTGCGATCTATCGAAGTAATGCATTATTTACCCCCACATGATACATTTTGTCAAAAAAAAATTCCAGAAATGCACCTTTTAGTCACCCTGTTTTCAAGAAAAAATGCAATAAAAAGCGATCAAAAACTCATATTATTCCAAAATGGTACTAACGCAAACTACAGGACGTCCTGCAAAAAACAAGCCCTTGCACAACTATGTCTCTGGAAAAATAAACAGCTATTGCACGCAGAAGATGGCAGCAGAAAATAATTTTTAAAAAATTACATTTCTGTGAAAAAAAAAGTAGTACAGCAAAAACTATGTTTGGTATCGTAGTAATCGTACTGACCCAAAGAATAAAGTTATCAGGTAGAGATGAGTGAGCGTACTCGTCCGAGCTTGATGCTTGTTCGAGTATTAGGGTACTCGAGATGCTCGTTACTCGAGGCTAGCACCACGCGGTGTTCAAGTCACTTCCATTTTCTTCCCAGAAAATTTTGCGCCGTTTTCTGGCCAATAGAAACACAGGGAAGGCATTACCACTTCCTCCTGTGAAGTTCTAGCCCTATCCCACCCCCCTGCAGTGAGTGGCTGGGGAGATCAGGTGACACCCGAGTATATAAACTGGGGCCGCCCGCGGCTCGCCACAGATGCACGCTGAGAGAGATCAGGGAAAGTGCTGTCCTGCTGTAGCTGCTATAGGGAGAGTGTTAGGCTGTTATCTTCATCTGCAAGAACCCCAACGGTCCTTCTTAGGTCCACATCTGACCGTGTGCAGTACTGTTGAGGCTGCTTTTAGCAGTTTTGCAAATTTTATTTTATTTTTTTGTATATCGGGCGTGCAGAGCATTGCGTCCTCAGTCCGCAGTCATTCTACTGAGTATAGGGGCAGTACTGGTGAGGCAGGGACAGTGGGCTTTTTAAAAAAAATTGGAAAAAAAAATCTTTGGGCTGCCTGTGACCGTGTTCAGTTTACTGCGTGTCTGCTGGGGGTAGTAGTCGCTCACTAATACCCAGCTAGGTGTTACTGCAGCCTTGCGCATAATTTTTTCTGGCTGCACTGTGCTTTCAGTAACCACAGTCATCCTCCAACAGGGAAATCCATATACAGGCTATATAGGCAGTGGGCTTTTTCCCAAAAATTGGAAAAAAATACTATATTTGGGCTGCCTGTGACCGTCTTCAGTTTGCTGCGTGTCTGCTGGGGGTAGTAGTCGCTCATTATTACCCAGCTAAGCGTTACAGCAGGCTTGCGCATAATTGTTTCCTGGCTCTGCTGTGTCCATTACATGATCGCCGTCATCCCGCCAGAGGGAAAGAGTATACATATATACGCTGCATACGGTGTCTGTCTGGTTTTTCACCTCACCATTTTAAAAAATTGAAGCAAAATACAAATTTAACTAATACTGTGCTCCCCCTATACTGCTGCTTTGGAATTGTTACTGGGGCCTATCTAGACTGCTACTACTACTGAAATGGAACTAATACTGTGCTCCCCCTATACTGCTGCTAGTGATATGTTACTGGGGCCTGTCTTGACTGCTACTATTACTGAAATGGACGGTTGGGCAGCATGTAACCCAGGAGAAGTGGCAGCGGAGTGTCATGCAGGCAGTGATTGTGCTTTGTTGGAGGTAGTGTGGTGCTTAGCTAAGGTATGCCTTGCTAATGAGGGCTTTTCAGAAGTAAAAGTTGTTGGGAGGGGGGGGCCCACTCTTGCCGCTATTGTGGCTTAATAGTGGGACCTGGGAACTTGAGATGCAGCCCAACATGTAGCCCCTCGCCTGCCCTATCCGTTTCTGTGTCATTCCCATCACTTTCTTGAATTTCCCAGATTTTCACAAATGAAAACCTTAGCAGAGCATAGGTCCCATACAAAAATGCTCAGGTCGCCCATTGACTTCAATGGGGTTTGTTACTCGAAACGAACCCTCGAGCATCGCGGGAAGTTCGACTCGAGTAACGAGCACCCGAGCATTTTGGTGCTCGCTCATCTCTATTATCAGGTCATTTTTGTTGCAGTATGTGCGCCGTAGAAACAAGGTGCACCAAAAGATGGCGGAATTTCATTTTCCCCCCCATTTTTCTCCACTTCGAATTTTTTTAAAGTTTTTCAGTACATTATATAGCACCTTTGAAAAATATAACTCGTGCCACAAAGAAACAAGCCCTCACACAGCTATGTTGATGGATAAAGGAATTACAATTTTTAAAAGGGGTGAGGAAATAGAAAAAAACAAGCTCTGTCATTAAGGGGTTAAGGAACACTCGAGGCAAAAGTGATATACTGGAAATTTACGTACTGACTTAGGCCTTGTTCACACGAGCATTGTTTTGCACGCGTGTATGTGCACAAAAAACAGCGCTGCATGTGTGTGCAAAAAAACGCGTGAACGAAGCTCC
The DNA here is from genome assembly GCF_035609145.1 of Eleutherodactylus coqui. Classification (NCBI taxonomy): domain Eukaryota; kingdom Metazoa; phylum Chordata; class Amphibia; order Anura; family Eleutherodactylidae; genus Eleutherodactylus; species Eleutherodactylus coqui. The sequence continues at coordinate 128,201,701 of NC_089844.1, read as the reverse complement.
GTGCCCATTGCTTTCAATGGGGCCGCCGCTGCTCCCGGGGGACTCATTGAAGGCAATGGGCTGCAAGCACCAACTGCAGTGATTTTCTGGGAAGGGCTTGGAACATAAGCCCTTCCCTGAAAATCATCCCTAGCTGTAGTAAAAAACAAACAAAAAAAACCATATACTCTCTGGCGCTGTTGGGGCTAGGCGCGTCTAGCCTCTTGGACCCTGGCACTCTACTGAAGCTCTCTCTCCCCCGTCTGCTGAAAGAGCTTCAGTATAGCGCAGGGAAGCCAAGCGGCTGAACACACCGAGCCCCGACAGCGCCGGAGAGGTGAGCATATATATATTTTATTTTTTTACACATGCTAGGGATGATTTTAGGGAAGGGCTTATATATAAAGCCCTTTCCTGAAAATCACTGCACGGGTTGCTTGCATCCCATTGCTTTCAATGGGGCCGCCGGCAACAGCGGCGCCGCCATTGAAAGCAATGGGAGAACATCACAGTCCTCTGTCACAGCTGTGACAGGGGATTCTTTACTCCCGCCGGGAAGTGCCATTATTACTGAACACTGTGTCAGTGCTGTCACAGTGTTCAGTGATGAGGGGACTCCCCGCAGGGAATATTTACGCGCAGCACGGACCTATGTGATGCACGCATGTCCTATCTTTTGCAGGTGTGTGAATTTGCACTCCTGTAAAACACGGACATGTGAACACACCATAGGGAACCAACTGTTCTAATAGACGCGTGGCTTTGCGCACACATAGGTGCACGCAGAGCAGCGCTCGTGTGAACGAGGCCTTAGGGTGTTTTTACACTGAACGATTGTCACTCCCCCGAGCAAATGACGTTACAGATTACTTGTTTCCTCGGACAGTTACTTTAGACACAAAGATAAATCGTTTATTTTTTTTACAGGATTGTTCAGTTCATGATTAGCGAATGAGCCAACGATGATTTTTATGCTTACATTAAATAAACGACAGATGAACGAATTATTGCCCAATTATTGGCTGTAATTGCACTGAACGATCATCATTCATTTTCGCACGATTAAACAATTTTTTTTCATTATAATTGATCCATGTAAAAGTGCCTTAAGTGACGGTCAGAAGAGTTATAATTAATGGGGTTCTGACATCAAAAAAAAAAAATTGTACTCACCTTGCCTGGCCTGGCCCGATCGCCAGGCATGTCCCCTCCAGCCGGCATCTTCTTCTGTGCCTTTAAAGCAGAGCAGGAGCGGTCAAAAAGACTGCTTCCTGCTCTGGTCCGTCCGTCAGGCACTTCCGAGGTCAACGGACGGACCGCCACAGCAAGCACGTCACAAGCAGTGCTTGCTGTGGGCGGCCCGTCCGTCCGGCTGAACTCCGGAGTGCTGCGCATGCGCAGTGGAGACGCAGCCCGTCCTGACTCCTGTCAGAGGGCACCTCTCCACTGCGCATGCGTGCGATCCCGGAGCGGCGCGGCTCGTGCAGACAGAAGAGGAGGAGCAGTGCCTGCTGGGAGATGACCCCCCGATGTCAACAACAACAGAAGAACAGGTAAGTATTATCTTTTTATGCTTTAACAGCCATTAAACCATGGGTTCCCTGGGTCCATTAGGGACACCAGGGAACAATGGCTGCTAAAGCATAAAAACATTATTCATGTCAGAACCCCTTTAATATATGAGGCCAGTACACTAAGCAAAAAAAATCACAGAAGATGCGCCCCCGCTGTTAACCCCTTCCCTGCCGCGATCTAAGTAGATCGCAGCAGGGAAAGAGTTCACAGAGGGAGCGCGTTCCCTCTGTGTCTCCAGCCGGCATCCTGTTGCCAGTGCCTGAGATCGCTGTGTAAGCGATAAGGCATGGCAGGGCAGTACTGTTGTCAAAGTCCCCCAGGGGAACACAAATGTTGTAAAAAAAAGAAAAGATTAAAAAAAAAATGTAAAAAAATGTTTAAAAAAAACCTTTTTTTATGCTTTTTTTCAGATTAGCATAAAAAAAGGTAAAAAAATTAAAACCCCCAGATATTTGGTATTGTCGCATCCGTAACGATGCGTGTAATACGTTGCACATGCTTTTGACTGTGCACGGTAAAAAGCGTTTTAAAAAACGCTAAAAAACCGAGGCAAAATGCTAAAAACGCAATAAAAGTGATCAAAAAAGCCGTATGTACACCAAAATGGTACCAATAAAAACTACAGCTTGTCTCGCAAAAAATAAGCCCTCACAGAGCTCCGTACATCAAAGAATAAAAAAGTTACAGGACTTTGAATGCAGCGATTTAGAAAAAAAAAAAAGATTTCCAAAAAAAGGGTTTTTATTGCAGAAAAGTGGAAAAACCTTAAAAAAAATGTAAGAATTTTGGCATCGTTGTAACCATACCGACCCGCAGAAAAAATGGATGTCATTTATGCTGCATGATTAACGCTGTAAAAAAAAAAAAATCTATGGCAGAATTGATGCGTTTTCTCTTCCTGCTGTCATAAAAAAAAAAAAAAAAAGTTTTACAATATAGTTAATGTACCTAAAAATGACGCCGATAAAAACTACAGTTCGCCACGCAAAAAACAAGCCCTTATACGGCCGCGTCGACGGAAAAATAAAAAAATTATGGCTTTTGATAATTGGAGAAGAAAATCCGCCAAAAATTCTTGCGTCCTAAAGCCCAAAATAGGCCATGTCATGAAGGGGTTAACATATAACCAAGCCTTATTTATTAAGATGAATCACCCCAGAGACAATACAATCCATGAATAATCAGTCCAATAGCCTATAGACATGCATTCCTTTACTGAGATTACAATATTAAGGACAACTAACCCTACTGATACCCTAATATTTACGGCCCTGCCTAAGGCCCCATTTACACTGACAAATGATCGCTCAAACGACAGTTTTAGTGACAGTTTTGAGTGATCATCTTTGCATAGTCTACAGTAGCTACTTAAGAGCTATGCAGGTGGAGCGGGACCGCCACTATCGCTCGGCGAACAATACAACTGTTTTGTATACCAGCGGGACACAGGCTGTAAGAATCTTATCAGTGCTGCCGACGGTGATAACAGCCGGCACCGCTGATAAGAGTTCATCACTCAATTCAAGAAACTTAGAATTGAGCGAGGAACGACTCGTGCACGAAAACTGCACGATGTCCACACATTTAGACCCAATGATTCTTGCTTAAAAGACGGCTTTGAGCAAATTTTGAGCGAGAATCGTTGGGTCTAAATGGGCCTTAAGAAACAGGAGTCCCGCCCTGACAAGGGTGATTCCATACTCATGCCTCATATTAAACTCCTATCATACTCTGATACACATTATGCTGTCTTAGTTTCCCAGCATTGTACGCAGGGTAACTCCCTTCCACTGCCTTTTTTCCAGCTTCTATAGAAGTCTACGGGAGCTTGCTGCGTATTTCGGCAAAAGATAGGGCAAGACCTATCTTCTGACGCTGTGTATAAAACCGCCAATGAAAACTGTCACATATGTGCTATTTTTCCTGGCGCGATTATTTTATGTGGCAGAAAATCATTCCCCTGAATGAACTCATTGGAATCGAACGCTTCTCATGGTCACATTTTTTCGCCTTTTTTTCTTTTTTTTCCCTGTGGCTAAATACCTGCGTAAATACTGTCATCTGAATAAGCCCTACATGTCATATTGACCTGGAACAGGGAGCTGTATGAATGTATATGTGGTACAAGCCCCCTAGTGGAAGAAGTGGGGAGGGACAGGATTTTTACAATTTATGGTGTGGGAAGGAATAGATATTCTATCGATCTAGTAAGAAAACTGAGCGCTATATATACTGGGAACATTTCCTAATCCACAAAGGGATGATTATAAAGTTATGAAATCATTATAGAGCAAAGATAGTTTGCAATAAGCAATAAAATAAATGAACTTTAACCAACAAAAAAAAATATTTCTGGATATAAAATGCAACAAATTGACCTTTTTGTATAATTCTGCCCTTGGCTAATGACTAACCTTAACAACTAATCTTGTACTGGCATATAGTGCATCAAAGTCCATTTTGTACATCAGGGTAGGTAATAAAGGTAACACCTCAATGTCAGGAGTTCCTAATAAAGGGGGGTTTTGAGCCTCTCCCAGTACAGCAAACAATTAGATTAAACCCAGCTTTTTTCCTGCCTTCTGCTTTGGCCGCATATTATGGATCACAGTCAAATAAATCCAAAGCGTGAAAACGTAATGAAAGAGGATCATGGCATGATTTACTCTCCTCTATGCCCGTCCAGCCACTGCATCAAGCACAAAGAGTCACTAATAAGACATGGCTGATAGCAAGAAGTGTTTGAAGACTGTAGAAGAGAGATTTGATCTTTTGCTTGGCACATTGGCCTTAAACAGGTGTCTGGAGAAGGGCCCAACAAGCTGACAGCTTCTAAATCAAACTTGTAAAGATCAGAATATCTTCTGGCTTTAGTAAGACTCCGGTTGCACATGACCACATCAGTGTTTATCCCAATGGAGTCTACTTTTGTGCAGGTAGTAAATGGATTTATGGTAGAAACTGTATCATTCCTGCACAAGGCCTTTGGATTGATCAGCTACCTTGCATCGAAGGAAATCTACTTCTCATTATAATTGGCCATAGACATGAAGTTATAGTCAACGTGATTCGCAGACAATCTGACATAGGATAGGTCATCAATATTTCATCAGTTGGGGTACGTCACATGGGACCCTGACCAATCAGCTGAGCGGGTGCATGCTGTCAGCGCCATTACACAGAGGTCGGAGTGGAAGCAGCGGAATTTCAATGAGAGCCATCCCTGCAGTTACAAGCGCTGGCCACTACACAGAGGTTGGCCACTACACAGAGACTTCCACTGCTTTCGTTCCAACCTTTTTTGTATTTGCGCTGCTGACAGCATGCGCCAGCTCAGCTGATTGATTGGGGTCCTGAGCGACAGACCCCAGCCGATCAACTATTGATAACCTATCCTGAGGGTAGGTCATCAATAGTATTTTCCACAGAAAACCCCTTTAAGACCCTTTTACACACAAAGATAATCACTTAAACGACTGAACATTTTTGCATAAAATTACATGTAAATTTTGTAGGAGAACTAGTTGTTTGCTCAGGTGGACGTGTGTTTATGCGAGGGATTATCTGGCAGGCAGGATTCCAATGTCTTCTCCCAGCAGAGTAAACCATACACTCATTGTTTATCCAAGGTATACACAATGAGTACATTATTTAGTCTTCAAGCCGCTCAAAATACTGAACAATTTCTATGCAAATTGAGCAAAATTTTTAAAAGGCCTGACGACTATTTTTATGCTAGCTAAAAATCAGTGCTACACGACAAGTGAATGAATAGTGCATGACTGCCCGCATTTACTTATAATGATTATCGCTCACTTTTGGCTGTTTGAACGACTTTTGAGTAATCTCGTTGTGTGTAAAAGGGCCTTGAGTTATCTGCCTGGTCCTACGGTTTCCAGTGCAGATAAGCAGCATAAGTGATTTATGGCAGCTGTCTAACCCTTTAAAAATTGCTTTATCAGCTGAGCTGAATAGGGATGCTGATGGGGGAATCATCTCATATAGCTGATGATTGAGCACGTGTTCAGTCAGTAGCTTATATCCTCATAGTTTACGCTGCAAAGGCAATTATTATATAGATAGCATTTTTCTGTCTCTTTCGATATGGTTATAATGTAACCTACAGTAACTTAAAGGGATGTGCCAAGAAGGCAACCCAGTCCATATGCCCTATTAGGGGCTTATGAACATCACAGAGTAGAGTCTGCCGCTCTATACCACCCTCTATGACTCTGTAAGAGGGGCTCTGATTCCAGTGGCCTTTGTGCCATTTACAGGATGGCCATTAATGTGAATGACCGTCATGTAATACTACATTTCCCCCAAGAGTCCGCTGCAGGAAAAATGCCCGGCTAGTTGTGTCTTTCCAAGCAAAATCAGTTGTTTTCCGGGGATGCTGTGATTGGGACTAGGGGTGAACAGGTTTTGGCATAACCCCTTTAAAGTGGGTTTCCATATTGATAACATATGCCTAGCATCACAAAACCACAAAGCGCAGCAATCTTTGTGCATTTTTTTAAGGACACAGCAGCACTTTTCTCTAGGTACTATTTCTAGTATTGCAGCTCACCCACATTCACTTATATGATGTCTTTAATTCATCCAAACGATCTTTGGCTGCAATGTTATGGGGCATCTCAGACTGTCACCTTGTTATATGGTCTATATAAGTTGGAGAACCAGAATCCACGGGTGTTGATGGTCAAGGAAGATGTCCGATAACATGAAGAAAGACTTTCTTGTTCCTCAGTAAATGTTTCTTCATGTTATCTGACATCTTTCTTGACCAGCAGCGTCCGCGGATCCTGGTTCTTCATCTTACCTAGTCCTAACATTACAGAGGTTGCCCACTAGAGATGAGCGAGCGTACTCGCTAAGGCAAATTATAGAGATGAGCGAACGCGTTCGTCCGAGCTTGATATTCGTGCGAATATTAGGGTGTTCGGGATGTTCGTTATTCGTGACGAACACCATGCGGTGTTCTGGTTACTTTCACTTCCTTCCCTGAGACGTTAGCGCGCTTTTCTGGCCAATTGAAAGACAGGGAAGGCATTACAACTTCCCCCTGCAACGTTTAAGCCCTATACCACCCCCCTGCTGTGAGTGGCTGGCGAGATCAGGTGTTCGCCTAATATAAAAGTCGGCCCCTCCCGCGGCTCGCCTCAGATGCGGTGTGAGTTAGATGAGGGACAGTGCTGTTTATACCGGAGCTGCTGTAGGGAAAGAATTGGTAGTTAGTGTAGGCTTCAAGACCCCCCAAAGGTCCTTATTAGGGCCACTGATAGCTGTGTGTTGGCTGCTGTTAGCAGTGGGATTTTTTTTTTCTCAAAATCGCCTCTGCAGACCGTTGCACCTGGCATTAGGGACAGAAGTGCTGCATAGGCAGGGAGAGTGTTAGGAGTGAGTGTAGCCTTCAAGAACCTCAACGGTCCTTTCTAGGGCCATATTTATCCGTGTGCAGTACTGTCCAGGCTGCTGTTGGCTGTGCTGCATTTTTTTTGGGCTTCTCAAAATCGCCTCTGCAGAGCATTCCACCCTCCATTGATACTGCAGGGAAAGAATTGTATAGGCAGGGCCACAACACAGTTATTATTCATAGAATATACGCAGTGCTGCCTGTTGGTGGGAAAAAACTGAAAACAAATCTATTTGTCCAGCCTCTGTCCGTCCTTACGGGCGGTGGACACGTGTGAGCTGCGTGAAAAACATTGCTAAATCATACGCAGCCAGCTACGCTTTACTGCTGGGTTCGCCATTTGCTTTCCTTAATTGGGAAAAAAAATACCTGCTCTCCAAGAGTTATAATAACTCTGCTACCCTCACGTTCTGTGACACATAAGCAGGGACACAGCACAGTTATTAAACTTAGATAATTCATTCACTAGAGGCAGTGGGGCCTTTCGTTTTCCAAAAAGGGCAAAAATTATATTTGGCCTGCAGTCTTGCGCCAATTTATTTCCTGCCTGGGAAATCTAATCACTGGTAATACAGCATGCTGAGGGGTAGGGGTAAGCCTAGAGGACGTGGACGTGGACGTGGCCGAGGACGCGGAGGGCCAAGTGAGGGTGTGGGCACAGGCCAAGCTCCTGATCCAGGTGTGTCGCAGCTGTCTGCTGCGCGATTAGGAGAGAGGCACGTTTCTGGCGTCCCCACATTCATCGCCCAATTAATGGGTCCACGCGGGAGACGGTTATTAGAAAATGAGCAGTGTGAGCAGGTCCTGTCCTGGATGGCAGAAAGTGCTTCGAGCAACCTATCGTCTACCCGCAGTTCTGCGCCGTCCACTGCTGCCAATCCGAATCCTCTGTCTGCTGCTCCTCCTTCCTCCCAGCCTCCTCACTCCACTACAATGACACCTGCTCAGGAGCGGGAACACTCCCAGGAACTGTTCTCGGGCCCCTGCTTAGATTGGGCAGCAGCGGTTCCTCTCCCACCAGAGGAGTTTATCGTCACTGATGCCCAACCATTCGAAAGTTCCCGGGGTCCGGGGGAAGAGGCTGGGGACTTCCGCCAACTGTCTCAACAACTTTCTGTGGGTGAGGAGGACGATGACGATCAGACACAGTTGTCTTGCAGTGAGGTAGTAGTAAGGGCAGTAAGTCCCAGGGAGCAGCGCACAGAGGATTCGGAGGAAGAGCAGCAGGACGATGAGGTGACTGACCCCACCTGGTGTGCAACGCTTACTCAGGAGGACAGGTCTTCAGAGGGGGAGTCAAGGGCATCAGCAGGGCAGGTTGCAAGAGGCAGTGCAGTGGCCAGGGGTAGAGGCAGGGCCAGACCGAATAATCCACCAAGTGTTTCCCAAAGCGCCCCCTCGCGCCATGCCACCCTGCGGAGGCCGAGGTGCTCTAAGGTCTGGCAGTTTTTCACAGAGACGCCTGACGACCGACGAACAGTGGTGTGCAACCTTTGTCGCGCAAAGCTCAGCCGGGGAGCCAACACCAACAGCCTCACCACCACCACCATGCGCAGACATATGATGGCCAAGCACCCCGCAAGGTGGGACAAAGGCCGTTCACCGCCTCCGGTTTGCACCCCTGCCTCTCCCCCTGTGCCCCAACCTGCCACTGAGATGCAACCCCCCTCTCAGGACACAGGCACTACCGCCTCATGGCCTGCACCCACACCCTCATCTCCGCTGTCCTCGGCCCCATCCAGCAGTGTAGTTCAGCGCACCGTTCAGCCGTCGCTTGCGCAAGTGTTCGAGCGCAAGCGCAAGTACGCCGCCACGCACCCGCACGCTCAAACGTTAACCGTCCGCATCGCAAAATTCATCAGCCTTGAGATGCTGCCGTATAGGGTTGTGGAAACGGAGTCCTTCAAAAGTATCATGGAGGCGGCGGCCCCGCGCTACTCAGTTCCCAGTCGCCACTACTTTTCCCGATGTGCCGTCCCAGCCCTGCACGACCACGTCTCCCGCAACATTGTGCGCGCCCTCACCAACGCGGTTACTGCCACGGTCCACTTAACTACGGACACGTGGACAAGCACAGGCGGGCAGGGCCACTACATCTCCCTGACGGCACATTGGGTGAATTTAGTGGAGGCTGGGACAGAGTCAGAGCCTGGGACCGCTCACGTCCTACCCACCCCCAGAATTGCGGGCCCCAGCTCGGTGGTGGTATCTGCGGAGGTGTATGCTTCCTCCACTAAAGCACCCTCCTCCTCCTCCTCCTCCTCTGTCTCACAATCAAGATGTGTTAGCAGCAGCATGTCGCCAGCAGTCGGTGTCGCGCGGTGTGGCAGCACAGCGGTGGGCAAGCGTCAGCAGGCCGTGCTGAAACTACTCAGCTTAGGCGATAAGAGGCACACGGCCCACGAACTGCTGCAGGGTCTGACACAGCAGACCGACCGCTGGCTTGCGCCGCTGAGCCTCCAACCGGGCATGGTCGTGTGTGACAACGGCCGTAACCTGGTGGCGGCTCTGCAGCTCGGCAGCCTCACGCACGTGCCATGCCTGGCCCACGTCTTTAATTTGGTGGTTCAGCGGTTTCTGAAAAGCTACCCACGCTTGTCAGACCTGCTCGTAAAGGCGCGCCGGCTCTGCGCACATTTCCGCAAGTCCCACACGGACGCTGCCACCCTGCGCACCCTGCAACATCACTTTAAGCTGCCAGTGCACCGACTGCTGTGCGACGTGCCCACACGGTGGAACTCTACGCTCCACATGTTGGCCAGGCTCTATGAACAGCGTAGAGCTATAGTCGAATACCAACTCCAACATGGGCGGCGCAGTGGGAGTCAGCCTCCTCAATTCCTTTCAGAAGAGTGGGCCTGGTTGGCAGACATCTGCCATGTCCTTGGTAATTTTGAGGAGTCTACCCAGGTGGTGAGCGGCGATGCTACAATCATTAGCGTCACCATTCCTCTGCTATGCATCTTGAGAAATTCCCTGCAAACCATAAAGGCAGCTGCTTTGCGCTCGGAAACGGGGGCGGGGGAAGACAGTATGCCGCTGGATAGTCAGGGCACCCTCCTGTCTATTTCTCAGCGCGTACAGGAGGAGGAGGAGGAGCATGAGGAGGATGAGGAGGAGGGGGAAGAGACAGCTTGGCCCGCTGCTGACGGTACACCGGCTGATTGCCTGTCATCCTTTCAGCGTGTATGGCCTGAGGAGGAGGAGGAGGAGGAGGATCCTGAAAGTGATCTTCCTAGTGAAGACAGCCATGTGTTGCGTACAGGTACCCTGGCACACATGGCTGACTTCATGTTAGGATGCCTTTCTCGTGACCCTCGCGTTGCACGCATTCTGGCCACTACGGATTACTGGGTGTACACACTGCTCGATCCACGGTATAAGGAGAACCTGCCCACTCTGATTCCCGAAGAGGAAAGGGGTTCGAGAGTGTTGCTATACCACAGGACCCTTGCGGACAAGCTGATGGTAAAATTCCCAGCCGACAGCGCTAGTGGCAGAAGGCGCAGTTCCGAGGGCCATGTTGCAGGGGATGTGCGTAGATCGAGCAGCATGTACATCCCAGGCAGTGCAACAGTCTTTAAGGGCCTGGCCAGCTTTATGGCTCCCCACCAAGACTGTGTCACCGCTCCCCAGTCACGGCTGAGTCGGCGGGAGCACTGCAAAAGGATGGTGAGGGAGTACGTAGCGGATCGCACGACCATCCTTGGTGACGCCTCTGCCCCCTACAACTACTGGGTGTCGAAGCTGGACACGTGGCCTGAACTAGCCCTGTATGCCCTTGAGGTGCTTGCTTGTCCTGCGGCTAGCGTGTTGTCGGAGAGGGTGTTTAGTGCGGCTGGGGGAATCATCACCGATAAGCGTAGCCGCTTGTCAACCGACAGTGCCGACAGGCTAACACTCATCAAGATGAACAAAGGCTGGATTTCGCCAGACTTCTGTTCTCCACCAGCGGACAGCAGCGATACGTAAGCAATACGTAGGCTGCACCCGCGGATGGAAGCTACGTTCTCTCTCACCATCCAAAACGGGGACATTTGTGCTTCATCAATCTGTGTCTAATATTCCTCCTCCTCCTCCTCCTGCTCCTCCTCGTGAAACCTCACGTAATCACGCTGAACGGGCAATTTTTCTTAGGGCCACAAGGCTCACTCAAATAATTTTTCTGAACAATTTTTATAAGTTTCAATGCGCTTAAAAGCATTGGAACTTTAACTTGAACCAATTTTTCGTTACACTGGGCTGCCTCCAGGCCTAGTTACCACTTAAGCCACATTAACCAAAGCGATTAATGGGTTTCACCTGCCCTCTTGGCTGGCCATGGCCAATTTTTGGGATGTACATTAGTACTGTTGATACAGCAATTTTTGTGGGCCCTCGCCTACAGTGTAATCAAATAAATTTTTAGCCCACCTGCATTACAGCTGACGTTACCTCAGCTGTGTTGGGCAATGCAATGGGATATTTTTGTGTACCGCCGGTGGGTTCCAGGGAGCCACCCATGCTGTAGGTGCACACTGAGTTTTTAATACTTCTGTACACTTCTAAAGAACCCGTCTGACTGGGGCATGCAGTGTGGGCCGAAGCCCACCTGTATTACGCACGACATTACTACCTCAGCTGTGTTGGGCAATGCAATGGGATATTTCTATGTACCGCCGGTGGCTTCCTGGCACCCACCCAGGCAGTGGGTCCACAGGGAGTTAAACCTACATGTGTCCACTTGTAAAGAACCCCAGTCTGACTGGGGCATGCAGTGTGGGCCGAAGCCCACCTGCATTACGCACGACATTACTACCTCAGCTGTGTTGGGCAATGCAATGGGATATTTTTGTGTACCGCCGGTGGGTTCCAGGGAGCCACCCATGCTGTAGGTGCACACTGAGTTTTTAATACTTCTGTACACTTCTAAAGAACCCGTCTGACTGGGGCATGCAGTGTGGGCCGAAGCCCACCTGTATTACGCACGACATTACTACCTCAGCTGTGTTGGGCAATGCAATGGGATATTTCTATGTACCGCCGGTGGCTTCCTGGCACCCACCCAGGCAGTGGGTCCACAGGGAGTTAAACCTACATGTGTCCACTTGTAAAGAACCCCAGTCTGACTGGGGCATGCAGTGTGGGCCGAAACCCACCTGCATTAACCCTTTCCAGTCCACTGTGTGACCTGTGAAGACATTAGGGTTTAAGGCTGTACAGCTCCGTTGTTGGTAGACGTCCGTCGGGGTTCTCTTACTGTATATTGCCAGCCTCTCTGCTGTCGGAGCCTATCCTACGTGTCAGCTCATGCAGTACTGGCTTTAGCCAGCATATAGCGCCGTTGTATAACAGCAGAAAAAGAGTAAGCCCCCTAGGAAAACCATATACAAATTGGATTGGAAAGGGTTAAGCACAACATTACTACCTCAGCTGTGTTGGGCAATGCAATGGGATATTTCTATGTACCGCCGGTGGCTTCCTGGCACCCACCCATGCTGTAGGTGCACACGGAGTTTTTACTACATCTGTACACTTATAAAGAACCCCAGTCAGACTGGGGCATGCAGTGTGGGCCGAAGCCCACCTGCATTAAGCACGACATTACTACCTCAGCTGTGTTGGGCAATGCAATGGGATATTTCTGTGTACCGCCGGTGGGTTCCAGGGAGCCACCCATGCTGTGGGTCGACAGGGACTTCACAATAGGGAGTTGTACCTGCCTGTGTCTATGAATTAAAAAGCCCGGTCTGACTGGGGCATGCAGACACCTTGACAGAATGAATAGTGTGTGGCACATAGGTTCCCCATTGCTATGCCCACGTGTGCAGCTCCTGATGGCGGTGGCACAGGATTCTATTTATCATTGCTTCTGTACAGCATTGTGGGCTATCGCTCCGCCACTTTTAAAGAGGGTCGCTGCCTAGCCGTGCCAACCTCTGCAGTGTGTGCCTGCGGTCCCTCGTCATGGCAGACGCAATTCTAAATAGACATGAGCGTGGTGTGGCATGAGGGCAGCTGAAGGCTGCGCAGGGACACTTTGGTGTGCGCTGTGGGGGGGAGGGGGGGCGGTTGGTCAGCATGTAACCCAGGAGAAGTGTCAGTGGAGTGTCATGCAGGCAGTGATTGTGCTTTGTTGGAGGTAGTGTGGTGCTTAGCAAAGGTATGCCATGCTAATGAGGGCTTTTCAGAAGTAAAAGTTGTTGGGAGGGGGGGGGGCCCACTCTTGCCGGTATTGTGGCTTAATAGTGGGACCTGTGAACTTGAGATGCAGCCCAACATGTAGCCCCTCGCCTGCCCTATCCGTCACTGTGTCATTCCCATCACTTTCCTGAATTGCCCAGATTTTCACACATGAAAACCTTAGCGAGCATCGGCGAAATACAAAAATGTTCTGGTCGCCCATTGACTTCAATGGGGTTCGTTGTTCGAAACGAACCCTCGAGCATCACGGGAAGTTCGTTACGAATAACGAACACCCGAACATTTTGGTGTTCGCTCATCTCTAGCAAATTACTCGAGCGAGTATTGCCATTTTCGAGTACATGCCCACTCGTGCCAAAAGATTCGGGCGCTGGCGGGGGAGAGCGGGGAGGAACGGGGGGAGAGATCTCTCTCTCCCTCCCGCTCCCCCATGCTCACTCCCGCAACTCACCGCTCACCCCCGCCGCCCCCTGAATCGTTTGGCACGAGCGGGCATGTACTCGAAAATGGCAATACTCGCTTGAGTAATTTGCCTTAGCGAGTACGCTTGCTCATCTCTATTGCCCACACATCGGTCCCAGGAGAGGCTGCAGCAGTTATAGGCATTGCATCAGTGTTGTGCCCAGCTTGTACAACCCTACCGGATGAGCAGTAATATACTGCAGTATACTTCTTCTTCCAGTGTATTGCTACACTATCTGGTGTTTCTCCTTTCTTTCTATAGTGGAACTTTGTTATACAGGAACATATGTGCCGTGCTTTCAACATTTTGAGAACACTGTAGGCAAACAAAAAAGTTATGTTCCACTACAGGAACTCTATTCACTAAGACTAATCAAGGTCTTGGAAAATGGTGAGGAATTGAAGCATAGAGTACATTATAAGAGCTCAGCGGTATTGTTGTATCTTGACACCAGGCTGGAGGTTTGACAGGAGGAAAGCCACTCTGACACCCCTAGCTCTCGATAGGGTAAAGGCAAGAAGGTCCTAGCAGCCGGTGGATCCATTTGTACCTGCCGTGGAGGGTTAGGCTGAGGGATACTATACTTAGGCTTACATTATACCTGTAAATGCTACCATGTTATCGCTGTAACATTCCAGCATTTACATGTAATAATGTAAGCCTAAGAAGAACTGTAACCCTCAGGCTAACCCTCCACAACAGGCACAAATGGATCCACACAGTGCAGCATCTCACCTCTGTCCCAGCCGGCATTTCTGGCATGCGTCCCACCCGGCCGCTGCCTCACACCTCTGTCCCTGCCGCCGCCCCAGCCCTCCGCCTCACAGCTCCGTCCCTGCTGCCTCAGCCCTCCACCTCACAGCTCCGTCCCTGTCGCCGCCTTAGGCCTTCATCCCGGCCAGTGGCTGTGAGCTCCGTACAGTGCAATATCTCACCTCTCTCCCACTCTGCATTTCTGGCATGCGTGCCACCCTACCACTGCCTCACACCTCCCTCCCTGTCGCTCACAGCTGCCAATGAAAAGACATTCTGCCGGAAAAGAAGAGTAAGTAGCCTTTGGACTTCCTGCCCAGGTCGGGGGAAGCGATTTGTAGCTGTGGCGCTGCACCGCCAGTGGCCGCTCCATCGCTTTTCTATCAATCTTTAGTGCCCTTCCAGGACCTGGTCACCCCCTGTCAATCTTGTCTCCACCAGGAATTCCTGGTGGCATCAAGATACAATAATACCGGGCTCAGTCAGACGAGCGTTTTTTTGTGTGCACCTATGTGCGCAAAAAAAGCGCGTCTATTAGAACCATTGATTCCCTATGGCACTGGTCAGATGTCCATCTTTTACAGATACAAAATATGCCTCTCATGCACCTCGGTCAGAGGCCGCACTCAGCCATTGAATGACAGCTGAGTGTGGCCTCTGATTGGTCACAGCGCTCAGACAATCAGAGGCAGTGCTTTCTGGAGGTGGGAATTTTTAATTCCCCGGCCACCAGAATATAGAAGAAGAACTGCTGGGGAGCTGCAGAAAGAAGCTGCGCCGGAGCGCTAGGTGATGTATAATTTTTTTATTTTTTCTGTCAGCTTGGGCTTATTTTCAGGGAAGGGCTTATATTTCAAGCCCTTCCCTGAAAATCACTGCAGGGGTTGCCTGCATCCCACTGCTTTCAAGGGGTCGGCTGTAGTGCCGTTCCCATTGTAAACAATGCAGTTCTCTGCCACAGTTGGTGACAGCTGTGGCAGTAGATTCTCTAATCCCCACGGGGTGTCGCCTCATCACTGAACACTGTGACAGCGCTGTCACAGTGTTCAGTGATAAGGATACCTTCCTGGAGCAGCTGCGCTTCTACAAGCACAGCTGCTCCAGGGGAACAGAGCATATGCACGGACCTTCGGTCCTTTGCTCGCATAGGTGTGTGCAAAAAAACGCTTGTCTGACTGCGCTCTAATACAGCAGAACGTCTAATATACTCAATATATTTTTTTTTACACAGTGTACAAAAAAAAAGGAAGTTTAAAGTCAGGATTTGTATGACAGGACTGCAGTGCAGCAGTCCACCACAAGAGGTCAGCCTTTACTAGCATTTGCACACATGGAAACATAGACATCCATAATGGTGGGCTGCTACGTAATGTGTTCCTGCCGGTTATACTGCAGTATTTTTTTCTTTTAAGCACCATTATTAAGACAGCCAAGAAGAATAAGACCTCACGCACGTGTCCAGCATTTTGGATCCATTTTGCATGATGCATTAATAGAATATGCATGGAGGTGCATGATGTCTTACAGTACCTATGTACCTTCATATACAGGCATGGGGACATTTTTTATTTATGGATCAAACAGGAGTAAAAATCCATCACTTGTAATAAAAAATAGATGCTTTATTTCAAATTGCATTACAATCCTCCAATGAAAGTCAGTGGACACTGTATCGATACACAAGAGAAATGAATTGCAGCATGCTCTATTTCTCTGCGTTCGTATATAGTGTTAGCCCTATACACTATATTGCATATGGGCAGCGTTTTAATATGCAATTTTAAAAAATACATGTCTGTGAGCGTGTGATTCAGGAGTATGCGCTGTGCCATACACACCCAAATGTGGTCTCTGCCAGCAGAGCGTATGGGTAAAATGCTGCAGGCAGGCTCACAGTGTCTAACACATATACCCAGAGGCGTAACTGGGCCCCAATGCAAAACCTGTAACGGGGCCCCCAACTATAATGCATTATTCATAGTACTGGGCTCTCTATATGGAGAAGAGAGGCCTTATGGGCCCCCTAAGGCTCCTGGGCCTGGGTGCAACCGTATCCCCTGCATCCTCTATAGTTACGCCCCTGCATACACCTATTGGCATAAGTGATTACTCATGTTTTCACACAATATAGGCATGCAAAAAGATCTCTTCTAATGGAACCAGTGATTTCCTCTAGAGGCGTTCACATGAAGGAATTTTAAACGCACAAAATAGTTGCACCAATCAAAGATAGGACATGCGAGTGCAAAGATCCCATCTAAGGTCCGTGCTGCGAGAGAAGATAGGATCTGACTAGAGATGAGCGAGCATACTCGGTAAGGACAGATACTCGAGCAAGTATCGTCCTTACCGAGTACTTGCCTGCTTGCCCTCAAAAATTCAGATGTCGGCGTGGGTGAGCGCTGTGTTGCGGGAGTGAGCAGGAGGGAGCGAGGGGGAGAGAGAGAGATCTCCCTCCCATTCTCCCCCGACGCTCCCCGCCCCCCGCCGACACCTGAATCTTTGCAGGCGAGCAGGCAGGTACTCGGTAAGGACGATACTTGCTCGAGTATCTGTCCTTATCGAGTACGCTCGCTCATCTCTAGACATGACCTATCTTTGGTGTAAGCTTTCCATAGACTCCTATAGGAGTTGGAAACACGCACCTGTGGCAACCCCACAATCTCGTTACAGCAGGGCTGATGGGGACATTTAAATATCGCTGGCAGAAATGGCAGCGACATTTAAAGAGCTAACAACTGCGATCTCGGTTATCACATATCGCAACTGTTGCAGGCAGCCGATACCCGCTGTGTATGGAATGGGCTTGCCTCCCACGCCTGCTGCATACACAGCATATGCTATGGACATCTATATACATCCTAACTGTATGAGTTGTGGGCAGATAGGATGTATATAGCCATATGTGTGTCAGGAAGGGGTTTATCTGCCACTGCAGAATTCTGCTCCAAACCCACATGTCTGCCTGTGGATTTTGATGTAGAATTGTCAGCAGAATTACGTAATTTTCAATTTCGCTAAAAAATCCGTATAGGGCAGAATATCGTTGCGATATGGCATTGAACAGTTTATCATATGGCATCACATAGGGTCCCTGCAGTTCTTTTATGTAAATGACACCTTAGACACTCTAAGGCTGGGTTCACACGGACGGAATTGCTTCAGAATTTCCGTGCGGACTTTCTGCATGGAAATTCCGCTGCCGATCTAAAGTCCGAGCCTAAGCAGCAAAGTGGACGCGATTAGCAAAGATCTCGTCCACACGCTGCAGGCAGTCCGTTGCGGGCAAGCCACGCTGAAACGGACATGCTGCACGGAACTCAAAGCTGCGGCATGTCAATTGTATCGCCGTTTCCGCTGCTGGCTGTCTACTCTCTATAGGGAGAGACAACCATTCGGCGCGGGTTTTGAAGCTGCCTTTCTGCTGCGGAAATGTCGCAGATTTTCCGTGCGGTCCCACTGCAGACATTCCAAAATTTCTGCGGGATTTCCGTCACGTGCGAACGCAGCCTTAGGGTGCATTCACATCTCTGCTGTCAATTCCGGTTTCCTGCTCTGTTTGGGGAGAACAGATCCCGCGGCTGAACGGTTCTGTATCTGGATGGAAGCTAACAGCGCCGCGTGGACCCCATTGACTATAATGGCGTCTACCCGCTTTCTGCCCAGCTAGCCAGTTTATAGAATGCATATTATATTATATTATTGCATATAATATATACCTGTATGTAGGAATGCCATACAGTGAACATAGTACCACCCAGTGTATGTAGTACCACTGTTCTCTGCCAACATAACGGCACATTTGTGGGTCATATATGGTGACGTCGATAATGAGAACCATATGTGTTTTTTTCCCGCAGTTTTGCGCTGTATTTTGTGCATCCCTTTGTATATTGTCTGCGCATTTGTGCACCCCCCCCCCCCCCCATAGACTTGTGTGGGGCCCTTTGGTGCGCAGTTACGCACAAAACAGAGCATGTCCTTTTTTTGCACGCATGCAACATTCACGTGCAAACACAGGGAATGAGAACATACCCATTGAAATCAATGGGTTCTATTCTCTGCATATTACGCACGCAAATTTTGTATGTGCATATACGCATGTGTGAAGGAGCCCTTAGGCTGCTCTCCCATAGGACACTTTTTACCGCTATTAGTGTGGCATTCTGAATGCTATACTAACCGCGGTACAACGCTTCCATTGATTGCAATGGGGCTTTGCAGCACTCGAACGTGGTGTTTCTAGCGCTGCAATTTTCAAGTGCTGTCTACTCTATTTTCGTGTGTTTTTGCATTTTTTAAATGCACTTCATCACCCATCACTTTGATGGGGTGCGTTAAAAAACGCTGCCAAATTCTGTAACATGCATTTGAAAACGCATGTGTGGGACAAGCCTTAGGCTATCTTTAGATTGGTAATGCACGTTGCACCTGACACTTTCGGGAACAACTCGCATCACACACCACACTAAATTTAATAATTTCCTATTTTGTATCTGTTTTCTCTCAGAAAGTAGAAGTAACATCATCTGATCTTCCCTGTGCTGTTGGGGGAATAAAAGAATGCAGGCTATCCAGAAGCAGAGAGATGGTGAGGAAACACATAGCTAACTTACATGAATTCAAGTTCCAAGGTCCAGATGAATTACATCCTAGGATACTAAAGGAAGCAGCAGAGGTAATTGCTGAACCACTCGCTGTAATCTCTTGTAATAAACAAGAGAAGTCCCAGGAGATTTGAAAAGGGCAAATGTTGTCCCTATCTTCAAAAAGGGTAGAAGGTGGATCCAGGAAACTACAGGCCTGTGAGGCTGGCTTATGTATCGGGAAGGATCTTTGAACAAATGATTAAACAGCGTGTATGCAAGTACTTGGATGAAAATAGAGTAATTAATCAGAGCCAGCATGGGTTTGTAACAAACTAGTCATGCCAGACGAATCTAATTTCCGTCTATGATGGGAATGCGGTGGATATATTGTATCTTGACTTTAGTAAAGCATTTGACAAAGTATCTCATACCATACTTATTGAAAAAATGACCAAATATGGAATTGACAAGGCAACTGTAAGGTGGATTCATGACTGGCTGAGTGATCGTACTCAAAGAGTGGTCATAAATGCCTGCACATCTAAGTGGAAGAATGTATCCAGTGAGGTACCACAAGGCTGTGGAAGAGGGAATTGATGTGAAACTGATCTAATTTGCCGATGACACAAAGCTAGGAGTGATAGCTAACACTAGGGAAGAGAGAGGATTCAAAAGGATCTAGAAAAGCTTGAAGAGTGGGTGGCAACTAACAGAATGGCATTTAACAAGGAGAAATTCAGATTCCTATATCTGGGCAAGAGAAATGAGGAAAGCACATACAGAAAGGGAGGAATTGGGCTAAACAGCAGCACATGTGAAAAAGATTTGGGTATACTAATACATCATAGACTGAACATGAGTCAACAATGTGATGCAGCAGCCAAAAAGGCACACAATTCTGGGATGTATTAAGAGAAGCATTGTGTTAAGGTTGTGCTTCTGGGACCTGTGGTTCTACAGGGTTCCTTGTGCACAGCTTCACAGATAGGGGTTAATTGAGCTGGCTGGGTGTGGTATTTTTCACCAGCCAATCTCCTTGTCTGCTCTAGATAAATACCAGCAAACTCTTGGAGAGATTGCTGGTCATTTTAGTGCTTTACTGTTGTACCCTGTATTGAGCCCACTCAGAGCTGGTGTTGTACATGCTTGTCTGTAGTATCCCTCTCTCCTCCCCTGAGGTACCTGCTGTCCCTCCCCTCCTTATCTTTTGGAGTACGTGCATTGTGTAGTGTGTGGTATGGTAACCACACAGGTGCAGGCGGCCCGCAGGTTTCTCCTTATCCCTGGGCAAGTGCGGCCTCCAGATGTCTGATGTCCTATGTGTGTGTCAGATGGGTAATGCCTGACACAGTTCCCTATGTCAGCACAGTGGCTGACTCTCTATTGCCCTGGTGTAAGGACACTTGTTTTGACACAAGTGGTCTTTGTCTTTGTTCTGCTTGACAAAGACCACTTGTGTTGACACATTGCATATTTATATGGAGTTACAATAAACCTGATGGACTTTTTCTTACAACTAAGTGCCGCTCCTGGCTTTACATATTGGACTGTATCCTGGAGACTGGGGAGTCGACGGTTGTTTTTGGTTGCTGGCACCAGCTTCTATGTAATTCTTCCCCACTGTGTTGGTCATATATGGTGTGCCGCTGGTTTCTTTATCTTGTATTTTGGACTCATCTGGAATGCTGTGTCCAGTTCTGGGAACTCCACTTTTAAAGAAACCTAGACAAACTGGAGCAAGTTCAGAGAAGAGTTACCAAGATGGTGAGCAGTCTGCAAATCATGTCCTATGAGGAACGGTTAAAGGATCTGGGAATGTTTAGCTTGCAAAAAAGAAGGCTGAGAGGAGACTTAATAGCTGTCTACAAATATCTGAAGGGCTGTCACAGTGCAGAGGGATCAGCCCTATTCTCATTTGTACATGGAAAGAGTAGAATCAATGGGATAAAACTGAAAGAGAGGAGACACAGATTAGATATTAAAAAAAACTTTCTGAGCGTGATCAATGAGTAGAACAGGTTACCACAGGAGGTGGTGAGTGTAGTGGCCCAGAACACCATCCTGGTCCCCTCCATAAATGCCATACATGTTTTGTCCCATGTAGATGCACTGTGCAAAGCTTGTCCTGTCATATCCAGTGTGTGTGTTGCACAGCTGCGGTGTTTGAGAGGTTAACAGTAGAGATGAGCGAACGTGTTCTTAAAGAGTACTTATGCACCCGGACACCGGCTTTTCCGAGGACTTCAGTGTTCGCGCGTAAAGGTTCGGGGGGCGCCGGGGGGCGGGGAGAGGCGCGGCGGCGCGGGCGGCAGCAGCGGGGAACAGGGGGGAGCCCTCTCTCTCTCCCTCTCCCCCCCACTCCCCGCCGCACCCCCCCGCGCTGCCACGGCGACCCCCGAACTTTTTTCGCCCGAGCACAGAATTCCTCGCCAAGTTCGGTGTTCGGGCGAAAAGGGGCGGGGCCGAACACGTTCGCTCATCTGTAGTTAACAGTAATAAAATCATTGCATGCCTGTAAATGTATTAGTTTGTCTTGTCATGTGGTACAAGTAAGGTTATAAATGTGAGTATTTGAGAGCAGGATGAGGTCTTCCATTTTGCCTGCTACAGAGTGCTAGCACAGAGCCACATGGAAGCACCTTCAGCTTCCATGTAGGTGAAGATGGAGGAAGAAGAGCAATATCCCATAGCGTTTGGAGTGTGGATGTGAGAAGAGTGATTTCCTGCAACAGACAGAGAGAGCCCTACCAAAAGTTCCAAACAGCTCCCAGTTCACACCACAGGCTTTTCCTATGTGGCCGTCCATAGTTAGGATCACTGCACAGAGGTACTTTATTGTGACATCCACACGCCTGCTGTGCAGGGTGTGCATAGGCTTAGCCTTCTTTAGTAATTGTCTGCCAGAGAGTCTGCGGAGTGACTTCACCCCCCTTCCTCCTCTGGAGTGCTCCCAATCCAGGACCCTGTGACATACAGATAACGTGGACTATAGAACTGTATTCATCCTGTGTATCCTCCCTACCTCTGAGCTATAGCCTGCTCATGTTCTGAAGTAAATTGTACCTGCATTACCTGTTATACAAATTATTCCTAAATAAAAGTTATACCGGGCCCTAACTGTTCCTGGGGACCCGAGGTACTAGACACAAGTCTCTGTATTTATTTCTCCGCCGTATAGAGTACCGGTGTGTGGGAACGGTGGCGTCACGAGTGATAAGTACTACTCCCCCAATCCTGTTTATTGGCATTCCCTATCATAGGGATGTCGAAGCAGGCTTGCAAATATACACTGGCCCTGGCTGCGTGTCATCCCTCCGGGACCAGAGCATGGTAAGTGCCACCGTGACAAGTCAGCACTTATCCATCCCAGCTCTTCACATTAGCCAGATGACCAGGGTCACCCCTCTGGGGTGTTGCAGTGAGTTCTCCTTCAATGGAAGTGTTCATACAAAGGCTGGACAAATAACTATTTGGGATGATTTAGTGAATCCTGCACTGAGCAGGGGGTTGGACCCGATGACCCTGGAGGTCCCTTCCAACTCTACTAGTGTATGATTCAAACACTCCGTCCAGGACTACACACATTATAGGTCTCATTCTTGTGCAAGATTTGCATGAAAATGGAACTGGAAGTGATTTTACAAATTTGGACTATCGGTCTGAGTGAAAAATCGCTCATGTGAATGAACCCATTGAAGTGAATTGGTTCAATTTCCATGTGAGTTCTGTCCGTGTCAGACAGGACAGAACTTGTGCGAGATTATTGGTTGTGTGAAAGCACCCTAAGGGAGCCTGCACACAGGCGGATTTGAATTGTGGAATCTTAAGCTGGCGACCGCCTCCTGATTCCACAGCAAATACCAGCCGTAGCATGCTATGGTAAACTGATTCTTCATACACATGAGCGTAAAACAAAAATTATAGCATGCTCCATTTTCCTGCAGTTGCCGCTCGGATGGCTTCCACTGAAGTCAATCGAAGCCATCTGACCCATGGCACGTCTGACATTGCGGACGGGCCACGTGTTCCGTGGGAAAAGCAGGAGTTTAAAAAAAAAATCTGTACTGCGCATGTCCAATGGCAAGCTGTGTGGACCAACCGCAGTACAGAAAAGAAGAAGAAATTACAGGTACACACGGATGCCGGTCGGGCACAGGGTCAGATTCCACTCCGGGCTCCTGCATGTGGAATCCAACCTGTTCATGTGGATGCTGCCTAATTGTGCTGCTTCTACTTAGAACTATGCATTTCAAAACACTGTTGTATTCTGAAAAATGGCCACTAGATGGGGTAAGTGTTAATAGGAATTGACACTTGCAGGTGTAATAGGAGTAACTATGGGATAGACAAATCTAAAGTCCTGTATAAATCTAGTCTTGTTTTAACTTGTTGCTGCCCAGTAACGAAAAGGTCTGTTATCTGCTCCACAATGTGGAGAACGACTAAATCATACAGCCCTGATCCTGCAGCAACTGTTGATCCCAGCAGTTAATGCTGTTCTTCCAGCAATCAAACATGATCGCAGCGCCGTACAGAGGAAGTAGTCCCATTGTAAAGGAGATGGCATCACTGGAAACATAGTCATGCAAAATTACGGCAATGACAAATGTATTAGTTCTTTTTACTACATTTGCAGTCTATAAACACAAAAAAAAACTACAAAATTTGTTCTGACATTCTGAGAGCCATAAAAATTTTTCATTGTTCGGTCAACGAAGTCATTTAATGACTTTTTAATGGGACAAGATGTAGTTTTCATTGGTACCATTTTGGGGCAGCAGTGGGAGAAATGGGAGAACATCGTGATCCTCTGCCACAGCTGTCATAGCTGTGACAGCTGTGGCAGGGGATTCTTTAGTCCCGTCGTCACTGAACACTATGTTATTTAATGTGCACCACGGACCTATGGTGCACGCATGTCCTATGTTTTGCAGGTATGTGTGTTTGCATACCTGTAAAACATGGACACGTGAACACACCATAGGGAACCAATGGTTCTAATAAACCCCTAGTTATGTACGCACCATTGTACACATATAAACACGCTCCTGTGAATGAGGCCTTATTATGTATATTTCTTATATATTTATATCTTAGAATTTTTAATTCAATTTCCATGTATTTTTTTCCAATTCTTTCCCCCTGCCAGCAAATGCTATTGATTTTATTAATCTTACTTGATCACATCACTACTTAAATGCCTGTGACTATATCTCATTATTACCGTTTTTGTAATTAGTATTTTAGTAGTAGTATTATGATTTTAGTGTTTTATATTTTCTTTTATATTTCTATTTAAATAATGCAAATTTATTAGGGTGGTTGCACACCTGCTCTGGGGATTTTGCTTTCTTGCTCCATTTGGGGAGCAAGAATGGGAAATACCTGCGGCCAGGGGCGTAGCTATAGAGGATGCAGGGGATGCGGTTGCACCCGGGCCCAGGAGCCTTAGGGGGCCCATAAGGCCTCTCTTCTCCATATAGTAAGCCTAGTAGTATGAATAAAGCATTACAGTTGGGGGCCCTGTTACAGGTTTTGCATTGGGGCCCAGGAGCTTCAACTTACGCCTCTGCCCGCGGCCGATCAGTTCTGTCTATGGACAGCACTGAAGTGTGACGGGCGGACCCCATTGACTATAATGGGGTCTGTCCAGCTGGTTGGCTCTTGTACAGAAGAAAAAGTGCTGCATGCAGCGCTTTTCCTTCCTGTAAGTTCAGCCGCATCTGTGACGGAAACTGCAGGCGGAGATTCTGATGCAGATGTGAAATCACACTTATATTAACCCTTTCCAATCCACTGTCTGACCTCTGAAGACATTGTGATTTAAACCTGTACAGCTCCGATGTTGGAAGACAGCCTTCAGGGTTCTCTTACTGTATGTATATTGCCAGCCTCTGTGCTGTCTGAGCCTATCCAACGTGTCACCTCATGCAGTACTGGCTTTAGCCAGCAGATAGCGTCGTTGTATTACAGCAGAAAAAGAGTAAGCCTCCTAGGAAAACAGGATACAAATTGGATTGAAAAGGGTTAACATCGGCGTGACCACATTTCCATTCATTGGAGCACATGTTTAAATGCCATTTGGAATGCTAAAGCATGCGCCCCCATGGTTCCGGGCAATGGAGCGCATACATATGCGCACTAGACCTCCTGCCAACACTTACAGAAGGGAAGGCTCAGCCAGCTCCACGGCGGAGCAAGCGCTAAATCGAACAATTGGTTGGAAAGTTAAACCACGCCTCCTCTATTGCCACTAATGAAGATAGGAGGGAAAGAATATAGTTAATGAACTGTATATAAATATAGCTCCTGTGTGACCAATCTATGCTTGATTAAGGAGGTCTTGTACTCTGAAACGCGTTGCATTTCTGTTCTCTGTCCTGACCTAAATAAAATGGTGTTAGCGTGTCACTGTGGATCTGGATTTTAAAATACAATGTCATAAGTGAGTTCAAGGAACACTTGGATTTTAGGGGGGGTTCTCTATCTTGGGGCCCCCTATGAAGTAAGTCTAATTTTAACATATTTTATCCTACTTTAATACACACTGCTTTCCCTATTATAACCGTCGTTGGGAGTACGAATAAAATCCTCCCCAACAGGAAGTGACGCTAACCCGTATGGGACACAGAGACCTGGCACCTCCGCTAAGTGGAAAAATGGGTGTATAAATACCCTGTTTCCCCAAAAATAAGACCTACCCCAAAAATAGACCCTAGCATGATTTTCCAGGATTTTGGGGGAGGTTTGATATATAAGTCCTACCCCAAAAATAAGCTCTAGTTACATTTTATTTAAAAAAAAGGCAATAGGAATGCTTTAGGTGCATGAAAAGGGCTGTAAAAATGCAATTGCTGCAATTCTACAGCACTTTTCACACAGGTCAGCTGAGTTACTTACCCAGCAGACTCGGTCTACGTCGTTTGAACTACTCTCCAGAGCCCCAGTGCGGTTTCCACAGTCCAATCAATGCAGCTTTCAAAGAACCAATCATAGCCATTGCTTTGTGGAAGCCAGATTTATGACTCCTGTAAGCAGTAAGTGATCTTGTGTTGGCAGCTGAAGGCTTTGTCGGCATTTTTACTGCTCAGAATACGCAGTAAAAAAAGCTGATAACAACAAAAGTCTGGGAACTCATGTGAGCGACCATAAGGGTTGGAAGTGCCAGGCACTCACAGATTGATGGTCCCACTGTTGTCAAAATAAGATATCCCCTGAAAATAAGCCCTAGCACATCATTTGGAGCAAAAATTAATATAAGACCCTGTCTTATTTTCAGGGAAACAGGGTCTGTTGTTTGTCAGTGCCTCCACTCAGGAGAGAGCCTTCGACATAAAAAGGATCTCTTCCTGAGAATTACCTATACATTACCATGAAGAGGCATAACAACTCTATACTCAAATTATACATCAATAATTATACTGAGAAAACAATAAAAGATTATTACAGCAACCTTATAAAGTCATAATTGGGGATAACACAGATATATGTTACATAGAACATAACAGTAGTCAATAGTTAGGCTAGCAGTCCCAATTGACTGCACTTTATATATATATATGAGCAGGGAGTCTCATCTTGATGCCGGAGCTCCTGTAGCTGGTGGAAGATGCAGGATTCCTCAGGAAACAGGACGATCTGCTGCAGGTCAGGAGATGAGTGAGGATGATGATGATGACTAGAAGCTTCTTCATCCGATGATCATCAAACAGGAAGGCAGATGATGATAGCAAGCCTAACTACACTACACTAGGTCCTTAAAGGGGTTCTGTCATTAAAAAAGAAAAATTCTATACTTACCTATTCCTCCCCCGTTGGTCTACTGACCAGATCTGCACCTCACCAATCTTCTCCTGTCTCCTGCAGCCCAGGGGGTCACTTCACCTCCAGCTGGCTGATTCCTCTCCTTCCTGTGAGGTTAGGTACATTGACGGCAGTTTTCTTCCTGCTAGCCAATGTATGTTACGTCACAGCTCACAGGCCAGCAGTGGGAGTGCTGATCTACTGCAGAGACTGCTCATGCGAGCTGTCTATGACATAGATCAAAATTCCTTTCTAGGCAGTGAACACTACAGCACAGGGACCTGACCTTCACTGACCAGGCCGGAAGAGAATGCGAGGAATGCAGCCTTCCTAACAAGTGGCCAGCGTGCGGTGAGGTGACCCAGAACACTGCAGAAGCTCAGCTATGAGAAGATGAGGTAAGGAGACTGACGGGGGAGGAATAGGTGAGTATAGATTTTTTTTTTCAATGACAAAACCCCTTTAACTCTATCTAGTCTAGTCTAACCAATGTGACTGGACCACTGTTCTCCCTATGGGCCATCGGTCACCTAATCTGTCGCTATCCCTATACTAGATACCGGTCCCAGTCTAAAATACTAACTTAGGGTGCATTCAAACGAGTGTGTTTATATGCGTACATATGTGCGCACATAACCACGCATCTATTAGAACCATTGGTTCCCTATGCAGTGTTCACAGGTCCGTATTTTACAGGCATGCAAACGCGCGCACCTGTAAAAGATAAGACATGCGTGCACTGTATAGGTCCATAGTGCGTGTCAATATTCCCCGCAGGGAGCCCCCTCATCACTAAACACTGTGACAGCACTGTTCAGTAACATGGGGACTTCCCATGGGGAGTACAGAATCCCCTGCCACAACTGTGACAGCTGTGGCAGAGGAATGCAAAGCTCTCCGATTGATTTCAATGGGGCTGCTGGCACCCCAGCAGTGATATTTGGGGAAGGGCTTTAAATATGAGCCCTTCCCTGAAAATCAATCCTAGTTGTAGTAAAAAATAAAAAAAATACATACTTACTTCTCCGCCGCTCCCGGGGCTCAGGCACGTTTAGCCTCTTGGTTCCTTCTTTCATCAGGTGGGGATTTAAAATCCCCGCTTCCTAAAAGGGCAGCTTCTGATTGGCTGAGCACTCAGCCAATCACAGGCAGCGCTCTGCCATTCATTGAATGACAGCTGAGAACTGCCTGCATTCACGTGTGTTTGTGCATGTACGTGGGTGCGTCTGTTTTGTACGCATCTATATACGCACCAGCACACGGTCGTGTGAATGCACCCTCATACACTGATCACACTGTGAATAGGATATAAGCACATATGATTAAGACTTAGCGGTTACCAATGGGTCATATTAGTGACCAACACACCAAACATAAAAGAAGTAATCAGAAACAGTAGATATGGCAAATGTGAGGTCACTAGCTGTGCACAGAGAAACTGAAAGTGAATGTAAAATATCCGTTGTTCTGCTGTAGTTTACACTCAGCACCAAACTACATATATATATATATATATATATATATATATATGGTTAATACTTAGCAGTACCCTATATATATATATGAAGCAGTTCTCTGGCCTGTAGGAAACTATCTGCCCAACTGAAAAGGGCAGCTTCCACTTAGATCCATGTGCTGCAGACTCCCTATACTGTAGACCAACCCCTCCTTTTATATCAAACTTTCAGCTCCATCTCTGGGATTTTCTTACCAATGTCCAGGGGTTCAGGGCTGAACAAACTCATTCACCGCAGCAGGGTGTTGGGCAAGTCCATTCTAACACATTTCTAAACCTGACAAACAGTGGTTACCCTACACTATCTTCAACCCCTGGATCGTTCGACTTAGTTCTCATTTTGGTTTCACTTAAAGACGGCCGAGATCCTACAGATGCTATCTCTACATGGATGTCCTGAGAAGACGGAAATAATTTTATACGGCCATCCTGGATTTATGTGTGACAGTAAATTGATCACACAAGGTAAGTTACCTCCTGCTAGGATTTGGGATTTTGGGATTTAATGGGCCCTTAACCTATTTCAGTTTTTTTCATTTACCAGAATGGTGACCCCTTTGCTGCCGATTGTCGTGTTTGCATATCCATACCAATTATATAGGTTTTATTGTTGGTAAGAAAATGTTTTTGTGTAACTGTTCCTTTATAAATGTTGTATCTCCAGGTGATAGGTGAAATGGCGCAATGTTGCACGGTGTGAGCTGTCGGGGTGGTGCCTCTTGTAACTAAGCAATGCTTGAGCTAATGCAGCTCCATGGAGTAACAGAAATGAGTGGAGTAACATAGCAGGCACTGGTCCGGGCGGACGGGAACGAGCTATACTCCCGTGGGCAGCCGTGAATCTCAGAGACTGAGTGTTGCTAAACTAAGCAGTGTATCCGAGCGTTATACCAATCTTGGCAGCAACTGCTTACGTAACTCCGCATCGGAAGAGTTGAGAGAAAGTAATACTAATGTTTGTTAATAAAAGTTCCATGTTAAGCAAGAAGGTCGATGTGGTACTTCTGTGCTGATGGGTCCTTTGCAAAGGACTACACAGGGGAGGTCCAGAGGAGAAAAAAGGACCTGGCTGGCCCCGCAGTCTCACACATGGTTGGTCTAATAAAGTCCTTGCATGAGGACCCTTGGCAGAGGGTCCTTTCAGTAATGCAATTACTTTGAGGGTGTACTGTGGAGACAGAGTTCCTTTATAGGGTCACAGAGGGGCACTATTACTTTGTCAGTAGACAATTTGAGGGGGCTCAGCTGGGCATTGTGTAGGCACAATTACTTTGAGAGGTACATTGAGACACTTTGTGGGTACACCATCATTTTGTGGGCACACAGAGGGGGAATTTTGGTTTGTGGGCACAAAGGAGGACTTATTTATTCTGGTGTGCACTATTGTCTTGATACCCAAGTTTCATATTGAAGTAAGCAAACTACACTTTCTTCATGAAATCACTTCTGTTTCTTTGTTGACTTGTAATAGTTTATTCACCACAAATAAAACAAAAGTTTTCCGGAGAAATAACACAGCCTCCTGGAGCCATAATACAGACCTTAAAACAAGAGCAAAGTCATGTCTGAATGCAGGATGTAAACTGAGTGTGGCTTATACAGCAAACAAGATCTGAACTAATTTAGCAGTCAGTAAGATTCCTCACCTTTTGCTAAGAACAAAGTAAACCTGTTAAAACACGATCAGCTGAGCTTTCTCACACTGCCAAACCCACCTTACTACCCCCTTCCACTACTGGTATTAGGGTATTTTGAAGCGACCAGCAGAATGGGTGGAGACAAGATACACACCCTGAGCCAACACCCCCACTAGGATTGGCTGCCCAGGACAATGGGTAGCCATCATCTCCCATGGCCATTATCTCCCCTGTTGGCTCCCCTGAAATACCCCTCCGCCGCTCGGCATTGTTCCCTTGGCGTCTCCTGTGCTGTCACTGTCCGCTGTGCCAAAATTGGAGGCCAGCGAAGAGATAGTGGGGGAGCATGGCAGAGTGAAGGCAGAGCAGTGACCCCACTGACAGCTGAAGGCATGCAAGTGCCACAGCAGGAGCAGCGGGACACAACGCCGGTGCGCGTCAGCAGCACCAACCACCACAAGGCCCGGCAGAGGAGTCACTGATCATCGGCGGGCATTGTCAGCAGCGGCACCGCCAGAAGCCCCAGCATAGGAGTGACTGACCTGAGCTCTGAGCCGCAGGCTGACTGCAGCAAGACACAGCAGGGGGTGTGTGGGTGGAGCATCTGCAGCGGCACCGCAGCAAGACCCTGCGGAGGAGTGACTGGCCAGAGCTCCGGCGCCCAGTCACACTGCAGCGGAAGGGGGAAAACCGGGACGTGTTCTGCGTTTGCTGCAGAAGGAAGGCAGTACAGTTTCGGGACCGTAAACAGCCAGGAACGCCGGGGTACGCAGAGGGGAACAGCAACGGAGACACTACACTGCCAGCAGCAGCGGTATTCTTGAGCCAATCGGGAGCTAGCGGTGTGAGAGGGGCGTTCTTCCAATGAAGCCCTGTCAAACCCCTAGCTTCCAGTGACGTCAAGATACACTAATACCTCCACTACCTCCTCCACCCCCAATTCCTTACATTTTCTCTTTGCATTATTCTTGAGTATGGCCCTCTGCATACAGGCGGAAATTCTGTGGCGGGATTTCCCGCAGAATTTCCGCCCGTAGAAGCTGCCATAGGATTGCACTAAAAAATGCAATCCTAGGCAGACGGCCGTGATTTGTCCGCGTGAAAGCACACGCGGAAAACAAATCGCAGCATGTTCTAATTCTGTGCGGGTCTCGCACTCCCGGGCTGCTGGCTCCACTCTGTGCATGTGCGGGCAAGCCGCGGGAGAAGGTGAGACCCACACTGGTCCCTGCAGGGGCGTGGGTCGGGTTCCTCTGCGAGAATTCTCGCAGGGGATCTGACCCGGCCGTCTGCAGGCGGCCTATTAGTCTTATAAATATTAAATGAAAGTAAGAAATCATTATTGGATAGGATTTTTAGAATGAAAAATAGGATACCAGATTTCAGGTTAAAGGAAAATTTCACGCTTAACTATAAGTAACAAGTATAGCAAAATGTCCATTGGTGCGGATTTTGACTGAAAGTCAGCCGTGTATTCACAGCTGATTTAATACTATGTGGCGCTCCTCCTCACCTCCTCTACTTCCCTCTGTCAGCGCTCCTCGGCTTCCGGTTCCCAGGTCAGGTGTGACGCCACTGGTCAGGTCAGATGACTACAGGCCGCTGAGAACCAGAAGCCGGGAAGCCTTTGGAGAAGGTGAGATGGAGCGCCGCATAGTATAAAATCAACTGCGGATACATAGCTAATTTCCAGTCAAAATTTGCACCAGTGGTTCTCCAGGACTCCAGCTAGGAAAAAAAATCATAGCGCATTCCTCCCTAATTTGAAACGGCCCTTTCCTTTTTTATATAACGATGGAGGTAAAACCATATGTCTTGATAAGCCCTGCCCCCACTTTGTAATAGATAAGTGGGTTTTGGGTTGCAGTTTGGACACTTGGACTCTAAAAGGTCCGCCATCACTGCCCTAGGGCAACTTTGTTTGTTTCACCTACATGACATGGCTCTTCTCAGAGGGTGAAAGCTTGAGAAAGGCCGAGATTACGGCCGAAACGCGTCGCAATAAAAGAATATATCTTCTGTACTCTGCTTGCCATCTTTGATTCAGGGGTGCTTAATCATTAGCACCCCTGTAAAGTAAGTAAAATTCATAATCATACAACTTCACTTTTCAATATATACTCCTGCATCATTTGCCTTCTTCCGAAACACCGGAGCGCTGGTTAATTTTTTCGTTTCTTACTGGCTTGCCTATTATATCCCGTGGTGTGTTTTTTCATCGCTGGGAGTAACCAAGACGCTCTCTTCAAGATGTCTCTTGTGACCGGTGCGAGGAATCATTACCTTCACTGTGGATTGATACGCCATCTCGGATTTTGACGCACGGGCACTTTACACACGGGCCCGGCGTCACGGGGTGAGTGACCTCCCTTATACGATTGTTCTATATTTATATACACTCCTTGTATATTGTGGCAACCATCTCCTATCCATTTCTTGGAGCGCTATCCATCATATATTTCTTTAATATACAAAGTAGGATAATATTGCGTTCACAGAGTGCTCTAATTCAAACACAAATGTAGGCATACTGTGAGCTGTGATGCTTACTGTCACCACTTGAGGCACTCTAGTACTGGCTAAACTGCAAAAAGGCAGTGAAAGGCGACACAAAGTTACCTCTTAACTATGCCGTTTGCAAATTGTAAAATAAAAAATTGCCATATGTGAGAAAATCAGGTGCATATCCACCCAATGCAAATGCAAACATTCCCTACGTACAAGTATATAAGCTGTATGCTGAAAAGTTTCTAACTTAACCCTTTTACTTCCAGAAACTGTAGGTGTTGTTCTTGTTCAGATTTGTTTTTGCCTTCCCCCATTCATAGTCATAGCAGCCATAACTTAGCTATTTTTGCATCAACAGCGCCGTATGGGCTCTTGTTCTTTATGAGCCAAGCTTTAGCTTATTTGGCTGCCATATTGCCATGCACATAAGTAATAAAAAAAACCATTTGCACCAGTTTTATTTTCGCCATTTACTACTATCTTAAATAATGTGTTCGCTGTATTGTATGGATTGTTGCAGTTATGTGAGTACTAAATATGTCATTTACTGTTTTGCGATGTTTATTATATACAATGTATGAAAATATATTTTAAAAAAATGTAACTTTTAATTTTTCATTTTTTTCACCTATAATGAAGGGATATACAATGATATATGTTTATGTACCAGTATTTAGTTTATAACTTAAGAATAAACAGTAAATCAGAAGCGGCGCTCCAATGGTGTACAACGAAGTTACAAACAGGAACAATATGAAAAGAGGACTCACCGCAACTGAACCGGTCCTAGTGGAAGGAAACCGGTCAGTTCATGGGTCCACTGAGGTGTATCAAATCAATTGGGGTGGAATACGTTGGTGGTCCTAAGACATCCCCTAGGGGAGAGCAGCAGCGAGCGACTCCGAAACAATGTTGTCAAGGAGGAAAGAAATGTAAATTTAAAGACAGAAAAACTCACTTGATGCGCTCCATCCAACTGTATCAACAAGTGAAAATCTTACTTGATGTGGGGTGCCTTGGATTCCTGGCACCCCAATATCCAAAGAAGCAGGGAAAATCCAACGATGCAGGGGTATACTTCATAAAACAATTTATTATGCACACACAAAGGTAAGTGGGTAGATATTGCAACGCGTTTCGGCTTTTTGTAAGCCTTTTTTGCACCCTCTATAACTACAGCTTGAAAAAGGCTTACAAAAAGCCGAAACGCGTTGCAATATCTACCCACTTACCTTTGTGTGTGCATAATAAATTGTTTTATGAAGTATACCCCTGCATCGTTGGATTTTCCCTGCTTCTTTGGATATTGGGGTGCCAGGAATCCAAGGCACCCCACATCAAGTAAGATTTTCACTTGTTGATACAGTTGGATGGAGCGCATCAAGTGAGTTTTTCTGTCTTTAAAATTTACATTTATAGTTTATAACTTAGTTATACAGAGTGTTATGCTAAATACACCTGGCTTATTTTTGGGCCGTGTGTTGTCGATGCAATTTTATAGACGGCACATGACTCTATTATAGCCTATGAGGTTATACACATGCATGATTTTTCACATGGGCCAAGGGTCCGCATGAAAAAAGTCCTGCGGTTGTGCAATTATGTGGTCACAGCCTTTTACATCCCCTCGGCATCAGCCAGTGCGGACTAACCCATGAAACTGGGACTTTTTCCAGTGACAACCGTGCCCAGGCCTCAGCTTTCAGGTAAGTGTAGAGAATGACAGGTTTCCTTTAAAATAATCTGGACTCACACAAGATAAGAAGAGAAGATAAGATGCTTTTAAGGCCCTTTACACGGACCAATGATCGCTCGAAGATCGCTCAAACAACAGTTTGAGTGACAGCTTTGAGCGATCATTTTGCATAAACTATTAAGTAGCTACTCAGCTACTTAATAACTTATTAGATTGCAAATGAAGCCTTTAACTGAAAGCAGTTAATAGCATGAGGGCTCTTATCTGCTTTCAGTTCCTTTGTTCTCCGACAGGAAACAATGCTGTAAGTACTACCCATGGAGAACTCCTGATAAGACAGCATGACAATTTTTAGGTTGGCCTGAATTTAACGATCAGCTAACAGTGCACGAAAAGTGCACGATGGCCACGTGTTTAGATGCAGCGATAATCGCTCAAATGATCGCTTTTTAGCAATTTTCAAGTGATCATCGCTCGTGTAAATGGGCCTTTAGACGGAACGATTATTGTTAAAAAAATCATTCAAACAAGCGAAAGTGAACGATCACACTGTGCAACACAATTTTTGTAACCGATAAGCAGGCAGGCGGCTTATAGTAACTTTAGTTTGCTGAATTCAAATATGATATCCGATTCTTTCTACAATATAAGGTTTTACAATTATGGGGAATAATATAATCCAAGTGCCGTTGTATTGTATTTTCTGAAAAATCTGCCTATACAATTAATCCAGTCGGCTCGCCATTACCCTTGCCTAATAAAAAGAATAACAAAAGTGATTGCGCAACTACTTCGCAATCACTGTTACACACTGTGTGCTGACACTATAAGGGTGGGTTTATGTAATATATAGGGTATGTTTCCACGTGGCAAAAATACTGCAGATCATCCACCAGTAAGGTAATTAATGAATTGTGTTTTTACAGATCAGTGGTAAGACTAAATAAAAGAATCAAAATCATAAAACAAAAATACATGTTTAGCATCCCTGCGTCCGTAAAAGTCAGATCTATCAAAGTAATGCATTATTTAGCCCGCACACTGAATGTCGTCTGAAAAAAAATTAAGAACGCCAGAAATGCATTTTTGATGATTCTTTCTACAACAAGAATGCAATAAAAAGCGATCAAAAACGTGTACGTATTCCAGAATTGTACTAACGCAAACGACAGGACATCCTGTAAGCAATGAGCCTTTGCACAACTATGTGGAAAGAAAAATAAAAAGTTACTGTGCGCAGAAGATGGCGGCAGAAAATAATTAAAAAATAATTAACTGTCTTGGATAAATAAAGGGGTTACGATATTTAAAACGAAAAAAAAAGCTTGGTCACTAAGGGGTTATATAGCTTGAAAATGAGATGTGCTGCTAGTATTCCGTTTTACCAGTGTAATCAGCAGGTTTTAATTTTACAGAAACCGATCAATTACTTTCATTTATGAAGATTTTGTAAAAATTTGTTGCACAGTGTAATCGTTCAGTCTAAACGCCAGCCAACGAACGAATGGCGAATGATAATCATTGACTTGTCATTCGTTACTCATTTTATGCAGGCATAAAAATCATCGTTGGCTCGATCACTTATCGTTCAGAGCTCGTCCGGTCCTTCTCATACGGCCAATGTGAAAGACTTTACGATTCTGGTTTGAACAAGCCAACAATGTATCTACCTGTGTAGACAGGCTGCACGAGCGAACAAGCTACCGGTGTGACGTCACTCGCTCATTCATTGGTTCAAACAATACATCGTCTGGTCTAAAAGGACCCATAGTAGGGCTCGTTGACATAGGTATTGCACATCATTATAATTTTCCATTGTTCTGCTTGTTTACAGGTGCAGAACATGAAAACGAATGGCGACGCCGGATCCAGCACATGCAGGACACTGATGGCCTGGAACGAACCCCATTGACTATAATGAGGTCCATTGGTTTCCGTTACGGTGTTTTGCACTATTTTTTTCCATTAATTTAGTAGATTCTGCGACAAAGCCTAAATATGAGATGTCAAAACAAAGTGACGGTTACATATCCCAGTAGGTTGGCTAATAATCCAGAAATCGTCATAAACTAATTAGCTGTCTGGTTGCCAAAAACGGGGCAGAAATTTTTATGAAGATATTAATTACGTGTCATATGATCATCATCCATTCGCAAGAACCCCTATCACATCCAAGACTGGAGGTTCTCCATTAGAACTAAGGTGGGGGGTAATAGAAGCACTCTGCTGTCGCCATAGCTCCTTGAAGGCGTACTTGAGATGCCATAAAAGTCTCTGATGGGAAAACCACATTAACGCTAGATGACTATAAATAGGATCAGTAGGATGTACAGCTCATGCTCATTACTGGGGCAATTAGGATTAGAATACGTGTTATATAATGAGATATTACGTAATCTAGAAGAAGCAGCTGTAGCTGTAGATCATCATATCTGCAGGCGATAGGTAGCAGGGAGTTACTACAAGGAGTACAGAACTGTCGAGAAGACGACTGTTACTACAGACTCAGGAACTGAGAGTTTCTTCTGGGCCTCCGAGCTTCTTCATGAAATGTGACCTGCACCCAGAGGATGCGTGGGAGTAAATAAAATGTCTAGCAGAGTGAGATTGAATCAGCCATGGTTTATTTCTGACACCAGTTCTCCCAGTATTCAGTTTCATTTAAGTACGTTCCTTTTCAGCAGACGATTTTTGGTACAGATCTATTGCCTTGAAGGTTGTGAAGTTAAAAAAAGGCTTTAACAGGGGGCGAGTAGACTAATGATATCCTGATGGCTCTGCAAAATGAATATATTACACCCAGTATGGGGGGAGTTATAATGGTTTACAGTGGATGCAGAACAACTTATCACATCCGCTGGGGGCCCCTCTATGAGCCAGAGGTGACAACTGTTAACAAGCAATGGCTTGGATAGTCTGGCTTTCATAGACTGTCCAAAGGTGTAATTTGAGGCTTCAGCTCCCCAATGCAAAATCTATAACATGATCACCCACCACTAGGTGTGGCGTAATACAGGGTGGGCCATGGAAAAGTAGCCCAGCACCATACACTTATGAAAATTTGTCTTTGTTGCCCAAAGCAACCAATCACAGCACAGCTTTCATTTCTTATATTTCTGTGGTAAGATGAAAGCTGCACTCTGATTGGTTGCTATGGGCCAGAAGGCCAGATTTTCTTTTAGACAGCTGAAACCTGTGCCCTTCCCCAAGTCTAGGTTAGACAAGCACCTGCCTGAGGTCCCCCCTGCCCTTGGGACCTCTTCACTTCCGAGCACCAAGGCCTTCGTACAACTGCTACTTTTGCACCCTCTATAACTACAGCCCTGTAATACATGGAAAGAACATCATTTGAATGGTCGCCATCAAGTACTAAATGCCTAGCAGAGCTTCTTTTGATAAAAACAGCTTTATGTTGGGGGTCTCGGAAGCAGCTCCTGTGCCTGAAGTATATATATATAACAAGGGAGTCTGCAAGACCACCCGTGAGCAAAAGATACCTCCACCTAGGCCCTATCCAGTTTGGAGGAAGACGAGCAATATATCCACATGCTGTGATTGGAGAATATCCCATTTACCCTCAGTTGGAATAGAGGTTGAAATGGAAGGATTGAGAAAGTGCCTTGTGAGACAGCTAAACCATGAGTGTTGGCCGATAGAGATAGTGAAAGTGAGAGAAGTCGTCTGGGAGAGTGATCCTACAGATGACATGGACTGTATGTATCAAGATAGCCCGAGTTGCCTCCCTGCCTCCTCACAATTAGCAGTTGTCTCAGAACCAATCCTCCATGTCAAGGACTGTTGTATATTATCCCTGCTGCATGTTACAGTAAAGAAAGGCTTTACCGACCGTTCCCGATTTAGTCTATTTAAAGTACAGCCCTGTGTGTGTGGACTATGCATTGCACCATCGTCGGAGTTCACAGCAGTGGATGGAACGGTGGCGTCACCCGTGACAAATACCAAAGTTTCACTGCAGAGTTTTATACAGGTAACCGCACCACTAGCATTGCCTGGAGAGTCCTATAAAAAGTCCTATATATACAATATATGATAGAATGGAGTCAATGGCATATATAAAATGCTAATCATAGCCTTTCTCCATTTTTGCCTTCTTTTAGCTCTTCTTCATCAGGGCACAGCTATGATCAGTGACTGTAACTTAGCTGAATGGCAGTCTAAGCGGCATAGTTAGTTTAAAAGACATCTGTTTCATCAGCTAGGTCCCCCATGCTTTACACTGCTGATCTATGAGTTCAGATTGCCTGCTCTGTGTTAATCACAAGCCCACAATGAAGTCAACTACTATTCGCATTGAGATGAACATTCATGGTTGGCCAAAAGATACAGTAGACCTCTCAAATAAATATTTCATGTTGCAGGGCCAATACTACTAATCTATAGCTGGTACACTCTGCTCCATTTCATTTGCTTGTTCAGACCTGCATGTGTAAGCAAATACATACAACTGTCATTATCAAGATGGTAGCTGATCTTCAATCTACAGTGTAGAGTGATGGATTGAACTGCACGAGTGCAGGGCCTTACTATCTCATTTATTATGGGGCTGTAATATCTAATAAGACATGGACACCAGACATTTGTTCATTGGCACACATCAGTTTATAAAGTCCTAGAACAAATTCTGAAACAATGACCACCCTTGTGACGTTTGGCGCAGTGCTAGCTAACATCTGTTATATTACAATTTTGGACTTGCGCTATAGAGAACAGAGAGCGGCATGTCTAGAAAGTTGAAGGGTAACAAAACTTCTACAAAACCTCTGACATGTTGTAGTGACATTACTGAAGTTTTGATCAGTGGGCGTCTTTGTGCTGTGACCCCGCCGATCGCTGAAATGAAGAGGAAGAAACGCTCGGTCGAATGCTGTTCTTCTTCGGCTGCTATCGGTGAGCAGCGTACAGATTCAAGGACTTTTAATTGAACCCATACATTCAGTGACGTAACTTGAAGCTCCCGGGCCCCGATGCAAAACTTGTAACAGGGCCCCCAACTATAATGCTTTACTCATAGTACTGGGATCCCTACATGGATAAGAGAGGCCTTATGGGCCCCCTAAGGCTCCTGGGCCCGGGTGCAACCGCATCCCCTGCATCCTCTATAGTTACGCCCCTGCATACACTGCTCTGAGCAGAGCCAACAAGAGCCAAATGGGCAATTGGTTGAGGTTTTAGCAATAGGTGGGAGTCTCAGCACTTGGGTCACCATCAGTCAAAACTTTTGACAGGTCAAAAGTTTTGTAAATTTTTAGTTACAGTTTAAATTAAATTAAATAGGCTGTCCAGTTTAGAAATACCGTCTTAGAATACCCTGTTAGGGAGTTGTGAATGCATTATGGGACCCCAATTCAGCATTCTGATCTTTTAGACACAGTGGAAGGCACTTTATCGCCAGCTCTGATGCATCTGAGCATCACAAGAATAGCCCATTCACTTCAACTATATAATGCTTTCTTTTTCCCTGTGGGTGTGCTGCAGGGGAGTTGGACACTTGTTGTTGAGTTCACCTACAGCTGATCGCTGGTCAACCAGTACTGGGATACACTGGGATCAGCTTGTTGCTTGGAGACCCTTGCAACTATAAGGAGTTCTACAAATAAACCATATAGAATATGTTCTAAAGGCGGAGGATTGACTGCAGAAAATTAGCAAGGAATTCCGTAGCGGCAAATCTACACTATTTTTTTTTAGTAGATTAGTGCGCAGACTTGCCACAGCAGATATGGACCCAAAATAAAAAAAAGTACTAACCTTCTTCTCACTCTCCTGAAGCATTTTGCCTTCTTCCAGGTTGGTTTTCTAGCCTCTAGCAATGATGTATCAAACCATGTGACTGCTGCAGCATGTAATTGGCGGCAGAGGTCGCATGTCTATATGACATGTCATAACTGAAGGCCAAGATATCGGCAACAGAGCAGGCACAATGGTTCAGAGAGAAGATCCAGAAAGTGAGTATAATATATTTCTTATTTTTATACACCTATTACGGGCTCCTGCACACTGGCAAGAGGGATATCGGGCTGTGGTTCACATCCCAATATTGCTCTCGCAAACCTCAGAAACCCCCGGATGGGAGGCATTTTCATCTGTGAGGGCTCCCTTCATCTCCGCCGCGGCTATCACAGCCGCAGCAGGAGATTGTGTGTTCTCCCATTGCTTTCAATGGGGCAGCAGCAGCGCTGGCCCCCTTGAAATCAATGGAAGAAGATAGCGATCCCCTGCTGCAGATGTGACAGTAGTGGCAGGGGATTTCTTTATCCCAAAAGGGAGTCACCTCATCACTGAACACTGTGACAGTGTAGTGCCCCGGGTCATACATTTCTCGCCCCCTCCATAATGTCATACATGTCATGTCTTATGTTGGTGCACTGTGCAAACCTGTGTAGTCATTTTTTTATGTATTGCACAGCTGCAGTATGTGATGGGTTAAGTGTTTGCAAAAGCCGGGGGATTGCCTGTAAATGTATCTATTTATGTCCTGTCACGTGGTATGAGTGAGGCTATAAATGTGAGTGTGTGAGAGCGGGAAAGAAGTCCATTCTTCAGAGATTCTTCTGGGTTCCTGAGGCTTCAGAGTGCCAGCCACATGGGGGTACCTTCAACCCTCATGTGGTGAAGAATGGAGGAAGAAGAGAGGTTTCCGGAGAGTGTGTGTTCCAGAGATGAGAAA
Organism: Eleutherodactylus coqui; assembly: GCF_035609145.1. Classification (NCBI taxonomy): domain Eukaryota; kingdom Metazoa; phylum Chordata; class Amphibia; order Anura; family Eleutherodactylidae; genus Eleutherodactylus; species Eleutherodactylus coqui. The sequence goes on along the minus strand of NC_089844.1, from coordinate 128,160,895 downwards.
GGAATGAGCTCCAATTGAAGAGAGAGAGAGAGCATGAGCAAGAAGCAGGTACCACTTCCAAGGCCTACTGCAGAGGTATTCCTTATTCATTTCTTTCCTATGCAGTCATCTTGAAGTCTGGGATCACCGTGTAGAGGTACACCCATTTATTTGTCATATCCGGCCATCCTAAAGTCTGGGATCACCGGGTGGAGGTACTCTCAAGTCTATCTAATACCTGCACTGCAAATCATTGTCATTTGTGCCTTGTATGCAAGAAGCTCTAGTAAAGTTTTGCCAGGCCCTGACCGTTCCCAGGGACCTGAGGTACGTTACTTATGTCTGCGGCTGCATTTATTGATTGCTGAGGGTCATACCGGTGGGTAATGGAATGGTGGTGTCACCCATAACATCTGTTATTGCTGTTTTCCAGTTTATTGGGCATCTCTATCCTAGGGGTGTCCGGACGAGGCCTAGTGCTGCCCTGGCCGAGCCTACCTTCGTCCCTCCGGGAGGGAGCGTGGTACGTGCCCTCCCAGCTCCTCAATGTATGCCCTGTGTCCGAGGTCACCCTATGGGACACTGCAACAGCACTGTCACAGTGTTCATTGATGAGGGGACTCCCTGCGGTGAGGATTTTCGGAGGGGAGGCTTGAAATATAAGCCCTACCCTGAAAATAATCCCTAGCTGCAGGAAAACAAATAAAAATAGTACATCACCTTAGAAGAGCTGTCATCTCCAGCGCATCTTCTTGCAGGTCCCCGGAACTCTTCTTCAGCCAATCAGAGGCAGCACTTTCATGAGGTGGGAATATTTCAATAAAGAAGAGTGCCAGGGATCTGCAAGAAGATGCACCGGAGATAACAGCGCTTCTAAGGTGATTTATTTAGTTATTTTTTTTATAGCTAGGGATTATTTTCAGGGTAGGACTTATATTTCAAGCCACCACCCCCCTGAAAATCCTCGCCACGGGGAGTCCCCTCATCACTGAACACTGTGACAGTGTAGTCACAGTGTTCAGTGATGAGGGGACTCCCCGCGGGGATGAAGGAATCCCCTGCCACAGCTGTCACAGCAGTGGCAGAGGATCGCGATCGTCTCCCATTGTCGCCGGCCCCTTTTGAGATCGCAAAAAGATAAGACATGCTGCGATTTTGTTTTCATGCTGCATCGCAAGCATTAAAACATCGCACATGGGAAGGGAGCCATTGGAAGCCATTGGTTTCCTCATTTTGCGATTTCTCGCAGCGCTGGGAAATTGTGCAATTTCATTGCCAGTGTGAAGGTACCCTGAGGGCTCATGCCCACGAATGTATCAGTAAACCACTGCAGGTCTCCCCACAGCATTTTACCAATATTTGTAAACAGTGGGTTTGCCGGCACTGCTCATGCCTGCGTATCACACGCTCACGGACATGCACAGTGTGACTTTTTTTTTTTAATTCCCCGCTCTGTTTCAGAGCAGGGATGCATATGAAAATGCTGCCCATAACTCATATTGCATATGGACAGCGTTTCATACGCAGCCTATACAAAAGTATAGGGCTCACGCTGAGTGGTGCGCAGAGATATAGAACATGCTGTGATCTATTTCTCATGTGTATTGCTACGCAGTGTCTACATGCATATGTGCATTGATCAATGAAAGTCCATTGACGTTCATTTACTCTATTCACCGCATATCAAGCGGCCGTGCAACGCACACGTAATACTCGGTGAAAACACAGTCGTGGACATGAGTCCTAACTGTGGATTTTGCTGTGGATCCGCGGGTAACCCACAGAAACAATTTGTATTTATTGCAGATTTTATGATTCTGTTGCAACAAATTTGTGACAAATCAGCAGCATAAATTGACATACGACAGAAGTCAAATTTGCACTGCAGGTCAAATTACACTGCATATTCTTTCTTTATGCAGCGTGTGGACAAGATTTCTGTAACTTTCATGCACTTTGCTGCTACTATATTAAACTGCAAATATGTAGCATATCCAACCTGTGTGCCCAATACTCCGCTCTTGGGATTCTGCATGTCTGTCCCTTTTCGCTGTCATTAAAGCTGAGTCATTTTCCTAATCAGTCTGTACTTAAAATCATTATCCATATGGCAGAGGCTGCATATCTATATTCTACATATTCACAGCTGATGCATTATAATTAGCACATTGGTCAGGGGATGTAATTAAATGTCACCTTCCCATTGATCTGGATGCAGCTGAATTGCTTTGAGCCAAACTGTAGGAAAGCTCCTACCTTTGCAGGATGATTTGCCAAGTTGGAACAACTTAACATAGGGAAAGATCAGTGTGTCATTCTCTGCGTTACGAAGTCTTTGGAGCGTCTTTGAGGTCCCTTGAAGCCGTTACACTTGCTTGGCACCTTTGGCAGGGGCTTTTATCAAAGAGCTGTCACCACCTTTCAGAAGACAGATAGTGCACATAATCAGAGTTCTGTTTTCATATCTGTCCGGGATCACTAGTAAAATAATCAGATTAGCAAAGTGTTGCTAGTGATTTAGGCGGCACACTTGGTGATTCAGCAATAGAGTAATTGTTACTGGTGATCTAGTGGTGAGCCAACATTTCCTTGTTCCCCTCATTACATCTGTGTTCCCAGACAGAGTACTCCCTAGGGTAAGGTGTGCAGAACAAGTAATGGAAATTATCAATGAAGAGCAATTAATGATGTTCATTAAGAAAGACTAGTTGGTAGTATTATTTGTAGTACCAGTGTTTCTGGTGGTGCAATACGCCACCTAAAATATAATATAGTGAATGACATCCTCACCTGTAACTCACTGAAGGACCTGTGATGATGGTGGGAGTTGGCCAAAATATTGAAGAACCTGTGATGACGTCACCGTTATATGATCAGGGTGTGGAGCTCAGAGCTCCAGTGATTCAGCTACTCGCTGAGGTGCAATCGTGGCTGAGATGAAAGACTTGTGATGACATCAGTGGCATGTGATCAGGGGCGGAGCATGTAACTTCTCACTCACGGACGGACAAGTGGTCATTAGTACTTTGATTATGTCGAAAGTTGGCCATGCTCATGTAAATGCTGTCCACTGATGACTACTTCACCCAACTCAACTGTAACGATGCCTACTGGGTAGCTCAAGCAAGGTGGCTGCCTCCATAATCATATACTACATTGCAAAATGCAGTTTAAGCAGATTACAAAAACTGAAAATGTATCAGTATCTGGTTTTAATTAGTAAAATGTAGGTGATAAATCAAAGTACTAATGACCACTTGTCTGTGAGTGACTGAGTGAGTGAGTTACATGCTCCACCCCTGATCACATGATGGTGACATCATCATAGGTCCTTCATCCCAGCCATGATTTCTGTATTACCAGAGCTTTGAGCTCCCCCCGATCACATGATGGTGACATCATCACAGGTCCTTTAATATTTAGACCAACCCCAACTGTCATCACAGGTCCTTCAATGAGTTGCATGTGATGAAGTCATTCACTATATTATATTATAAGTGGTGCATTGCGCCACCAGAAACACCGCAGGTACTATAAATAATACTAATAGCTAGTCTTTTTAAAGGAGTCGTTGTCTCACCAAAATCCCTTTCAGATTGCAGCCACCACAGTTATCACCTAACCTCCACTGGTCCTGGTCTACTGAAATCTATTGCCAGCCACTCATTTCCACTGCAGTGGTAGCAGCAGGGGAAATATACAAGGTCATTCAAAAAGAATGGTTCAAAGTAAAGCTGATTCCTTCATACATGAATAACATACAATAGCCAGAATGACAAAAGATAGAAGGACTCTTCAAGTTTTTAATGCACCTTACAAATGTTCGATGTGGGTGTTGTTGGTGACATGGCAGATGTCAAGTCCATAGTCTGGTTCTGCCGAGACACATCCCAGCATTATTGATTCCATTGCAGCAGAAATGTCTTTCTTTAGGTCATCTAGTGTCCCTAACGGCGCCCACATCGACCATCTGTAAGGTGCATTAGGAACTTGAAGAGTTCTAGCTTTTCATGTCATGCCTGGCTATTGAATGTCATGTATGAAGAAATCAGCTTTCCTTTTGAACCTTTCTTATTGAATCACCCTCTATTCCTACATGGCGACCATTCAGATGAATAGCTGTTCATATAATACTGGATGGCTTGATTCCGTCAAAGTGGCAGCCACTTTTACAGAGAGAGACTGTCCGTTCTAACTCATAGAGACCCAAGCAGGGGATAGACGTTCATATATCAGACACCTCGGTGTTGCTGAGAGCAAAGGATTAGACAATGATCACTGAAAACGAAATGTGAACCCTTCCTAAAACATGCCTTTTATTACCATGTACTAAAAGATCGGAGTAAGTACTTCGCTTCAATACCATAAACATAATTTTGGAGGTAAGCTAATATTACAAATGTACATAACACATAGGGTGATATTTACAACTGCCCTGAAAACAGAGACCCCAGTTTATAAATCTGGTCCGGTACAGACTAATCTCTCTAACTCTACTCTCTACAAGTTTGGCTTAGAGTTTGGTTAATAGCAAATAGTGGTAATCAGAAAACAACAACTGGTTGAAAAACTTTTAGGATACCGTTCCTCCATTATACAGGGTGGGCCACGGAAAAGTAGCCCGCCACCACACCGTTTTGAAAGCAGCCCGTTAAATGCAGCCTACTCCCCTGACAGTAGGAGATTTTGTCGCAAGGATAAGGGAGGTTATATTTTTGGAAAGTAGGATATATAAAAAAAGAAGCTGTATGACTAAATTTGAGGAAATTTGGGGAAAAAGCACATCGACTGTATGAATGACGCCTAAATCCTATTTTCTGTTGGCGATGGGGGAGATTATGATTTGTTTACATATAATTATGATTAATTGTATTGTTTGGATGGGGTAATGATATGTTCTATGTATATTATGCTTATGCATGTATAAATCTGCATCAATTATTAGGGATAAATGTATTCAAAAATATAATTTTAATAAAAATGATTTGACTTAAAAAAAAAAAAAAAAAGAAAATCTGTCTTTATTATTTATAGTAACCAATCACAGCACAGCTTTCATTTTACTTCAGCAGTATAGGTAATGAAAGCTGTGCTGTGATTGGTTGCTTTGGGCAAGAAAGACAGCTTTCATAAGAGTGCCGGGCTACTTTTCCATGGCCCTGTATATTTCAGGACACCTACTGTATATATCTTCTCATGGTATAATAGCTCACACACCCATATTACCATATAACACAGCGTTCTACTGCTGTGCGAGTCGGCGGTGAGCAGGCACATCATTGTGTAGGGCAGCAATTTTGCACGGCACATGACAGCGTATCTCACGCACACTGTCATGTGCAGTCTGACTTGTTTCTTTTTTTTTTAATTTCCCACTTTGTCACCTATGTATAAACACTGCACATATATAAGGTAATTAAGTATATACAGCATTTATTACACGCCCTTAGAGAACAATAGGGCTCTATCAGGCATAGTACGCAATAAGGGCTAATGCTCACGGACGGATTTCTGCTGCGTGTTATCCCGCAGCTATTAGGTTCAATAGAACCCAATAGTTCAATTTTCACGCTACGGAATTTCAGCGCGGAATTCTGCAGCGTGAAAGAAACCGCGACATGTTCCTATTGCCGCACGGACGGCTGGCTTCCATTGTCATGAAAGGGAAGCTGTCTGTCACGCGATACTTCCACTGTGAGCACATCGGAGGTATCGCGTGATTATGCGTCACCGCTGGCCGCGTCATCTCCCACTGCCAGCGGGTCATGCGCTGTACTGCGCATGCGCACGTCAGACAGGACTGGCACAGCGGATCCAGAGAGGTATGGGGTTTTTGGGAGGCGCTGTGTCGGAATCCAGTGTGATATTCCACTGGCGGAGTCTGACACTGCCGTGGGCATGAGGCCTAAGGGTGGCTCCACACTGGCGAGGGAATTGCACAATTTCCCAGTGCTGCGAGGCTGTGAGAAATCGTAAAATTATGAAGCCAATGGCTTCCAATGGCTCCATGCACATTTGCGATGTTTTAACACTTGCGATGCAGCGTTAAAAGCAAATTGCGGCATGTCCATTCTTTTTGCAATCTTGCCCATTGTTTCCAATGGGGCTGACGGCAGCAGCGCTGGCCCCACTGAAATCAATGGCTGAAGGTCGCCAGGTGACTCTCTGAAATGAGGATTTTCAGTTAGGGCTTGAAATATAACCCCCCCTTCCTTGAAAATAATAATAAATAACTGTAGAAAAAAAAAGAAGAATACATCCCCTTAGTAGCGCTGTCATGTCCCGCGCGTCTTCTTGCAGGTCCGGGCACTCTTCCTCTGCTTCCCTTCTGGCCGGGGATTGAAAATCCCCACTTCCTGAAAGCGCTGCCTCTGATTGGCATTGAATGACAGCTGAGCTCTGCTTCTGATTGGTTACAGCGCTCAGCCAATCAGAGGGAGCGCTTCAGGAGACGGGATTTTTCAATCCCCGGCCAGAAGAGCAGCAGAGGAGTAGTGTCGGGACCTGCACGAAGACGCGCCGGAGATGACAGTGCTACTAAGGCGATGTATTCTTTTTTTTCTACAGTTATTGATTATTTTTGGGGTAGGGCTTATATTTCAAGCCCCCCCCCCCCCCCCTCGTAGCGGAGACTCCCTTGCCACTGCTGTCACAATAGTGGCAAAGGATTGCGAGCATCTCCCATTAATTTCAATGGGGCTGGCGCTGCTGCTGCCGGCGCTATAGGAAGCAATGGGAAAAGACCACTATTTCCTGCCGTGGCTATTACAGCCACAGCAGGAGATTCCTTCAGCCCTGCTAGGATAGGAGGCTGTTTCCCTGTGGAAACGCCTCACATCCATGGCTTCAAGAAGGATTGCGAGAGCGATATCGGGGTATCAATCACATCCCGATATCGCTCTCACCAGTGTGCAGGAGCCCTTAAGCAGAACATGCTGCATCCTTTTTTACGCGCATATTATGCGAAATAAAAAAACGCTAGTGTGAGTCGGTCAATGAAAATCAATGTACTTTCGTTGACTCCATTCACTGCGTATTATGTGCAGGTACTTCGCGCACATAATACGCCATGAAATTACGCTCCTGTGAGACTGCCCTTAATTGCTTAGTAATTAACATTTTTTACTTTTACTTTTTTCATGACTTTCAGCTTTCGTGATGTAAAAATATGCCTACCTTGGCATTAAGCCATCGGAGAATCCTCAGGTATGTAATGGATGGCGGTAGTAGTGGAGACAGCAGCTAGAATTCTGTCAGTTGTGTTGATTGGCAGGCTGCATGGAAAGCAGCACCTGATTGGAGAGGTGCCACAGTAATACTTTTTCCATAATACAGACACACTTATGAATACCTTACTCAGAGGAAGAATGGTAACATCACTAAGCTCAAAGTAAACTTAACTACTCAGTCATTCAGAATATGGTGTTTAGGGCTAGATTAAATAAATAATTATTGCATACCATGTAACACCGAATATCCACTTTACTGGAGACCTCCTTTGGCACTTCAGCAATTCATTGTGGCATCCATCAGGTATCAGAGGACCAGGGTGTGCCAAGAAAACATTCCCCATACCATTTCTCCACCAGCCTGACCTGTTGGTACCTGACAGGAAGGGTTCATCAATTCATGCTGCTTGTGCCAAATTCTGACCTCTCATCAGCATGGTGCAACAGAAATCTGGATTCATCTGACCAGGTGATATTTTTCGACTGCTCAGTGATCCAATTTTTGCTCTCTTTTGTCAACTGAAGTCTTGTTTTTGTGTTTTTCCTAGACATCAATGGCACCGTAATGGGTCGTCTGCTGTTATAGCCAACCTTGCTAAGGAACAGCAAGTTGTGTAATCAGATACTTTAGTTGCAGCATCAGTATTGTATTTAGCTGTTATTTTCTTGACTTTCTATTGTCCCTTTGTTAGAATGATTCTTGACATTCTCATCAGACACCTTTTGTCAAACAGTTGTTTATATTTATTGGATTCCCTTTCAATGGATGTTTTTCCTCAATCACACCATCCTCGGTATACTCTCCACAACATTTCATGAGAAAACCCCACAATGTTGGCAGTGTTTGATATGCTGGCCCGGCTAGTCTAACACCGATGACCAGGCCTCAGATTGCTGGATTTTTCCTTTTAATGAGGATTCATGCTGAAACCGATCTGCAGAAAACTTTTCAGTGGTCTACCTTTCATGTAGGAAAGCTCTAATCATGAAAGGGCCAGTGTCTCTAATGAAGCAGCCATTCACTGAATGGTGCTGAGTAGAGATGAGCGAGCATACTCGTTAAGGGACAATACTCGAGCGAGTATCGTCCTTTTCGAGTACCTGCCTGCTCGTGAGAAAAGATTTGGGTGCTGGCGGGGGTGAGCGGTGGTTTGCGGGAGTGAGCAGCAGGGGGGGGGGGGGAGATCTCCACTCCGGCACCCGAATCTTTTCTGACGAGCAGGCAGGTACTCGAAAAGGACGATACTCACTCTAGTGCTGAGCATAGAATATCCACTTCTCATTTTATGACTTTGACACTTTTCGGGTTACATGACTATTACCAATACTGGAGACCACTCACAACTTGCTTCGTGAAAAGAAAATGGGTTTTTTTGTTACAAAAACAATAAAAGCTTGTAGAAGGCACAAATAATTCCATATAATTATGCAGAATAAGACTTTAAAATAAGACTGTTTCTTTGAACCCCTTAAGGAACGAGTACAGTAAAATTATGGCGCTTGGTCCTGGGCCTTAATCCCAGCCGATAGTGAAAATACGTAGTGAGATTAAAGCTCCTGCCCCCGCAATTTAGCAGGAGCAGATTGAGTCCTCGGCTATGACTGACTTAGAGGAGAAGTGGTTTTTAACAGCTTCTGCCTTCTTCTTTTGCAGGCTACATAGCGCTCAATTGGCACTATGTTGGGAAAATGGAATAATACCTCTGCAGCGCCACCTATCGGATGGCAGCATTCCTTCAAATCAATTTACGACTCTTCACCAAGTCTGTAAAACTATGATTGAGAATAGAAAACCGAGCAGTATTCCCAATCATTGTTTTACAGACTTGGCAAACAGTCGTACATTGATTTGAAGGAATGCTGCCATCCAATAGGTGGCACTGCAGAGGTATTATTCCATCTTCCTTATTTGCATAAATTACCCAGAGGAGTGTGCATTGCTGTATGTCTTCTCACTCACCTCTTAGGTGTTTTCACACCCCTTCTGGGTGCTCTCCTTGGGGAGAGACGATGCCCCCCCAACCCACTTACCCCCTAGGTGTCTCCACACACTTTCTGGGTGCTTTCCTTAAGGAAAGATGACACCCCTTTTAACCCATGTAGTGAAAAGAGAAAGTAAAAGTGTTGGTCCCACTATTCGCCACGGTGACCACATTATCACCAGGTGCCTCCTACCAAGGCAGAGCTGCAGAGTCCTAGAAGACCCTGATCAGCCCTGTTAATGACTACTGTCACTATAGGAGGATGTTTTTCCCTGTAACTGGGGCTTTTATGGATGCTACTCGAATGGATGACCCAGCTACAGTGGAAAAGTAATAAGTAAAAAAGACAATGTGAATGACCCCCAGAAGTGGGAGGCATAGATGTTAAAAAAGTAGGTACACAAATAAGTAAAAAAAAATTATAGAATAAAAAAAAAAAAAATAAAATAAAATTAAAGAAAAACCAAAAAAAAACCATATATATATATATATATATATATATATATATATATATATGTATAAAAAGAAAATGTCACACCGCTAACACCACCCATAGGTAAGATCCCTAAAAAGTGTCCGGTTCTCTAGGACCAAAACAGCCTGGCCCTTAGGTATGAGCAGGCGATGGGTACGGGAGGGGCACGTATACAGATATAAGTCTATATAGGCTTGGTGAAGCTATGAATCTACTTTGTAAATGGATATTTAATGGTTCGCTATTCATGAAGTATGGGTCAAGAGTCGGTATATGTTTGGAAGGTATAACATTCACATGATTAGCCAAGCCAAGCTAGCATGGTCTATAATCGGTTCCTTGTTCAACGAACGTCAAGTATGGGCGGGTGATACAAGACACCTATCATCTATCTATCCTATCTGATAAGATACTAAATTGTATGTTCTCCTCCTGGCCAGAAATCAGTCTGATTAGAAAAAAAAAGTATTGTTTAATGGAACATATAATGTACAAGCATTACTGATCTTCATGATATATTTCCCATGAGTGCTGTATAAAGTAGTTGCTGTGTTAAGGCTATTCTAGAATGTGGAGGCTTCACACCCATTGCACTTATTCAGCAGTACTGTCTGCACCGCTCTGCTATTTATATCTGGTACGAAGGGCCATCTGGGGAAAGCTAAAAGAGATTTAACTTCATTTATCAACTCTCTTCTATTTGCAATGCACTTTATTTCAACTGAATGAAAAATTAGAGTTCAAGGACTGTTCATATCGAATGTCTTGTAGAGCCTGTGTAGAAAGTAACATTGACAGATTTTATGAGCCATGATGCATTGAATTGCTGCAGTCACAAACTAGGAATACTACAGCTACAGGCCATTAACAGGGCACTTCACAGAGAGAACATGTTCTTGTGCGGGCAAAAGAGAAACAGCAAAAGGCACAAATCATAAAAAGGGAGAGATTTTAGATTAGATTTAACTTGATAGCAGTGGATACTAGTAATGGAGGCAGACCAATAGACCTCTACGAGACCCCACCATCTAGTTTCCAGTTGCCCACTGGTGCCTGCTTCTAATTCAGTCTGAACAAAGACGGAGACAGGCAGTCTGCCCATCACTGCTGTGGCCTGGTCAATAAGTAGAGCAGCTCAACTAATTACTCAGCTAAGGCTTGTGAATTTTGGAGCCCATCCTCCCAGTTCTGCGGCTTTGCCTCCTTCTTTTGCCAGTTGGCACTGCTTGCATATTCACAGCTCTTTCTTATTCTTGAGCTGCAGAAAAACAGAAGTAGTCACGGAGGGTACTGCATTTAGTGATTCACTGTGATGCCGAAAGTAGTCTTAAAAGTTTGTGGTTTTACCTCTTTTTTTAGGGTGGTGCGAAGAATTTTAACTCTACCAATTGGAAGACTCAATGATTTTCTATGCTTTCTTGGCCCCTACAAAAAAGCCTCTTATTCAGATTTGTATTGAAGATGCTATTGAAATGCATTGAAGATGCTATTGTCTCAACTAGCCAAACCACACATCGCCTAATGCTTAGTTCACATCTGCATTCAGGTTTACTTTTTCCTGTTCTGCAATGGGAGCAGGAAAACCGAAGGCTGGATTTGCTTTATAACAGAAATGAATGACACCAGTTGCACCTCCTTGATTTTTATTAGGTCCGTCTAGCTTCTAACATGTCCTCCCCCATTTTCCCAGATAAAATAGCACAGCCCGCAGGGATTTTGGAAGGGATATATGTTGGAGGTGATGCAGATGTGAACAGAGCCTAATGTATACAGTTGTAGGCACCAATAAAGATAGGGATGAAGTGGAGTAGGTTCAGAGGTTGGCAACCATAGCAAAGGTGAACTGCAGTATCCAAAAATATTATCAGATTTACCATACAATTACAATCGGCCCTTTGAAGACAACCATAAGGCTGATGTTGCCCTCAGTAAAAATGAGCTTGACACCCCTGGTCTAGAGGAAAGAAAGTTTCATGATAGGAGGAGATAATTAACTGCAAGAGCGGTGAGGAGACAAATTATTTACATGACTTGTAAAAGATCCAAGTTGTTTCGATTTGTCTTATTGGAGATCATGCCCAACAAATCTAGTGGACTTTTTAAGTGAGTGAAGGCTTCAGAAAGTTAGTTTCTTGAAGTCTAAAGGCCCATTTACACTAAAAGATAATCTTTCAAACGACTGAAAGATTGCAAAATTTTGTGATCTATTTGCATAAAGTGTTATTGGCCATTAATGGCCATTAACACTTTATCATCTTCATTTGCATGTAAAAGAGCCTCCATGAGCTGTTTGCAGAGCCCAGTGTGGGATCAATCACATGCCTAGCTTTGCAAACAGCTGCATTGTTCTCTTCAAGACTTCCAGCAGATTGCAATGTTATCTGCCACCTCCCATGGAGATAACAGTGTGTGGTCTTTTGAGAGATATTTTATCTCTCACTAGCTGAATGATGGATTTTAAGTTCATCTTAAAATCACCATTCAAGCGAAAACTGCACGATGCCCGTATTTACATGTAACGATTATCGCTCATTTTTGGTCGTTTGAATGAATTTTGAGTGCTAATTGTAACGTGTAATTGGGCCTTTACATATTAGATGTAGATAATCAAAACCTGCCGATTTTGGTGGGACTGACCAATTATCTAATGTCTAAAGGGGCCTCCCGATTTCCCCTCAACAGGATGTTCGGGGAGATAAGACTTCGATCTCTACTGCCTGATCCTATTGTTCTTGGGAGATAAGCTGGTGTAAAAAGAATCTGTTAGAGGCTTTCTCCCCTCTCTACATTCAGAACATGCGCAAACATATATATGCGTGTGTGGGGGTCAGTCGGACATGATAGCCATCGGCCGAGTGAGTGTTCAGCCGGCATCTAAAATGTATGGGCAGCCAATTACTATTCATATGGAATCTAGCAAAAAAAACATGCCGTACAATCAGAGGCATATCTAAGTGTAGTAAACAGAATTCTTACGGCCATGTGCACTGTCTTGGGTTAGTGGTTTTATAGTTGACCTTTTTCCAAAAACCACTCGTCAGCAGGTAGTTTTGGAACTCGGCTCCATTCACTTCAATGGAGCTGAGCTGCAAAACCAGACACAACCTATAAACAGGTGTGGCACTGGTTCTAGATGAAAGCCGCAATGTATTTCTAATTCTGCACAATAACTTTAACTAGCTATCTTGATTTTGCGAAGTGTTATTGTGTATCAGTCGGCGTTATATCAACTATTGTATCTGCTTTGCTTTTGCAGGGCAAATTCACAATGCCCATTCCTATCTGATATAATTCAGTTTGGCTCCCCCTATAGGGAAACCCCTCTTATTTCACACATAGCGAGGGAAGAGGACTTATGTGGTTGAGTTCAGCTCCGCTCATATGGCCACAACAGGAACAGGGGTTTTCGGTCAGCTGAGGTGCAGGATATCTGATCTAGCAGATCCAGACTGGAATTTCCTTACTGGATGAAACGGTAGAGGCCAAGCTGAATTGTCAAATTCATTACTCAACTTAAAATAGTCCTAAATTAATCATTAGAAAGGAATTTTCGTTGATGAGATCCGAAAAACATCAGCAAGAATTAAGACAGATATGATATTTTAGCTTGTGTGTAGCGTCATCTTAAAGTATGTATATAATTTAGTTCTAACGGGAGGTCATATAGTCAGGAGTTGGGTAGATTTGTAAATTGGGGAAGGTCAGGAAATAATTGTACAAAACCTCTGCTTGTCAGAATGCAGCCAATACTTCTTAACTGGTGACATCATTTGAATGGGTTGAACAGTTGTAAACTATTGATGATCTATCTTTAGAATAGGCCATTAATAGTAGATTGGTAGAGGTCTGTCGCCTCAGATCCCCACAGATCAGCTGTTTGCCAGATTGGTTGACTCATGTATTGAGCTGATTTCTGCAGGGAGCAGAAAGCTCTATTCTCAAGCCAGTGGCCAGGCTTGGTATTACAGGTAAAGTTCCTATTCACTTCAAAACCTGTAATACCAAGCCTGGCCATTGCAGTAAGAACAGAGCTGTCTGCTTCTTGCAGAAATCAGCTCAGTTTACAAGCACACCGGCTTGGGGAACAGCTGAACGGCAGTGGTCACAGGTGGCAGCCCCCCCTGATCTACTATTGATGTCCTACTATCCTGCAAAGAGGCCATCAATAGTTTACAACTGGACAACCCCTTTAATCCATTAAGGGCATGGCATATTTTGAGCTTAAGGAGATTTTGGTGGGGAATTTTCATCTCTATTTCTCAAAAACCATACCTTTTTTTATTTTTTTGTTGACATGGCCATATGAGGGCTTGCTTTTTACGTGACAAGGCGTAGTGTTTATTGGTACAATTTTTGGGGTACATATAACACATTCTTAAACTTCTGTTACATTTTTTGGAAGGAAAGGGAGAAAAAAAACACCTCAACTCTGCCATTGTTTTTTTTTTTTTTTTTACAACATTAATCATGCAGCATAAGGGCTTATTCACACGGGCGTATATTGGACGCGTTTTCACGCCTGACCGATATACGTTGCCCCTATGATGTATTGGCTTGCAATGCATCAGTGCACAGGGTGCGGCAGCTGCATAGATTCCTATGGGAGCCTATGCTAGCTGCCGGAGAAGGGAGGTGGGAGGAAGTTTAGCAGCATGACTACTAAACTCCCTCCCCCTTCTCCTCTCCTCCCCAACCCTTCCCGCTGTTTGCAATGAGAGGAGCGGGGGCGGAGTTAAGCTCCACCCCCTCATATTGCTGGCTGTGGACAACGGGCGGGGAGGGAGCTTAGCTCCACAACCATCCCATCCCCTCCCATTGCAAATGGCTGGAGGGGAGGAGAGAGGAGGTGAGAGGGGGAGGGGGAATGTCTCCCCAGGCCCCATGGCATTGCGGCCTCAGCGTATATGCGCTGGGCCCTTTGCCATGCAGGCATTTTTACGGCAGCGGCAGGCGCACGTAAAATGTCTCTGGCCGTGTAAATAGGCTGCAAGTGATACATTTTTTTTATGTCTTAGTATGATTACGACAATATCATTATTATATTTTTTTTACGCTTTTTTACACAGTAAAGAACCATTTTTTAGAAATTATTTTTTTATTAATTGATTACTTTTCAGAGGCAAAATGAAAAAAAAAACAGTTTTTTGTTTTTTTTTCAGGATTAATAATATGTGTTCAATTTATTTTACAGATCATTACAGATGCGGCAAAACCAAACGTGCATTTAAAAAAATAAATAAATTTAAAGAGGAGAAAGCAGGCCAAAAATGACTTCTTACTACATATTTTTTACATGCTCTTTTTCTCAGTATTTTTAATTATTTTTTTTACACATCGTTTATGTCCCTGCAGAACTTGAACCCATGATCATATAATCGCTATGATAATACACTGCAGTACGTCTGTACTGCATTGTAGTATCGCTACTACTAGAGATCAGATCTGAGTGACAGCACGCTCCCTCTGTGAACCTTTTATATGCCACAATCAACATTGCAGCTTGTAAGGGGTTAACAGCGGGGATTTGTGTACTCACTGATTTTCATTGGTGCAGTGGGAGGCCAGCTGTCAGTCACAGCTGGCTTCTGCTGCAGATGGCACAGGCCCAGCTTCTAAGCCTGTGCCATGCACAGGATGTAAGTTTACATTCTATTGCCTTAAGTATCAGGCAGTCAGGCTGTAAACTTACATCATTCTTTTAGCAAATACATTTATTCCCCATAATATAACAATTGTGGAGCAGCTTTTCTTAGACCTATATGTTGTGTCGTTCTGGTTATTACTCCTAGATAGAGATGAGCGAGTGTACTCGCTAAGGCAAACTACTCGAGCGAGTAGTGCCTTATGCGAGTACCTGCCCACTCGTCTCAAAAGATTCGGGGGCCGGCGGGGGGCGGGGAGCGGCGGGGAAGAGCAGGGAGGAACGGGGGGGGGGGGGGGGGGGGAGATCTCTCTCTCACTCTCTACCCCCGCTCCCCCCTGCTCACTCCCGCAAAGAAAACACGCAAAAAGGTCCAAACATGCAGTGAGTACTCATGAAAATTCTGCGTATTGCATGGTTTAAAACTGCATATGCCCGTGTGAATAAACCCTAAATGTAACTACTTCTTAACATGGCTGTGGAACTCTATGCACTATGATGGGGTTTCTCCCCTTCCACCTTTTTAGCACCGAGTTTCCTACCTTGGCTGGTGGGTAGGGCTGTCAGAGCTGTGCCACCACCTGTGAGTTACTGAACAGAGCGGTGTAGAGGTGTGCATTGGATTACAGAATCCAAGATGGCACCTGCTCCTTGCTGCTGGCACCACTCCCTCAGCCAAGCGCTGGCTGTGTCTTTTGGGGAAAGTGGAGAGCTATCCTTCTGCTTCGGACTTCGTCGGGGGCCACCTAAAATGATGCAGTGGGCTAAATTCAACCTGCAAGCCTTGAGTTTGACACGGGCCAAGGTATCATCATAGCTGGAATTGCAACCCTTGTCGGGAAGTGTTCTGCCAACAACTATGATTTTTTGTGCTGTTTGGTGATGAGATCACCCAACGAACCAGTGTTTGCTCATACATTGGGTGATCAGTGGCACATTCAGACAGGACAATTTTCGGACAATAGAACATTAATACGAATGTTCTTGCTCAATATACGGCCTGTGTAAAAGGCCCTTTAGACACCAGCAACAGATTACTGGTAGCATTGGTTACCTGAGGCTTATCCAACGCTACTACATTATAAACCATTGTAGACACCACCTCATTAGAATTGCATGTGGGCATCCTTACAGGTCGCTGTACAGTACCCCCTCCCCATTTTTACTTAGGCATTCACAGTTTGGCCCCAATAAGAAGAGATACAGAATGTCAATCTATGAAGATCATATTGCATGTTTGCATATAGTGCCTTGTTAAAAACAGAATTACTTTGGATTGCGGCACCGTGAGATAAAATTCAGGGGTGAATGTCCTTAAATTGCCCCTAATACTATATTTGCATATGGATACTGAATGTATCAAAGGTTATAAATGCATTGTGGGTAGAACTCTTCATTTACATTTGGGAGACAGCTTCTTACTGTAACCCTGCTGCAGATTGGGAACTATTAATATAGTATATGAAAGAACAGACCAGCTTAGATATACTTGGAATGGAGCCGAAGTGACCTCAGGAATCAGTCAACCAAACCTTAGGCCATTTACCCCTTCATGTCTAGAACATGTCTAGAAATAAAGGTGTATAAGTATCACTTCTATACACTATTTTTATTTATTGGATGTCTGTAACACTAATTTGTAGTCCTTTTAGTCCCCATGTCCACGGAAGGATTTGATTTGCGGAATCCATGCGGGGAACCCTCGTGGGAGATACGCAAATCAAGACACCCATAGAGAAGCATGGGCATCCTTGAATTAATTAAAGCATGCGGATTTCATTTGCGGATCTTTTGGTCCAGAAAACAAATCGCAACATGCTCCATTTTTCTGCGGATCCCGCACTGACGGCTTCCATTGAAGTCAATGGAAGCTGTCCAATCTGCGGCACACCCACAGCTGACACTGCAGACGTGCCACAGATCCGCGAGAAAGCAGGGGATTAAAAAAAAACAGTACTGCACATGTGCATGACGTGCCAGCAAGAACGCCGGCACGCATCTGCCATGCAGAAGAAAGAAGATCCGTCCGGGACACAGAAGACCCGCACCGCAGGTAAGAAAATGTCCATGGCCGCGGGCAGGGTAGAATCCCGCTGTGGGGTCCTCAGGTGGAATCCGACCTGCCCGTGGACATGAGGCCTTATACAAGGAATATTCCTATATACAGGGGTGTGCTTTGGAGCCTGAGGGGACCCAAAACGTCCATACGTCATATGAGGGGATCTGTAAAAATAATGATCTGTGATAGTTGGGGGCCCTGTTACAGATTTTGAGTTGGAACTCAGAAGTTATGTTATACCTCTGCCTATATATACACAAACTGCTTATTCATGCAGTCACAGGTATACAGAATAGCAATGATGGTGCAGTCTAATGGTATTTTAACATATTGGAGTCCACATAGGATTGTTCCATGTGGATTTCGCCTTTAAGACAGGTGTTATGGTATGTCAACTGCAATCAGTGAGTGGAATCGGGGTGCTGTCTCTACATCAGCCTGGTGGTCTCTTGTTATTGCAGAAGTTCCCTTAGGAGTTGTCTGTCGGGAATTCCTCAGTGTTTTATGTTCCCTTCTTCTCTTCTTTGCTTCAATATCTCCTGCGGTGTATTGACTGATTGGTCTACAGGGAGGTGTTTCCCCTAGTCAGCCAATCAGCAATAACAGATGTGTATTTATTATTGCTCCACCCTCTCAAGGGCACTGGTAATTCTGCTCTGTGCATGCATGCTGTTCAGATGTTTGTCTGGTGTTGTCTATGTTTAGTTTAAGTCCTCTCTTGTTTCAGCCATCCTTCCCATGATAATCAGATGCCAAAGTTCTGTCTTGTTTGTTTCACCCATCCATTGGTGATCGGATGCTTGAGTCTAGTTCTACCTTGTTTTCCCAGTCTGATGCTGGTAGGACATCTGAGGTATATATCCTGTATGATTCCTCTCTGTCCCTTGGTGTGTGGACACCTACATCCCTACTATTCATTGGTGTGCGGACACTTGAATCCTCTTAATTTGTTGGTGTGAGGATGCCTGAATCCTTTCCATTTGTTAGTGTGCGGATGCCTGAACCATGCCCTGTGTGATATGTCTGGAGGCTGTAGACTCCTGTATGTTATGTGCTTTTTCCTAGCCCTCTTGGCATTTCCATCTCCTTTATGTCCTTCTCTATCCTCCTTTAAGGGGCAGGCTAGCTCCCCGAGGTTCGAGATGTGCGGCCATTCTTATGAGGACGATTGCCTTGCTTTTAGCCAGGTTTTGCCAAGCAGTACTTGGTTATGGAGAGAGTTCCCTCTTCTGTGTTTTATATTTCCATTGTAGTGTGATAAAATCCGTGGATTTATTGGTCCATTATAGACATTATCACATCATAGTTCGACGTGTTGTAGACGTGATGTCAGTATAAACTAGACTAAGTTATGGTGCTGTTAGGGGGGTTACGGGGAACCAGGGGATGTATTATTTGAACTCACCTGCTCCCTGGATCCAGCGCTGTCACCCTCTAAAGCCAGCGTGCAACACTACAATCGGACTCTTTTCAGAGTCCATGCACACTCTTTTCCATAGACTTGTATAGGAGAGCACACACAGGACTCTGAAAAGAGTCAGATTTTCATGCTGAGTGCCGACTTCAGAGGGTGACAGCGCTGGATTGCGGGTGCAGATGAGTATAAAAAATACACACCGCCCCCTGGCTCCTTGTCATCTCCCTCAACAGCACCATAACTTAGATTAGTTTTTAGTGCTGTGGGGACATCACAGGTTCCCTTTAAAATCAGCATTTGAAATGCCAGTCTTAATATGTTTACCCCTACATTTTATGCTGTTACATATGGTTGGTTCGGGTGTAGTGATACAAAATTGTTGCATGTTCGTGCATCCCTGGGTAGGAGACTACTGAATTATCAGCCATGGGTGTTTGGTGCCAGTAAGGGAGCCAACAAGCCATTTTGCCTTGCTCAAGATAGGGCTTCTTCACAAAAATCTGTATGCGCAAAAAAAGTACTATTAACAGGCGAGAATCCCGCTAATGAAATCATTGAAATAGTGATTATCAAAGCCGCATAATGGGACTAAATCACGCCTATCTGAAGAAGTCCTAAAGTAATATTGTTAACCCTTTCCAATCAAATTTGTATTCTGGTTTTCCTAGGGGGCTTACTCTTTTTCTGCCATTATACAACGGCGCTATATGCTGGCTAAATTTATATGAAGTTCATTAACTATATTCTTTCCCTCCTATCTGCATTAGTGGCAATAGAGGAGGCGTGGTTTAACTTTCCCACCAATTGTTCGATTTAGCGCTTGCTCCGCCGTGGAGCTGGCTGAGCCTTGCCTGCTGTAAGTGTTGGCAGGTCTAGTGCGCACATTTATGCGCTCCATTGCCCAGAACCATGGGGGCGCATGCTTTAGCATTCCAAGTGGCATTTAAACATGTGCTCCAATGACTGGAAATGTAGTCATGCCGATGTTAACCCTTTTCAATCCAATTTGTATCCCGGTTTTCCTAGGGGGCTTACTCTTTTTCTGCTGTAATACAACGGCGCTATCTGCTGGCTAAAGCCAGTACTGCATGAGGTGTCACGTTGGATAGGCTCTGACAGCAGAGAGGCTGGCAATATACAGTAAGAGAACCCCGATGGATGTCTTTCAACATTGGAACTGTACAACCTTAAATCATAATGTCTTCAGAGGTCAGACAGTGGATTGGAAAGGGTTAAATTCCGATTCTGATCATTAACTTTTTGCCACCATTAACAGCATAAAATAGTTATTTTATTTATCCAAATGGATACAAACTTGTGTTTGCATGGTAATAGTCTACAAACAAACCCTGTGCAGTCTAATCATGCAGTCATATTGACATTCATCTTTCCCTTACTACTTGCTAATTTACATAAATGTATGTTAGTATGGTGTAAATACAAATGTGAGCATGACATCAGGATCAAACATCATAAAGTTTGTTTGTAGTCTGTTACCATGGAAACACTTTTTTTTCTGTTAAGACTAGTTGCAAAGTTGCTTCGTTCTTCATTTTAAATCAATTGGAACAATAATCTTCTGCATTCGTTAGCACCACAGTTGGCAGCAGGAGCATGGAAATATAAAGCTGAGCATTTTCTGAATGAAAGTTTTTTTCACTGATTTCGTAGTACTTTTTGGTAACCGGTGTAGCAGAATAATGACGTCGGCTCATGTTCACCGCAGACTGCGCATTTCCCAAGACACAGAAGCGATTAGCGTTTATTTTAGATAACATGTATGTTAATATCATTATGCAGTCATTTGTGGCTTTGGGTCTTATTCAAGTGGGTGACACCCGTATTATCTCCTTGACACTCTAAAAGCCGAAGAGCTTGTGTCACAAGTAGATTAGAACACAAATTGCTATAGCTTTTAGTAATGCACAATCATAGACAAACACAGCAGAGCAGATTTACCTTAGAAAATTCAACAGTTTTCTGACACTTTCGGAGACTTTGTTTACAGCATCCGAAAAAGGGCTTGGCTTCATTGTAAAGGGGGCGTAGCCCAAATATGGCATCACGTTCTACATTTTTTATGCAAAATTTAGCATAAACTAAGCCAACTAATCGTTGATATAAAGTTAGACTAGAGAGCCTATAGAAACGCCAGAGTTATCCTCCAGTATGAGGCACTGTGATAAAACGGGCGCATTTTAAGACTGTCTCGCCAAGTTTGCCATAGCATTTAGACAGTTAATCTAATAGTAAATGAAACTAATAATACGCAAAAAGTCAATGGGCCCATTTATTATGCTCTGAAGAACAGAATTCTGGCATCCAAAAATTTGCTCTTTTGGCACACATGTCAAAACTGAGTTTTTGGCCATTTACGCTGCGCTCCGACACTTTTTAAAAAAAAGTGAGTAGGGCCCAGCTTTAATGTAAGACCCATTACATTGAGGGCTTATTCCGACATGCGTATATCAGCCGTGTTTTCACGCTGTCTTTCTTTGCGGGCCAGCCGGGAGTAGTGCACTGAGCTCCCGCCCGATCTCCGCCCCTCGCCCCTGTTTGCAATGGGAGGGGTGGGACAGAGTGGAGCTAAGTTCACCCCATCCCGCCCCTCCCATTGCAAATAGTGGCGAGGGTCGGTGAGGGGGCGGAAGCTCAGTGCCATTCTCCCTGCCCGGCCTGCCTCCTTCCCCTGCAGAGAAAGACAGCGTGAAAATCCGGCCGATATACGCACGTCGGAAAAAGCCCTTACTATTAGCTACACCAGAAGCTGGCAGAGATTATTTCAAAAACCTGCTCCAGCTCGGAGCTGGTGTAGGTAGTTATCTGGCACATGGCAGTGCCGCCAGATGAGACAAATGTATTAAGAAGCTTACGCCTCTTAATATATTTGTCGCTTATAGCGAAGTACAGGGTTTGCGTTGACCGGCGTGTGAAATGCTTGTCTAAGTAAATAGCCTCCATGTCTTTTACTGAGCACATTGAGGAAACATTCATAGTACAGGGAGAAAAAAATGAATGAGCCTTTGAATTTAATAACCCGTAGATTCCCCTTTCGCAGCAAGCACCTTAAACAACAGTTTAAGATTTTCACAGCACTGAGAAGGATTTCTGGACCATTTCTATCTGCAAATGTGTTTCAGTTCATCAATATTTCTGGTATGCCTTGCATGCACATCCCGCTTCACGTCATGCCACAGCATCTCGATATGGTTAGGCTCAGGACTCGGCCATTCCAAAACACACGTTGTCTTCTTTTCAGACATTCTTTAGTTGATTTACTTGTTGTGTCCATTGGGTTATTGTCTCTTTGCATCACTCAACGTCTCTTCGGCTTGAGGTCATGGACTGCTGTCCCTACATACTGCTTTAAAATATTTTGATCCACCTTAGATTTCATTGTTCCCCCATTGATTGCAGTGTGTCAAAGCCAATTGGCAGCATAGCAGCTCCAAGCCATGATGCTGCCTCCACCACGTGTCACAGTTGGGATGGAGAAAGTAGTACAGAACCAAACTTAATAGAAGATACACCCCCCCGGTAGAACCTGGAGGTGCATGGCACTGCTGGAGTAGAACATGGAAGCAGGATTAGTTAAAGAAGATGCTTTATTGATCACACATTTTAGCATTTGATAGATGCCGTTATCAGGTGGCCCACTTACCTTTTCTTGCATAGATAGGAATCTAGGTAGATAGATAAGCATGCAACAAGAATGGCATTCAGTAAATACCAAATATACAGTATGCTAGTTTATCTACTTAACCTTCTGAAGCAGATAACAATGTATATGTTATATGTTACAGCTTTAAGACCTAGTCTCTGTCACAATAACCTTTGGGGAAGCCCTCATTAGGACACCCCAACAGCCTTGGCCAAGACACAACTCTGCTGCATCCTTGGCCTTTCATTTAATCCACTGTGTTTCACATAGACTGTCAGATTGTTACCGGTCCCAGTAGGTCACAAAGTTGGCATTTTAATGTCTTCAGCCTAAGCGTGAATTTCAGCAGCATATAAATTGAAAGGCAATTCTGTTTTATTATTCCGTGATCCTGTATTTTTTGGCTCTTGACTTGGAGTATTACGTTACCACATCCACTGGACACATTTTCTGGACTCTTTTCCTATAGAGTATTAATAACACTGGAATATAGATAAATCAAACAGAAATGTGCTCTAAAGAGGCTTGTATTAACCACTTCAGCTCAAGAGCCTGATAAATTGGGATTACATAACGTCATTTCAAGTTGATCAGAAAGAAGATGTTTCAGGATAAACAGGAACTTTGTTGTCAGCACTCTTCATGAATCAGGGGAACTCCAAATTGCTCCTTTGTACTTGACCAGTTGCTCCTTTGTACTTGACCGGTTGTTCAACTTTATTTTTAAAGTGTGGTCTGTGGAGCAAAGAATTTCAGGACAGTACCAGTACCTTCAGCAGGCTTAAAGCGCTCACTGCTAAGACCCCACCGATCTCAAGAGCGGGACGCAGAAGAATTAACCCCCGTTCTGCCTGTCAATGCGGGGGTCAATTCTTCCCCCACAGTGAAGGGAGATCTGGCCAAGCATGTAGGGTCAGCGCTCTATTAATTTCAAAGAGACTGATGGAAATACTCAAGCGGGTGCCTCATTGAGAGTGAATGGAGCTCCGGAGCGCTTGCATGATCAGCACTTCATTCACTCACTTCAGTAACCCTGCAGTGAGGAGAACAGGGCACATGAGAGCCCCGATTTCAAGATTGATGGAGGTCTCAGTAGTAAAACCCCCACCGATCAGCAAGTTATCCTATTGACTTTCTGTTATGGAATCTGTTGGCGCTATATAAATGAAACAGTTTGAGGAAAAGGCACCGCAAATAAATGAAATTTACTAACACAACTCAGTGTTTTGTTTCCCACCATAGGAAAGTATTCATTACTTAAAGCTACGTTTTCAACAGAAATTTACACTAGAGATGGGCGAGCATACTCGCTAAGGACAATTACTCAATCGAGCATTGTCCTTAGCGAGTACCTGCCCGCTCGGAAGAAAAGGTTCGGGTGCCGGTGCGGGTGAGAGGTGAGTTGCGGCAGTGAGCAGAGGGGAGCAGGGGGAAGAGAGGGAGAGAGAGATATCCCTCCGTTCCTCCCCACTCTCCCCTGCCTCTCCCTGCCCGCCGCCGGCAGCTGAATGTTTTCGTCCGAGCGGGCAGGTACTCGCTAAGGGCAATGCTCGATCGAGTAATTGCCCTTAGCGAGTATGCTCGCTCATCTCTAGCGAGCACACTCGGTAAAGGCAGGTACTCGAGCAAGCATCGCTCTTCTCGAGTATCTGCATACTCGTCTGAGCAAATGCGGGGGGGGGGGGGGGCAGGGGTGAGAGTGAGAGAGATTATTTTTCTATCTTTTGGAAACAATTTACGAAAGCTTGATTGTAATTTTCTTTCAAGATCAAATAAATATTATTTTGGTCCGTTGTCGCAGGGCCCCATAAGCCGGTGTCTACTTTGCCTATTCGGTAATCTAACACTGCTTCTGAGATGGACCTTCATGTCTAGTCAGAGAGTGATCACATTTTGTTTTTTGCATTTGCGCTTTCTATCTTCAATATATTTGCCCTTGCTTGAGGTAAATATTAATTTGACCTGTTAGGATAGTGGAAAGTATGAAAATGGCCTTACTCAAATTACTGCAGTTAGCTTATTATTTTTAGATACCGGCATTATATTACTGTTTTGTGTTTTACTTTAGTGCAATGTTACTTAATTACTTGAAATAGAGACATTTGGGAAGTGCAAATTGAAAAAACAAACACTTGTTTCACATCCCCCCCCTACACTCCGTATTATATCAAAGGGAATCTTTCACCTACTTCTAGCCCTATAAGCTGATCTGCAGTGCATGGAGCGCTACTGCTAAGTAGTCCGCCCAATTATAGAATTAGAACAGGTGGACTACTTAATGCGCTCACTCTAGGGGAGGTAAGTATAATACAGCCCCGGACTCCACGGGTCACCTACTTTCAGCCAATGAACTTAGCTTATAAGGCTAAAAGTAGGTGACAGAATCTCTTTAAGTATTTGGAGAGACTGGGCTTCCAGTGACAATGATGCTACAACTATTTTGAAATAAGATAACCCTTCCCACGTGCTTCTCTCACAGTATATGTTTTGTTAGAGCGTCATGAAATCCAGTCTGCCAGATGAGTTGTAAATCAGATTGCAAAGTATTGTCAGAGATTGTTCTGTACAGCTAAACCCCCCATACTATGTATAGTGCTGAGCCGTGCAGCCTAGCCTACTGCAATACTAAGACTGACTAATGAAACACAACCCATGGGTGACAAGAGTAAAACACATCAAGCTAAAGGAGAGACGCTGTTTCACATTTGACTTTTCTATTTTTAATTCTCTCTTTCTACCGCATCCCCTTTTTTCCTCAAGGGGTGTATACCGTGTTGGTTGAATCAGACCATATTGATGATATGCACTGTCTCTTCAATTTTAAGGACAATTACAAATACATTTAAAATGGACATGTACAGTGGCTGTGGACATGGAGGGTGCAGAACACAGCACTGCATATTTCAGTATATTCCATTGTTTGGATAGTAGTACCTTTTTTTTAAAGCCTTTGCTTTAACATTTTTATTTTAGACATGGTTGGCCCAGACTTGTGTCTGCCAGGAGGCTGCCATGGCTGAATAGTAAGGGACCTCTCGCATTGGGACAAAATGATGCAGCCGGAAGCAGCCAAATCCACAGCTGCGGAATTCCACACCAAAATCTGCAAAGGTCCCTAAAAAAAACTAAGTTAGCCTGCACATCTAACCCACATGTAGTATAGAAGCAGGTCCACTCTGCTGTGGCCGCAATGCAAAAGCAGACAAATACAACTGCAGCACTCTGCAAGTGCTAAAACGTATGCAAATATTCAATGTATTGAAAAACTAATACACATTTTCATGTTTGCATGCATGTACACTCTTTGTCAAAAGAAATTGTAGTGGCCCAGTATATCCATTTCTGGCCCCCTCCATAATGTCATACATGTCATGTCTTTTGCAGGTGCGCTGTGCAAATTGTCTAGTCATTCTGTTATGTGTATTGCACAGCTGCAGCAACTTAGGAGTTAAAGGGGTTGTCCCGCGAAAGCAAGTGGGTCTATACACTTCTGTATGGCCATATTAATGCACTTTGTAATGTACATTGTGCATTAATTATGAGCCATACAGAAGTTATAAGAAGTTTTTCACTTACCTGCTCCGTTGCTAGCGTCCTCGTTTCCATGGAGCCGTCTAATTTTCAGCGTCTAAGCTCCAAATTAGATGCGCTTGCGCAGTCCGGGTCTTCTTCTTTTCTCAATGGGGCCGCTCGTGCCGGAGATCAGCTCCGTGTAGCTCCGCCCCGTCACGTGTCGATTCCAGCCAATCAGGAGGCTGGAATCGGCAATGGACCGCACAGAAGCCCTGCGGTCCACCGAGGGAGAAGATCCCGGCGGCCATCTTCAACCGGTAAGTAAGAAGTCACCGGAGCACGGGGATTCAGGTAAGCGCTGTGCGGTTTTTTTTTTAAGTCCCTGCATCGGGGTTGTCTCGCGCCGAACGGGGGGGGGGGGGAGGGGTGGGGGTTGAAAAAAAAAAAAAAAAAGGTTCGGCGCGGGACAACCCCTTTAAATGGTTGCATGAGCCTGGGAGATGCCTGCAATGTATCAGTTATGTCCTGTCACGTGATCCATGTTGTCTGTAATTATGAGTGCTTTGGGTGTGGTGAAGAGTCTATTCTTTTGGGTTCCTGTGAAAGAGTTCCAGCCACATGGGAGTACCTTCAACTTCCATGCGGTGAAGAATGGAGGAGAAAGAGCGCTTCCTGATCTTCTGTGTGCCAGTGACCATGGAGGAGTGAGAGTCCCAAAGGAGAGAGAGCGTGAGTGTGTTGGTGGTGAGTCAAGGCCAAATCCCTGTGCAGAGGTACTCCCCTACTGCTTTTCCTATGTGGCCGTCCTGTGCATGGGGATCACCGCATAGAGGTACCTCAATTCTACTTTTCCTACACGGATCCCCATGTAGAAGTACTATCATATTGCTGTCTGCCTTAATTTTGCGTAAATTCTGCTTTCCACCTAGTGTTTATTGCAAGCAAAGTTTTGCTAGGCCCTGATCGTTCCCAGGGACCTGAAGTACGTTATACAAGTCTGTGGCTCATTTATTTACCGCCAAGGGTCTTTCCGGTGGTTAACGTAATGGGGGCATCACCCGTGGCAACCCCTACACCTGTTTGCAAGTTTATTGGGCATCCCTCTCCGAGGGGTGTCCGGAAGAGGCCCAGCGCTGCCCTGGCCAAGGCTATATGCATACCTCTGGGAGGAAGCGGGGTAAGTGCCATCTTGCCTTCCAAGGGATGCTGCAAAATCAACCCCCTAGAAGTGGTTGTTTTGCTGCAGAACTCAGCATGCAGTTACATCCCAGGTACATTTACAAATGAGTTGTGGCATGGTTGTTGAACGGTCTTGCCCTAAAAGTGGTCCCTTTTAGAGGCTGCATCTGTGCAGTGGACCTCTTTTTCCGCTTGTGTAGAGCTTGTTGACCACTAGACGCCTCTACATCGCAGAGAAGAGATTTCACTCAGCTAACCAAGTTTGAGAGGGGGCGCATTATTGGAATGTGAGAGGCTGGATGGATGTATAATCAAATTGGCCGCCATTTGGGACATTCTGACCAGACTGTTATGAAGTGTTCGGACCATTGGATGTGTTAGGGTACGCATACAAGGTGACTGGGCTCAGGACGCCCTTGACCATCAGTAGAGATCGACTGACAGCCACAAGCAGCTCCAACTGTTTTGTTGTTCGCCATGCAGAGACAGGTAGCACCATCGTTAAAGGCCCTTTCTCTGTCAGAACCATTTTCAAGTGCTTAGCTAAAGGACCTTTGGTCTCACAGCTCCCATTACATGTATTGCCTTTGACACCCACCCACCATTGCTTCTGTTTGCAGTGGTGTCGTAAACAATGAAACTGGACTGCTACAGAGTAGAGCTGGGTTATCTTCAGCAACAAACCCTGGTTTAGTTTAGACACTGACAACAGCCATGTTCGTGTCTGGAAACCTAAAGATGAGCGCCTCAATCCTGCCTTTGCTGTGGAGCAGCACACTGCCCCCACTGCTTGTATGATGGTCTGGGGAGTCCTCACATACGACAGTCGGTCACCCCTAATAGTGTTACGAGGGACAATGATAGCTCAGCGATATGTTCAGAACATCTTGGAGCCACATGTGTTCCTCTCATGGTGGCTTCCAAGAGGCATTTTTCAGCAGCAAGGGTGTCACAGGAATGCCTCCACCACATTGCCAGACTTCCATGACTGTCTGCTCTTTAGAGTTATAGCCAATTGAACATGTATAGGACCATCCAGGATGCCAACTTCAACAGCCTATGAATTTGCATGATCTAGAAGCTCAGCTACAGAAAATGTGAAGCACAATGCTGCAGGATGCCATATGAAACCTGTATGCCTCCATGCCCGCCTGTATCACATCTTTCATCCAAGCTAGAGGTGGCCCAACAGGATACTAGAGCTCCATGTCCATCCGTATCACATCTTGCATCCAAGCTAGAAGAGGCCCAAAAGGGTACTAGAACCTCCAGACCTGCTTGTATCACATCTTGTATCAAAGCTAGAGGTGGTCCAACAGGGTACTAGAGCCTCCATGCCCACCCATATTGCATCTTGAATGCAAACTAGAGGCGATCCAACAGGGTACTAGAGCGTCCATGACCTCCTGTATACCATCTTGTATCCAAGCTAGAGGCGGCACAACAGGGTACTAGAGCCTCCCTTCAAGGGTTCAGTTTTCCCCAATAAATGATCCTTTTGCCCTGATATTGTAATCACTTACTTATATGAACGTTACAATCACACTGAGAAAGTGTGATTCCACACGGACAACTCCTTTCATGTGCCTAACTTTTTTTTTTACATTGAGTGTAACTTAACACTTGCGAGTGCTGCTGTATTTTTTCTGTATGATTGAGTAGTAAGGCAAGTAGCATATGTGGTTACCCATAGTAATTATGTAAAATGTTACAAGATATGTGGATCATGTTACCACAATTATTAAACATTAAATCCCCTAATTTTTGCATATATCTGCTAAGGTATGGAAATGTATTGTGCTGACTATGAGGAGCAGTTTAAAGTAACACCAGAGACTACAGAGTATACCGATAGTTATACTAAAGGAACTACCCTTTGGGCTGTTTTCACGCGGACAAGAAAATCGGACAACATTTGTGCATTGCGAGACACACAAATCTCGCTTGGATATAAAACCCATTCTTTTGAATGGGGTTACATACATGAGCAATTTTTTTCCCACATCGTGGTCCAGGAAAAAACACGGCATGTCCTATCTTTGGGCGTTCCCTCAGAACGCATCACCCATTGTTTTTAATGGGGCCAGAAAACACATCACATGGCATGCGAGATGCACGCGAATGCAATGCAAGGCTTCCCATTGAAAACAATGTAAACACTTGTGGATCCTCCGGCGCGGCTGAAAGCCTCACCGGAGGATCACTACCTTACCTGGAGTGATGAGAGGCGTTTTTAAAGAACAATACGTTGCATCTGCAGGTAAATTGCAAGTTCTCGAGCGTGATATCGGGCCGAGTTTCACCCATGTGAAATTAGCCTTAGTGCAAGTTCAGATTCTGTGTTTGTTACTACCCATTGCCAGGGAGGATTTTATATCTATTCTCCGTATTGCTTCATTATCCAATTTTCGGTAAAGTACTGTTTTTTGGTTATAAAGCCGTATGAAGCCTTTCCATAAATGGCGTCGTATTCCGCACCTGTTACAGCCGTTTACAACAGCATAGTCTCTAAGGGTATGCCCACATATCAGATTCTGGCAACAAGTCTCTACTACACAGTCCTTTGCTTGCACTCTAGTGTAGCCTTCCTCAGGGCACAGTCTGTCTCACAATGACAGGCGTGTAAGGTGATGGTCTATTTAGCAGGACTCACTCTTGCTGAGGCTGTCACACACCAGCGGGCCTCAGTACACAACTCAACTTTCAGTAGACACTCTCAAGATGTGCAGCTCAGCCTGACAGAGGTTCTCAGTGCAGAGAACTGGCTGGTCAGCACATCTCAGGTCACACTTACAGGATGTCCTAAATTGGAGCATGTAGCTAAGTATCCAGCTCTCTTTGAATCCATTTGGATACTTCTGGCCCAAAGAAAGGTGTTTTTTGGACTTCGGAACCCATCTAAAAAGCTTCACCTGAACAACTTGGTATAAATACATCAGTGGACAATACCCTAATAAGTATGCATAAATATAAATCCAGAGATCTCTCCCATCATTTATTTATACCCAGAACTGTGAGGCTGGGTTCACACAGGGCGGATTTGCTGTGGAAATTCCGTCCGGAATTTCGCCACGGCAATTCCGCCTGTGGCCGCTAATCCCGGGATTAGCCAGCCATGTGGATGAGATTTCTCAGAAATCTCGACCACACAGGACGGTGAATACGTTGCGGCAAAGCTGGCAGAAGCCGGCGTTGCGGAGCGGATTCCCAGGCCACAGCATGTTCATTTTTTTTTTCCGTTGCGGATGCAATCTCCTCTATGGGAGCGCCGACCATAGTGGAAAAGCATGCGGCCAAGCAGCTCCAAAACCCACGGCTAAGTGCCGCATGTTTTGAAGCAGGTCTTTCTCGGTGGAAATCTTGCGATTTTTCGCTGCGGCCAAACTACGAGATTTCTGCCAGGATTCCAGCCAGAAAGTAACAAGGGAGAGAGGAAAGAAGGTTTCTACACCAACTTAGAAGGGGGTTCTTCAATGTAAGGACAGTGAGACTATGGAACTCTCTGCCTGAGGACGTGGTGATGGTGAACTCATTAACAGAGTGCATGAAGGGACTAAATGCCTTTCTTGAGTGTAATAACATTACATGTTATGGTCACTGATTACTTTAGAACGGTTGTTGATCCAGGGATTATTCTGATTGTCAGATTTGAGCCGGGAAGGAATTTTTCTCTAAAATAAGGAAAATTGGTTTCTACCTCATGTTTTATTTTTCTTCCTATGGATCAACATTTGGGTGTAATAGGATGAATTAGATGGACCTATGTCTATTATTAGTCTTACCTACTATGTTACCATGGTGGATGGGACCACATGTTTTGATCAAAATGTATTAAGAAGTTTTCATTCGTTATAAAGGTGATGATGAAATGTACTTCATAGAGGATGACAATGGTGGTAGTTGCAGTGATAGTGGTAGCAACAGTGTTGCCTGAATGCAGCAGATGGACTCACATGCGTTGATCAAAATATGTGCAAAATAAGTGCTTTTATGCCGTTATTATAAACAAGATTTGTGCAATTTTACTCAGATGTTAAATGTGTATAAGTGCTGAAGGGTGCGTTTCTGTTACTGTAGTTGTTGCAGCCATGTATCTTCACATTTAATCTATTTGTTGGAAGTCCTGACTATTTTTTGTTGCACTTTTATTACTGAGAAATACAGCTTTAAGATGATTCTCAAACATCCAGTACAATGCAGAACATTATAGTCTCTACGTAAAACTTTTTTGGGGGGTTTTCCTATAAAACACCAGACTCTCAGAATTATCTGAACTCCACATGACTGACATCCATAAAAATGTGTATTTTGACATGACGCGTTTTTTTACTATGGCTAGGTTGTGCCTAATGATCATATTACATGGTAAAATCTCTTTATAACCATCAACTACACATTCTTGTGAAGTTATTTATAGGCAAATAGCCGTTCGTTGGGGTATCAGGTTGCCTTTTACAACTTTAAAATTAAACTGTCTCCGCTCAGCTGTTCCTTGATCAGAAGTTTTATTTCCTTTAGAGGATAGTTATGTTTACGCTTTTAATCGTTGAGTGATGGCTATGTGAATGAGAGACTGAGAGGCCCATAGTTACACAAACATCAATACACTAGATCATTTCTGGGTTTGTAAAAACTTTTATAGAAATCCATGTTAAATGATTCCACTTATTGATCCACGCCAAGTAAACTTACAGAGGAGACATTATTTGGGAATGTCAGGCATAGAAGTATAGGTTACTTCTTGCATTCCAATCCATTGTATTGCCATAGTCACTGCGTGCACCACATGGCATAAATGGAACTTTGCTTTAGAACAATCTTTTTTTTAGAAGGTCACAAAGTGTACCACTGCTAGAACCCCCTGTTATTAGCAGTGGAGGATCCTGCAGGAAGTGGTCAATTTCCCTGCGGGTCTTCGAGGGCAAGATATGCTGTGGGGTTAAGGGAATTTTTTATACCAGTTTTCTGGCAGCTTTTCTTCCCTTCTCCAGTTTAAAGATTCAACAAATTTATCGAATGTCAAACGGTGTTGATAAATTTGTCATATTTTTAAATATGTCTAGAGATGTGGAGTCACTTTATACACCACCCAGCTTCTGAAATGAGATTGAAACTTTTTAAAAAGTTTCCTGTCATAAATGTCTCTGAAAACCTTGCTCCACTCAAACTCTGCCCCCTTTTCTAGACAATTTTGTGGAGTGAGGGGCATAATATCTGTTTTTTTTTTGGCACAGATAAATACTGTATTTGTCAAAATGTATTTGGGCCAAAAGGAGGTGCAACTTATACCAGAATTCTGTTTAAACACAAGCAATATATGTACCCACTCTTTTTAGCTGCTACGGTAATAGATGAGGGCGCTGAACAAAAGACTCACCCTCTATTAGTACAGAATTCCATTATACAGTAAAAGTTTTAGGCAGGTGTAGGAAAGATGCTGCAAAGTAAGAATGTTTTCAAAAATAGAAGTGTTACTACTTTAATTTATTTTTGTCAATTAACAAAACACAAAGTGAATGAGCAAAAAGAGAAATCTAAATCAAATCAGTATTTGGTGTGACCGCCCTTTGCCTTCAAAACATCATAAATTCTTCTAGGTATACTTTAGGCCTGATGCCCACGGCCATGACAGACTCCACCAGCAGAATATCACAGCAGAGTCCGTCATGCTGCCCCCCAAAACCCCCATACTCACCAAATGACACACCCGGCAGTGGGCTGGGAAGCATATTCACACGATACTTCTGCTGTGCTTGACTACAATGGAAGCCGGCCGCGCGTATTCCCGCGGCAAATAGAGCATGCCACGTTTTCTTCCACGCTGCGGAATTCCACAGTGGAATTCCGCAGCATGAACATTGAGCTATTAGGTTCAATAAAATCTAATAGCTGCGGAACAACGCCGCGAATTTCCGTCACGTAAAACGACCATGGGCATTAGCCGTAAACACAGTTTTTGATAAAACTCAGTAGGGAGGTTGTTCTATACATCTTGGGGAGCTAACCACACATCTTCTGTGGATGTAGCTTGCTCAAATCCTTCTGTCTCTTCATGTAATCCCAGACAGACTGGATAATGTTGAGATCAGGGCTATGTGGGACCATATTATTACTTCTTGTTCTTCTTTATGCTGGAGATAGTTCTTAATGACATTGGCTGGATGTTTGAGTCTGTTGTCCTGCTGCAGGATAAATTTGGAGCCAATCATACGCCTCCCTGATGATACTGTATGATGGATAAGTATCTGCATGTATTTTTCAGCATTGAGGACACCATTCATCCTTACCAAATTCCTAACTCAATTTGGTTAAATGCAGGCAAAAACTTGCAACAAAACCTCCATCATGTTTCACTGTTGCCTTAAGACATTCATTATTGTACCGCTTTCCATCCCTTCGGTGAACAAACTGCCCTTTGTTAGCCATATATTTCAGACTTTGGATTATCAGTCCAGAGCGCCTGCTGCCATTTTTCTGCACCCCAGTTCCTATGTTTTCATGCATAGTTGAGTCACTTGGCCTTCTTTCTTTCTACTTTGAAGGTATGACATTTTGGCCATAATTCGTCCACTTCTGGCCAGCCTTTTTTGAACAGTAGATGGGTGTAGCTGGGTCCCACTGGTTTCTGCCAGTTCTGAGCTGATGGCACTGCTAGACATCTTCCCATTTTGAAGGGAAGTAAGTACGATGTGTCTTACATCTGCTGCACTAAGTTTCCTTGGCCAAACATGTCTATAGTTCTCAACATTGCCTGTTTCTTTGTGCTTCTTCAAAGGAACTTGAACAGCACACCTTGAGTCCCCAATTTGCTTTGAAATCTTTGCCTGTGAGAGACCTTGCTGATGCAGTATAACTACCATGTATCTTATTGCTGTGCTCAGTCTTGCCATAGTCTATGACTTGTGACATGAAACTGTCGTCCATAACTTTACCCTTATATTTGGCTGCTCCTCGACCACTGTTAAGTTTCCTGCTTCTGTTTCAGTTAATGACTGTGTTTCAACCTACATATGAAAATGATGATCATTATGCCCTGTTAGGTATAATTGATTAATCATATACCTCTTTCACTGACTAGACTATTTAAAATATAACTTTTAATCGTAGTTTATTAAAAACATATGTGTATGTGTGGGGCTTATAACAAAGCAAAACAAACACCTCAACAATTCTTTATAGAGTTAGAATTCAAATTTGGCAAATAACTTGTTACGATCGTGTGGGCAACTAAGCACGGGCCCCACACAAACAAGTCTGAAAGGGAGGGGAACATAAGGAACTTCACACATTTACACCTCTCCCTATCTACTACTAGGTTTACTGACACAGACCTACCTGAGCAGGGACATCGCCCTGATAAAGGGCAGCCCAGCAGTCTTCGGATCTGGGCCCTCACTGCTCCTAGGAACCACGCACCCAGGACAGGACACATAAACATGCCACCACTACAGGGACAACTGGACAGAGAACGCTGACGCACAGAGCCAGAATCACACCATACAGCAGCAACCACTAGTAGCAGATGATAAGCTATAAATGCCAGGTATTAGTTGACATTTTGATCAAAATATGGAAGCTCCTGGCTATACAGCTAGTCCCTACACTAACCAGGAGTCCAGCGACACTGGACACAGTTCACACCACAAGCTGCAACAGGACAGACAACAGGACACAATTCAAACAGCAAGCTCTACAGGACAGACAACAGGACACGAGTCACACAGCAAGCTAAAGTAACACGACTGCTCACCCTGAACACCAAACAAACACTGACAGGAGCTGGGTTTATATGTGCTGCAGACTAAAGGAGATTGGCTGCTGGAGAAAACCACACCCAGCCAGCTACGTCACCACCACCTGTGGAGCTGTGCTGCTAGAGATCTTAGTACTACAGATCCCAGCAGCACAATGTAACATAACCATTATAGATAGTGAAAAAATGTGGAAATGACTAATGGAGCAATTCCTATCACCAGACCCTTTTAAATCCTAGTACAGGGGTATTATAGTATTGGTTTGGATGATATTTTTTCAACGTCAGTCGAGTTAATCACTGGCTGATGGTGGGCTGCTGGTGCATCAGGGCAGTTGGTTTATAGGCTTATTGTTTTGTTTCTACTTATTTTAATTTATGTTAAGAAAGAAAGGGACAAAGCCCAGACTAAACCAGATAACTAAGAACAGAGAGAATAATTATTAAAACTGCTAGGTAAGACAGAATGATTCCTAGCAAAAGCAAAATCAGGGCAGCCTGTTCCCTCCAGATAGAGACAGAATCTTAGATAGATAGATAGATAGATAGATAGATAAATATGAGATAGATAGATAGATAGATAGATAGATAGATAGATAGATAGATAAGAAAGCACAAAAGGAGCAGAAAAATCTAACTGCTGCGATAAGAAAATATAGATAAGAAATCATATGTCGAGCAGAAAAATCCTACTGCTGCGTTAAGAAAAGAGACAAGAAAGTACAAGTGTAACAGGCAACCTAATTGTGGTAACAAGAAAAGCAAGAACTTACTGAAATATAGAGAGGAATATCATTTTAGCACAAAGAAATAGAGATTCAATGTGCATCTGGTTATTGTGCATTCTGGAAGAAATATCTCTGTCTCCTTGGTCATTGCACTGATGAGCCACAAGATTACTAAAGGAAATATTTCTCCCCCTCCCCCACCCCCGAATGTAAGGAGGGATCAACCAATCTTTTTAGGAAGATCTTTTTTAGGATATGATTGCATTGATGATCATGTGAAGTGTCAAAAACTAAAAAGATAGTACGTGAGAGTACATACTAATTAGAGGTTGATTTGTTTTCCTGAAGAGCTTGCCTCGAGTGAAATGCGTTGGATCAACTAGGACCACCTTTTTTCACCTTTCAACGAAGAGGATGATGTCAGAGGTCGCCTGAGTCACCCTGCCCCACTGATTGACTCATCCGACGTCGGAATACCAACATTTTTTTCAACACTTAGTTGAAAAAAAATATCATTCAAACCAATACTATAATACCCCTGTACTAGGATTTGACGGGGTCTGGTGGTTGGAATTGCTCCATAAGTCCTTTCCACATTTTTTTCACTATCTATAGTGGTTATTCGGCCAAATTGTGGCGAACTTGAATTCTAACTCTATAAAGAATTGTTGAGGTGTTTGCTTTGCTTTGTTATAACCCCCCACATATGTTTTTATAAACTCCCCGCCCCCACCTGCCAGACAAAAAATCTGCCATTGACGCGCAGGGAGGGGCCAAAACAGGCACATCACAGCGGGAAGGAGCCAAAAACTGGGGCGGGGTCGAACACGGCTTGATGCTCGCTCGAGTTACAAGCACCATCGAGTATGCATCAAGCTCGGCAGAGTACACTCGCTCAACTCTAGTTCTAATATTTTTGGGACTATTTCAGCCCCAGTGAATTAGTGCTAGTCATACACCAGACTAGAAACCTACAAAATCCCTGACTTTGTGCAAGTGTACCCAGAAGAATTGATGGCGTTTTGAAGACAAAGGGCGGTCACACCAAATATTGATTTGATTTAGATTTCTCTCTTGTTTATTCATCTTGCATTTCATTAACCCCTTGAGTGGCGGGTTTCCTACCACCCTGTTGTGCCCACCAGGGCAGGTTTTTTAAAATGGTCTAATCATTGAATTTCAACTAATTTTGCAGTTGCGTCTCAAGAGCCATAACTTTTTCATTTTTCCATTGACATGGCCATATAAGGGCTTGTTTTTTGCGGGACAAGTTGTGATTTTTTTAAACAGGGGGGAGGAAAAAAAGAAATGGGGAAAAAAGAAAAAAAGGGGCCATGTCATTAAGGGGTTAAATAATGTATTAACTTCCTTCTCTGGGTCATTACGACGCATGGATACCACATGTGTGATTGTATTTTTGATTTTTTTACAAAGTAAAGGGAGACAAGTGTTTTTATTATTTTTTAAAATAATTTTTTACCTTTTTTTTTTTTTTTTTTTAATTTTTTTTTTGTCCCTTTAGGGGACTTCCACAGGGACCCATCAGGACCCCTGATCACATTCCAGGGGTCCGATGGTGACAGCCCTTTACATGCTGCAGTGACAGCCCTTTACATGCTGCAGTCACATAGACTGCAGCATGCAAAGGGTTAACACAGCAGAGATCGGAGGTTTTCTCTGATCTCTGCTGTAAGAGCTAGTACCTAGCTGTCCTCTGACAGCTAACAACCAGCTCTCCCTGCCACAGAGACCATCGGCTTGCTTCTGACAAGCCCATGGTCTCTATGGCAACCTGTAAACAAAGCAGGAGGTTGCCGACATATCGGCAATATCTTCTGCTGGTTTTTCAAAGCCCTTGCACTGCTCTCTGTGGGTCTGTGCAGGCAGAGCACACTGTCACAGCTTGTGGCATTGTGCTCTGCAGCTCCCATAGTGATACATAGCCCGTCACTATGAGCAGTGGAGCTCGTCCCGGAAAATTTCCGGGCGTGCCACTCAAGGGGTTAAATGACAAAAACAAATTATTAACACTTCTGTTTTTGAAAGCATTCTTACTTTGCGGGTTTTTTTCTAGACATGTCTAAAACTTTTGCACAGTACAATACGTTAAAAACTTTTATACATTTTTTATGATAGCAGGGAGAGAAAATACATCAATTCTGCCATAGATCTTTTTATTTTTTAAAGCGTTAATCATGCAGCATAAATGCAACAATACATTTTTTTTCTGCAGGTCGGTACGATTACAACGATACCAAATTTTTTTATTTTTTTTTTTCACTTTTCTGCAATAAAAACCCTTTTTTGGAAATTTTTATTTTTTTCTAAATCGCTGCTTTCAAAGTCCTATAACGTTTTTATTTTTCCATGGACGGAGCTCTGTGCGGGCTTGTTTTTTGCGTGACGAGCTGTAGTTTTTATGGGTACCATTTGGGGTACATACAGCTTTTTTGATCACTTTTATTGCGGTTTTTTGGAGCCAAAATGAGAAAAAATAAGCCGTTTGCCTCAGTTTTTTAATGCTTTTTGCTGTGCAGGATAGCGTGTCCAATTTGTTTGTTTTTTTACTTTTTTAAAATATTTTTTTAATTTTGACACAATGTTGATTTTTTTTTTTTTACACTTTTTGTGTTCCTGAATGGGACCTGATTTAGGACGTCTGTATCTGCTGTTCTGTTGCCATGGTAAGCTAATGCCACTTCATGATTACATTGTGGCAGTTCGATGAAGTCACAGAGGGAGCACGCTCCCTCTGTGAACCCTTTGCATGATACAATCTACATATATCGCGGCGTGTAAGGGGTTAAGAGCGAGAGTCACTGTCTTGATGCACCCCCGCTGATGCAGTGGCTATTGGTGACAGCCGGCTCCCGCTGCCGGATAGCATGAGATCTCTTCTGATCTTGCGCTATCTACAGGGCGTAAGTGTACGTCCTGTTGTGTTAAGCATCCATCTGCCAAGACGTACAGTTACGCCCTGTGGCGTTAAAGGGGTTAATTTTAAAAAATGGTTTATTTTAAGTGACTGCTATAGTGTGACTCTTTACTACTCAATGCTGAAAATTCAAGCCAATGAACTTCATCAAGTTCACAAAGTTCACCTTATGTGCATGTCACCAACTTGAAGATTCCTATTTGTCCTCTATTAATCCACAGCTGAAGCTTGTGCTGGCCATGACAAGCAAGTAACACTGGTATGAGCCACTTGATGGTCTTTATAGGAAACCTGGCAATTGGACTATTTCCAGTGCTGACTGACAAGTGACACATGCCAATGCTGCTTGGTTGCCATGCTGTCATGAACAACACTTCAGGCTTCAGCTGTGGTCTAGTACAGAGGGGGTTTGTGGAATGGTGGGGTTCAGATGAGTAAAGCAGTAATGATAGCGTAATTCTCCTTGCTTAAAGTTGATTTTTTTCAAAGTTACCCTTTTAAGAAGTTTTCAACATTGATGGAAAATAGAACCAGGGCCAGCATTGGGTTAGATATAGCACTGTACAGTACCTTCTATTGATATCCACGCTTATGGTGTACCATGTACTGTCCAAATAATGCATTCATACTGTGTACAAACACCTAAATAACACTACCCAATTACTAAACTAGATTAGATAAGTTTGGTTACCAAGTCTAGTGTTTGAAGGTATAAGCTTTGAGTGTCTAGGCCTATCAGTACTAGTTGCACCTTCTTCAGTAACTACAGGTGGCTGACCCTGCCTATTATGAAGGAATTGTGACATATAGTACCAATTATCGTGGCCAGCCTTATGTACAATATGTGTGACTTGTGTGGTTGAACAGGGCACTGGCTCCAGCTTGGAGGTAGCACTAGCGGATTTAGGGTGGGGCTGATCAACACCATTAGATCTGCCCGACCAGATGATCTTTATAAACAAGATGATCTTTTTAAACAAGTCTAAACTCTGCACAAAAAAGATACTATTGTAATATGGGAGCACCAAGTGGGCACTATGATATTGTGAGGTCAAAAAGGGGGCATTTTTCTATTGGAACAAAAAGCAGGCACAATTATATTATGAGGGTACAAGGGGTATTACTTCCTTATGGGGCTAGAAAGAAAGTATAATTATATCGTGAGGGCACTATTATATTATGGGGCACAATGGAGTCACTATTATCTTATTACCTAAAGGGTGTACTGATACCTAATGGGACTACAAAGAGGGGACTATTATTTTATGGGGGCAAAAAAGGTTCACTATTACCTTGTAGAAGAGCTATAACAGTGGGGCACAGAAATGTTCTAAAGGGGCAACAAATGGCAAATGAACACCAAGGGGCATTGAAAAGAAGGGCAATGATTGGCACTCAACAGAAGTACACTACAGGAGCAAAAAAGTGCAAATGGACAAGAAACTCAGTGCCTCCTTACTGCCTCTTTACTATTTATTGTTGTTTTAATCACTGTTCACATCACATTAATAAAGCTCACAGTTTATACAAGGCAGAGCTCCTGATGTAGACATTTCGTTCATCCATAGAGCTTCATTCATCCCAAGGAGCCTAAAATAGTGTCCTTTTGGCCTCTGTCAGGTTAGTATACCTCAGAATAGATTTTCACTATATGGAATAGTATAGTAGAGTTTGCTATGCCATAGAAATAATTTCCTGTGTATCAGAGGCGTAACTTGAAGCTCCTGGGCCCCAATGCAAAACCTGGAACGGGGCCCCCAACTATAATGCTTTATTCATAGTACTGGGCTTTCTATATGGAAAAGAGAGGCCTTATGGGCCCCCCAAGGTTCCTGGGCCCAGGTGCAACCGCATCCCCTGCATCCTCTACAGTTACGCCCCTGAGGTATTTCCTCTGACAATCCATCAGCACCCCTGCAACATGATCATTCAGTTCTGTAACTGTATTTATGTTATGGGCTTGTTTCTGGTACTGTATCTATGCTAGTTTGTACTGTATTTATGTTATGCATTTGGTTCTGGTATGGTATTTATGTTATGAGCTTGGTTCTGGTACCATATTCATTTACTGAGCTGTTCTGGTGTGGATATGCTACTATCTTGCTGCAGGCAGACTGCTCATCAGTGCAATATATAATATTTTTTTCTATCACGGGGAAAAGAGAGGGTGCCAAACAAATTCTGTACAACGTGCTATCTAACCTAGAGCCGGTCTCATCAATTATCTAAACACTAAAGGAACTACACTGCTCAAGAAGACATTAGGGGAACACTTAAGCATTGCATTATAACTCCAAAAAGGGATATAAATCTGTCTGATAAGCGATTGTGAATCAATTTTACCTGCTTTGGTGCAAACGAAAGCCACAGCAGGTACACCGGAGAGGCGACAGCAATACAACCCCTAAAAAGGGAATGGTTTTGCAGGTGGTGGTCACAGAGAGTTACTCTCTCCTTATCCTTCCTAACGGATTCTTCCCTAGTGTTGTGTTTTGCTGGTGTCCTTGTCACTACAGGTACCATGAGGAAGTACCTGCAACCCAGATGGTTTGCACAGGTAGTCCTGCTCCTCCAGGATGGCACATCTATATGTGCTATCACAAGAAGGTTTGTTGTGTCTCCTAGCACAGTCCCAAGACTATGGGGCAGATACCAAGACACAGATCTGTACACAAGGAGAGCGGCACAGGACTGTAGAATGGCATCAACCTAGCATCAGGACTGGTATCTACTCCATTATGAGAGAAGGAACAGAAGGAGCACCCAAAGCTCTACAAAATTTTCTCTAGCGGGTCACAAGTCTGCATGTCTCTGACCAGACTGTCAAAAACTCACGCAATGAGGGTGGCATGAAGGCCAATGTCCTCTAGTAGGACCTGTGCTCACAGCTCAGCTCTGTGCATCTCTGTTTGCATTCACTACAAAACACAAGAGTTGGCAGGTCTGCCATTGGCACCTCGTTCTCTTCGTATATGAGAACAGGTTCACACCGAGCCCATACTCATCTTTTGTTCAACAAGATCTGATGTGTGATTTAAATGTTCCCTTAATCTTTTTGAGCAGTGTAGTTGGAGATATCTACATACCAGGATTAGTAAAACAGTCCTACATTGCTTACATCTGAAAAATCAATGGCTTTTCCAAAGTATCACTATGTTGGAGGCAACACATTGCTTGAAAACTATTACCAAAGGGTTTTGTCAGTTTAATGGGTACCATGTAGAAATGAGCGAGCATGCCCGTTAAGGACAAATACTTGAGCGAGTATCGTCCTTTTCAAGTATCTGCCTGCTCGTCTGCAAAGATTCGGCTGCCGGCGGGAGTGAGCGGTGGGTTGCGGGAGTGAGCAGGGGGGAGCGGGGAAGGGGACCGTCGGCACCCGAATCTTTGCAGACGAGCAGGCAGATACTTGAAAAGGACGATACTCACTCGAGTATTTATGCTTAACGAGTACGCTCACTCATCTCTGGTACCATGGCTGCTTCATATTGGCAATATGGGGTCAGAGCTCACAGACCATCACCAATGGTATTATTTTTTGACTTATCCCACTGGCATGTTAGATCTTGTACAGTGGTAAACCCACTATAATAAATGTTCATTTAAGAAAAAGGGGGTAAACTCACTTTAGACATTTTCAATATTACTTTTATTGCCATCTTACAATGTAGCAAAATTTTAAGACACTTTTGGTAAGGACAGCGAGTGTGGACCCACTATGCCAACTAACCGGTCTGGCTTTGGGCTAATCCTAAGGGTGTTATCCTAACAGTTCCTTGGTTTTCACCCTTTAACCCCTGTACAGGGATCTGGACTTCGCTGCAGAAAACCAAGCAACCAGGTGTAGTTGGTAGCTGACCCACGGGAGTTGGAGACACCGGTGCAATGCACCGTGAAACAGTCTTAACCACAATCAGAATCCTGTACAATGATAGGGCAGGCAGAGTACAGATGTAATCCAGGTA
This sequence comes from Eleutherodactylus coqui, assembly GCF_035609145.1. Taxonomy (NCBI): domain Eukaryota; kingdom Metazoa; phylum Chordata; class Amphibia; order Anura; family Eleutherodactylidae; genus Eleutherodactylus; species Eleutherodactylus coqui. The sequence continues at coordinate 128,118,379 of NC_089844.1, read as the reverse complement.
ATAAATCCCAGAATCAGGGCAAACACGGGAGTCAGAAGCAGAAGACCTTTGCTAGGTGACTGCGCCAAACTCACACGAATATTCAGGCAAGGAGGAGGATCCGCAGCTCAGCTAAATGGGGAGGGGGTAATAACCTATAACCCTGCAGCTGGGTTAAGAGCACTAGGGAGGATTAACTCTGACAGTGCTGAAGTAAAGTACACAGCTACGAGTCCACTCAAAACGGGCGACGCCCGTATCTGCCCATTAAAGCAAGAGGGTGGCAGACATGGATAGCCGGACTAAAAACTTAAAATTGCAATATTTAGAGCAACGCTCTAGTTTTGGAACAAAGTTCTGTCCCAGAACCTGAGGAGGAGGGGGCATATTACCTGCCATTCCAGGTTCAGTTTTTGGACATTCAAGATGACTGATGCAATCTTCAGAATACCTAATCTCTACAGTGCATTGGTAGTGTTGGATTATACCTGCTCTTCTATTGGCCGGAGCTACTCATGTGATCAGTGCTGCCCAATCAGAAAGCAATGCATAGTGTGCATTAGGTAGTTAGAAAATTGCTGCAGCTATTTTGGACAGGTGAACATAGGGCCCAAAAATGATGGGTCGGAGTAGTGGAAGAAAAGAACAACTTCAGGTAATATACCCCCTTGCCTTCTCCAGCCTTGTGACAGAATTTTATCCTGAACCCGGAGGGTTGCTTTAACTTTACCTTGTATTGCTATAATGATCCCTGGAAAGACAGACATAAGTCCTTACTCAGCCTGAAGCTCTGACTGTTAGTACAGCAATGCTGAATGCTCGGGATGATCCGGCTGTGTTGACATATCACTTAACTTAATGAATGTGATGGTTTTCTTTGAAAAATGTACTGACAGACATAATGTGTCTCCTCTAGACAGAAGCTTTCATTAATGGAAAGCTTGTAGTATTTTTGCATCTGCGTTCTTACCTTTCACTGGACTATTTACCACGCAAGGGTACAGTGCAATAAGATATGGTAACTGACAGGCCTAATCCATGACAAAGAACATCCATAGTCAAGCTCCAAACACACTTTGTGGAAGGGCTCGTTTACATCAGCATTCGGATTTGCTTTTTGAAGAGATTTTTTTTTTTTTAAATGGAATGGATAGCTGAATGACATTCAAATGCAAACAAATGGAAACCATAATATCCTTTTCTTACTGATCCGGTAGATAGATTCGTTAAAAGGACAATTATTATCAGTTTGTTTCTGCTTGCTCTTATTTACACCTATTTTTTTTAAGGATCTGTTTTTTATTTTTTGTCTATCTATCCTTCTCCGCATCTGTAAAATGCGCATCAAACATTGAATCAAACAAAAGCTCTCTGTTCAGTTCCATCACCCATTGACTATAATGTCAAAAAACGGATTTGTTTGATTTCTACTTCCTTAAACAGAAATAATCATGCAGACTGCTCCGCTATTGTTTACGGGAAAAAAAGGAAATCAAATAGTATGGAATAGGAACAGTTTTTTACCGTTGGAAAAAAAAACAGAAATGAAAAACATAGTAACATAGTATGCAAGGCCAAAAAAGGACAAATGTCCATGCAGTTCAGCCTATTACCCCCCAATGTTGATCCACAGAAAGGCAAAAAAAAACAAAACAATGACATAGAAGCCAATTTTCCTCATTTAAGAGAAAAAATTCCCTCCCGACTCCAATCTGGCAAACGGAATAATCTCTGGTTCACCAACCCTTCTGAAGTTATTAATGATTATAACATATAATATTGTATCACCCAAGAAAGACGTCCAGAACCCTCTTGTACTCCTTTATCGAAGTCACCATAACTACGTCCTCAGGCAAAGAGTTCCATAGTCTCACTGCTCTTACAGTAAAGAACCCCCTTCTATGTCCGTGTAGAGACCTTCTTTTCTCTAGACATAGAGGATGCCCCCTTGTTACAGTCGCAGTCCTGGGTATAAATAGATGATGGCAGAGATCTCAGTATTGTCCCCTGATATATTTATACATACTTATTAGGTCGCCCCTCAGCTGTCTTTTTTCTAAACTAAATAATCCAAATTTTGATAACCTTTCTGGGTATTGTAATTCGCCTATTCTATTTATTAATGTAGTTGCCCGCCTTTGTACCCACTCAAGCTTTGATATGTCCTTCTTGAGTACCAATGCCCAAACTGTACGCAATATTCCATGTGTGGTCTGACCAGTGACTTGTAAAGAGGAAGAACAATGTTTTCGTCATGTGCCCTAGGCATCTTTTGATGCACTCCACTCTCTGGTTCAAGCACTGTCACCTGGTGAGTGAAAATCTGACTCTTTTCGGAATGCTGTTCTGTAGGGAGGTGACAGGTTTCCTTTAACGAGGAATTGTCATTAGGCCAGCTGCACAACTCTATGCCCATTTGTTTTTTCCACACTCACCTTTCTTTGCCCAGATGGGCTCTTCTTAGCTTTGATTCCCAGCACTCACAATCTGTCAGCTAGACATTCTCCACTAGTCGCTCTCAATCTGTGACTTTAGACTATCAATCAAGTCTGACGTCACCATTGAGAGTGAGCAGTGGGGACTGCCCACTTGACACATTAAGAGATCCAGTAGCTGAATCAAAGAGCCCGTCTGGGCGAAGGAAGGTGAGTATGAAAAAAACAAAAACAAATGAGGATAGGTTTGGCTTACAAATACTGAAGTAAAACACTGACCAAAATACTGTTATGTGAAAGAGGCCTGACAATGTATGTATCATGGTGCTTCAGGTTTCTTCTTGACACGTGAGCAGATCTGGCATAATGGCGTGGCTTCAGCACCACACTACATGATGTGCTTGTCAGCACAGGCGCAGTGTCATTTGGCTTATGACACCGTGGGAGAAACATCTCCCCATCAAAAGTATTACTGATTGGTTGGCTGAGCTGTCTATCGTCTCAGCCAGCCTATCAGGGTCTCTGGTGGTGTTCTTATTCTACTGTTCTGGGCTACTGAGGACACTGGTAATACTTGCAGTATCCTAGTTGGTTTCAGCCTTGGAGAGCTTTTTGGCTTTCCTTGCTGTCACTATTTCTAGTGCATTCTTTTGGATCTTTTTGTTATGGTACCCGTAAGTCTGTTTTCGGCATGACTATTTTGGCACACCCTCCTGCATTTTTGCCCTATCCATTTGGGGTTCTCCTGTTCCTCCCCTATTTGCTCCTGTGTTAGTCTCGTCCTGTTTACCCTGTACTCTGTCATTTATTGCCCGATTTCCACCGAAGGACATCTAGAAAATTTTGCAAGGTTCCAGACGTGGGATAGTCCTTTCTAGGGCTGTAGGCCTTCTTTAGTTAGGATCAGTCAGAGTAGGATAAGAATCCTCTCTTGGATCCTGCGTCTTTTCCATCTGATCCACCTGGATTACTTTGTCTGATCATCACTTTTCTCCTGTACTTCATACATCTCCCAGTCTGTCCATTCTTTTGGTCTGTGTTACTGTCTGTCTGTTGCCCCTTTAGGGACAGATCAGATGTAACAGTATGATTTTAAAAGGAGTTGTCATCTGCTCCCAGTGCCAAATATATCTGTTTGAAGTATACCATCAAGGGCATTGTCAAGTGAAAAAGCATTTTCATACAAACCTAGTATGAGATCTTAGAGGGGCGACTTCAGTTTAAATTAAAACCCTTATTTTTTTGCAAAAGTGAAAAGCAGTTACAAAGAGTGTCTCTTGCTCCTGTACTTAGTTTCCCCCATGGTGGCAGCGTAGGGAATCATTGGGGATCTAATCGGGGGCAAACTTTGTGATCAGCTTATTATTAAGAAAGCCTACTAACTAATAGAAATTGTCCAAGGTGCCAAACTCCTTTTTAGAATCCTAGAATGGTAGAGTTGGAAGGGGCCTCCAGAGACATCGGGTCCAACTCAGTGCAGGGTTCACTAAATCATCCCAGACAGATGTCTGTCCAGCCTTTGTTTGAACACTTCCATTGAAGAAGAACTCACCACCTCCCGTGGTAACCTGTTCCACTCATTGATCGCCCTCACTGTCAGAAAGTTTTTTCTAATATTTAATTTGTGTCTCCTCCCTTTCAGTTTCATCCCATTGCTTCTAGTCTTTCCTTGTACAAAGGAGAATAGGGCTGATCCCTCTGCACTGTGACAACCCTTCAGATGGGTTTGTAGACGGATATTAAGTCTCCTCTCAGCCTTCTTTTTTGCGAGCTAAACATTCCCAGATCCTTTAACCGTTCCTCATAGGACATGATTTGCAGACGCCTCACCATCTTGATAACTCTTCTCTGAACTTGCACCATTTTGTCTATGTCTTTTTTAAAGTAGGGTGCCCAGAACTGGACACAGTATTGCAGATGAGGTCTGACCAAGGAAGAGTAGAGGGGGATAATGACCTCACGTGATCTAGACTCTATGCTTCTCTTTGTACATCCCAGAATTGTGTTTGCCTTTTTGGCTGCTGCATCACATAGTTGACTCATGTTCAGTCTATGATCTATTAGAATACCCAAGTCTTTTTCACATGTGCTTCTGCACATTTTTCTTGCCCAGATGTAGGACTTTGCATTTCCCCTTGTTAAACACCATTCTGTTAGTCGCTGCCCACTGTGCAAACTTTTCTAGATTATTTTGAATACTCTCTCTCTCTTCCCTAGTGTTAGCTATCCCTCCTAGCTGTAAGTGTTCATTGACTCTTTCCAATGCAGGTAAAGATGTACCGTATCCAATGGAAAAACAAAGGCTTACTTTAGCTGCAAACCCCAGTGGAGAAATGTATGCAAAACTCTCATATCAATGGATAATAGGTATGATGATGAGAACCAGCAACATTTGGGGTTGGGAGGTTTTGTTATTTTATTTATGAGGCACCCTCTATATATGGCCCTATTTGTAAGCCATAAATAATGATATTAAAGGGGTTGTCTCGCGAAAGCAAGTGGGGTTAAGCACTTCTGTATGGCCATATTAATGCACTTTGTAATATACATCGTGCATTAAATATGAGCCATACAGAAGTTATTCACTTACCTTCCCTGCGCTGGCGTCCCCGTCTCCATGGCTCCGTCTAACTTCCGCGTCTAATCGCCCAATTAGACGCGCTTGCGCAGAAGGGTCTTCTGCCTTCGGGTCTGTTCGGCAGCAGCGGTGTTCTGGCTCCACCCCCTTCTACGCAGCATCGCGTAGCTCCGCCCCGTCACGCGTGCCGATTTCAGCCAATCAGGAGGCTGGAATCGGCACACGTGACGAGGCGGAGCTACGCGATGACGCGTAGAAGGGGCGGAGCCAGAACACCGCTGCTGCCGAACAGACCCGAAGACAGAAGACCCTTCTGCGCAAGCGCGTCTAATCGGGCGATTAGACGCGGAAGTTAGACGGAGCCATGGAGACGGGGACGCCAGCGCAGGGAAGGTAAGTGAATAACTTCTGTATGGCTCATATTTAATGCACGATGTATATTACAAAGTGCATTAATATGGCCATACAGAAGTGCTTAACCCCACTTGCTTTCGCGAGACAACCCCTTTAACTATAAATATATTGCAACGAATCAGCAATATAAATGATACCACTAAGGAACAATTTGGGCTGTCTGTGCATTCCATGGACTGTACATGGACCATAAAAGCAATAAGATTATTCACATGGGTAATTTTTCACATGCTGCAATGATGCATGTGAAACAAAAGCCAGCATGTCCTATTCTTGTCCGTTTTTAAGGACGAGAATGGGACATGCAACTAGTATCAGACTGGGGTCCATAGGACCCACCAGGAAAAGTCATTCTAGGGGCCTTCAGCTTCATGCTAAAATTACCTGTATGAGTTGCTTTAGGCCGGCTTCACACGAGCGTGACGGGCTCCGCCGCGTAATATTCCGCAGTGAAGCCCGTCACGGCGCCCCCCAGAGACCCCATACTTACCAGCGGAAGATAGCGTGAAGACACTTCCCCGCCCACCGCCGTCGCGTCATGTGACACGCCCACAGCGGGAGATAGCGTGAACGGATGGCTTCCATTGACTGCAATGGAAGCCGTCAGCGCGTACACCCACAGCAAATAGAACATGCTGCGGGTGAGGACGGGAGATTTCACGGTGCGAAATTCTGCGGTGGAATTCCGCACCGTGAGCATTGAGCTATTAGGTTCAATAGAACCTAATAGCAGGGGGCAACGCAGCGGATTTTTGCCGCGAATTTACGCGGCGTAAATCCGTTCGTGGGAAGGAGGCCTTACACTCCCTATCTGTATGTAGTCCAGAAAGTGTACTATGCAATGCGCTACTTGTGCATGGGGGCTAGCAGCCCAGGGCCAACTTTGGGGCTCACCTGTTCCCCTTCAGGTCAATCCGAGCCTGCATGCAACAGTGGGGCTCTTTAAACATTGGAGTCCATGTGCTCTCCAAACTTTTTGCACATGATTTCTACTGGCGCAGAACAGCCACAGCCCTGTGAATAAGCCCTAAGAGAGACAATGTACATAAAAGGCCACAGAGGAGTGTGGTCCTGGGGCTTCAGACAGCTAGTTGAATCTTCTGGGGGCAAAGTAACTTCACTGCACCAGTCTGGATATATCCTGCAACTTGTGAAAGGGAATTACTTAGTTCATGTAACACAAGATTTGTAAGTGGAGGCTGAAGACAGCACATTCATTTGCTTGGCATGTATTCCCCTGTCCCTGTCAGAAACTCATTAACCCTTCAATGGGTACAAACTGTCAAACAAAATAATTGACACTGTAAAAGACCATGCAAAAATAAAATAAACCTGCTGAATTAATTAATATAAATGCATACACACATACTGTAGATGAGTACGATCAACATTTACATATGTATGATGTAGTAATACCCATATCACTTCCACAGCTACCCATATTACAAATAAGCACTGTAAATCTTTTCCTGATGTTGTCCAAATTTTTGGTAAAAAATATAAAAAATGCCTTAAAAAAACTTTTCCATTTTAATGTATCCTCTATAATACTGGTAGCGGTGAGAAGTAGGGAATGTGTGTGTTTGTGTTTGTATTTGTATCGCACCATTTTTGATTTTAGGCTGTTAAGTTGTCCCATGTTGTCATGTTGCACTCCAGTCTACAACTTGTTAAACTCTACATGTCTTTAGTTGCTCCTTTAGAAAACTTTACTTCACAAAGTGTAACTTTTTTTTTCCTGTTTCCTGCACAAAGAAACATTACCTTCTCAATAGTTTATATTTAATGCATCTTACCACTTATCTTGTTGCATTTGCTAATATCATATGTATACTCTGGAGATAAAAATAGTGCTAGATGATTAGTTAGGCAAGTTCACTTGACACCATTCCCTATCCGTGACGCTGGGAACCAAGATCTGTATATGGTATGCAACTTAAAGTATATATAAATGGGGCTAGCCCTGTGGGGACACTCAGCAAGCGCTCCACTGCCAAGCAGATAGTCTCCCTGCCCAGTCCAAAAACACTACAAGGTAAGCTGTTCACATCCAGACACTTGGGACTTAGCAGATCAAGGAAGGGTCTACAGCAGCAGAAGAAGCCTGGGACCGAAGGATACATGGATCACAAAATATAGGAAATAAGAAGATGATACAAGGAGGAAAAAAAAACTTATGCGGATTGAAGAGTGAAGGGACTTCGATGAAAATTGCAATTTTTGTAATTTATTATATTACCTAAATAATACTTTAGAAATCTTTATTTCTTGAGTTCAGAAGATAGAATTTTTTAATTTATGTAGAAGATTATATGGTTTGAAAAAATGTATGCAGAGAACTCAATCACTCTTCAATTGGCAAAATCTTAAGCACATAGTGAAGTGTTCCGATTTTAGAGCTTTCTCATCTAAAATGTCAAGCTTTAATTTATTTTCTGCTTCAAAACTTAATTTTTATTTTTATACTTGCAGCACAACCATGTCTATCACTGACATTCTCAGCGCCAAGGACATTGATGCTGCCCTGACCAGTGTACAGGGTAAGTGACTGCTTTTATTTCTAGGGTGTAGCAAGAAGTAATGCATAGCTACAAATTTATTAATGAGAGAGAACGAAAGAAAGAACTAGATAAATAGAGATAGATAGATTAGATAAATGGATGGGACAGGGACATATTGTGGCCTCAGAGCTTGCAGTCATATCTGGACCCTGAAGTCTAAAGGGGCCTCAAAAGTCCCATTGACTCTTATGGGGAGACTGATACTCTAAATGGTATGTTATAGTTTGGGCGTAGTGTTTCAGAGTTTACTTTGGGGCAGAGGAACTTTAAGTTATGACTTTGGCTAAAGAAAGAGATATGGAGATAGATAGATAGATAGATAGATAGATAGATAGATAGATAGATAGATAGATAGATAGATAGATAGATAGATAGATAGATAGATAGATAGATAGATAGATTAGCAGTAGGTTAATACATTTGTTTTGCAACTTTGCTTATAAAAGTTGATTTGCATTAACATTTCTTGACTTGGCAACAAAAATATAGATATGTCTTAAATAGATTATCTGCTAAATATATCAGCATCCTATTTTTTCCTTGTATGAATACTAAAGCCATAAATAAATATTTAGGGGAATTTTCTGTAATTTGCACAATTTAAAGAATACTGAAAGTGGTTGAATGAGATTAGAATAGATAGTTTGCTTCCTCTTTCTGGAAGCATCATTCATGACTCTTATCCACAGACCAAGTTTTATTTGCCAGCTCAGCTCCATTCACTTCAAAGGGGATGAGCTGCAGTACCAGGCACTGCCCACAGACAAGAGTGGCACTGTTTCTGAAAAAAAAGCAGATCTTTCATTATTTTCTTATACACAACCACTTTAAAGTATTTTTTGTATTTCTCTGTACTCTAGATCACTTGTGAATGTGGATTATTTTTTCTTACAGCCGCCAACTCCTTCGAGCACAAATCTTTCTTTAAGAAGGTTGGTCTGAGTGGCAAGTCTGCTGATCAGGTCAAGAAGGTTTTCGAGATCCTTGACAGAGACTGCAGTGGATACATTGAGGAAGATGAACTTGCGTAAGGAGACACTTTAAGGGCTTTATCTTAAACTATAAGTAGTAGATTATTACATTATACTATGAATTAGTAACAAATTAGTTTAGAAGTATGAAACTGAGCACCACATAGCCCAAAATTAAAATGAGGGGAGCGGGGAGGGAGCTGGCAATGGCATGTGCCCTGGGTGCCAGGAAAAGTCTCAACAAGCCACAAACAAGCATTTAGATATAGATCCATAGCAGTAAACTGAATATTTGCCCCAGGTAATGGAAGACCCAACTCTGCATAATCTGAGACTGCAGTGAGAGCGAAGAAACATGACACTTACAACAATGTTTAATTTTTTTTTCAGACTCTTCCTGCAGAACTTCAAGCCTGACGCCAGAGCTCTGAATGATGCTGAGACCAAGGCTTTCCTGAAGGCTGGGGACTCTGATGGTGATGGCAAGATTGGAGTAGATGGTAAGAGTTATTTTCTAGAACTTTCTATAGATTTTGTTTGCTACTTAATCTGCTGCATATATAGAAATGTTCCTTGTGAGCTACCATCATTTTAAAACTTTTTGAGAAATGTCAACATTTAGAAATGGCTAATTAGCGCATTTACAAATTTAAAAAATTGACAGCAAATAATTTTTATAAAAAATACTAAAAAAAAATTAACAAATGCTCTTTCTATTACATTTCAGAATTCCAGGCTCTGGTGAAGGCATAAACAGCCCAAGACCAAACAGAAGACTAAGGACTGAACCTCTCAATTTACACCCAACAGGCACCTCATTCACGGCTAGCACTTATTTGTGCATTTTTATACTGTCTCATGGCATTGGTAAAATGCTTGTATGTTAACTCTTTTTGGGACTATTGAAATATCTAACAATGTACAGGTACACTGCTCATTCGATGTTATGTCTTAAGTGTTTTTGGATGGCGCTTACTGATTTCAACCAATCACAATGTTCAAGTTGTGGTTGGAAGAAGGAAAAATAAAAAATATTTAAATAAAAATAAAAACTTTGGTCTATTGGTTTATTTTTCTCTCGATGGAGAATGGATACATTCATCTTGGGATACTTCAAGATATAAGATAGATAGATAGATAGATAGATAGATAGATAGATAGATAGATAGATAGATAGATAGATAGATAGATAGATAGATAGATAGGCTCAGCTTGGCCAGCTTGGAAGTTTCTTTCGAAATAGAAGTGATCTCATATCTAACATTGCCTGCAGCTACTACAAGATATTACATTACATGAATGCGGTCTTATAAGCCAACAGCAGTCTTAACATTTTGTCCAGCTCTCTTTAAAATTAACAGGCTGCCCTGAAGAAGCGATCTACTATAATTACTGCAACTATATCAGTTATTTCTGACATGCTGGGGATCACAGAGAAATAGGGGGTGCTAGAAGGTGCCTGTCACTTTTAAATAATGTTTGCATTTTTACTAGACCACAGGAAGATAATCATTTAAAGGGGGAGTCCATAGTATTTTAAATAAAGTTTAATGAAACATTGTAGTAAACTTTTCTTGTAGCTATAGACAGAGGACTTCTTTCTTAGAAGTATCCAGTTCTAAAGCATCCTTGAATCGGCACAATCTTTCAATGCCCACTGACTGGTGAACTCTGATCACGTCTTAAGTTGCAGGTTGTGTTTCACTGACAGTCCTGGCATACTGTGGAGTTGTTTGGAATATGGACTCTCTGATTGCAATGCTAGAAATCTGGATGAAATATTATGCTGTGCAAGACGGACATAGCAGAGAGTTAGCATGGAGGGATGTTGGGTCAAAGCTCCTAGCTAATACTTCTGCAAATGCAGCAACGCAACAGGGTAACTGGGATTCAATAAAGTTCTCATTAGAGGGCTCCATATCTGTTTTCCTTGTTGGGTACACAAGGTGAAATAAGTTCATACCCCGTGGGTGGGAGGAGGTATGGGTTGGTCTTTTAAAATGGACCTGACGGCAATGCAGAACTTGTATTCCCCAACAAAATGACAATCCTGGAGCACTTTTTCTTAGAACTTTGTGTTTTACTGTTTCGCTATTATTCGGAAATTTACAAATAAATAGACAACTGGGCATTCCCATCCCATTGTCCGTTAGATGTGTGCCTGGACAGATTAACGATGTCAGCACTCATTGCATAATATCAGATTGTGTAGGGACATACCCTATTGTAGATATGTTAAGAGGGCTGACAGGTCCTCTTTAAAAGCTCAGATCCGATGCACTATTGTAAAAAAGTCGCATTTCTCTTCCAGAGATGACCACACAGACAACATTAACTCTTTAGCCCTACTATCATATATTAACCCCTTCATTCCCACTAGTCCCTTGGTTGCAAAGTCAATATTAATAGAATAAGACATCAGAGAAGGGAAGGAGATACGGTCAGAATGCTGTGTGTGTGTGCGTGTGGGTGGGTGTGCAAGTGCTATTGGTAGCTGCAAGTCTTGGTTGGTTATTATGTGTAATATTAAGGAGTAGGTTATTATTATGTATCTTGTGTGTATTGCTTTTTGCTTGATTCTTACGTGTCTAGCATTACTTAGGATAAATGATTTACAGAAAGCACATAAGTTAGTAACATAGTACGCTAGGCTGAAAAAAGACAAATCAAATGTAGGAAAGCAGCAGGACACAAGAATCTTCAGTACAAGCTTCACCATCAAAGATGCTTCCTCTATTAAATCTCCACTCAAAGTTATGCGACGCTTCGACCACGTCTGTGGTCTTTGTCAAGCTTAAAACATACTAAAAACACCAAACATATATAAGACAGACAATCCAATCACAAAACCCCGTATACTCATACCCCACCGAAATTCAGGGGGCTGGTCAAGTAGGGGAACACCTGGTGTGGAAATACAGGATAGGTTACTGCATGGCAGTCCAATAATGTTAATAGGATTAGACCTGCTGGGGTGCGTCACAGGCTGGAATCCAATGGATAGTACTGCGCCAATCGTGTCAAACATCGCGATGCCTTCAAACACTACACCGCAGGCGACCCATGATGGAAAACACAAAGAATCACTGCGGGATCTCAAAAAATCTCTCATACCCATTGTGTCAATCAAATGTTGATCGCAATAGCTCAGAAACTTATCACGCAAGAGCACAAAGCATGCATCGCGAGAATTACCGCAGCGATACCCACCCTATCATTCTTGATGAGTTTTCATGGCAGCTGTCCACATAAGCTATCTAACATGGCCACTCAGACTGCAGCGTATCTGTTAAAATCTTGTCAAAAAAGTTCAGTATAACCCATATGGTATCGCATGCAGTAATGGGCAGGCATAATAGAGGAATGTGAACACATTCCAAAAACATGTGTACCACAGAACCTCAGTGGATGCATGTTAGTGTGCACGTATTGCACACTCAGATGCTTCCCACGACAATCTGAGAAAAACAAAGAAATAACAATGAATAAAACAGAACTGAATATATGCTTATAAAAATAACTCAAGTACTAAATACAGAAAGAACACGAGAAAAAATTAAATTCAACATCAATGGTAAATCACGTCCAATTATAATGTCCTCAGAAAAATGGAACTGAATTATACTCAATATTAAGACCCTTCGGCTAGAGAGTTCCAGACAAAAGATCCACCTAAGTTCAAGGAATTTGAGCTTTTTGTCACCACCTCGTATATTTTTGGGGACCCCATCGATAACCCGAAACCTAAGTTGGCTCGCAGAGTGTCCCATTTTTAGAAAATGTTTAGCTACTGGTACTTCAGTGTTACCCATCCTGATTGTGCTTTTATGCTTGGAGATCCAATTTTTCACTTCAGTGGTAGTTTCGCCCATGTACAGAAGCCCAAAAGGGCAAACAATTAAGTAAATGACGTACGAGGAAAGACAAGTAAATCTATCCCAAATGTGATAAGTCACACCTGTGCCTGGATGTGAAAACCTGTCTCCCTTGAGGAGGTTATTACAACTAGCACATCCTAGGCAGAAATAGCAACCTTTCTTGCTAGCTGGAATGAATGTCTGTTTGTTAGAAGTATGACTGATCTGCCTATCAGTGTGAATCAATGTAGCCCAAATGTTTGTACCTCTCCGGAATGACAGCAGTGGAGGCACCTTAAAATCTTCAGCATCTGGATAACATCAATGAAGCCTGTGTCCACCTCCCATCCTCCTTGTTGATCCAGAGGAAGGCAAAAAAAACCCTACTGGGCACAAGCCCATTTACCCTCATTCTGGGGGAAACATTCCTTCCCAACTCCATAATGGCAATCAGAATAATCCCTGGATCAACATTTCAGATCAACAACCCTTCTGGCTATTTAATGTCTATATTCTGTAATGTTGTACTGCTCTAAAAAGACATCTAGTCCTCTTTTATGGTTCAAAATGTATTTATTTATTTTGTATAACGTATACAGCACATATCAACATAAGCCTACAATCCAGGCCAACTTACAACTTTCGCTATGTTTAATTTATTTGTGCAAGCTTAAATAAAACTTCTTTATGCTGGGTTCTTGGTTTCTGTCGTTTGTTGTAGGCTAACTTATATCTTAAAGAACCAACTCCAATTTTCAACTTTAACTAGTAAATTGTTTGAGTGGTCCAATGCTCCTCCAGGAGAGACCCGGGGTGCATTAGGACAAGAAGAGAAAGAGCAAAAGGTCAGATAATAATAGGGTTGAGTTAGAAATGAAAAGAAAAGGGGGTGGAATGAAAAATGGGGGGGGTGGGGGGGTGGTCATCCTGCCTAACCCTGTCCTCGCAGCTAGTACCGTCCAGTTCCCTCTACACCATGGTGGAGTGGCTTCTCGGGGGTGGAATAGACCCCGTTTGGATCCAATTGGATATCTCCATCGTCCCTCTCTTTGAGGTCCAGCACTCCAGATCGCTATGTATTTATTGTATCTGATTTCATCTCTGGCGCATAGTTCTTCCATATAACCTAACCGATCCATTGTTTCAAGCCACATTAGTCTAGAGGGGGCCGACCGGGCCTTCCATTTCCTCGGGATCACATGTCGGGTGGCTAAGATGAAAAACCTTAGTAGTGATTTTTTGGCATTGGATATGGACCCGGGAAACATTGATAGTAAGGCCATCTCCGGTGTCAGCCGTAGGGTCGTCCCACTGACCCAGGAATATAGGGCTCCCACCTCCTGCCATAGAGGACAGATCAGTGGACACGACCACCACAAATGAATATATGTACCTTTTTCCGTCTGGCACCTCCAGCAAGAATCCGAGTACTGGGGGTATATTTTGGCGAGCCTCTCCGGCGTCCTGTACCATCTGATTAGGATCTTGTAATTAAGTTCTTGTGATCTGCTGGATATACTCAGCTTGTGTGTGAGGATGAACGCTTTTTTCCAGTTCTCCTCCAGGGGCAAGTGTCCCAGATCTGCTGCCCATTCCTCCTCTAAGGCTATCCCGCTCCTTTGTGTGTCCGTCTCCACCAAAAAGTAGTAGAGGTCAGACAAACTTCCTTTCCTAGAATGGTTAAGAGCATACTGGCTCTCAAAAGGGGTCAGATCAGTTGCTACCAGCTGTGTTCCTCCCAACGATCTTATATAATGTCCCAGCTGGAGATACTGGTACCATGCTCCGGTCGGGGATCTCCTTCCCCCCCAACATCTCCTCAAGTGTTTTAAGCCCACCCTCCCCAATCATGTCTTTTACCCTAGGAATGCTTTCTGATTGATCCTCTACTAGCATGTTGACCAGGGTGGACCCCCTATAGAACGTTGGTATGTCCTTGTTGCCCACTAGTGGTGTTAGTGGACCAGGTCTCCTGATCAACCCCTTCCCTGTAGCTGACCCCAGCCAGGCAGTAATTATCCCCTCTATAAATGGGGGTAGGCCTACGTCTTTATGTTTCCCATTACCCGGTATCCAGATTAGACCAGGCATGCTTTGAGGGGCTAAATCATGTACCATGGCCACCCATCGTTTTTGAGGCCTGCCCTGGGTCATCTCCAATATTCGCCTCGTTAGTGCTGCTCTGTAGTATAAGGAGATGTTTGGGACCCCCATGCCGCTCCTCTCTTTGTGTCCAGTGAGGGCTCTCCAATTGCGTCTCGGCCTCCCAGGGCCCCAAATAAATCGCATCACCAGTTTTCTAACTTTATTAAGAAAGGTCCCAGGGAGGGGTATTGGCAGGGTCTGCAGGACATACAGGAGCCTAGGGAGAACGTTCATTTTTACGGAACTGATCCTCCCAAACCATGAGAGGGGTACCGTTTGCCATCTGTCCACATCTTTTTCCAATTTTGCTGGGAGTGGCTGGTAATTTTTTGGGAAGAGATCTTCTAACTTCGGGGTGATATTTATTCCTAAGTATTTGATTCCCTTCTTCTTCCATTTAAACGGGAAAGATGCCCGGAGGGCACTCTCTTCCATCTCAGGGATGCTAACATTTAATATTTCTGATTTGTTTAAATTAACTTTAAAGTTAGATAGTCGGCCAAATTTCCGGAAAGCTTCTAGTACACATGGGAGGGCCACTCTTGGGTTCGAAAGATATAATAGCAAGTCGTCTGCATATAATGCGACCTTCTGCTCGTTTTCGGCTATCTGTACCCCTCTGATGTTGGAATTGGCACTGACGGTGTTCGCCAGAGTCTCCATCACTAAATTTATAGGAAGGGGGACAGTGGGCAGCCCTGTCTCGTTCCATTCCCTATCTGCACCTGCTGTGATAATTTGCCATTTACTCGGATTCTCACAGACGGGTTAGTGTATAATGCCATGATCCACCCCATAATTCTTGGGCCCAGTCCGGTCTGTCTTAGCACCACTTCCAGGAACCCCCACTCTACCCTGTCGAACGCTTTTTCGCCGTCGACCGACAGCAGGCACAGAGGGTCATTTGACTTAATGGCCCTCGATATCAGGGCTATGGTTCTTATGGTGTTGTCTCCCGCTTCCCTCCCCGGCACAAAGCCCACTTGGTCCCCATGGATCAATGATGATATATGTGTTTGTAGACGGCCTGCTAATAATTTGGCGAATAGTTTGGTGTCAATGTTTATCAATGAAATCGGCCTATAATTTCCGCAGCTCAATGGGTCTTTGCCAGGCTTGGGGAGAACCGTAATGGTTGCCTGTAGTGCCTGTGCCGGGAAGGGACAAGTCTTAGAGATTGTGTTAAATGCTTCCAACATCAGAGGGGCCAGGCGCTCCATGCAAATCTTATAGAAACGCGGTGTAAAACCGTCGGGGCCTGGGCTTTTTCCTATTTTTAATGAAGCTATTGCCTCCTTCAGCTCCTGTAAGGTAAAGTCCTCGTCCAGTACTTGTGCTTCGTCGCTCGGGATGTGTCTGCATGTATGTTCATTTACATATGCGTGTCTATCATTCTCTATATTTTCCCCTGTGTCTCCGGATTGTTTCCTGAGGTTGTATAATTCCTGGTAGTACCCATGGAAACTCTTTAATATCTCCGTGTTGTTATGTACAACCCCCTTCCCAGGTTTATTCACCTCGAACACATAGGTCTGAGGTGGTCTGGGGTTGAGTGCCCTAGCCAGGCCCTTCCCGCCTTTGTCTCCGTGCTCATAATACCATCCTTGTATTTTATCTCTTTGGCATAGTGATGCCTAATCTAATATGCGTAATATTTTAATTCTGGTTGCCGAGATTTCTGCCGTGGTGTTATCCGAGGGTGTATTTTTATTGGACGTCTCTAAGCTATCTAATTGTAAGAGTAAGCCCTCCAGTTTTGCAGTCCTCAGTTTTTTAAGGCGAGCCCCATGGGATATGAGGATTCCCCTGAGGACGCATTTGAGGGCCTCCCATTTCACGGGAGCTGACGTTGTGTCTGTACTGTGGACGTCTATAAATGCATCAATAGTCTGTTGTATGTCCTGCAGACACGCCCCGTCCTCCAATAAGTTATCATTAAGTCGCCATGTGGGGCTCCTTACTTTTGTGTGTCCCCTTGTCAGTGATCCCCAGACCGGGTCGGACCAGATAAATGAGCCCTCTAGTCCTCTTTTAAACTCCTCCATTGATTTTGCCATCACCACATCCTCAGGCAGAAAGTTCCACAGTTTCACTGCTCTTACGGTAAAGAACCCCCTTGTGTGTTGGTGATGAAACCTACTTTCCTCTAACGATAAAGGATGCCCTCTTGTTACTATCACAGTCCTGGGAATAAACAGATCATAGACGAGATCCTTGAATTGTCCCCTAATGTATTTATACATAGTTATTTGGTTGCCCCTTAACCGTCTTTTTCTAGGAATGAATATTCCCAATTTTCTCTGGGTATTCCAGTCCTCCCATTCCGTTTATTAATTTAGTTGCCCTTCTTTGAACCCCCTCAAGCATTACAATGTCTTTCCTGAGTACTGATGTCCAGAACTGTACACAGTATTCCATATGAGGCCTGACAAGTGCCTTATATAGTGGAAGAATAATGTTCTTGTCCCTCGGCCCTTTACCTCTTTTAATGCACCCCAATACTTTATTTGCCAGATAACTGGCATTCATTGCTCCAATTGAGTTTACAGTCCACTAGTACCCCCAGGTCTTTTTCCACCTCACTTTTCCCTATCAGTACCCCATTTAGTGTATATTGGTAACATTCATTTCTCCTACCCATGTGCATAACCTTACATTTATCGATGTTGAACTTCATTAACCATTTGTTACGTCCAACTTGGATGCACTGGATCTGTGACTCGCAGATCTACCACAAATAAAAATAAATAACGACAAAACAAGAATGGAACCAAAATATGAGAAACACTGTCCCTATACAACCAAACACTGGGAAGGACCCTGTCTGAAAGCAGGGTGATCACCCAGATAAGGACGGCCCCCGACTGCGTGCCTCGGCCCCTAGTGGACCCTACATGGGAAAAGGAAACAGAACCAGAAAACCAAAATGACTATGCAAACAAACACAGTACTTAGCTTGAGATGCAGCAAGTAACTGAACGATCCAGTAGAAAGCTTGTAACTGCTAGCCCAGTCAGGGAGAGACTGAAAAAAATCAGCCGCAGTTCAGCTCAGTCTCAAGCCAGGCTAAATAGCCCTAGTGATTACCCACAGTTGTGACTAAGCATGTCACACATAATACCACACCCACTGAGCCAAAAGATACAGAAACATCTCCAAAACCAGTACCAGACTTATCAACAGGGTGGCAATCCCAGAACTGCCGCAACACCATTTTTCTACCTAAGCCCCCAGTTTATCTAGGTCCCTTTGCAGCCATTCATTGTCCTCCGTTGCATTGATTATCTTGTATAATTTCGTATCATCTGCAAATATTGATATTTTATTGTGCAGTCCTTCTATCAGGTCATTGATAAATATATTGAACAGAATGGGGCATAATACTGAACACTGTGGCCCAATCCGAGTATGAACCATTAATTACCACCTTCTGCTTTCTATCTCCGAGTCAGTTCTTTACCCAGATACACACATTTTTGCCCAGACCGAGCTGTCTCATTTTATATATTAGCCTATTATGCAGCACGATGTCAAATGCTTTAGAAAAATCCAAATATACAAAATCCATAGACTCTCCCAGGTCCAGCCTAGAATTTACGTCCTTGTAGAAGCTATGCAGTCCGTAACAGCAGCACAATAGAAATAATCCATCCTACTACATGTCAAAAGGGAAGAGCATACTGACCACATGAATATGGAATGGTGGTTCTTTTAATTATGGTGTTTGACAACATTCAGGTGCCTTCCAGCTCATGATCTCCACGATTGGTATGTAAATTCCTATGGGTGTTTTTTTAATTGGTGATTTTTTTATGTTTTTATGATTGGTGGTGGTTATATATATATATATATATATATATATATATATATATATATATATATATATATACATGTTTGTGGCTATGCTTATCCCTGTATGCTTGATAAAGACTGACACTAGTAGTCGAAACGTTGCAGGATATGCAGTGGTTCTGTGTTGATAATAAAAAGAACTTCATGTGAAGATGCGTATGTCGGTATTCTTCCTGGACTTATTTGCACCTCAGTTGCTGCTCTATTCACTATATTTTGGGACTTTTGTTGTAGAAGCTGATCAAGTTGGTTTGACATTAATGACCCCTCATGAACCGATGCTGATGAGGAATTATACCGTTGTTTTCCTTGAGGTATTCCAGGATAGCATCTCTCAAAAACCCCTTGAATATTTTTCCAATTATTGAAGTGTGACTTACCAGCCTGTAGCTATCAGACTCTCTTCTTGACCCATTTTTGTATATTGGAACCACATTAGCAATGCGCCAATCCAGTGGTATAACCCTGGTCTCAACAGAGTCCCTAAATATAAGAAAAAGTGGTCTGTCTATCACGCCACTTAGTTCCCTTAGAATCCTTGGGTGTATTCCAACTGGCCCTGGCGATTTGTCGATCGTAATCTTTTTTTAGCCAGCTCTGCACTTTTTCCTGCGTTTGGCAGGTGATATTTAGTGGGGGGTTCATTTTATCCACTCGCATCTCGTTTGACATTGCTTTTTCTCTGGTAAATACACTTGAGAAAAAGCTATTTAATAGATTTGCCTTTCCCCCATCATCTATGGTTTCTCCTGCATTATTTGTTAAAGGGCCAGTGTTTTCAGTGCAAATTATTTTTGATCTCTTTGGCAATCAGTCTCTCTGCCTCCTCCTTGGCAGTTTTTATCTTTTCCTTAGATATTTTGTTTTTTTCCTGTATGTTTATGTATAGAAAGTACGGCAGATTTGTGTATGAGTAGTAATGAAATTAGACTACATAAGAGCTCAGGTATATAAAAAAACAAGGGTAAGATCTAGGGGAAAGGAATTAAAAGGGAACACCAGTAAATGATGTTTAATTTCTTAATCATTTCAGGTTAGAGGCTTTCAAGGAAGTCAAATCTTCTCATAAGCGCAAGAAAAAACACAATGTAAATTTTAGAAAACCTGTAGCAAAGGGATAGCCTTTCCCCAAGCTGCGAAGAAGCCTACAGTAGATTTATGTCCTTCTGAAAGCCAGGCCAGGTATTACTGGAACACTTGAAGCACCAGTTTCAGGCCTCACTCTCACTGATTGGAGAATGGCCAATGATATACCCATCCATAAGAAGCAGGGGCGAAGCTAAAGGCTCATGGGCCCGGGTGCAAAAGTTTTATCTTGGGGCCCCCCAACTTCGCTTAACCACTTAACGCAGAGCTGTAACTTGAAGTTCCTGGGCCCCAATGCAAAACCTGTAACAGGGATCACCAACTAAAATTCTTTATTTCTAGTACTGGACTCCCTATATGGAGAAGAGAGGCCTTATGGGCCCCCTAAAGCTCCTGGGCCCGGGTGCAACCGCATCCCCTGCATCCTCTATAGTTACGCCAGTGATAAGAAGGGTAGTAGAGAAGAAGCCTGGATCTACAGACTAGTTAGTTTAACATCTGTAGTAGTTAAAGCAGCCCTCCGGGACTAGACAGAGATGGCAGAACCACTGACTACCTGTTGCATACTGTGCATAGTATGCATTGGTAGTTTAAGACACTACATGCTGCTCTAACTGTCTAGCACTGCTCATATGGGCAGCACTCGTCAATCAAAGCATGTGTACTGTCTTAGACTAATGATGCATACTAATGCACAGTGTGCATCTGGTAGTCATAGAAGCTGATGTGGCCATCTTTATTTGTTCACGCCCAGAAAGTCACTTTAAACTTATGGAAAGGGTCCTGAAAAAACTGTTGGACCCTAAACAGCAGGCTTTACTGAGGGCAGATCATGTCAAACTCACCTAGTTGATTCAGAAAAGCACATTTTAATGAACTCAGAAAGAGGGTAGAAAGAATCCAATGGCTGGATGTTCTCAAGGACAGAAATGTCCAAGAAGGTTGGGAAATATTGTGAAATAAGATTCTCAAAGCACAATCATTAACAATCCCTAAAAGAAGGAAGAATGGGAAGCATTTAAAGAGACCAGTATGGATGAACACAAAACTTGCACACATGTTAAAAAGGAAGAAAAATATGTTTAGAAAATGGAAAGAGGGGGGATATCTAAATATAATGCGGTCTACAGTAACTGTAGGGCAAGTGTCAGAAAAGCTAAAGGTAATAATGAATTGAGGCTTGCAATAAAGGTCAAAAGCAATTTGGAAGGTATGTGAAAAGAAAAATAAAAGTCAAAGATGCTATTGAATGCTTACAAGATGAAAATGGTGAATTGGTTAAGAATAATATTGAGAAGGCCAAACTCTTAAATTCCTATTTTGTATCTGTTTTCTCTCAGAAAGTAGATGTAACATCAACTGATCTCCCCTTTGTGATTGGGGGAATAAAAGAAAGTAGGTTATCGATAAGCAGAGAGATGGTGAGGGAACACTTAGTTAACCTAAATGAATTCAAGTCTCAAGGTCCAGATGAATTACATCCTAGGATACTAAAGTAAGCAGCAGAGGTAATTGCTGAACTACTCGTCATAATCTATGAAAATTCCTGGAGAACAGGAGAAGTCCCAGAAGATTGGAAAAGGGCAAATGTTGTCCCCATCTTCAAAAAAGGGAAGAAGGTGGATCCCAAAAACTACAGGTCTGTGAGCCTGACTTCTATACCAAGAAAGATTTTGAACAAATTATTAAACAGCATGTATGCAAGTACTTGGATAAAAATGGAGTAATTAACCAGAGCCACCATGGGTTTGTAACAAACAAGTCTAACAGAGGAATCTAATTTTCTATGACAGAATCATCGACTGTGTTGATCAGGGAAATGTGGTCGATATAGTTTATCTTGACTAGTAAAGCATTTAATATAGTATCTCATACCATACTTATTGAAAAATGACAAAATACGGGATTGACAAGGCAACTGTTAGGTGGATTTGCAACTGACTGGGTGATCATACTCAAAGAGTGGTCATAAATGACTGGGCATCCAAGTGAAAGAATGTATCAAGTGGGGTACCACAAGGCTCTGTCCTGGGCCCAGTGTTGTTCAACATTTTTATAAATGATCTGGAGGAGGGAATTGGTGGGAAAGGGATCAAATTTGCAGACAACACAAAGCCAGGAGGGATAGCTAACACTAGGGAAGAGAGTATTCAAAAAGATCTAGAAAAGCTTGAATGGTGGTCAGGGACTAACAGAATGGTATTTAACAAGAAGGAATGAAAAGTCCTACATCTGGGCAAGACAAATGAAAAAAACACATACAGATGCAGCATAACATCTGAAAAAGACTTGGGTATACTAATAGATCATAGACTAAACATTCATAGAGTCAACAATGGGATGCAGCAGCCAAAAAGGCAAACACAATTCTGGGATTTATTAAGAGAAGCATAGAGTCTAGATGACGTGAGGTCATTATCTCTCTTTCTTCTTCCTTAGTCAGACCTCATCTGGAATACTGTGTCCAGTTCTGGGCACCCCACTTTAAAAAATACATAGAAAAACTGGAGCAAGTTCAGAGAAGAGTTACCAAGATGGTGAGTAGTCTGCAAATCATGTCCTATGAGGAACAATTAAAGGATCTGGGAATGTTTATCTTGCAATAGAGAAAGCTGAGAGAAGACTTAATATCTGTCTACAAATATCTGAAGGGCTGTCACAGTGCAGAGGGATCAGCCCTATTCTCATTTACACAAGGAAAGACTAGTGTTGGCTTGTGCTGCTTGCACCTGTAGTAGTATGGTTTCTAGAAGCACATTACCACAGGTGTGGAATGATTGAGCTGGCTTGGTGTGGTGTTCTCCTGCTAGCCAATCATCACTGGTCTGTTTGCAGACAAATATCTGCCTCTGCAAGAGGTAGCTGGTTTCCCTGGTGAGCAGTCATGGTTTCCTGCATGCTTGCTATATCTGATCTGTGTCCTGTCCGCCTCTCTGTCCTATGTCTGTTTCCTGGTCTTCTGTCTTGTATTGAAGATTCCTGCAAATCCGCATCTGCTCTTACATTTGTTTTCTGTCAGTTTTTTGCTCACTCTGTTCTGCTGTTGCCCGTGCAGCTTGCAGTGTGTTTGGTGTCTGGTTTCCTAGTCCGTGCAGTATGGTGTATGATTTGTGCTCATTTTGCCCGTATGTCTGGTTCCATGTATTAACCCTTATGGGATGATCAGGTCCGAGGTTCCAGCACGGGGCGCCTTAATCGAGGCGATTGCCCAGCTTATAGGTAGGGTCCTGCCATTCCCCCTACAGTCAGGGGTTAGTTGTATTGTTAGTGTAGAGACCACGAGACAACGAGAACCCGTGAAGTGGGCTTGCAGCTTAAGTGACTTGGCCAATCCATGAACCAATACCTCGTACTTTCATAGCAATTCCATCTGTTATGTGTGTTGGTATGGAAGCTGAGTGTTTGGCTCCTGTTGACAGTCCTTATCTCCGGTAACGTTAGTGTGGGCCAAGTGCACACTTGCCCACACAAACATAATGCCCTCCTAGTTTCGAAAGAAACAACACCATTGTAGGCATTTACTGTAGGCCACCTGGACAAGCCGAAGATATGGATGAACTATTTCTACATCAGATGGCTCAAAAAAGCCTGACATAGTGATTATGGGAGATTTTACCTATCCAGACATTTGTTGGGAATCTCTCACAGGTAAAAGTAATGGATCCAACAAATTCGTATCCGCGCTTGCTGACAACTCTGGCTTTCAAAGATGGAAGTAAAGGTGGAGGAAATACGAGTGCCTGGGACCTTAGGAGGCAGCGATCATGCTGTCCTTGAATGTTGAATAACAAGGGGAGGAAAACCTGAGATGACTCAGACCTCAAGAATGGATTTCAGAAAGACAGATTTTAATGGACTCAGAAAGAGGATAGGAAGAATTCAATGGCTGGATGTTCTTAAGAACAGAAATATCCAAGAAGTTTGGGAAATATTACAAAATGAGTATTTCAAAGCCCAGTTGTTAACTGATCAAATTTGCAGACGACACAAGACTAGGTGGGATAGCTAACACAAGAGAAGGAAGAGAGAGTATTCAAAAAGATCTAGAAAAGCTTGAACAGTGGGCGGCAACTAACAGATCGGAATTAAACAAGGAGAAATGCAAAGTCCTACATCTGGGCAAGAAAAATGAAAAAAGCACATACAGAATGGGAGAATTGGGTTAAGCAGCAGCACATATGAAAAAGACTTGGGACATGGGTATACTAATAGATCATAGACTGAACCTGAGTCAACAATGTGATGCAGCAGCCAAAAAGGCAAACTCAATTCTGGGATGTATTAGGACAAGCATAGAGTCTAGATCACGGGAGGTAATTATCCCCCTCTACTGTTCCTTAGTCAGACCTCATCTGGAATACTGAAAAAGACAAAAATGAAATACCTGATAGGCTGCAAAGCAGGCACAATTGCTGCAGAGCAGGCACAATCACCATAAGGCAGGCACAATTGCCACCGGCACAATCACCAGGCTCAATCGCCATAAACCCTAATAGAATGCAGTCAGCCAGACTATGATATGAAGGAGCTACTTGTTCAATGCAGACTAATATGCAGTCACCCACTCAGCCCAGCCCAGATTGGAAAGAAGCAACTGCAAACAAACATAGCCCGCACATGTGAATAATACCAAAGAGGCAGGCCAAAGACTGATGTGGCTCACCATACAGGATATCAACTCTCACTGATATAGCAGTGGGTTGCCCTGTACCTCCAAAGTGTGCCACACTGGCTGACATCTTGGGCTATAGCGGGGCGACCTATGTTCATACAGCACGGCCGTCAGCTGTTTATTACAGCTGACACACGCGGACAATAGCTGCAATCGGCCGTGCGGCCGATTGCGGCTATTAACCGTTTAAATGCCGCTGTCAATTCTGACAGTGGCATTTAAATACTCTAAACGATCTTCGGGGGTCCCGTACAGCCCCCCCGCGGTGAGATCAGGTGAGCCGTGCAGGTGTCATGGCAGCCGGGGGCCTTCTTAAAGGCCCCAGGGCTGCCTTGGGAGACTACCTATCAAGCCATCCTTGTTGGGTGGCTTGATAGGCTGCCTGTCAGAATGCAGCATGACGTAATACTATAGCATAACGTCATACTGCAGTAGCGATCAAAGCATCGCTAGTTGTGGTCCCTTAGGGGGACTAAAAAAGAAAGTAAAAATTAAGATCAATAAAGTTTTACCAATTCAAAAAAGAAAAAGTAATAAAAGTTTAAATCACCCCCTTTTGCCATATCTATAATAAAAGATTCTAAATTTAAAAAAAATAAACATATTTGGTATCACTGCATCCATAAAAGTCTGATCTATCAAAGTAATGTATTATTTACCCCGCATGGTGAACGTCGTCCGAAAAAAAAAAAAAAACAGCGCCAGAAATTCATTTTTTTTGGGTCACCCTGTCTCCCAGAAAAAATGCAATAAAAAGCGATCAAAAAGTCATATGTATTCCAAAATGGAACCAACGTAAACTACAGGAAGTCTCTCTAAAAATGAGCCCTTGCACAACTAAGTTGGCGGAAAAATAAAAAAGTTATTGCGCGCAGAAAATGGTGGCAGAAAATAATTTTAAAAAATTAAATGTCTTTAAAAAAAGTAAAAGTAGTGCAGAAGAAAAAAAGGTATTGCAGTAATCGTACTGACCCATAGAATAAAGTTATCATGTCATTTTTGTTGCAGCTTGTGCACCGTAGAAACAAGATGCAGCGAACAATGGCGGAATGTCTTTTTTTTTCATTTTACTCCACTTAGAGTTTTTTTTAAAGTTTTTCAGTAAAATATATGGTACACATAGGCGTCCCGACCCCTGCGCTTGAGGGGGCCCAGAGGCTGCCCTCCACCATACACTTTCACTTCGCACTGTCGGCGGCCGCGTGCTTAGTGCGGTCCGACTGACAGCACGAGCCAGAGATGACAGTAGGAGAAGGGAGGAGGAAGGACTTGGAGAGAGGACAGGGGAAGAAGAGGGGGATGGGGGAAGGAGCAGAGAGGACACAGACTCACGGCACACAGGCACAGCACAGCATCGAGTGGAGCAGGGATGATGATGTCACCTCCCTGCTGCTTCCCTCCTGCTGACACTGTGTACAGCTGCACTCCTCACCAAAGAAGTAGTTCGGGCACCGGGGTATGTATCTATCTATCCATCTGCTTGTCTGCCTGTCCTTATGTCTTTCTATGTGTCTGTCTATCTATCATGCCTTGTCTCATATCTATCATCTAGCTAATCTATCTATCTATCTCCTATCTCTCTCTCCTATCTATCTATTCTATCTATCTAATCTATTGATATCCTATCCTATCTCATATCCATCTATCTATCTATCTATCTATCTATCTATCTATCTAATCTATCTATCTCCAATCTATCGCCTATCTATCTATCTATCTATCTATCTCCAATCTATCTATCTATCTATCTATCTATCTATCATCTATCTTTCTATCTATCTCTTATCTATCTATCTATCTATCTATCTATCTATCTCCAATCTATCTATCTATCTATCTATCATCTATCTATCTATCTATCTATCTCTTATCTATCTATCTATCTATCTATCTCCAATCTATCTATCTATCTATCTATCTATCTATCTATCTATCTATCTATCCATCTCATATCTATCTATCTCCAATCTATCTATCTATCTATCTCTCTCTCTCTATCATATCTCTCTCTCATCTATTTATCTATCTATATCTCTCTCTTATCTATCTATCTATCTCTATCATATCTCTCTCATCTATCTATCTATCTATCTATCTATCTATCTATCTATCTATCTATCTATCTCCTATCTATCTATCTATCTATCTATCTATCTATCATCTATCTCTCTCTCATCTATCTATCTATCTCTGAATCTCTCTCATATCTATGTATCTATCTATCTCTCTCTCTTAGGCCTCACGCCCATTTGTATGTGGATTTCAATGCTAAATCCCGCAGTGAAATCCGTACGTGCCCGCGGACATGGAGAGGGAAAATACATTATACTCACCTCTCCGGACGCTGCGGGTCTCTCCTCTGCGCAGGCCGGATCTTCCATCTTCTGGTCGGGAGACATGCTTGGCATGCCGGCAGCGTGCCGCATGCATGTGCACCAATTTAAAAAAAAAATCTCCCCCGTATCCGCGCCACAGCACAAAAACAGTTGCGGCTGTGCCGCGGATACGAACGGCTTCCATAGGCTTCAATGGAAGCCGCGGGAGCCGTCCGGGCGGCAGAAAATGGAGCATGCTGCGATTTCTTCCTGTGTGTGTGACCGGCATGCTGGGAAGGAATCCCATTTGCATGCTTTTAGCTGTCCTACTGATGCTAATGCATCCCTACGGGCAGCAAGACGCACGGATCTCCCGTGCGGGTGCCACGCGCAAATTTTATAAATAAAATCTGCACGTGGACATTGGCCCTCAGGCATAGGTACGAGGCGAGGGGGAAACCGGGCCCCAAGCTGAACTTTTGCACCCGGGCCCCTGAGCCTTTAGGTACGTCCCTGATGGTACATTAAATAGTACGATTGAAAAACACAACTCGGCCTGCAAAAAACAAGCCCTCATACAGCTATGTCAATGAATAAATAAAGCAGCTACGATTTTTTTAAAAGGGGGGAGGAAAAAGCGAAAATGGAAAGAAAAGGAAGGGCCGCATCCTTAAGGGGTTAATTTTACCATTTTTGGAACAATTCTTGTTCCATTTTTTGGAGGCAAGATTAAAAAAAATACAATTCTGACACTGTTTTTTAGTGTTTTTTTTAAAAAGAATTTCCAGCAGAAATTACGTTACTTTAATTCTGCAGGTCAGTATGATTAGTTGTAGAGATGAGCGAGCATACTCACTAAGGGCAATTACTAGATCGAGCATTGCCCTTAGCGAGTACCTGCCCGCTCGGAAGAAAAGGTTCGGCTGCCGGCGGCGGGCAGGGAGCTGCGGGGGAGAGCGGGGAGGAACAGAGGGGAGATCTCTCTCTCCCTCTCTCTCTCTCTCCCCCCCCCCCCCCCCGCTCACCCCTGCTCACTGCCGCAACTCACCTGTCAACCGTGCCAGCAGCCGAACCTTTTCTTCCGAGCGGGCAGGTACTCGTTAAGGGCAATGCTCGATCGAGTAATTGTTCTTAGCAAGTATGCTCGCTAATCTCTAATTAGTTGTTTGTATCATCGCATTGAAAAACTCATAATATTTTTATTTTGACAGAGGTAAAGAATTTGAGAGCTCTTTTGGTGGCATTAGCTGTACTTTTTGATTGTTTTTTATTCTGTTTATTCCAAGGAAGGATATGCACATTTTCTATTTTGGCCATTTTTAAATTCTTTTTTTTTCATGCTGTTCACCATACGGGTTAAATGTTATGCAAACTTTTTTATTTTGGTCATTATGATACCAAATTTGTAACTTTTTTTTCTTAATCTTTCTACATAGTAAGGGCTCTTTCACACGAGCGTATGCATTTTTGAGTTCTCTCGCCCACACCATAAATTCGCATGAGTGAACGATTTCCTGCGATCAAGTCCTGTGCTTAATTAACGTTTTTTCGTCCATTCCCGCGACCGTATGCGACGTTTTTAGCTAAAAAAAATGTCGCACCCAGGATGTCATGACTTCCAATGCCTGCATAGAGGCACCTGTAAGCTTTTCACAGCATTGGACTCCCCCTCCCTTTTTTTTTCCAGCACCCATAGGAGTCTATGGGAGCCGCCGCCGTATATCAGTCAAAAGATATAAATAAAATATCTTTTTACCGCTCATGTATATACCATTTTTTACGGTGCAAATGTTTTTACAAGCTGTATATTCGCCCGTGTGAACGAATGCATTGGAAACCAATGCCTCAGATGGTCATGCATATCAGTCGGGCGTGAAAACGTGCCCAATATACGCTTATGTGAATATAGCCTAAGGGGGAGAGGGGAGGGCTTGAGTTTATTTTTTAACTATTCAACTTTTTTACACTTTTTATTTTGGTCCCACCTGGAACTTCAACTTCAGTCACTTGTTTATAAAACACATGGCAATACTTTATCATTACCACATATTCTACAAGAATATTAGAACTGGCCGCTTAATAAGCCACCATAGATGGCTGAGCCGAAGGACATTGTTAGGGGTCTTGGTGAAATAGCAACCCATCAGCACCCCATGATAACTTTAGGAGGTGCCAGTGGGTCACAGGGGATCCTCCGGCCCTCTGACAGCCTCCTAGATACCACAGTTGCATTGACCGTAGTATCTAAGAGGTGAAAAGGCTGAGAAATTCTAATCCTGGCCGTTGGAGCTGGAGCTCCCGCTCTTCCCAGCAAGGGACTCAAATGCCAAGCTTCTGATGCAGCACTGTAAAAGGACATTTGCATCAATGGCTGCCAGAAAAAAAGTATATGGGCGGTCACTAATATGTTGATGCTATGTCTTTGCAGGGGATTTGACGCGTTGTATCAGAAGAATGATCTGACAGGTCTAAAGATACATTAAGGAATAATAAATGATTTGATGTTAATAACTGAACATTCACTATAAGACTCTGTGCACATTTTGCAGTTGTAATCCACAACCAGTGAGGTTAAGCAATGTTATGGTAGAATATCCAATTTTTTAATTTCGTAACGAGAGGGCATCTGCTACGTCTAGAAGAAAGCAGGTTTCATCGCCAACACAGAAAATGTTTCTTTACTGTAAGAGCAGCTAGACTGTGGAACTCTCTGCCTGAGGAGGTGGTGATGGCAAAATCCATAGAGGAGTTTAAAAGGGGACTTGATGTCTTTTTTGGAGCGGAAGGATATTACAGGATATAAATCTTAGGTTAATTGTTAATCCGGGTATATAGGAAGGTAGGAACTATTAGGGGTTGATCCAGGGAATAGTCTGATTGCCATTAGGGAGTCGGGAAGGAATTTTCCCCCAAAAGGGCCAATTGGCTCCTGCCTCTTGTTTTTTTTTGCCTTCCTCTGGATCAACAACATAGGAGGACAAACAGGCTGGACTAGATGGACATTGTCTTCATTCGGCCTTACAAACTATGTTACATACTATGATTAGATGCTGTGATACACAGGGCCGCTATTCTGCTAATGGTTTTCAGTGTGCATTTTCTTACAACCCACATATCCCTGATACACAACAATGTTTTGGAGTCTACTGAATGACAAAAGTCTTGTGTGATATTTATAAGGCTGGAACACGCTGTAAAAGGCTGTGTGAAACATGTTGGCAAGCAAAGGGTATTTATACTAAGTGCTTCTCCAAGGAAATCCCTCAGCAGATGTGAGGTCAGATAGCTGTGATGAAATGCTAAAAGTAGAAAAACTCTTCTTACTGACAAGACTACAACCCTAGACTCTGCTTGTGCTGCAAATCAGACAGTCCCTGTAAGCTAAAAAGTGAATTAGCCATTAATAACGCAGACTGGATTCCTTAACATTTTCTATCACCCAGTAATAATGGTTTTATATAGAGAACATCTTTGCACTAGAACTGTGCACCATAGCTCTAAAATTCTAGAGACTTCGCATTTATTACTATAAGTTCTAGACGTAGATGTCCATTACGAAGTACAGGTGCAGCAAAGTTTAACATAAGTGTAATTATTTTCAGCTGCAATCCAAAAAACAAAGTTAAGCCCCATTTACACGCAAAGATGATCACTCAAAATTCATTCAAAAGATAAGCAAAATTATAGTCCTGAGTGTTCATTTTGCATAAAGTACTAATGGGCACTAATGCTTATTAGTACTTTATCAGATTCATTTGCATGCAAATGAGCCTCCAGGAGCTGTTGCAGAACTCAGCAGGAGGTCTGAGCTCTGCAATTATCTCCATTGTTCTGGCAGGGGCTGCTTAAAGAAAACAATGTAATCTCTAGCTCCCATGGAGATAACAGCCTGTGGTCTGTTTTTTCTTTCAGGGGCTGCTCAGAGAATACAATGTTATCTCTTGCTTACAATACAATGTTACCTCTCGCCCTCTGTAGGATGGTTTTTAAACTCAACTAAAAATCACTGTCCAGGTAAAAAGTGCATGATGGTAGTATTTACACACAACGATTATCGCTCAAAAGTCAGCGTTTTAATGAATTTTGAGCAATAATTGTTGCGTGTCAAAAGGGCCTTTAGCACTTACAACAGATAAATTCATTGCAAAGGTAAATGTAAGACATGGCTGTGAAAAATACAGTAACAAAAACACACACCTCAGCACAACTGTGGTTTATACTAACTACTTAAAAATGAAGGTTCTTAGCTCAAATTTTGATCAAAACATGGGGGTGCATCTGCCTTGTTCAGGCAAAACTAATTTGATGGGTTCCTAAATGTCCCTTTACATGGGACAACTGTCGGGAAAAAAATGCCCGATACTCGTCCCTGTGTCTCCACGCTCTCGTGCTCCTGCACGGGAGCCAGCAGAGCTGTCTCGCTCACGGAGCGGCCAGCAGAGGGGTGGGACAGTGCAGGAGATTTCTCTCCTCTCGCTCCCCTGCCACTCCTCCATTCACATAACACAGTGGTCATTCACTACTGAACAGCTGCTGTTTTAACTGAAGGCTGAGCTTTATGCTGCATAAACGATCAGCAATGAAGCTCATCGTTCATCGTGCAGTTTAAACAGTAGCGAACGGCTGCTGTGTTATGTGAATGGAGGGGGGTGGGGGAGCGAGAGGAGAGAAATCTCCTGCACTGTCCTGCCCCCCTGCTGGCCGCTCCATGAGCGAGACAGCTCTGCTAGCTCCTGTGCAGGAGCATGGGAGTGCGGAGACACAGGGACGAGTGATGGGCATCGTTTGCCCAATAGTCGTCCTGTGCAAAGGGACCTTTACTCTAAAAGACATCTCTCTTTGGGCAAAGGTTTCCAAATGAGCTTAAGAAAATTACATACCTGACTATGCATTCTTATTGATGCACCTGGGACAGATGGGTTAATGTAGTGCATTACAAAAGTGAAGGCTGCCACTCCTACAGAAACACAATTGTAACAAAGTCAGCACTTGCAACAAATACATTAAATGTGAAGGTGCATGAAGCCATGGCTGCAGCAAATGCAGTAACAGAAACACATGCCTCAGCACGTATGTACATTTAATACCTGAATAAACTTGTACAACTGTTGTCTATACTAATTGGATAAAAATGCAGGGTTCTTCGCTCATAAGTTTTATCTAGTCGCGATGGATGGGTCTCCATTAGGGATGAGCGAGCGTACTCGGAAAAGCACTACTCGCTCGAGTAATTTGCTTTATCCGAGTATCGCTGTGCTCGTCCCTGAAGATTCGGGTGTCGGCACGGAGCGGGGAGCTGCAGGGGAGAGCGGGGAGGAACGGAGGTAAGATCTTTCTCTCCCTCTCTCCCGCCCGCTCTCCCCTGCTCCCCGCTGCGACTCACCTGTCAGCCGCAGCGGCACCCGAATCTTCAGGGACGAGCACAGCGATACTCGGATAAAGCCAATTACTCGAGCGAGTAGTGCTTTTCCGAGTACGCTCGCTCATCTCTAGTCTCCATGTTTTGATCAAATTATGAGCTAAGAAAATTGCATTTTTATGCAGTTAGTATAAACAATAATTATGCAATTTTATTCAGATTAAATGTGTATAAGGGCTGAGGAGTGTTTTTCTGCTACTAAATTTTCTGCAACAGGTTACTTTAAGCCATTAACCCCTTACATATTTTTAAAGAATTTTTTTTTTTTTTTATTTTGGTCACGACTCACAATCTATCTTTAACCCCTTAATGACATGGCCTATTTTGGCGTTGAGGACCAAGCGATTTTTTGGTATTTTTCCATCTCCATCTTTGAAAGGCCATAACTTTTTTATTTTTCCGCGGACGTGGCCATATAAGGGCTTGTTTTTTGCGTGGCGAGCTGTAGTTTGTATTGGTGCCACTTTTGGGTACATAGACAATATCGTAAAAAATTTTTTTTTTATGATAACAGGGAGAGAAAATGCATCAATTCTGCCATAGATTTTTTTTTTTACAGCGTTACTCATGCAGCATAAATGACACACTAAATTTTTTCTGCGGGTTGGTACGGTAACAACGATACCAAAATTGTTATATTTTTTTTAGGTTTTTACACTTTTTTGCAATAAAACCCCCTTTTTTTTGGAAATCTTTTTTTTTCTCTATAGCTGCATTCAAAGTCCTGTAACTTTTTTATTTTTCTATGTACAGAGCTCTATAAGGGCTTATTTTTTGTGAGACGAGCTGTAGTTTTTATTGGTACCATTTTGGGGAATGTACGGCTTTTTTGATCACTTTTATTGCATTTTTTGGGAGGCAAAATGCTAAAAATTAGCCTTTTGCTTCTGTTTTTTAGCGTTTTTTTTACGCTTTTTGTCGTACAAATTAAAAAGCATGTTCAACTTTTTGTACACATCGTTACGGACGTGTCAATACCCAATATGTGGGGTTTTAATATTTTTTCCCTTTTTTTATGCTAATATTAGAAAAAGCATAAAAAAGGGGTTTTTTAACATTTTTTCTTTACATTTTTCTTTTTTTTACACTTTTCTTTTCTTTTTTTTTCACTATTTGAGTCCCTCTGAGGGACTTGCAGCACTGTGCCTATGATCGCTGTCATAAGGCATGGCAGAGCTACTGCTCTGCCATGCCTTATCGCTTGTACAGCGATTATAGGCACAGGCAATACAGGACGCCAGTGTCTGGCGTCCTGTTGCCATGGTGACAGGCCGGGCTCTCGCGTTGTCATCGCGAGAGCCGGCCGGAGGCACAGAGGGAGCGCGATCCCTCTGTGAACTCTTTCCCTGCCGCAATCTACTTAGATCGCGTCAGGGAAGGGGTTAACAGCGGGGGGTGCATCTTCGATGTTCCCCCGCTGTTGCAGCGGGACGCCGGCTGTGACTGACAGCCGGCTCCCGCTGTGGGATAGCACGGGATCTTACGTGATCTTGCGCTATCCCCAGGACGTAGCGGTACGTCCTGTTGCGGGAAGGGGTTAAAGAAAAATCTGCTAATCCTTTTTTTAACACTGACCACAGGGCCTAAAATGGGCTGCTACTTTCTGTTTTGTGGAAAAAGCTTCCCAGCAGTCATCTCACTAACATCACAGGCAAGATTACACTGAAAAGTAAAGACCTATATGTAGATAACACAGGATCCACAATGCACAATAGGAGAGTAGCTATGTCTATATACTGCCCCTCCTTGCTAAATTACCTCTGTACAGAATGCCCAAAACAGTCTTTCATACAGGTCAAGTGCACTGAAATGGAACGATAATGCAATTGTGCTATCCATGTGGGGAGGGTCTTATTTTTAAGGCATACATACTGCGGCAAAAATGACACCATAACTTTATTCTGTGGTTAAGTACGATTACAA
Source organism: Eleutherodactylus coqui (assembly GCF_035609145.1). NCBI lineage: Eukaryota > Metazoa > Chordata > Amphibia > Anura > Eleutherodactylidae > Eleutherodactylus > Eleutherodactylus coqui. Next base: position 128,084,172 of record NC_089844.1, on the reverse strand, counting down.
CAATACCAAATTTATTTAGTCTTTGTTCTGTTGTACAACTTTTAGAAAATAGAACATCTTTAAAAAATTATTTTCTGCCTTCTTCAGACTAGCATAACATTTTTATTTTTTCATCGATATAGCTATGTAAGGGCTCTTTTTTGCAAGACAACATATGGTTTCCATTTATACTACTTTGGAGTACATATGACCAAAGCAGTGCAATGTTGTATATATATATTTTTATTATACATACAGGAAAAGTTTTTTTTATACTTTTAATATCCTTTATTATTTTTTTACAATACTGAAACAACCTTTTGCACTTCGTTTTAGTCCGCTAAGGGAATAAAATAATGAAAGTGCAATCACTTAATCGCGTTGTCCCGCGAAACAAAGTGGGGGTATACACTTCTGTATGGCCATAGTAATGCACTTTGTAATGTACATCGTGCATTAATTATGAGCCATACAGAAGTTATCAAAAGTTATTCACTTACCTGTTCCGTTCCTGGCGTCCTCGTCTCCATGGTGCCCGTCTAATTTTCAGCGTCTAATGGCCAAATTAGACGCGCTTGCGCAGTCCGGGTCTTCTCCTTTTCTCAATGGGGCTCCGTGTAGCTCCGCCCCGTCACGTGCCGATTCCAGCGAATCAGGAGGCTGGAATCGGCAATGGACTGCACAGAAGCCCTGCGGTCCACCGAGGGAGAAGATCCCGGCGGCCATCTTCAGCAGGTACGTAAGAAGTCTCCGGAGTGCGGGGATTCAGGTAAGCGCTGTGCGGTGTTCTTTTTTAACCCCTGCATCGGGGTTGTTTCGCGCCAAACGGGGGGGGGGGGGGGGGTTGAAAAAAAAACAAAAACCCGTTTCGGCGCGGGACAACCCCTTTAATGGCTTATACCATATACAGCAATACTTCATTATTGCATTATATGGCATTTTTGCAGGCAACCTATTAAGACATGCCGCAATTGTTATGAACTCTAATTGCCACTGCTCTGGCTGAATGTCAGCTGTCAAAAACAGCTGACACTGACTGTGTATGGAGAGGCCTTGGTTTCCGAGTCCTGAACATATTATCCCCCTAAAGACATGGCGTATTTTGGGCTTAAGGAAGCAACGATTTTTGGGGGATTTTCATTTCCACTGTTCAAGAGCCATAACTTTTTTATTTTACCATCGACGCGGCCGTATAAGGGCTTGCTTTTTGTGTGGCGAACTTTATTTTTTATTGGTGTTTTTATATTTTCGGGTGCATATAATGTATTGTAATTTTTTTTTTTTGAGGGCAGGGAAAGAAAACATCAATTCTGCCATTGTTTTTTTTTTTTAACAGCGTAAATCAAAGAGCATGAATGACACAATACATTTTTTGTGAAGGTTGGTACGATTACAACGATACCAAAAACATTATAATTGTTTTATATTTTTCCAATTTTGCACAATAAAACCCTTTTCTTTTGGAAATCATAATTATTTTCGAATTGTTGCATTCAAAGCTGCATAACTTTTTTTTTTCATGGTCGCAGCTCTGTGAGGGCTTGTTTTTTGTGTCACAAGCTGTAGTTATTATTTTTACCATTTTTGGGTACATTACTTTTTTGATTGCTTTTATTGCGCTTTTTTTGGAGGTAAAATGAGCTAAAATCAGATAAAATAAGCATTTTCCTCAGTTTTTTTACGGTTTTTGCTGTGCAGGATAATTAGTCTGCTCAAATTATAGCAGAAGTTGTTACGGACATGATCTATAGCAGCTATGATCGCTATCGTAAGGCACTGCAGGACTTGTGTACTGCAATGCCTTATTGCTGGTTATAGTGACCATAGGTAATGGAAAAGCAGGACGCCTGTAGCTGGCATCCTGTTGCCATGGCATCCCACTGGCCCTCCCCGATTACATCAGGGGGTCCGATGACATCACAGAGGAAGCGCCCTCCCTCTGTGATCCCTTTACATGCCGCAATCTACATAGATTGTGGCATATAGCAGGTTAACAGCGGGGGTTGCTGTCTCGATGCACCCCCCGCTGTTGCAGCTGGAGGCCGTCTATCTCTTCAGATCCCGCGAGATCCATATGATGTAACCTCACGTCATGTTGCCTCAAATACCACCTTGCCATGACGTAACCTTACGTCCTGTGGCGGGAAGGGGTTAAACCTGTGCACATAGGACATAATTAATGTCCTGTAGCAAGAAGGGGTTAAAAACTATTGTATCTTATCTAGAGACATTTCAGTAGGAGGGTTTGCTTGCATCTACAGGACTTCATTAATAATGCAGCAGATATGGGACATATTTTTAAATTGGGGCTATCCAGATGGAATATTGAGACAAGCATAACAATGGGAGATACAGAAGGATTGCCTGGAATGGTTGCAAACACATCAGACTGCAGAGGAAGACAAGGTGCCATTCAGTTGGTTACTACCTTTAATGGGGCAGCTAAAGAAGTTAGGAATAATATCCAAAAACACTACAATATCCTGAGGCTGGACCCTGATTTATCAGGACCCGTAGGCACTGTTCCAATGATCTCCTATAGACGCAGTCATTCCTTATGGGACAGACTTGTCAACAGTCATTTCAGGTGGACTCTGGTTGGTCTTAATTAACTATGTTCTGGATTATGAGGTTGCTACTGATATGGTGGTTGTGTGGTCTGTCATCACATTGAAGTAAGAAAAGTTTTTGGGAGTTATTCCAGGTCACACAGCTTTTCAGTAAAGCAGTTTATTAATTGTTGCTCCAAAAGTGTTATTTATTTGCTTAACTGCCAATGTGATACTCAATATATAGGTAAGACGACTTGAGAATTCTGTCAGCTTATAAGTGACCACAGAGACGTAGCATGAAGCTTCTGGGTCCCAATGCAAATCTGTAACAGGGCCCCCAACTATAATGGTTCATTCATAGTACTGGGCTCCGTATATGGAGAAGAGAGGCTTTATGGGCCCCCTAAGGCTCCTGGGCCCGGGTGCAACTGCATGCTCTGCATCCCCTATAGGAGCGTAGCTAAAGGTTCAGGGGCCCGGGTGCAAAAGTTCAGATCAGGCTTTTTTTGTGGGCCATGGTGATGATATTTTAAGAATCTATAGAAACAGTGGTAAGACCATTTTATTTTTTAGTCTATGAAGCATCCTTTACTATTGGTTTAATATTGGTTAGATTATATATGTGTTATGCCAGTACTTTGTTAGTCAGCACTAGTGATGAGCAAGTAGTGAAATAATCGGTTTGTGTCAGTATCAGGCTGATTTAATGAAAATCATTGTGAATCAGGATGGTCGATTCTGAGTCCCATTAAGGTCAATACATCAATACTGTGTTCCTCTCAAAAATTGGTCAAAATAGAGTATAGTGGTGTGGGGGTCAATTGTAGCACACGGGTGGCACTGAAAACAGATGAAAGCCCATATAGGATCTCCTAAATCAAAAATTGCACAAAGGAAGACAGCAGGAGTGCTGCTTGTTTTAAAAGCAATGTCATAAATGTTACAAGGTGAAATTCTGACAGATGAAGACAACACTCAAGCATGGACTTACTTCAAGGAACAGCTGTAGAGCTACCAAAAATGTTGCTACTCAAGACAGCAGGTGTGCTGCTTGTGTTAAAAGCAATGTCATAAATTTTACAAGGGCAATTTCTGCCAGGTGAACACAACCCTCAAATATGGATCTTCTCCACCTTGTCCTCCAAGGAAAACCAATAGGGAAACAGTGGGTGTGCTGCTTGTTTTAAAAGCAATGTCATAAAGTTTGCAAATTCTACTAGGTGAACAGAACAACCAAGCACGGACCTTTTTCAAGGAAAAGATGTAGAGTTACAGGTGTTTCTTGTACTTTAGAAAATTTTCATTTTCATTCATGGGATAAGCAGGAGAAGGAGAGCAGCAGCAGTTCCACCACCACCAGCAGCGACAGCACCTTGAGGGCAGAGTGCGCTCCTTGCAGAAACATGAGAGTTGTAGCTCCGTTTTTCCATATTGACATATTTTTCATTTGGGGGTAGTAGGAGGAGGAAACATGGCAGAAGCTGGAGAAGGAGAGCAGTAGCAGCACCACCCGCAGCAACAGCACCATGTAGTATTTGATATAAATCTGTGCTCAGTCATATGAGTAAAAATTGCCAGCATGCTAACTAATCAGTGGAATCTGCCATGGCAGTGCAGAAGTCAGGTGAAATCCACGCTTGGTTCATTTTTATAAAGTCAGGCGTTCCACATTGTCTGTGGACAGGCGGATGTGTCTGTCAGTTATCACACCACCAGCTGTGCTGAAAGCCCTTTCTGATAGCACACTGGCAACGGGGTAGGCAAGAACCTCTAAAGCATGTTGTGCAAGCTCTTGCCACTTATCCAGCTTAGACACCCAGAAGTCAAATGCCATGCCTGAGTAGATCCACGAGGGAGCTGACATACTCTTGGACCATTATGAATAAGTGCTGCCTGCGAGTCCTACCCTGTAGTATTGCTGCAGGCTACGACAGGCTGAAAAAAATTATGTCACAACTCTGTTAGAGTTCCCCTGCCACCGCTGCTGGTGCTGCTGTGGCGTCTTCTTGCTTGTCCGCCATGAACCGCAGAGCTGTGATCCATTGCGGATGCATTCCCGCGAGCATGGGGAAATACTGTGTCCAAGCTGCTGTGTCTGTCCTGATAGTGTTGAATTTTGAAGTCCCTCTCCACTGCCGAAATGAGATCTGTCATTTTGCCCTTGTAGTGAGTATCAAGAAGGGTGGCCGCACAGTAGTTATCTGATGTTTTTATGTGGGCTATGTGACGGTCCTACTGCAAGCACTGCAGCATAAAAGCACTGATATGCCTCAAAGTGCCTAAAGGTGATGGACCACTTTCCTCAGGGTTAGCCCTAAAAGTATCCTCTGGTTGGTCGCTCCATCGGTGTAGAATAGCTGGGGTTAGTGATGGATTGAAGGATATTGCGTAGCTTCCAACCCTGCCTCTTGACCTATGCTATTCCTCACCTCTTCCTGCACTTCCTCCTCTATACTCCCATGGGTGGAGAAACATGTTGAAGAAGATGCCCCTATGTCTTGCCCAAAGCCACTCTCTCTGTGGTGTTCAGTAATGGCAGACTGACCAGACAGTTGGGAGATTGGTATCTCTTTCTACCCCTTCTCTTCGTGTGGCGAGAACATGTCATTGTCCCTGAGGCCATGTAGAGTCTATTCCAGCAGGCAGACAGCAGGAATAGTCATACTGATCAGTGTGTGATCACAACTGACCATTTTGGTTGCTTCCTCAAAGCAAGCTAAAACAGCAGACATCTTTGATCTGGCGCCACTCTACAGGTGTCAAGTGACTGATCTACATTAGAGATGAGCGAGCACCCAAATGCTCGGGTCCACGTTATCCGAATTGAGCTTTTCGTAAAATTCAAAAGCTCTACTCGAGTAACGAACCCCATTGACTACAATGGGAGACTCGAGCATTTATGTATGTGGGATGCTGGGTCCCAAGCTTTTTTTTTTTTTTTCTTGGTTCTCTCTCTCCCTCTCCCTCTCCCTCTCTCTCTCTCTCTCTCTCTCTCTCTCCCTCTCTCCCTCTCTCTCTCTCTCCCTCTCTCTCTCTCTCTCTCCCCTTCCTGCTAGACATTTGCCACAGATGAGACAGTTGGGTGGTAGCTCAAACTGTCACTGCACCTCCACCAGATGAGAGTTGGATGGGTGTGAATGCCGAAAGTGTGAGCACAGTTTCCTGGCCTTTTCCAGCACTGGATGTAAACCTATGTAATTGTTTAGGATGCTCTACACTGCTAGGCTCATCACATGGGTCAGGAAAAGTACATGTATTAGCAGGTTGGCCCCATTGCCACACATGACCATGCCTGGCTTCAGATTGTGTAGAGTCAGCCTGAACCTGCAGAGCCATCAACAGCTCTTTGGTCATGTGACTGCGCTCCACTAGACATATGAGTTTTAGGATAGCATTTTGGCATTTACCATGTGACCACCATATGGAGGCTGGATTTTGTCACATGCCGAAATCCATGCCAATGTGGAGTGTGTTGAAAAGTGCTATGAAGAATGAAGAAAGAGAAGGAGGAGGAGAGGGTGAGGAGGGGACAGACAAGGATGAATGTTTGCTAACTCTTGGGAGTACTATGTAACGTGGACCACCATTTTTGGTTTCATGCCCCTGTACAAAGGGAGCCCAGATTCGTGTTTCTGCTGTAGCGAGCTCTATTGTGGTTCCCATAGTTATGTAATCTGGATGGTATAAGGTTGGCTTCTGCTGGACATCATACATTACTGCAGTTTGTGTATTTTTCTATGGAGTGTTGTATGTGACTTCTCAGGTGGGAGATCTAGAGGATTTGAGATCATAGAGAGCTGCAAGCTGGAAAGCAATTTCAGCCTTAAGAGAGACTGCATTGCCAGGAGAGAGATGTGCCAAATGAGTGAGGAGTTGGCTTGAGGAGCAGTTTGAGACATATCCTAGAAAATTTGCGCCTGTTAGAGAGGTACAGTTGCACATGAAGGTAGGCAGCTGGTGTTTGAGAAGTGCAGCACCATAACGCTCACATGGTGGTGCAGGGCAGAGACAGCATTTTGAGCAAAGAAATGGCGGCCGGGCATCTAGAACTGTAGGCTATCAAGGAAGACATCTGTGTCCACTAGCCTGAATGGCAGCATTTCCATTGCAAACAGCTGTGCAATGCTTGTGTTCAGGCTCTGTGCTCGTGGATGGTTTCAGGTGTTTTTTTTTTACATTCCCATATCTGGGGGATGGAGATCTGGCTGCTGACATAGGACATGTTTAGTGGCCCAGCGGGACCAACAGAACACTCACAGCACACTTGTCCTGTCACACCTGTCTATATGCTGTCCATGGATATAGAAGGTGCCGTCTATAGGAGAGACCCTGTTTCTCTCCTAAGCCTAGAGCTTAAGACTAATGTCAACTGGTTTCTCCTTGACTGACAGTCAGGTTTAATTTCACCAGTGCAGAACCCAAGGGCGGTAAAAACTCAACACAAGTCCCTATGCAAGAGTGGAAGGAGTCCAGAAAGTGCGGGAATGGAACAGATGTGATAAATGGAGGAGTCAGTGAGCAGTTAGGCAGACTCAGCCAAGTGTGAGAGAGGAGAGGTTGCAGTTCAGTTGTGTCGGAAAGGAGGAGTTACCAGTACTAGAGCGAGACAGCAGTTCAGCGCGTTTTCCCTTCCAAGGTCAAGCGAGGTGTAAACCCGTTCCTTTGGCATCCCACATCGGAGGAAAGGAGAACCTTTTTGAAGTCCATCTTCATCAAACAGTAAGTCGTAGCTATCTGGTGAATTCAAAGCCAGGATTAGCCGTTCAGCCACTTGTCCCTCTGATTCATCTATACTTCACTAAAATCCAAATAGTCCCTTCATCTAAAACAGTTAGTGGGCAAATTGTCTAACCAAATCAGTTCCGGAAGAAAGGAAACAAGAGAGCGTTGAAGTAAGGACTTTATCAAATCAGTATCTCTGTATCTTCTCATTGTGTGCAATTGCCTGCCTAGTACTGCATCTGTGTGAATCTGTTCCTAGTGCTTATCCACAATATTGTAAATCAAGTTGTATTTCAAATACCAAAAGTTAGTAAATCTGTACACTCCTAGATTTCTAAACTATTGCTGGAATTGACTCTATTATTTCTTTGGCATACCACCCCGAGGATCCAGAGTGTTGGCGTTACCGTGACAAAACTAGGCTTCAGCCTTAGGGCTCATGTCCACGGGCAAAATATGATTTAAGATCCGCAGCGGATCTCCCGCATGCGGATCCGCATCCCATAGGGATGCATTGACCACCCGCGGGTAGATAAATACCCGCGGATCGTCAATAAAAGGGATTTAAAAAAAAATGGAGCATGGAAAAATCCGGACCATGCTCCATTTTCGTGCGGGTCTCCCGCGGGGACGGCTCCCGCGGGCTTCTATTGAAGCCTATGGAAGCCGTCCGGATCCGCGGGAGACCTAAAATAGGAATTTAAAGTATTTACCATCCGGCGCGGGCGGGGAAGGTCAGCTGTTCCTCACGGCCGCATCTTCCTTGCTTCGGCTCGGCGGATGTGCCCGGCGCATGCGCGCGGCACGTCGGCGACGTGCCGGCGACGTGCCGCCGGCGTCAGGAATTCATCCGCCGGCCGAAAATGAAGATCCGGCCGTGAGGAACAGCTGATCTTCTCCGCCCGCGCCGGATGGTAAATACTTTTAAATTCTTATTTTCGGCGCTCATGTCCGCGGGGCAGGAGGGACCCGCTGCAGATTCTACATGTAGAATCTGCAGCGGATCTGATTTTCCCCGTGGACATGAGGCCTTATGTGCTACAGCATGTTCTTTGGGGCGTTGCACATGCTAGAATATAGGGCAGATGTCAATGTCAGTAAAAGTGGTGGTAATGGTGACAGATCAACTTCTGCTCTCCATTTCCCACTCTTGGCTCTGAAGCCTGTAGCCCAATTGTCAATTGCGAAGGAGAGATTTGAAGTAGACATCCTACTGCCCCTACATAAAAATACCTTTCTGTGCTTAGAGAAGCTACTCAATGAACAGGGAGGAAGATGGAAGAAGAGACAGCTACAGTCATAACCACCACATGGGGGTGCAGTTCTATTCTTGTCCAGGGGGCCCAGGCCTACAGAGGCCACGGCCGACCAAGAGAATTTTTTTTTTTATACCAATGGCAAAATACAGCGTATGCTACCCTGCCATGTCCCAACAGCACGCTAACCTAAGTTTAGGTGCTGTGAGGACATGACAGGGACCTGAGGATGTGATTTTATTTGCCGGGTCCATGCTGACAGCCCGTCTTCTTCCTTTGCAGTGGCGGATTCTCACTTTAGTGTACTAAAGCAAGATGCTGCTGGTTTCGGAGGAGGACCGAATATCAGCGGGTACCCTGGTACGTATAGCAATCCTTAGAGTGTTGTGGAGACATGACAGGCTGTTTTCATGTGAATGGCTATATTTGCCAGCATAATACACCCAAAAGATAACTGAAGAGGCAAAACTAGTTGCCAAAGAAGTTGGTGTTTCTCTTCGCCCACCAAAAAGGAAGTCAGTCAGCATCTAGGAAAGAAGGATTTCCAGTGGTCGCAGAGAAACCAGAGGAAAAAAAGTTTAAGATTTCAGTTATGTTTCCTTTTCTAGATTTTGTAATCTGCGATTTGTTTGGCCCGGTCTTGAACTTTATGGATATTGAAAACGAAGAAATTCAAAGTAGAGTAAAAAAGTCTAGTGCAGAGGTTCAAGAAAGATTTAGACTCTGGATTTATTCAAAGAGATTGTACACATAAAAAGTAGTTATGAAAAAGTTTATTTATGAAGAAAAGGACCCATTGTGTCTACTTCAAGCTATTTACCATTTTAACCTTCAGGGAATATTTGTATGTTTCTATCTGGCTCTTCTGCACCATACCAGTCATGATGGCATCTGCAGAAAGGTCCTTCAGCAGACTTGCGAATACATTAAAAACATGGCAGAGGAGCTTCACATCACAAGGAAGGCCGAACAAGTTAGCATTACTGGCAATGGAAAATAAATGGGCAAAAACTGTTGATTTTTCACATATCATAAATCAATTTGCTCAAAGGAAAGCTCGCAAAAAGCCTTGTAAATGATTGGACTACTTTAGGGACACTCACTTTGTTATCTATTATTTGATTTTTTTTTCCACCTTGCCTAAAACACACAGAGTACCGTAACAAATTTTTTTTGGGTGTAGAGGGTGAATGGGCTAGGGTGTGATGAGGGGGCCTGGTTGGTATGCTGGTAAGAGGGCCCCTGAAAAATGTCGAGACAATTGCTACAGTAGTGGAAGAGGGAGCAGGATGAGGCTAACTCTTTACCAATTGGTTCAGTTGGATGCTCCAAGGCAACGGATGGTGGGAGCTCATGTGACTGTTCATATACATTGTGTCGAGGTTGCTTACATATTCGTTTTGCATTTTAAACACTTACCACAGATCTTACAGATGACCAAACTTGTCATCATATGTGCTTTCAAAGAATGCTCAGGCTGCACATGTCCTGTGAGCTGAAACGCTCAACAGTTGTCACATGTAAAACGACCCTTAACCCCTTCCTGCCACAGGATGTAAATGTACGTCCTGGCAGAGGGGTACTTAACGCAACAGGACGTACACTTACTTCCTGTGGATAGCGCGAGATCAGAAGAGATGCCGCATTATCCGACAGCGGGAGTCGGCTGTCATGATAGCTGGCCTCCCGCTGCAACAGTGGGGGTTCATCAGTACAGTGACCCCCGCTGTTAACCCCTTCTCTGACGTGATCTATGAAGATAGTGGCATGTAAAGGGCTCACAGAGGGAGGGCGCTCCCTCTGTGATGTCATTGGACTCTCACGATGAAATCCTGCACTGCCATTACCTATGATCGCTATAACAAGCGATAAGGCAGAAGTCCTGCAATGTCCTGCAATGCCTTTCCGTAGCGATCATAGGTGAGATTGTACAAAACCCCTACAGGGACATAAAGTGTAAAAAAAAAAGATAAAAATTATGTAAAAAAATTTTTTTTTAAAAATGCCACATATTTGGTATCGTTGTATCCGTAAGGATGCGTACAATAAATTGAACACGCTTTTTATCCCGCAAAAGCGTTTAAAAAAACCTAAAAAAAATAAGCATTTTGCCTCCCAAAAAACGCAATAAAAGTGATAACAAAGCTGTATGTACCCCAAAATGGTACCAATAAAAACTACAGCTCATCTCGCAAAAAATAAGCCCCCACAGAGCTCTGTCTATGAAAAAATAAAAAAGTTATAGGACTTTGAATGCAGCGATTTAGTAAAAAAATAATATTTTCCAAAAAAAGGGGTTTTATTGCAGAAAAAAACTAAAAAATATATTTTGGTATTGTTGTAATTATACTGACCCACAGAAAAAATGTGTTGTGTTATTCATGCTGCATGATTAACGCCTTAAAAAAAAACCTATGGCAGAATTAATGTGTTTTCTCTCCCTGTTATCATAAAAATATTAATAAAAATGTTACAACATAGTCTATGTACCCAAAAATGGCACCAATAAAAACTACTGTTCGCCACACAAAAAACAAGCCCTTATAAGGCTGCGCCGGCGAAAAAATACAAAAAAAGTATGGCTTTTGAAAAATGGAGATGAAAATCTGCCAAAAATTGTTACATCCTAAAGCCTAAAATAGGCCATGTCCTTAAGGGTTAAACTCTGATATATCTGTAGCACTAAACCTCTATGGTGCTATTGTAAAGAAAACTTGTCAGCAAAGGCTCTAGCTCTGGTTGCTGCAAAGGAATAGGTAAGACTGACATGCAGCCATATCCTAAAGTTTACGAATTGTCAAGGAGCTATCACAGCAATCAGAGGAACTAACCTGCATTTAAATGCCTCTCAAGTGCGCCACCTAATGACAGGAAGAAGTATAGACAGAGCCAAAGGACTGTCACTACAGTGAAAAAGATTGTTGTCAATGTTTAGTTCCAAAAAGTGCACCTGTTGTGTCCTCAACGCGGTGGATGTGACAGATGCAGCTTCTGATGAGTGTATTTGTCTATAAATGATGACTCTTGGAGTATGATGTTACTCTTGCATAAATAAAGACAAAAGTATTACAGCAGAGATATATTTATTGGTTAACCATTTGCAAGCTTCCCAAGGTCAGAGGCTCCTTCTTCAAGCAGAGTAACCTGAGCTCTAGCAGCCTGCAAAGATATGTTTTCTCTATACATGTATCACCTCTGTAGTACTTTTATCTTCTTTATAAGAACATTTAAAATCACTCTGCTTTTCAATAAAAGCCATAATGTATAAACAAATACACTCATCATAAACTGCATCTGCCACATCCACAGTGTTGGAGTGACAACAGGCGCACTTTTTGGAACTAAACAGTGACAGTGGTATAACCTGGGTATTTCCTGTACATGATTGCACACTTCACACACAAGTAAAAACACATCAAAAACCTGCATGCAGTTGAAAAAAAAAAGAAGCAAGTATTGTTTAAACCAAATGCATTTTTTAATAGTGAATGCAGTTTTTTGATGTGACTTTAATTGTGGTTCAAAAATCCAACGAAAAACATGAACACAGCCTAATTGGCTGCAAACTAATTTTCAGGTTATGCAGGAAATTAGTCATGTTTGGAAAGCTCATGCCCAGTGGCTAGATCATTTATGTAAGTTTGTCTTGCAGCTTTTTGCAGCACGGTTTAGGTATGGGTATGGATGAAGGTGTGGGAGGGGCCCCAAGTTGCACTTTTTCACTAGGGCGCCTGAGCCTTTAACTACGCCGCTGCGCCCGCTGGTCGCTGTTTTTTGCTTGATTCAATTTTTTATTGCATTTCCTGTCTACTGACAAAAATATTATAGCGAATGCTTTGTCTTGATCCTTTGATGTGTCTGATAGCTACCAAGAGCTACAGTTTCTTATAGAACCAGAGAAAATTGTATCCTCAGATGCTCTCCACCTTCGTGACATTCCACTGGCTGGATTCTGTCCTGAAGTAAGTGTTCAAGGTTTATGGGTCATCCAAGTGTTTGCAGAACTACTAATTTAAGTTGATGAAATTATTGGTGGCTTTCTTTATCTAAGGATGTGAAGGATTTAGTTTTTGTCTGAGAGGATTGTGCATGCAACAAACCTTCTTGGAAACAACCTGCAAGTCTACTAATGCCTCTGTCCATTCCAGAGTTTCCTTAGCATTGCTTAGCTATGGACTGCATTACTGACTGGTCAAAGCTGCCAATTTCAGCAGGAACGGACGGTCATCTAATGTGTATGGCAGCCTTTGACTTTAATAATATAAAAAAAAAATTACAAAACTCCTATTTCTTCAAAATGCTTTACAGACATAAGAAATCCTCTTCCCATATACATTTGTCAATAATAATCACCTCAGTATGTACAGTCCATTCGCAAGCCAAGAGGTAAAGTCCAGTGGCAGTGAGCAATGCAGATGCACGCTGCCCACCATAACAGCAAAGTTTCAAGGGCTTCTTCTCCCCCTCTAGCACTCCATTCAGCCATCTATCCCAGTTGGATTAATAAAAGTATATAGCCAGGTATCCAGCTTTACCAGAATTCATTTGGAAGGTTTTTTGCCGAAAGAAAAGTATCTTTTAGAGCTAGGTATCCATCCAATATGGTTCGTCTGGACATGGCAGATGGGCCCACATGCATTGATCAAAATATGTGCTAATAACCCTGCCCTTTTATGCACTTAGTATAAAAAATGGTTGTGTAATTTTATTCAGTTATTCAATGTGTTTGTGTGTTGAGGGACATGTTTGTTACTGTTATTGTAGCAGCCATGGCTTACATGCACTATCATATTTTTTTATTTGTTGGAAGTGTTGACTTTTGTTTTTAGTATTCTGACCTCCTGTAAGTCCCTCACTCCTACTAGAGGGGCGCATATGCACACATGCTCACAGTCTTAAAGGGGTGAGCGTGCATCCTGAAATCTGCCCCCCTACAATCATGAAGCACCTCTGGCTATATTAAGCATCTTCTGCATAACTGAGGTGCCTAAGTTTTTGGTGTCTTTGCCCACCTGAAACTGTTATTCGGTTGTGCTGATTTTCTGGCTATTGATTCTGGCTTTACCAGGCCTGACCTTGGCCTGTTTTATTGACCTTTCTCCTGTCTGCTGCCTGCCCTGACTTCTGGCCTGTTTGTACCATGCTGAACCTACTCTGTATGCTGTCTTTCATGTTAAAGTACCGTATATACCGGCGTATAAGACGACTTTTGAACCCCGAAAAATCTGCTCTGAAGTCGGGGGTCGTCTTATACGCCGGTAATACAAAAAAAAGAAAGTGTCAAGAAAAAAAAAATCATTACTCACCTCCCCCGGCGTTCTGCGGCGCTGCTGCAGGCTGTCGCTCCCTCCTGGTCCCCAGCAGAGCATTGCTTTCTGGACGCAGGGCTTGAAATCCCCGCCTCCAGAAAGCTAATACTGTGATTGGCTAACACACGCTGTCAGCCAATCACAGCCATTCAATGACATCATTGAATGACTGTGATTGGCTGAAGGCGCACGTGTGTTAGCCAATCACAGCCATTCAATGATGTCATTGCATGGCTGTGATTGGCTGACGGCCCTGCGTCCAGAAAGCAATGCTCTGCCGGGGACCAGGAGGGAGCGACAGCCTGCAGCAGCGCCGCAGAACGCCGGGGAAGGGGAGTAATGTTTTTGTTTTTTGTTCCACTGTATTCCTGGCGTATAAGGTGACAGTTGGGGGGTCGTCTTATACGCCCCGGCGCCTTATACGCCGGAATATACGGTATACACTGCCTGCCATTAATCTGGACTTCTTAGACTACGCCTCCGTTCACACACTCAAGTACTGCACTTTAGCCTGTAGTTCTATCAGCATCCACATAACTGGGACCATTGGCCTTGGGATGACAAGCCTAGATCCCAACTGGTGAAGTGAAAGGGTGAAGGGGTTCTTCAAGTGATGCCTGTAGATTTGGCCCAAAGTCACAACAGTGTGGGGCACAGATCCACTTCCACTGATTGTGACAGTCATACCTTTGGTTGCGAAAAAGTGTCTTTTGTTTGTTCAGCTCCAACCATCTCTTTCGCCTATAAATCAGGTGATTGTGCAGATAATTCCCTAAATGTGGATACATTCAGGATGGAACGCTCCAAAGAAACTCTCTGCAAAATTTTGTAGGGATGTACAGTATATTTGTGAATTTTTCAATACACAAGAAATAAAGGAACCCATGGTACCATTTTGGGGAACCCCTTCATATTTGATGACTGATATTACAGGATATCCAGGAATATTAAAAAGGTACATGAAAATCTCAACAACAATGCATAATCCAAACATAGAAGTTGATCTTTGTATTCAATGTCCACAAGAAAAGGGGGAGGAAAAATGGAATACAGTCAAACCTCTAGTTTTTTTGGTAATCTGTCTGAAAGCAATCGATCAAACCTGAAATCAATGAACCTTGAGGCAATTATTTTCATAGGAATCAATGTAAACCCAATTAATTTGTTCTAGACATTCCAAAAAAAAAACCAAACCACATTTAATAGAGAATAAATATGCTTTTTAATACCAAAAACAATAAATGAATATAAAAGACTACTGTAAAGAATAAATGAACATTTAACATATTATGGAACAGGTTACGGTGTGTTATCTGTGGGGTTACATAGGACTGCAGGTCACATCTACTACATCAGGGGTCCCCAACTCCAGTCCTCAGGGACCACCAACAGGTCATGTTTTCAGGATATCCTATAGTAAGAACACCTGTAGCAATGTCTGAGGCACCGACAATAATTACATCACCTGAGCAACACTGAGGAAATCCTGAAAACATGACCTGTTGGCGGTCCCTGAGGACTGGAGTTGGGGAACACTGGTCTACATCATCTGTCCTCAGCATTATCACTGTGTTCTCTGTGCTGTTACATAGATCTGCAAGTCACATCTGCTGCACTACAGTACATCATCTGTCCTTAGCGCTATCACTGTGTGTTATCTGTGATGTTACATAGGACTGCAGGTGGCACCAATATCTGTCACCAGCACTATCACTGTGTGTTATCTGTGTTGTTACATAGGACTGCAGGTGGCATCATTATCTGTCCTCAGCGGTATCACTGTGTTACCTGTGGTGTTACATTGGACTGCAGGTGGCATCATTATCTCTCCTCAGCGCTATCACTGTGTGTTAGCAGTAGTGTTAGGTAGGACTGCAGGTGACATCACTGTGTTATCTGTCCATAGTTATCACTGTGTGTTATCTGGGTAACATGGCCACTTACATTACACTACTGTACTGTTTTACTAGTGCCCACAGTGACGCTGGAGAAGGGTGGGTAGAGTTTCAGCATCAGGAGGAGGAGATCACGTAGAGTGTGTCAGCAGCGCGTCGACGTGGGTCGGTGGCCGCCAATGAAACTAGAAGCAGCCAGTGAAACTAGAGGCAAAATTCTGACTTGAAAAATCCGTGAAACTAGAAACCAACTAAACCAGAAGACAATGAAACTAGAGGTTTGACTGTAATTGGTTTATGGCAATCCTTTTGATTCTGGACACTCTATGAAATCCAGGTCTTTGGAAGGGCAATGGATCGACATATGTCCCTGTATAGTATACAGTGGCATAAGTCTAAACTTTACATTTTGGCACATAACCCAGGAGATTTCCCTGACACATGCACTGAACATAACCCTAAAATGTGATGTTAACAAAGCCTTAGATGTATATACATATATTAAATAGTTAGCTCCAAAAATGACACACAGTGATCAATATGTGACTTAAGCGTCAACTTGAATTCAAGGGGATAACAAAAAATATTGTATAAAAGGGGTTATCTCAAAATTTTAAGTTATCCCCTATCCACAGATAGGGGACATATTATCAATCTATACTGTGAAATGTCATCCTATCAGTTTTGCAGCATTTCACTAGATCTGAGCAGTAAGGCTCTATACATTGCATTATTCAGCCTGCTATTTCTATCTGAAGTCACATAATCAAAAACACCAGTGACCCAGTGTCATAAGCAGCCGCTGTTCCTTTTAAGGGTGTGCCAAATTGTTGATTTGGCGGCTCCTAAATGTTCTGCTATTTCTGGTACATTTGTTTTTTTATTTTTCAGCCTAATGATTGATATTTTCCATCAACATTTGCAAACTGTATCAAATGCAAATTCAACTCTTGGAATCAGATCCGCAACTTTTATCAATTTAATTTGTCAGTAAATAATATGGGGACTGACCCCACCAGACCATGAAACTGCTTAATGGTGCTTAATAGTGAATTGTCCAATTACTTTTGAACCTGTGAAAATGGAGGGCCTATGTGTAAGAGGGTATCACTCTTGGGATGTTTGTTTTATAGGACTATATAGCTTTAATGTGAACACAGTGTCTGGAGGATCCAAGAGGGAGAGAGACTCCGTGTGTCGCAACTCCTCGCTTCCTTTTCTGAAACCTGTGGTTTGTTTCCAGTTAGTGGGTAGTGCAAAGTAGACTGGCGAAATGAAGAGGCGCAGACCTGGAGATCTGCACCCATAGCCCGGACCTTACAGGTGACCAGCGTCAAATGCCCAACAAGCAGTAATTGTTGCGTCCAACCGGACATGCAATATCTAAAACAAACAAAAAGGCACACCTGTGCAAAAGAAACATAAAACTATGGGAAAACCTCTCCCTATAAACCCCTTACCCGGGAGCAGGCCCTGCCTACTCGGCGGGCCGATCGCTCCAATAGATGCGGACCCGCACCCGTGCCTGGGCCACTGGCAAGTCCCTATCAGGGAGCCCTAGAACCAAAAGAAAGGGAAACGGAAAACCAAACAAA
The DNA here is from genome assembly GCF_035609145.1 of Eleutherodactylus coqui. NCBI lineage: Eukaryota > Metazoa > Chordata > Amphibia > Anura > Eleutherodactylidae > Eleutherodactylus > Eleutherodactylus coqui. The sequence continues at coordinate 128,066,864 of NC_089844.1, read as the reverse complement.
ACAGATATAGGAACTTAGCTAGCACGGAGGAGCTTCAAGCAGGATGTGTTCCTCAGCAGCTATCCAGCGGCAACTAAAGCATTGACCAGCACAGGGGTCAATACTAGCACTGCTTAAATAGGAGCAGAGCTATTCAGCACCAGGTGAGGACTGACATTACTCTTGCAACCACCACACCCCTCAACTCCAGGAGAGGTAGGAATACTGCTATACCCTGGTCTGGCCTGAAAGCAAGGTGGGAACCTCTGAACGGCTGCAACAGTACCTCCCCTTCTAGGAGGGGCCCCAGGACCCTTAGAACCAGGATGACCAGGGTTAGATCTGTGAAAATTTTTTATCAGACGAACCGCATGAATATCCGCTGCAGGAAGCCATGACCTCTCTTCCAGGCCATAACCGCGCCAATGTACGAGGTACTGCAAGGAATTCCTGACTCGCCGGGAGTCCAAAATGTGACTTATTACAAACTGCTCCTCCCCATCCACTAGCCCAGGAGCCAGGGGTGTTGGGTTATTCCCGGAACCGATGACTCTTTTGAGCAGAGATTTGTGGAAATCATTGTTAATCTTCATAGCACTAGGAATTTCTAACCGAAAAGCAAGCGCGTTAATCTTCTCAATTATTTTAAACGGACCTATAAATCGCGAGCCAAGTTTAGCGGACGGTTGTTTGAGTTTTATATCTCTGGTAGACAACCAAACCAAGTCTCCAACACAGAATCCTGCCCCCTCTGAGTGATGACTGTCTGCAACTCGCTTTCTCCGCCAAACTGCTCGCAGTAACTTTCTCTGGACCTCAGCAATAATAGGCCCAGAAGAATCTGGCTGCACCAGTACCGAAGCCGTAGCAACACACTTCTTCAATCTCTGAAATGACTGCATTGCTTCCACCGACCATTTAGTAGGAAAGCACCCCTTCTTTGTAATATTAGTAAGAGGTTTCACAATCGCCGAAAAATTCCTAATGAATCTACGGAAGTAGTTGGCACATCCCAAGAACCTTCGCAGGGCTTTCACATTCTCTGGTAGGACCCAGTCCTGCACCGCTCGAACCCTCTCAGGATCCATCTCAAAACCCTCTTGGGTATAATCTTTAAGCGCCCGTCTCTAAGGAGCAGATATGCAGCTCCTGGGGAACTTGCCATCACGGGGAAGTTCAATTGCACAATCCCCCTGTCTGTGCGGTGATAATTTGTCTGCCCCCTCAGGGGGAAACACATCAGAGAGGTCGGCGATGACTTCCGTCAACTCTTCTGCCTGAATAGAAGCTATATCAACAGAAATGCCACCGGACAGACAACCAGGGCTCCATTTAGCAATGTCCCCCTTCTCCCAGTCTACTACCGGGTTTTGTAAACATAGCCACGGCAGCTCCAAGACTACTTGTGAAGGGAGAGATTCTATGACGTATGTTATAATTTACATGTGGAACAGCCCAATTTTTAAATGGACGTTAGACACACAAAACCTCAGACTTTTCTGCGATAGTGGAGCAGCATCAATGGCGGATACCGGGATGGGAGACTCCAAAGCCCTCATCTCTAAACCCAAACGTTTAACCGTCTCCCGATGAATTAAGTTAATACTAGCTCCACAATCCAAAAGGACTCTTATGGGACTGCCCACACTGTCACAAAGGATCTCAGCAGGAAGCACCAGTCTGGAGGGTGATACCCAAGCAATTTGATGGCCTAGAGGGGCCCTCCCACTATTCTCCAGGCCATCCAGTTCTGGCTGGCAATTATGATGGAGACAACACTGAGCCATACGACCAATGAGGTTACAGGAAAAGCATCGACCTTTACACTGTACTTTGTTCTCACTCCTAACCCTGCCAGCCAGTGACCCCAACTGCATGGGCTCCTCCACATCCGCAGATACGAAGCCAGAATCTAAGGAGAGTTCCTGATGCCTCTCCCTGATCCGTCTCCCAGCTTTGATAGTCAGAGACATGGCCTCGTCTAGACTGCAAGGTACTGGATAACCTACCAGTACATTCTTGATCTTATGGGACAGACCACAATGGAACTGGCTTTTTAAAGCAGGGTCATTCCACTGAGTTTCTGCTGCCCAACGTCGAAACTCAGCACAATAATCCTCGACAGAGGAGTCTCCCTGTCGTAAACGTTGGATTTTCCCTTCAGCCACCGATATCTTATCTGGGTCGTCATAGATAAGACCCAATGCAGCAAAAAAGTTATCCATTGAGTTTAAGACCTCAGACGTCGGGGGCAATGAAAAAGCCCATGCCTGTGGCTCCCCCTGTAGTCTGGACATGACAACACCCACCCTCTGGGCGTCGTCCCCTGAAGACACTGGACGCAGTCTAAAATAGAGCTTGCAGGCATCCCGAAAAGATCCGAATTTCTGCCTATCACCAGAAAAACGATCAGGTAGCTCAATCTTGGGTCCCTTGCAGGGAACCTGTAGAGCAAGTTGTTGCTGTTTTACCTCTGCGACCTCTGCAGCCAGCGTTCCAAGCTGGTGCGACAAAACCTCAAGGGGATTCATACTGTACATACAGAATTTCCCTGAGTAAGTACGGGCTGGTCAATCTGTTGCGTCCAACCGGACATGCAATATCCAAAACAAATGAAAAGGCACACCTGTGCAAAAGAAACATAAAACTACGGGAAAACCTCTCCCTATAAACCCCTTACCCGGGAGGGGGCCCTGCCTACTCGGCAAGCCGATCGCTCCAATAGGTGCGGACTCGCACTCGTGCCTGGGCCACTGACAAGTCCCTATCAGGGAGCCCTAGAACCAAAAGAAAGGGAAACAGAAAACCAAACAAAACAGATATAGGAACTTAGCTAGCACGGAGGAGCTTTAAGCAGGATGTGTTCCTCAGTAGCTGTCCAGCGGCAACTGAAGCGTTGACCAGCACAGGGGTCAATACTAGCACTGCTTAAATAGGAGCAGAGCTATTCAGCACCAGGTGAGGACTGACATTACTCTTGCAACCACCACACCCCTCAGCTCCAGGAGAGGTAGGAATACTGCTAAACACTGGTCTGGCCTGAAAGCAAGGTGGGAACCTCCGAACGGCTGCAACAGTAATAGCCCATATCTCCTACAACCGGGAGAGAGTAGACGCACGTTGAACAACTCTCTCCACTCGGGAATACGTCCGGCACCCAGCATTTGTACAACTCTTCTCTGTCCTGATTTTGAATTGCACGGCTGTTATTTTTAAGGGAGGCCTGGTCCTTCCTTAAAAACACTAATATCGCCACTGAAGAGGTATGCGGAAGCCTGCTTCTATGTGTATCCTGCACATTGACTCTAGTTAAGTTCAATGAGCAGTAAGGTCCTGGTAAGGACTGTTGCATATATATAAAGAAGGACTTGTGACCGATACAGCCTGCAGACTGCCGGACATAGCCTTCTGTTAGTGCGTTAGCAATTATTATTCTCCTATCGTTTGTTGGACTTAGTTATACAGTTATTATCACCCCCACTGGTCTTGTTCTTCTTCATAAAGAAAGTTGTTAGATATCAGCCATGAGTGATGGCTCTTCTTATTTCAGTTATCCCCGTAGCTCCAGACAGCCCATTATGTTCCAGGCACAACATAAGGATAATAGCCACTTGCCACCATTACGACTGAGCTGGCCAGATCCCAGACATGAGGCCCTGTTGAGCATTTTCCTTGCTACTGCAAAAAAGACAATAATGACTCTGAGGCAGGCCTCAACCACAGTCCAGACAGTACCAGTCCCCACTGCTTCAGCCATGGTTCCACCGGCAGCTTTTACGACCCATGGTCAACTGGTGGATAGGGACATACCCCAACCATCATCTCATTTGAATCCTACATATGTAAAAACTAGCTGTAATTTCTGAATAGTTAATGCAATAGTTTGGTTAAAGCTGAAAATCCCACATCATTCACACCCTAATAGCTTTGTTTCAAATCCATTGCGAGATTGTGCAGAGATTAAATTAAGAAAATTGTGTCACTGGTGCCATTGTCCAAATACTTCTGGATCCAACTTTACCTATACACCAAAGAGCTGTAACATTAAAGCAAGTGAAAGCAAGCGAATATTCCATTCATAAAGTTGATGCATTAAAAGCAGGAAGAATGGACAAGTGTAAGGATTTCAGTGACTTTGTACAATGGCCAAATTGTGATGGCTAAGCAACTGGGTCAGATCATCTCCAAAATGGAAGGTCTTGTGGAGTGTTACCAATATATAGCGGTTAGTACCTACCAAAAGTGATTTACAGAAGAACAACCTATGTGCTCTGTACATTAAAAGTCAAACTCAAACATATACATACCCCAAAATGGTCTGTGCAGAAACTATAACTTTCAAGCTAAGAGGGTGATGGAAAGCTCCAAACCTGCTACATGTCTACTGCAGGAGCTTATGGAACTGGAGACTCGGGAAACAGAGCAACTGCACTGTAGCGTCAGGACATTTAGCAGATGAGTTCATATAAAGAAATATAAAGATGGAGTCGGCCTTGTTGTGCAATTATATATATTTGTTGTGGCAGTTCTGGGATTGCCGCCTTGCTGATAGTCCAGTGCTGGTTTTGGAGGTGTTTCTACATCTTCTGGCTCAGTGGGTGCGCTATTTGGTGTGACGTGCTTGGTCGCAACTGGGGATGATTACTTGGGCTATTTAACCTGGCTGATGACTGAGCTAAACTGCGGTTGATTCTCAGTCTCTCCCTGACTGGGCTAGCAGTCAAAGGTTCTTGCCGGATCATTCAGTTACTTGCTGCAGTGTAAAGCTAAGTACTGCATTTGTTTTGTATGGTTATTTTGGTGTTCTGGTTTTGTTTCTTTTCCCCTCGTAGGGTCAACTAGGGCCGAGGTATGCGGTCGGGGCCGCTCTTATCAGGGCGATTGCACTGCTTTTAGGCAGGGGCCCTTCCCAGTGTTTGCTTGCACAGGGACAGTGTTTACCGTATTTTTGTTCCATTCTTGTTTTGTTGTTTATATGCATTTCTGGTAGATCTGTAAATGACAGATCCAGCGCGTCCAGGTTGGAAGTAACAATATTCTCTAACGTGGGCCATCCTTTATGGGTAAAAGGGACAGTTCTACTTATTTTCAGTTTCTCCTCGATGAGCCCTTGATTTTTACTTACAGTATCTATTTTAAAATGAGTTGACTGTAGACATGAGATGTAAAGGTATATTGGCTGGTTTTGGAGGGATCAGCTGACTATTTATTTGGGCCTCCCAACTCTACCCCAATAGCAAATATCAGGGGATATATGTATCAGGCAGTTGCACTTAAAAATGCCCAATCCTTTTGTTCCCAAGGAGATAAGCTGATGTTCAGCAGAGTAGTCTGGCAATGACTTATGCCACATTTACATGGGACGACCATCTTCTAAATGACTGCATGAGCGGGTGAAGTCGCCGCTAGTTGTTAGCACTCGTGTAGAGCATTTAGGCAGGCAGATCACCGCTGACTTCTCGCTCAGAGTGGTGAGCGTTTACATGCAGCGAGAAGTCAGTGATACAGTGATGATGTTGAAAGTGAACGATAAACGAAAAGTAAACGAGTACTAAATGAGGTTTTGCATTTAGACATAACGATTATTGCAAATTTTGGCTTGTTTGAATGAATTTTGCGCGCTAATCATTCTGTATAAGCGGCTCATTACTCCCGTCTCCTCATACAGACCACATGTACTCACATGTAAGGGAGTAAGGAGAAATAGTTGACAGCAGCTATTTAATATGTATGGCCAGCCTAAAACAAACCTGTTGTGGAGACTCTAGTCCATTTTAGAATTCCAGTCTTACAAGAGAATTATTGTAGTGCAACTTCTTTTGTTTTTATTGAAGAGGACGCCGCAGCCCTTCTGACATGTCAGCCTTAATAAATACTTGCATTCTCCAATAAATAACAATTCTGTTTTTTCTTTTTTTAGAACTCTATGTTATGATGTTCCTCTGTTGTCAATTTATTCATATTTTTTCCAGGAGAGACAACTGGGTGTGGCTTTTCTCCATTGGCAATATGGTTTGCCAGCACTGATTGGCCAGTTCTAGATTGTGTAAGCATGCATTTCAGAAAATAAATGATTCAGCAGAACTACATGTACCTATTAAAACAGACACGTCAGAAAAGGTGGCAGCTCCTCTTTGAAGAGCTCATTCACATTTGTGCTATGAATTCTGTTTTTCTGGCCTGTTATAGGAGCAGGAAAACAAAATCCCCGGGTCATGAAGATCCCATTTACTTCAATGGGGTCTATTTATTTTAATGCTGGCCACTATCTGTTTGAACTGTAAGATATACGGGGTTGCTGCTAAGTCTTTGGCTTTGTGTTCTTTTTTTTGTTTCTATGGTAACGAATGTTACATCACATGAAAGTCTTATGTGTCTAATATGTTTTCAAAATGTTGTGTTTGTAGCTTGTGACAACAGTGATCCAGGCACGCAGGAAAACAAAATGGCGGAGTCTAAGGCGATATTCACAGCAAATGAGAGCAGAGGAGTGATAGAATTCTTGTTTCTGCAAGGAAAGTCGGCGAAGGATATTCATGGTGATATGTCGCAGACATTGGGGAATCAATGCCCTTCATATTCTACAGTTAAGAACTGGGTTGCCAAATTTAAAAATGGCCACTTCAGCACCAATGATGAGGAACGTCCTGGACGACCGAGAGAGGTTGCTGTTCCGGAGATCGTCGATCCTGTGCACAACCTCATACTGGAGAATCGGCCAATCTCAGCTAAAGGAATAGCAGACATCATGGGGATTTCTCGTGAATATGTTTTGTGTCATTATCCATGAACATTTGTACATGAAGAAGCTATCTGCAAAGTGGGTCCCCAAATGTTTGACAACAGATCAGAAAACCATGCGAGTGAAAACTTCCCGGTCCATTTGTTAGCGTTTCCGGACTGATAAGAACTTCCTGGATCGACTGGTCACTATGGATGAGACCTGGATTTATTTGTATGACCCTGAAACCAAAGAGCAGTCAAAAGAGTGGAGGCACAGTGGTTCTCCTCACCCAAAGACGTTCAGGGTGCAAAAATCAGCCACTAAGGTGATGGCGTCTGTGTTCTGGGATAAGGAGGGCGTGCTGCTAGTGGACTACCTTCAAAATGGTTCCACCATCAATGCAAGGTATTACATTGAACTTTTGGACCAATTGAAGGCAGCTCTGAAGGCCAAAAGGCCTGGCAAGCTGTCCAAAGGAATCTTGTTCCTGCAAAACAACGCCTCCGCTCACACTGCACAAGCAACCACAGCAAAACTGGTGGAGCTAGGCTTCCAGCTGGTTGACCACCTTATTCACCAGATCTAGCTCCCTCCGGCTATCATCTGTTTCCAAACCTGGAGAAACACCTCAAGGGTACCAAATTTCACACCATTTCTGAGGCCATGGCTGCTACGGATAACTGGTTTAAGGCACAATCAAAATCCTTCTTTTTGCAAGGCTTACAGAACTTGGAATACCGATGTAAGAAGTGTGTTGACATGAGTGGAGAGTATGTGGAATAAATGTAAAGTTTCATCTTCCTATCTCGTTTCTTTCTGGGCAAAGCCGATGACTTATCAGCAGCCCCTCGTACTCTGTAGAAAAAGTCAACATCTGTTGCTGTTTCTATTTATTATAACTATTGCTACTATTCTTATTTGTCCCCAGCAAGTCTGATTTCTGGTCTGAGCTACAATATTCCTTACACAGTTTTGTGTCCACTTGGAACAAACCTGAATAATTAGGTCTGAACAGACCAGATTTTCTCCTATGTCATACCTATCACTATCATAATGATTGCAGTTAGTTCTAATTAACTTGCTAACTAGTATACTTTTGATCACTGGGAATGCATGACAGGTAGAGGCTGCAAGTAGGGTATTAGTATCCATAGTTTATTTTTAAAGAGGCTAATTTGAACTCAACCTGTAGATGCACAAGCAGACAGAGTAACATCTAAAAAGTTGACATTCGTCATAATGTGCCTTAAAGCGTAGGTTCATGAGATTGTGCTTAACGCGTGCAACAAAATCCAGTGCCTCATCTCTCATGTCCACCCGTATCAGAAGGACGTCGTCTATATAACGACCATACCATCTGTTATGGGGGGGGGGGAAAGTGCATCAGCCTCAACAAAAATTGACACCTCCTCCCATATATCCATAGATATGTTCGCCAATGAGGGGGAACATTCCTTTTAACAGGGTTCATTCCACTTTTGAAATCTTTGCAGTGAAACATTTGTATTATTGACACATGGTCATTGCCTGCATGGAACACTACTGCTGTGTGTGTGTGTGTCTGTGTCTGTGTGTGTCTGTGTCTGTGTGTGTCTGTGTGTGTGTGTGTGTGTGTGTGTGAACCCACCCTGAGAAGATATTAGAGCTTACAGCAATGTTCCTTTTATTATCAGGCAGATCATGGATAGATTTCAGACTCCTGCAAGGCCCCTGACTAATGGTGGGGCCAAATCTTTCCCAGAGGATTGTGACTCTGATGGTGACAGCAGGATTTGACTAACTGGTAAGGGGTTTTCTGCATAAATTTTAAAAACATTTTGTTGGTATAGATGTAGTCTTTGTTATCCGGACTGGCACATTATGATGCCGATTTACAGCATTGTTGTACATTGTAGGTAAAGCACCTTTGACTATGTTATGTTGCTCAAAGCATGGGGAGTTTGGAGAGGTAAGTTTTATACTCACCTGATCCCCCCGTTCCTGGGCTCTCTCCCCACGAACTTGATGCACACACACAGTGACTCTTCAGATGGCTCTTTTATAGACATGAATGGGAGAGTCAGTGCTCAGAGTCATCTGAAAAGAGTCACGCTTTGCGCGCACGCCAAGTTCGCAGGAACGCAGTGCAAGAATAGGGAATGGGGTGACTATAAAACATACCTCTCCAGACACTTCTTTTTCTCAGCCTTGAGCACCATAATGTAGTTTATACTGCTCAAAAGTGCTGACAGAGGGCCTTTAAATTATCATAAGGCGCTGAAGTCGCCACGTTAGCATTTGCTAAATCTAGATAATGTATTATTGGTAGAGATGAGCGAGCGTACTCGGTTCGGGTGTTTTTGCACTCGAGCAGCGCTTTATCCGAGTAACTGACTACTTGTACGAAAAGATTCGGGGGGGGGGGGGGCGGCGTGGTGGAGCGGGAGGTAGCAGTGGGGAGCTCTCCCCCCCCCCCCCCCACTCCCCTCTGCAACCCCCGCTCACCCCCGGCGCCCCCCGAATCTTTTCGTCTGAGTAGTCAGTTACTCGGAAAAAGTGGTGCTCGAGTGCACAAACACCCAAACCGAGTACGCTCGCTCATCTCTAATTATTGGTAAAGCTGTGCCTTGCTCCTGACATGACTCTCCTGCCTATACCGTAGTGGATATGGTATGTAGTATACAATATTATTTCTTGGAGTTTGATGAAAAGTTGAGAATAATGGGGGGAATTGATCATCGGGGCATTCTTTTTATCCCCATCCCCAATAATAAGTTTATCAACATTATGTGACATTTTAACACATTAAATGCGTCTTTAAATATGTCTAGAGATATTCCTTCAATTTCTATGCCATCCACCTACTGAAATGAGATTACACAAAAATGCTGCCATATTTTAACGCCTTAAGGAACCGGGATTTTACCCATGTGGTGGTTTCATGGTTTTATTTTACTTTCTTCAGCTACCTAAATTTTTTTTGGAGGAATTTTTTCCCCCGGGACATATAGGGCTATTTTTTTAATATCTTTTTTCACTGATTTTTTTTTACCATTCTTTAGTTTTATGAAGGGCAAAAAACTAAAACAACAGATTTTTTAAGTCTATAGCTGTTTATTTTTAAAATGAGTATGTTTACTCTAAAACAAAGTACAGGCATAGGTGTACTGTCCGTGGTAGCAGGGGTCGCAATAGCAACCCAATCCCTGCGGTGAGGGGGCCCAGAGGCAGCCCTCCGATATATGCACATTCAGTGCGTTACCGGCTGGTCGCACTGTCAGCAGCACTGCAGTGATCATGCGTCCCGTGCGACCAGCCGAAGAGAAAGCCGACAGAGTGCAGAGGAGGAAGGAGGCAGCCACACGGCCCAGCAGGGAGTGGAGCACAGTGATGATGCCATCATCGTGCTGTCCATGCCTCATGTTGTACAGCGGCTGCTTCTACTTGTCCTGCTACTCTGTTCACACGGAAAAGTGGTCCGGACTCCGGGGTATGTGTGTGTGTATTTGTATGTGTGTGTATGTATGTGTGTATATGTGTGTGTATGTATATGTATATATGTGTATGTATGTGTATATATGTCTATGTATGTGTATATATGTGTGTGTATATGTATATGTGTGTGTGTGTGTTCATGTGTGTGGATGTGTGTATATGTGTATATGTGGGTATGTATGTGTGTGTGTATATATGTCTATCTATCTATCTCATATCTATCTATCTCATTATCTATCTATCTATCTGTCTGTCTATCCATCTAACGAAAATAGAACACTGTCTTATATAAAATTTTGCCCCAAAAGAGGCACAGTGTCTTATTTTCGGGGTGGGGGCATATACTCACCTTGCATCCAGCGTCTGTGTCCGCCACGATGATCTCCCAGGCGCTGCGGACGACTGCTGTGTAACTCTCCCCGCTGTCAGAGGATTCTATCTCTGGTAAATGGGACTTTGAATTCCCCCGGCTTCAGTAAGTGAGCTCTGTGATTGGATCAAGCGCGAGCCAATCACAGCCGGCGCTCGATGAACCAATCACAGTGATTCAGTGATGTCATTCACTGAAAGACTGTGAATGATCGAGCGCCGGCTTGTTTTGCAGCTGCATGCAGCACGATCTAGGTATAGGTACGAGGTGGTGGGGGGTGGAGGCCTGGGGGGGCCGAGCTAAACTTTTGCACCCGGGCCCCTGAGCCTTTAGGTTCACCCCTAAATACAGGAATGGGTTTCACTTTTTGTTTCGGACACTTTGATATATAATTTGTCTAGCCCCGGATTACACAAAACATATGGCAACGCTATAGGTTGGCGTCGGCGATGGGTTGTTACCTTTTATATATATATGTGTGTGTATGTTTTAGTTTTTTTTATTTTATTCTGTAATTTTTTTATTTTACTTATTTTGGTAACTATATTTTTTAATATCTGTGGCCCCCATAACATCATATAAGACCTCTGGGCGTCAATCGCATTGCTTTTGTTTTTTAATTTCACACTTTTCCACTGTAAATGGGGCATCCGTAGGAGCAGCATCCATAGGAGCCCCAGTTACAGGGTAAGACATCCACCTGTAGCAACAGGAGTCACCAATAGAGCTGATCTGGGTCTGCTAGAACCCTGCAGCTGTGCTGTGGCAGGGGGCACCTGGCGGTCACGTGATCGCTGGGTCGAATAGCAGAAGTAACAGTTCCGCTTTCTCTATTCACTACATAGCACTCATTGAGCTCTATGTAGCCTGCAAGATAGAATGCCAAATAGGTTAAAAACAGTTTATGCCTTCTCCTCCGGGTCATCAGCTGTGACTTAGAGCCGAGGACCTGACCTGCTCCTGTTACATTGCAGGGGCTGGAGCTTTAATCCTGTACCGTATGTTTACCATTGACTGGGATCAAAGTCCAGGACCAAGTGTCGTAAATTTACGGTGTTTGGTCCTTATGGGTTTAACCCCTTCCCGCTCCAGGACGTACATTTACGTCATGGAGTGTCAGGGTATGTATGAAGAGAGGTCACGGAGTCAGCTGTTTATTACAACTGACACCGCGGGCAATAGCTACTATTGGTTGTGTGGCCGATAGTGGCTATTAACCTTTTAAATGCCGCTGTCAATTTTGACGATGTTCGGGGTCCCGTACGTCCCCCCCCCCCCGCGGTGAGATCGGGGGAGCTGTGCAGGTGTCATGGCAGCCGGGGGCCTTCTGAAAGGCCCCAGGGCTGCCTTAGGAAACTGCCTATCAGGCCATCCCCGTGGGGTGGCTTGATAGGCTGCCTGTCAAATTGCAGTATGACGTAATGCTGTAGCAGGAGCATTACTGCAGGAGCGATCAGAGCATCGCATAGAAACAAAACGCTGAAAGATGAGAGAATGTTGTTTTTTTTTTTTCATTTTACGCCACTTAGAATTTTTGTAAAGTTTTTCAGCACATTATATGGGACATTAAATAGCACCATGGAAAAATACAACTTGTCCCGCAAAAAACAAGCCCTCATACAGCGACATTGATGGATAAATAAAGGAAAAAACGAAAATGGAAAAAAAAGGGCCGCGTCATTAAGGGGTTAAAGGTTGCAGTTCATAAATTTGTCTAAAAACCTTACACTCCACTCAAACCCTGCCCCTTTTTCTAAACAAATGTCTAGTGGGACTTAACATTTTTTTTAGCACAAATCAATAGTAAGGGCTCCCACCCACTGGCGATATTTTCTCCACTGCGATGCGATTCTAAAGTTAAAGTCTCGCATCGCAGTGCGAGAAAAAAATCGGCATCACGCCGACATATCGGCAGCAGCGCTAGCCCCATTGAAAAGAGATGGAGAATGCGGGGGACTTCTGCCACAGCTGTGGCAGAAGTTTCCTTCATCCCCGCCTCCTGAAAGGGCTGTGCAGATTGTCTGAGGGCTCAGCCAATAGCAGCTACTGCTTAGCTATTGGCTGAGCACTCAGCCAATCATGCATAGCCCTTAGCTATTCATTCAGCTGAGTTTCACGTCTTGATATCGCACTGGCTTGTGTGAAATTAGCCTAAAGTTCCTTTTAGACGAGCTGATTCTTCATTGAACGAGTGCGTCACATCAACACTAACTCATTCACGTTCATGCAACCTGTTTAGACAGGAAAATGCATCATTGGCTCGTTCAAACTAGAAAAAGCGAATACTGCGACTGAATGATTGTTGCTTAAAACTAAACGATAAGCGAACGAGCCAATGATAATTTTTATGCCTGCAGGAAGCGAACAATGAGCGAGAAGCAAACGATTCTCTTCGCTGTTGGCTCGTGTTTAGACTGAACGATTATTGTTCATTTTCGCTCCTTTAAATGATTTTTTGAATGATAATCGTCATCTAAAGGCAGCAGTATGCCAAAGTTTTGACGTGGCACCAGCATTAAATGTGCCCCAATGTTAAAAATATCTTTGTGCCGTGTAAGCCAGTAGATAGAAAAGATCAAAAGAGAGAGTTCTCGGTTGTTGGTACCTGTAATGGCTAACGGAATAGGTGATGACAAATAGCAAGCTTTCAGGAGTCCTTACTTCTTTTCATTAGGTCGATTTATTAATGGATTTGTACCTTTTTTCTGGTATAAGGTATTGTCTAATCTGCTGTGGGCCACATTTATCAAGAACTTGTTCCAGAAATTGGAGCCATTTGTGCTATGCACGTGATTTTTTACAAATGAAGTGGAGAATGGGAATAAATTACTGCTTGGTAAGGAGACATTTAAGCTACACGATTTGAAAAAAAAAAGGAGCTACATATTAACACTTTTCAATCCACTGTCTGACGTTTAAAGACATTCTGATTAAAGGCTGTACAGCTTCCAATGTCAGAAGACGTCCGGCAGGGTATTCTTACTGTAGATTACTGGCCGCTCTGTTGTCAGGGGGCCTCTCCAGCATGTCCAATACCGCAGTACTGGTTCAAGCCAGCAGGTGGCGCCATTCTATAATGGCAGAAAGAGAAAGCTCCCTAGGAAACCCTGAATCCAAAATTGGATTGCAAAGGGTTAAATATTCATTAAAGTCTATGAGAGAAGGAAGAAGGAGAGACTTAAATAGACATGCTGTTAGAGCAAATGGTGAGTGATTTGCTACTATTTATGCACATCTCCACTGCTCAGTACTCCTGTACATTGTCCTGCATTTGTGTGCTATGTCTGTGGGTGTATGTTACAGACAGATAGCTGAATCTGCAGTTCTCTGTGCACAATCTATAGAAGATATCATAACATCTAACACTCTTCCTACCAGTTCTGAAAGAACTGATACAGACTGCAGAGGGGGAAAATGTCAATAAATGTAGGATACAAATCATAGAAAGATGTAGTGTTATGACACATGTACACAAACATGGCAGACTGATCTTGTAAAAATCTTGCAGAGGACACAGGAAGTTAATTGCTTCTTGATCCCTTTCATTTCATCGAAAGGAAAGAGGATATTAACCCTTTCCAATCCAATTTGTACCCTGGTTTTCCTAGGGGGCTTACTCTTTTTCTGCCGTTATACAATGGCGCTATATGCTGGGTAAAGCCAGTACTGAATGAGGTGACACGTTGGATAGGCTCCGACAGCAGAGAGGCTGGCAATATACAGTAAGAGAACCCCGACGGACGTCTTCCAACATCGGAGCTGTACAGCCTTAAATCATAATGTCTTCAGAGGTCAGACAGTGGATTGGAAAGGCTTATATTGTTGGGAGTTTGTTGATTTTTTGTGTGTCATTTCTATGATTAGTATTCCTTTAAGACTAACAGGCTGCCCAGAGAAGTGATCTACTATAAATACAGCAGCTATACCAGTTATGTCTAATATGGTAGTGATCAGAGGCATAGGTATAGTTAGAAGGTGCCTGTTCCTTTAACCCTTTCATGACCAAGGGTCATTGATGCTACTGTGTCCCGGTCACATTCTGTCGTTTTGGCATTCCCACTTTTGAAAACTCATAACGTTTTTATTTTTCTAACAATAGGCTGCGTGAGACCTCGTTTCTTTGTTTTTTTTTGCGAAGCAACCTATAGTTTTTATTGATGACATTTTGGGGTTCATATGACTTTTTTTTATCGCTTTTTATTCCATTTTTTTTGAAGATGGGGTGACCAAAAAAGGGGCAATTCTGGCATTGCATTTTTTCTGATGGCGTTCGCTTTTTGGGATTACTAATGTGATATTTTAATAAATGGTACAGATACAGTGATACCCACATTTACATTTTTAAAGTATTATTTCAATTCTTGATTTTTTTTTATTTAACAACTGAAAAAGTTTTTTAAGGGAACCTACTAGTGGAAAAAAGTTTTTTCTTTAAACTTTTAATATATTTTGTAATAAAAACCGTCTTTATTTTAGTTGTGTTTACCTTTTTTAGTTCCCACAGGGGCCTTGAACTTGCAGTCGTTTGATCACTTATACAGCATAATGCAATACTATGGTATTGCATTATGCTGTATTTTAACAGGCTGCCTATTAATAGGCAAATGATTATGGCAGCCCTGGAGTCCTCCAGAGGGGCCCAGGCTGCCATGTCACCCGAATAGCACCCTCTGTGGGGGAAGGGAGGTGCCATTTGGGACATTTAAATGCCGACTGATTGGGACATAAATGCTACTGTCAGAACTCACAGTGGCATGTAATGTGTTAACAACAGCGATCACAGTTATATCTGATTGCGACTATTGTGGGTGAGTGTCGGCTGTCAAAAAAAGCCAATACCCACCGTGTATGGAGCGGGTTCAGCTTACAAGCCTTCTCCATACACAGCATATTCTGTGGATGGCTACAGACATCCTAACTGCAGCGGGTATGTGACAGGAAGGGGAGCGGGGTTATTTAACAAGAGACATAATCAATGATCATTTTCTGTATCAATCTTATGATATGACTTTGAGCATTTTAACCCCTCAACTGCAAGTGGTTTCTGAACAATTTTCATATTTCCTCCTACACCAATACAAACGTATTTACATATTTGAAAAAATCAGACTACACACCCATACCCAAATATTTTCTGAAAGTTGACACCCAGCACTTTACAAACTTGGGCGCCCTCATGCAACTTTGTATAAAAATAAAATAACATAACTGCTTTTGCACTATAATTTGCCTCTACACAGCCCTGCGGTAACAGAAGCCGGGGCATGTGTCCTCTGGTTACCATACTGTATATAGAGTTTCCAAACAAACTTGTCCACATATTGTAATTTAGCAGTAAACAGGAACAGACATGAGGCCATTTACAACCCACATATCCCTGATACACAACAATGTTTTGGAGTCTACTGAATGACAAAAGTCTTGTGTGATATTTATAAGGCTGGAACACGCTGTAAAAGGCTGTGTGAAACATGTTGGCAAGCAAAGGGTATTTATACTAAGTGCTTCTCCAAGGAAATCCCTCAGCAGATGTGAGGTCAGATAGCTGTGATGAAATGCTAAAAGTAGAAAAACTCTTCTTACTGACAAGACTACAACCCTAGACTCTGCTTGTGCTGCAAATCAGACAGTCCCTGTAAGCTAAAAAGTGAATTAGGTAAGAGGGGATCCCGTAACCCTTTATACCACCCAGTCATGATGGTTATGTTTAGAGAACATCATTGCACTAGAACTGCTGCGCTATGATTGTGCACCAAAAGTTCTAGAGAATTCATTCATTACTATAAAGCTTCTGGTGTGGATATTAAACCCTCCATAATGCTATCAAAAAAAAAAATGTCTTTCTCTGTCTGGCCTATTCCTTTCTAGTAACAATAGAGCATTAACTATATTATCAAGTAGGGGCTATCAATAATGCAACTTCTATGCCACTAGCCCCTAAACCTGTTTTTCTGTTAAATGGGCACATGCATAGCACTTGTCTTTATATGACCATCAATCAAAACAACTAATCTGTATTTAAATGTCTTCCAAGTGCGCCACCTAATGGAAGAAAGGAGAAGAGACAGAGGCAATGGACCATCTCCAAAGTGAAGCAGTGAATGTTTACTTCTAGAGATGAGCGAGCGTACTCGGTTTGGGTGTTTTTGCACTCGAGCATCGCTTTTTCCGAGTAACTGACTACTCGGACGAAAAGATTCGTGGGGCACTGGGGGGCGGTGTGGTGCAGCGGGGGGTAGCAGTGGGGAACAGGGGGGAGCTCTCTCTCTCCCCCTCCCCACTCCCCTCTGCAACCCCCCGCTCACCCCTGGCGCCCCCCGAATCTTTTCGTCCAAGTAGTCAGTTACTCGGAAAAAGCGGTGCTCGAGTGCAAAAACACCCGAACCGAGTACGCTCGCTCATCTCTATTTGCTTCAAAAAAGTGCATCTGTTACCTCAAAACAGAGGATGTGACTGGTGCAGTTTATGATGAGTGTATGTATCTATATATAATGGGGCATATTTATGACTAGTGCTACAGCAGAATTCTGGCATAAGTTGTGACACTTTTTTGTGCAAATCAATTTAGACAAATTGACTATTAATTTGTGCCTAATAGAACAGATGTTACTCTTCTAGCTCCACTTTTCAAAAGTGTCTAGAAAAGGGCAGGGTTTGAGTGGAGTGAAGTTTCAGAGACAGTTTATGACAGGTGACTTTAAATGTATACAGAAAAAAATCAGGCAGCGCTCTCACCAAATATATTAAAAGTGAAGGTGTACGTATGCTATGGCTATGACAAACACAAATAATTTAAAAACACATGCCTCAGCACCCATACACATTTAATATCTGAATAGAACTGTTGTTTATACTAATATGCATTGTTCCTAGGTCATATTTTGATCAAAACACAGGGGCCCATCCACCACATTCAGATGGATTCAGGTGCTTCATAGAGAATAGGTCATTGATAACAGTTTTCAGGAAACCCCCTTTAACTTATCATAGAAGTCAGTAAATTTCTAAAAAGCCTAGGTGTACTGTTGAAAATACAAGAGGGGCTGGTGAGTATCTAGTAGTCATGGTACACATTGGCACAAATGACAAAGGTAAAGGGGTTGTCCCGCGAAAGCAAGTGGGGGTATACACTTCTGTATGGCCATATTAATGCACTTTGTAATGTACATCATGCATTAATTATGAGCCATACAGAAGTTATTCACTTACCTGTTCCGTTGCTAGCGTCCCCGTCTCCATGGTGCCGTCTAATTTTCAGCCTCTAATCGCCCGATTAGACGCGCTTGCGCAGTCCGGTCTTCTTCTTTTCTGAATGGGGTCGCTTGTGCCGGAGAGCGGCTCCTTGCCGCCCCGTCACGTGCCGATTCCAGCCAATCAGGAGGCTGGAATCGGCAATGGACCGCACAGAAGACCTGCGGTCCACCGAGGGTGAAGATCCCGGCGGCCATCTTCACCAGGTAAGTAAGAAGTCACCGGAGCGCGGGGATTCAGGTAAGCACTATCCGGTTTTCTTTTTTAACCCCTGCATCGGGTTTGTCTCGCGCCGAACGGGGGGGCTATTGAAAAAAAAAAAACCCGTTTCGGCGCGGGACAACCCCTTTAAGTGCAAGGTCCTCAAAAATGATTTCAGGGAACTAGATTAAAGGGGTTGTCCCGAGGCAGCAAGTGGGTCTATACACTTCTGCATGGCCATAATAATGCACTTTGTAATATACATTGTGCATTAATTATGAGCCATACAGAAGTTATAAAAAGTTTTATACTTACCTGCTCCGTTGCTGGCGTCCTCGTCTCCATGGTGCCGACTAATTTTCGCCCTCCGATGGCCAAATTAGCCGCGCTTGCGCAGTCCGGGTCTTCTTCTTTTCTGAATGGGGCTCCGTGTAGCTCCGTGTAGCTCCGCCCCGTCATGTGCCGATTCCAGCCAATCAGGAGGCTGGAATCGGCAATGGACCGCACAGAAGCCCTGCGGTCCATGAAGACAGAGGATCCCGGCGGCCATCTTCAGCAGGTGAGTATGAAGACGCCGGACCGCCGGGATTCAGGTAAGCGCTGTGCGGGTGGTTTTTTTAACCCCTGCATCGGGGTTGTCTCGCGCCGAACGGGGGGGGGGGTTTAAAAAAAAAAAAAAAACCGTTTCGGCGCGGGACAACCCCTTTAAGTACAGTTAGAACTGATAGAATAGTTAGTAGGGATACATGTATAATAAAAACCAAAACCTTCTAAATTGAATGGTGACTAGAGATGAGCGAGTATACTCGCTAAAGGCAATTGCTCGAGCGAGCATTGCCTTTAGCGAGTATCTCCCCGCTCGAGACAGAAGGTTCAGGTGCCGTCGCGGGGGAGCGGTGAGTAGCGGCAGTCAGCAGTAGGGAGCTGGGGGGAGAGAGGGAGAGAGAGATCTCCCCTCCATTCCGCCCCACTCTCCCCCGCAGCTCCCTGCCCGCTGCTGGCACCCGAACCTTCCGTCTCGAGCGGGGAGATACTCGCTAAAGGCAATGCTCGCTCGAGCAATTGCCTTTAGCGAGTATACTCGCTCATCTCTAATGGTGACTAATGCTAGAAGTCTGACTTATAAAGTAGACAAACTAGAAGTAATAATAAACTTGTTCGGAGGAATATGGACATATGATGAGTATATATTACAACTGCTTTATTAGAAGATAGTGCTTAATGAAACAAAGAAGGACGCGTTTCGATTCAATCGAATCTTGATCACCTCTAACACCTCTTCTAATAAAGTAGTTGTAATATATACTCATTATACTCGTTATACGTCCATATTCCTCAAGTTTGCTGTAAGCCAAGTGTAACCACCAGGACCGTGTGGCAGGACGTGAGTATATATACCTGCAACATGCACAGAACATATACGAGCATTTGACAGCGGCAAGAAGGTGAGATGCTTCTTCCTTGAATTTAAATGTATAGAAGTAATAATGTCTGAGGAAAACTATGACATAGTGGGAATAACAGAGACCTGGTTGGATGAAAGCTGTGACTGGGCAGTGAACTTAGAGGGTTACAGTCTGGTCAGAAGACCATAGAAAAGCAGAAAGGGGGAGGGTTTTGTCTCTATGTAAAATCCACATTACGGGAAGATATATGTGAGGGAGATAACCATGTGGAGTCTCTATGGGTGGAAATACATGGTGTGAAAAACAATAATAAAATCCTCATAGGGGCTTTCTATAAACCACCAAATATAACAGAAGCTACTGAAAATGGATTATTGAAGCAAATAGATGAAGCAGCAAATCGCAGTGAGGTAATTATTATGGGGGATTTTAACTATCCGGATATAAACTGGAAAGCTGAAACCTGCAAATCTCATAAAGGTAACCACTTTATTACCTTACCCAACTTGTACAGGACACAACTAGAGGTATAGCCATTTTGGACTTAATATTAAGCAACAGACCTGTTAGAATAACAGAGGTGCAGATTGGGGGGCAACTGGGAAATAGTGACCATTATATAATACATTTCAACTTGTCCTTCAAGGGAAAGTTTTATATGGGAGCTACGAAATACTAAGCTTTAGGAGGGTTAAGTTCAATCAGCTTAGTGATGCCCTTAACCTAACTGATTGAGATAGAGTCCTCAAAAATAAGAGTACACAAAATAAATGGGAAACGTTTAAAAACAACCTAATTACTTACTGTGCAAGATTCATACCTTACAGGGATAAAAGACTTAGTAATAGGAAAAAAACAATGTGACTCAATAAAGATGTAAAGCGGTCAATAAACAGCAAAAATAAAGTGTTTAAACTACTAAAAGAAGCACTAAAAACCTAAAAGGAAAACCTAAAAATCAGATAAAAGCAGCAAAGATGGAGACCGTCTTATTTCCAAAGAGAGTAAAACTATCTCTAAACATTTATGTAACTATATGAATAGTAAAAAGATTAATACTGAAAGGGTTGGCCCTTTAATAAATAATGTAGGAGAAATTGTGGAGGGTGATGAGGAGAAAACAAATCTATTAAATAGCTTTTTCTCCAGTGTATTCACAGAGGAAAATGAAATGTCAGATGAGATGCAGAGTGATAAAGTAAACTCTCGATTAAATGTCACCAGTCTAACCCAGGAAGAACTGCAGAGCAGTCTTGAAAAGATTAAAATAGACAAATCACTGGGTCCCGATGGCAAACACACCCAGGTTTTAAGGGAATTAAGTTATGTGATACACAGAACCTTGTTTCTTATATTTAAGGACTCTATAGTGACAGGGTTTGTTCCATTGGATTGGCGCATAGCTAGTGTGCTGCTGATATTCAAAGGGGGTCAAAAAGTGAACCTGTAAACTACAGACCGGTAAGTCTTACTTTTACTGTAGGTAAAATGTTTGAAGGCTTTTTAAGATCTTTCAATCCCTGGCCACCAGAAAGACACAAGAAGAGTGCCGGGGACCAGGAAGTAGAGCCGGACAGTGCTTCTAGGTGAGTTAACAATTTTTTTTTTCTACAGCTAGGGATGTTTTTCGGGGTTGGGCTTACATTTCAATCCCCCACCCTCATCCCGAAAATCATCGCTGCAGGGGTGGCCTTCATCTCATTGCTTTCAATGAGGCATCAGCAGCACTTGCCCCACTGAAAGCCATGGGATAGCATTGTGGTCCTCTGCCACAGCTGTGGCAGGGAATTCTTTTACCCCGCAGGGAGTCGCATCATCACTGAACACAGAGACAGTGCTGTCACAGTGTTCAGTGATGAGGGGACCTTCATGGAGCAGCTGCTTCAGTGAATGGGCAAAGTTTCATGTGTTGTGCATATGAACCTTTGCCTGTTCACGTGTTTTCCGCTTATCCGAGGAGCGCATTTTTTCGCACACATAGGTGTGCAAAAAAACACGCTCGTCCGACTGATGCCTAAATGGCAAACCACTGAGAAACACTGACATGGAAAAGGACTTGGGGATTTTGGCTAACTGTAAGCTTAACTGGAGCCACCAGTGTCAGACAGCTGCTGCCAAGGCAAATAGTACCATGGGGTGCATTAAAAGATTTCTAGAGGCACATGACCTTGTTCATCTCTGTGGTTAGACCACACATGGAATATTGTGGACAGTTTGAGATATCTGAGATATCAGAGCTTGAGTGGGTACAAAGGCAGGAAACTAAAGTAATAAATGAAATGGATGGACTACAATACCCAGAGAGGTTATCAAAAGTGGGATTATTTTGTTTAAAAAAAAAGGCAGCTGAGGGGCGACCTAATAACTATCTATAAATATATCAGTGGACAATACAGAGATCTCTCCCATCATCCAGTTATACTCAGGACGGCGCCCTCTACGTCTAGAGGAAAGAAGGTTTCTATACTGACATAGAAGGGGCTTTTACTGTAAGAGCAGTGAGACTGTGGAACTCTCTGCCGGAGGACGCGGTGATAGCTAACTCACTATTAGAGTTCAAGAGGGGCCTGGACGCCTTTCTTGATCAATGCAATGTTATAATCATCAATAACTTCAGAAGGGTCGGTGATTCAGGGATTATTCCGATTGCCAGATTGGAGTCAGGAAGGAATTTTTCCCTTAAATGGGGAAAATTGGCTTCTATCTCATTGCTTTTTTTGCCTTCTTCTGGATCAACATTGGGGGTAATAGGCTGAAATGGATAGACATGTCCTTTTTTGGCCTTACATGCAATGTCACTAAGATGCAGACAAAAAAACTTGCTTAGAGCAACAGTGCCATCTGCTGTCCTTTCACATAGTATTCTTGTTTTAAGTAATACTACTAAGCTCTCCTTCCAAGGAGAAGGAAAACTGTCTCTTTAGTGCCATCTATCGGAATGCAGTCACCCTATGAGCCAATGTCCAACCCTTTAATAGGCCTTGTAACAAAACTAAAAGTGCTGTTTCATTGAACAATTGGATCATTTGAAATAGAATGATAATCGCTCAGTGTAAATGCAGCCAACGATCGAATGATGAATGATAATACATCCGCTTATCATTCATTCGATTCATGCAAGTATGAAAATCATCACCGGCTCATTCGCTGATCTTCAGTTTAAATACTGATCATTCAGTCGTTCTCATTCACTGGTACAGCGAACTGAATGATTCTGTAAAATTTGCGCCACTTTGCCGCGTTTAACTTTGATTTTAACATCATTGATGAGGAGCGCTAAACGCCTAAAAATAGAACAGATATCACTCGAAAATCGCGGTGCTGAAAAGTGCTGTGATCGAGATGCTGTCTGAGAGGTCCCATTGAAAACAATGGGAGCATTATACCGTGATCAGCGTGTCTGTGTCAGGGTGCCTTTCCACTAGCGTTTTTTTTAACGCTGCAATATCGCTGCGTTTTTTTAAACGCGATTGTCAATGGGAGTTTCTAATGTTAAAAACGCATCGCAAGTTGGTGCCTTGCAATTTTTGTGCGATGCGTTTTGAACAACATTGGAAAGTCCCATTGACAATCACGTGAAAAAAAACGAGCAAGAAAAAAGCAAGTGTGGAGGAGCCCTAAGGGAGGCCTTAAAATACAACCCAAACCAGAACCTTCTTCTATAAGGGAAAATACAGACTGCTACAGTACACCCCCAGAGGACCCATATCAAGGGCATCTCACTTCATCTCATCAGGTGACCAGTACCCGAATCTGCACTGATAAGTGGCAAGAACCCCAAAAGAGCTGTCAGCATAGGAGTATCTATTGAGTCCGTACACTGCCCTGTGGAGAGCTGAAAGGAGCCTATGGGGTACATTATTCTGATGTTGCTGGTGGGGGTCTCAGCACCCTGGTCACCACCAATCAAAACTTCTGGCATGTCACTATGACATGTCAAAAGTTTTTTGATAGTTTAGTTGCTCTTTAAAGGAGTTGACCCACTTGTCACTATTGATGACCCATCCTCAGTATAGGTGCTCCTCTAGTGTACAGAGTTGTTTAGAGATGAGCGAGTATACTCGCTAAGGCACATTACTCGAGCGAGTAGTGCCTTAGCCGAGTATTTCCCCGCTCGTCTCTAAAGATTCGGGGGCCGGCGCGGGTGACAGGTGAGTTGCGGCAGGGAGAGGGGGGGGAGAGGGAGAGAGAGATCTCCCCTCCGTTCCGCAACGCTCTCCCCCGCCGCTCCCCTGAATCTTTAGAGACGAGCGGGGAGATACTCGGCTGAGGCACTACTCGCTCGAGCAATGTGCCTTAGTATACTCGCTCATCTCTAGAGTTGTTCTATTACAGTAAGCGGATAACTCTGTATATGGTGCACTGAATGGGATGTAGCCTGCAGTACCACCTTGCTTAATGGGAACCTGTCACCAAAAGGTTTGCTATCAAGCCACCGCCATTGCACTGTCCATCATGTTCAGTGCACTCATATAAACATGTATTTGTGTAGAAACACAGAATAAGAGTCACCTCAAAATCTTACTTTTATTCTTTGGCGCCCTGTATATAAATGCTGAGTCTTGGGTCATCCAGGCTGTGCCTCCAGCTCCAGGAGTCACAGCATCAGCAGACTATTCACACCTCCTATTCTCAATTGCCCTTTCTCCTGGCTCCTGACGGCAAGGCTTGGCACGCTTAAATTGTGCAGAGCTCTGCTTGCATCCTCTGGCGCATAAATCTCTCAACTTCATCCCTTTCAGTAAATGCAAGAATCCGCCCTTTTTTCACCGTGGACACTCTAAAAGCGCTCACTGTTGCCCTCATCCACTCATGGCCCGATTATTGCAACTCGCTGCTGATTGGCCTCCCCACGTCAGACTCTCCCCTCTCCCATCCATCTTGAATGCGACAGCCAGGTTCATCTTCCTGTCCAGCCGCTACTCGGCCGCCTCTGCCCTGTGCCAGTCACTGCACTGGCTGCCTGTCAAATACAGAATTCAATTCAAACTCACTACCTTCATCCACAAAGCCCTCCACAGCACCGCCCCGCCCTACATTGCCTCCCTCATCTCAATCCACCATCTTCCTCTCCGCAAACGAAATAAGACTGCATGCCCCTTTAATTCGAACCTCTCATTCCCGCCTCCAGGACTTCTCCAGAGCAGCACCTGTCCTCTGGAATGTACTACCAAAAACTCTCCGGGCAATACATGACTCACAAAACTTTGGGTGTGCTCTAAAATCACACCTCTTCAAGGAGGCATACCATATCCCCTAAACCAAACTCCTCGGTACTCCGCCTGATAACATGCTCCCTGACCTAGTGACTGCAATCCCTGCTAGCCGCAATCAACCATCCCCTGCAATTATACCGATTCAACCATCATACGGCTTACGTCTGACCATTGTCTATGAATATAGTATCCCTCACTCTCCACCTCGCCATACCATGCACATCCCCAGCCCCTTTACCTTCTGTATCACCCCATTATCTGTAGTATGTAAGCTCGTTGGGGCAGGGCCCTCACCCCTACTGTCTCCATCAATTGATTACTACGGTACATGTAACCGTATTTTATATATTTTTGTCTTTCTGTATCCCCCTGTCTTGTAAACGCTGCTGATGCAGTAACTCAACAAGCTGTAGGCACCACCTGGATCAGCCAAGACTGGGCACCAAAGAATAAAAGTAAGAATTTGGGGTGACTCTTATTCTGTGTTTTTAGACAAATACACATGTAATGCATTGACCATACACAATGGCGGTGGCTTGATAGCAAAATTTTTGATGACAGGTTCACTTTAAAGAGTTTGTCCATTTTAGAAAACCTGTTTTCTAAAGAAGTTTCATATAGAAAATGTTGAGTTAATGCAGGATGATTGACTGTTCAAGAGTCTCATCTTCTGATCTCTGGTCACAATGAAGAATAGTTATAAAGAGCATGTAATAACACTGACTGGACACAAGATGGCTAACAGTGGCGCAGCTATGGTAAAGTCCCCTGGTGCAAGCACAAAGTCAAGACTAACTCTTGGGTGACATCACATCATAACGATTTCTTGGCAGATAGTTTTGCCATTGCCTTCCCCAGCCATATTTTTACCCTGCAGCAAGCTGGATACTCATTTTACCGACCTCAGAAGGATGGAAGGCTAAGTCAACCTTGAGCCAGCTACCTGAACCATCAGGGATTGAACCCGCAACCTTCAGGTTGTGAGTGAGACCTGAAGGTTTCATTTCTGCTGCCCTAACACTGCCTCTAACTGTGAGGCATAGAGATGTACTATTATTTTGTGGTGATCACAATTATTACCATGTGAGGGCACCATTACTTTGTAGGGCGCAAACAGCTACACTAGTACTGTGTATGGGACACTGAGAGGGCTGATGTTAGTAGAAGGACAGGGAGAGTGGCTGAAAAAGAGTTGTGGCTGAAAAAGTTGTCATGGCAGTGTTGGCCCAGATAACGAAACTAAATGTCACATACAAGCTGTGGTTTTACCTGAAGAGGAGGTAAGCGCTCTCTGGGGGGTGGAAACTCAAGCTAAACCTTTGCACCAGGGCCCATGAGACTTTACTTGCGCCCCTGGTGGAAGTGACCTATAGTAGTCACCTTTCCTGAGTACTAACGGTGTCTCCCAGTGCTCAGATACCTGCAGAACTTACAGTAGGGCCATATTATATAACAACCAGACATGTGAATGAGCAATAATATGAAGTACGTATCAACACTAGTAGGTAACAAAATGCAAGAATATCTCTTCTCTCCACTACTGGACCGGTCTTCTTAAGGGATACAATACATGACCGATGCGGCTTCATTCAGCCCAATAGATGTGCAGCAAACATGGAGGCAGCGGATGGTTCAGTTCTTCCTGGCCCAGCTGGCGAAGTCTACTTACAACAGGACAAGGAGATTCTCTGCTTTCTTCTCTTCTCATCAACAGCAGCTTTTTCTTCCAATAGTTAGAGCAACTAGGCGCCATTTAGTTAATAGCATTGATAACACAATGACCAAAAGGGTCTGACAACAGAAACCAGAGGCATTTTGCAGACATAAATTCATTACAAAATTACCGTATATACTCAAGTATTAGCCGACCCGAGTATAAGCCGAGTCAAAAAGTTTTACCACAAAAAATTGGTAAAACCTATTGACTCAAGTATAAGCCTAGCTATACTCGAGTATATAGTAGGTCAAAAAAAGCAATACTCACTTATCAGCTGGCGTCTGTGTCCCCAGCGCGATGCTCTCCCCGGCGGTGCGGCAAGCTGCTGCAGTCTTCTCCCCACTGTCTTCTCCCAGGCTTGCTTTTGAAATCCCCACCGTCAGCACTGTGATTGGTGCTCGATAAACCAATCACAGCCATTCAGAATGACATCACCGAATGTCTGTGATTGGTTTATCAAGCGCTGACTGTGATTGGCCGGCGCTAGATCCAATCACAGCGCTGACAGCGGGGATTTCAAAAGCAAGCCAGGGAGAAGACAGTGGGGAGAAGACTGCAGCAGCTTGCCCCGCGGCCGAGGACAGCATCGCACCGGGGATACAGATGCCGGCTGATAGGTGAGTATTGAAGGTTTTTTTGTTTTTTTTTAACTCACTCGAGTATAATCCGAGGGGGGCTTTTTCAGCACATTTTTTTGTGCTGAATAACTCGGCTTATACTCGAGTATATATGCTACTTAATTTATCAACAGCCACATTTTCCAGGTCAACTCCTCCTATATCCGTACAGATACATCTTTACAGCATAGGGTGCATAAGTGCACGCTTGTATAACAGAGACACAATGTATTACACGGGTTCATACGTCCTGTGATATAGGAGCAGTTGGACTTTTGCTCTTGTACTCAGGGGCTTGGTTCATTACAGCATAAATATATACAGTACATATAGAGGGCTGATCCATAAAGTGTCTGAGAGTTTGCCCGTCTAAGCAGACAGAGATAGATAGATACATAAGGAGGATACCTATATACCAAAATTCAGAAGATGTCCATAGAATGACTGATTCTTCTAGTGACATTTACAGACCGTGGATTTATGGAGTTATTCTCATGATCCTTGGCCCAGCTGTTGAGCTTTAAAATGATGTGGCCGATCATATGACCATTGTGGTGCTCTGTACCAGAAGGCAGGAGCCTATCGTAAAATAAATGAATGCAGCTGTCTCAGACAGGAGGCTCTTGGACATTACACTCTCAGTAGGGGTTGGTAATTTGGAGAGGTGGAGATCTGCTGAAGTAAGGGTTCATGTACAATGTGTATGGACCTTGTATGGTAGAACATTGCAGACAGTGAGGTAAGGGCACATTCACAAATTTCCCTGTGACCCCATTTGATTTCCATTGTTCAGCTCTGTCCTCAGAGCAAAACAATAAAAATACTTTAAATGCCAGATCGGACACATACTGGGCCTGAACAGTGCCAGATGGACCCCATTGACTACAATAGGATTCGTCCAGTTTCTGGCATTCCGACCAGCATTTTCCCAGACAAAATACTGCAGTATGCTGTGCTATTTCATCCAGTATTTTATGCCGTATATGTGCCGAAGCCTCAATGTGAATACACCCTAAGGCCTCATGTCCACGTGCGGGCTGGATTCCGCCTGCAGGAGCCCGCAGCGGGATCCAACTCTGCACACAGCCATGGACATTTTCTGACCTGTTGGGATGCGGTGCGGGTCTTCCCTGTCCCGGACGGATCTTCTTTCTTCTGCACGGTGGATGCAGCATCAGCTGCGGGTGTGCCATGGAGCGGACAGCTTCCATTGACTTCAGAACAATGGTCGCCAAATCAAATCTGCATGCTTTAATTAATTTGCAGATACCCTATGGGTGACCTGATTTGCAGATCTCCTGCGCGGATTCCGCAAGTCAAATCCGCCCGTGGACATGCGTTGTTAGAGGTTTCTTAGCTAGACTAGACCCCTTTCTAAACAATAGGGGTGTGTAAATAATACATTTTCTACCTAAAAAAATGGGAAAAAATTTGGAGTCTGAATGTCAGGAATGAAAATTCCTTGGCAATTTTAACAATATATTTTAAGTCACTGTAGAGGTTCATTCCAAACTGCAGTTCAGCCACCTCTGTGGTGTATGGTGCTCAGTGAGGGGCATATCTTTGATAGGGGCAGACCATGTGACTGTTATGAGGCCCATGGTCAGAGCGATGTCTGGTACTAAACTGCTTCTCCTGCTTTCCAACTCTCTGTACCACCATAGTGTTCTTATGCCATCATCTGTAGGGAACATTGCTGCACATACATTTTCAGAGCTCTCAGTGTGGGTGGGGCCCATTATAAACTAATTATGTGGGCCCATGATTTCTGTGTATACCACTGCCCTTAACATTGAAATGGCCGCAGTCTGCCCATATCCTGGTTGCTATCCGGCAGCACTCCACTATTAGCATCTTATTCCTATAAGCATACCTGCAATGAACATAAACGTTGGATATCCTCTTTTGTTTCCTGGGGGCATGAGGCTAAAAAACAGGTAAGTGCAGAATGCTTTAAATGGAATATTTATTTAATAAAGTTCTCTACATTTAGTCTTGATTCCTTTACTATATCACTACATAAAGATGTACGTAAAGACTAAACATAAAACAACTTTAGTTAGAAAATGATTACGTAAACCTACATACAATGAAAAAAGCATTTAAAGAAAGTCTGCCACTATGTTTTACAGCCATGAACTACTCTAATGGGCATATAGCCGAAAAGACACAGATTCTAAAGATATAGTTATTATTTCTGAACTCACTTTCCAGTAAGCCGGCAAATGACCCATACTCTGTATTCTAATGAAGCATCTAGGAGTCCACTGTAGTATTTCTCTGAGCCATGGGGGACACGTTACAATGTAGAGCACAGGCTGTTTGAAGGCTTACTGCAGGAGAGTGAAAGTGAGTTCAGAAAAAACAACTACATCCCTAGAATCTGTCTCTTCAGCTATTTACTCATTATAGTAGTTTGTAAGAGGTTGCTGGTGGTAGCTTCTCCTTTAAAAACATAGATGCAGACCTAATGCTTGAAAAACAACCCTCTTTTTTTACACGACAGTGGCACAAATTTTTGAAGATTAGAAACACTATCTTTTCTCCTTAGGGAGAGTACCTAGACAGTGAGTGAGGAGACTCAAAAGGCCATTTATGCTCTTTTGTGAGTAATATGCAAATAAGGAAGCTAGAATAATACCTCCACAGTGCCACCTATTGTAAGGCAGAATTTCTTCAAGCCAAAGTCAGACTCTTTATACAAGCCTTGTAACAATGACTGGGAATTAAAAGCAAAGCCAGACTCTATATACAGACAGCTGTTTCTGTGTGTTTGCCCTTTATCAGTGCGCAGTAGGAGTCTGGCTTTGCTAGTTAGAGGCCTGGGATGGAGGGTCAGAAACACTATCTATTCTCCATACGGAGAGCACCTAGACCGTGAGTGATGAGACTCAAAAGGCCATTTATGCTCCTCTGGGTAATATGCAAATAAGGAGACATGCAAAAAATGCAAAAAGGAGATATGCAAATATTGCAACAGTTTTAAGATTACAAACATGTTAAGTGGAACATTATGCTTGATGGTTACAGATGACATTGGTAGGCAGAAAAACTTAGTGGTTACAGTTTACTTCAGGAGGTACAATAAGATTGATGGTTGTTAGTCACTCTGGGTGGAACTGAACACTTGAATGTTCTAGATCACAAGTTCAACAGTTTTTCACACGATGCATATTTCAATACAGACTGGTCAAATTTAACTTCACAGAGACCATAGGTCAGGTTTATCTACACACAGTCCACAAAAACTTAACATAGATAAATTAGATAATGCAGAAGAGTAATTCTACAGACTTCCCAGGAGGAGGGACACTTTTATGTTTAAACTGTTTTATTAAACTTTTGCAAATTAAATAAACCATATCAAACAGGCCTCACAGGACCATATAATAATGTAGAACATGAGACAAAACATGTACATAATTAACTTTAAACCATCACTATTGGTTATTACTTTCTTGCATGGTGATGTGTAATGTTAAATTGATTATTAATATATAATAGTATGTGTATACCATATACTGTGTTCAAAATTATAGCACTAAGTCAACATTTATGTATGTAGCAGGCAGGGGTGCTTTCAGCGCCTCAGTTAAATCAGAGGGATTAAGGGATAATGCCTTAATTATGAGCTTTTCTAAATTGAAGCACCAGACGGAGACCTCTGGGGACCCCCCTGCAGCTAACGGTTCGAGTATCGAAGCAATCTCACTGTCCATTGTCTTGTGTCAGATCAGTATGATGCTTATTAACATTGAACACTCTAATATTTTCAGCAATGGTCTGTCTGTGTACAAGGAAAGCTATAAAGGAGGAACACTTATGCAGTTGGGTTTATTCCCAAAGCTCCCAGCACCAATCCATCCAACCACCAACTTGGGTTGTTAAAGGCCCTAAGACAGCCAGTCTCCTGATATACCCTGGTCATTAGTCTTTCCCAGCCTGAAGCTAATCTCCTCCCTTCCCTGATCAAGCTATAGCCTTCCTCGAGGCTGAAGCCTTTCACAACCCAACCCACTTGAGCTCCCCACAGGGTTGACATTCCCCAAAGCTCATGGAGACCTCTTAGAGTTGACCACCCAAGGGCTGAAGATGTTCTCACCTCCACACTGCCTCAGCGATTCTTACGTTCCCAGCACCGAAGGTACTCTCAACCCACTCCACCTAATGTCACTTATTTTCCCTGTAAGCTCACAGTCTCCATTCCAGTGATAATACTCCAGCTTTGCTACATTGTACTCTTTTGACACTTTGGTCCTTGGGGTCCCTGCAGAACTCAGGCACTCTGTTGCTTGTCTGGCCTCCAGGCTACCAATATTCTCATGATGGACAAAGCCAGACCTAATTGTTGCATAGGCACAACAGGTTTTCCAGGCACCTCACTACACATCCTCAACTTGGCGTCAAACCATTCTTTTGTATGCACTCTTTGTACCCTTATAGCAGTGTTGTGGTGCAGCATTTCACGCACCTGCATCAGGCTCTTCCTACTTACATTCCTACTGTTGGCTATCATGACAAGACATGACCGCACCACCACATACCATGCACTGCCAGTCCAAGATACATCAAAGTTCATGGTTCAGAGACAATGCAGGGCATAATACCTTAGAGTACAAGTCAAAATACATCACACACACAACATACATATACAAGTCAGAAACATCACAACACCAATAAAGATGTTCTCACCGAGATATGTGCACAGTCTTCTCCATCCCTGTCACAAAGTTCATGAATATGTTTCTTACATTAAAGTCCATTGTTCTCACAGTTGCCCTTTATAGGATAGCCTTTGCTTTCGCCAGGTGCATCTCACAGGGGCTGAGCTGGAGCATACTGTATCCACCCCATCAGTAATATGTCTCTCCAGCAGCAGGACTCTTTACAGACTCTTCTGTGGTTCCTCCTTCGTCAAGATGTCTTCTGTTCTTTAGGCCACCTGCATACTGTTCTTTAGGCCACCTGCAATGCAATTTCCTCTACACGAGCGGAAATCGACTGCAAGGAGAAATCACGGCATGCTCCATTTCTGTGCAGATTCCGCATGGATGACTTCCATTGAAGTCAATAGAAGACGTCCGATCCGCAATGACATTGCGAAAAGGTAGCCAATTTTCGCTAGGCGATGACGAGGAAAAAGCAGAAATTAAAAAACAAAAATCTGTGCTGCGTATGTCTGATGGCTCGCCGTGCAGACCATTCGCAGTACAGATAAAAAGGCTTCAGGACAGGTATGCGCAGATGCCGGCTGGAATCTGACCCACCATGTGCAGTTGGCCTTAGGCCACCTGCAGAAGACTGGATCGGATCCGGCAGCGCGAGCACTCACTTCTCCCGCGGCCCCGACTCTCTCATGTGTCGGCTGCCAGGCAGCCAGCGCATGAGCAGAGCAGGGCCGGTGGCCGGTGAGTGACGTTTCTGTGCCGGGAAATAGAGCATGCCGCAATTTGTTTGCCGCGCGAGATTTCTTGCAGACAAACCGCAGCCGTCTGCATAGGATTGTGTTTGTTAACGCAATCCTATGGCAGCTTCCAGCGGCGGAAATCTCGCCGCGGAATTTCCGCTCGTGTGCAGGCGCCCAAAGACTGAATGGTGAGCGAGAATTATTTGCTTCTTGCTCTTCATTCATTTTCCTGCTGGCATAAAAATCATTGTTGGCTCATTCACTTCCCATTCTATTTAAACAGAGTTCATTCAGTCTTTCACATTCACTTATGTGAAACACTAAATGATACTAAATGATTCCCATTGAACGAGTCACTGATGAATCTGCATGTCTAAACAAGCTGCATGAGAGCTAACAAGCTAGGGATGTGGTCCATGATAAGAACTCATGCTGAGTTCTTCGTGGGCAGCACTGATAACATTGGAGAACATTGTGATGTATTTAGAGAACAGACCACCTGCTGTTCTCTAAATACATGCAAATAAAGCTAGTTAGCGTCTAATAGGCTGATTAGCCCATTAGTAGCTAATGCAAAATGATCACTCAAAACTGTCAGTTTCTGACGAATTTTGAGCTATCATCTGTGTGTGTAAATGGGGCTTTAGTGTCTGATGACAGCTGACACCTTTAGCCTGGAGAACAATCAGCATGGTCTCCAGGCATGTGAAGGATGTACAAAAACTGAATTTAGGAATATCCTTCCAAATTTGAAAAATTGCTGTGGCAAGCCAGGATAACTAGCCTACGGATCACTGACCTCTCCGAAAACAATCCAGACACTTGGATTTCTTTTAAGTCTGGTGCCTGCTAGTTTTATTCCAGATCACCATGAGCAAATCCATGCGCACAGCATACAACACAAAGTTCATATTCCGCACCCCACCTGGGTGTGAGTTGAGGGTTGTCATTCAGGTCCGACTCGAGGCCTCTGCTGGTCCACCCTGGACCTCAGGCTTGCAGCCCTTCCAGCTCCACTGAGCTCTAACCTCCCACTAAGTGTGGCAGGAACTGACACTTTTATCTTTAGTTTCTGCTACACCCACAGGTACCCTCTCAGGTTCCAAGATGCCTGTCTTTAGCCCTCTCCAGGCCATTCTGTATACTGCACTCCTACTAAGCCTCGTAACATCTTGAAAAAAAACATAAAAAAGAAAGTTAAAAAACAATACCAGCATAGCATGGACATATGGTAGATGTTATTTATTAACTGGTGTGTGCAGTATGATTGAGCAGAAGTTTTTTTCTACATAAATGCAAAACATACCAATCAAAATTTACCATGGAGATAAAATAAAATGTGTCATGAAAAAACAATCTCAGAATCACTTGAAGAAGTAATAGCGTTATCAAAGTTATTACCCCATGAAGTGAAACGTGAGGTTAGAAAAATTGGCCTTGGCCACATAGGCTAAAACTGGTTCGGGTGTCAAGTGGTATGTTAATGCACATGGTTTTTCATTGCAGTATTTTTGCTACAGCTATAAAACGCAGCAGAAACACCAAGTATGAATGTAGCCTCATAGTGGTTGCTCATTCCTCATTGCAGGTTCAATTTATGTTAAAGGGAAACTCTGGCCGGATGTCTCCCGGCATGTCCTATGGATTAACTCTAATTTACCATGACCCATGTGTAGGTGTGTACTGGGCAGTGAAGGGATTAAATATCTTGAACATATCTTCCCTGAGACCTCTCACTTCTCTTCGTATATATATTTACAGCAAGAGCCTAATCTACCTCCCTCAGGTTTCTAAAAATACCTGCGGCTTCATCGTGCCCTTCAGTCTTCATTTAGGAGCTTGTAGATCTCTTTATTTAGCTCAAAATTAGAAGTTTTATTGAGAACACCTATTTGTATAGCGCCAATTTATTTTGCAGCGCTTTCAGGTAATTTATTTATTTATTACTCATTTTACTGACCTCAGAAGGATGGAAGGCTGAGTCAACCTTGAGCCGGCTACCTGAACCTGCAGGGATTGAACTTGCAACCTTCAGGCCGTGAGTGAGAGTTTAGGACTGCATACTGCTGCTTTAACACTCTGCGCCGCATACACACAGTCAATAGTGAGACTCCCACAAAAATGGGACTTGCAGCAATTTTTCAAACTCGGACCACCGGTCAGAGTGAAAAATCACTTACGTACATGAACCTTTTTAAATGAATAAGTTATTTTCCCATGCAACAACTTCCGTCCATAAGTCCTAGTAGTTCAGATGAGCCTAGGTGCAACTAAATTCAGTGACACAGAGTGTTGTTGCGCCTGAACGAGGGGAATTTCTTCCCCTTCGCCGGCTTCTCAAATTCTGCGCTAGAGTGCAGGAGTTTGAGATTATCACGTCCGCATAAGGGGGGGGGGGGGGGGAGTTTGTCTTAATCCGCCCTAAATGGAATACCGAGGCCTCTTTCACATGACAATTTTCTGCAGCAAAGTTACATGCGTCAAAAATCGTGTCTAATAGAACCAATGGTTTCCTATGGAATCCTTCAGATGAATGATTTGTAGTCATATCAAAAAATCGCACCCAGAAAGATAGGACATCAGCAGTGGAACTCAGCAACTAAAATTCCCTGCTGCGCTAACAAATAGATCTTGACCTATCTTGCTGCAGAAAATTGCAGAAGCCTTCATTGACTCCTATGGGAGGCTATGCGAGCCAGCCCACAAAGGGAGATGGAGGGATTTCCCCGCAGTGGGGAGAGAAAGAGAGCAATGAAGGGAAACCCTGGGAGAACCCCTTTCCCTGCCAGGGACTCCCTTCATCTCAGCGAAACTGTAAGGATTCCCCTGCAGTGGGGGAATTCCCCAGCAGCAAAGCTGGAGGAATATCCCCACAGCAGTGAGAGAGGGATTTCCCTGCAGGGGAGAAGGAGGAAATCTCCCATAGTGGGGAGAGAGGGGTTCCTTGGCAAGGGAGCTAGAGGGATATCTCTGCTGTGGGGATGGAGGGATTCCCCAGCAGCGGAGGAGGATTTCCCTGTTCTCTATCGTGTGAATGGGCAATTTAACCACTAATTATGCTCGGGACTTGAAAGCGGGAAATCGTCCTGTACATGCGATTTTCACATGTGTGAAAATCCCATCTTATTCTGTAAGGAAAACACATCGCAGCTGCATGAAAGTGAGATACAATTTTTGTCGGCTCCTATAGGAAATAATGGGCGACTCTTGAACAGAATTTCACAAAAATAGGACATGCTGCGATTTTTCATTTTTGCACTATGGGTGTGAGCAAAAAATTACTCCTTTAAATTAACCCATTAAAAATAATCAGTTCTATTCACATGCGAGTTCTGTGCATCTCGCAACACACAGAACTAGAGCATGAAAAACACCCATGTAAATGCACCCTATAAATTTATTTCTAGCGTGTATTATACTCAATAATTTCTGTTTTTGTTGCCAAGGGGCCCTTTTTCCATTTCACTCCACTTAAAAATTATTAAAAGTTTTCCAATGCATTATATAATGCATGAAATAGTATCATTACAAAATACAACGTGGGTCAGGAGGGGTGTTGTGTCTCCCTATGGGCTCTTACACACCTGCGTTCTTCTGGTGCGTTCTTAACATTAGAAAGTCCCATTGACAATCGTGTGAAAAAAATGCAAAAATATTGCGTGAAAAAAATGCGCAAAAAAATTGCAAGTGTGCCCGAGCCCTAAGGAGAGCACCCAAAAAGTGTGGGGAGACACCTAGGGAGTGGTTAGGGGGATCGCATAATCTCTAACCAAGGAGAGCACCCTAGGTGTGGGCACACCTAGAAGGTCAGTGAGGAGACTTATGAGGCCATGCAAGCTCCTCTGGGTAATTTAAGGAAGATGGAATTACTACCTCTGCAGCGCCACCTATTGGATGGCAGCATTCCTTCATATCAATGTCAGATGCTTTATACAGGTCATTATAACAATGATTGGGTCATAGTAAACTAAGCCAGAAAAGCAACTTGTCCCACAAAACAATTCCTCATATGCCTATATTGATGGAAATATTAAAATTATTATTATTAAGTTTTTTTCTATTGATGACCAATCCTCAGTATAGGTCAGTAATAGATGATCGGGGCGGGGGAGGGAGGGGGAGGTCTGCCACTCGGGATCCCCGTTGATCAGCTGATTCTTAGGTCTGCTATTACTATGAACAGCTCAAAACGAAGATTGTGCTTTCCGTAGTGCAGCAGCCGGAGTTGGTATTGCAGGTGCAGCTCTCATTGATTCCCATTGTCTAATGATTTCTGCATCTGATTTTGCGGACAGTATTAGGGCGTGCAGTCCATTACCAGATTGTAAGAAAAGAAAAATGGAATATTGCCCAGTGTTCTCCACTATCTAGGGGCCTCCTTTAAGCAATACAAAATTTATTATATGTGGCAAAAGGGCGGATTATGTATATTGTACTAATTCAATGCTCCTGTCTGCTTTCCTATAGAAGAAATTCATGTGGAGTGGATAAGCAGCCGCCAGACGATGTAGACTTTGCTTATCGCCAAGTTGAACAAATCCATGTAAGCCCCATTTAGACCCAACGATTCTCGCTCAAAATTTGCTCAAAGCCGTCTTTTGAGCAAGAATCGTTGGGTCTAAATGTACAGACATTATGCAGTTTTCGTGCACGAGCCGTTCCTCACTCAATTCTAGTTTTCTAGAATTGAGCGATGAACTCTTATCAGTGGTGCCGGCTGTTATCACAGTCGGCAGCACTGATAAGATTTTTTTGAGCTCGCGTCCTGCTGGTAGTTCACAACATGACGCGAGCTGTAATCGCGGAGAACAATACAGCTGTTTGCTTATGCAAAAGCAGCAGTATTGTTCGCCGAGTGATAGCGGCAGTGTCCGGCTCCGCCTGCATAGCTCTTAAGTAGCTACTTAGCTACTATAGACTATGCAAAGATGATCGCTCAAAGCTGTCAGTATATGTGTCAGTGTACTTGGGGTCTTAGAATCCAACATGTCAAACCTTGTGTTCCCCAAGTGCAGATAGTGGGAGACAGTAGGACTTTCATACACATAAGATTGTAGTCAATCTTCCTTGTCCAAGTAGGTAATCCTATCCAATCTTTTGGTTTTTGGAAAGCCATATGACATACCCTATAATCAAGACATTTTTCACACAGCTGGCTATTTTGGGGGTTATAGCTGAGGTCTGCCTACGACTATCCAAATATGCTAGGAGTCGCAGTTTTGCTACAGCTGAAGAACTGCATGTTATTGAGCACCACTGTAGGCTGCAACTAAGACTAATATTAATGTAACTTGATAATGGGACAGTGCAACCTCAGGGTCAAACTGCAAGGAGCAATGGTGGCATATACTATCATTGTAAAATACATTTCGATTCTCCCAAGAAACTTAGGAAGCACTGACGAAGACATGTAAAATGATGGCATCTACTGTACTTTGCAGTGAGGTGCTGCTTCTAGCTTGCTTCATCACCTACAGTGTTTCTTACTATATGCACTTGTATATTGTGCACATTGAAGACCATGAAAGGAGTGTGATCCAGCTCTTCAGATTCTGATATAAGATTGTTGACTAAACCATCATTTACATTCCAAGTGGAGTATAAATAACCAACTCATTAGCCAGCAAGTTTTACAGCCCAGCTTAGGAAGAATTGCTATGTGACAGGGTCTTCTGTGCTACTGTATATGGTCTGAGGGTGGTGTTTAGAGGGTATATAAGCAGTGTCCTATGAGGGGGCAAGCACAAGTCACAGATTTCCACCACTAGAGCAGTTACCTAAGGTGAGTTACATGCTCTCCGCTCTCTCAAGCTCTGGGATTCTATCTTGGTCCAACATGGAAGAATTTATACGAATAAGACTATTTCCAATACTGACATCCAAGGATTAGACTGGAAGGAGATCTCCTATGAATTTTGGACTACAGTTATTGCAAAGGAATAACTTTTTATGGGCTAGCAACAATCAGCAACATCCTTCTGGTTATTTGCCATAGACTCAACTGCCATGGCCAGCAACATTTTGCACTTGGATTGTTTCCTCATAGAGAATGTCTGGAAAAACAGACATCCTTGTTTAGGGGGTTCTTCTTGTTATAGAATGGAGATATTTTTGTATTAGGTCTTTATATGCTGTATAACATATGGCTGATTTAACTGAAATATTGTTCTTATTGCACATGGTTGATTGCAATGCTATAAATGCTGTAGTAGAATATGAACACTTAGTTATATACTCAGAACTCAAAGGTTTTCGCAGAGGTGTTGTTCAATTACCATTATGAATATTGTATTGCTATAATACATCAACTTTCTGATCCATTGCAATTTTATGACAAAGGTTTAAAATGTCTTATTTAACATTTGTCTCTTAGCAGATAAGAAGATGGCTTCTTTTTCTGGTATCCTCAGTGAGGCTGACATCGCTGCTGCTATCAAGAGCATGGAAGGTACTGTACTATCTGATATCAGCAACTTGGTCTATCATCACTCCTCATCTTCCAAGCTAATATAACTAGGACATTAGGGTCAAGTTAGAAACTAGAAGTCACAATGTCCCCTGGTGGAGAAAAGGATAACTGCTATTACACAGTGCAAGAAAATATCTGATTGTTACTGTGGTTTTACAGGATTTTTATGTTGTAACTAGGTAATATATTGACATTACTCCATGGAAAATGTCTAATATGCTGCAGAGCAAAGATTAAAAGATTACAACCAGGTATACGTTTAGTAAAAGCTAAAGTATGTCTGGTTCAAATATACATATTTGCAAGGCAACATTTCAGATAACTATAACTTTTCTTTCTTTCTTTCTTTCTTTCTTTCTTTCTTTCTTTCTTTCTTTCTTTCTTTCTTTCTTTCTTTCTTTCTTACTTTCTTTCTTTCTTTCTTTTTCTCTCTCTTTCTTTCTTTTTCTCTCTCTTTCTTTCTTTCTCTCTCTTTCTCCATATCTATCTAATAGATACCCCAATTATTTTCTTTCAGCCAAGGAGTCCTTCAACTACAAAACTTTCTTTGCCAAGTCTGGTCTGAGCAGCAAGTCGCAGGCTGAAGTCAAGAAAGTCTTTGAAATCCTGGACCAGGACAAGAGTGGCTACATTGAGGAAGATGAGCTTAAGTGAGTACAGATATCAGCACTGATGAGATAAATAGGTGGCAGGGAAAACTAGAATGATTGACATGGATTGTACCGTAAATAAATGTAGAATTTGGTTAACTGCTTTTATGGGTATGAGATTGGCAGCTTTTAATTAGCTAAATCTTTTCTCACATGGGTTAGTATAATAAGACATAGAGTAATTCTATGACATTGTTACCCTATCTCTTCTCATGTCCAGGCTCTTTCTAAAGAACTTCCAAACCGATGCTAGGGAACTGACTGACTGTGAAACCAAGGCCTTTCTGTCAGCTGGTGACTCAGATGGTGATGGCAAAATTGGAGTTGAAGGTAAATATGGCGAATTCTCTTATATATAATACGGAAGATGCTTATGCCATAATCCTTCATAATTCGGCTGACCTTCTCATCTATCATATTTGGGAGGCAGATATAATTTATCACTAGACCTACAACATATAAGAGTACCACGTAAAGGGGTATGACATTGAAATAATATCCACAGGATACTTCTTTGACTATTTCCATAACTTCCATAAACTTCAATATAAGGGGCCACACACATAGGCAGCCACCTCTCTACTAAGTCTCCTCCTGGATTCTTCTGATCGCCCCCTCAGCTTGCAGGGTGGTTTACAACGAACCTCCTATTCTCCAAGCAGGAGCATTGTGTTAACACGAATTTGGAGTGATGCATTGCATTACTAAATGTTTTTTCATTTATGCTATTATTCTTTTTTTTTTTTTGCAGAGTTCCAAGCTTTGGTCAAGGCTTAAGTGAAACTCTTAAAGAATGATCATAGAATTACAACTCACCCCATTTATCTCGTTAAACTGAAGTGCTGATGGAACCCGGGTAATAAAATCAAAGTTTGCCCTGTTGAAAAAGATGGAATTCTGCTCCAAGATCTACAAGAAAAATGCAGTGTCACCTCTTCGATGAGAGATGTCTACAATGCCTTCTTCAACCACCAACATCAGGATCCCGGAGCTTCCACAGCTCGCAGTTTAATTCAGAGACATGACAGTGCCTCAGCCTATTTATTTATATATTTTTTATATTGATAATGCATTGCCGACTGTTTCTAATATTACACCTTTTGTAAATCCACACACTGTTGATACCAAATGTTGATGTGCTAAAGTAACAAGAACAATGTAAACACAATGCTATCAATAAAAACCATGTTTTGGGATCAGATTTTATTGTATTTTCTGTTCTTAGAACCAAAATGCCCCAAAAGAGTTGAGCAGTCATTTAAAATAACTTCTCACAGTATATTATTGGGTTGCTAAATAAGCAATTCCCAAAAACAGCACTATGTTCTATCCCTTTAGCCTCAGGAGCAGTAATAGGAATAGCAGTCCCATCCGAGCCCTGGTGGGTGCCCAAAGTCTCCAATGTTAAATAAGACACCAAATAGCACATGGTAGATGGGAATCCTGAATGTATGCCATTTCCTAATGATTACACAAAAGTTCCCTAAATGTTTGAAGAATATAAAATGACATTTGTGAAGCTGCTCAGGTTATAATTACAATGGGTTCTGTTCTACATGCAATTGTACCCCAAACATGCCTAAATATAAGTATAGCGTGGATCTGGCCTTTTAACGCCTGATTGCCAAAACCAGAATTCTCCAATGCAATGGTAAAACTATAAAAGGAAAATTGTAGCCAAGCAAGATTTTCCAAAAATGTTATGTTTACTCTAAATGTGCATTTGTAATCATATGACTTTATTCTAAAAGTAGCCATGATGTGACCGAGGAATAATTGGTGTTAATCAGACTCTTAAAGAGTGAGAGAAAATGACTCAGCTCTCACCTAATTATCTTGGATATGACATCTGTCAGATATAAGGGTGCTTAGAATATCATAGATCTGTGCCAAGCACCAGCATAAGAGCAGTGTCCATCTAGGGACACCCTCCAAAGTTTACAGTTAAAAATCCCAAACACTAAGGGGGACATTGATTTAGGGCTATGTGCCAGCATTC
Source organism: Eleutherodactylus coqui (assembly GCF_035609145.1). NCBI lineage: Eukaryota > Metazoa > Chordata > Amphibia > Anura > Eleutherodactylidae > Eleutherodactylus > Eleutherodactylus coqui. Next base: position 128,025,384 of record NC_089844.1, on the reverse strand, counting down.
TGATGTTAAAATAGTCACCAATTTTTGTACAATGTTACAATGTACTTATGCAAAAATTACGTGTTTTTGCCCTTTTCTGCCATCCTCACCAACCTTCTTAAAAATAAGGTGGACAGGTCACCTACGGCTTGAAAAATTTACTATAATTTATGCCAGAAGCTGTAGTTATTTATAATGGAAATAGCTGGCTTAGATTGACTTTCTGGTAAACTTCACCGCCAGAGATGTGCCAAATTTATTAAGACACGTGCTCCTCTTAATACATTTGGTGCATTTCATTTCAATGTAATTTAGATTAAGACCACCATATAAAATTCTGTAAATGTCTCCCTAAGGCTGGGTTCACAGGGGACGGATTTGCCGCGGAATTTCAATGCGGAATGTCCACACTGCAATTCCGCCCGCGGCTTCTAATCCCGGGATTAGCCAGAAAAGTGGACGAGATTTTGCAAAAACCTTGTACACATGCTGTGGCGAAGCCACACGAAAATTGACATGCCACGCAGAAAACAAAGATGTGTCATGTCAATTCCTTTTTCATTTCCGCAGCGGTCTCTCTCTGGGGAGAGATGGCTGCAGCGGACATGCGGACCTGGGTTTTGAAGCTGCGCTTATCCCGCGGATATCTTGCGGTTTTTCGATGCGGCCAAGCCGCAAGATTTGCTCGGGATTTTCATCCCGGGAGAACCCAGCCTTAGTGTTTTAATGCAAAAGAGATGCAGTTTTTGCACAGCAATGCTACTTTTATGTCCGAGCTGCAAAACACCTCATCCGAATCAGATGTAATTTGTTGTCCTAAAGGATACAGATACGCATTATATACTAACGTGGAGAACATACAACATTTATAACAAAACCAGGGAAGAGGAAATCTGACCCTAACCTACTAATACGATGAAACACTACCTAAGAGTGGAGAACCTGCCCTGAGGAAGGCAACCTTACATCAGGAACCTGGGACAACTCTGACTCTCCCTCGTTGGAAAATAAGGATAATATGCAACAATAAATAACAATATATGCAATATAGATTTTAAATAAATAAGCAATAAACCAGATGAAATACCTATTAGTCAGGGGATAGATGTTACAACACCTCAAATATCTTTAACATCCAACCAATTTATCTGACAGTAGAACAGGGCAGCAACCACCAACTTGACCATACACATCTTCAGACTGGAAGTATACCTGCGTCCTCAATGATGAGGAGTGGGAAAAAATGTATAAAGATAAGTGCTGATTAGCCAGCTGAGACACACAACTTCCATCCGATCAATCAATCCACATGCCAGCAGAGAAGGGCTCATATTGGTTTCCAATGTCAGGATGACACTGAGTATGCATCGGCGTTTGGATCAAATGGGCTTGGGCTGACGTTGTGATATTACCCAAGTCCCAATCGAACATGGTTGGAGAGCTGCGACAGGTACATTGTCTTCAGTGAACTACTTGCATACGGCCGATTTGAAAGTTGCCCTCCGAGATTCTATAGCACAACTCGCATCAGACAAGACTTGGGCATGCCATCTGTGTGCTGTCCGATGTGCTGAATACAGCACATTAACATGTGCTATTCTCTTCTGAAAATTGAATAAGAATAGGAAATGCTGGAATTTTTTTTTTTTACTTCGACTGTCAGTCTGTGTGAAAAAAGCCTGCGTGTATACACTAATTCGAATGAATGGGTGCTACCGTGTTTCCCCGAAAATAAGACAGTGTCTTATATTAATTTTTGTTCAAAAAGGTATAACTTTTTTATATGTATAGCTGCCTGGACACTATTTAAATTGACTTTTTAAATTAACTGTTAGCAGGGCTTAATTTTGGAGTAGGGCTTATATTTCAAGCATCCTCAAAAAGCCTGAAAAATCATTTTGCATCCTCAAAAATTCTGAAAAATCATGCTATGTCTTATTTCTAGGGTATGTCTTATTTTCAGGGAAACAGGGTATTTCAATCCGATTTTTGGACTGATTTTTCAGTTCAAAAAAACATTTATGTGTAAGTAGCCTTAGTGTTTCCAGTAGATTCACACAAGCAATATAGAGTGTAAAGTCACATTTTGCAGTTGGGTTTTTTCCCACTGATGTCCATGGGTGAAAAACAGACCCATTCATGCTAAACATATTGTGAAAGCAAAGGCACGGCAGAGGATCGAAGACCCACAGTGTACGGTGTGACCGGGAATGTGCCTATCTGGTCTGGTTTACCGGCTCCTTTACATAAACCTTTCGATATCAGTTCTATATTTGGAAGCCACACAGCTATAACCTTCAACATGTGAAACCGATACAAGCCCGTCTTCCCTTACAGCTCATGAATTTCTTCAGTTCTTACCACCAAAATCCTCAGATACATTTTACGATTTCAGCCATAGATCAGCGGAACTGAAAATAAAAGACGGACCAAAAAATGTCCAAGATTAAGGATCCACTGTAGAAGTCCAAGTTTTAGGGCTTAAATAGATGGGCATGTTTTAGTCCTGTTATGGGGCTGTGAAAATCAGGGCCGCATAACAAGATGAGACAAAAGCATTGATTTCATCGGCTTCATTTCCACTATTGGGATTCTTGTGGGTTAATAGTACCCGCGAGAAAATATAAGACTTGCCCCATCGTTCTCTCATGTAGTTAAAACTACGTGTGATAAAGATAGGGCAGGAGCTCTCCTCTTCTAACTCACGTGGAGACTGAATAGTCAAAAAAAACAGGTTCATCCGCTAATACGCTCCATAGCGGCGACTGTATTAGCGCATGCGCCCAACTGTTTTTGCCTTAGCTGCACCAAAAGGAAAAGTATGCCTTAGACCACAAGGGCTCACTCACACGGTCTTAGCATATTGAGTCGCATAAATACGCTACATATCTACGTGTCCGAAATATGTGTATTCCCTGCATATTTCAAGTTTTTTAGTCTCGTAAATGCGCAGTGATCATTTTATATTTACACGTGTAATAAGAAAAACTCAAGAAGGTGCAAGTGATTTCTCCTTCCTGTCTGCCTTTTTTTCACGCGCCTATTGACTCGCATGGGCAATTTAGGTCCATAATATGGACAAAAATAGGACATGCTGCAATTTTTTTCACGCGCATTAAAATGTGTGAGGAAAAACACGCGGGTCGGATCCGGCAGCGAGAATTCTCGCCGCGGGACCCGACCCGAGAGCCTGCAGGGAGGAGCGCGTACTCACCCGTGCCTGGCGGCCCCGGCTCTTTCATGTGCCGGCTGCCGCGCAGCCGGCGCATGCGCAGACCGGAGCCAGCGGCCGGTTGAGTGCGAGCCCCGCACAAAAATAGGACATGCCGCGGTTTGTTTGCCGCGGAGATTTCGCGCGGCCAAACCGTGGCCGTCTGCCTAGGAGTGCGTATTGTAATGCACTCCTATGCAGACTTTCAGTGGCAGAAATCCCGCGGGATTTCCGCCCATGTGCAGGCGGCCTTAGGGTGGTTTCACACAGCCGTATGCCCAGCTACGCTCGCCGGTATGAGAGTGCAGGTGTTTGACAAAAGTAGCGGGAAGATAGGTCCTGCCCTATTTTTCCTGCATGTCTTTTCTTGCCCGTACAATTATGGGGCTAGAATCCCGATAGTGAAAGCGAAACCACTGAAATAAGTGGTTTCGTTTGGTCCCGTTATGTGGCCGTGATTATCAATTCATGTGTTTAAGCCCTCAATGCTCCAATGCAAGTCTATGAGCTTTCAGCACTGTGTATTACATGCGTAAAAAACACGCAGGTAACACGCTGAGGAAATACTCCCATGTAGGTCAGCCCTTAGGTGTTCAATGGGGGTAGCACTCCTTCGGGCATCTATAGCAGACATTTGAGGTGACATCAGAGGCATTTATGTGGGACTCTTTTGGTATGGCACTAACAGGGACCCTCTCCTGTCATGTGCTATTTCTAATACTGCAGTCCTCTTATATGGCAAGAGGGGTCCTCACTCCAAAGTCTTGCCCAACATTATGCTATGCACTAATATACAGTTTATTAAAGACATTTATTTTAAAAAAATAGAGTTCTCTATATTAACCCTTTCTACTAGACTTGTCCTTTTTGACGCAATTTGGAAAGTCTAAGCTGTAGCCTCCGCATTTCCTTTGCGCTACTTTTTCTACCCTTTGCTTACATGCCACCATACTTTTCACAAGCTCTTAAAGTTATTTCACACCAGAAATTGACTCTCAGCACATGCCTGCTTTCTTCGCCCACATCTCACCGGCTCTACAACAGGGCAGAAGCGTCATGCATTGAAAGTGACCAGGGTCCCCTTTCAATATTTTGCAGTGATTGCCATGGCTACGAACATTAAACTGTCCCAAAAAGGGAAAGTGTAATGTGTGTTGTAAATCGAGATCTCTAGTCAGCAGAGACGGAGCAGGGTAGTGCGGTACATAAGCACGAGCGGCAGATGCACCCTTCATAGGTCCTATGACACTCTTGTGTTACATTTCGGAGGCTGCCTATGACCTGTCTGTTTCACAGTTTTACTGCTTTGCAGTGAGATGTTTCTTGAAGGTTGTTTTCTTGGAAGTGATCATATTTCATGGTTTTGTGTTGCACCACCCCACTCCCTGTAGTATAGTCTTACTGTCACTGCATGGGTTTGACTCCTATGGCTCATTCCAAATGTTTGCAGAAATGACATTGTCATAGTCCTATTACTGGTAGGGTAGGCGGACGGGTGGCAGGTTACATGATGGCACAGCAGCTGACAGACGGAGATGGGGACAGGAGTTTTTTCAAACAAACTAAACTTTACTAACATACCGTACATACTCGAGTATAAGCCAAATAAAAAAAGCCCCCCTCGGCTTATACTCAAGTGAGCTAGACTAGACTAGGTAAAAAAAAACAAAAACGCAATAGTCACCTCGCAGCCGGCAGCCTTGATGGTAATCCTTCCCACTATCATCTCTCTCTGCTAAACAGCGCTTTGAATTCTCCCGCCATAGGCAAGTAAGCGCTGTGATTGGATCGAGCACCAGCCAATCACAGCCGGCGCTCAATCATTCTCAGCCATTCAGTGAATGACACCACTGAATGGCTGTGATTAGTTCATCGAACGCCGGCTGTGATTGGCTGGTGCTCGATCCAATTATAGCTCTTATTTGCTGACAGGGGGGAAATTCAAAGCCCCGTTTAGCAGAGAGAGATGACAGTGGGAGGGATTACAGAGCAGCTTGATGCACCATCGGGGAGACCATCGTGTGGGGGACACTGACGTTGGCTGCGAGGTGAGTATTGTGTTATTGTTTTTTTACCTAGTCCAGCTAGGCTTATACTCAAGGCACCTAATTTTCTCAGTTTTTTGTGGTAAAATTAGGTGCCTTGGCTTATACTTAGGTCGAATTATGCTTGAGGATATACAGTATTTGGTTTCACTCCATAGGAGGCACAGATTATTAAAAACATTTCAGATAAAAAAGAATTTGCACCCAAAATATATATCAGAACAGCAAGGCACTTGCTGTATCGGACTTTTACTCATAATTCACCATTATACATTATAACTAAAAGTGTCTATCAGCAGGTGGGGATTTAAAATCCCCGCCTGCTGAAAGAGCTGAATGTGATTGGTGAGCACTTCAGCTAATCACAGGCAGCTCTGGCTGAATAAATGACGGGCGAGAGCTGCCAGTGATTGGCTGATAGATCAGCACTACAGAGCAGGGGACAGCAGGAGAAGACGCGGCTGAAGCCCGGAAGCTGAAGCAAGGTGAGTATCTTTTTTTTTTTTGTTTTTTACAGCACTTTTACTGGATTTTCAGGGAAGGGCTTATATTTAAAGCCCTTACCTGAAATCAATTGACGGGGTGCCAGCAGCAGAATCCTCTATCGCAGCTGTCATGTGTGACAGCTGCGGTAGAGAATTGAAGAATTCCTCTGCTGCATCTGTCACAGATGTGGCAAATGTAGCAGCAGTGAATTCTTTTTACTAGCGGGATGAAGGAAACATCTGCCGCATGCGGCAGATGTGTTCCTCATCCTCGCGGGGGACACGGCAGCGGCGGATTTTTTTTTTCACTAAACTTTTAATGTAAATATGTAAAAGGGTTTATATGTAAAGCCCTTCCCTGAAAAGCAATGCAGGGCTGCCGGCAGACCATTGTTTTCAATCGAGCCGCCGTCAGCAGCCGCAACTCCATTGAAAACAATGCGTGCATTTCCTATGGTGCATGCATGTACTATCTTTGCAGGCACACAACTGTAAAGCACGGACATGTGCAGACACCATAGGGAATGTATTGGGGCTAATAGATGCGTGTTTTTGTGCGTGCGTATGCACGCACAAAATACACGTTCGTCTGAAGCCACCCTTAGTCCGCTGTTGTCCCTCTAGTGTGTGCACACTAACATGTCGGAGACTGGTCCCACGTGTCTGGTAGCTTTGTCTTTTTGCTGGCTCGTGGCGCAGTCAGCTTCTTTTGAGATCAAGTTTAGTACTGGAAGTGAGACTGCTCTTCTTCCACTTAGTGTGTCATCATTTTCATCCCTCAGGCCATGAGGGCCCTAATGTTATCCTTCTGCATCCAAGTGCAGCACTATGGATGCATAAATGTGCCCGTAGTACACTTGTGTGAGACCAGCCTAACGATATAACTATCAGAATAGCAGCTGCTTTGGGGACCACCAGTGGAGCCTCATTGGGCAGGCAAAGAATGACTAATGTGGGGAATTTTACATTTCCTGAATTCACTTTCTATTAATGATGGTGGTCATGGCACAGTTGGTCCAATGTTAAGGTTTGCTTTAGGAGCACATGGTTATTTGATGCATCCCCATTTAATTGTCATTTCATAGTTAATGCAGGTGTCAGTATACAGAAATACAGATTGGCGAGACACTGTGAGACAGGTCCCACTGTTCATATTGTCCGCTACGGACATTGGAGTGGTCAATATGAGAGAGACCCTGGGGGGGGGGAAGGGAGACTATGAGGGTAGTTCTGGGGGTTTATGCGTGTATTGTGTACAGGTATATCTTTGTATGTCTGTAGATTTAAATTGTAAAATGTTTAATAAAAACATTTAATTTAAAAAAAGAAATACAGATTGGCACGGCTCGCCACTGTCTTCAGCACAGTAGAATCTGGGTCTGTATTTAGGGGTAGTCTGGTCTAGGGTCTGAATTAAAGGAGTTTCGGGGAAGGCATCTTCATCAGGCTGGGTAAGACAAAACTCTTGGGGCTGCGAGAATACCCAAAAGTGCTGGTGGTACTGGATGGCATTGTGACCCTATCCAGGGATCACCAGGAGAAGTTGTATACAATTCCTTGAAGAACAGTGCCAATTTACCAGTTCTGTTACTTTGCTCTGCATTTGACCACCATCCTCTTCGATTCCTTGAGGCCTTGGAACCCAAATTTTCCACCGGGCTTCAGATTCTCATATGCCCCAGGTTTGCCCCACCCCTTTTCTACCTCTTTATCAATGGAAAAGAGGGCAGACAACTCCTTTGACTAGCAGTCTGTTATGTTGTTTGTATTAAGGGGAAGTCTCAGCTGAGGCCAGTAATAAGTTTAGCCCTTTCCAATCCACTGTCTGACCTCTGAAGACATTATGATTTAAGGCTGTACAGCTCCGATGTTGGTAGACGTCCGTCAGGGTTCTCTTACTGTATATTGCCAGCCTCTCTGCTGTCGGAGCCTATCCAACATGTCACCTCATGCAGTACTGGCTCTAGCCAGCATATAGCGCTGTTGTATAAAGGCAGAAAGAGTAAGCCCCCTAGGAAAACCAGGATACAAATTGGATTGGAAAGGGTTAAGTCTTGTTTGGGATCTGTATTATTTCCGGGGCACCCGATGGTCTGTATTTATTTACAGGGTGAAGTCTTGGATATGTATTGTTAGAGTAGTCGTTTGAGTGAAGCTTCAATGGTACTTCAGTTTCAGACTCTGATGGGATCTCTAAATTCAGGATATAAGCTATGGCTAATTAAGAACACACAAAGAACACCACACAGGTAGATGGGTACCATGAGGTCTGACTACAGATGGTCAGTCCCTTTTATTTATGATAAACATAAGAAAGAGTGTAATATTACGTAAATTCAGTCATATCTAGTATAAACAAGAGTAAAGAAATACATAAGCAATAAGGCACTTTGTGGTGGGTTACTTTACCACCTTTAACCATAGGCTTTAGGATTTTATAATCTAGTACCGCAGGTATGTGCCTACAGCGCTTGCCCAAGTAACCGAGGCCAAAGGTCAAGACATTTTCATGGTCATTTTCTTAGACAAAGCTAAGACAGAAAAGTGAAACTAATGGGCTAAGAGCCCGTTGCACCAAAGTTTTGATCTGAGATCAACAAGAGTTGATCTGAAATCAAATAGAAAAATATTGCCCCAACACAATTTAGCCCGTGATCGCGGTTCAAATCTAGGTTCAATTTGATCCCCTGATTTTGGGGGATTGAATTAGTTGATTTAAGTTCAACTGGTGAAATCCAAGATGGTGGACTATGCTCATAGCCTGGGTTGTGAAATTACACATTTGCTACTGGTAGTGACCCCATTTTTACTATCACTATGAACAGGGGCGTACCTAAGGGCTCAGGGGCCCTGGTGCAAAAGTTCAGCTCGGGGCCCCCCCCTGGGGCTCCACCCCACACTCCCCCGTACCCATACCTAGATCGTGCTGCATACATGATCTGCCGCTTGGCGTAATCTTTCCAAACATGACGCATTTCCTGCACATGAAAAATTTGTTTGTAGCCCCACAGGCCACTCACACACACCACTTTTTACCGCTATTAGTGCGGTGTCCTGAGCGCCGTACTAACCGCGGTACAACACTCCCAGAAATTTTAATGAGCTTACTTAAACCTGCGCTTCAACACATTGTTTCTAACGCTGTGATTTTCGAGAGCTGTCTGTTCTATTTTTGCGTTGTCGTGGTTTTTAACACACCTCTTCACAACGATAGGGTCCATTAAAAAGCACCGTCAGACGCTGTAACCTGTGTTCGAAAACGCTGCTCGAAATCCTGGTAAAAATGCCACGATTTCAAGCTGCGTTTTCTGAACACGTGTCTATCTATCTATCTACTATCTATCTCATATCTATCTATATACTATCTATCTATCCCATATCTATCTATATACTATCTATCCCATATCTATCTATATACTATCTATCTATCCCATATCTATCTATATACTATCTATCCCATATCTATCTATATACTATCTATCTGCTATTTATATACTATCTATCTATCTCATATCTATCTATATACTATCTATCTATCTATCTCATATCTATCTATATACTATCTATCCCATATCTATCTATATACTATCTATCTATCCCATATCTATCTATATACTATCTATCCCATATCTATCTATCCCATATCTATCTATATACTATCTATCTGCTATTTATATACTATCTATCTATCTCATATCTATCTATATACTATCTATCTCATATCTATCTATATACTATCTATCTATCCCATATCTATCTATATGCTATCTATCCCATATCTATGTATATACTATCTATCTATCCCATATCTATCTATATACTATCTATCTGCTATTTATATACTATCTATCTATCCCATATATATCTATCTACTATCTATCTATCCCATATCTATCTATATACTATCTATGTATCCCATATCTATCTATATACTATCTGCTATCTATATACTATCTATCTATTCATCCATCTATCTATATACTATCTATCTATACACTATCTATCTATATACTATCTATACACTATCTATCTATCTATATACTATCTTTACACTATCTATCTATCTACTATATCTATACACTATCTATCTATCTAATATCTATCTATACACTATTTATCTATCTCATATCTATCTATATACCATCTATATATCTATCTGTTATCTATATACCATCTATCTATTCATCCATCTATCTATCTATATACTATCTATCTCATATGAGATAGATAGTATATAGATAAATATGGGATATATAGATAGTATATAGATAGATATGGGATAGATAGATAGATAGATAGATAGATAGATAGTATATAGATAGATATGGGATAGATAGATAGTATATAGATAGATATGGGATAGATAGATAGTATATAGATATGGGATAGATAGATAGTATATAGATAGATATGGGATAGATAGATAGATAGATAGATAGATAGATAGATAGATAGATAGATAGATAGATAGATAGATAGATAGTATATAGATAGATATGGGATAGATAGATAGATAGTATATAGATAGATATGGGATAGATAGATAGTATATAGATAGATATAGGATAGATAGATAGATAGATAGATAGATAGATAGATAGAAAGATAGTATATAGATAGCAGATAGATAGATAGATAGTATATAGATAGCAGATAGATAGTATATAGATAACAGATAGATAGATAGCATATAGATAGAAATGGGATAGATAGATAGTATATAGATATATATAGGATAGATAGCTAGTATATAGATAGATATGGGATAGATAGATAGTATATAGATAGATATGGGATAGATAGATAGATAGATAGATAGATAGAAAGATAGATAGATAGATAGATAGTATATAGATAGCAGATAGATAAATAGTATATAGATAGATAGTATATAGATAGCAGATAGATAGATATTATATAGATAACAGATAGATAGACAGTATATAGATAGATATGGGATAGATAGATAGATAGATAGTATATAGCTAGATATGGGATAGATAGATAGTATATAGATAGATAGATATGGGATAGATAGATAGATAGATAGTATATAGATAGATATGGGATAGATAGTATATAGATAGCAGATAGATAGATAGTATATACATATGGGATAGATAGTATATAGATATGGGATAGATAGATAGTATATAGATTGATATGGGATAGATAGATAGTATATAGATAGCAGATAGATAGTATATAGATATATAGTATATAGATATGGGATAGATAGGAGAGAGATAGATAGTATATAGATAGCAGATAGATAGTATATAGATAGCAGATAAATGGATAGTATATATATAGATAGATAGATAAAGGAGACAGACAGACACACACATATGCACTTACCCCAGGGCCCCGTCCACTTCTCCTCCATGTGACAGCAGCAGGAGAGGCAAACTCAGAAGCTTCCCGTTCAGCAGGAAGCAGTGGGCAGCACATGATCACTGTGCTCTGCCGCCCCATGTGACTTCTTCCCTCCTCCCCTGCCATCCCATGTGACTTCCTCCCTCCTCCCCTGCCGTCCCATGTGAGTTCCTCCCTCCTCCTCCCTGCTCTGCCGGGCCTTCCTCTCAGGCTGGCCGTTCTGGCTGCCGCATGATGAGAATTTTGCTGCAGTCAGAACGGCCAGCCAATAATGCACTAAATGTGCATGTTGGTATTGCGGAGGGTGGCCTCGGGGCCCCCTGAGCGCAGGGGCCGGGTCGCCATGGTGACCCCAGCACCCCCTCACACTACGCCTATGACTATGAATACTGGGAAGATCACCTGATTACAGTAGCCAAACAACATGCGCCATATATTCCTCCAGGTAAAAGCTTTAATATCAAGTAAAGTGAATTTAGTTTTGACAATTTAAGATCAAAAAGTGTTGGTGCAACACTTTTTCATAAGTTCAACAGCTGATTACAATTTAACTAATCCAGGATCAACAGCATGGTTGCTGCAACCAGCCCTAAGTGTATTAACTCTTCATTATATATGCCATTAACTGGGAGATGCAACCTCGACTTGGTAGTGGCCGTCTCTTGTTCATGCAATTTTCAGCCACAATTTAGGCGGACGAAAGTCGCAGCGCCTGTGTGAAGGAGCCCTTAGTCCTATGGTTTGGGCCGCATAAATCTCATTGCAAGTCCCCTTTAATTAATGAAATCTGTCATTCTAATTATAATCTTATAATAATGCCAGCACATAGTGTTTCAAAAAGATTGAAAAATAAACCCGCCTATAATACTATAGCATATAACAAAGGCAAATAGAGCAAAGCAGATATGTGTTTTCCTCCGCTGTTGAGGAGTGATTATGTCTTGAGAGGAACTTTGGAGAGAGATGGGGCACGAAGGGTAAGAACAATGCAGGGTGCCACCTCCTCGGGTCCTGTTTGTAGACAATGAGAACAACAATACTTATTTCAGTTCATCTAATTGCAGCAGAAGGAAAGATGTGTTTCAGATGAGGAGCGTCTTCAATAAATAAGTAATGTCTGTAACTCTAGATCTAAACTGACCTCAATATACAGCAGCATCAAGATCATCCTGCATTGAAGACCTTTTACATGTTGGTAATGGTAACACATCTTTCTATCAGGATCAGCATCAGATTTACACCTAGATTTTAATTTTATGCATAACTTCTTAAAGAGGTTTTTCCACTGTAAAAAAAAAATTCCAACAGCTGGGCATGGCAAAAAATAAAAAAAAGAAACCATACTCACCTGTCTTCAGCCCCCTGCAACACAACTGAATAGCTCTGCTTGCTAGTATGCATGACTGGCGGAAGTCGGGTGACCGGTGCAGCCAATCAGAGGCCGTGGTGTCACCATCCTGAGCACTTGAAAACGGACAGAAAAAAAGAAACTCCTGCGCTCAGGGTGCCACAGAAACACCAAAGCACCTTAGAAGAGATGGACGTTTAAAAACAGAGGAAGGACGGAATAAGTGTAGTTGACGGAATAAGGAGATGTTGGATCCTTAGTGGTAGGGAAGGTGAATATTTATTAACAGACAGTAATTGTGAAACGCGTTTCGGAGTTTAAAAAAACTACTCCTTTCTCAGGCACAAATCTATTTGTATACAAGTGTTAACATATCATTTGCATTATATAAAGTGTAAACAGAAATAAAAAATATAAAAAAGAAAAAAGCATCAATTAAAAGGAAATATATCAGTAAAAATGCATTAATAAAGAAAGAGACGGATGCATCAATAGAAAGGAAAAATGCATCAATTGGAAATTGTTTCACATGAGCGTTATGAGATATTGCAGTAGATTTTAAAAAGAAAACCTCTGAGCACTCATATGATTTAGCATCTTGCTTCTGAGGGCATGTCAGACAATGTTTTTTTTGCGTGCGCCTATGTGCACAAACAAAAGCGCATCTATTAGAACCGTTGGTTTCCTATGCAGTGTTCACATGTTTTTTTACAGGCGCAAAATCTTTGCACCTGCAAAAGATAGGACATGCGTGCACCGGCAAGGTTTGTGATTCCAGCTGTGGCAGAGGATCGCGATGTTCTCCCATTGCTTTCAATAGGGCCGGCGCTGCAGCCGTCCATTGAAATCAATGGGATGCAGGCAACCCCCGCAGTGATTTTCAGGGACGGGCTTGAAATATAAGCCCGTCCCTGAAAATCATCCCTAGCTGCTGTAAAAAAAAATAAAAAAAAAATATATATATATATACACACACACATTGTCTCTCCGCTGCTGTCAGGGCTCCAGCATGCCTTCTTGCTGGCTTCCAACACTGTTCTGTTGCACTTTCTCCTGGCCAGGGATTTAAAAATCCCCGCCTCCTGAAAGTACTGGGACTGACTGACTGAGTGCTTAGCCAATCACAAGCAGCGCTCAGTCATTCATTGAATGACAGCTGAGCACTGCCTGTGATTGGTCACAGCTCTCAGCCAATCAGAGGCAGCGCTCAGTCATTCATTAAATTAAAAAAATTAATCATTAATCATGTCCTCTAATTAATCAGTTTTTTTTTTATTATATTTTTTTTTTAGAAGGAGATTGATTGGTTCTATTAATATGAAAGCTCATTTTCTGAGAATCTATTGTTTCCTTTTTGCTGCCTATCGTAGGAATCTTTTATGCTGCTTATTAATGTATTTATGCACTTGATTTATATCAGCTCCTATCGTTTCTTCCCATATTGTACTATTTTCCATTCCACCCTAATCAGTCTCTTATTAGTTTCTTTTACTATATCCTACAAATACGTATATATATATATATGAATTGATTTTATTGTGATATACTTTTCGATATCTCATAACGCTGGAATCATGTGACACAATTTCCAATTGATGCATTTTTCCTTTCAATTGATGCATCCATCTCTTTATTTCTTGATGCATTGTTACTGATATATTTCCTTTTAATTGATGTATTTCTCTTTTTTATATTTTTTTATTTCTTGTCCATGCGTTATGTGTCCCACTTTACACTTTATATAATGCAAATGATATGTTAACACTCCTATACAAATAGATTTGTGCTTGAGAAAGGAGTAGTTTTTTAAAACTCTGAAACGCGTTGCACCCATTACTGTCTGTTAATAAATATTCACCTTTCCTACCACTAAAGATCCAACATTTCCTTATTCCGTCGACTACACATAGAGGTCCTTCCTCTGTTTTTAAACGTCCATCTCTTCTATGGTGCTTTGGTGTTTCTGGGGTACCCTGAGCGCAGGAGCTTCCTTTTTTTCTGTCAATTTGACTACATCATTGAGGCGCTGTCCGAATCAGCTATTGGCCTTCATCCTGAGCATTTGGCATTCAGGAGGAGCCGCTTAGCTGTGTACTGGGGGGGTGAGGATAGAAGAGTGTGGTCTATTTTTTATTTTCTACTATGCTCTCCTGTTGTTTTTTTTTCTTACCGTGTAAAAACCCCTTTAAACTAAAATGTAAAACCTGTGAACCTCTCTTATCTACAGTACATGTGGTGCATACTTCACATAGACGTCATGCTTTACTAGCCATTATGTGATGCGATGGAGGACAACGGGGTGAAAACAATAAATCAACGGGAACTTGGTGAAGGAGGCTAAAAATGGTGTGACTTCCCGTAAAACTGGGCGAGTTGATATGTCTGTAGCACAAACAACTCCGCGTGTCATTGTATAAGCATGTTTGCCATGCTAATGCGTTTTCAGCTTTATAAATAAAGTCAGGTTTGCTGCACTTATTTTTTGAATGTCAGTAGTGAACCCTTTTGGCATATGCTTCATTCATGAAAGCAATGAAGTAATGAAAGCCTATTGGCATATTACACTGTGAGCACGGTCATTTTCCTGGCATACCTTTTTTTCATGTGTTGCTTAACGACAGGATAAAACACGGGCCACACTAGGGAACAAACGTTGAGAGTTGCAATTGTTAGCATGCAGCTGGACTTTTTAATAAGGGCAACAAGTCCTTGGTTGTCTATGGGTTCACCTGTAGGAGGCTGCAATATCATATAAGGTCGTGTTTGTTGGTCTCCATCCAATACTCTTATATATGTCATCAGATGTGTAACTTGGAGCTCCAAGGCCCAAATGCCAAATCTGTAACAGTAGCCTCCATCTATTGGGTGTCATTTATGATACTGGTGATTCCTCAGACACCAAGGCTGGTGTGTAACTGCTACCTTTGGACCCCTATGCTTTCACCCCTGAACTGACAATCTTTCTAATCAATATTCAATTAACACTTTTACTTGGTCCCAATTCTCGGCCCGATACAGCAAACGCCGATCGCCAAGCATGGCAGTCAACACTTGTTTACTTTTTATTTTACAAAGGCTGGGAGTTGCTTATAGGGACAAACGATCGTAACTACAATTGTTCATCTCCATAGGCCAAATGTATATCTCCTTATCTACACACAAGGGGATGTACCATTGATCAGGGGGCATTTTTAGGCTTGCTGAAAACCAATAAACTGCTGATGAACAACCATTCATTCGTTTGTCAGCTGATAGTTGTCACTTTTACATGGATTGAGTGAACGAACGTTTGGAGGAATGTTTGTACCCAGTATTCGGGCTGTGTAGAAATGCCTTGAAACAGGTCAACCAACTACACTTCTGTGAGGGCTGGTGTACCAGTCAAATTAGCTATCCCGATCCCCCAAAAATAAGCCCTAGCCTAATTTTTGGGGAGGCTTGAAATATAAGCCCTAGTTACACTACATTAAAAAAGAAGAGGTTCAGCGTGGTTCCCGCAGTCCTCAGCTGCTCATATAACATCACTTCCTGGTTATGGGATTAATAAATCCCACCTCTAGGAAGTGATGGCTGTGATTGGTTGTTCAACCACTGCCTAGACAATTATTGCAGTGCTGGATAAACCAATCACAGCCATCACATTGGTTCATCCAGCGATGCATTGATTGGCTGAGCAGCGGTCGAAGAACCAATTCCATCCATTGCTTCCTGGAGGCAGGATTTATGAATCATGTAACCAGGAAGTGATGTTGTATGAGTGGCCAAGAATTTTGGGCATTGTGACGGAACTGTGGAGAGCAGCGGAAGGGACCTGGAGCGAGCCTGCTAGATAAGTATAACAGGACCTCCCCCAAAAATAAGACCTATTGCCTCTTTATGGGCAAAAAATAATATAAGACAGAGTCTTATTTTCGGGCAAACACTGTTTAATGGATCTAGGTGACCGCTGACAACCGTGGAGCTGTATGTGCCCGAATGATTGCAGTAGTGATTGTTTGAACACATACAGTAGTGCTTATCGCTCCATGCAAATGGAATTCAACAAGTTCTTTTAGACTTGCAAAAACATTGATCAGGACTTGTTTGCGGCACAAAATGTGTCAGTATGAAAAGTCCTTTAGAGCTATAACATCCTGCAATATGTTCCAGAAACTGCAGCAAAGGCATCCGGCAAGCTTATCCCATTCACTATCTCCGGAGACAAAGTTACCAAGTGCTTCTAATATTACTGCCTGAGGCTAAGATTCTCTTTCAGCGTGCAGACCTCAGAAAAGCAAATAGACCCTGAGGTGCAAAAAGTTTATTAGACTTTCATTGTCATACTCTGTACATTCCTGCAGCGCAAGATATGATCTAAGGAGCTACACAGGGTTCATGCTAGAAACTAGAAAGTGACAATGGATTCTTCCATTCCGTTGATTGCTGGCAAGTACACTCTCCAGTTTACAGCTTCCTAACTCAATTTTTTTCTGAGTAAGGCTCAATACTTTTCAGCACCCACTCGTAATTGGAAAGCTTCACCATGTTCTTGGGGTATCCCCAGGGGCGTAACTATAGAGGGTGCAGGGGATGCGGTTGCACCCGGGCCCAGAAGCCTTAGGGGGCCCATAAGGCCTCTCTTCTCCATATAGGTAGCCCAGTACTATGAATAAAGCATTATAGTTGGGGGCCCTTTTACAGGTTTTGCATTGGGGCCCAGAAGCTTCAAGTTATGCCTCTGTGCAGCATAGTTTAGGTATGGGTACGGGTACAGATACAGATAGAGGGGGGGCCCCAGCTCACCTTTTGCATCAGGGCCCCTGAGCCTTTAGTTACGCTCCTGGGTATCCCGTCAATGAATGGAGCAGCAATATAGAAAAGTCATCCACATTATCATTGTGTAACCCAATTATGAGATTGTTTACTAATAATTAAGGTAAAATAATCTAGGCCTAACTTCAGTTAACCCTCCATGTAGAAATGTTTTTTTTGTAGTACACATTTTTTGCAATAAACTTTTTTCTTGAGGTGGCATCCATGAGGGCGTGGCAACAGAAAATGGTGCAGCTGTGCCGCATGGAGGAACCCTGTGCTGAACGCAATGGGGTATCAGATAACTTTTTAACTCTTTGGCAGCCATGGGTGGAGTTTATGTCCTCTGCGCAGTTTGAGACCATGTTTTCCGGCCTTAGTCACACGGGCGTTTTTTCGCACGATTTGCGGATCGCATGACGGATGCGCATCCGCAAATCGCGTGACCGGGGCCAAAAAATTGCCCAAAAAATCTGCTCCTAGCCGCGTTTCATTAGAAACGGGCCGGAGCTGTCCAGCGCATTGAATTCAATGGAGCCGGCAATACAGCCGGCTCCATTGAAAGCAATGCGCTGCGGGCGAGCGCAGGATGAATTGTCGGGAAGGGCTTAAATATATAAGCCCTTCCCTGCAATTCATCCAGAAATGTGTAAAAATTTAAAAAAATGTATACTCACCTTTCCGCTGCAGTCGGAGTTCAGCGGCGGCCGCCGGCAGTTCTCCTGAACTGCTTCTCTATAGTATTCAGCAGCCGGGGCTTTAAAATCCCCGGCTGCTGAATGAGCTGCCTCTAATTGGTCACAGCCTGACCAATCAGAGGCAGATCTCACTCACACACCCATTCATGAATTTATGAATGGGTGAGTGACTGCTGCCTCTCAATCAGATTGGTCCCTGCGCTGAGCCAATGAGATGCAGCAGTCACTCACCCATTCATAAATTCATGAATGGGTGTGTGAGTGAGATCTGCCTCTGATTGGTCAGGCTGTGACCAATTAGAGGCAGCTCATTCAGCAGGCGGGGATTTTAAAGCCCCGGCTGCTGAATACTATAGAGAAGCAGTTCAGGAGAACTGCCGGTGGCCGCCGCTGGACTCCGGCTGCAGCGGAAAGGTGAGTATACATTTTTTTTTTATTTTTACACATTTCTGGATGAATTGCAGGTAAGGGCTTATATATTTAAGCCCTTCCCGACAATTCATCCTGCGCTCGCCAGCAGCCCACTGCTTTCAATGGAGCCGGCTGTATTGCCGGCTCCATTGAATTCAATGGGCAAACATCGTTCTTCTCTGCCACAGCTGTTACAGCTGTGGCAGAGAAGAATGATTTGTCTTCTATATGTTCTCAATGGGTCGGCGCTGCTGCCGCCGGCCCCATTGAGCACATATAGAGAAGAGAACAGGAATCGCAGATCGCAGATAGGTGCGATCTGCGATTTCTGTTCTATAATTTATCGGACGAGCGCATAAAAAGCGCTCATGTGTCCGATACCATTGCAAAGCAGTGGTTTTAAAAATTCGCCGGACGCATGCGCAAATCGCACGAAAAAACGTCCGTCTGACTAAGGCCTCCTAATGTATGATCTCTTGGAAGGAAGGAGCCTGTGATGATATTGGGTCCGGATCAGGAACATCTGTCTTATAAATTCTGGGCTAGTTCTACTCGTTGTCCCCCTCCAATGTCTACCCCTCCTTCCCTTACGTTACTTTCTAATTTACTTACTATGTTTGATTTATTTTTCCCCATATGTCCCCCCTTCCCCCTCTGGTTGTTCCCTCAGTAATAACCAGTGAGTTTTGATTTCTTTTATCTTCCATATTGATTTTTTTTTAACAAAAGGGCAGAGAATAATGTATCTTTTGTTCATGTAGAGACACACCTGCAAGGACATAGCTTACTTATATCGGTTTACCTGAATGCAATAGAGAGATAGACAGATGATAAGTTAAGCTTAAATTTGCTTTGATGGTATATCGTACTCTGTCCTGCAGGATGTGGAAGGCATAACGGTTTAGCCATTATGTAGGCTGAAGCATGATGGAAGTTCTCTGCAAGTTTGTAGCTGCATTTCAGCAAGTGGTGTTGTGGATTTAACCAAATCTGAGAAATACGGGCAGATACTGATCCATCATGCAATAATGTCAGGGAGGCATCTGATTGACTTCATATATATTCTACAGCAGGACAACAGCCCCCAACATACAGTTAATGTCATTAAGAGCTATTTTCAGTGTAAATTAGGACAGGGAGTCCTGGAAGTGATGGTATGGCTCCCACAGAGTCCTGATCTCAACATCATCAAGTCTGTCTGGAACTACATGAAGAAACAGAAGGATTTGCACAAGCCTACATCCGTAAGGGTGGTGTTTGATTAAAGGGGTGGTCTCGCGAAACCAAGTGGGGTTATACACTTCCGTATGGCCATATTAATGCACTTTGTAATATACATTGTGCATTAAATATGAGCCATACAGAAGTTATTCCACTTACCTGCTCCGTTGCTAGCGTCCTCGTCTCCATGGTTCCGTCTAAATTCGCTAGCAGCTTGCTTTTTTAGACGCGCTTGCGCAGTCCGGTCTTCTCCTTCCAGCACGAGCCGCTTCAGTGTGCTCCCCGCTACAGCTCTTCTGCGCATGCGCAGACGAGCTGTCACTGCTCGGAAGCGCTGGAGCGGCCATTCTGTACCTTCCTCTGTTAGAGGAAGGTGCAGAAACTGGAGCTGCCCAGCGGAGAAGCCCAGCCCAGCAGAGAAGCCCAGCCCAGCCCAGCAGCCCCGAGAAGCCGCCCAGGTAAGTGATGGGTCGGGGGGTGATCTTGACTAACAGGTGAAGGTCCCGGGCCACAGCGGTAGGCCCCGGAGCCCAGCACTGGGCTCCGGAACCTAGCGCTGGGCTCCGGAACCTAGCGCTGGGCTCCGGAACCTAGCGCTGGGCTCCGGGGCCTTCACCTGGGCTCCGGAACCTAGCGCTGGGCTCCGGGACCTAGCGCTGGGCTCCGGGGCCTTCACCTGGGCTCCGGGGCCTAGAGCTGGGCTCCGGGGCCTTCGTCTGTTGTCAGGGTCTAGCGCTGGGGAGCCGGGAGCGTAGCGCTGGGGAGCCGGGAGCGTAGCGCTGGGGAGCCGGGGCGGTAGCGCTGGGGAGCCGGGAGCGTAGCGCTGGGGAGCCGGGGCGGTAGCGCTGGGGAGCCGGGAGCGTAGTGCTGGGGAGCCGGGAGCGTAGCGCTGGGGAGCTGGGGGCTAGCGCCGGTTACCTGCTGCCTGGCGGTGGGTGACTGGTTGGCGGCTGCGGTGGGTCCGGTCGGCGGCTGCGGGGCGTCTGGTTGCCATGGAGACACAGCTGGCAGCGTCTCGGGAGCGCGCACGTCGGGCTGCAGCAAGCGAAGGGAAAAGAGCCGGCGGCCATCTTGGGGAAACTTTTATAAGTTGCTGGAACGGTAAGTACGAACCAGCTAGAAAAGTCATTTACAGGGGGGCTTAGTAATGTATGCTTAATGAGGGGGACTGGGCAAAAAAAAAAATTCACTGCTTCCTCGAGACATCTCCTTTAATGTTTAGTGGTTTTCTATAATAAGAGGTAGATGTATGGTGTTATTGTGGGGTCAATGGTCCTTCTCTCACTCAGCATTCAGTGATAGCACTGTCATATCCTGGGTAGACTGGTGTTAGGCCAAGCAGAAGGGAACCGCTCAGCTTCTTCCATTCTGAACACACACACAGACCAATCTGTATCTGTGCGGCTCACTTTGCAGAACTTCTTCCTTCCTTGCACTTTGCACACTCTGACTGGCACAGATTCTGTCTTGCTAAAAACTCCCTCAGACCAACTCTGCACTCTACTCTACTCTCTTGCATAGCATCCTTGCAAACACATATATAAGACATAGTCACATGACATACAGCATGATACATTTTCAGACATAACCCAGACATTAACCTATTCAGTGCTGCAGTGGTGCAATACACATAGCTCAAATGCACTCCACAATTAAGACACTGACAAGACAATGGCACAAGACAGACACATAACATTCTGGAGGGACCCCACTAATTCTGGGCCACTACAGCAGCAGAGCAGGCTTGGGGTGAGATGAGAAACGGTGTGCAGAGTAGCTCCACCAGAGATACTGGAGTGAGAATCCTTGCTCTTTGGGTGAAAGTGCTGTCAGGACAAAAGAGTGTTCTATGGGGCAGGAGTGACTGCTTCTGCCCACATGGCAGAGTCAGACATCCTGGAGAACGTTCTCTTTTTGCTGCAAGCTTGATGGCTGCCTGATTCTGTTTGTCACAGTAGACCTATAAATGAGTACAGACTAACAGATGGATAACATACAGAGACACCAGAAGCTATTATAGAACTTAAAGGGGTTGTCCCGCGGCAGCAAGTGGGTCTATACACTTCTGTATGGCCATATTAATGCACTTTGTAATGTACATTGTGCATTAATTATGAGCCATACAGAAGTTATCAAAAGTTTTATACTTACCTGCTCCGTTGCTGGCGTCCTCGTCTCCATGGTGCCGACTAATTTTCGGCCTCTAATGGCCAAATTAGCCGCGCTTGCGCAGTCCGGGTCTTCTGCTGTCTTCAATGGGGCCGCTCGTGCAGAATGCCGACTCTGTGTAGCTCCGCCCCGTCACGTGCCGATTCCAGCCAATCAGGAGGCTGGAATCGGCAATGGACTGCACAGAAGCCCTGCGGTCCACAGAGAGACAGGATCCCGGCGGCCATCTTCAGCAGGTGAGTATGAAGACGCCGGACCGCCGGGATTCGGGTAAGTACTACCCGGTGTGTTTTTTTAACCCCTGCATCGGGGTTGTCTCGCACCGAACGGGGGGGGGGGGGGGGGGGGGGGTTAAAAAAAAAAAAAACGTTTCGGCGCGGGACAACCCCTTTAAGACTTTTTGTTATTCCTGACTCATGGGACCCTGAGAATGGACTGAATCGACCCGGTTCCCAGGCACATTGTTCAAAAGTGTGGCCTGAGTACGGCCTGTTGTAATTTGTGTTACCAGTGCTTTCTGCATTTATTGAAGTTGTTTGCACAACATGGACAGATCAAATTCTTATGTCTCATACCCAGGAAACCTGTAATATAAAGCCATTCCCAGGTCTATTATCCGGAGTTCTGCATAAGCGCTGCATAAAATCCATCGTTCGGCAGCTGGAATACTGAGCAAATACATTCCATTTGAAAGCATTTCGCTCATCTTTCAGTAGACTGCAGGATACACAGTGTACTCTATGTGTTGTGCCTTGCACACATAATCAGTACACTGTGTGTTTAAACACACTCCCAGCTCAGCAAATAACTTATGGAGGAAAAAGAAGGTGATTTAGGCCGACTGTACACGACCGGGTCAGATTCCGCATGCGGGAGCCCATAGCGAGATCCGGCCCTGTGCCCAGCCGGCATCTGCACGTACTTGCCTTTTCTTTATCTTCTCTATACTATGGATGGTCTGCACGGCTGGCCAACGGACATGTGCAGTACAGATTTTTTTCTAAACCCCTGCTTTTCCCGTGCTAGCGATGATGAGGAATCCGTGACCTTTCCTCAATGTCATTGCGGAGGGGCTGCAGATCAGGTGTCTTCAATTAACTTCAATGGAAGCCATCTGTGTGGAATCTATGCAAAAATAGAACATGCTGCGATTTTTCCTCCGTGAGCGGAAAATTGCAACTGATTTCCGCTCAGGAAAAAGTGTTTTTCAAAAGCATGCTTTGGGCGGTATTTGTGGTGAAATCCGGAGGCAGATGCCTACTCCGCTTTCCGCAATGCAAATATGCTCCTGTGCAGCCAGGCCTTAATGTCCTTTTACATGCAAATGAAGATGATTAAAGTGTTAATGCCCATTAGCACTTTATGCAAGTACATTGCTAAATCTTTCAATCATTCGTCCCTTTGAAAGATTATCTTTGCATGTAAAAGGACCTTAACACATGTGAAGGACACTGATGAGTCTGCCACTCACGAACTCTCCTTATTTTGAGGGGGTGGCCTGACACCCTGTATCTACTCTTTTGTGTAGGAATAGTGCAGGCTCACAACCTAATAATGATGCCATATTTCAGTTCCGCGGGTTGCCCCCTCAGTATAAGGAGGGTTTGTGAGTGGCTGCTCATCAGTGTCCTGCACATGTAATACTTGCTCCTCCGTCTGGCTGTCTGCATGTTGGGAGATAAGTGGTGTTCATACCTGCCCTCCTGTATCAGTAAGTATATTGCAGCTTTCTGTGATTTTTTTTATGTTATGCATACATTCAGCCAGGGGTGTAATAATACTGAGCTGTAAAATATGTTATGGCCAGGATATGATTGATATCCTACCATCAGGACTTCTTTGTTTTACCCATTTGGGGATACTTTTCTAATTTACATATTTTATAACTGGTATTGTGCCCCATGCAATGTAAGTGTTCATGGCTGATTGCTGTCCTATTCATAGATACTAGAGATGAGCGAGCACCAAAATGCTCGGGTGCTCGTTACTCGGGACGAACTTTTCGCGATGCTCGAGGGTTCGTTTCGAGTAACGAACCCCATTGAAGTCAATGGGCGACCCGAGCATTTTTGTATTTCGCCGATGCTCGCTAAGGTTTCCTTGTGTGAAAATCTGGGCAATTCAAGAAAGTGATGGGAACGACACAGCAACGGATAGGGCAGGCGAGGGGCTACATGTTGGGCTGCATCTCAAGTTCACAGGTCCCACTATTAAGCCACAATAGCGGCAAGAGTGCCCCCCCCCCCCCCCTCCCAACAACTTTTACTTCTGAAAAGCCCTCATTAGCATGGCATACCTTTGCTAAGCACCACACTACCTCCAACAAAGCACAATCACTGCCTGCATGACACTCCACTGCCACTTCTCCTGGGTTACATGCTGCCCAACCGCCCCCCCTCCCCCCCCCACAGTGCACACCAAAGTGTCCCTGCGCAGCCTTCAGCTGCCCTCATGCCACACCACCCTCATGTCTATTTAGAAGTGCGTCTGCCATGAGGAGGAACCGCAGGCACACACTGCAGAGGGTTGGCACGGCTAGGCAGCGACCCTCTTTAAAAGGGGCGGGGCGATAGCCCACAATGCTGTACAGAAGCAATGAGAAATAGAATCCTGTGCCACCGCCATCAGGAGCTGCACACGTGGGCATACCAATGGGGAACCTATGTGCCACACACTATTCATTCTGTCAAGGTGTCTCTGCATGCCCCAGTCAGACCGGGCTTTTTAATTCATAGACACAGGCAGGTACAACTCCCTATTGTGAAGTCTCTGTCGACCGACAGCATGGGTGGCTCCCTGGAACCCACCGGCGATACACAAAAATAACCCATTGCATTGCCCAACACAGCTGAGGTAGTAATGTCGTGCTTAATGCAGGTGGGCTTCGGCCCACACTGCATGCCCCAGTCTGACTGGGGTTCTTTACAAGTGGAAACAGATGCATTTATAATTCCCTGTGGACCCACAGCATGGGTGGGTGGCAGGAAGCCACCGGCGGTACATAGAAATATCCCATTGCATTGCCCAACACAGCTGAGGTAGTAATGTCGTGCTTAATGCAGGTGGGCTTCGGCCCACACTGCATGCCCCAGTCAAACTGGGGTTCTTTACAAGTGGAAACAGATGCATTTATAATTCCCTGTGGACCCACAGCATGGGTGGGTGCCAGGAAGCCACCGGCGGTACATAGAAATATCCCATTGCATTGCCCAACACAGCTGAGGTAGTAATGTCGTGCTTAATGCAGGTGGGCTCCGGCCAACACTGCATGCCCCAGTCAGACTGGTAATATGTACCTTAACAGTAACCGCGTTGGTGGTAATGTGGTGGTGACTGCGGACCTAGTAGCGCGGTTTTATTTTGCTGGTTTTCGGAATGTGGCCAGGATTAAGTGGGCCGTGGCGGGGGATGTTTTGGAGGCACTACGTGTCCTCTCCACGTGTCCGTGGTTATATGCACCTTAACAGTAACAGCGTTGGTGGGAAATGGCCTCGCCGCCATCATGTCTTTGGGAAGCCTCTGTTTCCACACCCCAGAGACATACCATTAGCAGCGGTATAGTCAGAGCCCAGAATTAGTAAAATTTCAGCCGTAGCATTAGCGACAGGCCCCACTAACATATCACTAGCAGCATTATAGGGGGAGCACAGTCTTAGTTCCATTTCAGTAATAGTAGCAGCCTACACAGGCCCCAGTAACAATTCCGAAGCAGCAGTATAGTGGGAGCGCAGTCTTCGTTCCATTTCAGTAATAGTAGCAGCCTACACAGGCCCCAGGAACAATTCCGAAGCAGCAGTATAGTGGGAGCGCAGTCTTCGTTCCATTTCAGTAATAGTAGCAGCCTACACAGGCCCCAGGAAAAATTCCGAAGCAGCAGTATAGGAGGAGCATAGTCTTAGTTCCATTTAAGTCATTGTAGCAGCCTACACAGGCCCCAGGAACAATTCCGAAGCAGCAGTATAGGAGGAGCATAGTCTTAGTTCCATTTAAGTCATTGTAGCAGCCTACACAGGCCCCAGGAACAATTCCGAAGCAGCAGTATAGTGGGAGCGCAGTCTTAGTTCCATTTCAGTAGCTGCAGTATAGCCAAGGCCCAAGTTACATTTATGTAGCTAAAGTGTAGGCCAACCCCACACACACTTCTGTACCATGAGTGCAGGCGAAGAACATACAAATTGCTATGATTACACTGTAGGTGAGGGCCCCAAAACATTGGTGTACCAACAGTACTAATGTACCTCAGTAAAAATTGGCCATGCCCAACCAAGATGGCAGGTGAAAACCATTAATCGCTTTGGTTAATGTGGCTTAAGTGGTAACTAGGCCTGGAGGCAGCCCAGTTTAACTAAAAATTGGTTCAAGTTAAAGTTTCAACGCTTTTAAGAGCATTGAAACATATAAAAATTGTTTAGAAAAATTAGATGAGTGAGCCTTGTGGCCCTAAGAAAAATTGCCCGTTCAGCGTGATTACGTGAGGTTTCAGGAGGAGGAGCAGGAGGAGGAGGAGGAATATTAGAAACAGATTGATGTAAATGTCCCCGTTTTGGATGGTGAGAGAGAACGTAGCTTCCATCCGCGGGTGCAGCCTACGTATTGCTTACGTATCGCTGCTGTCCGCTGGTGGAGAAGAGAAGTCTGGGGAAATCCAGGCTTTGTTCATCTTGATGAGTGTTAGCCTGTCGGCACTGTCGGTTGACAGGCGGGTACGCTTATCTGTGATGATTCCCCCAGCCGCACTAAACACCCTTTCCGACAAGACGCTAGCCGCAGGACAAGCAAGCACCTCCAGGGCATACAGCGCTAGTTCAGGCCACGTGTCCAGCTTCGACACCCAGTAGTTGTAGGTGGCAGAGGCGTCACGGAGGACGGTCGTGCAATCGGCTACGTACTCCCTCACCATCCTTTTACAGTGCTCCCGCCGACTCAGCCTTGACTGGGGAGCGGTGACACAGTCTTGCTGGGGAGCCATAAAGCTGTCCAGGCCCTTAAAGACTGTTGCACTGCCTGGGCTGTACATGCTGCTTGATCTCCGCGCCTCCCCTGCTACCAGGCCCTCGGAACTGCGCCTTCTGCCACTAGCGCTGTCGGATGGGAATTTTACCATCAGCTTGTCCGCCAGGGTCCTGTGGTATAGCAACACTCTCGAACCCCTTTCCTCTTCGGGAATGAGACTGGGAAGGTTCTCCTTATAGCGTGGGTCGAGCAGTGTGTACACCCAGTAATCCGTAGTGGCCAGAATGCGTGTAACGCAAGGGTCACGAGAAAGGCATCCTAACATGAAGTCAGCCATGTGTGCCAGGGTACCTGTACGCAACACATGGCTGTCCGCACTAGGAAGATCACTTTCAGGATCCTCCTCCTCCTCCTCCTCCTCCTCCTCCTCAGGCCATACACGCTGAAATGATGACAGGCAAGCAGCATGGGTACCGTCAGCAGTGGGCCAAGCTGTCTCTTCCCCCTCCTCCTCATCCTCCTCATGCTCCTCCTCCTCCTCCTGAACGTGCTGAGATATAGACAGGAGGGTGCTCTGACTATCCAGCGACATACTGTCTTCCCCCGGCTCTGTTTCCGAGCGCAAAGCGGCTGCCTTTATGGTTTGCAGGGAACTTCTCAAGATGCATAGCAGAGGAATGGTGACGCTAATGATTGCAGCATCGCCGCTCACCACCTGGGTAGACTGCTCAAAGTTTCGAAGGACCTGGCAGATGTCTGCCAACCAGGCCCACTCTTCTGAAAAGAATTGAGGAGGCTGACTCCCACTGCGCCGCCCATGTTGGAGTTGGTATTCCACTATAGCTCTACGCTGCTCATAGAGCCTAGCCAACATGTGGAGCGTAGAGTTCCACTGTGTGGGCACGTCGCACAGCAGTCGGTGCACTGGCACTGGCAGATTAAACCGATGTTGCAGGGTGCGCAGAGCCGGCGCACCTTTACGAGCAGGTCTGACAAGCGTGGGTAGCTTTTCAGAAAGCGCTGAACCACCAAATTAAAGACGTGGGCCAGGCATGGCACGTGCGTGAGGCTGCCGAGCTGCAGAGCCGCCACCAGGTTACGGCCGTTGTCACACACGACCATGCCCGGTTGGAGGCTCAGCGGCGCAAGCCAACGGTCGGTCTGCTCTGTCAGACCCTGCAGCAGTTCGTGGGCCGTGTGCCTCCTATCTCCTAAGCTGAGTAGTTTCAGCACGGCCTGCTGACGCTTGCCCACCGCTGTGCTGCCACGCCGCGCGACACCGACTGCTGGCGACGTCCTGCTGCTGCTGACACATCTAGATTGCGAGACAGAGGTTGAGGAGGAGGAGGAGGGTGCTTTAGTGGAAGAAGCATACACCGCCGAACATACCACCACCGAGCTGAGGCCCACAATTCTGGGGGTGGGTAGGACGTGAGCGGTCCCAGGCTCTGACTCTGTCCCAGCCTCCACTAAATTCACCCAATGTGCCGTCAGGGAGATGTAGTGGCCCTGCCCGCCTGTGCTTGTCCACGTGTCCGTAGTTAAGTGGACCTTGCCACTAACCGCATTGGTGAGGGCGCGTACAATGTTGCGGGAGACGTGGTCGTGCAGGGCTGGGACGGCACATCGGGAAAAGTAGTGGCGACTGGGAACTGAGTAGCGCGGGGCCGCCGCCGCCATCATAGCTTTGAAAGCCTCCGTTTCCACAACCCTATACGGCAGCATCTCAAGGCTGATAAATTTGGCTATGTGGACGGTTAACGATTGAGCGTGCGGGTGCGTGGCGGCGTACTTGCGCTTGCGCTCCAACACTTGCGCTAGCGACGGCTTGACTGTGCGGTGCGAGACATTGGTGGATGGGGCCGAGGACAGCGGAGGTGAGGGTGTGGGTGCAGGCCATGAGACGGTAGTGCCTGTGTCCTGAGAGGGGGGTTGGATCTCAATGGCAGGTTGGGGCACAGGGGGAGAGGCAGCGGTGCAAACCGGAGGCGGTGAACGGCCTTCGTCCCACCTTGTGGGGTGCTTGGCCATCATATGTCTGCGCATGCTGGTGGTGGTGAGGCTGTTGGTGGAGGCTCCCCGGCTGATCTTGGCGCGACAAAGGTTGCACACCACTGTTCGTCGGTCGTCAGGCGTCTCGGTGAAAAACTGCCAGACCTTAGAGCACCTCGGCCTCTGCAGGGTGGCATGGCGCGAGGGTGTGCTTTGGGAAACAGTTGGTGGATTATTTGGTCTGGCCCTGCCTCTACCCCTGGACACCGCACTGCCTCTTGCAACCTGCCCTGCTGCTGCCCGTGCCTCCCCCTCTGAAGACCTGTCCTGTGTAGGCGTTGCACACCAGGTGGGGTCAGTCACCTCATCGTCCTGCTGCTCTTCCTCCGAATCCTCTGTGCGCTCCTCCCTCGGACTTACTGCCCTTACTACTACCTCACTGCAAGACAACTGTGTCTCATCGTCATCGTCCTCCTCACCCACTGAAAGGTCTTGAGACAGTTGCCGGAAGTCCCCAGCCTCATCCCCCGGACCCCGGGAACTTTCCAATGGTTGTGCATCAGTGACGATAAACTCATCTGGTGGGAGAGGAACCACTGCTGCCCAATCTGAGCAGGGGCCCGAGAACAGTTCCTGGGAGTCTTCCCGCTCCTGAGCATGTGTCATTGTAGTGGAGTGAGGAGGCTGGGAGGAAGGAGGAGCAGCAGACAGAGGATTCGGATTTGCAGCACTGGACGGCGCAGAACTCTGGGTGGATGATAGCTTGCTCGAAGCACTTTCTGCCATCCACGACAGGACCTGCTCACACTG
Organism: Eleutherodactylus coqui; assembly: GCF_035609145.1. Lineage (NCBI taxonomy): Eukaryota > Metazoa > Chordata > Amphibia > Anura > Eleutherodactylidae > Eleutherodactylus > Eleutherodactylus coqui. The sequence goes on along the minus strand of NC_089844.1, from coordinate 127,995,895 downwards.
CTCATTTTCTAATAAAGGTCTCCCGCGTGGACCCATTAATTGGGCGATGAATGTGGGGACGCCAGAAACGTGCCTCTCTCCTAATCGCGCAGCAGTCGGCTGCGACACACCTGGATCAGGAGCTCGGCCTGTGCCCACACCCTCACTTGGGCCTACGCGTCCTCGGCCGCGTCCACGTCCTCTCGGCCTACCCCTACCCCTCAGCATGCTGTATTACCAGTGATTTCCAAGCCAGGAAAGAAATTGGCGCAAGCCTGCAGCCAAAATATAATTTTTTCCCTTGTTTTTCAAAGGACAAGCCACACTGCGTGTATTCAATGAATACTACTAAGTTTAATAATAACTGTGTTGTGGCCCTGCAAATGTGTCAGAGAACGGCAGTGATGCAAAGTTATTGGCTCCAGCAGATCAGGGATTTCCCATGCAGGAAAAAAATTGGCGCAAGCCTGCAGTAAAACGTAGCTGGCTGCGTCTGATTTTTTTTAACGTTCTGCACGCAGCACACACGTACCCAGAGCCCTGAAGACTGTCAGAGGCAGGCGAAATAGAATTTTTTCCCTTGTTTTTCAAAGGACAAGCCACACTGCGTCTATTCAATGAATACTACTAAGTTTAATAATAACTGTGTTGTGGCCCTGCAAATGTGTCAGAGAACTGCAGTGATGCAAAGTTATTGGCTCCAGCAGATCAGGGATTTCCCATGCAGGAAAAAAATTGGCGCAAGCCTGCAGTAAAACGTAGCTGGCTGCGTCTGATTTTTTTTAACGTTCTGCACGCAGCACACACGTACCCAGAGCCCTGAGGACTGTCAGAGGCAGGCGAAATAGAATTTTTTCCCTTGTTTTTCAAAGGACAAGCCACACTGCGTCTATTCAATGAATACTACTAAGTTTAATAACTGTGTTGTGGCCCTGCAAATGTGTCAGAGAACTGCAGTGATGCAAAGTTATTGGCTCCAGCAGATCAGGGATTTCCCATGCAGGAAAAAAATTGGCGCAAGCCTGCAGTAAAACGTAGCTGGCTGCGTCAGATTTTTTTTAACGTTCTGCACGCAGCACACACGTACCCAGAGCCCTGAGGACTGTCAGAGGCAGGCGAAATAGAATTTTTTCCCTTGTTTTTCAAAGGACAAGCCACACTGCGTGTATTCAATGAATACTACTAAGTTTAATAATAACTGTGTTGTGGCTCTGCAAATGTGTCAGAGAACTGCAGTGATGCAAAGTTATTGGCTCCAGCAGATCAGGGATTTCCCATGCAGGAAAAAAATTGGCGCAAGCCTGCAGTAAAACGTAGCTGGCTGCGTCAGATTTTTTTAAACGTTCTGCACGCAGCACACACGTACCCAGAGCCCTGAGGACTGTCAGAGGCAGGCGAAATAGAATTTTTTCCCTTGTTTTTCAAAGGACAAGCCACACTGAGTCTATTCAATGAATACTACTAAGTTTAATAACTGTGTTGTGGCCCTGCAAATGTGTCAGAGAACTGCAGTGATGCAAAGTTATTCGCTCCAGCAGATCAGGGATTTCCCATGCAGGAAAGAAATTGGCGCAAGCCTGCAGCCAAAATATAATTTTTTCCCTTGTTTTTCAAAGGACAAGCCACACTGCGTGTATTCAATGAATACTACTAAGTTTAATAATAACTGTGTTGTGGCCCTGCAAATGTGTCAGAGAACTGCAGTGATGCAAAGTTATTGGCTCCAGCAGATCAGGGATTTCCCATGCAGGAAAAAAATTGGCGCAAGCCTGCAGTAAAACATAGCTGGCTGCGTCTGATTTTTTTTAACGTTCTGCACGCAGCACACACGTACCCAGAGCCCTGAGGACTGTCAGAGGCAGGCGAAATAGAATTTTTTCCCTTGTTTTTCAAAGGACAAGCCACACTGCGTCTATTCAATGAATAATGTATGTCTTCTGGCCCTGCCTACACAATTCTATCCCTGTAGTATTAATGCCGGGTGCAATGGTCTGCACAGCCGGTTTTGAGGAAAAAAAAAAAATATGCAACACTGCTAACAGCAGCCTGGACAGTACTGCACACGGATAGATGTGGCCCTAGAAAGGACCGTTGGGGTTCTTGAAGCCTACACTCACTGCTAACACTCTCCCTGCCTAACCCCCACTTCTGTCCCTATTGCAGGGCGCAATGCTCTGCAGATCCAATTTTGAAAGAAAGAAAAAAAATACAGTGCTAACACAGTACTGCACACTATTAGATGTGGCCCTGAGAAGGACCGTTGGGGTTCTTGAAGCCTACACTAACTCCTAACGCTCTCCCTACAGCAGCTCCGGCACCAGCAGCACTGTCCCTCAGCTAACTCACAAGGCATCTGAGGCGAGCTGCGGGAGGGGCCGACTTTTATACTCGGGTGACATCTGATCGCCCCAGCCACTCACAGCAGGGGGGTGGTATAGGGCTTGAACGTCACAGGGGGAAGTTGTAATGCCTTCCCTGTCTTTCAATTGGCCAGAAAAGCGCGCTAACGTCTCAGAGAGGAAACTGAAAGTAACTGGAACACCGCGTGGTACTCGTTACGAGTAACGAGCATCCCGAACACCCTAATATTCGCACGAATATCAAGCTCGGACGAGTACGTTCGCTTATCTCTAATAGATACCCGATGCGTTCCTATTTCAGTGACTGCCATAGTGATGCCACCCTGAGTCAGTGTATGGCCAAATGCACACAACCGGGTCGGATCCCGCAGAGGAATCCGACCTGGTTCTCGGACGGTGAGCCCCGCATACCTGTCCGGATTCTATTTTGTCTGTACTGCAGATGTGCCAGTCGCTAAACGATGACTGCGCTGTCGCTAGGCGATGACACAGACCCGCAATGATGATTGCGGAAGTGCCACGGGATGGACGGCTTACATTAACTGGAATGGAAACTGTCCGAATGGAACCTGGCTCAAAATAGAGCATGCTTCGATTTTCCACCTGCAAGCAGAAAATTGCAATTGATTTCCGCTCGTGGGCATGGAAACCCACTTTTATATTGCATGCTATCGCAGGTATTTGCTGCGGAATCCGGAGGCGGACACCGGCTCTGAATTCCGCAATTCAAATCTGGAAGCGTGGATTGGGCCTAAAGGTAAATCGTGCTTTGTGAATTCCATCCTGATAAAGCAAACTAATGCAGTTTTAGTTTAATATTGCTTTTCATCTACATTGAAAGATGTTTTATGGGGGGTTTCACATCTGCTTCGAGGTTTCTGTTTTTTGTCTCCATTCGGAGAGCAGGAAAGAGGATTCCCCTGGTTGAATGGGTCCGTCCTATGATGGAGCCAAAAAGCGCTGCAAGGACCCCATTGACTATAATGAGGTCGATTCGGTTTACGCTCAGCATGCACCGCTTTCTCTTCCGGTATTTCGTGCTGAATCTGCTATGGAGGTTCCAGCGCAGATGTGAAGCCACCCAAAGGCCACTCTCACACATACGTTTTTTCCAGCGTTTAACGCTGCGCTTCTGGTCTAAACGCTGTCAATCACTACCATGGATTTTAATGGGCCTTCTCAGATATGCGCTAAAATGCAGCGCTTTTCAAGTGCTGTCTGTTCTAGTTTTACACATTTCTGCATTTTAAAACGTGCTGCTTCACCCATTGACATGGATGGGGTGCGTTATCATCGCTGCTGAAAACCCAGTAGAATGCGGTTACAGCGTTTTTGACTGCGCTTTTTTTTTAAGTTCTGGCATTATCAGTTTGCTCGGCTGCATCTATGAGGATGCTTTCACATGACAGTTTTTATGTTCAGTTTTTTGTGCGCCAAAACCAGGAGTGGAAAGCATTAAAGGGGTTGTCCCGCGAAAGCAAGTGGGGTTATACACTTCTGTATGGCCATATTAATGCACTTTGTAATGTACATCGTGCATTAATTATGAGCCATACAGAAGTTATTCACTTACCTGCTCCGTTGCTAGCGTCCCCGTCGCCATGGTGCCGTCTAATTTCAGCGTCTAATCACCCGATTAGACGCGCTTGCGCAGTCCGGTCTTCTCCCTGGTGAATGGGGCCGCTCGTGCCAGAGAGCTGGTCCTCGTAGCTCCGCCCTGTCACGTGTGCCGATTCCAGCCAATCAGGAGGCTGGAATCGACAATGGACCGCACAGAGCCCACGGTGCACCATGGGAGAAGACCCGCGGTGCATCGTGGGTGAAGATCCCGGCGGCCATCTTGGTAAGGTAAGTAAGAAGTCGCCGCAGCGCGGGGATTCGGGTAAGTACTAAACCTTTTTTTTTTTAACCCATCCCTTGGGTTTGTCTCGCGCCGAACGGGGATCCTATTAAAAAAAAAACCCGTTTCGGCGCGGGACAACCCCTTTAAGGAAAGATTTGCACGTCTTCCATATTTTGGACCCACTCCTGGTTTTGGCGCACAAAAAACTGAACACGAAAACTGTCATGTGAAAGCAGCCTAAGGGCTCCTGCACACTTGCGTTTTTCTTGCACGTTTTTGAGACGCGATATCGCTGCTTTTTTTCACGCGATTGTCAATGGGACTTTCTAATGTTAAAAACGCATGGCAAGTTGGTGCTGTGCTATTTTTGTGTGATGCGTTTTTAACATTAGAAAGTCCCATTGACAATCGGGTTAAAAAAACGCAGCGATATTGCGTGAAAAAACGCACAAGAAAAATGCAAGTGTGCAGGAGCCCTAAGGCTGCCTGTCCACGGGCGATTTTGCATTGCGTTACCTGTGGCGATAATCCAGCGTGGGTAACGCAATGAATGCTATTTATTGTGTTGATATGGAAAGCACAGCAACGGCGTCCACAAGCGGAGAATAATAGCGATTCTCCACTCGCGGGATCTAAATCGCAATTTGCTACGATTCTCTGCTGTGAGCCAATCTGTCAGATAGGCTCACCGCAGAGAACTGACAGCGGCGATATTCTGCAAAGGCCGTGGACAGGGGGCATGTGTGAGAGTGGCCTTACCTTGTTACTTCTGATAATATATTAGTAGTTACATTAGATAGATACAAAGTTGGAGAACACAGCAGTATTTAAGATGGAAAGACATTTCGGTCTTAATTATAACTAATGTATTACATTAAAGAGAATATAACTAAACAAAGAAAACTGAGCTCAAATGACTCAGCTTGTAGCACTAATCTGATCACCAGCAGTGGATCTATCGGCTGTAGAGGTAGTAATCCAAGACGGACCCTGAATATGGATGAACCTAAAGTTCTCTTACATTCTATGGGTAGATGATTTATTTATATACCTAGGGTGTGTTTCCCGTGAGACGGGTCTATTGTGGAAAATCTGCAGCAAATCTGCAAATTTGAAAATCAGTTGCTGAACTCTGACCTCCCGTAGACAGCAAGGAGTCCTGGAGCTGCCGGTGGAGGACTAGCGGGAAGTGGGGAAAGGGAAGTATAAACTCTTTATTATGTTTCGGCCATGGGGAGGCTGTTTTCACGTAAGAGTTTTATCTCTTTATTTATTTGAATTATTGAATTTTTAGCATAGAAACCAATGTATAAAGTATACAAAATGTAATTTTTAGCATCTCATAAGAGCTATATCTCATACAGTTAAGAGAGATCGTGCCATATAGTGTATCTTGTAGTATGAGTTCCAAAGTTTATCAGCGTTGGAGCCTCCGTTCCGAGGTTCCATTGCAGATCTGCAACAAATCCTGGAAAAAAAGCTCTGCGTGTCACGCTTTTTCTTCCGGTAAAATGCTGGGCAGCTGAGCGGAAACCGAATGGACTCTATTAAGGTCTATAGGGTCTGCTATGCTATGTCCGTTCCGTCATAAGATGGACCCCTCCAGTAAGGGAGATTCTACTTTCCTGATCATCAAATGGAGCAGGAAAACGGAACACCTGACGCAGGTATGAAAGCAGCTTTAGACTGGTATCATCGGGAGAAAATCGTGTCTTTTTTCCCGAGATGTTTGAGTGTCAGCATTCTTTTTTCTCGCAAAAACATTGCTGCCTCTTGCGATTTTCTTGCACGGCTTTCTCATGCGATTTTACCATGATTTTTTGGCAAGAAAGACAATAGGAGTTTCTAATGCTAAAAACACATTGCACGAAAATCGCAAGTTCGTGCTTTGCAATACGATAAAAAGGAGGCCACATGGGCGATAAAAAAGAAAAACCGCAAGTCACAGAAGGATATGGTACACTGCAATTTTTTCTCGCAACATGGCATGAGTGAAGGAAACCATCGAAAAGCATGGGTTTCATTATTCTCTATGAAACTAGCCTTAATTAGTTAAATTGGTTTTCCAGTTTCTGCCCCCCAAAAATGTTTGATTGTATAACGAAAAATCTAACTATTTTCTATTACACTTTTTGCATCAATTCTTCCTGGCTTTTAAGGTCTCTGCTGGCTGTTATTCAAAAGAAACCGTCATTGTTTACTTTCAGAGGATACAAATCTGTCCGGGTCATGAAGAACACTCTCCATGCACATGTGTTCTTCATGAATTGCGTGCGCTAAAGCTACCTTTACATGGAACGACTGTTGGGTGCATAAGCTTTTAGCACAGAAGCAATGGACATTCTATGAATGGAGGCGGAGCTAGGGCTGATTTTCAGGGAAGGACTTATATTTCAAGCCCTTCCCTGAAAATAATTGCTGCGGGGTTGCCTGCAATTCACTGCTTTCAATGGGGCTGCAGCAGTGCCGGCCCCATTGAAAGCAATGAGATAGCATCACAGACTTCTGACACAGCTGTGACAGCTGTGGCAGAAGTCCACAATGTACTCCCTATGTTTTTAATGGGGCAGGTGCTGCTGCCGCTGGCCCCATGGAAAACACTGAGCAATATCGCAGAATTTTCTCTGCGCTGCAAGGCACTTGATCTTGCATTGCTAGAGAAAATATCACCCTTAATGTGGAGTGTATTAGCTAAATATACTAATGTCTGCAGGAATGAAAGGGTTAACGTCTGCAAATGTGTTGTCTGTGTCTGGAAATGTATCATTTTATGTTGTGAGTTTGAAATCATGTGATCATGCTTCATATAGAGTCGACTCTAGGCTAGCAAGAGTGAGCAGTTAGCAAGAGTCTGCAAGAGAGAGAGGCAGATGCCTTTGGACCCCCACAGACATTGATTGGTCTGTGCATGGATAATGGAAGAGGTGAGTGATTTCCCAAGAGTAGCCCTGGGACTACTACCCCCAGGAATTCTTCCCACTATGCAGAGGAGAGGAGATTGCCATGCAATGCTGAGAGTGTCTGGAAGTGTGAGTGTTGACAGGTAGAGAGTCCGGCAGAGTGAGGAGTGTTTTTTCCATTAGCAGAGCTGCATAGATAACTGGGACTGTGGGCCCTATATTCATCCTGAGTTTTGCCTCCCTGTCTCACCACCAACTTTGCCTGTACCGGTGTTTTGTTCTGGCCTATGTACTGTTGGACTGTTTAGTGTTGGCATTTAGTAGTAAAGCAACATTGCCGACTGTTCCCGGCTTTGTTTTCAACTATACTCTGTGCGTGTGGACTATCATTCCATCATCCAGCTTCATCGCAGAGGAAGAAACGGTGGCGTCACGAAACATCAAACTGTAAGTTCTGAACCCCAGATCGATTCATTGTTCCCCATGAAGTCTTTCCCTGAGCAGTGTCCTGGACGGGTCGCATTCATCTCTTATGGGGGTAGAGATGGTAGAGCCACTGTGACAAGTGACAGCTCTATCCGCGCCATCTCCCCGGCCGTGGGCCTGCTCCTCACCCGCTGCATTTGTCTGTTGAGCTGTTCCACATTCAGTTAAAGAAAAGTTCCTGAGCATCACAACATGTGGTCACCTAATGGCTTAACCAGACAACTGCATCAACTCCATATACACTGTACCCCGGGGCTCCTACCATACTGCCCAGTAGAGACTGCCTCCTCTAAGGACTCGGAATACGGACACTTCCTCTTCCCATACACTGAGAGCCCCTTTTATCAGAGGAGATGTTGGCGTTATCTATGCCTAATCTGGTGGAGGAAGGCATGCATCTCAAGCCTTCAGGCAACCTACCCATGAGACCTGCACACATGATAAATGAAACAGTGGTAATGCATAGTTACAGTTTTCTAATTTTCATAATACTGTTTTTGTTTAGTTATTTGTTTAAAATAAAAATTTATATTTTTGTAACTCAGTTGTCCGCTCCTTTTCCTGTAACCAGTGTCACACTCCAAAACCCACAACATCACCCCAGCATTAGCCCCAAAGCCAAACCAGTCTGTGGCTCGATGTATCCACGTCCGTTGATCCTCACAGGTTATCTCTTCTATGAATAAAAGGTTGGGCATATTGATATCTAAAGCCCCTTTTACATGGGACGATTATCGAGCTGAAGTACATGACAGCCGTCCCAGTGATGATTGCTCCTGTGCTTTTACACAGGAGGATCATCGCTCACTGAATGGAGGTGGAGAAGGCCGGAGATCATTCTGGCCCGCCAGCCTCCACTCACAGTAAACAGGCAGTCTTTTATAAATGAATGATGGCCTGTTGAAACCGAACGATGCCAACGCAGACCAGCGATAATCTTATGGTCTGTATGAAAGATCAGATCAGCAAATTATCGCTGATCGGTCTTTCACTATATGCATTTCCACAGCACAATTCTTTGCAACCTGCTCAATCTAATGAGTGATTTGCTTTATTATTGTGCTGCATAAAAGGGACTTAACTGCCTCATATCCACGTTGTACTCTTATCTAATCGCATCAAATGCCTCGCACAATAGTCCATCGACCTTGCTGAAATGGAAACCGCTGCAGCTAATAACAAAATGATACAGCTGTATATTGCACATCAGTGCTTTCTTACTCCAGGGAGGCTGCAGAGAATGGGTAGAAGTTCATCATCTAAGTACATTGGATGTCCATACGACATCTGATTTTTGGCACATGATTTGGGAGTGTCTCGTTATTCAAGACTTCTGAGGAGTGGTCACGGATCTCTTTTTGGAGGTTTTGGAAAATACTGTCCCTACAAGCCCTGAAATATGCCTCTTCATGATACTCAATGAGGAGATTTGGCAGCACCATCTTTTTTTCTTAGTTAGGAAAGTAATAGCACTACGTTGCATGGATTATAGAAATTCCTCAGTGCCAATGTGGTGGAAATTGGTCAATTCTGTTATTCCATATAATTCTATAGTTTTTAAAGGGCACATATGCCGAGGAAAAATTTGACAATGTATGTGGTCTGTGGTGCGGTTCACCACTCACATTCTATCCTCCACTCTTACTCTCAACCTCCATTTCAATGATTCAGAGACGTCCCATTAACCCTTTGCAATCCAATTTTGGATTCAGCGTTTCCTAGGGGGCTTTCTCTTTTTGCCATTATACAATGGCGCCATCTGCTGGCTAGAGCCATTACTGTGGTATGGGACATGCTGGAGAGGCCCCTGACAACAGAGCGGCCAGTAATCTACAGTAAGAATACCATGCCGGACGTTCTCTGACATCGGAGCTGTACAGGCTTCACTCAGAATGTCTTTAGACGTCAGACAGTGGATTGGAAAGGGCTAAAGCCACCTGCACATGGGCGGAAGAATTTCCGCTCGTGTGCAGGCGCCCTATGGCAATAAAAAATCTACAAGGTGCTCCTTGATTTCTGAAACCTGTGTTTGAGTCATGGTATGCATTGGGTAATAAATATTGAGTTTTGTTTATCTACTAATTTCTGTGGTGCTACAAAAAAATTAAAATTCAAAGTCTGCAAGAAAAAATGATATTTTCCAATTCTTCCTCTACTTTGCTTTAGTTCCTATGAAACACCTAAAGAGTTAACAGACTGTAAATATTGTTTTAAAAACTTTGAGGGGTGCACTTTAAAAAAAAGGGGTGATTTATGGTGGTTTTTAACATAGGCCTCTCAAAGGCACCTCAGAACTGAACTGGCCCGTTAAATAATAGATTCTGACGTCCAAAATAAATAAAAGGACGCTTTCAAAATGGTATCAATATACAGTACACATATAGTAAATGTTATTTATTAGCTACGTATTTTGCGTGGAAGTGGAAAAATTCAAAGTTCGAAAATTGTTCAGTTTTTTAGATTTTCTGTAAATTTAGGATAAAAAAAGCTAAACGTATTGACCAAAATTGACCACAAACATAAAATACAATTTGACAAAAAAAACAATCTCAGAATCACTTGCAAAAGTAAAAGCATTCCAGATCTGCTGTTTAAGGAAAGCATGGGTGTCCGCACTTTAATCAACACATGCGGATTTGATTTGCGGATTCCGCATGTGGAAAACAAATTGCAGCATGCTCAATTTTAGCTCCATTTGAACTCAATGGAAGGCGTCCGATCTGCAGCCCATCCGCAATGGAATTGAGTTTTGTGGACAGGCCGCGTATTCTGCAGGAAAAGCAGGAGATTTTTTTAAAAAAATCTGTGCTGAGCATGTCCGATGGCGAGTCGTGCAGACCATCTGCAATACAAAAAAAAAAGATGTTAGGTATGCGCTGGTGCTGCTGCCAGCAGGGTTGTAATCCGCTACGGGTTTCCGCATGCGGAATCTGAGCCGCCCGCTGACATGAGGCTTGACTTTAGGAAGAAGGGGTTAAGCAGGTTCAGTGACATGGTTGCCCGGGTATTAGTGTATCTTGACGCCACCAGGATCTCCTGGTGGAGTCAAGATTGACAGGGGGGTGATGCTCCCTGATGCTGATTGGCTGCACATAAGGCTTGAGAAGTAGGTCCTGGAAGGCCACTAAAAAGCAGAGTTAAAATAAAATGCAACTGGCCTTACAAATGCAACTGGTAATACGTAACTGTCTGCCGTCAGCCCTGTCAGCTCAGTGGGCTCAGTTCCCCCACTGACATTTTGCCAGGAGTGTCAGCTCCATACCCCGCACTCGGCCAGTGACATTGCCCGCACTCACCCCCACAGGGATTGGGAAATGTCTGGCTTGCGCTCCCCCCCCCCCCCCCCCCCCTCAAGTCAATGGAAGCCGTCCGATTTGTGGCCCTTCTGCAATTAAATTGAGTTTTGCTACTTTCTATACATTCCATATTTCTTTGTACAACCAGCAAGGTGCAAATGTCATGTTTTCCATCATAATGATGCAAACTAATGTTAACATTCTCATAGTACAAAAAAATAACAAAGAATAACAACGCTTTCATTCACTTTTTACAATCACCTTGCCCACCTGTTCCAGTCGAACTCCTGTTCATTAACCTCTAACTAAACTGCACTTAACATAGAATCAAATAACTCACTGCCTGCCAAAGCTAGAAGCTGCTTCTCCAATTAATCATTTTATCCTATCTGCCACATTTGACATTGGACACCATAAACGCCTTTACAACATTGAGAGATATTCTCAGAGATATAAAAAATAAAAATCAATGAAATATATATTTTTTTATTCCAGATTCACTTTTTCCCATGTTGAAGGCACGTTTAAGGTTTCTGAGAATTTTACATGGATGACCTATGTGAAGGGGTCGAGCGAGGTGGAAGATGGAGTATGTCCCCATCCACCAGGGGTGCAACCCGTGAGGCCATGGCTGTAGCTTCGGAAGCTGCGGCTGTCTGAGCAGGGGTGTGACTGTCACCCATGGCTGATGCCGGATAAACACAAGGCTGGTGCGGTCACTTATTACAAAACAAAGTTAACAATCGGTGGAGAAACCTTGAGCGCGAAAGTGCTAGGAGAGTCCATATATTCCAAGTCCATACTCCATAAATCTTTGGTAAATAACTATTTACAGTTCAGTTCAAAGGTCTATCCGGTTGTGTGCTCTGTCGCAATTAGTTGTATCCAGTGTGGTAGCCATAAATAAAGTTAGTCACTTGGTAGTATCACTTGGAGCTTGCAGAGTCTCTTCCTGAGAGATAGATACCTTCTACACAAATGAGCTGCCATGCAATCCCATGCAGGCATGGATGAGAATTTACAGGGACCATGCAATTCCAGAGTGAGAATGGTGTCTCACCCCCATTAGCAATGCCAGTGTGTAGCTCCCAGAATCCAACACAGAATGCCTTTCTCAACTGTTTTTACTTCACTGGCAAAGGGGCTCTGTGTTGGGCTCAACAGCTGCAGGTTAGGATCACTGAATAGTAATTAGCTGTTTAGTGTTGGGCAGGGAGGAAAGGGACCCCTGGGCCAGGCGCACAGCAGCTATTTAGGACCACTCCATTTGTTTAACTGTGATATACAACACAGTTGTAACACAATGATCAAGGTGTTCCACGACCTTGATCAAGCTCCTCTTACTCTGGCTCCTCTAGAAGCATACCGATACCTCCTGCTGCTGACCTTTGGCTTGCATTGACTACCCTTGCATGTCATCCATTTGTACTGCATACTGATACCTCCTGCTGCTGACCTTTGGCTTACATTGACTATGCTTCCGTCTCATCCATTTGTACTGCATACCGATACCTCCTGCTGCTGACCTTTGGCTTGCATTGACTACGCTTCCGTCTCATCCATTTGTACCGCGTACCGTGACTTCCCGATAATGACTCACGGCTATTCTGACTACTCTTCAGTGACCGGCTCGGTTACTGCACCTGCGGCTCCAATCCAGCATCGGTAAGACGTGACCATTACTTTGTAACGCCACAGCAGTGGCACTATTGCATTGTGGGGCTGCAACAGAGGAACTATTACATTGTTGGACAACAATGGGGCATTATTACATTGTGGGGCCACAGTGGCAGCACTATTACATTGTAGGGCGACAATGGAGCAGAGAACTATTAAACTGTGAGGCCACAACACTGGCACTATTACATTGTGGGGCTACAGTGGTGGCACTATTAGCGAGACCACAGCGAGCACATTATTATTATGGGGGAGCACTGAGAAGTTCTTTAGGTGTTGCTGCAGAAGGATAGGGTGAATGTGCAGAAACAAGTCATGGCTAAAAAAATCTTAGCGATGGTATGGATCCAAAAAAAAGAAAAACAAGTACGGAGAACTCCAAACACAGGTATCACCTGTGATCACTGGAGGTAAGTATACTGCAATTATTATCACTATGTAGAGCTGGGAAATTACTGCATTATATGGTAATTGTATTACAAAGAGACATACTAGCGCTATACTGCTGTGTCTACGCAAGCCATGTTATAAGAGTTGTCAATATATATGTTTGTTTTTTTGAGGGGGGGGGGCAAATTTTTAGTTTTGCTACAAGGCCCATGAGTTCTGTGTACATCCTCTCTACTCTCAGCCCGCTCACTTCATAGATTCCTATCATGCTGTGAGTTTAGGTCAGTGGACCCAACGTCAGTCTGGGACATTCATCTCTAAAATGGCCTTCTAATGCAATTATCAGAAAATGCCATATTGAGATGAAGTGTAGTTCCTGGCTTGGGTGCTGTATTTATGTATTGTGCTTGTGTTTATGTTATGAGCTTAGTTCTGTTACTGTATTTATGTTCTGAGTTTATTTGCAGTGCTGTATTTATGATATGAGCTTGATTCATGTTAATGTAATGAGCTTGGTTATGGTATTGAATCTAGGTACTGTGAGTCTATGTAATGCTTCATACGCCAACTTGGTGATCTCCTCAAGGAGAATTTTTAGCTCCCATGATCCAATGGGAACTGTAATGCTTTATTTTCCTTGCAGATGTACCAGAGGGAAATTGAACACTTGTTGCAGGGTCCCCCTACAGTTATCAGTTGACCCTAGGGGTCCAAGCAGCAAGTCACCCTGTGATGAATTCATTATTGAACAACCTGTTTAACATAAAAGAGGCTGTCTGAAGCAGAGAGGCCCCTTCTGATGCCTACAATAGACCTGTATTGTAACTCTGTGGAGTGTCATGCACCACTATTTAAAATAGATTAGTACTTCATTGACAAAATAAAACTCCCAAAACCCATTCTAAGACAGTTACAATGGATCCCTTTTTAATAGACCTTGTTTACAAAGATCCCATTTTAAGGAATATATGCATTACATTATACCTCTATAACACTGAATGATACATTACACCCTATTGTTGCTAACAACACAATCCCTTACTCTAGGAAGCAACCACCAGTGTGAGCTAGCCATAGGCATGATTAAGAAAACCCTATACCTCTAGGCATTGCATACATTAAAAATGTATGCCTTCCATTCAACTATCAGTGTATCACTTACTTTACTGCTGTGACTCCCTTAATGCCCTTGAACCGAAAATATCACATAAATATGAATCTAAAACCCAAATACACTCATTGTAAAAGAAAATAAAGGCAAGCACCTGGGACAAGTTGTCAGTATGGAATAAAACTTTATATGTACAATTGTAACATTGATAAAGTAAGTGATTACAGTATCAGAGCACATGTATTGCAGAAGATTGAACACTTGAAGGGTGGCTTTAGTATCCAGTTAGGGCACCTCTAGCTTGGATACAAGATATAATACAGGCAGGCATGGAGGCTTTAGTTCCGTGTTGTACCACCTCTAGCTTGGATACAAGATGTGATATGGGTGGGCATGGAGGCTCTAGTACCCTGTTGTGCCGCCTCTAGCTTGGATGTGATACAGGTGGGCATGGAGGCTCTAGTACCCTGCTGTACCGCCTCTAGCTTGGATACAAGATGTGATACAGGTGGGCATGGAGGCTCTAGTACCCTGCTGTACCGCCTCCAGCTTGGATACAAGATGTGATACAGGCGGGCATGGAGGCATACAGAATCCATAAGGTATCCTGCAGTATATTGGTCCAAATTTGCTGTAACTAAGCCTCTAGATTGTGCAAACTTGTAGGCTATCAATTGTTCTACTGGCGATAAATCTGGTGACAAGGCAGTCTACGGAAGTGTGGCAATGTTGAAGAGGCATTCCTGTGACCCCCTTGTGTGTGCGGCCGAGCATTATCCTGCTGGGTCATTCCGTGTCAGTTCAACCAACGCTCCCGGTCGACCATCTCAGATTTCAATGAAACTTTGCACAAAGATAGACCCTGACCCTAAACTAAGATAGCCAGAATATTAGGCTTCAAAGTGCTTTGGTTCACGAGCTACAGGTCTTAATCTAGGGGGTTGTCATGTGATTACAGCGCGCAACCTGAAAAAAGTGGCGATTTCAATCCATTGCCAAGCCAGTTCCAATGACTCTAGAGCAATGAAACTTCACACACTAGGAGAACTTTTGGTGCTGAATCCAGCTAAGCTACTCAGACTGCCACTCTTATCATCATTCTGCCACCATTGCATGTCAAAGTGGCTGAAAAATTCTATCGCGCAAAATAAAACTCATATTTTAAGCAGTAATAACTCATAATCAATGCAATCCAACTCAGCTATGAATTTATCAATGTGTACTCCATAGAAATGTTTCTCATTATTCCCATTATGGACCCAAAAGGATGCATAGCTCTTAAGATACAATGAGTCAAAAATGGCAAAAAACACTTTTTTGCTAATTTTTCCCTTTTTCAAAGGCGAAAATCGGAATGTACTCCATTTTTATTTTTCTTTCATTTTTGTTCTATTTGGAAGAGAATTATTTATTATTTGGAAGGTAAATTATTTTTGGAATGAGACAACTTTTTGTGCTCAAGAAACTTATGTGACCAAAAATTGCATGGTGAGTTCAGGTGAGCCACAATCTTTGGCCTAAGATGGTCAGAATATCATTGAGTGTTGCATAATGATTGTGGTATATTACAGTGATCACTGGGCTTATTTAGCACTCTATCCATATTGGATACTAAGATTATCTAAGGCTGGCATTTGTGGAATAAATAACTAGTTATGTGATCAAAAATTGCATGGCGAGTTCAGAACTAGTTATTTATTACACAAATGCTAGCCTTAGATAATCTTAGTATCCAATATGGATAGAGTGCTAAATAAGCCCAGTGATCACTGTAATATACCACAATCATTATGCAACACTCAATGATATTCTGACCATCTTAGGCCAAAGCTTGTGGCTCACCTGAACTCACCATGCAATTTTTGATCACATAAGTTTCTTGAGCACAAAAAGTTGTCTCATTCCAAAAATAATTTACCTTCTCATGATTTCTAAACTAATTATACATCCATGCAAAACTTACACTTATTTTATTATTTGACCTCCGCGAGTGCATAGGACCTTCACAGGCATTGATATTTTCCCATCTAGAAGGTCTGGGAACAAAATGAAAAACATCGAATCTTGTAGAGCAAAAAATTCTCTTCCAAATAGAACAAAAATGAAAAAAAATAAAAATGGAGTACATTCCGATTTTCGCCTTTGAAAAAGGGAAAAATTAGCAAAAAAGTGTTTTTTGCCATTTTTGACTCATTGTATCTTAAGAGCTATGCATCCTTTTGGGTCCATAATGTGAATAATGAGAAACATTTCTATGGAGTACACATTGATAAATTCATAGCTGAGTTGGATTGCATTGATTATGAGTTATTACTGCTTAAAATATGAGTTTTATTTTGCACGATAGAATTTTTCAGCCACTTTGACATGCAATGGTGGCAGAATGATGATAAGAGTGGCAGTCTGAGTAGCTTAGCTGGATTCAGCACCAAAAGTTCTCCTAGTGTGTGAAGTTTCATTGCTCTAGAGTCATTGGAACTGGCTTGGCAATGGATTGAAATCGCCACTTTTTTCAGGTTGCGCGCTGTAATCACATGACAACCCCCTAGATTAAGACCTGTAGCTCGTGAACCAAAGCACTTTGAAGCCTAATATTCTGGCTATCTTAGTTTAGGGTCAGGGTCTATCTTTGTGCAAAGTTTCATTGAAATCTGAGATGGTCGACCGGGAGCGTTGGTTGAACTGACACGGAATGACCCTGCTGGAAAATGCCTCTTGAGAGGCAAAACATGTAGCTGCAAGATGTCCTGAACATATCGTTGAGCTGTCACTGTCCCTCATACCACTACTAGGGGTGAACATCACACCAGCAGTGGGGGCAGTGCCGAACTCCACAGCAAAGGAAGGATTGAGGTGCTCATACTTAGATCTTCAGACATTAATATGACTGTTGTTAGTGCCCAAACTAAACCTGGATTCATTACTAAAGACAACAATGGATCCTTCAGACTTAGGGCCTGCAACAAAAGTGCCACCTGTCTCTGGATGGTGGACAACAAAACAGTTAAAGATGTTTGTGCTTGTCGGACGATCAGACAGTCTTCTCTACTGGTAGTCTATTGAGGTTGTCTTGAGCCCGTTCACCTGTGTGTTTGTCCTTACACATCCATTGGTCCCAACATCTCATAGCACTCTGGTCAAAACGCTCCAGTGGTGGACAATTCATCAATATGACCATCCAGCTTCTTATATTCCAATAATGCGTCCCTTCTCAAACTCTGTTAACTGGGCGAAATCTATTCAATTGGGTGGTAGAAGCACGTGTAGTCATCAACAAGCTCTACACAAGCAGAAAAAGAGATCCATTACACAAAAGTAGCCTTTGAGAGCCTTTTTATAGATGGTACTACTTTTAAGGTCTCAGGTGGCAAGCTCGTTCATCTAATCATGCCACCATTCTAATGATTTGCATATCTGCCTGAGATGTAACTGTGTGTTGTGTTTTGCAGCAATACACCTCCTTATGGGTACTTAATTTTTGTTGAAAAAGTATATATAAAACCCAACACAATTTATAATAAATATGAAATATGGCATCTCCTAACATATAGCCATAGGATACAGTTGAAAAAGAAGATGTTTTAGGATCCAATGTAGGGCCAATAAATGCAAATAACATACCAAAGTAGCTATTAAATAATAAGCATATTCCTAATAAATGGAATAATATACACTATATGGACAAAAGTATTTGGACGCTGCAGAAAATCAGCAAATATGCAAATACTAAGTTTGCCAAACGGTATGCTGGGAAAGGGATTTGGTTAAATTAAATAACTATTCATTCATCCCATTGAGCCCTTGTGGGACGAACTGGAGCGATGGGTACGACACCGCCACCCATGCATAATCCCTTCTCACAGCCTTGCACAAGGAATGGCAAGCTATTTCTGCCCAGACTTACAGAGAACTTGCCTTGATGTGTTGCCGCTGTAATACAAGCAGAAGGAGGGCCGACACCTTACTAAATAGAAGAATAAAGCCCTTTTTCTGAAAAACATGAAGTGTCCAAATACTTTTGTCCATATAGTGTATATGTACTATACATATGTCTCTCTTTATATACACTATAGGAAGAGACACTATGTACATTATGCTCAGGATTACTAATAGTAATAAGTCCAATTTTGGTGCTGTGACAAACTCTTAGATGACAATTGGCTTATAGCAATTGTTATGAACTGTCTTAAAATTGGTCTATGCGTATTCCATGCAGGTAAAAATAGCAGAGGTTGATTAGTTCGGTAAGAAACTTGAGCTTGTCACCAAATCGTGCACTTGATCCCTGAATTGGTAACCCAAGTAACACTTATTGTCACCTGTGGGATCCTATATAAACCACACTTTTTCCTTCCATCTCCAGTTCCATCACCTTACCTGTCCTCTATTCATACAGGCACCTTGTCTTCAACCACACAGGGTAAGACACTCTGAACTTACTTTTTGATGGATAGCGAGCCGAACTAGTTAGAGATGTAGCTGCATTCTCTTCTTTTTTCATAGTATAGAATTACAATGTAATTGGCACATACATAATAATAATGGTATAGTTAAACTATAGCTGAACTATATTCGTGAAGTTACTAAAGTTTAAAAAAGTTATTTAAATATGTTTTTTTAATTAAAAGCCATAGTAAATTTGGCTATTTCTTCTTCTAAAAAGGTAGATATGTACAATAAAAACGACTTAAATACCAAAAAGCAATATAATGTTGTTTTACCCTTCGAACTGTGTTTTGTATATATTGTTTCTTTCATCATGTAAAAATATAAATCATTTTTAAATGAAAAATAATCCTTTACAACTCTCTAAAAGTATTGAAATCTTAAGAATTCTCTAATTCTTTACAAGTAATTTGGTTATTATTCAAATATCATATATTTCTATTATAACCATGACTATTTCGTATTTACAGAGTATCTCCACTCAAACATTGAAAATGAAATATACTTAAAGGGGTTCTTCAGGGTAGATTTTTTAATTAGTCCTTTTATCCATGATCAGTAAGAGGCATTTGCAGTATCCTGTTTGTAAAAAAAAAATCCCATCTCAACATTCCTATAGTCTGTACATACATCCCCTCTGGCAGTCTATGCAGTGTTTGAGACATCCATATATTGCACAGATAGAGAGACTTTTCCACTATGGACAAAGTTTTCCTTGCCGCAGTCTGTGAGGGGCTGTGTACCTACATTAGCGCTGCTGCAATGATTACATGCAGTAGTGCTTACTTCGGTGGATGCTGTTAAGTGGAAGTCATTTTATTCCATTTCTATTGGAATCTTCAATAAGCAAGATTTGCAAAAAGATTTTTAAAAATCAGATCTATAAGAAAAGATAGATTCATATCAGATAAGAACATATTAGATATCATAAAGAGAAAGTCAGTAAGATCTCAACTAGAGATGAGCGAGCATACTCGCTAAGGACAATTACTCGATCAAGCATCGTCCTTAGCGAGTACCTGCTCGCTTGGAAGAAAAGGTTCGGCTGCCGGTGCGGGTGAGTTGCGGCAGTGAGCAGGAGGGAGCGGCGGGGAGAGAGGGAGAGAGAGATCTCCCCTCCGTTCCTCCCCGCTCTCACCCGCGGCTCCTTGTCCGCCGCCGGCAGGCGAATCTTTTCTTCTGAGCGGGCAGGTACTCGCTAAGGACGATGCTCGATCGAGTAATTGCCCTTAGCGAGTATGCTTGCTCATCTCTAATCTCAACATATTGGAGAATAATACAAATAAGTAGACATAGCTACCATAACAAGGTCATAGTATCTATGCATCCCTGGTGCAAAGTATAGGAGGAAGCAAAAACAGAAGGAGTAGTGGGGGAATAAATAATAAAAGTAAAATATATTTAAAGTGGTTGCGCCACCATAGAGTAGCAGCTCATCACCTATCCACAGGATAAGCTAATAAGTGTTCGATCAGTGGGGGTATGACCACTTGGACCTTGCCGATCATAAGAATGAGGTCCTGCGTCTTCCTGCATGAATGTCATCACACATGCACATAATGGCCCAATTCATCTCAGTGGACTGATGCAGATAGCAAAGCGTTTGTATTGAGCTATCCCAGCAGATGTGAAAGAATGGCAGTGCAAACACTTGTTTGACACCACTTATATAGGGAAACACAGGACTGGGGATGCTCAGGAGTGCGGTTTTCATGATCGTTGGGGCCCCAGCAGTCAGATCCCGACTGATCATACACTTATCACCACTGCTATGGATAGGTGGTAAGTTACTATGATGGCCCAACTACTTTAAAGGTATTGCTTCATGACGACAACCTTTTTCCATATAAACTATTAGGAAATATGGATGTCGTACAAGAAGGTCTCCTGCTTGGGCTCTTCTACTATGAGCTACAACAGCGGGTCATTATGTAGGAGTGGCTTTGCTCTTGCGGATCTGACCCGCCCATGCAATACATGATCGGTCCATGCATTACATGATTCATTTTAGATGAATGCTATATCTGATTTCCTTCTATGGTGCTGGAGAAATGTATGGCCAGATGTGGCCTCCCCTGATTGGTGGGGGTTAGTTGTTCACCTGTCCGGATTCTATTTAAACAGGGATTATTTAAATGAGAGACGTGTAAAATAAGGGTAGTGTTATGGAGCGCCATGTGAGAGCTTAACTTTATCGAAGTTTTATTAATTATATGTCCTACTTTCATGGCATTTATTAACAGATTGAAAATGAGCCTCACCGATATCCTTAGTGCTGCTGATATTGCTGCTGCCCTGAGGGAGTGCCAAGGTAAAGTCAGATTATTTCTTTTACTGATGTTATATAAGACATGCAAAAGGAACCTTACAAGTTATTGACGATGTTTAAGGCTTGGTTCACAATGTGCTTCAGCCGACCAGCAAATGATTTCTTACGTGATGGAAAGCTGTGATGTATGCCCTACTTTGCCCATAGTATACCATAGTAATAAAATGTAGCTTCTACTCGACTGTGCTGTTTCATATAGTGAACAGGTCAAAAGTCAAAACTATTAAAATATGAGCTTATTATTGACCCACGGTGGGCAGCATATAAGATATACAGGATCAAAATTGTGGGGTTTTTGCTGCAACCCTCTCCCGAAGACAATTGGATAAAAAGTGATCAAAAATCGGAAGCACGCCAAATGGTGCTTTTTTTCGTTTTACCCTACTTTTTTAAAGTTTTTGAATACATTATAAAGGTTCATTAAATGGTATCATTAAAAAAGCAAACTTTTCCTGCAAAGAGCAAGACCTTACACAGCTATGTCAATGGGAAAAAAAATTATGGGTCTTGGTAAGCAGGGATGAAAAAAGTAAAAACCTAAAAATCGCTTGTACTTAAAGAGGACTTGACATGGGATACAGTCAGCTGGCCTGGCTGTCCTAAGAAGAACTCGTCTGGGCAAATTAAAGTTAGTATGATAAAAACAAAAACGGGAACAGCAGGTCCATCGGTACAGAGGTATGCACCCAACCTAGCTGATTTTATCTCATAATAGATCCTTTTGTAAGGACTTAAAGTCCCGGAAAATGCCTTTAAAATTGCAATATTTCCAAGACTGTAGGCTGTTCACAAGGGGGAATCTGCATTAGACTCTATTAAAATAAATGTGCTCGTTTCTGCTGTGACTTTGCACTTAAGTTTACCACTAGAGATGAGCGAGCATACTCGATAAGGCAAACTACTCAAGCTAGTAGTGCCTTATTGGAGTACCTGCCCGCTCGTCTGTAAAGATTCGGCTGCCGGTGCGGGTGACAGGTGAGTTGCGGTGGTGAGCAGGGGGGGCGGGGGGGGGGGAGAGGGAGAGAGAGAGATCTCCCTTCCGTTCCTCCCTGCTCTTCCCCGCCGCTCCCTGCCCCCTGCTGGAACCCGAATCTTTAGAGACGAGCGGGCAGGTACTCGAATAAGGCACCACTCAATCGAGTAGTTTGCCTTATCGAGTATGCTCGATACCACTGATCCAAATGTGAATTTAGCCCTTGCCAATGAAAAAATCAGCATACGGGCATCCCAAGGTAGATGCTGTGCAAAATCTACAACAAGAAGTGATATTTCTAATCCACATGCAGAAAAAATCTGCACCTCGTAGACTATTAGGGCTCCTGTCCACGGGCGATTGTGCATTGCGTTACTCGCAGCGATAGTCCGGCCAGGAGTAACACAGTGCACGCGTTGCTATGGAAAGCGCAGCCCCTGTCCACAAGCAGGACTCAAATCGCAGTATGCTGCGAATTGCCGTGATTCTCCGAGGTGACCCTATCTGTCAGATAGGCTCACCGCTGATACCTCTCAGCCCTCCCCCATCGTCCCCTGCGGCGCTATTCCGTCACAGCCGTGGACAGGGGGCCTTATGCAGGATCCCACTCAGAGGAATAGCACACCGAGACGTGGATTTGCAGCAGATTTGATGTGGAATCCACACATATTCCACAGCTACAGTCCACCGTGTGAACATACCCTGAGTGAGTCACTGAACATGCTGCTGTTTTTAAGCATAACAGTGATATATAATACTATACTGTATAATAGTTGGTGTCACTGCAATATTTAAGTATTGCTTTAACCCCTTAACGCCACAGGACATAAATGTACGTCCTGGCAGCAGGGTACTTAACACAACAGGATATACACTTACACCCTGGGGATAGCGCAAGATCAGAAGAGATTCTGCGCTATCCAGCAGCAGGAGCCGGCTGTCACTGATAGCCAACCTCCTGCTGCAACAGCAGGGGTGCATTGGGACAGCGACCGTCACCCCACCTTCTCCCCGCTGTTAACCCCTTATACGCTGCGATTTATGTAGATCGCGACATGTAAAGGGGTTCACAGAGAGAGCGCACTCCCTCTGGGATGTCATCTGGCTCTCGCGATGGATTGCCATGGCAACAGGACACCAGATACAGGCATCCTGCTTTGCCATTGCCTATGATCGGTAATAAAAGCGATAAGGCATTGCAGGACTTTTGTCCTGCAATGCCTTATCATAGCAGCTATAGTATAAGTCCCCAACAGGGATATGAAAAGTGTAAAAACCAGTTAAAAATAGTGTAAAAATAAAGAAAAATGTAAAAAAATGTTAAAAACCCCCTTTTTGTGCTGTTCCCCCTATTAGTGTATAAAAAAAAGAAACACCCCACATATTTCGTATCGTCGTATTCGCAATGGCTCGTACAACAAACTGAACATACTTTTTATTCTTCATGGCAAAAAGTGTAAAAAAAAACAGACTGAGGCAAAATGCTTATTTTTTTCATTTTGACTCCAAAAAACGCAATAAAAGTGATTTTTAAAAAGCTGTTCACGCAAAAAACAAGCCCTCACAGAGCTCCGTCCATGGCAAAATAAAAAAGTTATAGGACTTTGAATACACAATTTACAAAAAACAATTAATTTAAAAAAAGGGTGTTTTATTGCAGAAAAGTGGAAAAACCTGAAAAAAACAAATTAGAATTTTGGTATCGTTGTAATCGTACCGACCCGCAGAAAAAATGTATTGTGTGATTTGTGCTACAGAATTGACGTTGTAAAAAAAAAAATACAATGGCGGCATTGATGGGTTTTCTCTCCCTGCTTTCAAAAAGAAATTATTAAAAGTTTTACAATATAGTCCTATGTACCCAAAAATGGCACCAATAAAAACTACAATTTGCCACTAGAAAGCAAGCCCTCATACAGCCATGTTGAAGGAAAAATACAAAAGTTATGGCTTTTAAAATATGGAGATGAAAATCCCCCAAAAATCGTTGCGTTCTTAAGCCCAAAATAGGCCATGTCCTTAAGGGGTTAAAGGGCTTCTGCTACTTCTAGCTATTGATGACCTACCGTAGGATAGGTCATAACAAGCAGATCGGCAGTGGACCTCGCTGGTATTGCATGCTGAGTCCCATTGAAGTGACTCAGCATACAATACCAGCTGGGACCACTGCACAAGGTATGGAGCTGTCTACTCCAATTGAATATTATGGTAATATATGATGTAGCACTATAGCAGGCTAATTTAAAATAATGACACTAGTGTAAAATGTCATTAGAATGCTTGTCTTACTAAAGTCCCTATAAACCTTAACCCCTTCTGCTTCAGCCATTATTTTTTTTTCGTTTAAAATTTTCCCCACTTTTGAAAAATCATCGCTTTTTTATCGTTGCATTTAATGAACCATACAATGTATTGGGAAACTTTTAAACATTTCTAGGTGGGGGGGAAAAAGAAAATAAAAACAATTTAGGGGCGGCTGGGAGTTGGTTTTACGGTATTCATGGTGTGGCAAAAATGGTGAATCATTTTTTATTCTGTGGGTCAATATCATTCTGGTGATGTATACCATTTTTTTAATGCATTCAACAATAAGAAGATACGTTTTTTTTTTTAATTAAAAAAAAAATCCTTTCTGTCGCCCCCTTCTGACTTCCATAACTTTTTTTCTGTCGATGGGGCGGTGTGAAGGCTTTTTGTGGGGTGAGCTGTAGTTTTTGTTGATACCATTTTGGGACACATACAATTTTTAAATAGCTTTTTATTAAAATTTTTCTTGCACATGGTGACCGAAAAAGCTTATTACTGGCATGATACTTTTTTATGGCATTTACTGTGCAGTATATGTAATATGATATTTTAATAAATTAGGCTTTTATGGATGCAGTTGTAATGACCCAAGTGTGGGATACAGCAGGGGATGACTTGCTATCCAAGCATACGGCTAGAGTTGGGAGGGTGTAGTGCGTGGACCTGTCATGGGGCACTTACCAAATCGTGGTCCCGGAGAGAGTTACATAGGATAGGGTCAGTAGTCCTCAGGATGAGGGGGTAGTAGTTGTCAGTTTGTGACGCCACCGTTCCACACACCGGCATTCATACATGGTGGATTAATAAACACTGGACAAGTGTATAGTACCTCGGGTCCTCCGGAATGGTGGACGCCCGGTAAAACTTTACTAGTGACTTTTTAAACACGGTACAATAAACAACTTTAGCAGGCAGACTTTACAGTGCAGGCAGATCAGCATTATTCAGAAACTTGACATGACAGTGAATGGCCACAGAATGGCAGTAATTATCACCCCGCTGTCGTAGACTTCAGGATGCATGGGTGTCAGTTAGAGGGTGTACCACTACATGGTGATCCGGGTTTCAGACGGCCACATAGGACTTGCAAACAAACTTCAGCTTGTATTTAGAGATTAGGGAGACTTCTGCACTTGCCTTGCTTGGGAAAAATACACAGTCACTAGAAGGAGTAGTTACTTACAAGGGCTCTCGGTTATCGGACTTTTGGGGGAAAAAACACTCAGGCTCTCCCACTCTCATCCTCAGTCTTTTCTTAAAGATGAAGTCTTTCTCTTTCCTCCATCTTCAGCAACATAAGGGCTGATGGTGCCCTCATGTGCCTCTGGGGTAGCAAACCCTCAGATGGAAGATATGTGCTCCTCAGCCGAGAAGATGGATCTCCTCTCTGAAACCCAATTACTCATACTTATAGATTCACCCACACCAGGTCACATGATACTGTAAGGTAGATACATTCAGCATGCAG
Organism: Eleutherodactylus coqui; assembly: GCF_035609145.1. Taxonomy (NCBI): domain Eukaryota; kingdom Metazoa; phylum Chordata; class Amphibia; order Anura; family Eleutherodactylidae; genus Eleutherodactylus; species Eleutherodactylus coqui. The sequence continues at coordinate 127,970,330 of NC_089844.1, read as the reverse complement.
CAGAGCGGACAGTCAATGATTTCAAGGGAGTTAACCCTTCAGACGCTGCAGCTGTGCAACACACATACAGAAAAAAAGACATAACAGATTTGCACAGTGCATCTACATAAGACAGACATGTATGATAATTATGGAGGGGTCCAGGATGTTGTTCTGGGGCACTACACACTTATTTTTCTTCTTGATGCAACAATAGGGAAAAGAAGGGTTTTTTTTTACAACATTTACATTTTTTTTAACTTGCTAATAATTAAAAATGTTTTATTAAATTTATTTTTACTGTCTTTATTTTAGTCCTTTTAGGGGTCTTGAACTAATAATCATCTGTTGACATGTACACTATATTGCAATACTTTAGTGCTGCAGTATACAGTAAATCCCTAGCAGACCTGTGAGCTTTTACAACTCCTTAAGCTGCCATAGTGACCGCATGACACTGTCACATTGTCATGGGGGTCTGATCGGGAGACAGAAATGACCCCTGCCTTCTGTCAAGCCATTTAACTGCTGTTGTTAGTACTGCTATTGGAGTTATGTCTGATCTCAGCTGCTGTGGGAAGTTGTCAGTGGTACTGGTGCAATATGTCTCCACCATGGGTTTGCCGGCCTGAGTTAGAGGGTATGCCTAGGTGATGGGCACAGCTGTGGATTGGCTGCCGAACACACACCTCCTCAGAAACACATGTACCGCCCATCACCCTAACAAGCTCACACATTTCCCTGCCAGACTCCCATCTCCGCTCGTGTCCCCGCGCTCACGGACTGCCATGTCAGCTCCTGTCCTCCTGCCACCGCAGCAGCCGGCCCCACTGTCACTCTCCTCGCTCGCCTCCACTCCCATTCACCGCTGGCACTGCCACCGCCGCCATCAACCCCGCTGTTCAAAGCGTCGGTGGCAAACCCTGCTCTCACCATCCATGTCACCCCGCTGCCATAGCAGCAGCCAGCCCTGCTGTCACTGTCATTGCTGGGCTCCCTGCTGCTGTGTGCAGGAACATGAAGCCACTGCCGAAATACGGAGACACTGACAGGGGAGGATGGATGGTACATGACATGCACTGTAGTCTCTGTGAGGAGCAAGGACACCCACAGCCCATGTGTGTTATAGTGTGTGCGGGTAGCACTCCAGTGGCGGCAGCAGGGAATCCACTCCTGGAGGCGTGAACTGTCACTAAGCCCAGCCAACCCATGTCTCCACCCATAGCTCTGGTGGAGACATACTACATCAGTACCGCTGTCAGTTATGTATAACAGCTGGCAGCCACCACATATGGAGTGGGGTTTGATGCTGAGCCCGCTCCCCACTCTGACACTAGGCATCCACTCAACACACTCTAATATATACATACACATACCAGTATTAGTGTGTGTGTGTTAAGCAGCTGTGTGTGTGTGTGAAGGTACCATGCCACAATCCTTTGTTTCCACAGGAGATAAGCAGCTTATTCCCCTCTATTAAAATAAAACTGTTTATTGTGGAGTCAAGTGAACTAACTAAATGCTGAATGAGCAGTTAACTGGCAGATATTCAGTGTGTATGGCCATCTTGAGATATTTGACCTACAGTAATCCAATTTTTTAATATGTCTGATTGTGCCTTTATGGCGCTACTACATGAGTGTTGCTGACGCTCGTGTTTTGCAGATACTTGCCATGCTACACCTGGACTTGGAGGTTCAGCCTGTCAATTACAAAATGCAAGCGGCCTCTAGCAATCATGTAATAATGACCTTAAAGAAATACTGACAGCAAAACTGATCACTGCCTTATGCCTAGAATCTTTGGCGTTCTTTGCCTCCTCAAGCCCCACACTTCACATCACACAAACGGGTCATTTTTGCAGATTTTTCCCCACTATTCCTATGGATAAATTACTTTGAAATGATATCACGCTCCAATAAGAACATTAACCATGGCTGAAAATAACTGCCTTGCCTCATGTTCATATTACTGTAAGAAGAGGTATACAATTTAACTGTAGTGTTTTTTTTTATTCTGTATTTTTCAGCTCCTGACTCCTTTGATTTCAAAAAATTTTTCCAAACTTGTGGGCTAACTAAAAAGACAGCCACTCAAGTGAAAGACGTCTTCCGAATTCTAGATAATGATCAGAGCGGATTCATTGAAGAGGATGAACTTATGTAAGCCATGATGGGTATAATATATAATATAACAGATGATTACAGCAATACAAAATGTACATAGTTTGTTTTTTTATGTCTTACTATATTTGCACAATGAAAAAGCCTTAAACCCCTTATAGACCAGCCATATTTAATTTCATTTTCTCATCCCGTCTAACAATTGTCATAATGTTTTGGACAAATTATATTTTTTGATGGTATCATTTAATGCACCAAGTAATGTATTTAAAAAAACGTTAAAAAAAAGTGTGATGAAATGAATATAAAAACACAATAGCGCCATTGTTTTTTTTGTTTCCTTTTCACAGTGAGGGAAAATTGATGTTTACTTTACAATGACGTTCAGTATGATTAATGTGATACGAAAACATTAGCCTTCATTTTTTTTAGTTTAAAAAAAAAATCATTTTCAATAAAAAAAAACTTGCTTTCTGTCATCATATTCTGAGAACCATAACTTTTTTTTATTGATAGGACAGTAGGGTGAGTTTTAGCTTTTATTGGTGCCGTTTTGGGGTACATGCAAAATTTTTTATCACTTTTTATTGACATTTTTAGAGTGGGAGTGACCAAAGAAAGCGGTTTTCTTAATTTTCTTGTTCGGTGTTCATCATGTGTAATGAATAATGCAACATTTTAATAGCTTGGACATTAATAGATGTGGTGATAAACTTATGTTTATTTTTTATTGTTTAGATTTTTATGGAAAAAAAGGAAGTTTTTTTTCATTTTAATTTTTAAAAAGATTACCCCTTTTATTCAGCCCCCTATGTGATCGTTTGTAGAATACAGTGCAATACTTCTATATATTGTATTTTTCAATAGTAGCCTAGTAAGCTCTGCCACAAGAATGACTTAACAGTATACTCGCTAAGGCACATTACTCGAGCGAGTAGTGCCTTAGCCGAGTATCTCCCCGCTCGTCTCTAAAGATTCGGGGGCCGGCGGGGGAGAGCGGGGAGGAACGGAGGGGAGATCTCTCTCTCCCTCTCTTCCCCCCAGTCCCCCCCGCTCCCCACCACAACTCACCTGTCAACCGGGCCAGCCCCCGAATCTTTAGAGACGAGCGGGGAGATACTCGGCTAAGGCACTACTCGCTCAAGTAATGTGCCTTAGCGAGTATACTCGCTCATCTCTACTTAACAGGCATAATACAAGGCAGTCCTGGGAACCTTCACTTGGCCCCGCTATGCTTACTTCCATGGAACCCTGTGATAGTGATGGAGAGAGCCACTTTGACTTATGTTTTACATGCTGTGGCCATTAAGGGCAGGTGTCAGCTGTCACACAATGGGTACCCATCACATATTAAGCACAGACCCAAGAGCAGATGATGTGCATGTACATTATGTGGTCATTAAAGGATTCAAAATGTTTCTGTGCTGCTGTATTTAGAGACCCATAACATTTTTATTTTTCTGTTCATAGAGCCGTGTGAGGGCTTGATCTTTTTGGGTATCAAGCATGTGATGGAGAGGACAGTGGGAGAGAGGCAGCAGACAGGACATGTTGCCCTGAAATATTTTTACTTTCTTCTAAGAAGCACTTGTGTTTTTTCCCTAGGTTCTTTCTCCAGCGTTTTGACCCAAGCGCCAGAGAACTGAGTGCAACAGAAACTAAATCATTTATGGGCGCTGCCGACCATGACAATGATGGGAGAATTGGAGCTGATGGTGAGTAGTACAATAATCCAACATCATTAATCTAACATTACAATCAACTAAGTCAGTGTTCCCCAACTCCAGTCCTCAGGGACCATCAACAGGTCATGTTTTCAGGATTTCCTCAGTGTTGCACAGGTGATGTAATTATTGTCGGTGCCTCAGACATTGCCGCAGGGGTTCTTACCATAGGATATCCTGAAAACATGACCTGTCGGTGGTCCCTGAGAACTGGAGTTGGGGATCCCTGAACTAAGTCATGATGGAAAAATTAGACATGAGCCAATGGCTTTGGCTAAATTTGCAATTTGTTAGAATTTTTTTTTCAATTAAGCCACGCACGTTGGTGTTGATATTTCTCCTTCCCTGGTGTGGCCGAGTCAAGGGCTCAGATCGTTTATTTTGCTGAGGCCACAATTTAATTTCATACCGATCCTGTGGACACCCTGCAAGATAAAATTAAAGAATATATATATATAGGAGAATCTTCTCCCCACAGTCACTATAGAGACCAGATCCTCCTTAGAACAAGATATTACCAAGGAGGAGTTATTAGGGCCTCATTCAGATGTGCATTTTGTTTGCGTGCAAAAAGAACACGTCTATTAGAACCAATGGTTTCCTATTGAAGCATTCACATGCACAATTTTTAGACATGCGAAATACTCGCACCTGCAAAAGATAGGACATGTGTGGCTACAATGCACACATCTAACATGCGTGCTGCGAGAAAAGATAGAACCTGACCTATCTTTGGTGCGTTTTGTGCAGGAGTTCCCATTGACTCCTATGGGAGCTGGATTAACACACAGAACATACCATGGATCATGTGAACGAGCAAATTATGCACGAATGTAGCCTTTAGCTTCATTCATGCGGTTTTTTTTACACACGAGCTATTTGTGTGCAAAAAAAGAAATGCTCATCTGAACTAGGCCTAAGTCTACTCCCTCTGGGAAAAGCCCTGGCCCGGATGTGTTTTTCCTCTCGCTTCTGCAAAATGTTCAGAGAGCAATTATCCCCTTTCATTATTACAGTATTCAACTAGTAATTATTAGGAAATTATATAGTACTAATGTTACTGGTGGTGCAATGAGCCACACAGCTCTGCTATATGCACGTAACACATACACAGCCCTGCTACGTTGCTTTTGCATATGAGCTGCATGTGATTTACGATCTTCAGCAGCTTGCTGAGGAGACATGTTCCCTCGTAGTTTTCGCATATCTGCTGCACAAGATTTACAAACTTCAGCTGGTGGCTGAGGTGAAATCATGGCTTGTCGCTGTGTCAGATAGACTGCATTAACTTCACGGCGGCGTTGAACCCTCTGTGGTGACATGTTTGTACGACAGTGACAGTTTGTTATGACACTGGACAATGGTTGACGACTAAATGAAGGCTGGACTGGTGTTGGCGGCATTAGCACTTGAGTTGACATGATATCATGTTCATGAGACGTGAAGATAGTGCTGAAGAACTATGCTTCAATGTTGTTGGTCAATATGCACTGCCAGCTATGTATGTGGACATTTGTGAGGTGTCATTTATTGGAGTCTCCACACAGGTGTGCAGCAGTCTCACAACATACAAACTGCCGGACTTAATACTGCTGTATCCATAGCGACTGAGACTGTAGGAGTTTGTAGGGATGTAGTCCGCCCATAATCCCTCATTCAGTACATAAGTGTAAAGGACCTGTGGTGACGTCACCATCATGTGATCAGGGGCGGAGATAAGAGACAGTAACTGACAGTCATAGGTGCTGTTAGGCTCTGAATTCAACTTACACACACACGGAAAGACTAAGTGGTCATTATTAGTTTGATTCTATATCCCCATCTACTCTATTCCCCATGCAATCTCTCTCTGCACTTACTACAGTTATACCCAAGCCAGGAATGATCCATCCTTATGTTCCAGTTTTAGGCCGATTTTGATCATAAACACTGACATTAAATTATACTCTAAGGCCGCCTGCACACGGGCGGAAATCCCGCAGCGGGATTATCCGCGGGATTTCCGTCACTGAAAGCCTGCATAGGAGTGCATTACAATACGCACTCCTATGCAGACGGCCGCGGTTTGGCCGCGCGAAATGTCGCGCGGCAAACAAACCGCGGCATGTCCTATTTCTGTGCAGGGCTCGCAGAGCCTCGCACAGAAACGTCACTCACCCAGCCGCCGGCTCCGGTCTGCGCATGTGCCGGCTGCCCGGCAGCCGGCACATGAAAGAGCCGGGGCCGCCAAGCGCGGGTGAGTACGCGCTGCTCCCTGCAGGCGCTGGGGTCGGGTCTTGTGGCGAGAATTCTCGCCGCCGGATCCGACCCGCCCGTCTGCAGGCGGCCTAAATGTTTTGCGAACCCTTCCAATGGTTTATCCATGATGATCAGGTAGGATTTGTAAAGGGCTGGGAAGCGAAGTATAACACCAACAAAACCCTGTTCCGAATCAAGAGTGGCTTAGAATGTAAAAGCTCCTTTCTGTCTGCTTTCCGTTGATGCAGAGAAAGCTTTTGACCGCGTGCGTTGGGGCATCCTCTAAACATCTCTCAAACAGACAGGTTTTGGAAGATCATGTCTCTCTATCATAAACGTTCTGCTCAGGTCCGAACCAATAGAATCCCATTGATTCCATATACCATTTATAGAGATGAGCGAACGTACTCATTTAGGGCGATTTCGCAATCGAGCACCGCTTTTTTCGAGTAACTGACTACTCGGGCAAAAAGATTCAGGGGGCGCCGAGGGTGAGCGGGGGGTTGCAGAGGGGAGTGGGGTATAGACAATGTAATAGTGATCAATAAAAATAAAGAGATCCTTGCGCTACTTAGATGATGATATATGGAAAAGAATTTACTTCACTGGGGGGAAGTTTGAACTAATGCCAACTTGGCCCCAAGTCCAGGTCAGCCAAATGTAATGAAAGGTGGCAATCTTGATCCAAATAATTTATTAGATAGTACAAACAGTACATACACAAAGATGGGTATAACGGCAACACGTTTCAGGGCACAGTGTACCCCATTTTCAAGCCACAATGGATCCAGGCAGGACTGCCCATTGTCTCCACTGTTATTTAATTTAATTTAAACTCATTACCTTCATCCACAAAGCTCTCCATAGCTCTGCACCTCCCTATATTTCTTTCCTCACCTCAATGCACCACCCCGCTCGCACCCTCCACACCGGTAACAAAATCAGATTAAGCGCCCCTTTAACTCAAACCTTTCAGTCCCACCTCCAAGACTTCTCCAGAGCATCATCAGTCCTCTGGAACGAGCTACCCCCAAACTATCCGGGCAATCCAGGACTCACAGAACTTCAGGCGTGCTCTAAAAATGCACCTCTTCAGGGAGGCATACCATATACCCTAAACCAAACCCCTCTGTATGCCGCCTGATAACATACTCCTTGTCCAAGTGACTGTGATCCCTGCTAGTCGCAATCAACTGCTCACTGCAGTCATACTGATTCAGCCACTATATGGCTCAATTTGACCATTGTCTATGTGTATAGCACCCCTCACTCTCCACCTCACCATACCGTGGACATCTCCAGCCCCTTTACCTTCTGTATCACTCCATTATTTGTAGTATGTAAGCTCGTTGGAGCAGGACCCTCACCCCTACTGTCTCCATCAATTGACTACTACATGTAGCTTCTGTTCCCCTGTCTTGTAAGCGCTGCAGAATATGTTGGAGCTATATAAATAAAGATTATTATTTGCCCTAGTCATGGAGCATCTGGCAGTGGCTTTGCGACAGAGCCCCAGTGTACATGGTCTAACTATTGGATCACAACATTAGAAGACGACATTTTATTTACTATGTTTCCCTGCCCTGCATCACCCTCCCCTCTATCCTAGTGAAATTTCAAAAATATGGCTAAATACTTAGGTATTCTCATCCCTAAAGATCTATCCTCTCTTTATTCTTTAACCCCTTAAAGACGCAGACTTTTTTTTTTCAGTTTCAGTTTTTCCTCCCTCCTGTTAAAAAAATCATGACTTTTTTATTTATTCATCGACGTAGATGTCTATGGGCTTGTTTTTTGCGGGACGAGTTGTATTTTTCAATGGTGCTATTTAATGTACCATATAATGTACCATATATACTGAAAAACGTTTACAAAATTCTAAGTGGAGTAAAATGGAAGAAAACGGGCCTTTCAGAAGACCCCAGGCTGCCATGGCAATTGCACGAAAACCTGCAATCTTATTGTGGGGGCAGTACGGAAACCCACGGGTGGTCAGTATCAGAAGATACCAGAATACCTTAGGTCCTACACAGATCTAGGATACCCGCGTTTGCAGACTTCCCATATTCTTACTCAGAATTTTCTCTCTCCTGTTTCACCTAGATGCAGTTCTCACACTTTCTTTGTTCCAACATACCTAACTTTGATTTTGCAGCCTCTTTAACTCCCTTTGAGTCCCTATTCACCAAAAACTCAGCTCCAACTCACAAATCCTCAGCTGGCTACTAATGGGTTCATCCTCTTGTGCCCCCGTGTTTATGAACACTTGCCATTACATCTGACAACTGGAATAAAGTATTCCACCTGTCATACAAGTTACCAAAGAAAAAAATTATAAACTGTTGACAAGATGGTACAGTTGTCCAGCTCTCTTATACCATATCTACCCCTCAGTTTTGCCGGTTTGCTGGAGGTGTTGCTCAGGCCTCGGAACCATGATACACATATGGTGGGACTGTCCCACCCTTAAGCCCTTCTGGGACTTAATGTTCTCTACCTTCTGGAAAGTCATTAGACACTTTATGGCAGCAACACCGCAAATCCCACTTCTCTCTATATTACTTGGTCCAATTGCTTTTATCAAGAAAGACCTTTTACACTATTTTTTGGTGGTGGCTCACGCTTTTATTCCGAGACACTGGAAAACCCGAGTAGGTCTCTTCAATTGTTGAATGGATCAGGGAGATCAACAAAATAATGGCTATGGAGGAACTAATGGCTAAAAACATATGCCTTCTGGAGAAATTCTTGACTATATGGGGCCCCTGGAATCTTTTTGCTTGAAAATTTTTCTACATTTATACACCTTTCTTCCCTCCCCATCTCTCTCCCTCAGTCATTCCTTTTTTCCTCTTTCTCTATCTTTTTCTATTTTTTCTTTTTATATCTTTCTTCCTTCTTACATGTTTGCCAGCAACTTGTCACACTTTGTAATAACACTACTTATCACAACTTAATTGATTATTGCTGCTTATTATTACATCTACTCTCCTTTACAGCTACTCTATGTACATGGATGTGCCTATATTATTCTTGTGAGTCAGGAGGGGTGTCGTATCTCCTTAAGGAGAGCACCCAAAAAGTATGTGGAGACACCTAGGGGAATAGTGGGTCAGGGGATGGTATAGTCTCTCCCCAAGGAGAGCACCTAAAAGGGGTGTATTATTCTATGTATATGTCTGGTATTTGTTTTTTCCTTTATTCTAAAAAACAATAAACTTTGATTAAGCATAATTTCATACTGAAAATATTCATCATACAACCTCATTTAAAAGGGTCAGACATGTTTTATGAAAAAAATGTATTGATGGATGGTTCTAGAACAGGGCAATACTGGGAGTGAAATTCAGCCCAAGCATTTGAAAGTACACAAGCCCTCTTGTTTTGTGGTCACTGTGAAATCTGTCAATAGTGCTCCCCACAAAGAAAGAGTGCCCTCTCTATGCCCCTAAAGTTAATAGTGCCACAAGTTCATAGTGTCCTCTTAGTACCTCTGTTAACTGTGATTCCACAACTAGTGTCCCCTTACATTAATAGTGCCCCCTCAAGTTATTAGTTTCCCCTCTTTTCTTCCTCACAATACCACATCTGACCGCACTGCTGTTAGTCTCTTACTAATGATTTTTAGTCTTTCTTTCCTTGCTCCATGCAGCAGTGCGTGTATTGGCAATTGTTCTCCAATATCTCCTCTTCTCTGGTTCCTCCTACCCCACCAGAACAGAACTGATAGGGGAGGGCAATTGGTGATTTATACCCTGCTACATGGCACATAGAGCAAGGAAAGAAAGACTTTCATTAGTAAGAAACTAACAGCAGCGTGGTCGGACATATAAAAGGTGAGAAAGACAGGAGGCAAAAGGGAAGCGGACAACCACCAAAGTGGTTCACTGAGGACACCAACACATCTAAAATTTGACTTGCCTTGTACAAGAAACATGAAGAACCTCAAGAAAGTTTACATAACAGTTGTCAGAACATTCTTTCATCGGACACTTACCTTGTCAGATACCCCCATAAACAAGCACTTTCAACTTAACTGAGCATAATTGTGGTAGAAAGGGATAAAGTTGTGCCAGACAACTGGCAGTGGTTTATATCCTGAGAACAAAAGGATCAGGTAATTGAAATCCAACTGCCCAAGCTTTAACTCTTTTGACATCTGCCAACATGGGGTGATTGGAAGACCCCATTCACATTACATGATAATCTGGACCACTGAAATTGGATCCAATATGTATTGTCACCCAAAGAATGCTAATATGGAATATTTTGCATTCAAGTGGTAGGTCACTTTAGAAAATCACTATTTGTGATCACGGGATATCTAGTTACTGGGACCCCCAGCAATTGGCTGTATACTATAGGGTAATCTGTTAGCAAATGTACAATATTCCTGCAGTGCCACCACAGTTAAATTAAAAGGGAACCTGTCACCACTTAAGAAACCACCTACAACAAGAAAACAACAAAGTGATGCACATTTATGTTACTGTGTTAGTCATTCTGGTGAAAGCATACCCTTTAAAAGAAGGTTCTAACATTTCCTGCAATGCATATAAGTGCCTGGCAAGTGGTCTGGGGTGTGGATGGGGCGGACCATCTCCTATGGGCTGCGTACCTCCTCCAATGCTAACCCTCTCTCAACGTGGTGATGCATGTGCCAGCAGCTCCAGGATCGGCAAATGCACAGTTGAATCTACTTCATCTGCCCACAATAGGGAGAGATGAACTGCGCCAGTTCTTGAGTTCCCGATGCACGTGCAACCGTTAGATCTTCATGTTCATGACATGGAGAACGTCTTAGCCCTTGGCCTCAAAAAGGGGCAGCATAAGGGGAAGTACACAGCAAACTAGAGATGGTCCAGCCAGCCCACAGGAAATGGTCTGGTCTGCCCACCGGACATGCAGTGTGGGAAACATTAAAACCTGTTTTTTTAAATATATGCTTTTACCACAATGACTACCAAAGCAACATTATAAATGTGCATTACTTTGTTATTTTACAGGTGTAGGTGGTTTCATATCCACTATACTAGTGACATTTTATTGAAATATTACACAATTTCAACTGAAACTAATGAAATATTCACGTAATGCAAGGTTGTGATGGGTGCTCCAAAGCAAGAGATGGCCTTTGTAGCTATACTACTCTCAGCTATGGCTAATACATAGGGGTCCTCAAAAATCACTAATAGTGTAAGTGGAAGCGAGTTGTTTTTGGTGTTTGATGTTTTTAAAAACTTTTGTAAATTTTATTTTTTTGTTATCTTATAAATGATAGTGTTGATAGATAACTAAACCTTCTGTCTGCTATGCTTGTAGAGTTCCAAGAAATGGTTCATTCTTAATCCAGAGGTGGACTCAGCTCAGTGATCTCTGATCTTATCAAGGAAACAAGAAATGTGGAGGCCGTAACGAGGTGCGCATGACATCAATCTGTATCATTCACCAGCAAGAGAACATAGGAATCAGCTTGGTAGAGCTAATGAAATGGGTGGTTGTTTCATATGGAATGTACTGATAGTCACTGAATGTAACGATGGACCAATAAAACATATACACACCTTATACACGATCGTGTCACTCTGCTTATTGATAAGCATAGCTAAACTACAACACAGTGGTTCTCATCGCTATGTAAATATATTTAATATACATTTTCTTTTATGCAAATCCTTCAAAGTATGCAGCAGTTGTATGCAACAAGCAAAGTCTTTGTAAACTTATAATAGGCTCCAAAGCTTAGCATTGCTTATACTTGTACACTAACCTATCAAAGGTAATTGGACACCTGAGCAAGAATGAAAAGTAATATTTATTTCCACATGGTAGTACTTAGCCGGGCCTGATGACATTGGATACCCTCCATGGCATACTTTTTACTAACATCTGATACACTTCAGCTGGTATTTCTCTCTATTCATCCTGTAAACTTCTTGGGAGTTCTCTCAAAGACGATACATTGGCCTGTCTACAATGGTGCAAGGAGCATTGTCATTGGTCAGTTGAGCAATGGAAGAACATTCTATGGAGTGATTAATCATGCTACTCTATCTTCACATCAGATGGCTGCATCTGGGTGTGCAGGATTTTGAGGGGACATCTTTTGCCTGAGTGTGTTGTGCCAACAGGTAAGTACGGCAGAGGTTCTGTTATGGTCTGGGAATGTTTTATGTGGCATGGTCTTGGTCCGTTGGTTGTAGTGACAAGAACCATGAACACAGAGGTGTACCCTGACATCCTAGACAATGTGGTAATACTCTGGAAATGGTCAGCAATACTTCCAACAAGACAATGTTCTAACAAATTCGCGGCTGTTTTACGTTGGTTTGAGGATATGGATGTTCCACGATTGGACTGGCTGCACAGAGTCCAGACTTGAACCCTACTGAACATCTTGAAAGTCACAGTGGCCTATGAGTCCTTATAAATTTTTTAACAAATTCTTCACCGACAAGAACTTTACTGATACTAAAATTTAAATTTTTATTTATTAATCTTCGTTAAAAAAGAGAGTCATATACATATCTATACAAGAAAATCTTGGAGAATACTTGTATGTCCCTCTAGTGTCTAGGACATAACCATACTGGCTATCACCATCCTTCATAAATGAAGCCAATCCTTCTCTTCTTTTTCAATACCCACAGAGTAACTATGGGCATTGATTAGACCAGGTGTGAATACTTAATGTTATATTTTATACGTGTATGCAACGTCTCATCTGGACATATCACCCTTAGGGCGGCCACCCACTGGCGATTATTTTTCCCTGCGAAATTCGCAGCATTTTTTTCTCTGCAGGGGTCTATGGGACTGGTAATGTTAAAATCGCGATCGCGCAAAATCGCGATTTCGCCGTAATTTGCGATTTTGCGCGATCGCGATTTTAACATTACAAGTCCCATAGACCCCTGCAGAGAAAAAAATGCTGCGAATTTCGCAGGTAAAAAAATCGCCAGTGGGTGGACGCCCTTATTCGGGAGCCAATATAATTCTGGTGTTTCACAGTCAATTTTTATGGCTATATAGAGATATGAGACTTTATTCAATTCACGAGTCCCCTCATACAGGTATGAGACTTTGTTCAATCCACAAGTCTCTTAGCATCCATCAACGCGTTTCTATGACACAGCATCAGCGTGTCATTTCATCAGGATGGACTGGTTGCGTACATTCAAATTCGTACACCTCTTTTATTTGATGGTGTGTTTTTTGGTTAAATTTTACTAATAAAGCCCCAGTAAACTGCACTGATGACGTCAGATCAGGGTTGGCGCTTAAAGCCCCATTAGACTGCAATGATAATGTCAGGTCAGGGTTAGCGCATCAAACCAGAGAAAAACACTGATGCTTTATTAGAGGCAGTTCTCTGGTTTGTTAGATCTAGGCCCTCGTTACTCCTCTTGAAAACCAGCAAAAATTCGGTAAATGCAGATGTCCACAATTGATGTAAGTAGACAATCTGTGTATCAGCCCCCATTCACTACAACCATAGTACATACAGGCTGCTCCAGCTGAGTGCACATTCGCCTTTACAGAAAAATGCGAGCCCACAATGCAGGGCAAATGCAAATGTCTACAATTGATGTAAGTAGACAGTCAGTGCATCAGCCCCTGCTTACTATAATTATAGCATACGCAGGCTGCTCCAGCTGAATGCACGTTTGCCTTTGCAGAAAATGCAAGCCCTCATTTATGGGGTATATAGAATAGAACAAAGCCCACATTAAAGTGGCCAGATTAGTCCAATTACAACCGCAGTTGTGCAGTAAGAAGAACTGGAAAAGCCCACATTTACGTGGCAGAAGAGTATAGATGCCCACATTTATGGGGCAGAGGAGTTAGAGAGCCCACATTTACGGGGCAGAAAGAAGAAGGTTAGAGCCACGTTGGCCGCGATGTTTAGCTGGCAACCAGCGTGACCATAGTGAGACAGAGCTGGTCCGCCGGTGCCTTTCCCCTTCTTAAATACGCATAACTCCACCTATTCTTGTTTGGGGCTCATCCTTTTTCATCCAATCAGCACGCTCTCCCATTACACGCCCCCAGCGAGATCTCGCGATACCCGTGACGTCATCACGTCACGGCGTCACTCCGCACACAGCGCCGCCGGATCACATGACTTGTTCGAATCCTGAAGGTATTACCATCGTTACCGGAACGCTAAGTACTAGCGCATGCGTCCCATGCTTAAAACAGGTAATAGACACTTTTCTCTTCATAGCGATGATACTATTGCTATCAATACCATGATGTCTGTATAGGCATTTTACTATTCAGCCTAATGACAGATCGTTATTAGATGATCCTGTCATTTTTCATTTCTTTCACAGAACACCCTTGTCTCCTCCCACCAGCCCAGGTACAGGTTTGCATAACTGGGGGCACACGGGCTCCCCATAGCTGTACCCCTGAGCTGGTGGGAGAATTTGCCCTCGAACAAGAAATAATTGTGTTTGAGGACAAACGTTAACAGCTCCATCCCCCATGCAAGAGGGCTGGAAGCTGTGCAATTTTTTCTGTCTCAAAGAGGTAATCACCTCAAGGAGCACAACTCCTTTTTGTTGCAACTGTTAACGTTTGTCCTCGAACACAATTATTTCTTGTTCGAGGGCAAATTCTCCCACCAGCTCAGGGGTACAGCTATGGTGAGCCCGTGTGCCCCCAGTTATGCAAACCTGTACCTGGGCTGGTGGGAGGAGACAAGGGTGTTCTGTGAAAGAAATGAAAAATGGACAGCATCTATCGATTTATGGCTACGTTTTATAGATGATGTGTTCATTTTGTGGACTGGTGACATGATGGAATTTCAGAATTTTGTATCAAGTTTGAATAGCAATGACCTGAATCTATTTCTCACGTCGGAAAGTAATCCGACAAGAATTACGTTTCTTGATCTATCCATCTTGAAAACTGAGGATAACCAATTGGAAACCACAATTTTCCGCAAAAAAACAGCATCAAATACCCTCCTTCACTGGAGTAGTTATCATCCAGCCTCGCTGAAAAGGGGAATCCCTAAAAGTCAGTTTATCAGAGTAAAATGAAACTGTTCCAGCGAAGACGAATTTAGGGTTAAATCTCAAGAAATGCGCAAGAGGTTTCTTGATAGAGGCTACCCGGAAAGTGTGGTAAAAGAGGCTCAGAATTAAGCGGAAAGTTTAAAGAGGGAAGATCTCCTTGAGGTAAAATCAAAGGCAAAGGATGAGAAATTGATCAGGATGATAGGCCCCTTTGATGAGAAATCCCAAGACGTACGTAACATCCTCAGCAAATATTGGGATATTCTCACAAAGGATACGGATATCAAGGAGTTCCTATCAGAACGGCCCTTGATCACCTTTAGACGTGGGAGAAATCTCAAGGATCGTCTGGTCCACAGTCACTTACTACAGACACCGTCAAAAAATACATGGTTGCAACAAGAGCCAGTTAAGGGGTCATATCCTTGTTCAGGATGCAAGGCATGCAGGTTTATGCATCGATGTAAGACCTTCAGAAGCTCATCTACAGGCAAAGAATATGTCATAAAAGATTTTATAAATTGCAGAACTAGTGGCGTTGTCTATATGGCGACGTGTTCGTGCCCAAGAGATTACATTGGAAAAACGATGCAACAACTGCGTCGCCGAGTGCTTGCACATGTGGGAAATATAAATCGTGATGAAAAAACAAGTCTGGCATCACATGTCAAGGAAAAGCATGATGGAAACCCCGATGCATTAACATTTCGTGGGATTGAAGTAATAAGAAGTAATGGCAGACGCGGTGATATCGATAGAAAACTTCAGCAAAAAGAATCCGGATGGATTTTCAGAATGGACTCTTGTGCTCCAAAAGGATTAAATGAATGTTTATCCTTTACACCATTCATCTAGAACAACAGCTTGCATTATAGCTAAGATAAACTATTGATCGTTAGTAACCACAAAATATGCGGACTTTAAGATGAAAAGATGCACTTGTATAAATAACGCATTAAAGCTGAAGTATATAATAATCATCTTTATCTGCCTTTATAGGAGACATCGAATGAATACCACTAGGCAATAGAATAAATACACTATGAAAAAGAAAAATGTAAATCTATACGAACTGGCCTGACTTTAGTAGAAAGAGAATAATAAAAAATAAATAAAAAATAAAGCCTTTTTGCCCGTATTATAGGCACATACATAAATAAATAAGAATACTTACCTTGTGGTCAGGAAATGAGAAGATGATCATGAGTGTCCGGCTTACAGAATTGACCTTTGCTTCCCTAATATCATCTTGAATGGGGCATTATGGTCCTGGCATGACTGTCCCTCTCCCCCACTACGTTAACAAGCACGCACGTATATGTTAATAAATTTAAGAAATCAAACGGTCTGAGGCAATGACAGGATCATCTAATAACGATCTGTCATTAGGCTGAATAGTAAAATGCCTATACAGACATCATGGTATTGATAGCAATAGTATCATCGCTATGAAGAGAAAAGTGTCTATTACCTGTTTTAAGCATGGGACGCATGCGCCAGTACTTAGCGTTCCGGTAACGATGGTAACACCTTCAGGATTCGAACAAGTCATGTGATCCGGCGGCGCTGTGTGCGGAGTGACGCCGTGACGTGATGACGTCACGGGTATCGCGAGATCTTGCTGGGGGCGTGTAATGGGAGAGCGTGCTGATTGGATGAAAAAGGACGAGCCCCAAACAAGAATAGTTATGCGTAGTTAAGAAGGGGAAAGGCACCGGCGGACCAGCTCTGTCTCACTATGGTCACGCTGGTTGCCAGCTAAACATCGCGGCCAACGTGGCTCTAACCTTCTTCTTTCTGCCCCGTAAATGTGGGCTCTCTAACTCCTCTGCCCCATAAATGTGGGCATCTATACTCTTCTGCCACGTAAATGTGGGCTTTTCCAGTTCTTCTTACTGCACAACTGCGGTTGTAATTGGACTAATCTGGCCACTTTAATGTGGGCTTTGTTCTATTCTATATACCCCATAAATGAGGGCTTGCATTTTCTGCAAAGGCAAACGTGCATTCAGCTGGAGCAGCCTGCGTATGCTATAATTATAGTAAGCAGGGGCTGATGCACTGACTGTCTACTTACATCAATTGTAGACATTTGCATTTGCCCTGCATTGTGGGCTCGCATTTTTCTGTAAAGGCGAATGTGCACTCAGCTGGAGCAGCCTGTATGTACTATGGTTGTAGTGAATGGGGGCTGATGCACAGATTGTCTACTTACATCAATTGTGGACATCTGCATTTACCGAATTTTTGCTGGTTTTCAAGAGGAGTAACGAGGGCCTAGATCTAACAAACCAGAGAACTGCCTCTAATAAAGCATCGGCGTTTTTCTCTGGTTTGATGCGCTAACCCTGACCTGACATTATCATTGCAGTCTAATGGGGCTTTAAGCGCCAACCCTGATCTGACGTCATCAGTGCAGTTTACTGGGGCTTTATTAGTAAAATTTGACCAAAAAACACACCATCAAATAAAAGAGGTGTACGAATTTGAATGTACGCAACCAGTCCATCCTGATGAAATGACACGCTGATGCTGTGTCATAGAAACGCGTTGATGGATGCTAAGAGACTTGTGGATTGAACAAAGTCTCATACCTGTATGAGGGGACTCGTGAATTGAATAAAGTCTCATATCTCTATATAGCCATAAAAATTGACTGTGAAACACCAGAATTATATTGGCTCCCGAATAAGGGTGATATGTCCAGATGAGACGTTGCATACACGTATAAAATATAACATTAAGTATTCACACCTGGTCTAATCAATGCCCATAGTTACTCTGTGGGTATTGAAAAAGAAGAGAAGGATTGGCTTCATTTATGAAGGATGGTGATAGCCAGTATGGTTATGTCCTAGACACTAGAGGGACATACAAGTATTCTCTAAGAGTTTTTTTTGTTTAGATATGTATATGACTCTCTTTTTTAACGAAGATTAATAAATAAAAATTTAAATTTTAGTATCAGTAAAGTTCTTGTCGGTGAAGAACTACTGAACATCTTGGGGGCAAACTAGAATGTCAGGTCAGAAAATATGAATGGTATCTATCTTCTCTGAGAGCCACGTTTTCCATGAAAAATCAAAAAGATCTTTGCGCTCGTTTGCACAGAAATAGAGGTGCTAAATAACAATGTTCATATTTATTGCGAAGGTATAGAAAAGTTACAAGACGATATGCAACGCGTTTTGACGCTTGTATATTGTCTTGTAACCTTTCTATACCTTCGGAATAAATATGAACATTGTTATTTAGCACCAGTGGCTACCTCTATTTCCATGCAAATGAGCGCATAGATCTTTTTGATTTCTCATTAAAAACGTGGTTCCCTACATATGCTTTCTGAGGGTGCAGCAAGCATACATTACTCAGCGGCTCCCCTGGACATCGAGATAAGGACGGATCCAGAGGTTCTCCACTATTTTTAAGCTGAAGTGGACTCGGAGGTGCTAGTGGGGTATACCCTACCAGGAACCCCACTAGGCTCCGGGTAAGTCCTCTCAATTTTTCCACATATTTATATATGCTAATTAGCATAATATTCACTACGAGGCGCTGTCCCAATTATTTTATATTCTCTGAGAGGACTCACGAGATGTTACAGGATGAATAGAGGTAAATACCAGCTGAAAGATCCAATGTCAAAAGGGCCAAAGGAGGCCCACTAAGTATTAACTAGGGTAAATAAATACTACTGTCCAATCACTTTTGCTAGAATAGTGTATAATATGTTTAATATGTTTTTATTGAGATTTTCGCATATTAATCACATATAAAACAGAACAAAAGATAGAGAAGAATAGGTGACATCTATTTTATGGCGGGTCTCGCAGGACCACAGCTTGTGATTGAGAGTTTTGAGGACAAATGTCACTGCAGCTGCGTCAACTGTATCTTCACTTGAGAGTCTTTCTCATAAAGTCTTGAGGGCATCTTTATAAAACTATTAAGGTAAGACACATGGCCCTCATAACCGACACCTTCTTGCACTTGTTTAACTGGTTCAACTCTTAACTGGTTAGGCTCGCAAATATACAAATTACTTACCAACATTGAGAGACAAACAAACATATACGGTAACTAAGGGAAGATTAGAGATAAAAGAGGAAAAGAGAATCTCAGGAGAAGAGAAAATTTCATAAGGGCAAATGGGAGAAGCCTGTCATGGATCACGCTGTTAATAGTTGTCTGGTTAAGTCTACAGCTGAGAACCGGCTCCATATGCCCCCCAAGGCCCATCGCGTCACCATCCCACCGCTAACTGAAATTGCGGTGAGTCACGGTACATGTTCCATAGCGCCCAAGCTCGATCACTTAGCCTGGGTTCCTCTGCTCCTTCGTTGCCTAGTTCTTCTATGTACATTAACTGGTTTAGTTCTTGAACAAATTCCAGGATTGAAGGCGCTGAGTTGCTGTGCCAGTGGCGTGGAATTACTGTTCTGGCTGCTGTAAGGAAATGCCGTAGCAGCCCCTTTATGATGGCGGCAAATGGGCCAGGGATAATTGACAGCAGTGCTAACTGCGGGGTGACCTCCGCTGCGCATCGTGATGCCCCCTCATACAACTCAAAAACTTTCTTCCAGAAAGGCTGGATAAGTGAGCAATC
Organism: Eleutherodactylus coqui; assembly: GCF_035609145.1. Lineage (NCBI taxonomy): Eukaryota > Metazoa > Chordata > Amphibia > Anura > Eleutherodactylidae > Eleutherodactylus > Eleutherodactylus coqui. The sequence continues at coordinate 127,950,634 of NC_089844.1, read as the reverse complement.
CCACCAGATGTGCAGCATGCTCGGACCCACAACTCCAGCATTCCTCCGAGACTGAGGGGAAAATGTGGTGGATCACATCTGGGCATCTGTACCACCTGGAAAGGAGTTTAAAATTTTTTTCTTGCACGGAGCAGGCTAGGGGCAGCTTATGTGCGAATGTAAAGGCCTTCTCCCAATCAGAGTTCCGCAACGTCACCAAAAGCTCTCCCTCCCAATTCCTGACATAGCACGGCAAGCCCTGTGTGAGCCCCTCCAGGATGATTCTATAAATTGATAGTGTATAATATGGTCAACGTAAGCCAATCGTGCCTAAACCACTATTCAGGAAGAGAAGTAGATTGGTAATTAGCAGTATGATAAGACTAGAGTCTTAACTTGAAGCGCCTAAACCAAAGTGCAAAATCTATAACAGGGCCCCACCTATCATTTATAATGCTGCTATGTTCTTATGTGGCAGAAGGGCATTGAGTCCCCTGTGGCACCGGGGTCTGATGCTACCTCTACGGGGTCTGATGCTGCCTCTACACTTCTAGCTACTCCCACGATAATGAATTTTACAAACAGGACACAAAACAAAAACATAGCTCTAACCATAAACTAGGCAACATTAGAGCAGAAAACATATTTTATAAAAGTAGTTTTGTTTACACCTTTGCAGCAGCATTAAGATATGTCTTGGTGAAAAATTGTATGTAGTATGGTGATATATTTGACCCAGGTAATCAGAGCTGCTATACTATCCTCTAGTATCTTTTTACTATGTAGGCATAAATCACAGCTAAGATTAGTGCTGAAGTCACTGACACTGAACTATTCAGACGATCAATGTCTTATTGCATCAGAGGGTTTCTCTACTCTTCATGATATGTTCTACACATCAGTCAGTACCAATGAGGTCAAATTAAGTAGAAAATCCCTTACACTACAACATCTATTTATTTAGTGGATACCCATATAGGACATTCTATATATAACTTACCTTAGAATTACCCCATCAGACTGAGCTAAAACAAAAAAGGTACAAAACAACCCAAATCTGAAATTTCAATGTGAAGATATCTACAGTATGCTAGGAACTAACATTGTGAAGCACATTGGTCATTGTATAAGCAAGCAGGAACCAACAACTCTTAATTGCTAGTTCAATAAATGCCTTAAATGGGTTTTCTGAGATTTTATTTAACTATCCAGTTGGCAGATAATTGTACAAAAAACAGTACTCACATCTTACGAGTCCCGCAGCTCTAGTGCCTCTACTTTTGCCCCCCCCGTCCAGGAAGCTCCTGTAGTGATCACACGAATGATGAACAGCATGTTACTTCTGCAGCAGCTTCTGAGACCAGAGAGGTGACGCTGAAGTTGCAGAACTTTTAAAAAGTAAGTGTTGTTTTTTCTTTTTTTTAACCTGCACCTTGGAGAATTTAAAGAAACCTTGGAAAACCCCTTAAAGAGTATTATGCAAAAAATTACAGGATAAATGAAAAGTTATACAACTTTCTAATATATGGTTACGATTCCTTTTCCATTTTCCTTGTCTCTGTTTGTTGTCAGTGAATTAATAAAATAAATGAAAAGGTAAAAAAAAAATCTGTAAAACAAAGAAATGTTTTTGGCAATAATAATTAACATTTATTGAACTAACACAGACATATTTATTTGGTATCCCCACAACCGTACATACATTTACAATATGGCTAGCAACACATGGACAGAAATCAATAATAAAATCCAAATGGGGTTTGTTAGAAGCCTTCAAATATAACAGAATCCACTTAAAACTAAGGCAAACAGATGAAGCTGCAAATCACAACAAGGTCATTTTTATGGGTGACTTTAACTATCCGGATATAAACTGGGAAATTGAAATCTGTGGATCTCATAAAGGAAACAAGTTTCTGACAATAACTATAGATAATTACCTAACCCAACTTGTACAGGATAAAACTAGAGGGACGACTTAATATTAACCAAAAGACCTGATAGAATAGCAGAGGTGCAAGTTGGGGGGAGCTAGGAAATAGTGACCATAATATAATACATTTCCACATATCTTTCAATGAAGTGTTTTATCGGGGAGCCAAAAACACTAATTTTCAGGAAGGTGAAGTTTGATCTTATTGACTGGAACAGTGTCCTCAAAAATAAGAGGACAGACAATAAATGGGATTTTTTTAAAGGATTTTAAATGCTCACTGTAAGCGGTTCATACCTTACAGGAATAAAAGGGATAGGAATAGTAGAAAACCAATGTGGTAAAATAAAGATATAAAAAGGGCCAAAAAGAGTAAAAAGAAAGCATTTAAACTACTAAAACAAGAAGGCAGTTAATAAACACTAACAAGCTATTAGAAAAAAGATGAATTAAGTATGAAGCAAAGAAAAGCAGCAAAGGTCGAGACAAAGAGACTTGTTGCCAAAGTAACAAGGGTAAAGAGTAAATCTAACCTTAAACTTCTTCAATTATAAAAATAGTAAAACGATTAAAACTGCAGGGGTTGGCTCTTTAAAAATTAAAGGGGTTGTCCCACGCCGAAACGTTTTTTTTTTTTTGCATAGGCCTCCCGTTCAGCGCAGGACAAACCCAAGGGATGTGTTGAAATTTTAAAAAAAATTGTACTTACCCGAATCCCCTCTCTGCAACTTCTTCCTTCTTTTCCTCCAAGATGGCCGCCGGGATCTTCACCCACGATGCACCGCGGGTCTTCTCCCATGGTGCACCGTGGGCTCTGTGCGGTCCATTGCCGATTCCAGCCTCCTGATTGGCTGGAATCGGCACACGTGACGGGGCGGAGCTACGCGATGACGCGTAGAAGGGGCGGAGCCAGAACGACGCTCGTGCCCGGACCGACCAGAAGGGAGAAGACCCTTCTGCGCAAGCGCGTCTAATCCGGCGATTAGACGCTGAAATTAAAGGGAGCCATGGAGACGGGGACGCCAGCAACGGAGTGGGTAAGTGAATAACTTCTGTATGGCTCATATTTAATGCACGATGTATATTACAAAGTGCATTAATATGGCCATACAGAAGTGTATAACCCCACTTGCTTTCGCGAGACAACCCCTTTAATAAGGGAAGAATTATAGAGGTTGATGAGGAGGAAGAAAATCAATTAAATAAATTTTTATCTCCACGGTATTCACAAAGGAAAATGAAATGTCTGGTGAAATGCAGAGTGATAAAGTAAACTCTCCATAAATGTCAGCAGACTAACCCAACACGAGGGTGGGGGAGTTGCATTCAAAATATTAAAGTAGACAAATTGCATGATCCGAATGGTATACACCTCCGGGTTCGAAATGAATTAAGTAAGGCGATAGACCATTATTCAAAAAGAGGTTGAAAAGTGAACCAAGAAACTATAGCCCAGTAAGTGCAACTTTTACTATGGGTAAAATGTTTGAAGAGTTCTCAAGAAATACTATCTTAAAGTATCTCAATGAAAATAACTGTATAACTCTATATCAGCATGGATTTATTAAGGATCGATCCAGTTGAACCAACCTGATCCGTTTCTACAAGGAGGTAAGTTCTAGACTGGACCAGGGAGAGTCATTGGATGTCACATATCTTGATTTCTCCAAAGCATTAAATACTATACCACATAAAAGGTTGGAAAAGATATTTTAAAATAAATGTTTGGAACAAACTTCCAGCAGACATGGGTTTGAAAATCAACAATAAATGAATTCAAGCTGCCTGGGATAAGCATATATCTATCCTAAGAAAGAAATAAAAAAAATCATATGAGGGCAGACTAGATGGACCATGTGTTTCTTTTTCTGCTGTCAATTTTCTATGTTTCAAATATGAAATGAGAATGGTTGTAAATGGTACCCCCGATTGGATCACTGTTACTATTGGAGTACCACAGGGGTCTGTACTGGGTCCTATTCTCTTTAATATATTTATTAATGGCCCAAGGTTGTCCCCATGTAAAAGTACCCTAAAGTAATTAACACAATAGGTAATATACTGTTGTAAATAGATCTGGATAAGTTGGGGGTTTGGGCAGAAAAGTGCAAATGAGGTTTAAAACTGAAAAATTTAAGGTTATGCACATGGGCAGAGAAAATACATGTCACATGCAAATGGGAAAACCACGGGTAGTACTGACATGGAAAAGGACTTGGGGATTTTAGTTAAGTGTAAGCTTAACTGGAGCAACCAGTGTCAGGCAGCTACTGCCAAGGCAAATTGGATCATGGGGTGCATCAAAAGAGGTATAGGGGCATATGACGAGAACATTGTTCTTCCTCTTTACAAGTCACTGGTCAGACCACACATAGAAATCAGGGGCGTAGCTAAAGGCTCATGGGTCCAGGTGCAAAAGTTTATCTTGTCCCCCCCCCCCCCCCTCCCCAAGTTCTCTTAACTCCTTACTACAGATGTGTAAACCCCTAGGCCCCAATGCAAAACCTGTAACAGAGCCCCCAACTATAATGCTTTATTCAAAGTACTAGGCTCCCTATATGGAGAAGAGAGGCCTTATGGGCCCCTAAGGCTCCTGGGCTTGGGTGCAACCGCATGGCCCACATCCCCTATAGTCATGCCAGTGCATGGAATATTTTGTACAGTTTTAGGCGCCGGGACTCAAGAATGACATATCAGAGCTTGAGCGGGTTCAAAGATGGGCAACTAAAGTAATAAATGGAATGGGCGGACTACAATACCCAGAGAAGTTATCAAAATTGGAATTACTTAGTGTTACGTGTGCTGCTGGGATCTGTAGTTCTAAGCTTCCTAGCAGCACAGCTCCACAGGAGGTGGAGGGTTAATTGATTGAGATGGCTGGGTGTGGTACTTCCTGCTAGCCAATCTCTTGGGTCTGTGCTCACATATAAACCCAGCTCCTGGTCAGTCTGTGTCTAGTGTTAAGGGTAAGCAGTCATGAATCCTTGTCTGTTGCAAGCTTGCTGTGTGATTGGTGTCTTGCTGGTTCATGTCCGTTTGTATGTTTAAATTCTGTCAGTTTTGTGTTAGCTTGCTGTGTGACCTGCTATCTGTGTCCTGTCCTGTTGCAGCATGCTGTGTAAACTGTGTCCGGTTCTACTGGACTCCTGGTTAGTGTAGGGACTAGCAGTATAACCAGGAGCCGTGAAGTGGCCTGCTAGCTTCCACGTCTTGTACAAAACGTCAACTAATACCTGGTATTTATATTCAGCTTATCATCTGTTACTAGTGGTTGCATTGTGGCTGCTGTATGCTGTGTATTCTGGCTCTGTGTGTCCTGTTGTACAGTCCCTGTCATGTGGCATGTGTATGTATCCTGTTCTGGTGCATGGCTCCTAGGATCAGCTAGGGCCCAGATCCAAAGACCGCTGGGCTGCCCTTATTGGGGCAATGTCCCCGCTCAGGTAGGGCACTGCCATCCTTCCGTGTTGAACAGGGTCAGTTTGCCAGAAACCTGTGTGTGTACCCATTCCCTTTTGGTCGCGATCGTGTGGGTCCCGTGCTTAGTTTGCCACACGATCGTAACACTTAGTTTAGAAAAAAAAAGACGGCTGAGGGGCGACCTAATAAGTATGCATAAATATATCAGGGGACAATACAGAGATCTCACCCATCATCTGTTTATACCCAGGACTGTGACTGTAACAAGGGGCATCCTCAACGTCTAGAGCAGTGGTTCTCAAAGTGGTCTATATGGACCCCTCAGGGGTCGATTTTGACTTCCTGGGGGTCCATGTCAGCAAGAAAAAAATGTTCGGGTGCATGAGATGTAAATAGGGGTCCACGTGAGTGGACTGCATGTAGGCATCTACATCATCAATATTTAGGCGTTCTGTAAATGACATAATACACCTCACACAGATTGTGTACACAATACTTATAATGGACATAGAAATTACTTACCTCTTTGATATTTCATTATGTACAGTTCGCGCCAAACTCCTTGGGCTCTGGCAATAGACAAAACAGACCTGCGCAGTAGCTAATTTACCAATAAAGTTTACGGCGCATCGTTTCCACGTGATCCGCCAGAGCCCAAGAAGCTTTGTGTGAACGTTACCTATCTGCTTTGTGGTGTGCTATGCTCATGTGCAAATTTTTACAAATTTCCATACCAGCAGCAACACATCACATGGGTAACTGTGGCTTATCCTGGACTATTGCAAGAAAGTTTTTGATAGCTTTTCCATCTTCATACCTCGTGGGAAGGGATTTTAGAGCGGTCACCAATCTTCTTACGAAAAAAAGAAATTGATTGTAAATCACTGGACGTGGAGATTTGTGATCATACCTCACTAATGTACAGCCAAATATTGAACAATTGCTAGCAGAGCATCCGGCTCATCCCTCCCAGTAACAGGATTATTTGTGTAGTAAGAATTTTACTAGGTTCTGGTTTTACTTGCATTTTGTGTCTTTTCAATAAAGAGCTGAATAAAAATTGTACGTTCTTTTTTTTACAATTGTCCCCTCTAAAAAAAAAAAAACAATCTAAGTGAGCAGCACTGAGTCAGCTGGGAAAACCTATTTGACTTTAATAAGTTAAGAAAAATTAAATATTCGGCAGCCTGCACACGGGCGGATTTGCGTTGGGGAATCGAGAGCGGGCGTCCGCCTCCGGATTCCACAGCAAATACCGCCCACAGTATGTGGTTGAAAAATGCTTTTTTCTCTACACAAGCAGAAATCAATGGTGATTTTCCGCTCACAGAGGAAAAATCACAGCATGTTCTATTTTTAAGTGGATTCCGCGCGGATGGCTTCTATTGAAGTTAATGGAAGCTGTCTGGCCGTGGCCCTTTCGCAATTGACATTGCAGAAAGGTTGCGAATTCTGTGTCATTGCCAGGAGATGACGTGGGAAAAGCAGGGGGTTTAAAAAAAGATCTGTACTGTGCATGTCCAACGGCGAGCCGTGCAGACCATCTGCAGTACAGAAAAGAAGAAATGACAGTTACGCGCGGATGCAGGCTGGGCACAGGGTCGGATTCCACTGAGGGCTCCTATATACCAAATCCGACCTAGTTGTGTGAAGCCGGCCTTTGGCAGGCATAGGGTCTACGGAAAACAAAAAAGATCAGCAAGTGGTCTACGGCGCAAAAAAGTTTGGAAACCTCTGGTCTACAGGTAAGAAGGTTTCTACACCAACATAGAAGGAGGTTCTTTACTGTAAGAGCAGTGAGACTATGGAACTCTCTGCCTGAGGACGTGCCGGTCTCACTAAAAGAGTTCGAGGGCCCAAGACACCTTTCTTGAGTATAACAATTACATGTTATAATCACTATGTACCTTAGAAGGGTCCGTGATCCAGGGATTATTCTGATTGCCTGATTGGAGTCAGGAAGGATTTTTTTTCCTAAAATGAGGAAAATTGGATTCAACTTTATTCTCCTTTGGATCAATATTGCAGGATAATAGACTGAACTGGATGGGCATATGTCGTTTTTCAACCATACAAACTATCATGAACTATGATGATCAATGATCTGACAGCTAAATACATCGGTAGCAAAAAATCTTATTGGCAGCTTCGTATAATGTATCCATCTAGAGTCCAGCCTGTTTAGTCCTCTCAGACAACAATCCAGTCTAGACTATGGTCTGTGAACTAAAGGCCCATTTAGACACAATGATTATAATCTAAGCCATCTTTTGAGCGATAATCGTTGTGTCTAAATGTGCCCATCTTTCAGTTTTCTCCCAAACAATGGAATTCAGTTCTGCCTGAAATCCATCCTTCAGCAGAAAAACTGATAAGACAGACCGCTCGCTGTGCTCTGCCGGGGGAGAGCTGATAACAGCTGATTGCATTGTCTCAACTGTTCTCAGTGGTCAGCCCCATCAGCAGAACATAGTGAAAGTATTCAGCGAACAGCAGGTGGTCTGTTCCCTGATTACAGCTCCTGGTGGATCCAGCTTTTCAGCGATCATTTTTGCGTCTAAATGGGCCATAACTTTGTACAGGTTTACAGCCTCTGAATGTAAACAAGAAGATTCCCATTCACTGACAGCAAATGAAGATCTTTAAATGGTGGGGAATTAAGACACAAAGTATATTAGAAAGATGTATGATTTAATTGAGCAATTATGTTTAATTTTCATGAAATTAGAAAAAACCCACAAAGGCAGTTTTCATAAGGATTTGCAACAAAAATTTGTGCTGTGGATTCTGGTGAGGATAAACACCAAAATTTGTGCCAAAATCCACACCATTTGGTGCTGATTTTGGCACAGATCTGCAGCAGATTTAATCTTTTTGATTAAAGGGGATGAAGTATGCTGCCGCAGATCTGCATCAAAATCTGTGGTGGGGGTTCGGTGTGGAATTTTGATGTGGATTTTGGTGCAGATTTTCTGCTGTGGAAAATCTGTGTCAAATCTGCTACCTATGAATGCATAAGGGCATGTTCACATGGAAATTTCACCATGGAATTTTCAGTGTAAATTTAGCCAAAAAACCCCTTGGAAATCCACATCTTTTATGCGTTTTTTGTAGCAATTAAAAAAAATGTGTCAAAGGATACAGATTTTGGCATAGTTTTTTGAGGCGTATTTCACGCTGAAAATTCCAGGATGATTTGCGCCGTGTGAACATACCCTAAGGTTATGTCCACACGGGATGAATTTGCTGTGGAATGTCTGCATGTATTCTGGGTATTCCACAAACAGCAGACCGGTCCATAATCGCCAATAAGACTATTCACATAGAAAATCGCAGCATGCCCTATTCTCAAGTAAGACAAGCAACAGTTGGACTTTGCGAGCATCTCTGATCTTTTTACAACTCGATTCCTATGGGTACAACAATGCCACGGACTCGGAAATATTCACTTAAGGGTTTTGCTAATTGTTGGTCTTAATTTTTTCCATTATAGCGTTTCAAGAGCATCATTTTTTTAATCAACAGAGGTCTATGAGGGCTTGTTTTTGCAGTATAATTTGTACTTTTGTATTGATGAACTTTTACTAAGTCTGTCATTTTTTTCAAAATGCTGTTTAAAATGCGGTATAATTTTAATTTATTGTATCTTCTATATATTTGTCAATGTCGGTCTGTTTGTTTGAGCATCACGCACAAACTGTACGACCGATTGACATGACATTTTGCACACTGTATAATCTCGACCCAGAGAAGGTTATTGGCTAAAAAAATTCAGGAATTTTGTTGTCTTGGCAACCTTATTTGCATTTTTTGTGCCTTTGCTTGAATTTTAATTCAGAAACCCCCAAATGTGCTTTCACCAATGGATTCTACAGACTCGATTTAGTATTCGTGGTTATTTCCAACCAGTAATTCCCACTAGAAGAGTCAGACTGAGTGTTGAAAATTTGTGTTTCAGGACTGCTGTTTAGCCAAAGTCTAACCCTGGTGGAGCAACCAATCATTGACCCATTTTCTCCTTCCTAATTCCACCTTGGATGTCCGTGTGGATAACAGTTTGCAAATATGATCTGTCTCCAGACTGGAATACATGGAGAAAATTTATGAACACCAGTCCTCATTTATGAAAACTGTCTAACAGATTATGACTTCTATACCAGGAATGATCTTTGAACAAATTATTAAACAGCATGTATGCAAGTAATTGGATGAAAATGGAGTCATTAACCAGAGCCAGCATGGGTTTGTAACAAACAAGTCATGCCAGACGAATCTAATTTCCTTCTATGACAGAATCAACGACTGAGTTGATCAGGAACATGCGGTGGATATAGTTTTTCTTGACCTTAGTAAAGCATCTGACAAAGTATCTCATACCATACTTATTGAAAAAGTGACCAAATATGGGATTCACAAGGTAACTGTTAGGTGGATTCACAACTGTTTGAGTGATCGTACTCAAACAGTGGTCATAAATGGCTGCACATCCAAGTGGAAGAATGTATCAAGTGGGGTACCACAAGGCTCTGTCCTAGGCCCAATGTTGTTCAACATTTTTAAAAATGATCTGGAAGAGATAATTGATGGGAAATTGATCAAATTGGTCCCTTCCAACTCTACCATTCTATGATTCTATGACCACAGCAATAGAGGTTGCAATTGTGACCAGGCCCCACTCACCACACTAAACCTGGTACCTCCAGATGCTTACATTTGCTCTTCAAGCAGCGCGCTGCAGCCACTGGCGCATGGCACTGTGTGCAGCCTGCATTCTCCTCCTCTCACACCTCCTCTTTGGTTCTGCTAGTATATATCTAAGAAGGGGTGAGGAAGATGTAGGATGCACCCAATGGCATGTACCGGCGGCTGCAGCACACTGTGTGAAGTACTGTGCAAGAATAATCATCAGAAAATATCAGACAAGAGGGGTACACAGGGGACCACCATTACTTTTGAGCAGGGAAGAAGAACTGGGGGCCAACATTGCTTTATGGGAGGGGGGAGAAATACAGAGGACCACTATTACTTTGTGGATGGGAAAGAAAGGAACACACAGGGTGGGTATAGGGCAAACAGGGACCACCATTACTTTCTGAGGGTACAGACCGACTACTACTACCTTGTCAGGAATGCATAGGGGGCTTACTACAGTTCTTTGCAGCAGAAAGTGCGTATTATTACTTTGTGGGGCTAAATGTGGGCACTATTACTGTGGGGCACAGGGAGAGTGCATTGCTACTATGCAGAATTCTGATATATAATTGTAAGGCCCAACATAATTTTTTAATAGTGTAAGGCCATTGTTATTGTCTGAAATGTCTGATTTTATTTTATACTTGTTTTACATTTATCAGTAATCAACATAATTCTTTGAATATTGGACAATGCACCTTGTAGTTAAATGCTATTATTTTATCTAAACATGTATTAGAAATATCAGTGAGGATGCAGATCTTATGTATATGGATAACAGTGCATTACAATGGTAATTTTTTGCAGGGTATTTCTATTGTGTACAATCACAGCTATCACTTTCTGGGGGCACAAATGAGGAGACGAATTTACTGTGGGTCACAAAGGAAGCATCATTTTGTGGTGAGAAGAATAGGAGAATTATTACTGTGCGGATAACTGAGATGAGCTGCTGTATTGGTTGTATGCTGTGTTATAGTAGTTGTCTTATAGGTATTCCAAATGTGATGTATATATTGCTCAGGGCCGGTGCCAGGGCTCATAAGGAAGGGGAAAGGGACTTGTAATTTGTATGGTGCCAACTCACTCATTTTACCGACCTCGGAAGGATGGAAGGCTGAGTCAACCTCAAGCCGGCTACCTGAACCAAGCAGGCATTGAACCCGCAACCTTCAGGTCGTGAGCGAGAGCATAGGACTGCATACTTCTGCCTTAGCACTCTGCACACTTTTTAATATGTAGAACTGAAAATAGTAGAGTATAAAAAAAAACAACAGCTTTTGTTTTTTAATCAAAAATTTCCCTTAAAAATAATAACTTGGTAAGTCAATGGGAGGCAGCTATTCCAGTGCTGACAAAGCAGGTGAAAAATATCCATCTGGTTCCAATTTCATCCCATTTTCTTGATTGTATGTAGGGAAACAACACACTTTGAACTGAGCAAACAAGATCTTTCTCATGTGAAACCTGAACCCTCACCTCTCTGTCATGTGAACTGACACCAGTACACAAAAACCTTATTCATTATATATGATGCTGGGGAATCCCTTGCAACACTTGATGGCACATGGTATAATACTGAAAGACAATATTCCCCTTTCACGGTCCAGAGTGAGAACTTTTCTCTTAAAATAGATCTGCGAAGTTGAATTTCTTGAAGTTCACTATGAAAGGTTAGATTGTTTTTTTTGCACTAACCAAAATACAATATACATTTGATACATAAACTAAGGGTGGCTTCACACGAGAGTGTGCATATGCGCGCACAAAAACACGCGTCTATTATAACCAATGCATTCCCTACGGTGTGTTCACATGTCCATGTTTTACAGGCGTGCGCCTGCAAAGATAGGACATATGTGCACCATAGGGAATGCATGCATTGCTTTCAATGGAGCCACGACTGCTGCCGGCGGCTCCATTGAAGGCAATAGTCTGCCGGAACCCCTTAATTGTTTTTCAGGGAAGAGCTTTAAATATAAGCCCATCCCTGAAAAACAACCATTTTAGTGTGAAAAAATATATATATATTTATATATACTTACCTGTCCGCTGTGGGGATAAAGAACACATCTGCCACATGCGGCTATGACAATATTTTGGCCATGTAATGCGAGCAGAGTCACTAGAAGATTTATAATGCTTGAACAGATCATTGGCAAAAGAAGATACTGTCAGAGCTGATACTGGCATGGATATCACACCACTGAAAGGACTGCAAAACCGAAAAACATGGAGGAAGGGAGCCTTTGGGGTCGCTAACAACAACATATAGATGTGCCATGTTTTGAAACTTAAATAAATAGCATCTCTCAAAATAATCTATGCATTTGATCTATTGCCATGAATCTTTCTTATTGCGTTTTTATAATAATATGCATTTAATGTATGCCGAATACATTACATACATATAAATATTGAATAGCTGATTTAATTAAGTCCAGGTGGCGATCAGCATGAGACCGTTTTAGAAAGGAGGTAACTAAGCTTGAAAGAAGTGGCTTATCTCCAAGTCATTCAACTATGTCAAATTTCTGAGAAATTATGTACCTTTTGCCAAACATGGAGCTCCGCAGGTAAATTTCAATCTTTATTTTAAAATTTAAGTTCACACACTTTTATTTGCCACAATGAAGATAAATTCCGAATATATGGAAGAGAACACAATGCATTTAATTGTAAGTTGTGCTATGTACATTTTAACTATGGGAGGCCCACACATGTAGAATGTCTAAGTGAATACCTTAAGGCCTCATGTCCACGGGGAAAATCAGGCCCGCTACGGATTCTCCATGAAGAATCTGCAGCGGGTCCCTCCTGCCCCGCGGACATGAGCGCTGAAAATAAGAATAAATCAGAATTAACTCACCTCCCATCCGCTCCGTTTCTTCTCTTCGCCGCGGCGTCATCTTCTCTGCGTCGCGGCCGGATCTACTTTCTTCGACTCGGCGGATGCGCATGATGACGTCGGTGACGTGCCCCGCGCATGCGCCGTCCCGAAGAAAAAAGATCCGGCCGCGACGGAGAGAAGATGGCGCCGAGGCGAAGAGAAGAAACGGAGCGTGTGAGTAAATTCCGAATTTTGTCTCCCGCGGATCCGGACGGCTTCCATAGGCTTCAATAGAAGCCCGCGGGAGCCGTCCCCGCGGGAGACCCGCATGAAAATGGAGCATGGTCCAGATTTTTTCATGCTCCATTTTTTTTTAAATCCCTTTTATTGACCATCCGCGGGTATTTATCTACCCCGCGGGTGGTCAATGCATCCCTATGGGGTGCGGATCCGCGGGCAGGAGAAGAGTTAAAATCCGCTGCGGATTTTAATTCTTATTTTGCCCGTGGACATGAGCCCTAAAGGGGTTGTCCCGCGCCGAAACGGGTTTTTTTTTTTTTCAATAGGGCCCCCGTTCGGCGCGAGACAAACCCAATGCATGTGTTTAAAAAAAAAAAAGTTTAGTACTTACCCGAATCCCCGCGCTGCGGCGACTTCTTCCTTACCTTACTAAGATGGCCGCCGGGATCTTCACCCACGATGCACCGCGGGTCTTCTCCCATGGTGCACCGTGGGCTCTGTGCGGTCCATTGCCGATTCCAGCCTCCTGATTGGCTGGAATCGGCACACGTGATGGGGCGGAGCTACGAGGACCAGCTCTCCGGCACGAGCGGCCCCATTCACCAGGGAGAAGACCGGACTGCGCAAGCGCGTCTAATCGGGCGATTAGACGCTGAAATTAGATGGCTCCATGGAGACGAGGACGCTAGCAACGGAGCAGGTAAGTGAATAACTTCTGTATGGCTCATAATTAATGCACAATGTACATTACAAAGTGCATTAATATGGCCATACAGAAGTGCTGAACCCCAGTTGCTTTCGCGGGACAACCCCTTTAAGCAAATTAAATTTTTCGATGTACAATTTAAAATTTTGTTGGATCTATGTTTATCTTATTAAAATTATAGTTCAGTTATTTGAAACATAAAAGGCACTAATTATGTTACTCATATTTATCTAAATATACATAAATTTACTAAAATGTGTTTTGTATGCAATTTAAAAAATGTATAGAACGATTTTTGTTGTAAAAAATGTTTGCCAAAATGTCACCATATTTATTATTACAGATAAAAGGACATTTTACATTTTAAGTGACAATCTCAAAAAATGTTTTTCTGTTCCTGCTAAAAACAAATTTGAAATTAATTTTACGCTTAAGCAGTTTTTATTGAAGCATTTTCGTATTACATAACCATAAAGAGTAGAGATGAGCGAACATACTCGTCCGAGCTTGATGCTCGTTCGAGTATTAGAGTGTTCGAGATGCTCGTTACTCGTGACGAGTACCACGTGATGTTCGGGTTACTTTCACTTTCATCTCTGAGACGTTAGCGCGCTTTTCTGGCCAATAGAAAGACAGGGAAGGCATTACAACTTCCCCCTGCGACGTTCAAGCCCTATACCACCCCCCTGCAGTGAGTGGCTGGGGAGATCAGGTGTCACCCGAGTATATAAATCGGCCCCTCCCGCGGCTCGCCACAGATGCATTCTGACATAGAGGAGGGAAAGTGCTGTTGGTGCCGCAGCGGCTATAGGGAGAGTGTTAGGAGTATTTTAGGCTTCAAGAACCCCAACGGTCCTTCTTAGGGCCACATCTAACCGTGTGCAGTAGTGTGGAGGCTGCTTTTTGCAGTGTTGCACATTTTTTTTTTTTTGTATATCGGCCGTGCAGAGCATTGCGCCCTGCAGTAATTATACATACTCCAGGGCCAGTAGTGGTGGTGAGGCAGGGACAGAAGACATATATTGTGAGGCAGGGACAGAAGACATATATTTATTGAATATAGGCAGTGGGCCTTTCCAAAAACATTTGGGGAAAAAAATCTATTTGGGCTGCCTGTGACTGTCCTCAGTGTTCTGGGTCTGTGCTGGGTGTAGTTGTCCTCCTAATTCATACGCAGCCAGCTAAGTGTTACAGCAGGCTTGCGCAAAATTATTTCCTGGCGTTCCGTAAGCGAAGTCAGCCTCCAACCACAGGCCAATAAGCGGCACATTTAATTACAGCTTTCTGTTTCTGCACTACTGGTAATACACCATGCTGAGGGGTAGGCCTAGAGGACGTGGACGCAGGCGAGGACGCGGAGGCCCAAGTCAGGGTGTGGGCACAGCCCGAGCCAGTGCGGTGGCAAGGGGTAGAGGCAGGGCCAGACCGAATAATCCACCAACTGTTTCCCAAAGCGCCCCCTTGCGCCATGCCACCCTGCAGAGGTCAAGGTGCTCTACGGTGTGGCAGTTTTTCACAGAGACGCCTGATGACCGACGAACAGTGGTGTGCAACCTTTGTCGCTCCAAGATCAGCTGGGGAGCCACCACCACCAGCATGCGCAGGCATATGATGACCAAGCACCCCACAAGGTGGGACGAAGGCCGTTCACCGCCTCCGGTTTGCACCACTGCCTCTCCCCCTGTGCCCCAACCTGCCACTGAGATCCAACCCCCCTATGAGGACACAGGCACTACCGTCTCCTGGCCTGCACCCACACCCTCACCTCCGCTGTCCTCGGCCCCATCCAGCAATGTCTCTCAGCGCAGCGTCCAGACGTCGCTAGCGCCACTGTTTGAGCGCAAGCGCAAGTACGCCGCCACGCACCCGCACGCTCAAGCGTTAAACGTGCACATTGCCAAATTGATCAGCCTGGAGATGCTGCTGTATAGGCTTGTGGAAACGGAGGCTTTCAAAAGCATGATGGCGGCGGCGGCCCCGCGCTACTCGGTTCCCAGTCGCCACTACTTTTCCCGATGTGCCGTCCCAGCCCTGCACGACCACGTCTCCCGCAACATTGTACGCGCCCTCACCAACGCGGTTACTGCCAAGGTCCACTTAACAACAGACACGTGGACAAGCACAGGCAGGCAGGGCCACTATATCTCCCTGACGGCACATTGGGTGAATTTAGTGGAGGCTGGGACAGAGTCAGAGCCTGGGACCGCTCACGTCCTACCCACCCCCAGAATTGCGGGCCCCAGCTCGGTGGTGGTATCTGCGGCGGTGTATGCTTCCTCCACTAAACCACCCTCCTCCTACGCAACCTCTGTCTCGCAATCAAGATGTGTCAGCAGCAGCACGTAGGAGAGAAGAGGCACACGGCCCACGAACTGCTGCAGGGTCTGACAGAGCAGACCGACCGCTGGCTTGCGCTGCTGAGCCTCCAACCGGGCATGGTCGTGTGTGACAACGGCCGTAACCTTGTGGAGGCTCTGCAGCTCGGCAGCCTCACGCACGTGCCATGCCTGGCCCATGTCTTTAATTTGGTGGTTCAGCGCTTTCTGAAAAGCTACCCACACTTGTCATACCTGCTCGGAAAGGTGCGCCGGGTCAGCGCACATTTCCGCAACTCCAAGACGGACGCTGCCACCCTGCGGACCCTGCAACATCGGTTTAATCTGCCAGTGCACCGATTGCTGTGCGACGTGCCCACACGGTGGAACTCTACGCTCCACATGTTGGCCAGGCTCTATGAGCAGCATAGAGCTATTGTGGAATACCAACTCCAACATGGGCGGCATAGTGGGAGTCAGCCTCCTCAATTCTTTACAGAAGAGTGGGCCTGGTTGGCAGCCATCTGCCAGGTCCTTGGAAACTTTGAGGAGTCTACCCAGATGGTGAGCGGGGATGCTGCAATCATTAGCATCACCATTCCTCTGCTATGCCTCTTGAGAAGTTCCCTGCAAAGCATAAAGGCAGACGCTTTGCACTCGGAAACGGAGGCGTGGGAAGACAGTATGTCGCTGGATAGTCAGAGCACCCTCATGTCTATATCTCAGCGCGTTGAGGAGGAGGAGGGGGAGGAGCATGAGGAGGAGGGGGAAGAGACAGCTTGGCCCACTGCTGAGGGTACACATGCTGCTTGCCTGTCATCCTTTCAGCGTGTATGGCCAGAGGAGGAGGAGGAGGAGAAGAAGGAGGAGGAGGAGGATCCTGAAAGTGATCTTCCTAGTGAGGACAGCCATGTGTTGCGTACAGGTTCCCTGGCACACATGGCTGACTTCATGTTAGGATGCCTTTCTCGTGACCCTCGCGTTACACGCATTCTGGCCACTACGGATTACTGGGTGTACACACTGCTCGACCCACGGTATAAGGAGAACCTTTCCACTCTCATTCCCGAACAGGAAAGGGGTTCCAGAATGATGCTATACCACAGGGCGCTGGTGGACAAACTGATGGTAAACTTCCCATCCGACAGCGCTAGTGGCAGAAGGCGCAGTTCCGAGGGCCAGGTAGCAGGGGAGGCGCAGAGATCAGGCAGCATGTACAGCGCAGGCAGGGGACCATTCTCCAAGGCCTTTGCCAGCTTTATGGCTCCCCAGCAAGACTGTGTCACCGGTCCCCAGTCAAGGCTGAGTTGGCGGGAGCACTGTAAAAGGATGGTGAGGGAGTACGTAGCCGATCGCACGACCGTCCTCGGTGACGCCTCTGCCCCCTACAACTACTGGGTGTCAAAGCTGGACACGTGGCCTGAACTCGCGCTGTATGCCCTGGAGGTGCTTGCTTGTCCTGCGGCTAGCGTCTTGTCAGAGAGGGTGTTTAGTGCGGCTGGGGGAATCATCACGGATAAGCGTACCCGCCTGTCAACCGACAGTGCCGACAGGCTTACACTCATCAAGATGAACAAAGCCTGGATTTCCCCAGACTTCTCTTCTTCACCAGCGGACAGCAGCGATACCTAAGCAATACGTAGGCTGCACCCGCGGATGGAAGCATTGTTCTCTATCACCATCAAAAACGGGGACATTTTAGCTTCATCAATCTGTGTATAATATTCCTCCTCCTCCTCCTGCTCCTCCTCCTGAAACCTCACATAATCACGCCGAACGGGCAATTTTTCTTAGGCCCACAAGGCTCAGTCATATAATTTTTGTAAACAATTTTTATACGTTTCAATGCTCATTAAAGCGTTGAAACTTTCACCTGAACCAATTTTTATTTTAACTGGGCTGCCTCCAGGCCTAGTTACCAATTAAGCCACATTAACCAAAGTGATTAATGGGTTTCACCTGCCCTCTTGGTTGGGCATGGGCAATTTTTCTGAAGTACATTAGTACTGTTGGTACACCAATTTTGGGGGGCCCTCGCCTACAGTGTAATCCAATTAATTTTTAGCCCACCTGCATTACAGCTGACGTTACATCAGCTGTGTTGGGCACTGCAATGGGATATATTTATGTACCGCCGGTGGGTTCCAGGGAGCCACCCATGCCGTGGGTCCACACTGAGTTGTAGCTGCATGTGTCCACTTCTAAAGAACCCCAGTCTGACTGGGGCATGCAGTGTGGGCCAAAGCCCACTTGCATTAAACATGACATTACCTCAGCTGTGATGGGCACTGCAATGGGATACATTAATGTACAGCCGGTGGGTTCCAGGGAGCCACCCATGCTGTGGGTGCACACAGAATTCCCATTGCGGAGTTGTACCTGCCTGTGACTATTTATAAAAAACCGCAGTCTGACTGGGGCATGCAGACACCTTGACAGAATGAATAGTGTGTGGCACATAGGTTCCCCATTGCTATGCCCACGTGTGCAGCTCCTGATGGCGGTGCACAGGATTAGATTTCTCATTGCTTCTGTACAGCATTGTGGGCTATCGCCCCGCCCCTTTTAAAGAGGGTCGCTGCCTAGCCGAAGCCCACCTGCATTAAGCACGCCATTACTACCTCAGCTGTGTTGGGCAATGCAATGGGATATTTTTATGTACCGCCGGTGGCTTCCTGGCACCCACCCATGCTGTGGGTCCACAGGGAATTATAAATGCATCTGTTTCCACTTCTAAAGAACCCCAGTCAGACTGGGGCATGCAGTGTGGGCCGAAGCCCACCTGCATTAAGCACGACATTACTACCTCAGCTGTGTTGGGCAATGCAATGGGATATTTTTATGTACCGCCGGTGGCTTCCTGGCACCCACCCATGCTGTGGGTCCACAGGGAATTATAAATGCATCTGTTTCCACTTCTAAAGAAACCCAGTCTGACTGGGGCATGCAGTGTGGGCCGAAGCCTACCTGTATTAAGCACGACATTACTACCTCAGCTGTGTTGGGCAATGCAATGGGATCTTTTTATGTACCGCCGGTGGGTTCCAGGGAGCCACCCATGCTGTCGGTCCACAGGGACTTCACAATAGGGAGTTGTACCTGCCTGTGACTATGAATTAAAAACCGCGGTCTGACTGGGGCATGCAGACACCTTCACAGAATGAATAGTGTGTGGCACATAGGTTCCCCATTGCTATGCCCACGTGTGCAGCTCCTGATGGCGGTGCACAGGATTATATTTCTCATTGCTTCTGTACAGCATTGTGGGCTATCGCCCCGCCCCTTTTAAAGAGGGTCGCTGCCTAGCCGTGCCAACCCTCTGCAGTGTGTGCCTGCGGTTCCTCCTCATGGCAGACGCACTTATAAATAGACATGAGTGTGGCGTGGCATGAGTGCAGCTGAAGGCTGCGCAGGGACAATTTGGTGTGCGCTGTGGACACTGGGTCGTGCAGGGGGGGGGGGTTGGGCAGCATGTAACCCAGGAGAAGTGGCAGCGGAGTGTCATGCAGGCAGTGATTGTGCTTTGTTGGAGGTAGTGTGGTGCTTAGCTAAGGTATGCATTGCTAATGAGGGCTTTTCAGAAGTAAAAGTTGTTGGGGGGGGGGCCCACTCTTGCCGCTATTGTGGCTTAATAGTGGGACCTGGGAACTTGAGATGCAGCCCAACATGAAGCCCCTCGCTTGCCCTATCCGTTGCTGTGTCGTTCCCATCACTTTCTTGAATTGCCCCGATTTTCACAATTGGAAACCTTAGCGAGCATCGGCGAAATACAAAAATGCTCGAGTCGCCCATTGACTTCAATGGGGTTCGTTACTCGAAACGAACCCTCGAGCATCGCAATAATTTCGTCCCGAGTAACGAGCACCCGAGCATTTTGGTGCTCGCTCATCTCTAATAAAGAGACATTTTCAATCATCGTCATTGTCTGAAATTGATTTTAAATGTTGACTTAGCCAAACTTTAATAGTATATATAAAATTCAAAACTTAACTTTTTAAGATGAGCTGCTGTATCGGTTGTATGCTGTGTTATAGTAGTCTTATAGGTATTCCAAATGTGATGTATATATTGTTCAGGGCTGGTGCCAGGGCCCATAAGGAAGGGGAAAGGGACTTGTAATTTGTATGGCGCCAACTCACTAATTTTACCGACCTCAGAAGGATGGAAGGCTGAGTCAACCTCAAGCCGACTACCTTAACCACGCGGGGATTGAACCCACAACCTTCAGGTCGTGAGCGAGAGCATAGGACTGCATACTGCTGCCTTAGCACTCTGCACACTTATTAATATGAAGAACTGAAAATAATAGATTAAAAAAAAAAACTTTTGTTTTTTAATCAAAAATTTCCCTTAAAAATAATAGCTTGGTAAGTCAATGGGAGGCAGCTATTCCAGTGCTGACAAAGCAGGTGAAACGCTTATGCTTAAGCAGTTTTTATTGAAGCATTTTCGTATTACATAACCATAAAGAGACATTTTCGATCATCATCATTGTCTGAAATTGATTTTAAAGGTTGACTTAGCCATACTTTAATAGTATACTTAAAATTCAAAAATTAACTTTTTTGACTGAAAAAAAACTTAAATTAATAACAACATTGTTATTTTAAAGGATCTGAAGCTCAGCCCAGGCATCATGAGTCTGCTTCCGAAGGGGATTCAGATTCAGAGACGTATGAAGAAGACCACATGGAGTCTTCTTCTGAAGGGGATTCAGATTCAGAGACGTATGAAGAAGACCACATGGAGTCTTCTTCCGAAGGGGATTCAGATTCAGAGACGTATGAAGAAGACCACATGGAGTCTTCTTCCGAAGGGGATTCAGATTCAGAGACGTATGAAGAAGACCACATGGAGTCTTCTTCCGAAGGGGATTCAGATTCAGAGACGTATGAAGAAGACCACATGGAGTCTTCTTCCCCAGAGGAAAAAGTTCAAGTTGATGATCAGCCTGGACCATTCAATCACCGAACAAGACCACCTGCAGCATCCAGTTCCGGCTTTAGAAGCCACTACTTGTGAAGATGTAGGACACAGAGAAAGATTTAAGTGTGGATCACAAAGAGCCATAATTCCTCAACTTGAGTATAAGGCCATGACTCTCATGCAGTGAGGACAAATTTAAACATTTTGGTAATACAGTTGCAGACAGCTGTCATGCTATGCCATCTTGCTGTCAGTCTGACTGTATGTCCTTAATGCTGGCAATGACGAACATTTATAAAAATTCCCCCTCACCCCTACACCATTTTATTTTTGCCATACATGGGGTGCATATGGTGATAGTAGTGACTCAACAACTCCTACTTCTAACACAACATCCCATTTGCTACACACCATTCTTGTGGAAGACAATATATACTTCAGCCTCTTATCCAACAACTCTTTCTTCACACTTCTATCCAATTTATTCTTCTTCAACTCAGTCTTCCTTTTAACATGCAACATCTCATCCTTATTCAGGCTCATGTTTTTCAGTAACAGCAGCTCAGATACACACCATTCTGGTACTTTTCCAGCTATGCTACATTCTTCTTATATCGTCCATCTTCTTCTTTCATTAGTCTTTCCGCCTTATATTTCAGTCAGCGCTCCATGTCCTCACAATATCCATACTCTTCTTCTTAGTATGCAGACAATGTTTGTTCAATAATCAGGAACAATCAGCATCTTCAATTACTCCTGTTACGTGTGCTGCTGGGATCTGTAGTTCTAAGATTCCTAGCAGCACAGACCTCACAGGGCTGATTGATTGAGCTGGCTGGGTGTAGTACTTCCTGCTAGACAATCTCCTGAGTTTGTGCTCACATATAAACCCAGCTCCTGGTCAGTCTCTGTCTGGTATTCAGGGTGAGCAGTCATGAATCCACCCTCCTTACTGGATTAACCCTGTAAGGTCTGTGCTGCTAGGAAGCTTAGAACTACAGATCCCAGCAGCACACGTAACACTCCTCATTGTCATTCTTCTTTGGTTGTTCCTCCTCACTATAACATTTTAAGGGAATTTTTGAGGCATAACATGGTGTCCACACTGTAGCTATAAAGTAATGGAGTTGGCTGAGCAGTTATAGATATATTTTAATGTAAATAGATTCAGTAGAACTTGTATTTTAATCATTTATAACTTTGCTTTTTCTGAGCAAAGTTGTCCAGTGTGTAGTTTTTTCAGTTATAAAGGCTGGTTTTAGACAGGCGAGAACCTCATGTGAGTTTTGTGCGTTGCGAGACACACAAAACTCAAGTGCATATTAACTCCATTCTTTTGAATGGAGTCATACATATGAGCAATGTTCTCCCTCACAGCAATGCTGCAAGGAAAAAAAAAAAAAAGAAAGAAATCGCAGTAGGTCCTATTTTTTACATCTGTTGATTTCACTGGGACCTTAAATATATCACATGGCTCTTGCATGCCGTGCGATGTTCATGCGAGATTTTCCATTAAAATCAATGGGAAAAGCTCCTGATCCTCTATCGTGTGAGAGGATCAGAATTTCACAGAAGTGATGTGAGGCATTTTTGCCTGAAAATGGCTCACATCTGCGGGTAAAACGCACGTTGATGAGCGCAATAAAGGCCCGAGCATTCGTGCCCATTAGTACTTTATGCAACACAATTGGTAAAACTTTCAATCATTTGAAAGATTGTCTTTACGAGTCTTAGGTTACATCTTAAGGGTGCATTCCCACGAACGTATATCGGCTCGGTTTTCACGCCGAGCCGATATACGTCGTCCTCATCTGCAGGGAGGGGGGGATGGAAGATCCAGGAGCAGGAACTGAGCTCCCGCCCCCTCTCTGCCTCCTCTCCGCCCTTCTGCACTATTTGCAATGGGGAGAGACGGGACGGAGCGGGGCTAATTCTCAGAACTTAGCCCCGCTCCTGTCCCGCCTCCTTTCATTGCAAATAGTGCAGAGGGGCGGAGAGGAGGCAGAGAGGGGGCGGGAGCTCAGTTCCTGCTCCTGGATCTTCCATCCTCCCCCCCTGCAGATGAGAACGACGTATATCGGCTCGGCGTGAAAACCGAGACGATATACGTTCGTGTGAATGCAGCCTAAGGTAGTGGTCATCATCATGGACCCTATTTTGAAAAAAGGCTTGCAATACTGTTGACATTAAAGTGTTACTAAACTATAAGCCAACATGTGTTCTGTTATAACTGCATTATGTTACACAACAAACTACATTTTGCACCTTAACATCTTGCTACTCATTGAAAATACATGTGTTTAAGGATTGTCGCCTAACTTCAATGGTCTCTCCATGTTGCTTTAGGTCTTAAAGGGGTTGTCTCGAGGAAGCAGTGAATTTTTTTTTTTGCCCAGTCCCCCTAATTAAGCATACATTACTAAGCCCCCCTGTAAATGACTTTTCTAGCTGGTTTGTACTTACAGTTCCAGCGTTTCAGCAACTTATAAAAATTTTCCCAATATGGCCGCCGGCTCTTTTCCCTTCGCTTGCTGCAGCCCGACGTGCGCGCTCCCGAGACGCTACCAGCTGTGTCTCCCTGACAACCAGACGCCCCGCAGCCGCCGACCGGACCCCTGGAGTGAACACGGCCGACCAGTCACCCACCGCCAGGCAGCAGGTAACCGGCGCAGCCCCCCCCCGGCACAGCGGCAGCCCCCCCATCGCAGCGACAGCCCCCCCCCCATCGCAGCGACAGCCCCCCCATCGCAGCGACAGCCCCCCCGGCACAGCGACAGCCCCCCCATCACAGCGGCAGCCCCCCCCCCGGCACAGCGGCAGCCCCCCCATCGCAGCGACAGCCCCCCCATCACAGCGGCAGCCCCCCCCCATCGCAGCGACAGCCCCCCCATCGCAGCGACAGCCCCCCCATCACAGCGGCAGCCCCCCCCCGGCACAGCGGCAGCCCCCCCATCGCAGCGGCAGCCCCCCCCGGCGCAGCGGCAGCCCCCCCGGCCCATCACTTACCAGGACGGCGGGACAGCTGGACGGCGGGACAGCTGGGCGGCTTCTCCGGACAGCTCGGCAGCTCTGCAACTTCCTCTAACAGAGGATGGTACAGAATGGCCGCTCCAGCGCGCTCCCGAGCAGTGACAGCTCGTCTGCGCATGCGCAGAAGAGCTGTAGCGGGGAGCACACTGAAGCGGCTCGTGCTGAATGGAGAAGACCGGACTGCGCAAGCGCGTCTAAAAAAGCAAGCTGCCAGCGAATTTAGACGGAACCATGGAGACGAGGACGCTAGCAACGGAGCAGGTAAGTGAATAACTTCTGTATGGCTCATAATTAATGCACGATGTATATTACAAAGTGCATTAATATGGCCATACAGAAGTGTATAGACCCACTTGATTTCGCGAGACAACCCCTTTAAATTACATGCCAATTATGTAGGCCTTTAATTAAATGTTGTTAAGCAAAACGACATAAGTATTTGTATGCTTTTAAATTAAAATCCCTTTTTTGAGTGTTCATATATTTTTGGAAGACAAAATTACACATTAATAAAATTATTGTGGAAACAAACATTTTATATTTTTAAAACTTTTTTGCACATGATGATAAATATATTTAAATGTAGAAATAATAGAGTAAAAAGTCCACAATTAGAAGTGTAAAAAATCTTTATTGTCATCAACAATAATTTAACAATAATGACATACAACGCATAATAATAGTGTTTTTCATATACAAAATGTGTTAAATAATTCCTTGAAGTAACATTCCACAAAGAAAGAGTTGGCTAGTGTAGACGCAGCATGTGATGTATCTGAGTATTTACATTTCTAATTTTATAATCCAATACATTATCCCTTATCAAAATAATTAGACATTTTAAACTCAGCACATTGTAACCTTGATATACAAATGGAAAGATAAAGCATTAATTGTTAGCTACCGTGTTTCTCCAAAAATAAGACCTACCCCCCAAAAAATAAGCCTTACCCTAAATTTTAAGGAATTTTCGGGGAGGCTTGATATATAAGCCCTACCCTAAAAATAAGCCCTAGCTGCATTACATTTAAAAAAAGGAATGCATTTCCTAGCAGGCTCGGTCCGGGACCCTCCCGCCTCTCTCCCGAGCTCCGACGTGCTTCCTGCAGTCCTCGGCCACCCACAGAAGATCACTTCCTGGTTATGGGATTCATAAATCCTACCTCCAGGAAGCGATGGCTCTGATTGGCTTAGCAGCGCTTGAGAACCAATCAATGCAGCGCTCAATGAACCAATGCGATGGCTGTGATTGGTTCATCGAGCGCTGCATTGATTGGCTGAGCAGCGGTCAAAGAACCAATCACAGCCATCTCACTATGGATGCTGGATTTATGAATTGGCTGAGCCGGGGCATTGATTGGCCAATTGTGAATTCATCTTCCTTTCAACCTTGTTGCTCGCAGTCGCCAATGAACTTGATATAATGTCTCCAATGGCAATTATCGAGCCTAATTTTTATTAAACTCCTCTATGCATTGGTTGGTGGACGCAGATTACAGCATTGGCAGTGCGTCATGGCCCCTGTTGTGTAATCAGTGCATGAAGCTGGCAGTCAACATCAAGAAGCAGAAAGGAATATATTTTTGATAATATATAGCACATAATATGACTCATTCCTGGAAGCATTAATAGACAGGTAAAGTACTAACACAAGCTGTTGTATCCACATGATGACTGAGCTCATTGCCATGTCATAAGACCTTGACAATTTACAACTTTACCACTTCTTAATCTTCAAGTAGATGGTGTTCCTTTCTTGAAGCAATATATCATCACAGTGTAAACAATGTCATAACTTACGAGGAGTACGGAGAAGAGAGAGTTACTGATTGCCAACTTTGTTATCATTGTACACACAGCATTTCATCATTAAGATCTGCAGAAGAAATAGATCTTAGTGACAAGGCATTGGCCCTCAAATAACCTCCAAATAGGGTTGTCTTCTGTTGGACCATTGAGGCCCATTATCAAGTCATAGCCTGGAGCCACTGGAAGATCCTATGGCAACCTTATGTATCAGTCCGATCTTACCTCATTGTATAAGACTTCAGGGGAGAGTTTACATTCTTAATGAAAAAGAAAAATCCAGCCCCTAGAAGAAGTTGTCATTTTGCTGCAAAACTCGGCATGCAGTTCCATCTCAGGCAGATATGCAAATGATTAGAGTTGTGGCGTGATTAGATTAATGGTCTTGCCACCTGAGGCCCTAAAAGTGGTACCATCATTGGCCTATAAAAAGGCTCTCAGAGGCTTCTTGTGTGTAGTGACCTCTTTTTCTGCTCTACAACACAATTAAAGAGATTTAGTTCAGTACAGCGAGTTTGAGAGAGTCGCATTATTGGGATGAAAGAAGCTGGATGATCATATTGATGAATTACTCACCACCTGGGCCATCCTGACCAGACTGTTAGGAGGTGTTGGGACCAGTGGATGTGTGAGGGCACACAGGGCATTCCGGGCTCAAACGCCCCTAACAGACCACCGGTAGAGGGGATTATCCAATTGTCCAACAAAAAGCAGCTCCAACTGTTTCGTTGTCCGCCATCCAAAAACAGTTGGCACCATCCTTACAGTCCCCAATGTCTGTCGGAACCATTTCTAGGCACTTGGCTGAAGGACATTTGGTCTCACGGCGCACATTATGTGTACTGGTTACTATAGCCTCCATGCCTGCCCGTATCACATCTTGTATCCAAGCTAGAGGCAGTACAACAGGGTACTAGGGTCTCCATGCATGTCCGTATCACATCTTGTATCCAAGCTAGAGGCAGTACAACAGGGTACTAGAGCCTCCATGCCCTCCCATATCACAGCTTGTATCCAAGCTAGAGGCAGTACAATAGGGTACTAGGGCCTTCATGCCTGCCTGTATCACATATTGTATCCAAGCTAGAGGAGGTACAATAGGGTACTACAGCCTCCATGCCCTCTCGTATCACATCTTGTATCCTAGCTAAAGGCAGTACAATAGGGTACTAGAGCCTCCATGCCCTCTTGTATCACATCTTGTATCCCAGCTAGAGGCGGTACAACAGGGTACTAGAGCCTCCATGTCCTCCCGTATCACATCTTGTATCCAAGCTAGAGGTAGTACAACAGGGTACTAGAGCATCCATGCCCACCAGTATCACATTTTGTATCCAAGCTAGAGGCAGTACAACAGGGTACTAGAGCATCCATGCCTGCCAGTATCACATCTTGTATCCAAGCTAGAGGTGGTACAACAGGGTACTAGAGCATCCATGCCCACCAGTATCACATTTTGTATCCAAGCTAGAGGCAGTACAACAGGGTACTAGAGCATCCATGCCTGCCAGTATCACATCTTGTATCCAAGCTAGAGGCAGTACAACAGGGTACTAGAGCCTCCATGCCCTCCCATATCACATCTTGTATCCAAGCTAGAGGCAGTACAATAGGGTACTAGGGCCTTCATGCCTGCCTGTATCACATCTTGTATCCAAGCTAGAGGAGGTACAATAGGGTACGACAGCCTCCATGCCCTCTCGTATCACATCTTGTATCCCAGCTAAAGGCAGTACAACAGGGTACTAGAGCCTCCATGCCCTCTTGTATCACATCTTGTATCCCAGCTAGAGGCAGTACAACAGGGTACTAGAGCCTCCATGTCCTCCCGTATCACATCTTGTATCCAAGCTAGAGGTAGTACAACAGGGTACTAGAGCATCCATGCCCACCAGTATCACATTTTGTATCCAAGCTAGAGGCAGTACAACAGGGTACTAGAGCATCCATGCCTGCCAGTATCACATCTTGTATCCAAGCTAGCAGCAGTACAACAGGGTACTAGAGCCTCCATGCCCTCCCATATCACATCTTGTATCCAAGCTAGAGGCAGTACAATAGGGTACTAGGGCCTTCATACCTGCCTGTATCACATCTTGTATCCAAGCTAGAGGAGGTACAATAGGGTACTACAGCCTCCATGCCCTCTCGTATCACATCTTGTATCCCAGCTAAAGGCAGTACAACAGGGTACTAGAGCCTCCATGCCCTCTTGTATCACATCTTGTATCCCAGCTAGAGGCAGTACAACAGGGTACTAGAGCCTCCATGTCCTCCCGTATCACATCTTGTATCCAAGCTAGAGGTAGTACAACAGGGTACTAGAGCATCCATGCCCACCAGTATCACATTTTGTATCCAAGCTAGAGGCAGTACAACAGGGTACTAGAGCATCCATGCCTGCCAGTATCATATCTTGTATCCAAGCTAGCAGCAGTACAATAGGATACTAAAGCCTGCCTACAAGTGGTCCGTTTTCCACAATAAATTCTCCTTATGCTCTGATCTTGTAATTACTTACTTATAGCAGCGTTACAATAACACAGAGAAAGTTTCATTCCATTCCAACAACTTCTTCTAGGGGAGGGATTGTTTTTTTGACAAGTTTAGTATTCATAAGTATGGAGCCACAAATGGTCCGCAACAAGCTCTGCTTATGATATATATACACACATACACTATATGTTACCATGCGGCGGTTGCTGGTCCTCCCGGGACGGCGGTGTGCGGGGTTCTGCGGTCAGGGCGAGTCCCCCCGGCTTGTTATCCGGGTGCCGGGGGCCTGGACGGTGTGGTGCTGGTGGCGCGCGGCACCGTGCGTGCGCGCACCTGTGAGTACAGCTGCCGTGCACGAGCTCCCTTTTATTATGTTCTGTTGGGAGTTGGCTGTCCCCCTCTCTCCGCCCCTGGGCGGAGGTTTTTGTTTAAAGGTCGGGCAGAGACTTGCAATCACTGCCAGTAATTGGTTTTCCTCAGTGTGCTAGCTAGTCTGCCTCTGTTGATCTCCTGCCTCTGTCATCTTGTCTGCTATATTTTGCTATTGTCCGCCAGGTTTTTCCCTCTGCCTCAGTTCTGCTTAGTATTGTTCATGTTGGTTAATTACATCTGCCTTTTTTGTTGGTGTTCTACCCTTTCTATCCAGGTACGCCAGCGTCCCTTTTCGGTCCCTAGTGAGAGTATATAAGCCCTTCCCTGGAAAACAATACTTTTAGTGTAAAAAAAACAAAAAAACTTACCTCTCCGCCACTGCCGTGTCCCCCACAGGGATGAAGAACACATCTGACGGCAGATGTTTCCTTCATCCCCACTAGTAAAAAGATAATAAAGTAAAAGGATACTCACCTGCCTTCAGCTGCCGGGGCTCAGACGCTGATGTCCTGATTAGAGATGAGCGAACACCAAAATGTTCGGGTGTTCGTTATTCGAAACGAACTTCCCGCGATGTTCGAGGGTTCGTTTCGAATAACGAACCCCATTGAAGTCAATGGGCGACCAGAGCATTTTTGTATTTTGCCGATGCTCGCTAAGGTTTTCATGTGTGAAAATCTGGGCAATTCAACAAAGTGATGGGAACGACACAGCAACGGATAGGGCAGGCGAGGGGCTACGTGTTGGGCTGCATCTCAAGTTCACAGGTCCCACTATTAAGCCACAATAGCGGCAAGAGTGGGCCCCCCCCCCCCTCCGAAAAACTTTTACTTCTGAAAAGCCCTCATTAGCATGGCATACCTTTGCTAAGCACCACACTAGCTACAACAAAGCACAATCACTGCCTGGATGACACTCCGCTGCCACTTCTCCTGGGTTACATGCTGACCAACCGCCCCCCTCCCCCCCACAGCGCACACCAAAGTGTCCCTGCGCAGCCTTCAGCTGCCCTCATGCCACACCACGCTCATGTCTATTTAGAAGTGCGTCTGCCATGAGGAGGAACCGCAGGCACACACTGCAGAGGGTTGGCACGGCTAGGCAGCGACCCTCTTTAAAAGGGGCGGGGCGATAGCCCACAATGCTGTACAGAAGCAATGAGAAATAGAATCCTGTGCCACCGCCATCAGGAGCTGCACACGTGGGCATAGCAATGGGGAACCTATGTGCCACACACTATTCATTCTGTCAAGGTGTCTGCATGCCCCAGTCAGACTGGTAATATGCACCTTAACAGTAACCGCGTTGGTGGTAATGTGGTGGTGACTGCGGACCTAGTAGCGCGGTTTTATTTTGTTGGTTTTCGGAATGTGGCCAGGATTAAGTGGGCCGTGGCAGGGGGATGGTGGGGGGGCTCTCTTGTAGTGTCGGTAAAGGTGAAATTCTTGGACTGCCACCAGACGAACCAATGCAAAGGCATTTGCCAAGAATGTTTTCCCTGTTGGAGGAGGAGGGGGATGTTTTTGAGGCACTACGTGTCCTCTCCACGTGTCCGTGGTTATATGCACCTTAACAGTAACCGCGTTGGTGGTAATGTGGTGGTGACTGCGGACCTAGTAGCGCGGTTTTATTTTGTTGGTTTTTGGAATGTGGCCAGGATTAAGTGGGCCGTGGCGGGGGGATGGTGGGGGGGCTCTCTTGTAGTGTCGGTAAAGGTGAAATTCTTGGACTGCCACCAGACGAACCAATGCAAAGGCATTTGCCAAGAATGTTTTCCCTGTTGGAGGAGGAGGGGGATGTTTTTGAGGCACTACGTGTCCTCTCCACGTGTCCGTGGTTATATGCACCTTAACAGTAACCGCGTTGGTGGGAAATGGCCTCGCCGCCATCATGTCTTTGGGAAGCCTCTGTTTCCACACCCCAGAGACATACCATTAGCAGCGGTATAGGCAGAGCCCATAATTCGTAACATTTCAGCCGTAGCATTAGGACAGGCCCCACTAACATATCACTAGCAGCATTATAGGAGGAGCGCAGTCTTCGTTCCATGTCAGCAATAGTAGCACTCAAGACAGGCCCCAGTAACAATTCCGAAGCAGCAGTATAGCGGGAGCGCAGTCTTCGTTCCATGTCAGCAATAGTAGCACTCAAGACAGGCCCCAGTAACAATTACGAAGCAGCAGTATAGCGGGAGCGCAGTCTTCGTTCCATGTCAGCAATAGTAGCACTCAAGACAGGCCCCAGTAACAATTCCGAAGCAGCAGTATAGCGGGAGCGCAGTCTTCGTTCCATGTCAGCAATAGTAGCACTCAAGACAGGCCCCAGTAACAATTCCGAAGCAGCAGTATAGCGGGAGTGCAGTCTTCGTTCCATGTCAGCAATAGTAGCACTCAAGACAGGCCCCAGTAACAATTCCGAAGCAGCAGTATAGCGGGAGCGCAGTCTTCGTTCCATGTCAGCAATAGTAGCACTCAAGACAGGCCCCAGTAACAATTCTGAAGCAGCAGTATAGTGGGAGCGCAGTCTTAGTTCCATTTCAGTAGCCTTAGTATACAAGGCCCAAGTTACATTTATGTAGCTAAAGTGTAGGCCAACCCCACACACACTTCTGTACCATGAGTGCAGGCGAAGAACATACAAATTGCTATGATTACACTGTAGGTGAGGGCCCCAAAAAATTGGTGTACCAACAGTACTAATGTACCTCAGTAAAAATTGGCCATGCCCAACCAAGATGGCAGGTGAAACCCATTAATCGCTTTGGTTAATGTGGCTTAAGTGGTAACTAGGCCTGGAGGCAGCCCAGTTTAACGAAAAATTGGTTCAAGTTAAAGTTTCAACGCTTTTAAGAGCATTGAAACATATAAAAATTGTTTCGAAAAATTATTTGAGTGAGCCTTGTGGCCCTAAGAAAAATTGCCCATTCAGCGTGATTACGTGAGGTTTCAGGAGGAGTAGCAGGAGGAGGAGGAGGAGGAATATTAGACACAGATTGATGAAGCAGAAATGTCCCCGTTTTGGATGGTGAGAGAGAACGATGCTTCCATCCGCGGGTGCAGCCTACGTATTGCTTACGTATCGCTGCTGTCCGCTGGTGGAGAAGAGAAGTCTGGCGAAATCCAGCCTTTGTTCATCTTGATGAGTGTTAGCCTGTCGGCACTGTCGGTTGACAGGCGGGTACGCTTATCTGTGATGATTCCCCCAGCCGCACTAAACACCCTCTCCGACAAGACGCTAGCCGCAGGACAAGCAAGCACCTCCAGGGCATACAGCGCTAGTTCAGGCCATGTGTCCAGCTTCGACACCCAGTAGTTGTAGGGGGCAGAGGCGTCACCGAGGATGGTCGTGCGATCCGCTACGTACTCCCTCACCATCCTTTTACAGTGCTCCCGCCGACTCAGCCTTGACTGGGGAGCGGTGACACAGTCTTGGTGGGGAGCCATAAAGCTGTCCAGGCCCTTAAAGACTGTTGCACTGCCTGGGATGTACATGCTGCTCGATCTCCGCACCTCCCCTGCTACCTTGCCCTCGGTACTGCGCCTTCTGCCACTAGCGCTGTCGGCTGGGAATTTTACCATCAGCTTGTCCGCAAGGGTCCTGTGGTATAGCAACACTCTCGAACCCCTTTCCTCTTCGGGAATGAGAGTGGGCAGGTTCTCCTTATAGCGTGGGTCGAGCAGTGTGTACACCCAGTAATCCGTTGTGGCCAGAATGCGTGCAACGCGAGGGTCACGAGAAAGGCATCCTAACATGAAGTCAGCCATGTGTGCCAGGGTACCAGTACGCAACACATGGCTGTCTTCACTAGGAAGATCACTTTCAGGATCCTCCTCCTCCTCCTCCTCCTCAGGCCATACACGCTGAAAGGATGACAGGCAATCAGCCGGTGTACCGTCAGCAGCGGGCCAAGCTGTCTCTTCCCCCTCCTCCTCATGCTCTTCCTCCTCCTCCTGTACGCGCTGAGAAATAGACAGGAGGGTGCCCTGACTATCCAGCGGCATACTGTCTTCCCCCGCCCCCGTTTCCGAGCGCAAAGCAGCTGCCTTTATGCTTTGCAGGGAATTTCTCAAGATGCATAGCAGAGGAATGGTGACGCTAATGATTGTAGCATCGCCGCTCACCACCTGGGTAGACTCCTCAAAATTACCAAGGACATGGCAGATGTCTGCCAACCAGGCCCACTCTTCTGAAAGGAATTGAGGAGGCTGACTCCCACTGCGCCGCCCATGTTGGAGTTGGTATTCGACTATAGCTCTACGCTGTTCATAGAGCCTGGCCAACATGTGGAGCGTAGAGTTCCACCGTGTGGGCACGTCGCACAGCAGTCGGTGCACTGGCAGCTTAAAGTGATGTTGCAGGGTGCGCAGGGTGGCAGCGTCCGTGTGGGACTTGCGGAAATGTGTGCAGAGCCGGCGCGCCTTTACGAGCAGGTCTGACAAGCGTGGGTAGCTTTTCAGAAAGCGCTGAACCACCAAATTAAAGACGTGGGCCAGGCATGGCACGTGCGTGAGGCTGCCGAGCTGCAGAGCCGCCACCAGGTTACGGCCGTTGTCACACACGACCATGCCCGGTTGGAGGCTCAGCGGTGCAAGCCAGCGGTCGGTCTGCTGTGTCAGACCCTGCAGCAGTTCGTGGGCCGCGTGCCTCTTATCGCCTAAGCTGAGTAGTTTCAGCACGGCCTGCTGACGCTTGCCCACCGCTGTGCTGCCACACCGCGCGACACCGACTGCTGGCGACATGCTGCTGCTAACACATCTTGATTGCGAGACAGAGGAGGAGGAGGAGGAGGAGGGTGGTTTAGTGGAGGAAGCATACACCTCCGCAGATACCACCACCGAGCTGGGGCCCGCAATTCTGGGGGTGGGTAGGACGTGAGCGGTCCCAGGCTCTGACTCTGTCCCAGCCTCCACTAAATTCACCCAATGTGCCGTCAGGGAGATGTAGTGGCCCTGCCCGCCTGTGCTTGTCCACGTGTCCGTTGTTAAGTGGACCGTGGCAGTAACCGCGTTGGTGAGGGTGCGTACAATGTTGCGGGAGACGTGGTCGTGCAGGGCTGGGACGGCACATCGGGAAAAGTAGTGGCGACTGGGAACTGAGTAGCGCGGGGCCACCGCCTCCATGATACTTTTGAAGGACTCAGTTTCCACAACCCTATACGGCAGCATCTCAAGGCTGATGAATTTTGCTATGCGGACAGTTAACGTTTGAGCGTGCGGGTGCGTGGCGGCGTACTTGCGCTTGCGCTCCAACAGTTGCGCAAGCGACGGCTGGACGGTGCGCTGAACTACACTGCTGGATGGGGCCGAGGACAGCGGAGATGAGGGAGTGGGTGCAGGCCATGAGGCGGTAGTGCCTGTGTCCTGAGAGGGGGGTTGCATCTCAGTGGCAGGTTGGGGCACAGGGGGAGAGGCAGGGGTGCAAACCGGAGGCGCTGAACGGCCTTCGTCCCACCTTGTGGGGTGCTTGGCCATCATATGTCTGCGCATGGTGGTGGTGGTGAGGCTGTTGGTGTTGGCTCCCCGGCTGAGCTTTGCGTGACAAAGGTTGCACACCACTGTTCGTCGGTCGTCAGGCGTCTCTGTGAAAAACTGCCAGACCTTAGAGCACCTCGGCCTCTGCAGGGTGGCATGGCGCGAGGGGGCGCTTTGGGAAACAGTTGGTGGATTATTCGGTCTGGCCCTGCCTCTACCCCTGGCCACCGCACTGCCTCTTGCAACCTGCCCTGCTGATGCCCTTGACTCCCCCTCTGAAGACCTGTCCTCCTGAGTAAGCGTTGCACACCAGGTGGGGTCAGTCACCTCATCGTCCTGCTGCTCTTCCTCCGAATCCTCTGTGCGCTGCTCCCTCGGACTTACTGCCCTTACTACTACCTCACTGCAAGACAACTGTGTCTGATCGTCATCGTCCTCCTCACCCACAGAAAGTTGTTGAGACAGTTGGCGGAAGTCCCCAGCCTCTTCCCCCGGACCCCGGGAACTTTCGAATGGTTGGGCATCAGTGACGATAAACTCCTCTGGTGGGAGAGGAACCGCTGCTGCCCAATCTAAGCAGGGGCCCGAGAACAGTTCCTGGGAGTGTTCCCGCTCCTGAGCAGGTGTCATTGTAGTGGAGTGAGGAGGCTGGGAAGAAGGAGGAGCAGCAGACAGAGGATTCGGATTTGCAGCAGTGGACGGCACAGAACTGCGTGTTGACGATAGGTTGCTCGAAGCACTTTCTGCCATCCAGGACAGGACCTGCTCACACTGCTCATTTTCTAATGAGCGTGGACCCATTAATTGGGCGATGACTGTCGGGACGCCAGAAACGTGCCTCTCTCCTAATCGCGCAGCAGTCGGCTGCGACACACCTGGATCAGGAGCTCGGCCTGTGCCCACACCCTGACTTGGCCCTCCGCGTCCTCGACCGCGTCCACGTCCTCTAGGCCTACCCCTACCCCTCAGCATGCTGTATTACCAGTGATTTGATTTCACAGGCAGGAAATAAATTGGCGCAAGACTGCAGGCCAAATATAATTTTTTCCCTTTTTTGAAAACGAAAGGCCCCACTGCCTCTAGTGAATGAATAATCTAAGTTTAATAACTGTGCTGTTTTCCTGCTAATGTGGCACAGAACTTGAGGGTAGCAGAGTTATTAACTCTGGCAGAGCAGGTATTTTTTTCCCAATTAAGGAAAGCAAATGGCGAAGCCAGCAGTAAACCGTAGCTGGGTGCGTCTGATTTTTAAACGTTACACACGCAGCCGACACGTGTCCACCGCCCTTAGGACGGACAGAGGCAGGACAAATAGAATTATTTTCAGTTTTTTTCCACCAAAAGGCAGCACTGCGTATATTCAATGAACATGAGAAGTTTAATAACTGTGCTGTGGCCCTGCTAATGTGGCACAGAACTTGAGGGTAGCAGAGTTATTATAACTCTGGCAGAGCAGGTATTTTTTTTCCAAATTAAGGAAAGCAAATGGCGAAGCCAGGAGTAAAACGTAGCTGGGTGCGTCTGATTTTTAAACGTTGCACACGCAGCCGACACGTGTCCACCGCCCTTAGGACGGACAGAGGCAGGACAAATAGAATTATTTTCAGTTTTTTTCCACCAAAAGGCAGCACTGCGTATATTCAATGAACATGAGAAGTTTAATAACTGTGCTGTGGCCCTGCTAATGTGGCACAGAATGTGAGGGTAGCAGAGTTATTAACTCTGGCAGAGCAGGTATTTTTTTTCCCAATTAAGGAAAGCAAATGGCGAAGCCAGCAGTAAACCGTAGCTGGGTGCGTCTGATTTTTACAGGTTGCACACGCAGCCGACACGTGTCCACCGCCCTTAGGACGGACAGAGGCAGGACAAATAGAATTATTTTCAGTTTTTTTCCACCAAAAGGCAGCACTGCGTATATTCAATGAACATGAGAAGTTTAATAACTGTGCTGTGGCCCTGCTAATGTGGCACAGAACTTGAGGGTAGCAGAGTTATTATAACTCTGGCAGAGCAGGTATTTTTTTTCCAAATTAAGGAAAGCAAATGGCGAAGCCAGGAGTAAAACGTAGCTGGGTGCGTCTGATTTTTAAACGTTGCACACGCAGCCGACACGTGTCCACCGCCCTTAGGACGGACAGAGGCAGGACAAATAGAATTTTTTTCACTTGTTTTACAAGCAAAAGGCCGCACTGCGTATATTCAATGAATAATAACTGTGTTGTGGCCCTGCCTACACAATTCTTTCCCTGCAGTATCAATGGAGGGTGCAATGCTCTGCAGAGGCGATTTTGAGAAGAAAAAAAATATGCAGCACAGCTAACAGCAGCCAGCACAGTACTGCACACGGTTAAATATGGCCCTAGAAAGGACCGTTGAGGTTCTTGAAGGCTACACTCACTCCTAACACTCTCCCTGCCTATGCAGCACTTCTGTCCCTAATGCCGGGTGCAACGCTCTGCAGAGGCGATTTTGAGAAAAAAAAAATTGCCACTGCTAACAGCAGCCAACACACAGCTATCAGTGGCCCTAATAAGGACCTTTGGGGTTCTTGAAGCCTACACTAACTACCAATTCTTTCCCTACAGCAGCTCCGGTACAAACAGCACTGTCCCTCATCTAACTCACCAGGCATCTGAGGCGAGCCGCGGGAGGGGCCGACTTTTATATTCGGTGGAACCTGATCTCGCCAGCCACTCACAGCAGGGGGGTGGTATAGGGCTTGAACGTCACAGGGGGAAGTTGTAATGCCTTCCCTGTCTTTCAATTGGCCAGAAAAGCGCGCTAACGTCTCAGGGAAGGAAGTGAAAGTAACCCGAACACCGCATGGTGTTCGTTACGAATAACGAACATCCCGAACACCCTAATATCCGCACGGATATCAAGTTCGGATGAACACGTTCGCTCATCTCTAGTCCTGATCTATCAGCAGACAGGGATTTAAAATCCCTGCCAACTGAAAGAGCTGATTGTGATTGGCTGATCAGTTCTTTCAGCAGGTGGGGATTTTAAATCCTCGCGAGCTGATAGATCAATAGTGCAGAGCCGGGGACAACGCAAGAAGTCGGGGCTGAGCCCTGGCAGCTGAGTATCTGTTTTTTATATTTTTTGACACTATTTTTTAGGGTTTTTCGGGGAAGGGCTTATATTTAAAGCCCTTTCCTGAAATCCCTTCAACTACCAGGGCTCAGCCGCGACTTCTCCGCGTTGTCCCCGCCTCTGCACTACTGATCTATCAGCACACGGGAACTCACTACTAACCACATCAACTGCGGGACAAACTGTAGGTACTGGAATGGAAGTCAGGAACCGGGGATGCCGACTGAACACACAAAAGACATGGGACACCCCTGTCGCCGAACTTATAAGATTATTTATGGCAAATTCGGCCAAGGGTAAAAACTCTACCCACCGACTGACCCTCTTGCCCACAAAAAGACGCAAGTATTGTACTAGTTCTTGATTTTTACGTTCCGTTTGCCCATTCGTCTGCGAATAAAACTCTGATGAGAAAGGCAGAGATGTTCCCAAATTTTTACAGAAGGCCCTCCGAAATTGGGCCACGAATTGCCCCCCCGATCGGAAACTATATTGACCGGTATTCCATGCAACCTTATAATCTCTTTAATGAAAATCCTCACTAATTCAGCGGCAGACGGTAATTTTTTCAGAGCAACAAAATGGTGGAACAACCTTGTGACAGGGGCAGGTCAGTGACAAAATCCATGGACACGTGCGACCATGGCCAACAGGTACTGGCAACGGCCTTAACTGTCCCTCAGGCCTCTTACGGCGACTCTTGCCATGTGCACAAGCTGAACACCGAATTACGAACTCCCAGACCTCCCGTGCCATGCCGGGCCACCAGTAGAATCAGGAACATAGCTCAAGAGTCCCCTAGACTCCTGGATGCCCTGCAAAAACGGAGGAATGAGACTCCTCTAGAACCAATAACCGCAGAGACATCGGTACAAATAACTTCCCTGCCGGAACCCCCTACGGAGCTTCTAGCTGATATTCCTGAAGCTAAGCTGGAAGTTTCCATATCAGGGCTGCCACTACACCGGGAGGGAGGATGCCTTCCGGAAAAGAATTTGCACCTACAAAAGATAGAACATATGGGTGGCAATGGACGTGGTCATGCAGATTTTTTCCGCACGCTGTGCCTTATTTATTTTTTTCCATGCAGAAAAGTCTGACTGAGCCCTAAAGCATTCCCTCGGTCTAGGATTCCATAAAGTACTCTGGGAAACTAATCTCCCCCCACGTACCCCTTCTACCATCTTTGCATAACTCCTTATTCCCACCAGGTCTTGACTCCCCACTGTCCTTTGAGAATTGTAGAAGCAAAGGCCTATCCAAAATACACCACTTACTATCGTTAAATGGTATAATTACATTCCCTGCCCTTCAGGAGACATTTGGCCTGCCATCTTCTGAAATATTCCCCTATTTACAGCTCCAGAATGTCACATCCTCTCTTCTCAAAAACACAAACTCCACATTGAAACAACCCAAAGCAAAAGGCCTTATCTCACAAATATATTCGGGCCTTGTACATACCTCGTACCGTTCGCAGCTACCATATGTAGCAAAATGGGAGCGAGATATAGGCAGCATTCTAGACTATGAATGGTCCCAGATTTGGAGGTCAACCACTTCTAGTGCCCCAATACACTGATGTTAGGACCCTCATATAAAGTCCTATTACGCTGGTACTTAGTCCCTACAAGAATTGCCCACGCGGTTCCAGGCTGCTCTAAAGACTGTTTCCGGGGATGCCCCTCCCCAGCAGATATGTTCCACATATGGTGGTCCTGTCCTCGAGTCAAAAGGGTCTACTTCCTCATATATAGAGTAACTAATCATGACCTGCGTAAAAACCCATGGGAAGCCCTACTGAACAACGGATTACAAATGTATCTCCAAACTCGAGAAAGCTGATTTAATTCTTCTTCCTGGCCACAAAACAAACTATCGCTCGATCTTCTGGATTTCTCCGAGGTTTAACGCCGAATGAATTGGTATGTGACTAATGAGAAATTACCATCGATATTTTTCTAACAGATTTTCGACAGATTTCTAAATATTTGGACCCCATGAATAGATTACAAAGCCCGAAAGCTAACTGGGGATTCTGGGGATCCCCCCCCAAGGGGATTCCCCCCCCCCAAGGGGATTCCCACCCCTCCACCCCACCCCCCCTTGGGTTGCTACCCCATGAGAGAAGAACCCCTTCCCTACCCCACCCCAATACCTGCCTAATCTGGCTCTAACGGATTAGAATCATACTACTAGCACTAACCCAGCCAGCCTTGTACGCCTACATACATTATATTCCGATGTGATTTTTTTTTTTGCGCTCCCATAGTAAATAAGTCTTGACCAAGAATCGCCCAAACATGGGACATGCTGCGATTTTTCAGTGGTCTGAGGAAAAAAAAGATTCGAACACATTCAGGGATGGGATGCGATTGTTTACAGCGCTTTTGGTTAGTTTTTTTTTTATTATTGCAGGAAATACAATATGACTGCACCGCGCAACATAAAGAAGTAGAAAAGATATTTTGTAGGTTGTAAGTAGTAACTCTTGGTACAAGCCATCACAATTCTTGTTATGGTCAGCAGTGCTTATAACTATCGCAATATAATAAGTACAGGACAGCTCTCCAGTAATATTATATAATCAGGGGGTAGATTATACGGTTA
The DNA here is from genome assembly GCF_035609145.1 of Eleutherodactylus coqui. Lineage (NCBI taxonomy): Eukaryota > Metazoa > Chordata > Amphibia > Anura > Eleutherodactylidae > Eleutherodactylus > Eleutherodactylus coqui. Next base: position 127,910,712 of record NC_089844.1, on the reverse strand, counting down.
TAATTCTCCACGGATGACATCACGCCGCGATCAGCTCCCTCCCGTTGATCAGGCTCAGGATTATGACAATTCTCGCCGGCAGCGCTCATCCAATCATCAGCAACCCCGGATTTACTTCAGAACGTTCTATTCATTGACAGTACAGGGGGGGGATTAAGAATAAATCTCCTAAAGAATCCGCGCTGTAAACACTTTATTATTCAAAAATATCCCTATAATGATGAAATGGTCTGTTCCAGTGACGGCTTCTCCGCTTTCGGTTCTAACCATTCAGTTTCAGAGGGGTGTTTGGAATGGTACGATCTAGAAAGCTTCTAGTTGGTATACGCTTGGTTTCTGTGGACGCCCCCTCGGTAGATGGAGCAGTTGTAAGGTTCTTCCTGGTTGTGCCGATGTGTTATGGAAATATGTGAGGGGTGTCTGTGCGGCTGATCAGGTGAGTGTGCGGCACAGAGCGCAGCGGCGGGCACTTCCCCTCCGTGTGGTGGCTGTACCGGGCACACTGCGGCTGTCGGCGCGTCGCCATGACCCTGCGTCCAGTCACTGAGCTGCTGTATGTTCTGCTTACTGATGAACGTGCTGGGAGATGTAGTGCTCGGCTTTTATAGACCACCTGACTGTAGTAGAGCATGCTGGGACTTGTAGTTCTCTTGGATTATACACGCTTTGCCTTTTAAAAACCCAGAATAACTGCTGCTATTTGCAATCTAAGCATGCTGGGACTTGCAGTGCTTCTCTTTTATAGACCCAGTTAAATACCTGCAAACTGGATCTGCTGGGATTTGTGTTCCTCCCTTCCTACAGACCCCTTTGTGCAATGTGCAAGTAGTCAGGACTGATGCACTGGGGCCTCATTCACAGGGGTGGATGGAGTTTTGGTGTTTGCAAACTGCACTGTTATTACTGCGTGTATTTGGTGCGTATGCAGTTTTTTTAAAATGCGCATTCACTGTGTTTTTCATATGGCCAAAAAAAAAAAAACTATTGATGTCACTTTTTTTCCCCTATTGCTTCCTGAATATGTATGTAATGTGCAATTTCATGCATTTAATCATTTTTTTTATTATTGCTCCTTTTCATAGGTGATTTTTTTTTTTTTTTGACCGTGACCCAGACCAAAATAAGACATGCTGTTATTTATTGGTTACACATCTAATATACATGTATTAAAAAAACCCTGCATGTCTGAATCCACCGTTCACATCCATGCTGTCCGTATTCCATCCGTAGAAAATGCATCCATGTGAATAGGCTCTAATATCCCCATAGATTTGTCCGCGACTGACCTACCGATGAGCGATCTTCAGTATAGGTCAGCAGCAGTTGACGGACAGTGGACAGAGCCAGAAGCTGCATGCATGTTGCAGCAGCCCGGGACTGTCAATGCAGGCGCAGCTCCTACAGCAAACTCGGGCTGCTGCAATGTGTACAAGGCTGTTACTTGCCGGCTCCACACATGACAGTGGAAAGGGTAACGGTTGAGGTCCTAAGTGGCAGACCCCCGCCAAACAACTATTGATGACCTATCCTATGGAGGGCCCATTACTAGTCCAGTCCTGGACAACCCCTTTAAAGGGCTTTTACTATAATCGCAAGTTATCTCTTATCCACAGGATAGGGCATAACTTGCTGATCAGTGGGGGTCTCACTGCTGATGCTCATAAAGGTGGTCTATTGGACCCCTCTGCCTATCACTGCGGAGTCGCTTCGTCCCCTGCAGTGATGAACTCGGCGCTCCATTCATTTCAATAGGGCTGATGAAAATAGCCAAGTGGTGAGTGTTTTGGGTATCTCCAGCAGTATACTTGTGCAGCCAGCACTTCATTGCCCTCACCGTAGGGGGCGCAGTGAGCAGGTCAGGGGACACGCGATCACCGTTCTTGGGATTGGTGGGGATCTCGGCAGTGAGACTCCCCAACAATCAGCAAGGTAATTCCCTCTTCTGTGGATAGGCGATAACTTGTGATTATGGTCCATCCCCTCTAATACATAACGGTTATCAGAATGCCTCCCATCATGTATGCAAATAATGCAGTGTCCAGGGCCGGTTCCCATGTGATGGATAATTCCCGCTGTGCAGATCACCAGCAGGCACTATTTTGTTTTCAATCACAGTACTCCCGTTGCGTAAGTCCGCGGGCTTATCCCGCAGCGCTCGTGGGTTTGATCCCTTAAGAGTTGTCTCTACTCTTGTCTATAAACCGAGAACTGCCTTGAAGATTGGCGCTCTTTCCCTCAATGCTTCGGGGGCAAGGGCAGATTTAGGGGCCTTTTATATGAGCAAATGTGCTGCTCGTTACTGAGCGTTGTTTGACAATATCGCAATCTGATTGGCGCTTGTTATTGCAATTCCCATAAGGCAGATCCTTGCTAGTATGGGAATGGAAGATCGTTAATACGATACTTCGTGGACACGCAGTTTGCATTTATCAGTAGCATACGAAGCCGCTGCTGAGCAAGCATTGTTTATTTTTTGCCTGCATAAACAAGGCGTTTGGGCAACAATGAAACGCTTGCTGTTTTGTGCGGCCAATCACTAACATGTTTACACAGGCCGAAAATTGGGCAAAAGAATCTGCATATCTGTTCATCAGTCGTGTAAAAGGCGTCCCAAGGAGGAGAGATGAGAATACTCTTTACTATGTAAACTTATTTTCGGCTCCTAAATCGGTAGCATGAATACGCTCTGGCATGGAGGATAGGTTAACATGCCCCCCTCAACACTCTGGCTGCGACAGTCGCCCCTAAAACGGATGTTTTATTCCACAGCGTACCGTATGTAAATTAGGTTAGAACCGCGTGAAGGTCGGTCCATTACTGCTAAAGGTCCTGTGCTTGGTCTACCAGTGGCGTTAAGTCCCACTTCACACGGATGTATTTGTGCGTTGATTTCAATGGGTACGTTCACATGTGTGGACTTTGTGGGTGCATTTTGGTTGCACAAAAAAAGATAAAACAAGTTCTATTTCCCTGCAAATTTGTGCACCAGAGCTTCCCATAGAAGTCAATGGGGGGGGGGGGGCTGACATGAAGGATGGAGTCTATAGTGCCACCTAATCTGTGTCTATAGACTCCTGAGTTGTAAATTTAGTATTGCTTGGGATTGCACAATATTCCATGCATGTTTTCATTGCATAGTGACAGTCTTGTACCAAACTCCAAGGAAAGCTGTGATTGGCTGCAGCCCATTGGGGAGGAACAGAGAGATGGTGGATTGAACTAGTGATGGACTGGGGCACGCCGGCCGTCCCACCAAGTAGAGACTAGGAGGAAGTGGTGTTGCACACCTCCACTGGCTCGTCCTCAGCAACTGATGGTCCAACCTGGCCAACCTTCATGGTTGGCCAAGTCTATCTGAACCAGCCTAGTCTACCAGCTAGGAGCTAGCGGTGCCCCTGCACTACTCCCGGCTCTTCCCAAGCAACCATTGTTCCACCCTAAAGAGTTTGTACAAACCGGGGCCGTGTAACTTGTTTCCTCCTCCGAGATTAAACTTGTGGTCATCTTCTGGGATACCAACTCAGTGTCTGTGAAGTGCCTCAATCTAGAAACAAAATGGTCCTACTATCCCACCCCTGCCTTCTCCCTCATACTACTCCACCTCTAATTACCTTTACACCAATATTCCATAGAACTGCTCCCTAGTGTTCTCTGGGTCAACTCAATTTTGCAAGAAGAACTTTGACTAGGAGTCTCTCCACTGTTAAGCATTCTTCCTCGGGGCCACACGGTCTTCCTTATGGTTCCTTACGGGAGATTTGCTCGTTGATCACTCTTTAGGTTATTTCCTGCTCTATCTGCCATTTTTCAGCATCTCGGACACCGATATAAGCTGCCCCCTCGTAGATTCTCATGGTTTCATATCGGCACATCTTGTTTCTCAGCAGTCTCTTTTTCTTTCCGTCCGGCTCGGGGAAGCGTCTGTGGTTCACTTTTATTCCCTTGTGTCTTTCGTTTGAGGAACCAGATTTGTTTTCTGAATTATAAAGAAGAGTTTCATATGTTGTTACTGAGCCGTGCCTCGCTGTCCTTGCAGGATGGCCTTCGCCGCGCAGGAGAAGCACTATCCCCCGTCGCTGCTGAGTTTCTTCATCTATAACCCCAAATTTGGTCCCAGAGAAGGCGAGGTAAGTGTGGATTTATTTGGCTTCTATTTTAATCCAGATCAGAGAATCTTATCTGTTTTTGTTAAAGCTGGGTGACAACCAATATGGCCTCCTTTACCACTTCTACAGGGATTTCTGTATGCACCTGTGCACATAAAAAAGCATTCTGTAAAAACTCAGCGCACAAATGTGTTTGTTCATGTGAAGCCGGCTTTATGGCGAAGTTTACCTAAAAATTACAACTGATCCCTAAAGGTCCGAGGAGGGGGTCATTTTGATCAACTTATTGCCCTTCAAATAAGTAGAAATGGTCCAATGCAAACCCTTTTAAACCTTATCTAGTGTTCCCATTGGTGGACTGGAGACCCACTATTATACTCCCAGCTACCACAGCCCCTGATTGGCTTACAAAGAGAGCCCCATCCCTCTGTAAAGCACTTAGAGTACGTGTCGCAGAAGCCATTGAATGTAACATCTAAGGCCTAATGCACACCGGAGTATTTGCATTGCGGAATCCGGAGCCGCTTTTCCTTGTCCACAAGCAGAAACCAACTACGACTTTCCGCTCATGGATGGAAAATACACGCAGGCGGCTTACTTTGAAGTCAATGGAAGCCGTCCGATCCGCGGCCCTACCGCAGCTGACACCGCAGACGGGCCAAGGAATTAGCCTCCTCACCTAGCTACGGCGTGGCACATCCGCAGCACAGATCCGGGAAGGTACGCAGGGGTTCCTGGCCGGGCACAGGGGCGGATTCCGCTGCGGAACCCCGCATGCAAAATCAGACCTGGCCATATGCATTCAGCCTAAGGAGTTAAACAGCCGGCGTTGGGGATTCCGGGCATTAGAAGAGGACCCCTGGGGTCATTCGACACTTGAGGACCTGCTCCATCCAACACGACACCATTGCAGACTTCCCCATGACAACACTTTCTCCCCTGTGCTCCTGCAGCTCACTTTTGTCATGAAAACATTGTATTTGATCAATATTTTATGCACATTCATTTCCACTTCTTGGCTTGAATAATGACACTTGCAGGATGTTAACCATAATGTGGATGGGGATTATCGATTTCTTCTAATGAAGAACAGGTAAGGGAGTGTTACCATAAGCAGGGCCGTGTGCATGGACTCTGTAGGGTGGGATGAAGAGTCCCTATAGGATCCATGTTACGGACTAGTAGGCATTCCATGTGCCATCATGCGGTGAAAGAAATGTATAATATGATATTCAATGACTGCTTCTTGTCATGTGAGTCATTCCATGTCAAGTTGTCTAAAACAAGAAAAAGTCCCCACCTTCATATCTCAGATTTTGTGTATTACACGCCCATTGTATCAAAAGAAATTTCCCAAAGTTTTAGGTACCTACAGCTAATGGGTCCTAAGTTAGAGCCCCTGTTTGGGGGGTGGGTGCCTGCAAGTGTGCACACAACAGTGAACAAAATGGCATTTTCTTTGCAATTAATAAATTTGGAACTATGTGATCATAAAAGCTAAAAATTGGAGGTCCTTCACAACCTTTTTAGGCTAAGATTAATGGTACCTTCGTGAACTTTTCTGGTTCCAGAGCTAGCTTAAAATCTTTGCTCGATGGATGCCTCAAAATCTGTCAATATCCACGGAAGGAAATTTGGGCCACTGTAGCATCAACCCAAAAGGTGGTAAAAACCTGATATTTGAACCATGTATTATACTAGTGGTATTTGCTGTTCTGCTGAATTTCCAGCTCCTGAAGACTTACAGGCACTTCACAGCAATCCATCAAATATATCATTGCTTACAAAAATTATAAGAGTTACCACTTTTTAAGCTTGGCTATAAAAAAAAAAAAAAAGAAGGGGAAAAAAAAAAAACAGCTTAAAATTTTTTTCTTACTGAAAGATTTTTTTTTTCTCTATTAGATCAGTAAGTTTTTATCTTGCAATGCCACCTGTGGTTATAATTTCTGTCAAAGTATGGGCGAGTTTTATGCACGTGCAAAGCTTAATGGCATTCCAAATAACACTGCAGGTGGTAATATCCTGCTAACACCATTGCAAAATGAAACCGAAAGGCCCATTTACACACACAGATATCTTTCAAAAGATTGAAAGATCAGTGATCGTTTTGGATAAAGTACTAATGGGCACTAATTGCTATTAGTACTTTATTAGATTCATTTGCATGCAAATGAGCTTCTGGTAGCTGCTGCAGACCTCAGCAGGAGGTCTGAGCTCTGTAATTCGCTCCATTGTTCAGCCACGGGCTCCCCGTGGAGAATTCAGCACCATGGACAGCAGACACAGTGTGCGGTCCTGCTTATCAGTTGCTCTGCTGAGCAACGGTTTTCAAGCAGAACTGAAAAATGTTGCTCGGCCGAACAGTAAAGATGGCACATTTAGACACAACAATTATCGCTCAAAAGACGGCTTTTGAACAAAATTTTGAGCGATAATCGTTGTCTAAATGGGCCATTTCTGATTTAATGGAGGAAAAAATTCTCCTTCACGTAGTATCCTGGCCCGAATTTCCTTCTGTGGAGAATGACTGACTGATTTTTGGGGCACCCTTCGAGCAAAGGTTTCAAGTTAGCTTTGGAACCAGAAAAGTTCACAATGGTGCCATTAATCTTAGCATAAAAAGTTGTGCAGAACCTCCAATTTTTAGCTTTTAGGATCACAAAGTTCCAAATTTATTAATGGCTAAAATATGCCATTTTGTTCATTGTTTTGCGCACACTTGCAGACAAGCCCCTAAACAGGAAGGGAGGATTAACTCAGGAACCAATAGCTGTAGGAACCTAAAATTTTGAAAATTTTCTTTTGATACCATGGGCATGTAATACACAAATTTTCAACCAAATCTGAGATATGAAGATGGGGAGCATTAGACCACTTGATTGGGGAATCAGCCAACCCAGAGAACCAAACAACCAATCAGGTTGCTGGAATTGCTCAATAGTGCAGAAGTCTTGTGGGAAAAGTTCATATGCCACCTGGGCTCAGCACGATCCGAGGAGGAACGGTGCTGACAGCAAGGAGGAGGTAAGCATATGGCTGGGGAAGGGGGAAGTTAATATTGCTGCTGGGGGGTGAGGGTTAATATTGTTGTTGCTGGGAGAAGGTTAATAATGCTGATTGCTGCCGGGGCTGAGGGAGTTAATATTGCTGGTGTGTTGGGGGGGGGGGGGGGGTTAAATTGTTGCTGGCAGGGGGTTAATAATTGCTGCGGGGGTCGGGTGGGGTGGTAATATTGCTGGTGGGGGTTAATATTGCTGCTGGATGGGGGTTAATATTGTTGCTGGCAGGGGGTTAATATTGCTGCCGGGTTGGGAAGGGGAGGAGGGGGGGGGGGTGTTAATATTGCTGCCGGGTGGGTGGGGGTTAATACTGTTGCTGGGAGGGGGTTAATATTGGTGCAGGGGGGAGGGGTTATGCTGGTGGGGGTTAATGTTGCTGTGTGGGGGGGTTAATATTGTTGCTGGGAGTGGGTAATATTGCTGCTGGGAGGGGGTAATATTACTGTAGGGGTCGCTATTACTACTGGGGCCACTGTGGGGATCGCTATTACTAACTGGTCTACTGTGGGGGTCAATATTTTTACTAGAGCAACTATGAGAGTCACTATTATTACTGCGACCACTATAGGGGTCACTATTTTTTACTGAGGCCACTATCAGAGTCACTATTACTACTGCGACCACTATGGGGGTCACTATTAGGGTTCGTTCACACGGGCGTAATTGCATTTCGGTCGCACAAATACGCTATGTATTTGCGCAATCGAAAATCGCTTATGCCTGCGTATTTGGGCACGCAGAAAAGAACGCAGATGGGCCCCTGAGATGGTGTGCAAATATGCAGTGAATACATAGGCTTCCTGCGCATTCACCACGTATTTGCGCGGCCCATTCACTTCAATGGCCTATCGGGGTGCGTAGTTTGAAACAATATAGGTCATGCTGTGTGAGAATATACATCATGTGAATGAAATCATTGACATCAATGGCTTCTGTTCTCTGCATATTATGTACGCAAATACGCTGGTGTGAACGAGCCCTTACTGTACTGTCTTACAATCGGCCCTTTGAAGTTCACCAAAAACCTGATGTGGCCCCCGGTGAAAATGAGTTTGACACCCCTGCATTAGAGAAAACCCTGGTGTGCCTCCACATAAAACTGGTGGTACAGAAAGGGCTCGTAGAAGTCTAAGGGAGATGTATTCTGGGTACTTTTAGGATGATTCCTAGTATAGTGATCGGTGGTTCACTCTCATTAGTACTGATGAATATTTGGAGTTGATGGTATCTTACTCACGTGTGAAAAGAGAAGATTGGACTTGTACACAGATAAAATTTGTTGCCTTATATACTATAAATAGGGTGATTCTATCGCTAGGGAACCCAAACGTTCCTCAGTAAGTCTTCTGTTTTCGTCTGGCTTCCTATAAACATTGATCTTTATTGACTGTATATGTTGTGTGGCAAGGTCTGCCTATAGCAGAGGTGTCCAACCTTTTGGCATCCATTGGCCACACAAAGAGTTGTCTTGGGCCACACACACTAACTACACAAACACTACCGATGCAAAGAACCCTCATTGTCCTCGCTGTGCTCCTAACACCCTCCATTATCCTCCAACTAACCCTGACCGATAGGCCATATGGACTCCAGACTGGAGTCAGTGCCTGGTTCTGCAAGCAAGCCTGGGCACAGAAACCTGTCCAGGCTCCGATACAATTTGTGGCCCTGGATCCATTTCTGACAGTAGGAGAGAGGCACACAGTGCTGGATGGCCACCGTTTCTCGTCTTCACATTGATACTGGATAGAAGCGGTCAGGACTCAGGAGGACAGAAAGGAGAATCGTTGCCGCCCCCTGGACCCGGAGTGAATCGGACAGTCACTGAGCTGTGAGGGCCACCCACTGCCACATCTGTATGAGCCTGTGTGGGAGGCAAAGCTTACAGCCCGCTGCTGCCACGTATTGCCTATGGCCTCGCCTCCTCCAGATTCAGCCTGCCAAACCACCCTCCCATTTGGGCCGCATTTGTAGCCACCCTGGGCTGCGAGTTGTACACCCCTGGCCTAGAGCATATGCTGAAAAATGGCCCCTGTAGCATTCAACCACTTTGGTCTGCAGATTGGGGAAGGCGTCTGCTAACGTGATATCTGTAATGGCGGCAGTCTCCTGCCGTATGCCCAACGGAGTCCATCGTTGTGGCACTCTGAGTTCCCGTTTGACTGTTGCGTATCGACGTCCCGGATACAGTCCCCTTCACTGAATGGTGTGATGGTTCAATAGACCTAACGGGAGGAGATTTGTCAAAATGTCTAAAACAAAGTCTTGGTTGCCCATAGCAACCAATCACAGCACAGCTTCCATTCCTCATAGTGCTCTGGAAAAATGAAAGCCACTCTGTGATTGGTTGCTACAGGCAACAAAGACATTTTTCATTAATCTCCTTTTTAGTTTTTACCTGGACAAAGAATATAAAGTTACCAATTAGCGTTTGGGTTTCTTAGCGAGAGAATCGCCCTGTATACAATATTATTTGAGTAAGGCTAGTTCCACATGGGCGATCGCAATTTTGGCAGTAGAAAATCGTGGCAAAATTGTGTCTTGGTTCCCGCAATTTTTGGGCGTTCGCAATGTTTTTATTCTTTAAAAGAAAAGAATTACGGACGCCCGCGATATAATTGCTTGAGGAAAAATGCGCAAATCTTATATATATTTTTTTTTTAATCACAAAAGTCAATAGACTTTCTAATGTTAAAATTTGCCATAAAAAGGAGGCTCCATAGGGAAATATGGGAGATTAAAAAAAAAAACAAAAAAAAAAACGCACATCGCAGAAAGATGGAGCATGCTGCGATTAAAAATTTCTTTTTTTTGTTCTCAACATCGCATCAGTGAAAACATCGCAGATGGGAAGGAAACCATTGTAAATCATTGGTTTCATAAGCTGCTTTTTTACTGACTCTCGCATCAGGTGAAAATCGCGTGATTTTTCTCACTCATTGAAAACCACCCTTAGGGCTTATTCACATGAGCGTATATCAGCCGGCGTTTTCACAGCCAGCCGATATATACTACCATCTGATGCACGGGCTCGGCTTATATGCTGTCGAGCTGGTGAGACAGCTTAGCTCTGCTCTCTCCCCTCTCCCCGGAAGGGGCGGAGCTGAGCTCCCGCCCATTGTCCACACCCAGCAATGGGAAGGGGCGGAGCTGAGCTCCACCCCCTCCCATTGCTAAACAACCTGCCACCTCCCTTCTCCAGCCGCTGTCATTAAGGAGTCAATGGCAGTGGCAGTAGTCGGACCAGGAAGATAGTTCCAGGACTACGAATCCAGTGCATCGGATGTAAGCGCGTATCGGCCGGCCATGAAAATGGTGGCTGATATACGCTCGTGTGAATAAGCTCTTAAGGTGTATTCACACAGACAAGTTTCACGCACGCGGTCCATCTTATAGCAATATGGATGGAACTTGCGCTTGATAATGGCACATTGAATTTAATGTGTTCATTCACATGAGCCATTTTAATTTTTTTTCTTTTCCACTCACAGTGAGCGAGATTAAAAAGTCGCCACATGTCCTGTTTTTGGGTGATTCCTTACAAGGAAGGACCCATTATCCCCTATGGCAGTGGGGGTGAACCTATGGCACGTGTGCCAGAGGCGGCACGCAGAGCCCTCCCTGCTGGCACTCATCGCCGTCGGCCGCTCATCACGTTAGTGTATACCAGCAGGGGCCGCGGCTCCCCTGCCAGCATTCACTCAGCAGCGCTGCTAGCAGCACTAATCCCGGTACACACTGTGATGTCAGTGTACAGCCGGGATCCTCCTCCCCCCCTCCGCTGACGTCTCCTACTTGGTTCCACGAGAGCAGAGGGAGGAGGCGTCCGACAGCACACTGACCTCACAGTGTGCACCCAGGATCAGCGCTGCTAGCAGTGCCGAGCAAAGGAGGGGGGTGAGTATATGGGTCTCTGGGGGCACTATGACTACTGGGGGCCGCTGTGGGATGTCGCTATGACTACTGGGGGCCGCTGTGGGATGTCGCTATGACTACTGGGGGCCGCTGTGGGATGTCGCTATAGCCTCCGAAGTCACTCTGGGGGGATCACTATAACCGCTGAAGTCGCTCTGGGGGGTGAGGGGTGCTCTATTACCACTGGGGCTGCTCGGGGTGGGGGGTGGGGGTGTCACCATTACCGCTGGGGCTGCTCTGGGGGGGGGTGTCACCATTACCGCTGGGGCTGCTCTGGGGGGGGGGTGTCACCATTACCGCTGGGGCTGCTCTGGGAAGGGGGGTGTCACTATTACCACTGGGGCCGCTCTGGGAAGGGGGGTGTCACTATCACTGCTGGAATAGGTTTACACAAGGCAGAAATGCTGTAGAATGTCCTCAGTGGAAATTTCCGTGGCACATTCCACAGAATTTCTGCATCCAAAAGCAGTCAAAATCTGCACCGGGTCTTTTTTTAAACAGCCTTGTCCTTTTAAGAACGACGGAGGTAAAAATCATACGTGGTGATAAGCCCCGCCCCCTGACGTGTTGACACTTTGCAATAAATAAGTGGGTTTTGGGTTGCAGTTTGGGCACTCCGTCTCTAAAAGGTTCGTCTTCACTGCCCTATGGGATCTATTAAAAAATAAGAAAGAAATGACATTGGACTTGCATGCCCTGCGATTTGCATGAGTGCGATGTGATTTTTCCTTATATTGAAAGCACTAGTGATCTTTTCACGTACGTGAAGACTAAGTCCGTGGATGCAAGGTGATGCGTTGTTGAAGAAAAACCGCATTGTGCACACAAACCGAATGCCACTTTTACAGGCGTGATATTGAACTGATATCGCGCTCCCCGTGTGATTGTACCCTACGGGGAATTGCTTTTGGTTGGACTTTGACTGGATTTCTGACAGATCTTAGTAAACATTCAGATACAAAGGAACGCTTGTGTATGAGAAGGATGAAACCTTGTGAGTCGGATAACATAATCAGCCCTCAGCCAGCCAGGAAGTCTGCTAATCTGATTTTACTCATTACTGCTACGTTGCACTAATTTCATGATTAGGTTATACAGAGTGGGCCACGGAAAAGTAGCCCGGCACCACACTATTATGAAAACTGTCCGAAAGAAAATCTGTCTTTGTTGCCCATAGCAACCAATCACAACCCAAACTTCACTTCTCATATTCCTGTGGTAAATGAAAGCTGTGCTGTGATTGGTTGCTTCGGGCAACAAAGACAGATTCTCCTTTAGACGGCTTTCCTAAGAGTGTGGGCCGGCTAATTCTCCATGGCCCATCTTCTATTTTGACACTTGGTTTCTATGATGGAACTCTTGCTGAAGGATCCTTTCACTTTCCAACTGTTGTGTGCGGTTGGTTTAAAAAAAATAAAAAAAATAAAAAAATGTGAAAAATAAATAACTTTAGAAATAGCCCTGATTTAAAATATTCTACCATTTCCTATCTACAGCTCCTATGCAGACCTATGGTAACAGACTACAAGCAAACTTTCTGTAGTCGGGTCTTGCGCTCTTCTGTCTGTCCCATACTTCATATCAACCCTTTCCAATCCACTGTCTGACCTCTGAAGACATTATGATTTAAGGCTGTACAGCTCCGATGTTGGAAGACGCCCGTCGGGGTTCTCTTACTGTATACTGCCAGCCTCTCTGCGGTCAGAGCCTATCCAACGTGTCACCTCATGCAGTACTGGCTTTAGCCAGCATATAGCGCAGTTGTATAACAGCAGAAAGAGTAAGCCCCCCTAGGAAAACCAGGATACAAATTGGATTGGAAAGGGTTAAGTACATTCATTAGGTTAATACAAAGTAGAGAAGATTGGAGGTTGTATGACTGGAGGATTAGGCTATAAAGAGTTTGTCTCCAGTCTGTTACCATAGAGACACAAGTTTGCATTGAAACTATAGATACAAAGCGGTAGAATATTTAGGTTAGCGATTAGAGTTGAGCGGACATACTCTGCTGAGCTTGATGCTCGTTCGAGTATTAGCGTACTCGGTGCTCGTTACTCGAACGAGCATCACACCGTGTTCGACCCCCGTCCCCCCCCCCCCCCCCCCCCCCCCCCGCCCCAGTTTTTGGCTACTCCCTGCTGTGATGGGCCTGTTTTCGCCTCTTCCCGCCGCGACGCAGCGTGTGCGTCAATGGCAAATTTTTTGAGAGGGGGAGGGAGGGAGAGTCAATGGGGTTGGTTACTCGAGTAGAGCTCTCAAATTTTACGAAAACCTCGACTCGAATAACGCAGACCCGAGCATTTGGGTGCTCGCTCATCTCATTAGTGATTGATAGGCGACTTGACTGAGAAAAGCCAACCGGTTTATGATTTTTGCCAGTCATAGGTAAATTTTGGCTGTGGTTTGTTTTGTTGTTTTTTATTCCTTATGGCCATTTTAACCTTTTTTGTTTTTCTATTTTCTGATGCAGGAAGAAAAAAAGATTCTTTTTTACCATCCTAACGAAATTGAGAAAAATGAAAAAATTAAAAATGTCGGCTTATGTGAAGCGATAGTGCAGTTTACCAGGCAAGAGAGCAGATTTATTACTCTTCATAATCTACACTTTATGGGTATGTTTAGAGGCGGCCATGGTGGCCAAAGATTGTCGGGCAATCTATATCATACTTGTGATATCCATGGGCATCTCTACACTTTTTTTTTTTTTTTTTCCGTTGGCTTTCATAGATATGTGGACTGACATTCTGGTAATTTTATTATATTTTTCACTGAAATTTTTTTATTTTTTATTTTTTTTATTTCTTATGTTGCTTTCTTTATAGGACTTTTAGCCCAACAAAACCAGCACAGTCATTACACACACAGAAGAACAGACAATTCTTTCACGAGCCTGAAGAAGGTTTTTGGATGGTGATGGTAGGACCAACTTTTTTTTTTTTCTTTTTTAATTAACCTTTTTCATACTGGTATAGCATATGAGACTCCACTTTCATTAGAGTTAATAGTGCATTAGAATTAAAGTTGTCGGCAAATTAAAATAAACAAAAAAACAATCCAGGTTTTTGTCACGTTAAGAATTCTGACCTAGATGAAGTCTTTTAGGGTGATAAAATAAAAATACCAAAACTAAAATAATGTGGTTACATAAGTCTGAACATCCCCTTATATTTGGGGATGCAGTTGTGTTCAGAATTAGCCAATCACATGTAAACGCCTGTTAAATAGTCAGTACTCCGCTGCCATGATTTACAGGGATTCTGATTTCCCCCATATAAAGTCCAGTTCTTCTAGGAGGATTTTCCTGGCATTTTTCAACAAAAGTCACACTTCATACAGCGCTTACAGCACATCAAAGGGATCTGATTGTTGGAAGATATCAGTCAGGAGAAGGGGACCAAAAAATGTCCAAGGCATTACATATACCATGAAGCACAATGAGGACGGTCATCAAGAAGTGGATTAAATGTGGCACAACAGTGACCTAGTCATCAAGAACTGGACGTCCCTCAGAAATTGGTGAAAAGACCAGAAGAAAATTGGTTCAGGAGGCTGGCAAGAGGCCTACAGCAACAGTAAAGGAGCTGCAGGAGTTTCTGGCAAGTACTGGTTGTGTAGTGCATGTGACAACCATCTCCCGGATTCTTAATATGTCTTGGCTGTGGGGGAGGGGGGCAAGACGGAAGCCTTTTCTAACAAAGAAAAACATCCAAGCCCGGCTAGGTTTTACCAAAACCTACATCAAATCTGTGGGAGAACGTGTTATGGCCTGATGAGACCAAGGCTGAACTTTTGGCCAGAATTCCAAAAGGTATGTTTGGCACAAAGCCCAACACTGCGCATCCCCAAAAGACCACCGAACCTACAGTGAAGATGGTGGAGGCAGCATTATGCTCTAGGGCTGTTTTTATGTTGTTGGAACCTGGAGCTTTAGTCAAGGTGGAGGGAATTATGAACCATTCCAAATATCAGTCCATTCTGGTACAAAACCTTCAGGATTCTGCTAAAAAGCTGAAGATGAAGAGAAATTTCACCTTTCAGCACAACAACAACCAAAAGCAGACCTGCAAATAAACAAAAGAATGACTTGGCCTGAAGAAGACCAAAGTTTTGGAATGACCCAGCCAGAGCCCAGACCTGAACCCATTCAAGATCTGAATATTCCCTCACTCTGACTGATTTGGAACTTTTGCAAAGAAAAGTGGGAATATATCTCCTGGGAAGACTCTAAGATCACCCCCTTGTTCCTTCCCAGTTGCACAGCACATGACTGCTGACATCGCTGCACTTCATGATGTCCCGCTGTGAATTTATGCCGCTACTCAGCCTGATACTTGACTGTGAGATTAATGGAGCCGCCTTATTTAGTGTTTCCAGTTCTCTGACCATCTTCTGCATTATTTCTATGCAGAACACTTGTGTTTTACGTATGTAAGAAATGATCAGAACTCTCTCTCCTTTCCACATGATGGGGGGACAAATGCCTGATTGCCTGGTGTCTAACCGCTGGGACCCCAGCTCCACATATGACCACCGCTCCATTCACTTCTATGAGCCAGTAAGAGATCGATTCAATTGGCCATCTTTGTTCATGCCATAGCACTGTGGGCCAGAATTCCTGTAACAGTGGTCAAAAGTCCAAAAAATCAAGTTACATAAATGGCGCTCCTAACTGTGTGTTAATAACGATGAGGGAACAGTCTGTTCTGATGGGTAGAGTCAGTTTTTTTCCGATCACCACTCGTCTGATGCAATCGTTTCAAGTCGCATCTTGTTCTTATATTTCTGATTGTGAATTTGCTGTTTTTATTCTTCGTTTTGCACGATCTCTGTGTAATACGGTTATTTATGTTTTATATAAGAAGTGATTACTGAAAATAGTTAATTAAGGGATGGATTTTAGAATTCTGTTTATTAGTTTGGTTTTAAAATTATCCGTTTTTAAAAAATAGGGGGTAAGTGGACCTAAAAATAAGAGCCCTTTCAATATGGGTACTTGTTTTTCCACTAGACCTACAAAATTAGTATGGAAGGTCCGGCGTTAAATTATTTATTAACCCCTTAGTGACCACCCTATAGTGTTTTTACGTCCTGCAGGACGTGTATGGAGGGAGGTAGAGCCGCTATCTCCCTCCATACAGCGCGGGCGTCAGCTGTTTATTACACGAACGCGGCTATTAACCCTTAAAAAACCCCGAACGCTGTTTGGGGGTCCCGCACAACCCCGCGCCCCCCCCCCCCCCCCCCCCCCCCCCCCCCCCCGCGCGGTGAGATCGGGGGAGCCGTGCAGGTGTCATGGCAGCCGGGGGCCTAATGAATGGCCCCAGGGCTGCCTTAGCAGACTGCCTATCAAGCTATCCACACAGGGTGGCTTGATAGACTGCCTGTAAAAAAGCAGTATGACGTAATGCTATAGCATTACGTCATACTGCAGGAGCGATCAAAGCATCGCATGTTAAAGTCCCCCAGGGGGACTTCAAAGTAAAGTTAAGAAAAAGATCAATAAAGTTTTTAAATTGTAAAAAAAAAAAAAAGTTATAAAAGTTTAAATCACCCTCCTTTTGCCATATCAATTACTAAAAAATCTAAATCATAAAATAAAAATATGTATTTGGTATCGCCGCATCCGTAAAAGTCCGATCTATCAAAGTAGTGCATTATTTTTCCTGCACGGTGAACGTCGTCCGAAAAAAAAAAATAAAGAATGCCAGAAATACACTTTTTTAGTTACCCTGTCTTCCAGAAAAAATGCAATAAAAAGCGATCAAAAAGTTGTATGTATTCCAAATTGATACTATCGTAAACTACAGGACATCCCGCAAAAATTGAGCCCTTGCACAACTACGTCGACAGAAAAATAAAGTTATTGCGCGCACAAAATGATCGCAGAAAATAATTGAAAAAAATTAAATATCTTTAAAAAAAAATACAAGTACTAGAGCAAAAAAAAAAAAAAACTATATAAGTTTGGTATCATAGTAATCGTACTGACCCATAGAATAAAAATATCAGGTCATTTTTGTTGCAGTTTGTGCGCCGTAGAAACAGGATGCACCGAAAGATGGTGGAATGTCGGGTTTTTTTTCTATTTCTCTCCGCTAAGAATTTTTAAAAAGTTTTTCAGTAAATTATATGGTACAATAAATAGTGCCATTGAAAAATACAACTTGTCCCGCAAAAAACAAGCCCACATACAGCGACGTCGATGGATAAATAAAGGAGCTACGATTTTTTAAAAAGGCGTAGGAAAAAGCAAAAAAGCCTGGTCACTAAGGGGTTAAAATGACCATTCATATGTATAGAAAATGATACGGTCATTTATTTTTGCTGATGCTTGCATAATACCGAGTTATAGTATACTTTCTCCGATAATGACGAGCGGTCAAATGTACCAAATGCGTATTTGTCTACGCCGAGCAGTACTGAACATTGGGCATTGTATAATTTTTTTGTAATATATTTCCGTAAGATTCTAACATAACAACTGGATCTGTAAGATTATTTAGTTAATAAGGCAATAACGCTCCCAAATCCATTAAAATCTATATTTTATTATTAGATTATCGTAACAAACTAATCGGATTCTTATTCGGCATACCCGAATTGGTAAAACTACCAATTTTCACCATTAAATTCGTAAATTTCACTTTTTTGTCCAACTTTTAAGGTATGCTGGCCCACTGTGCATAGAAGTGAATGGAGTGATGCCACGCATGCACCACTGCTTCATCCACATGGGACATCTTTGGGTCTAACCACTCTGGCCCACAGCATTCTCTGTCATGTTGATGGGGGATAACTGGCTTTGGTGGTCAAACCCCTTTTAAGGACATAAAATGTCTTGTAAATGCACTTATTTGTTTTCTGTTGTAAGAGTCATCACTTCAACTGTTCTTATTTAGGTGGTAAAAAATCCAGTCGTAGAGAAGCAAAAAGAGGGTAAAGCCATATTGGAATATCAAGAAGATGAGTTACTGGTAGGTGCGGAATAATATCTATTTACATGTCTAGAAGTTAGTTGTGTTTCTCTTAAAGTTATGTGTCTGGACATTCTTTTAATCCAACATCCAATAATTTATCTATACAAAAAAAAAGTAAGCGCTTCCAACAAATAAGTCTTAAATGTGAAGGTCTACGTTGCTGCAACAAATACAGTAAATCAGGGGCGTAAGTAAAGGCTCAGGGGCCCTGATGCAAAAGGTGAGCTGGGCGCCCCCTCTATCTGTACCCGTACCCATACCTAAACCATGCTGCACAGAGACATAGCTTGAAGCTCCTGGGCCCCAATGCAAAACCTGTAACAGGGCCCCCAACAATAATGCTTTATTCATAGTACTGGGCTCCTTATATGGAGAAGAGAGGCCTTATGGGCCCCCTAAGGCTCCTGGGCCCGAGTGCAACCGCATCTCCTGCACCCTCTATAGTTACGCCTCTGCAGTAAACGAATCCCACACCTCGGCGTTCATACATACTTAATATCTGAATAAAATGGCACTACTGCTATTTATACTAATTGCATAAAATAATGAAAGGTTCTCAGTGCATATTTTGATCACAACATGCAGATCCATCAGCCACATTCAGGCAAACCTTATTAATACCGCTATGTAATATAATCGCAAAACGCAGAAAGATAGGACCTGCTGTGATTCTCTTATTCCACATCCCATGAGTGAAAATATCGCAAATGGGAATGAAAATTGGCTTCATAATTCTGCGTTTTCGCTCACTTTTGCATCACATGGTTTTATCACAAGTGTGAAGGAATTTTAAGACCGGTACATGCTTTAGTCATAACTTTTTTTCTTTTTCTTTACTTTAAGGATAAGGTGTATTCCTCAGTCTTGAAGCAATGCTACAAAATGTATAAGGTAAGCAATCTATATGTAACTCTCTTAATTATATACTCCCTGTTTAAAAAAAGTGCGTGTGACTAATTGACAGATTATTCTGCTGGAGGTAAAGGGGTTGGCCTAGGAAGACAACCCTTGTTCATATGTCCCATTAGGGTATTTTTACAAGGGACGACTCCCTGACACTTCAGTGCTGGACATCTGTCCCAACGGACATTGCTCCTGTGCTCTTACACAAAAGTATTAACTGCTCCCTGAATGGAGGTGGAGAGTGCCAGAGATCTCTTCTGGCCGGGCGCCTGCGACCATTCACAGTAAATAGGCAGTCGTACAGTAATGAACCACTGCCTGTTTACCCGGGCTGACAGTAATTTGGTTTTTTTAAAGGGGTTGTCCCGCGCCGAAACGTTTTTTGTTTTTTGGTTTTTTTTTAAACCGGCGCGAGACAACCCCCGATGCAGGGGTTAAAAAAACAAACCAGAGAGTGCTTACCTGAATCCCGGCGGTCCGGCGTCTTCATACTCACCTGCTGAAGATGGCCGCCGGGGTCTGCTCCCTCCGTGGACCGCAGCTCTTCTGTGCGGTCCATTGCCGATTCCAGCCTCCTGATTGGATGGAATCGGCACGTGACGGGGCGGAGCTACACGGAGCCGGCATTCTGCACGAGCGGCCCCATTGAAGACAGCAGAAGACCCGGACTGCGCAAGCGCGGCTAATTTGGCCATCGGAGGCCGAAAATTAGTCGGCACCATGGAGACGAGGACGCCAGCAACGGAGCAGGTAAGTATAAAACTTTTTATAACTTCTGTATGGCTCATAATTAATGCACAATGTACATTACAAAGTGCATTAATATGGATATACAGAAGTGTATAGACTCACTTGCTGCCGCGGGACAACCCCTTTAAGTGAGCGGGGAACTAAGTGACTCTGACAAGTGAGCTATTCTCGCTGACTTGGCCTGTTGAGTCCTTGTTTACGCGGGACAACAGGTGCCCATAATCACTCTTTTGAGTAATTTACTTGGTCGAATATCCGCCATTGTAAAAGTACCTTTAGGGCATATGGACCTCATAGGGCAGCGTCTCCTGCTTTGGACACCTTCTATGATTAAGAACGTGGAGCTGATCTGTAAGAGCCACTCCTGTTCTGCTGGACTTTGAGACATCCTGGTATTACAAGTTGACTATATATCTGAATGACCCATCATTTTAAGTTTACATTGCTCCAACACCGCTGCAGAGAAGATGTTTGATGGCCACGGCTTTCCCTGGGGAAATCAGCTGTTTGTCAGCGCATTCTGACATGGGCTGTCCCTGATTGGGCACCCCCTTTCAAGGGGTTTTCCCCTCTCAGAGTTTGCTGATTGATTGATGGTCTGGCCACTAATACAAACTCTCACTTTATCGATTATGCCATTACTTGTTGAGTTTGTGACAACCACTTTAAAAAAAGGCAACTTGAGAGAGACCCTGCATCTGCTGTTATCAAAGCCATCGTATAAAAAATGGGACTGTGCCAATATTGTATTGGAAAAGCACTGATGATGTAAACTGCCAGTCTCATCAGTTGCTGTTGTTTATAAGCCTGCTCATGGATTCCTAAGAACTGCTTGACTCTGCTGAGTCTGCTGTAATCACACAGGTTTAGTAACTAGCAAGTTCCCTCTATAGATACAGAAATAACTAGTAATTTCCTGCTTGGGTAAGATAGTAAAGTTGTTTTAGCTGAATCTATGTAGCCCTTTTGATGAAGCTGCTACTGCAACTGACATTAGCAGGGAGAAAGTAAAGGCCTGGAGTAATTGGTCTCCTCTTAAATCCCATTTCATTCTAATTTTTTTACAATGACAGTCAGAGGTTGATGTAGGCTTATGTCACAGCCCATCCGTGCCGATGTTTGTTTCTGAAGGAAGGGAAAAAAAATCTTTGTCTGTCCCATAACTGAATCGGTGGAGTGTGTAGCTGGAAGGCTAATGAAGCCACTAAACATCCTAGAGCACACATGCTAGATTAGAAACTTGAACTTATGCACTGAACTGTGTACCCAAAGTGGTTTTTAGGTGACTCACTGGAGGTACACTTAAAAATGTTCCTCCCATCCCAGTTGGACCTGTGTAAACCCTTGTGACATTTCTTGCATACTTATTTTACTTACTGTGACCTAATGTCCTATTTGGGGATTTGGCAGACTGTTAGGGAACACTTTTAATTCACGTTTTGGTGTCATGGACATAATAGGGGTTTATACATATAGACATAGCAGAGTATATACAGCATGTGTATTATAAGAGCTTATAACATGTAAAATTGTTGGTGTGACTGTATTTTCCTATTTGCCAAAGGGTATAATGTTCTTTTTATTTTTCCCTCTTAGCTATTTAATGGCACTTTTAACAAAGCTATGGAAGCTGGTGGAGTTGCACTGCTAAAAGACAGGCTGGAGAAGTTCTTTCTTCGGGTAAAGAAATAGTAATGTATTCATATTTTTACAATTTGTGGAAGAATGTCAATAAAATGATTTACATGAATTTGCACCCCCCCCCCTTCCTTCCCTCACCAATTCCCAATAATAGGCCAACCAGTTAAATTCATGTACAGTATAGCTACTACTAATTGAATTTACTTTAACGGGCTGCCCAGTGTTGGAAAGATGAGCTGCAATACCAGACACAACCCACCGACAAGGGTGTCTCTGTTTGGAAGAAAGCGGCAATCTGTTTCTAACCCTGGACACCCCATAAAAGAAAGGTGTGTTCTAATTATGAAGTCTTTTGGGACAACCTCTTGAAGACTTCCTTAAAGACTTTTTATAGCTTCATACTTGGGCTACTTTTTATATTACAGCCCTAGTAGTAACATATATATGTTGGCAGAGAGATCATACAATACATAAATGCAAGTAAACCTGATTCTAATATGTATTTTGTAACCAATGGTTTTAGTAAAGCTTATTCACATAGTTGCCAATGTTACAATTTTTTTTTTTTGTTATTTACGGACACTTGGTTTTGACTAGGTGGTGTGTTTTTGGGGTGTGACATTCCCATGGGGCAGGTTTTGTCAGAATATAGACAATAGGCAACTACTCTATAAATTTTCCTTAAGATAAGGCCTTAAAGAACTTAATCTGTGTAGGTTTCTATATTTCTCACTTTTAGGCCTCCTGCACACGGGTGACACTGCATCGCCGTGAGAAAGCCGCAGCGATGTCTCATCGCTGGTCCGTGCAATATCGCTGTGTCTTCTCACGGCAATGCTGCTATCTTGCAGCACCACATGTGAGGATTTTCAGAGGGAAGGAGCTTGAAATATAAGCCATAAACCCGAACTGCAAAAAAAAGTAGGCTACTTCAGCTAGAAGCGCTGTCCGGGACGCCGCTGCAGCTTCTTCATGGTCCCCGTCACTGGTCTTCTTCATCTCTTCTGGTCGGGGATTGAAAAATCCCCGCCTCCTAGAAGCGCTGTCTGTGATTGGCTGACGATTAGCCAATCAGAGCCAGTGCTCTATGAATGGCTGGCTGTGATTGGTTCATCGAGTGCTGGCTGTGATTAGCTAAGCGTCAGCCAATCAGAGGCAGCGCTTCCTGGAGGTGGGAATTTTTTAATCCCTGTCCAGAAGAGATGAGGGAGAATAGTGTCGGGGACCAGGGAGAAGATGTGGCTGGAATGACAGTACTTTTAGGTGATGTATACTTTTTATCAAAAGATTTTTCCCTGCACTTAGTTCCCCGTGTAAAGGAGGCCCAAGTCTTTCCTGATAAGTTTTGTTCTTGAGATCGTCCATCATTTTTGTAGCCCATCTTTTTCTATTTTATCAATATCTTTCTGTCAGTGAGTTTTCCAGAATTCAACACTACATTTCGGATGCGGTCAATATGAGAACAGTATAGAGGATGGAGATTGCCCGCAACAGTGACTTCATACGCCAAATGTTACTCTTGGTTTTTACAAAGCGCTGGATAAACCCCTGTAAACCAAACCAGACCCCAATATTCTGACCACAGAGCAGATGGTAGTTTTCCTATCTCGGACCAGATAAGATTCCTATAATTAATCACCTGTCCTTGTTCCAAGCTACTTTTCTGAAGATCAGGTTCCTCTTCAGCTCAGGGTACCATCACATTGTGTGGCCTGCAAATGGGAAGATGGAACAATACCTCTGCAGCGCCACCTATTTAAAAGGCAGCATTCCTGAAAGTCAATGTTATAACTTTTTAAACAAGTCTCATAGCAATGACTGGAAATTATAAGCCGAAGCCAGAATACCATACACAGACAGCTGTTTCAGGGTGTTTGCACCTCATCAGTGTGCAGTAGGGTTCTGGCTTGGCTAGTGAGAGGCTTATAGACTTAGGTCTGGAAGGATATTTCTCCTAAAGGAGACACCTAGAAGGAGCTTGCAATTCCTAGTCATTGTTAGAAGTTATTGGGGGTTAAGATTGTAAGGATGGAGTGAGAACTAGGCTTTTGGAAGGGTAGTTACAGAGCAAGAGGGTCGGATGGATGAGGAGTGATCTAAATTTTCAACTTTAGAGATATGAAATTGGGAGTAGTAGAGATGGACATGAAACGGGAAAGGCTCTAGTGTGACATCATGGTATATGGTGACTGACTCAGAGTACTAAGTGTGTAACTTGGAAAGATTGATCATAAAGAGGAAGTTAAAGGGCTTGTCTGGTCAAGCAACAATATGGAACATTGTTTTTGTGGGCTTTATAGCCATAACTTGCCAATTAAACTTTTTATTTTAACTAAAGCTTCTGACCTCGTTGTTACATGAAGAACACGGCTGCTATCTTTGTGGCAGGACGTCCTGTCTGCCAATCGTATGATCTTCTCCCTTAAGGATAAAACAGCTGCCTACTCCTTTCCAGAGTTGCGGCCTACAGTGTAGAAAGGAGCAGGCAGCTGTGGGTGGAGCAAGCGGTAGAGAAAATCACATGATCAGCAGACAGGACATCCTGCCGCACTCTTCAGGTCACCCAACACTGGAGACGAGTCAGAAGCTTTTACGGAAAATTAAAGTTTAACGGAAAATGTCTTGATGTGGCGCTTTTATCTATTAAGACATTGCCCCATGTTTTTTACTTTGAGTAGACAATCCCTTTAAGAGGTGGGTTTTGTTTATGGGCGCTTGGTTGTGAACTTGTGACGTAAAGCCATCGCTAGATATGCATCAGAGTTAGTAGAAGGGTACAGAGGAGTAGTTGCCCACAGCAACTAATTAAATTGAAGCTCTCATTTTTTAGAGTTCCTCTGGAAAATGAAACCAGCAGTCTGATTGGTTGCTATGGGCAACTACTCCATTTTTTTCCCCCCTTGTAAAAGTTTTGATGAACTTTTTTCACTGCAAGTAGCAACCACAAAGCACACTAAATTGAGATTTGTACACCTCTAGTTTTGTATACTGCCCTGTACGTTACATCTGTATTCTTCTTTCCATAGTATCTACAGACGTTAAACCTGCAATCCTGTGACCTGCTCGACGTATTTGGTGGGATCAGTTTTTTTCCGTTGGATAAGATGACTTACCTGAAAATCCAGTCCTTCATTAACAGGGTGGAAGAAAGCCTCAGTCTTGTAAAGTATACAGCGTTCTTGTACAATGACCAGCTCATCTGGTAGGTGTCTGCATGAGATGGGCAGTAACATTGGATGTACAGTTTACATATGAACTGAACTGCTGTGCAGTAGTAGTAGGACATCAGGAAGGGGAGGAGAAGCGGCCAGAATGTTGTCTATGTGGTTTTTTTTGTGTTTTTAAATACATTGCATTGATTATCTTGTATTGATCCTGAGTTACAGTGTGTATTACTCTACTGAGCTGCATTTACCATTTGGCAGACTTCAGAGCTGAAATCCCCCAGCACTCTTTGTTCTCATGATTAAAATCCTAGAAAGTGTCATCCTTCACCAAACACTGCATGTTAATGTCATATAGGAAAATCTGAACCGAAATGTAGCCTGATGGCAGCCTCTATTCTGTTGACAGTCTTGTAGAGAATCTACAGATTTAGCAAGTGTTTACATTATCCTAATGCATTAAATGTAAATTTTAAGTAACCCTCTAGTTTCAGGGCAAAATTCTGTCCCAGGGCCAAAGGACGAGAGCCTATATTACCTGCAGCAGTTCCTCCAATCCACCAGTTGCAGGTCCTGTTTTCGGCCATCCAAAATGGGTAATGCAATCTTTAGACTGCCTAATTCCACACAGTGCATTGGTAGTGTTAAACCATCAATGTACTATACCTGCTGTCTCATTGGCTAGAGTTGTTCACGTGATCAACACTGGCCAATCGGAGAGCAGTGTCATTAGATAGACAGAAAATTGCTACAGTCTTTTTAGACAAGGATGGCAGAGACCAACAACTGTAGGTAGTAATACACCGCCCTCCTGTTCCAGGACAGAATTTTGTCCTACAACCAGAGGGTTCCTTTAAAGGGGCTATACAAGTTTTAAAGAATTGGTTCAATTCTGATCAAATAAGAAAAGCAGCGTTACTTGCCCCCGTGATTCCAGCGCTTCAACTCTGCTGTTTTCCTAGTTTCTGTTGAGAGCAGAAGTCGGGTGATTTCTGCCTGCTTATCAGAGTCCACTGTGTCACTGTTTGTTCTCCGGACATCAGTACTCGCATCCTGAGCACAATGATACCTGGAGTTCTGAAAGGTGATACTGCGGCCTCTGATTGGCACTTCCGCTGTCAGTAGAGACTGGGAGAACAGCAGGGCTGCAGCACTAGAACACCAGTGCCGAGGGCGGGTAAGTACCTTTGCTGTTCTTGCTTTAACAGTCTGATGCTTCTCAGGCATCATCTTAAGGCTGAGACTTCCTACTTTCACATCTATCCCATGATGCATCAGCACATCATTAGTTAAGGTTATATCATTTTTGCCTGCAGGAAAGGTGGAACAGTTTAATTATCATTACTTCCTATATCCAACAGAATAAGCTACAAACCATAAGTATACAGATGGGAGGATGAGCCGTGATTTCCTCTATTATAACTGTGTGACCATCATCAGTAAGTTTTGATAGGCCCAACTTCTGTTAAACCCTTAACGCAGAGGCGTAACTTGAAGCTCCTGGGCCTCAATGCCAAACCTGTAACAGGGCCTCCAACTGTAATGCTTTATTCATAGTACTGGGCTCCCTATATGGAGAAGAGAGGCCTTATGAGCCCCTTAAGGCTCCTGGGTCTGGGTGCAACTGCATCCACTAGTTACGCCAGTGTCCTGGGCTTCAATCCCGGACGATAGTAAAATATGGTGCAGGATTAAAGCCCCAGCAACGTAGCAGGAGCAGGTTGGGTCTTCGGCTGTTAATGGCAGCTGAGAACCTGGAGGAGAAAGCAGAAAGTTGTTTTTAACAGCTTCTGCCTTCTCTCTTGCAGGCTTCATAGTGCTCAACAAGTGCTATGTAGTGAAGAGAGGAAGTGAAAGTGCCACTTCCGTTATTTGACTCTGCGATCACATGACCGCCAGGTGCCCAATGCTACAGTAGAGGTGCAGTGTGTTGGGAGATCCAGATCAGTTCTGCCTGTGACTGTCACTATATGGGGATTTTTTTCCCCCTGTAACTGGGGGCTCCTGTGGATGCCCAAGTTACAGTGGAAAAGTATTGTTTGGTTTTTTTTTCTTTTTCCTTATTACATCATGGGGTACACAGATGTTTAAGAGGGGGGGGGGGAGCTGCTTTAAATTGTATGGTTTATATGCTTAATATATACTGTACATGCTAATGTCAAAATTTATGTTGGCTGTCTAATAAAATACTTTTAAACATAAAAATAAAGTTTCAAAAAAAAAGTAGAAAATGATAACCGCATAAAACAAAAAAAAAATACAAAACTAATTGCGTTGGGTCATTTTCCTTAAAAAAAAAAAAAAAAAAAAAGTATGTATTCTAAAAAAGAAAACAATCCAACGCCAGCCTAATCGTCGTCATATGTACCCTCTAATTTGTGACTATATGAAGTATATATCAAAACGTCCAAAACAAAATGAGGAACCCATTTTTGTACTTTATTCTAGCTAAAATTTACGAATTTTAAAAATAAACCGTAAATTAAAAAAAAAAAAATTTGTTGTTTTTTTTGTTTGTTTTTAACCCCTAATAAAACTGAAAAACAGAGGGAAAAAATCTGCGAAAGATATTTATGAAAAAAACCCTATATGCCACAGGAAAAAAAAATGCAGCAAAAATTGTTTTGGTAGCTGAAGGGAAGAAAATGGGTCCAAATGTCTGGTGCTTTTGGATTGAAACAGCCTAGTCCTTAAGGGGTTAAGTAAAGAGTGATGATATTGCAGGGAGGCCAGCAGGGGGAGCGTGCTCATTACATTACACAAGCCTCCTGCTGTCTTAGGGCCTCACAGTCCCTGTCTCTCATATAACTGCACAGCGGGCAGTCCCATCTAGAAGTCTGCATACAGCACCCCATGCAGCTGATGGGCACAGAAATAACTGCCTCTTTGTACCCATCTCATCTACACGGGTCGTGTGTCCCATTTCTGCACAGGGATAAAATGCAGAAATAATTTATGAGTAGGTGTAAATTGGTGTGAGGGCAGAGTAGATGTGCATCTTATCTGCTTCTAGCATTGTATCTTGTTTGCTGTGTGACTGGGTGTATCTGTCAGTCTCGCCCTCCGGGACCAGTATATTACAGCTCATTAATAGTACAGGGAGTAGGTGTAGGTTACCAATGGAGTCTGTATGGTGATGTCATCGGAGGCTAAAGTAAAGGTGTCTGGTCACCATTAAAATTGCATACATCACGGCCATGCAGCTTGTTACTGGCGGATACAATATTTGAGTGCTGCCAACTTCAAGACCTGCCTGTGTGTTTTTGTTTTTTAAATTTATTTTTTTTCTCCTTATGACTCGCCACATTATCTCTTTTCTAAGTATGCGCTAATCCACAGCTCTGCACTCTGGTTTGTAGTGGGGAATTGGGGTCCCCTCTATGATGTCCATATGGCCTGATTAGGCTTATAGATTGGGATTATTAACCTTTGTTAATAAAATAGGAAGATAGGAGGGCCTTTATGTATGAGACACAGACAAACTAGTACAATCAAACTACTAACGACTACTGGTCCGCTGTATGTATGTGGGTGCTTCTCATGCTTCACTCCTGGTGATGTCATCGCAGGACCTACAACATATTTAGAGCACAGAGCCTGACTGATAGAAGAACAACACAGTTAGGGCTCTTTGAAGGGGAGGACAAAAATAACAAAATGAGAATACAACTAAGCTGCTGTTATCTCAGACACAACTCAGCGTTCCTGACAGAACACACTGACCTACTGCCACCACAGAGATCCGGTGGGCTGAAGGACCTGCAGTGACATCACTGCTGTGGGAGGAACCATTGTGCAGTTTGGTAGAATGTACTGTATACTTGATAAGCTGACAGCAGCCACCAGGACCTGTGATGTCACATCATGTGATCACCTGTGTGGGTGGTGGTAGGAATCACATGACCAGGGGTTGATCACTGTATCCAGGAGTCTGCTGAGCTGGTGAGGTCTGGAAATGAGCATGGATGTACAACGTGTGTGCGTGTGCGTGTGAATCGGGATGCGTGTAGTAGAGCTGTGTGTGATGTGTGGGGCATCATAATGGATGCCCCACACATCACACAGCTGTAGCACAGCTGTTTGACGCATTGTGCCAGCAGAAACACTGGTACTATAATTTCCTAATAATTACTAGTATTACTTGATAGACCACAAGTGATGTCAAGCTGGTAAAACTTACATTGGTCTTTGTAAAAGAGAAGATTCAGTTTTTTAAAGAATGTTGGGAAATTGCGTACATGACAGTTCCCTAAAATTATGTTCTTAGAAAAACTTTCTATAACTTTGCTAGTTGTCTCATAATATAACATTTTCTACAGACCCAACAGCAGAGACTAGTAGTCTGCTGAGTGGCCAACTATTACATAGGTCATGGTGCAGGTTGTGCTGAGGAAGAGCAATTCTACGTGGAATTGTAGTATGTCCTGTTCTGTTTTGTGGCTTTTTTTTCCCCCCTTTGTTCATATCATTGGAATTGCTCGTGCTTCATACTGTAGAACACAGTTGGGTACATTTTGGGTTTTGGCCATGTGGCCAAAACCTGCTGCTGCTGCCATTTTCAAGCTAAGTGGTTACATAAATTTGCCGGAAACAGCTGTTTCACCTGCTGATTGAAATGGCTGTATGGTTTTGAAAAATCTTGTGGCCACTTAACAGTCAACTTAAAAACTGTTGCAGCCGTTCAATGCCACTTCATGTGTCCCTACCCTTTCCGGAGCAATGTCCCTAAACTGTCCTATCTATTGCAAACCTAAAATGACATTGGTTTCCAGTGACATTAAATTTAAAGGGGTCATCCGGTTATCAGGCGGTTGTTTTTTTGGGGTTTTTTTTTCCTTTTTCTTTTTTTTTTCATAGCTGCCCATGTGTTGAAATGGCAAAAGTAGTCGTACTTTATCTGACCTGCCCCGGCAATCTAGCACTGATCATTGCTGTCAATTGGAGACAAGCAGCGGTCAGATGCTATTTCCCTGCCATCATGGCTCCCGACATCTGAGTGGTGATGCCAAGATAACGGCACATGAACACTGTTGCCTCTGATTGGCTGCATCGGTCAGATAGTAGCCATTCCTAAACAAAGACTGGGAGGTCCATGAGGCTGCACCGTTGGATCGCTGTGGTAGAGAATGGGCAAGTACTGCTGCTCTATTCTTTAACACATTTACAGCTATAGTTTAAAGGGGTTGTCAGAGGTTTTTTTTTTTGTTTTTTTTTTTAAAGTGAACCGGTCATGTGATTTATGCCGCTCTGACTTCCATATGGCAGAGGGGAAGAAGTGAGCCCCATGATTAGACATGGAATCTGAAGAAAGATAAGTGAGCAAACAGCAGAATAAATCCTGACCGGACTCCTTGGAGAGAGTCCTGATTACCCTGCCCACTTGGTGATTGACACTTTTCCTTTAAACTGCTCATCTATAATACTTCTATTTTAGTTTTTTACTTCTTTATTCTAGTAATTCCTTTTGATTAGTACTTTCTCCGCTGGTGATAATGTATAATATCCATACCATTCTTTTTTTTTTTTTTTATGGTGGGAAAATATTAGGGAAACAAGTCCGTGTGTCCCTGTCCGTCACAGCTGTCATCGCCAGCCTCTTCACCCTGCCATTCCCTGTTAACACTCGGCACTGCGACTCTGGCAGGCTCTGGTTTCGGATTGTAGATCTCCTGCTCAGATTACCGCACATACTATTGGGTGTCTCATTTACATGCTGTATCAGGATATAAATAAAGCTGCAAGCCGGTGGCCTTGTTTGAGCGAGGCGTTAGAATAACTAATAAACGTTACATCAGCATCCGAGAATCTGCCCCGCACAACTATTCCTCCGCAGTCCGCAGCTTTTATGGATGTTAATTAGAAACTCATCACGGCTCAATTTGAAGCTGTTACTGGAAATCCCAAAGTTTAAAAGGGCTCTACAAGAATTAAAAATAGGGTTCAGTGCTGACAGCGTATAAACCTGGTAATGCTGCCTCCATCCCTGTAGGCCCAGAGTTGTCCTTTATACAGGGGTGGCCCAAGCTCACTTGATGCCCAAGGCAGGGGACTCCTAATGTACCCAATTCTCAACTCCTTTAAGTTCAGCTTGATATCTGTCAGATGGACATTCCTACCTCTTAAAGGGTTGTAGCAAGATTACAAGTTATTCTCTATCTATAGGATAGGGGATAACTTGTGGATTGGTTGGGGTCTGAACACCCCGCCAATCTTGAGAACTCCATTAACTTACATTGGGTTGTGGAGATGTCCAAGCAGCAAGTGTTCGGGTATTTGCGTCAACCCTGTTTGGAATGAATGGAGCGCCAACCACACATGTTCGGCCAGTGCGCCATTCCTTCTGACGTTGCAGAGGGTAAAGCCACTACCGCAGTAAGAGGCAGGGGGGACATGGAACCACGTTTTTGAGATCTTGGTAGAACCCCTTTAATTGCCAGCTGCTTCCCCCACGAATCCTTAATGAGTTTAATTAGAAGGCTGGGTTCACAATTGATTGAGGATTCAGTTGTGTTACCCCATGGGGACGGCTTGAGAACGCCCACACCTGTATAAGTTGTGAGGGCTTATCTTGGGAATGAGGTTGAACATTGGCCAGTGTTATGGCAAGGCGTCATGAATTATCGGAGTATGAATGATGCATGGTAGTGGGTGTCAGATGGTTGACATATTCCATTTTCGAAGTTGTGCAGGCATTGAACATTCCCCTAAACTACTGTTGTGCGTACTTTGAAGGTATTACCACCCATAGTGCACTGCGCTGTGGCTGCCCACCAGTGCTTAATAATCGTGACCAGTGGTGTCTGGCTAGACTTGGCCATGCGAACAGACAATCGACTTCAGCAGAAATTGCTTTCACATTCCATGCAGGAAGTTCCACACACGTATATCCCATAGGTCAGAGCTGCGTTCTATAGCTTCCATGGAACTTGGTTGCAGAAGATCCACCAGAACGCCTCTGTTAACACCATCAGACATAGCACCTCACCTGTGCTCGTGAGGTTGTTAGCTGGACTCCAGAAGACGGGCAATATTCAGCATAATCCAATGAGTCATGGTACCAATTGTTTTGGTCTGATTGTAGTGTTCATCTATGGTACAGACCCCATGAAGCCATGGACCCCAGTTGTCAACCAGGCACTGTGCAGTCTGGTGGTGGTTCCATACTGGTGTGTTGTCATGGAATGGTTTGAGTCCATTGGTCCTAAAGACATCATTGACCACTGCCCACTACATTTCACTATTTGGTGACCATTTGCAGACTTCATTTTTTCCACAATGATGGCACGATGCATTATTCTGCTGAAATATCCCATTGGACCCAAGTTGTCCAGAATTGGTTTGAGGAACATTCTGGTAACGTTCCTCTGAATGGTGTGGCCTGCATATTTGTCTAACATGAGTCTAATTGAGCATTTATGGGATGTGGTGGAGAGGTCTATTTGCACCCAAGAATTTGAACCTACAAATACTACGAAGCTGTGAGTGGCTCAACATCCCTCCAGACATTTTCCATCTACTTTTGGAATTGATAGCACGTCAAGTTGCTGCACTTTGCCAGGGTAGAGGGAGTCCTACATAATATTAGTTTGTCTCATGACTTTTGGCACGTTGGTGTCCCACAGTTAAGTTATGGTGCTGTTTGGGAATGAGACGGGGAGCAGGGTGATGTGTGTGTGTGTGTGTGTGTGTGTGTGTGTGTGTGTGTATTTTTTTATATTTGCCTACATTCCAGCAGCTGGCGCCTGGTGAAGTTGGCGCATGGTACAAAGATCTGACTCTTCAGGTTCCCGTGTTCACCTGTAGACGTGCATAGCAGAGCGCACATAGGGGTATCTGAAAAGTGGCACATTTTCTAGCTCCATGCGAACTTCCACGGGTGACACCGCTTGATTGTAGGAGCCAGTTGGTATAAAAAATACATCACCCGTCTCCCTGTCACCTCCCCTAACAGCGCCATAACTTAGTTTTTTGGTGCTGGTTCCCTGTAATTGGGTGAACCGAATTCATTTTTTTTTTTTTCATTTTAATTTTTTTTTTCATTTAAAGTTGTATTTAAGCCAATTTTAGCTGTGCAGATATAATAGAGGCAATATTTTTATTGTATGTAACATGATTGTGCTCTTTTTACCAGGAGTGGATTAGAACAAGAGGATATGCGAATATTATATAAATACCTCACTACGTCACTCTTTCCAAGACACATAGAGCCAGAGGTAACTGTTGAGATTCTATAAAGAACGTGGTAAGGGGGACGTAAGATTAGAAAACCAAGGCTGCAGTGCTACCCCTCTTCATAGGTTGTGTCGAATACTAGAACTCAAGCCTATTCATTTAAAGTGATTTGAGCTGCAGTACCTGACACAGCCTTTTTTTTAAGAGGGGCTCTGTTTCCTGAAGAAAGCAGACAAGCCTTTCTAATCTTCTACAGCTCCTTTACTCCTATTACATTTACGATTCATACCTGTTATCCTAGAATTGAGATTTAAAGGCGATCAATATTACTACATGCTGTTTAGGAATCCCAAGCTGAGTTAATGAAATTTTACAAGAGAAGCTTTCTTTTGGGGGTCGTTTGTGTTAATATGCTAGCCATTGTGATAACTAACAAAAGTGAAAATTACTCTATTTACCTAAAATTGTGGTTTTGTGCTGAAAAGTCCCTCCTAAACTGCTGTCCAATAGAGGTCTCCCTTTCTTCTAATTTGCTGTCAACTGAAGTCCATCTCTAATAGAGGTAACAAGATGGGAGAGCATGAAGTGGAGGAGGGTGTTGACTCATGCTGCCCATAGAAGCCTATTGGAAACGGAAGATGTTGGGTAGAGGGACTTCGGGTCCTTTTACACAGAGCAAAGTAGTCATTTGAACAAACGATGACAGTCGTTTGCTTTAAAGTGCTGTCAGTTTACATGCGCAGATAATCATTTAAATGCTGTAGGTATTCACTCAATTATAATTATATTATTGGTCATTCAGGGGACTGTGCCAAGGAATGGGAACAAATGAATGATTGCTTTTTGCATATAACGACTAGCAAATGATTGAGCAATGATTTTTATGCATTCATAAAATGAATAATGAAGATAAGAGAAAGTTATCATTCATCGCTCAGTCTAAACAGGCCAACAATTGAACGATGATCATTTAGTTTTGCACGATCCTAAGTTGTTGTTTTTTGTTTTTTTTAATTTTTTATGGGCCCCTAATTTTTTCGTGTAAAAGAGCCCTTATACAGGCATTGTTGTAGCTAATAAGTGATTGTTTACTTGGTCACAGCTACTAGAACAGCATCTCCACGGCTCATGTACTTCTCTGGTGTCCTCCATGATGATATGTCTGTGTGTGCTACAGAGAGTTAGGGAGCAGAATCCGTTTTCTCCCTTTGCAGTGTAAGAAGACAATACTACAGCAGTCTCCACCCAGCAGCTCAGGGAAGAATGAGAATTAGAGATGCAGCCTGCAAAGGCAAAACTGATGATAATTGTAGAATACAAGTTGCATAGTGACCAGATATAGTATTATTTCTCATACCCATAAACACCAGCTTAGGTCGCGCTCACCCAAGAGTATACGCAGCGTTCAGGCTGTGAGATGTTCGCGTACAGCACACAGCGGGTACGCAATGACATTGCGTACTGGCTGCAGGCCGCCAATAGTTATGTACTATCTTGGCGCATATTACGTGCACATACACGCCAAAATAGAACATGCTGTGATTTATTTAATTTTTTTTTTTCTTGCGCGTTCTATATGAAATTTATGTGAGTGGCAACATGGCTGTGTATGTGATATTGGTACAGCGTATTACGTGGGCAGAAACCGCACGCATAATGCGCAATTACCAAACGCTCGTGTGAGACCGCCCTTATTGTGAAAAGTTATTGTTATAAAATAATAGTATAAGTAGTTTAGAAAAGGCAAAGAATCCTTCATCCAGAAGCTACATGGAATCAATATGGTTTTTATGGTTATCTATAAAATCCGCCCCTTACGCATTTTGGGCCATTGTTGCCCTTTTAGTCATTGCCTTTTGTATAAAAGTTAGTGTTACATAGTATTGATCACCGTATAATTATGTGTTTGTTTTTTTTTTTAGCTGGCCGGAAGAGATTCTCCATTGCGCCCTGAAATGCCAGGAAATCTTCAGCACTACGGGAGGTGAGACTCCTTTCTTGCCTTTACTTAGAACTTTCTGTATCATTTACCTTTGACAATACAGTAGACAAATGTTTTAAAGGGATTGTGTTATATTGAAAACTTTTTTTCCCCTGTCCTCATGAATAAGGTCTCATGTCCGCAGGCATAATTGAATTGCGGACGATCTGCAGTTCCATATGCCCCATAGACCGTCATTGGGCATGTGCAAGTAATTACCTGCAGATGTCATTTTTCCCGGTGTGCGGTTCACATGCGCGGGAAAGTAAAAGCAGTATACTCCATTTTCTGCAGATTCCCGCACGGATGGCTTCCATTCTGTGGAAGTCGTCTGATCCGCAGCAGAGCCACAGCTGACACTGCAGTCGTGCTGCAGGAAAGCAGGACAGTTGAAAAAAATGCTCTGTACATGCGCCATGCAGAAGGAAGATGATCTGTCCGGGATGGAGAAGACCCGTACTGCAGCCGGACAGTTAGAAAGTGTCCATAAAATGTTCTTTGCTGCGGGCACAGGTAGAATCCGCTGCGGGATTCCACACTTAGAATCCATGCGTGCCCGTGGACATCAGGCTTAAGTATGTGATCTGTGGATAGCTGGGACCCTCACTGGTCACAAGAGTGCGAGTCTCATGTGCTCTACTTACCCTCCGTTTGAGGTACATGTGCTGCCACTCCATTCATCTCTGAGACTGACGGAGATGGGTCTGATATTGATGGCCTTATCCTAAGAAAAAGCCATGAATAATGTAGTCCCAGTAAGCCCCTTTAATGTGCAGCAATGGTGTCCAACCTGTGTTTCTCCAGCTGTTGTGGAACTACAGCACCCAGCCTGTTCTGAAGTCTGCGGGGAGTTTTGCGTCACAACAGCTAGAGAACCAAGAGTTGCAGACCACGGATGTATGGTAATACATCAAGTATCTGATTCTATTGACCCTACTGCAGATACTCCCTTTCGGTCGAATTGCTAGGTCGTTGATCAGCACTTGTACGGGCAATTGATCTGCCATGTAAAAGGGCCTTAAATGCATTTTAAATAATTATGTCCTAAATCTATGATGTTTCAAAGTCTGTATGGTTCTATCTGTGTCTGTTGGGTTATATCCAAACATCATGGATTCCTATAATACCCAAAGTTCGGTTTAGGAAACCCCACGGTCAGGTCAGGACAAAAATACAAACTTTGACAGAAGCATGATCCGATATTTTGATGGTCCACAAGATTTTCTAGGTCTAGAGACCCTTTACTAAAAAAAAGTTGTGCGAAATTTAACACTTATGTGATATCCCTTGAATAGAGAAGTGTCTCACCATTGGGGGACCCCCAACCTATCATGGGAAAATGGGTTTCTGTTTACCTCTAAATGAATGAATGGAGTGGCAGGTGATCATGAATGGAGTGGCACTGCTGCACCTTTCATTTCAGTAGTACTGCTGGAGATGGACGAGCGCTTGTAGTGATGGTGGTCCTACTACGACCTACTTGGTATTGTGGTTGAGGTGCTCGCTCATCTTTCTTAACCAAAGTCTTGTTTCCTTTTAGGTTCCTCACTGGACCTTTAAACCTCCATGATCCTGAAGCAAGGTTTAGATTTCCCAAAATCTTTGTTAATACAGAGGAAACCTATGAAGAGCTTCATCTAATTGTTTACAAGGTGACGCATCTTTACTATAGCACAAAAGACACATCATAAGTTATAGACAAAATATCTGTATTCATGCCTTAAAGGGGTTGTGCCCAAATTAGGGGTTATTCCCTATCCTGTGAATGGGGAAGAAGTGTCTGATGAATGGGTTTTAAATGCTGGAACCTCCATCAACCCTGAGAATGGAGGTCCCAAAGGTCCACACATGAATGAGAGCGGCAGTCGAGCATACACACCACCGCTTCACTAATCAATTGCTACTTCATTCATGTGGGGATGTTCAGGATTCCTGTTCTTGGTGGGGGTCCAATTGTGTAGATCCACATCATTGCCTGTATTCATTCTACCACTATTAAATTGGTCAGAGACAAAGCTTGTCTTAGGAGCGAAGGGGTGAGTAATATTACCCGACTAACTCAGTTTGTGGATTTCTGCTGCAGATCCATCACTTGCCAAACCCCTCTTTGGTCTTCCTAGGTGGTCTTGGTTCTTTCCCAATGCACACTGTGCCTCCATACTTTGAAATTCTTCATGCTGCTTTCAGGTTGGCCAGTACTGCTTTACATGAGTGGCAGTAGCCAATCTGAGCTGGTGTAGTACATCAATAGTCTAAGAATCTGCCAATGCACAATGTGCATCAGGTAGTCAAAGAACCAGTGTGACCATCTTGCAAGACCAAAGAGGGGCCTGGAAATCGGTGGATCCACGGTAGAATGTCACAAATGGAGTTTGTCCGGTAATATTGTTCCCATACTATATCCCATTTGACCAAATCTGATGGGACTGGAGGGTTGCCTTAAAGGGGTTGTCCCGTGCCGAAACGGGTTTTTTTTTGTTTTTTTTTTTAACACTCTATAGGTCCCCTGTGTATTGCAGCCACTTCATGCACTGCAGCCTTCTGTCTGATACATCTTTCACATCAATTCCATGATGCATCAGCACAGCATTAATAAAGGCTATACAATTTCCTCCCGTTTGCTGGACCATTTCATTATTACCTTCCATAGTCTCCTAAATGAGCTACAGAATAGAAGTATACAGTTAGGAGGATGAGCTTTGACCTCCTCTACTATACCTGTGTGACAGGAGTATCTATGTTCCCCCTTTAAGCCGTTTCTGTGCTACACTCCATGTAATGGCATCACACAGACTGAGAAATTGATTAGAAACTTTACACATAAACCCAAGTAGATTTGAGATGGTCAGAATTGACATCACGTGACCATCTGAGAAGAAAGAGGCCAGGAGTTTCAGACAGAGAGGAATAACTAACCAAGATCATACTAACTCCCTTATATGTACTGGGGGTAGCTCCATAATGAATGGAAAAAAAATCCCCAGAGTGACCAGTTAATCAAATTACGCCTTATTAACCACGTTCTTTCTAAATGCCAATTACTTGTGCGTCACTTTAAGTAACCCCTTAAACACTACACCCGGAGTGTAACTTCACAAGGAGAGCTTGAGCCAACCTCGCATTGGCCTTGTGTAGAATAGTCATCCATCAGTAGTTCCGCACGCAGTGACATTACCGTCTAGACAATGAGCATGAATGAGCTGCCAGAGAAGCGGCTCCCGGGGATCTCCTGAGCTTTTATTTCCACTTACGATAAATTTAGAAAGTACAACAGAGCTTCCCCTGACGGCATTGTGTGTAATGAAGATGTAATTGTTATGGTGGCTGCAGCCCGGATAGCAGATGGTTGGCAGCCGTTCTCCTGTATGCACTAAACATGATGTCTTTATGTCTTTGTCACCAGGCCATGAGCGCCTCCGTCT
The DNA here is from genome assembly GCF_035609145.1 of Eleutherodactylus coqui. NCBI lineage: Eukaryota > Metazoa > Chordata > Amphibia > Anura > Eleutherodactylidae > Eleutherodactylus > Eleutherodactylus coqui. The sequence goes on along the minus strand of NC_089844.1, from coordinate 127,872,619 downwards.
GTTTTATGATTGATGGTGAGTACCGGCCTATAAAGGTCTAGGTATACCCTCTCCTTGCAAGGGATGGTATTCTAGGATCGCTGCCAAGATGACGGTCGATAACATATTGTGTGCCTTGTCTGCTTCCCCTGGAAATACTGCTGCCGAGCTCTTACTAAGCATTTGACGAAGCTGTATCCTCGTGTTGCTTTGTAGCCAATCCTGAAGACCACTTTTGTATGGTGAAGGCCTGGTCTTGGTTTTGGGGCCCATATTATTTTTTTTTTTTTTTTTAAATCAGATTTTTATTACAAATTTTTTTTTTAAACAAAACATTCAATTTAGACAATTCTAAATACTGACAATATTAATTTGCATCACGCAATTATCCGAATTGAGTTTTACGTGTCCTTTCATTATAAACATGAACGTAGGAGATGTGTTGCTGACGATACTTGACGAGGGATCTTCTTTCGGATCTGATGGTGTAGTTGTCTCTTTGCTTCGATGCAATTGGTTAACTCGAGAAAAGTCTTTTTCATCAAAAACAAAAATAGGGGTAAACAAAGAAGAGAGAAAAAAGAGTCGGGGCGTGTGGCTTTTAATAGCCATCCGACTTAACTTGAATGCAAAACCACACTTTATCTATAACATTGTCGGGTAACGGGGGGTAGGGTAGTAGGGTATGGAAAAAGACAGAAGGGGGGAGGGGTACAGGATGGGGGGGAGCTGGGGTTCTCGTGAGTTTACTGTATGAAAGATGACTGGCTCTCTTCAGGGCTGGAGATTCCGCGTGAAGTATATATCTTCCGCATCGTCCTATGCGTGAGCTATGCAGGTTATAGTGTAGACCCTTTTAACTAAGGACCGGGGAAAGAGGGGGGAGCGGCGGCCCGAGCCGCCCATTGGCGCACAAGCTAGAAAGGAACTCTATGATTTAGGTGTTGGTCATGGTCAGCTAGAAGTAGGAAGCAGGAGGGAGTCGCCAACTCCGTGAGGGACCCCAACTCTTATCTCCGAGGCCTCATCCAGTGGTCCTCAGTTGACGCCAGGGGCCCCAAATATTCCAGAACTTTTCCCGAGAACCTGTGGCCCAACTGGAGAGTTCCTCCAAGTTAGCGATGGAATCTGCCCTCTCCATCCACTGATTTATTGATGGGGGGGACTTTTGCAACCACAGTAATGGAATTAATGCTTTGGCAGCATCTAGTAGGAAGGCAATGAGTGGATTTTTCCTAGGATGGAACTCCCCCGAGGGCCTCCAAAGGAACAGCATCTCGGGGGAGATATGTAGTCCCGGTGAGAACCTCTGCAGAATTACCTCCACCTCTGTCCAGAAAGGGGTCAAGACTGGGCAGCTCCACCAGATATGAGAATACGAACCAACCTCTTTCCCGCATCTCCAGCAATTTCCATTTGTGGTTAATTTGTAGGCAGCCATCCATTGTGGGGTTTTATACCACCTTACCAGCAGCTTATAGTGGCTTTCTTGAGCAATTACGCAAGGCGAGATGCCATAGGAGGCCTTCAGAATTACTTTAATATCTGATGGTGAAAGGGAGATACCCAGTTCTTTCTCCCAAGACAGGAGAAAGTTAGGCTTGGAGTAGGAAGGATTGGTGACAATTTGCTTTCGAATATATGAAATTTTCCTAAATTTAGGGTTATTGTCAGACAATATTTTTTCAAAGTTTGTATGTGGTCTTGTGGAGTTAAATTTTTTGAGGAAGCTCGTTAATGATTTTTTTATAAAGTTCTGTTGTAAGAATGAGAGTTTATGTCCTGGGAGAAGTTCATTTAATATTTCGTCAGCAGTTTTATGTGCCAAGGTTAGCAGGGCTCCTATCTTGAGTTCCTTAAATTTTTCCCATACTGAATAGGAGGCCGGGTCGCTTGGGATGTCAAGGAGGTTAGGGATGGCTCTAATGGGGGTGCTTGGGGAAGGAGTGGGTGCTAAGGAGTCTTTTAATTTGGACCAGACCTCACAAGGGCCTTTTAGAAGGGGATTAAAACTTTTTGACCTGAGTCCAATATTGGAAGGAAACCACAATTCTTTCAAGTATGACCTTCCTTCTGAGATTTCAACCAAAGATGTTAGTGTTTTGTCTTTTATTGGGGACGCCAGATCCATCCAGTACCCTAATTGAGAGGCTTCATAAAATTCAACTACGTTAGGTAGGTCTATTCCACCCTCCGATCTTCTCTTGATCATAAGGCTGTATGCCAATCTAGGTCTTTTATTCCTCCATACAAATCCTGTAAACATTGATCGCAGGGTTTTAAAAAAACTCTTTGGTATATGTATTGGGATCATTCTAATTTTATATAGTATTGTGGGGAGGATATATGTCTTTAAAATATTTTTCCTCCCAAACCACGAGATTAGGGGGATGTCATACTGCCTTAGAAGATTTTTAATGTGGCCAATAAGTGGGGGGAAATTCTCTTGGTACAGGTCTTCTATTTTTCTTGTCAGTTTTATTCCCAAGTAATCCATTGAATTGTTGGCCCAGTTAAATGGTGATTTTTCTTTAATGGCTCTAAAGCGTGCTTCTAGAATTGAAATATTCAGGACCGTAGACTTAGAAAAATTAATTTTAAAGTTGGAAAGAGTTCCGAAATTGATCAGTGCAGATTCAAGTTTGTTTAGACCTTCCTCTGGGTTGGTTATTAAAAATACGATATCATCAGCAAAGGCCGCAGAAGAAAGGGAGTGTTTCCCCCAGTCCAAGCCTCGAATTTCTGGGTCTAGTCTTACAGATTGAAGAAAAGGTTCTAAAGCCAACACGAATAGGGAAGGGGACAGGGGGCAACCCTGACGAGTCCCGTTTTTAATATCGAAAGCTGGTGACAAGATTTCGTTGATTTTTATTCTAGCCGACGGTGACGCGTATAGGGAGAAAATTGCTGTTACGAAAAACTGGGGGATGTTAAAGTGAAGCAGAGTTTTTTTCATGTAGTTCCAGTCTATCCGATCGAAAGCCTTTTCGGCATCTGTTCCGACCAGGAGTAAAGGTTCCTTAAATTTGTGTGCGTATCGGATGGCATGGAGGATTCTCCTACTGTTATCTCTGCCCTCTCTCCCACTTACAAATCCCGTCTGCTCTTCATTGATCAGGAGTGGCAGGAAGTTTTCCAACCTTTTGGCCAAGAGTTTAGCCCAAAGTTTTAAATCACAGTTTAAAAGCGAGATTGGGCGGTAACTATTGCAGGATTCAGGGTTTTTGTTCTCCTTATGTAATACGGTAATATGAGCCTCTAGGGCTTGCTTTGGGAGTGGGGCACCATGAAGTAGGGCATTAAAGAGTTCGGTGAGTTTGGGCACTAGAATATCCTTGAAGGAGTTATAGTATAAAATGTCTAGGCCGTCGGGACCAGGACTTTTGCCCTTCGGGCAGGATTTTAGCAGCAACTCTACTTCCTCTCGTGAAGCAGGAGTCATTAGGGACTCAGCTTGTTCCTTGTCTAGTTTGGGGAGGTGAGCTTGTAGTAGGAAAGTATTTATCTTTTGATCTATTTCTTCTTCTTCTTCTGGGGAGGGATTTACCTGTTGTCTTATGTTATATAGGTCGGAGTAATATTGATGGAAGGCCTTTGCGATTTCCTCTGATGTTGTTACTTGTGAACCGCTGGTAGTTTTTATAGACTGTATGAAGTTTTTAGCACGGGCTTTTTTAATCAAGGAAGACATAAATTTGCTGCCTTTATTTCCCTGAGCGTATATCTTATGCTTTAGGTAGAGGTGTTTTTTATTGTACCGTGAGTCTAGGCGTTGCTTGAGGTCCCTTCTCTGAGTTTCTAGTTCTTCCAAAGCGAATTTGGATTGAGATAATTTTGTCGCTTGTTCCAGTTTTGCTATTTTGTTTAATCTGTCATCTATATCCTTTTGAAGGAGTTTTTTAGTCCTGGTCCCCAAAGCTATCAATTGTCCTCGTATGAAAGCCTTATGGGCTTCCCAGACCATCGGCACCCCCACGTCCCCCCCTGAATTAATGGAGAAATATTCCTCCAATGAGGCCGCTAATCTGTCTCTTTCCTCTAGGGAGTCCAGCAGAGAAGCGTTGAGTCTCCATCTCCACTCTTTGGGCTTAGGTTGGAGGAGGCGGAGGTCCACATGGACCGGGGCATGGTCTGAGACCGTGGTAACATCTATTTTCGCTTCCGTTATGAAAGCTAGAAGGTCTGAACTAAGGAATATATAGTCTAATCTTTGATGGGACTTATGGACCTTTGAAAAAAAAGTGTAATCTCTCACTGAGGGGTTCAGCAGGCGCCAGGCGTCTGTAAGATTTAACTCCTGTAAGCAGCGCAGGAGCCTCTTGATTTTTATTTGTGATATGTGCGATCGCCCGGTGGAAGAGTCGCTTAGAGGTTGAAGGGTTAAGTTTAGATCTCCTCCCAGGATTAATTGGCCTTCCGTGAAATGTTTTAGGATTGTCAGATGTTTAATTAGCCAAGGAACTTGGTCTGAATTAGGGGCGTAGAGGTTGGCTATTGTGGTTTTCATGTTATTGCACGTCCCCTTCAAAAACAGAGCTCTACCCTCTTCGTCCCTGAAAGTGGACTGGCACTTAAAATTTAATGACTTGTGAAGGTAGGTCGAGACCCCCTTCGAGGCAGAGGCGGGGTGGGCGCAGTGGAAAGCTTGGTCAAAGCACCTGCCCGGCAAGGATAGGCACTTGCCCTGTTTAAAATGAGTTTCCTGCAAAAGAAGGATACTTGTGCCATACCTTTTTGTCAGGAGGGCGATGTGCCTTTTTGCGGGTGAGTTGAGGCCCCTCACGTTAAAAGATGTGACTCGTATGTCACCCATCTGTGATTTCTAGCTGTGGGGGTTGACTCTGATGCCTTACGACCCTCTTCTGCCGAGTACCAAGGATATGTGCTATGAATTTTTGCTGTGAGTAAACTGTCACGAGAGAGACAGAGGGAGGATGGGGGAAGAGGGGACAAAGGTGAGACAGGTACACGTGGGGAAAGTTCAGGTGAGGGAAGGTACAGTTGAATTGAATTGACCAACAGATATAAATATATTAATCCTATTAACTGTTGATATATACAAAGAAACCTGTTGGAGGAAAGAAAAAATCTTATGGAACGGCTTAACAGCTTGGCCGAAACCGATCCAAGTTTGAGGGCAAGGGGGTAATGGTACCGCCGGGTTAACGGCGATCAGTAAAATGGGGTTAGCTGTCGGCCTAACCTGACCGGTACAAGGGGGGGACCAATTGGAATGGGCAAAATATTCAAGGCCCATGTTAGTATAAAATAAAATACAACGCTGGGGTGTGAAGTACTCCCCCCCTCCTTCATATGGAGGAAGGGGATGTTGTCTTCAGAGATAAGGGATAGTAAAACGTATAACTTCAGTTCACACTAATGTAACATGGGTTATGCAGGAAAAAGGGTTGGAGCATCATACTCAGCTTATAGTTGCGGGCAGATTTGCCCCATACCCAGTCACCATTTTCATATAACGCTTTCAACGTGGTACTGTTGTGGAAACTGGTATCAAACAAGTGTAAATGTGGTGGACTTCTTCCAGAGTAGACAAGCGAGGGGGTCATCCCCTGCGTGTAAAACCCTTTCAGGTCTCGGGGCCCGCGATTTCCTCTCTGGGTTTCTTTCTTTTTCCTTTGGGCGATTTTGAGCTTCCTACTGTCTGCCATCTCTCTGAGGAGTCCAGTTTCGTGAACTTGGGTAGATCAGGAAGCGGCTGCCAGCAGGGGAGCGAGATTGGGTCGATGTCCAAGAACTGCCAGCATTCGTCCAAGTCGTCAGACGAGCGAATATTTAACCTGCGGCCCTTATAGGTTATGCCCAGACCGAAAGGAAAAAGCCAGGCGTAGCGAATATTCTTTTCCTTCAGAGCGTCCAGCAGTGGTCGCAGTAGGCGACGTTTCGCCAGTGTGGAGGGCGCAAGATCTTGAAAAATTTGTAATGAAGTACCTCCATACTTTAAGTCGCTATGGTTCCTTGCCGCCTTGAGGATCGCGGCAGCGTCTGGAAAGGCGAGCAACTTACAGATGATGTCTCTTGGTGGATCAGACGCTGAAGGTGGAGGTCTCAGTGCCCTGTGAATCCTCTCGATTGTTATAGAAGACGCCCTTTCTGCGCCCAGGAGCGAAGCGAAGATTTCTTTCGCTACTTTTTCGAGCACTTCCGACGCCCAAGATTCGGGAAGGCCCTTTATTCGCACATTACTTCGCCTGCTCCTGTTCTCTATGTCTTCTTGCATTAGGATCGCTTTGTTAATCTGTGCGTGTTGTTCTCTTAGGGCAAGCTCCATTTCACTGGCATGAGAGGAAATGGCAGTCGTGGAGGATTCGAGATCTTCCGTTCTTCTTCCTAGCTGCTTCATTTCTTCTTTTATCTCCGATAGCTCTAGAAGTATGGGGCGCATGGTCCGGGACAGGAGGTCTTTCATAAAGCCTTTAGATATCCGTTCATTTTCTTCTTCCTCTGAAGATATCTCATCATCTTTGTCCCTTCCCCCAGCTCCGTTCGGCTCGTGGGCCGGCGCCATCTTGGATGCTTCATGCAGAGGACGAGCGCCCTTTTCTTTCAAGTAACGCTGCATGTCCGCTTGTCCTTTACACTTTCTTGGCGTCTCTTGAGGGTCACTGCTCCTGTCCCTACCGATCTTGCCCATTTTGGGTCTGACAGATAGCTGCATAAGGTCCCGGTATGTACCGCAATCACGGAGCTCTCTGCTCAGAACTCCATGCTGCTCAGCGGTTAGGCTCCGCCCCCTTGGGGCCCATATTATAACACAAGACTATAGTAATCATTTATAGGTCTACTAGGTGTCCCCTCTTAATTTAAACCGTATATACAACAGTTACAGCACTATAGACCCCTTTTTTACCATATATTTCTAGTCTGTATATTTTTTGGTAAAGTGGCCTTAGGGTCATATAAAAGCATGCTGTGGTTTTCACAGGGCTACTAAGGTCATTTTACTTGGCCAAGAATTGGCTCGTTGACTGCTACTCGCACATGCCAGAGGATCGCTAGCATGGAAATGAACGATTGTTAAAAGGTTCTCCGGTTGTTGAATGATTTTTAAGTACAGCTGCAAATGTGTTAAAATGGTAAAAGCAATGGTACTTGCCCGTCCTCTCCATGGCAGTTCAGTCCTGCAGCCCCGCTGTCCTTCTGGTCTTTGTTTGGGATCAGGTACCATCTGACCACTGTAGCCAATCGGGCCACGGTGTTATGCTGTTGTACCAGCATCACTGCCCTAAAGCTGGAAGCCATGATGCCAGGAGAAGCGAATCTGACCCATGTGTTCTGATTGGCTGTAGTTGTCAGGTTATAGTCATAGCTAAGAAGAAGAGGAACAAAAAAAGAAAAGGGCCGCGGGGCTGTAGCGCTGGATCGCCCGAGTAAGTACTCCTAGTTTTATTACATTTACAACTATACTTAAAAAATCGTCCAACAATCAGAAAAACCCTTTAAGACCCTTTAAAATCCCTTGAAGACGTCCGACAGGGTATTCTTACCGTCTATTGCCAGCCACTCTGCTGTCGGAGCCTCTCTGGCACGCACACACTGGCTTTAGCCAGCAGATGGCACCGTTGTATAACAGCAAAAAGGGAAAGCCTTTTAGGAAACCCTGAATCCAAAATTGGATTGGAAAGGGTTAAAATTGCAATGGCCTTGTTTGGCATTATTGAATTAAATGGAAGCTATGCCAGCAGTGTCAAACTGGTTCACTGTAATATGGGCCGTGCCATCTGCTTCCAGCGCTGTCCGCATCAACAGCCAGCCTGGCGATCAGCTGACCAGCGGGGATCCTGAGAGGTGAACCCCCACTGATCAACTTTTGAGGTATCCTGAGGATAGGCCATCAATAGTAAGTCCCAGACAATCGTTTTAATGGTAGTCTAAACGCTTTGTTGTACCATAGGAAGGTGGCTTTCTTGGGGCAGACTTGCACGAGTGTATGCACAAAATTGCTTGCATAAGGTCAGCGCATTCGCGCCGTGAATGGTGCACTTTTGCGCATAATACTATTTTGTGCTAGCTGCAGCATTTCACATGGACACTGGATGCAGCTGTGCGCCAATTTAAATGGCTATTTATCCTAATTAGTTCCAGATGTGTTCTTTTTCCTGCAAAATTGTGCAATCGCGAGATTATTGATGGGGCCTTTTGTGCGCAAAAGTGCCCAAAAAGTTTTTTTGCATACGCAAAATGCATGTGCAAATATGAGTAATGAGCGTGAACCCATTGATATCAGGGGGTTCTATTCTCTGCGTATTGTATGCGCAAACACGTTCATCTGAGTCCGCCCTTATTTTTCTGCTGCCTGCAGAAAAAAAGTGAAATGCAATGATTTTAATGGGTGTAGATCTAAGACTGTCTGCAAAACAAATAGTGTGAAGAGTTATAGACGATGCAGAATACGCTGCATTGTCCGCACGCCGCGCTGCCGCTCAGTCACACCTCTGTTAAACTCTCTGACAGCTCCGTGTGCTCGCTAGTTGTATGCCCCGCAGCCCTACCCTATAATAAGCCTGCACATACCCCCACTGCGTGTGTCCCCTCTCTTCTTACTTCATGTCAGCATGACCACTTGGCTCCAGGTTTCTGCTGAAAGAGCCGACCCCCCCCCCCCCCCTTCCTTCCTTCCTCCCATCCCTGAGCTCTGGGGGTCCCGGACCCTGCTTAGACTGGTCCTCCTGCAAACTTATTAGAACCACAGCTTGTACTGTAATGTTAGAGGAGGGGGGGGGGGGGCTATATAAGTGATTTTATATCCAAGTCCATACTTGCCAACTTGTATATAATATCGTAACTTAAGTATAATCCGTGTAAAAGGGCCCTTAAGGTAAGGACATGCGGGTCTGGTCAGGATGTGCTTTTGACATAAACACAAACTGCATGCAGGTTTTTCTCACTAAGCTACTGCGGTTGCAATGCATTTTTTTTCTTAAACCACGCTTACCAATACATCATCAATATTTAGATTACATGTACATAATTTGAGATGTCTGGCCTGCAGCATGCAACATGTGCAATACGTTCAAGCCCTACAGGCAGAGAGAAACCTACGCCAAAGGGTTAATCCACAGTTGACAAAATCAACACATCCGGCGAACTCCTTTTGTGCTGCGCATCAAAATTGCCCCAGAAAACAATGAAAAAGGGACTTTCTGCAGGTCACCACTACATCCTGACCGGACCCTCTGTCCTTGCCCTTATGAAAAATAAACTGTTGGCACATGTGTCGGGTGTTGCCTTGCAGCACATCAACCAAGAGGAAAGTAACGTAATACACATAGCACTTCTGATGGGTGTTGGGGTCAGTCAGTGGATGATATTGCACCCACTAGTAAAATGCTATCACTGTATTTTATAGACATCTAATATCAAGAGTCCTATGTTAATGACCACTGGGCCATAGTTTTCTCTGTGAGACAATGTTGTGTTTTTGTTTTTTTGTTTAATCGCTTCATAGAGCCATATATGAAAATGTAGAAACATAAACTCGCACTCCTATACATTTAGTATTTCAATAAAGCTGTTCATGTTATACTAACCACATAAAAATGCAATGTGCATATTTTGATTAAAACATGTGGGCCCATCTGCCACATCCAGGCAAACCTTTCTAACAATGAAAAATGTCTCTCTGTTGGCCAAAGCCTTCCAAATGGATTCGGGATACCTGGCCATATACTCTAGTTAAAACACCTGGGAGAGATCTGTGAACGGAGGGCAGAACAAAGGTGATGGCAGCCATTGCTTCACCAATGCACATGGAACAAAAAACAAATTAAACATGAAGGTACATGTAAGCCATGGATGTGACAAATACGTAACAGTAACACACGCCTCAGCACTTATACACATTTAATATCTGAATAAAATTGCACAACTGTTTATACTAACCGCATAAAATGCAAAGTTTTTAGCACATATTTTGATCAAAACCTGTGGGCCCGTCTGGTTCGTCTGGAATTAGCTGATAGGCAATTGTGCAGGTTTTTTTTTCAGCTCTTAAATGTATGAGAGTTGAGGCATGTGTTTCTGTTACTGTATCGGTTGCAGCCATGGCTTATGTGCACCTGTGCATATATTTTATTTTTGGAAGTGCTGACTTGTTTTTCGTCACTTGTATGAAAATAAAAGCAGGTTTATTAATGTTTTTGTCTTTTTTTTTTTTTTTTTTTTTTTTTTTTAGCATCAGTACAACTAACACCAGATTTCTGTCAAAAACTGGACAGCCTTGTAGGACCTCAGCTTACAGTGTTGGCATCTGACATCTGTGAACAGTACAATATCAACAGGAGGATATCTGGGTAGGTGCATTTTCTTATCCACTATGGTTTCTGTCTTTGTGAACAGAGGAGATTGATTCACCTTGCGTGTATAACGGATGGATTGGCATGAGGTCCTGTATCTGGCCCGTTCGCACAATATCTGCGTCCGCAGTGAAGCAGCAGGTGGTATTCTCTGCATTTGTTAACATCTTCTGTTTGTCTCCAGGTCAGAAAAAGAACCTCAGTTCAAGTTTATTTATTTCAACCACATGAACCTAGCAGAGAAAAGTACAATACACCTCAAGAAAACGCCAAGTGTCTCGCTCACTTCTGTACAGCCGGAGCTTATGAAGATTCTTGGAGATATAAATAGTGACTTTACACGGTGAGATGCCACCTATTAAAGGGGTTGTCTTATGATAGACATCCAGCTGACAGCCCAGCAAACAGCGGAGTATGCTGGCCAGGCGTTAGCCATATGTAGTATTACATGGCGGACGTCCATAGGAATGGCTGGCCATATAACATATGGACAACTTGAGTCCCCAAGAGCTGGATGTGGTCTTACGGAGTAGCCCTCCATTATGACTCAGAAGTCCCTTCTTTAGGATGTCCATATACCCTTATATAGCATATGAACAAGGGTTTTTTTTACAAGAAACCCCTATAAAGGGATTGTTCACTTTCTGCTTACATTTCAGAAACTCCATACACTGGTGTGTCATGACAGATGCCTTCCTGGTTTTTGTACCCTTGCACATTTCTGCATGACAGGCCAGCCTATGTATCGATGGCCTGTACACTTGTAGTGTCTAGAAGAAGTGATGGGTGCTGAGCTACAATACCAGATCCATGACCCGGTTCCCTGGAGCTTTTAGATACTGGGAGAAATTTACTAAGCCTGGCATTTCCGTGTGCCTTCTCAGAAATGTACGCCAGGGTATAATTTACACTAGTTTCTGGTACAAATTAGACATACATCTGTTGGCCCCTCCAGACAAGCCCCACCTGCTTTTTAAAAAAGTCCAGAGGCTGGCGTCAAAAACTTGTTGCGCAAATACCCTCTAAAGCCAAAAAAGAAGCGGCTTTTATACGCCAGAAACTAGTGTAAACCGTCATAAATGTGCCCCACTTTGCCTTTCTGATCCGTGCTTTTTATCTATTGCGGCTCAGCCCCATTCACATATTATGATGGTTGGCGGTCCTGACAGTCATACCTCCCCCAATTGCATATTTAAATTTTTAAAGTTTGCCCTTTTCTGATCTCCTCCTTTTCAGAGTTGATGAAGATGAAGAAATCATAGTAAAAGCCATGAGTGACTACTGGGTTGTAGGGAAGAAGTCTGACCAACGGGAGCTGTACGTCATCTTAAACCAAAAGAATTCCAACCTAATTGAAGTAAATGGTGAGTATCCAGTGTGCTAGGGTTTTAAATCTGGCGACCACTTCTAAATAAGGGAACGCAGGAGGTGAACCTGTGCTGAGCCGTTTCCGTCAGGACCTTAGACTTTAAGTGAAGCAGCAAGACACCTTGTTCGACTGCAGCCCCATTCAGACTCCTCCTGGCATTGATCTGGCAATCCGAGGTCCTAGTGGATAGACACCCCCTCCCAATCTATCATCTTCTATTGAATGGATGGTGATTAATTCTTCTGGCTGGAATGCCCTATAAAATATCTTCTGCAACTTCCTATTGCATAATGGCTGCACTGTATAAGTTTTTCTTTTAGACCTTAGAGGCTGAAAAAAATGCCCTAAGGCTCCCTTCACACGCGTTCTCATGGGGCAGATTTGTGTCTGCTAAATACTCATTCGGCTGACTGCTATCTAATGTGTATTGGCAGCGTTCGGGCTTAATTGCACAAACGATATTATCGTGCAACCTTTGTGTGCTGCAAAGGAAAAAAAAATTGCAGCATTTCCTACCTTTTGGGATTTCTCGGAACACCTCGCCCATTGTTTTCAATGGGACCTTTAAAAGAGATATATATACACACTGCGATGCAATGTTTCCCATTGGAGTTAGTGGTAAACCATTGTGATCCCACCACGGTCATGAGGATCACGTGATGCAGTTTGTTTATTTTTTCTTCTCCCCCAAAACTCTTTGCATTGTCATGAAAATCGTGCAATATCGGGCCGATATCACGCTCACCTGTGTGAATGTAGCCTAAGGTAAGTGATTGGTCTTATGGGAGACAGCTGGTGTGGGGAAATCAAATTCTTTAGTATCAGCAAAAGTATCCAGGTGGTTGTGGCTTGTGAAGTCTATGAAAAGAGTGAGGCTGCTGACAGAATTCTATTGATGGTACACAAGGGAGGAGGCACGCTCCATTGATTTCACAGAGCATGCTATCCCCTATTAGGCGAATTTCTCCTGCTAGTAGAGCGATTCAGGTAAGGCCAGGCGATAAAATCACGCTTTGTGAGAGTGAAAACGCAGAATTATGAAACCCATGCTTTTCAATGGTTTCATTCCCACTTGCAATGTTTTCACTCATGCATGTTGTCGTGTGATGCGTTTTTGCATTAGAAACTCCTACTGTCTTTCGCGCGAGAAAATCGCAGCCATCAGCGATGTGATTTTTTTTTTTTTTTTTTTCCCTCCACAAGAAAATGCATTGCTTACGCTCAAAAATCGCCTGAACAAAACTGAAATTTTGCCATGATTTTCACGTGGCAATATCTCGATCGCTTGTGTGAAACTAGCCCAACAGCTATGACCTGTTAGAGAATTGCTAAAAGTTCAACTTCTTAAAGGGGATGTCCATCTTTGAACAAGTCAAAGTTTCCCCTGAATTGGCTAGTAGGGTTTGCTGCCGTCCCCAGCAATCTGCTGTAATCTAGATGGAAACCCAACAGCACATTCTCAGCCTGTAGCACTGCAGCATGTGATATTTAAAAGGGTATTCTCAGCTTAGAAGAAATGTGTCCACCAGTGTTGGAGAATGGGGGTCCCCGACCCTCGCACAGCCTGGAGAGGTGGTTGCTGGCTTTATCTGTTCATTTCAATAGAAGTTACAAAAACAGCCGAGCTCGCTTGCTCCCATAAACAATTGGAGAGAGCCATGCTTAAGTGTGCTCCCCTTTCTATTCATTTTCAACCTAGACGCAGCAGCCAGAGGCTCTCGCCATACGGCACGAGGGTCCGTGGTCTCCAAAAAGTTGCAGTGTTGAAACACCCACCTATCACACACTTATGGCATGAACGTGTCAGTGAGGAATACCCCTTTACCTACTCCATAAAGTCCATGTAATGTATAGACACAACAGGTCCTCCAGATTGTGGGACCCTCTGCAGTCGCCCTCTGCTCTGGCTAATAGTGGTCCAGATTCCCGGCACCCTCCTTGATTGTTTCAGAATTCCCTACTGGAGGACTGAAAACAGGTTTTCTAAACCAGACTCCCCTTTAATACATCTTGGTACACATTTGCTGTAATCGGCCCGTTCTTTCTAATGTCGGAGACATCTGCTCTTGAGTCCTGACTTCCAACTAATTTGGTGTCTCCCAGCTTTCTGCATGTTGGGCCTGAGAAGCTCCGGTGGCGTTGCACTGACAGAAGTGCTAGTTCTTGTAATACCACGGTGCTTCGCCATCAGGTCGGGTTGCTGCTGTGGTTTTGTGTTACCGTTTCATGCTAAACTTTGGAACGGCTCCGAGACATCATCAATATTCATCCCATCTTTTTTCAGCAGATGGTCTTAATAATTAAGAACCGAACGCTATCTTGCACCTTGACATTGAAGGCATAGCCGAATTCAGAAGGTCTCATTACAATGTGCTAATCCCCCCTGGGGTATAAATGTCCTGATTAAAGCCTAAAGTGTCACTGCAGTCATCACAGGTGTCGGTGTTATTCACAAAGTGTTTTGACAACCATAATTGTCACTTAGCTGAATGATTGATGCGCAGGAAATAAGCGCTTGCACACGCAGATGTATATGCCACAGCGAGGCTGGAATGGCATCGGAATATATGGATATTAATAACCTGCTGATTGCACAAGGTACTTATTATATGCGATTAAGGGGGTTGTTCCAGAATTGCAGGTTATCCGCTATCCGAAGGATAAGGAAATCCCTTGCTGATCAGTGCGGGTCTCACTGCTGAGACCTCCACCGATGATGAGAATGGAGGTCCCATGTTCGCGTCACTGTAAATGGACAACTGGCCGGTCATGCATGGTTGGTGCTCCATTCATTTCAGTGGGGATGACGGAAATATCGCAGTGCTTTCTATCTCTGCACTTCCATTGAAGATGAATTCAGCGGCAGTGTGCTAATGCAATCGGCGCTCCATGAATTCTCCTCCTGTGGGAGGGGGCAGTAAGCCCACAGTGAGAACAGGAGACATGAGATCCCGATTCTCAGGATTACTGAGTGTCTTAGCAAGTTATCCCCTGTTCTTTGTAATTCTGGTACAACCCCTTTAAATGTTAGTACAACAGCATCTTTGTTGCCATGGATCACTTTCTACCACCAGTAATACTGGTTTGCCATTGACCCGTGATCTTTGGGCCCATAAGTTGTATTAGTCCAAGGACAGCAGAGATTTTCTACCTAGGCACTAGCTAAAGGTGGTTTTCTGTAATAGACTCTGCACTTAGAGCCATAAGAATCCAACCGCTCAACACAAATCCATTCGTATGGTTAAAGGATAGTGTGGGCCGGGTTGATCAGCCCTTAAGCCAATTCTGCCTGGTTCTGGTGTTTAGGGCTTCATGGTAAGAACATATGCACTGCCAGTGCATAGATGGCACAACCGCTTTAAGTCATTGGTTTCCAAGTAATAAAGATGGCCCCTATCCACAATATAGGGGCTGATATAATGGCCAGTGTGGGGCAGATCACTTGGACCTCCACTGATCCTGTGAACAGTGGTCTTGTCAGTGCCCGAATGAGTAGAGCGCAGATCATGCAGGTGCATCACTGCTTCATTCACTTCAAGGATGGCACAGAACCCCACAGATCCTGTAGATACAAGATAACTTTATAACTTGGCACAATGCCTTTAACTGGATTGCTTGAAGCAGATTTCCTGTATGTCATGAGGACTGTTGAGGAATTGCCTAAATGACCCCCCTGATGTATCTTTGCCCATCTTACCATGGACTCTTATGTAGCCAATTTACCTCCCGGAACATAACCAACTGCCCATACCTTTTTAGAGAGCTGTCAGTCAAACCCTTGTTTTGCTGTCAGCTATCTCGCCTGACTCCACCATACGGGACAGCATGCATGTATTTTGAATGCAGATAAGGGAGAAGGTTGCTAACAGACCACTCTGTCAGCAGCTATCATCTCCTGAGAACAAAAGGATCAGGCAGTTGAAGTCCATCAGCCCGATTCTTCTCATCCCAGGACATCGGTGGGTCGGTCAGGAGGTCCCCATATACGTAAGATGGCCACCATTGGTGGTATGTTTACACATTGCAAAAATGCTGTAGAATTTCTGCTAAGGCTAAACCTACCCTTAAGAGTACAGCCCGGAACCACTGACATGGCTACGTTCTTTGGACTGTTAATGCCATTTATGAAACGAGCTGGGAAGTACAGGGCTGGTGCCCCATATCACTAGTGCCTGGTGAATACCTAGATTTCTGTTGGATAAGCCATTTGCCTTTTAGAGCTGGCCACCATAAAGTGACACACAAAGTACTACAGGTATTATGAACCCTATGAACAGTTTAGACCCCGTTCACACTGGCACCATGGCTTCAGTTTAAAATGGAGGTTCGGTTGACCAATGGTCCGTCAAGATTTCGCTCATTTTTGTAGCAAATCTATCACTGTATTCTGCCTTTTTCTTGCCATCAAAAGTGACAGAACCTCCAACCAGCATTGTGATCTGAGCCTTCCATGTATGATGGAAACTCGTAAACTGGAGAAGACCAACGAAGAGTGTTGTAGACCTGCTTTGTGACCTGCAAAGAAGTCGTTGTGCATGGGGAGGGAGGAGGTGACCTTTTGTTCGTGTTGGTACGCTATGTTATCTATCTATAGGTGTTGGGGCCCTTTTACATGGGATGATCTGTTGGACGCAGATACCCAACAGATAGTCCCAGGGATATTGGGCTTGGGGATCTTATACACGGCATAATAAGTTGGAAGGCGCAAGTAACCAGCGGGACGTAGTGATCTTATATTGTGCACTTGGCATATGTTTACACTGAACAATAATTGGATAGTTTTGATCATTCATTGGATCTTAACCACACTGTAGTCAACCCTTCTGCCACTACTTACTATTCAGCAAGTTGTTACGATGCCTGTTTATACCAAAAGATTTCCCGCAGATGGACAATGATTTTTAGGTCCGCATGAAAGATCCAATCAGCCATAATAGAATGATTGATCGCTGTTCATTCGCTTGCTGCACAAGTTTACCGCTTACACCTATGTACATCACTCAATCTAACGATTATTCACACATTGATCTGCCATGTAGTGTCTGTGAAAACTGCAACATTTCAGGATGCTTTTAATATACATAGCGATATGGAAAGTTTTAAAAATAAACACCAGAAATAATTAAAAAATGTATAAGATAAAATCTTGATGTGGACAGGTCATTTTCTGATGACACATTCCCTTTCCGAATACTAGATGGACAGATTAGACGGAGTATCCTCTCTAATGTGACAGGGACCCGGTGTTTACAATACTTGCAGCATGTCATCACTATGTCCTTGTCTCGTCCAGCAGTGTCTGGGACACCTTCAACGAAGATTGATTTCAGTAGATACCCTGTCATGTGAAACACTTCTGGCATGAGGACATGCCAAACAGGATGATCCTATTAAAGGGGGTTGTCCCACTTCTAAGATTGATGACCTATCCTCAGGATAGGTCATCTGTGGCTGATCGGTGGGGCTCTGCTGTGTGGGACCCCCACTAAACAACTAATATCTACAACCAGTGTTCTAACGTTTGCAGCTGCTTTGATGCTGAAAGCAGATAGCTCCATACATTGCATAATGGCCTGGCATGGTACTGCAGGCTGAGTTCCATTTACCAGGTGGTGGACCCCGCCGATCAGCTATTGATAGATTATCCATCTTAGGGCTTATTCACATGATGATATATCGGCCGCCGTTTTCACAGCCGGACGATATATGCTACCATCTGATGCATTGGATTTCAGTGCATCAGATTACACAGGTGTATTCCCATGGCATAAAAGCGCCCGGCTGGCAAATATAGCATTGGGCGCTTTTATGCCAGGCAGCAAAGATCGTCCTGGAACTATCTTTGGGCCCGGAATATGTTGGCTGCTGCATAGGCTCCTATGGGAGCCAATGATATCGCCTAGAGGTGGGATGGAGTTTAGTAGCATGACTGCTAAACTCCCTCCCTCTTCTCTCCTCCCCTCTAGCTGTTTGCAATGGGAGGGGGCGGATCTTGGCTCCACCCCCTCCCATTGCTGGCTGTGGACAAGGGGAGGGGGCGGTTGCTTAGCTCCGCCCTGTCCACTCCCATTGCAAACAGCCAGAGGGAAGGAGAGAGGAGGTGAGCTGGGGAGGGAAGGGGAGGAATGGTATTGCAGCCTCGGCATATATGCGCCAGGGCCCATGCTGTCTGAACGGGTGCACAAATGTTGGAACGTTAAACAGTTGGCACACGTAAAAACGCTTACGCTTGTGGGAAAGAGCTCTTAGAAGTGGAAGAACCCCTTTTAAGGGCATAAAATTATTATTTCCACTGTTTTAAAGTGACAGAAGTTCTTTATGTAATAACTCTGATATAAAAATACATGAATGGAGATCAATCTGTTTGCTTTTCCGTATTTCACATCTAATATCCATTTTCCATTCTCATTTGCAGATGAAATCAAGAAGCTTTGTGCCACACAATTCAACAACATCTTCTTCCTGGATTAGCAGACGGGTCATTGAACATGTCTCTGAGACGGCCCATGATGCCATTTTGTTCAGCATGGACAGAATATCAGTCATATTATTGACTGGAATGACTGTTGTAAGGCAATACTTGCCTTGTAAGACTACTTTCTACCTGTAGACTCAACGATCAGACCATTTTTAGATTTTAAATATTTATCAGAACGCGACTTGGAACATCTTCATTCCATTTCTGTGACATTAATACGGCTGCCGCTAATAAACCCACTAATTGTTATACTTTTAATTGTCTGGCCTTTGCTCCTCTTTTCTGTAAATTACCTTGTTCTGGAAGGTTTCTGAAGGAAATGCAGTAAAACTCCTTTAATCCAGAAGTTATGCTATTCTGGCAGTTGTTGAGGACGTGGACCTCTTTGCCGAACCGGACGGATGCCAGTCAATGGGGTTTGTTGGGTGCTGCTCATATCTACTGTGTAATGGATCCAGAACCTAATCTGAAATTTCACAAGATCAGAAGCAGGCAGGCAACTGGGATTCTGTCATTTAACCCCTTCAGTGGCAGGTTTATTATTACCCTGTCAGCGCAGCAAGCCCCGGAGATTTTCCTGAGGTAATTCGAAGTGGTAAAAGTGTACAGTGGCACAATAACTGTATCCAGCATTTCAGTACCAGAGCTGTCCACGGAAATCTTCCGGGGTTTAACTGCATGGTCAGTGCAGCAAGCCCCGGAGATTTTCCGGGCGTGCCACTAAAGGGGTTAAAGAGATTTTGTAATCAAAATTATGCCCGTCAACAATTACCAGTGCTTGGTAGAGCACTTACACATAGGTCGACTTATACCTTTTATTTTCTCCACAATGTTAAGGGAAACAAAGTTTTATACCATATGTAAATTAGCTGGCAAGTGGTCTGGTTTTCTCTTGCCAAGCATCTCCCTTCTTGTCCTTACTATTCTTGGCACTGCAATCCCACACATGGGCTGTTCATACTGGGTGTATGCAGGGCAAGCTTCCTGCTGTGGATAGTTGACTTAAGGTGGTTTTACAACTACGTTGGAACCTCCGTCCAGAGGTTCCATCACAGATACGGTTGAAAATGCCGGAAGGAAAAGCCCGGTATGGTCTTTTTCTTCTGTACAAAAGCCTGCCAGCCAGGCGGATCTCATTATCGTCAATTGAGTCCATCCAGCAATGTTTGGTTCTATCCAGAGACTGAGCAGTTTAGCCACAGAGATTCCCCTTTCCTGCTCCCCAAACAGAGCAGGAAAGTGGAATCCCCAACGCAGATGTGAAACCAGCCTTATAAATATACTTTGCATGCATCACAGCTGGAAGAGTCGGCAGGGCCAACCGTGAATACCTTTCCCAAAGAAACGTCTTTCCTGATTTCATGTACTCATGTTCTAGCCCCAAAACTACTGACCTAACAAGGCTTGAAAACTTAGTTGTACGACTACATCCAATAGCTGCCCATACACCTTCCAGAGCTCCGATAGCCGTTTCTTCCAACTCCATGAATGCTCACATGTGTACCATGGGCAGAGAGGAGGCAATCCATCTCCAGGAAGAATGGGACCAGATAGTGAAATTCATCATGCCTGATTCTTCTCTTGCCTGTCTTCATCAGTTGGGGAAGATTCAGGAATCCTTGTACACATAGGCTGGTCCAGTGAAATAAGTGGTTTAGGTGACTTGTCCCTAATATGTATGGGGACATCTAACTCATGCAATAGACTTGTACTGGCAGAACATTGTGGCCAGTGCAACTGAATGAAGAATGTGAGACATTATTGCCATCTAGTGGATATGATGGGCATTCACATGAAGGAGAGTAGTGGCCGCTTATCAGAATATTACATTACTTTTATTTTTTTTAAACCGAAAATCTGCATACAAATATCTGGCCACAATGGGAATTTTATTCCAGATTTATTTTTTTGTCTTTTTCCATCTGTGCTTTTAATAAATGCTGTAGTTCTGCTCTCGTTCTCTGAATGCAGCTTTTTCTCCCTCTGGTTCCAATGGCTCAATCCATATACTTTATATGTATATTGTATCTATTAGAAGTATTCTGCATGTTTCCTAAACTTTCTGAACATGGTGTAACTTGTAATCTAGTATCTCTGTCTACCGTAGACCAGTGATTGTACTTTTACTACACACTCCGCTATACATGGTAACCATACAGAGAACATTTATGGAGTATGACTAAGGTTCAATTCACACCAGCGTTCTGTGTGTCCTGCGCAATTTCCATTTTCCTATTCTTATATTAGTAATAGAAAAACGGAAATAAATGCTTGCCTATTTTTCCCCATTTAGTTCAGTGGAGTTTCAGTTTTTACATTTGGTCTTCGGTTTACTTCTGTCCTGTTTGGGTTTCCAATTTTTTGGGGGGATGGAAAAATTTCAAACTGAGGAAAAATGGAAACTCCATTGAAATTAATGGGGGGGGGGGGGTGAAACGGAAGTATCTATTTCTGTTTTCTTGTTACTAAAGACCGTACTGAGAAAGGAAACTACTCTAAGCAGTAGTGATGAGTGAACCTCTTGCTATTCCCAATGCTAGTATGGCAACTGCTGGCTATATTCAGAGAAGTGAAGAACAATACAAAGAGGCAAGATGTAGGCTGTGACTCCGTGGTGAGAACTGCAGCACCTTGAGGTGCGGTAAAAGCACAGAATTAAGTAACTGCACCTTCAATGTTTCGTCTACGGCATAAATGGCTACAAGCGGCGACTGCGAAGAATCCTGCCATAGCGGCAGTGCCCTCGCCTTAGGGACTGTTCACTCTGCGTTATTTAATTATTTAAAACTATTGACAGAAGCTGATGGCTATTGGTAACCGCTCCACGTTTCCTTAGCTCTTCAAGACCTTGTTGCTGCATATATCTACATTTAGAGATGCTGCTCCCATATAGAAAGACCATTCCTCCATGGAGCTGCAGTTGACAAGTTCTCTCGCGCCCCGGGACTGAAGTACAATGTATAATAAAATGAGCACAAAATGCAAATCGGGCCTCATGTTATCAAAATTAACGAAAGTAAAAACTGTCTGTTGTCCATAGCAACTAATCACAGCTCAGCTTTCATTCCTCATAGCACTCTTGAAAAATAAAGGCTGCTCTGGGATTGGTTGCTTTGTGCAAAACAGACTTTTTTTTTTTCTTTTTGTTGGTTTTTTTTCTTCTCTTAGACCGTTTTGACGAGGCCCTTATGAATGTACAAGGTGATTCGCTCACTAGGAAACCAAAATCTTCCTCAATAACTAGGTAACTTTTGTTTGGTTCCCTATAAAAACTGACCTCTATTTACCTTGTATGTTGCCTAGTAGTAATGAGCGAACCAAAACAGTCGAGCCCTGTATCGGGTTGAACTTTGCACAAGTTTGGTTTAGCGAGGACCAGAACCTCAGACGGTTCATCTCAGCTGAGCCCACCAAAATTACTATTCTTCATTTTTAAAAGAGGGGAAAAAAGCAGAAAGAGAAATGGGTTTTTTTCCCCCCTTTTTTGTCCTCTTTTTGGCCGCCTGCTAACTGATTCCTCACTGATTTTGTGAATGCGCTCTCCATTTTCCTGGGCATTTGCGCACCCGAAGTCCTTATTAGAGATGAGCAAACCTACTCGGCCACGCCCCTTTTTCGCCCGAGCACCGCGATTTTCGAGTACTTCCGTACTCGGGTGAAAAGATTCGGGGGGCGCCGTGGGTGAGTGGGGGGTTGCAGCTGGGAGTGGGGGGGGGGGGGGGAGAGAGAGAGAGAGAGAGGGCCCCCCGAATCTTTTCACCTGAGTACGGAAGTACTCGAAAATCGCGGTGCTCGATCGAGTAATTACTCGAAACGAGTAGGTTCGCTCATCTCTAGTCCTTATAGAAGTCAACGGAGATGTGTGAAACACTGCTAATTGCACAGGAAAAAGAACAAATCTGGAACTCAAAGTAATTAGCCATTTTAATTGGTGCGGATTTTTATTTTTTTTTGCCAAGCGCAAATGGACATGCCTTGTGCGTGGAAAAATACACCGAAGTGCGTGCAAAAATGCTGCGCTTATGTGTGTGCAAATACTCCTACACCCATGTGACTCGGGTTGTACTGAGGGATGTTTGTGCTTCGTAGTGAGAGAATCGCCCTGTATAACTGTGGCCTTCAGACCTGCGATGTCAGCGGCCCAGCGCATATACGCTGATTCACGTATATGGAGTTTGTACAGGTGGCAGCTGAGTCTTCACACTGAAGTATTTCCAGCTGGTCCCAAATAAAGCTGACATGTCTATTACACCAGGGGACAACAATATTTATCATGCTTGTGACACATATTTCAAATATGAGCCCTCTGCGCCGGCAAATGGTGATAATGTGTAAAATAGCTCGGCGCTGCGTTTTGTGTGAGTTTGTGCTTGTCAGATCCATTCCGGACAGCTGAAGCTCTTCATCTGACAGCTGTTCCCCGAGTGATGTTCCAAGTACTATAGGGAAAGTGTTTCTATGTTCGGAGCATCTCCTCTTCTCACCAGGTCCCTCTTCATCCTTATCTCATCTTCTCGCTGTTCACAGGGATTCCCTCTGCTCAGGCACCAAGGATCAGCTTGAGGGCGCATTCACACGGGCGAGCGAAAGTCGGACCCGGGCGCAACTTGCATCGCACACGAACACTATGTGCTGCCCGATATACGTGAGACTGCACATCTGCATGTTCTATTCTAATGCGAGGGGGGTGAAAATCTGCAGGAGAAGGGCACATGCACATGCGCAAATGTGCACATGCATATGTGAAGTGGCCTTATTCCCACCTCCATGTATTTTGTTCATGTGCCGTCTGTGTCATGTGTCACCCAGTGACCTCAATGGGATTTTTGACACATGCAATTTTTTTTCACGGATCTACAGACTCTGCAAAAAAAAATTGCAGCATGCCCCATTTTCGCTAAGAGTAGGACGTGCAATGTCTGCTACCCACGGGGCTCAAAGAGCACATGGTCGTACGTCCGTGTGCTGTCCAAGGTGAGCTGCGCCTGAGAGCCTTGGGCACAACTTGCATACACAGGTGTAAATAAGCACTTGTCATACTGTTACCATTTTTATTCACGTCTATCACTGGGAAAGCTGGGTGATAAGTAATCCAGCGGCATCACTTTCCCAGAGACCAGTAAACCTTCCTTGTAATGCAGGGATACCGGAGAGGTTTCTTTATCTCCGCTTATCTTGGCTGTTTTGCTATTCAGAATTCCAGAAAAGTCATGCGATCCCTTCTGACCCATCCATTTTTAATAGTTTGTCATTTTGAAGGCACATAGAAGTGTCTGCATCACATCAGATAGTGATCTCCCCATGACTACGGTTGTACAGGGACTACTTCTAGAGTTATTTCTTCTTCTTTTTGCCTGTTGTCGGCGTGGCCTTAGTCCCAGCAGTAGGCGGTGAGATGGGAGCTTCTTCCTTGGATGTGGCAGGGTGTTGATCACCATTATTG
Organism: Eleutherodactylus coqui; assembly: GCF_035609145.1. Classification (NCBI taxonomy): domain Eukaryota; kingdom Metazoa; phylum Chordata; class Amphibia; order Anura; family Eleutherodactylidae; genus Eleutherodactylus; species Eleutherodactylus coqui. The sequence continues at coordinate 127,849,037 of NC_089844.1, read as the reverse complement.
TCATTGGCCGGGTCATCAGATACCTGCGCAGCCTCCAGCATGGCAGCAGCCTTCTCCAACTCCATCTGTTCCAACCTCTTGGCCTCCTCTTCTGCCTTCAGTGCTTTTAGTCTTAAGAAATATAGTGAGTGGTAATATATTAGTAAGGAAGACAGATACTGCATATACACGGACTGCTCACTGCATGTGACATTGGTGATCAGTAACATGTTACCATATATGTTTGTGTCACAATCTGCTCTCAGATAATGTTCTGTCCCCACAGATGGCAGCATTTGACAGTCATGGGTAAACATGGTGACTTTGGCCACGGGCAGATTGCTGGTGCCCATAGATGTAGTGCCAGTATTTGTGAAACAGTCACCCGTGTTGGCTGTTCCTGAGCCACGATATCAAGTGTGTACCAAGACTGATTGAACCATGGACAGACATCCAACAGAAGATCACACACCGGCAGGCTACATGGTTGATCCTAGAGTTGAGCGTCAGAGGGCACATATGGTAGCTCAGCAATGACATGCCACAGTGGATTAACTGACCCAGCAGTACAACAGCAGCTTTTCCACGAATGACCATGCGGAGTACCTAAAGTTGACTAGAGTTTAATTGCCGAATGCCGACAAGGGTTTCCATGATGCCCCCTCATTATTCCCAATAACATCTTGCATGGGCCCAGGAAAGATGTCAGTGGACCTTGGACACCTGATAGATGATCATCTGAAGTGACGAGTCCTGTCTCCTGCTGAACCATATGGATGGCCAGGGCTGCATCTGGCATAAACAGCATGAAGCCATATGCCATGGATGCACTGTTGGGGTTCAACTGGGCTGCTGCTGGGGGTTTCACGGTATAGGGAGAGTTGCCGAGCATGGTTGGTGATTATAGCACAATCCTAGAATGGTGAACGCTACAGCGACCAGTTAGCTGCACCCATATTTTTAGGTGGTCTATCCTAACCACGGTGCCGTCTTTTAACCGGATGGCACCTCATGTCATCGAACTCGGATCACTAGGGAGTGTTTAGAGGGACAATGAATTCTCCACACTGCCTTAGTTCGCAAACTCATCGGACTGTAAGCCTATTGAACATGTTTGGGATCTGCTCCCACTTATGCACAAAATGTGCAGCAAATGACGGAGCTGCTGCAGCGGGCATGGGTTCATTTAGCTATGGAGGATATTCTCCACCTTGTGGTATCTTTCCCAGGTTGTCTAAAAGCCATGATCACCCAAAAAGGTGGCCAAACCAGCTATTGAGTAGGTGTTTCTAATGCAGTGACCAGTCAGTGTATACCAACCATAGTAGGTATAAGTCAGCCCTAACATTTACCGTGCGGCCTCCTCCTCCTGGACCTGCTGTAACCGGGCCTGCTCAGCTTGCCGGGCTCTGTTTCTTGGGATTTCTGCCTTCAGTTGTTCTGCTTTCTCATAAGCTGGAAAAAATACTTTCTGGAAAAATACATCGAGCTGATGGAACCATTTGTCTGTTAGGATCTTCTTTTGGTCTTTTTCTGCAGTCAGAAGAGTAAGTGAAGTTGGTAGAAATATACTAGTGAGGTTATACTGCCCTCAAGTGGACATTTACAGTTACTGCATTATATTTGTTATAGGGAGCTCTATGGAATGACAACCAACAGACGGGGAGGGAAACACTCTAAGGCCACCTTCACCTGAGCGCTGCGTATTTGCGGAATGAACAATGCCTTCTTGCATACGAATCGTCACATTTTACTGTACTTTTGCGACCGCAAGTCACGCTCATTTGTGCACCAATTGAAATTGCTAATTAGTCTAATGTGTTCCAGAGGTTTTATTTTTCCTACGCAATTATGCATTCTTTCACGCATTTCCTAGTGTATTGAGCGTGCATTTGCGCATCCCCATTGACTTCTATGGGGACTCAGGGTGCTCTAATGCACAGGAAAATGGAGCATGCTTTGGTCATTTTTTTTGTGCAACTAGAATGCACAAGAAAAATATGTGCATGTGGACAAAGCCACTGAAATCGATAGGTTAGATTCTGCATGCGCAAATTCATCTGTGTGAAAGGGGCCTAAGGGTACATTTACACGTAGCGGACATGCAGTGTATTTTCCACAGTGGAGAATTCGTTGCAAGATCCACATTATTTAAGAATCAAAAACCGCATCAAAATCCGAACCACTTTTATGGATTTTGATGCAATTTTTGAGTGCGGATTCACAGAAGACTTCACACCTTCTATTAACTCTTTGCAATCCAATTTTGGATTCAGGGTTTCCTAGGGAGTTTTCTCTTTCTGCCATTATACAATGGCGCCACCTGCTGGCTGGAGCCAGTACTGCGGTATGTGACATGCTGGAGAGGCCCCAGAGAACAGAGCGGCCAGTAATATACAGTAAGAATACCCTGCTGGACGTTTTCCGACATCGGAAGCTGTACAGCCTTAAATCAGAATGTCTTGAGACGTCAGACAGTGGATTGGAAAGGGTTAAAAGGATGAAGTCAGTCATAGATCTGTGCTAGAGATGAGCGAGCATGCTCGGTTAGAGAAATTACTCAAACGAGCATCGCTTTTTTCGAGTAACTGCCTACACGTTCCAAAAAGATTCGGGTGGCGGCTGGGGTGAGCGGCAGATTGCGGGGTGGGGGGCAGTTACTCGAAAAAAACGATGCTCGTTCGAGTAATTGCCCTAACCGAGCATGCTCGCTCATCTCTAATCTGTACTGATGGTGCAGATTTTGAAGCAGTTTTTGATGCGGATTTTGCCACGCATTTCCGTTTGAGTAAAATTCGATACATTTCCACTTTGTGTAATCGCACCCTAAGGCTGTGTTCACACATCGCTGATTTGATGCAAATTTTGTCGCAGATATTGGTGCAGATCTGCGGCAGATTTCAAAGCTTCAATTTCAATTCAGTTGAAATGGTGAAATCTGCTGCAGATCTGCACCAAAATCTGCGACAAAATTTGCATCAAATCAGCGGTGTGTGGACACAGCCTAATAACAGACCTCACGAGGAAATACTGCGCTGGTATATCTCTGTGAAGCCCATTATTACATTGATGTTTAGTTAATATATCTTTTTAGGGGGTTGGAGTTCTGTTGTGAAAGAGGAGATACTTTAATTGTAGGAATCTTTACACTTTACTTACTTGGAGAATGGAAGGGTAGACGGGGGCTGTGTTTTCCATTTGCCTTCATGCCAATAATCAGCTCCTTCTCTTCTGTCCAACACTCAGACTTCCTCTACAGTTAAATGAAAGAATCACATAGTTTCCCAGGAACAGGCAAGGAATTCACGTTACATTGCTAGCATTGGGCTTCCAACCCCACCATTCTGCTGAAAGCATCCTTTTTCCGCTCTTGGATCACAAACTTGTCCCTCTACCGGATCTCCTTGTACCTGACTGAACGCTTAGTGTCTCCCACTCACACACTACATCCTCACCTCACTCTCTGTCTGTTGGGTCCCTGAACGCTTTGTCCTAGGACCCCTACTCTTCTCTATCTACACCCATGCTCTAGGACACATCATAGAATCCCCCAGCTTTCAGTACCACTTTTACACTGGTGACACTCAAATCTACCTCTCTGGCTTAAATGTTACCTCTCCTCTCTCGGGAATCCTTGAGTGTCTATCGGCCATATCCTGCTCCTCCTCCAACTTTCTAAGACTCAACATGGGGAAAACCCAACTCATCATCTGTCCCCCACTTTTTTTTAAAAGGAACAATTATTGTTAAAAACCTGTTCAAACAAGTAAAAATGATATTGTTTGGTCTAAATACAGCCAACGACTGAACAATGAATGATAATCGTTCACTTTTCATTCATCATTCATTTTATGCAGACATATAAACCATTGTTGGCTTATTCACTATCATTCCCTTTAAACTGTCATGGTTCAATCACTCTCATTCACTTAAGGCCCATTTACACTGGATGAGTGTCGGGCGCAGAGCGGCCAGCAGGGGGGCGGGGCAGTGTAGGAAATTTCTCTCCTCTCACTCCCCCACCCCCCTCCATTGAGATACACAGCGGCCGTTCGCTATTGAACGGCCACTGTTTAAACTGCACAATGAGCGATGAGCTTTATCGCTGATCTTTTATGCTGCATAAACAATGGACGATCAGCTGATCGCTCATCGTTCAGTTTAAACAGCGGACGTTCAGTAGTGTTATTTCAATGGAGGGGGGCGGGGGAGCGAGAGGAGAGAAATCTCCTGCACTGCCCCGCCCCCCTGCTGGCCGCTCCATGAAGCAGGCAGCTCTGCTAGCTCCCGTACAGGAGCACGGAGACCCAGGGACGAGTGTTGGACATATTTTGCCCAACACTCGTCCTGTGTAAATGGGCCTTTATACAGGGACTGAACTATTCTGGACGATTCCTGTTTGAACGTACCAATGATGCATTTGCATGTTTGAACAGGTTGCAAGAGAGCGAAGGAGTTAGCAGTGATGTAACTTGTTCAAATGAGAATCAGCTCATCTAAAAGGACCCATGTTCTCCATGTTCTCACCAGTTCAACAAGTCTGCTATCTCAGTGTAACATTTGACTCTGCCCTCTCCTTCAAACTGCACATACAAGCCCTTGCCACTTTCTGACTCCTCTAACTCCAAAACATCTCTTGGATAGGATCTTTCTTCACTCCAAAGTCAAGGAAAATGCTAGTGCATGTCCTCATCATCTCCCGCCTAGACTACTGCAACATTCTCCTCTGAGACCTCCCATCCAATGCTCTTACGCAAAACCCCAAATCCCCAACTCTGCTTCCTGGCCAATTCACCCTTCCCTAAATTATTCTTCTGTCTGTCCCCTCTGCCCAACCCTACACTGGCTGCTCATCGTCCGGAGAGTCCAATCGAAGAGATTATCAATGACATACACGGCCGTCTACAATGAGTCCTCACCATACATCTGACCTTATATCCTGATACCTCCCTACATGTAACCCCCAAGCCCTTCACTGCCCTCCTCTAGTATGCTCCTTGCATAATCATCCCCAGGATTTCTCCCGTGCATCACCTATACTCTGGATCTCACTACCCCAACACATCAGGCTCTTTACTACCTTGGAAAGCTTCAAGAAAAACCTGAAAACCCACCTATGTCCTACAGTAACCGTGCTGCCATCACAGGATGACCACCTTCTACCCCTACTCTACTGTCTACTTCCCCCTCCCTTGTAGTCTGTAAGCCCTCGCGGCAGGGTCCTAACTCCATTGTATCAATTGTTCCTGCCGTTATATACATTAACCATTCATCATTAGTGAATACTTCTTACTGGGGTTGATAGACCCGGGTAGTTAGTAGAATCTGCACTGGTATTGCTATCTGACACTGTGTTTGTGACTTGCTCTCCTTGAAGAAGTTCATGGTTTGACTCATGTTGTGGTTCATCCTTGACATATGTAATGGCGCAGCCAATCAGAGCTTCCAAAAACTCCAAAAATGTAATCTGCAATGAAACATTTATGATGCATTCAGTAAAAGGGAAAATCAGCAGTGCTGGGTAGTTAAAAATCATCATTCCATATAATCTATCTATGGGGCATTACGAAATACATAACTAAGTACACAGCGCCACCTACTGGCTGTTTAAAAGAAAATCATGTGGTTGCTTTTCCTTAGACAAGTCATAGACGTGACATTGGGACACATTTATAAATAATGTCGGGAAAAAAATGACACCATTTTCTTTAACCATAATGAAAATAACCCATATGCCGTGACACCAGCCATACTTAATTGCTGGATGAGGGGAGGACAAGTGGAATAAGACAGGGTTTTTTTAATATATGTTCTATTTAATGTGAATACCGCTTGAACCTCCCTTAGGATGGGCCACGGAAAAGTAGTCGGCGCCACAATCTTATGAAATCGTCAAAAAAAAAAAAAATCTTTGTTGCCCGATACCAACCAATCACAGCGCAGCTTTCATTTGACCTCAGCGGTATTAGAAATGAAAGCTGTACTATGATTGGTTATATGGGCAACAAAGACAGATTTCTTTTGGGCAGCTTTCTTAAGAGTGTGGTGCCGGGGTACTTCTCCGTGGCCACCCTGTATTAGATTTACCTCTAGCTGTAGACTGATCTCATTTCCATCTCGCACTCTCGGATCATCCTCTGCTAAAATGTCCACAATTTTCGTGATGCTGAGTTCGTTACTTAAGACTCTTAAATCCTATATGAGAGACACAAATATTTCACATCCATGTTAATCGAATTAAATCCCATTATTCAGAGTCGTTTTCTGCTTCTGGCCTGGAGTGATTCAGTGATTCAGTGATTCAGTGATTCAGGTGACGAGGTTCAGTGAGGGAAATAAGATGATTTCTGAATAATGTTAATACCAATGTATCGGACCCGCTGTGATAGTATAAGTGAGCGGCGGTGTCACTGACTGCAAAAAGGAATGATTAATGACTAGAGATGAGCGAGTATACTCGCTAAAGGCAATTGCTCGAGCGAGCATTGCCTTTAGCGAGTATCTCCCCACTCGAGACGGAAGGTTCGGGTGCCGGCGCGGGGGAGCGGTGAGTAGCGGCTGTCAGCAGGAGGGAGCGGGGGGGAGAGAGGGAGAGAGAGATCTCCCCTCCGTTCCACCCCACTCTCCCCCGCAGCTCCGTGCCCACCGCCGGCACCCGAACCTTCAGTCTCAAGCGGGGGAGATACTCGCTAAAGGCAATGCTCGCTCGAGCAATTGCCTTTAGCGAGTATACTCGCTCATCTATAATAATGACGTAAAATGCTATTAACAGCTGCAAAACTATTGATTCCAATGAGATGGAAATATTCTGACCCAGCCTCCATAGCTCTATGGAGAGAGAAAATATCTCAGATTTACCGACTTGAAGAGCTGGCTGGTTGGGAGTCCGCACTAAAGAAAGTTTCTACAAATCTTGAACCCTGGTTGGACTTTGCAAAAAGCCTCTAATGCAGAAAACGTCTGAACAGCTTCTCTTCTCTCCCCTGTACTTCCTAATAATCTCCTCTCTACATATTATTACTTGTTATACAGGCATAACAATCATCATTGGCTCGTTTACTTATCGTTGGCTTTAAATAGTGAGCTTCTCATTCACCTACACAACGAATGTGAACATCTGAGCAATTTCTCGTATGAACGAGCCAACAATGTGTCTGTATAAACAGGCCGCATGAGCAAACTCTGACGTTGTTCACTTGTTCAAATGACGAATCAGCAGGTCTAAATGGACCCTAAGTTTCATGCATCAAAAAATCGTGACTAATAGAACCAATAGTCTCCTATGGACAGATTCAGATGAACGATTTGCAGCCGCGTCAAAAAAGATAGGACATCAGCGACTGATCTCAGCAACTGAAATTCCCTGCTGTGTGAAAAAAAAGGATAGGTGACCTATCCTTTGGCAAAAAAATAAAAAATATTCCAGAAGCCTCCATAGACTACTATGGGAAACTATGAGAACTGGCCGGCAAAGGGAGATGAAGGGATTCCCCTCGCAGCAGGGTTTGAGGGGTTCCCCTGCAGGGGAGATGGAGAGATTCTCCAGCAGTGTGGATGGAGGGGAACCCCTCCATCACCGCTGCTAGTAAATGCCTTCTTCTCCCCTGCAGGGGAACCCTCTCATCCCCGCTGAGATTAGGGTAGTCCCTGTCGATGAAGTGAAGCCCAGGGGAACCCTCTTTATCCCAATGGTGGGGCTTCCCTTCACTGGAGAGAAAGATGAAGGGAAGCCTTCATCTCTCTCTCTCCAGTGAAGGGAAGCCCCACCGTGGGGATGAAGGGGGTTCTCTCAGGACTTCTCTGCATCTCTCTCCCTTCAGTGAAGAGAAGCCCAACGAAGATGAAGGAGGTTTCCCCAAGGACTTGCTCCATCTCTCTCTCCAGCAGCATATCTTTTCGGTCAGTCCCGGCCGAGTGAACAGCCCTGACCCTCGCAGGTAGCTTTTTATGTGCAGCTAGCTTCTGTGTGCTTTTGACACCCATGTGAACAAGCCTTAAGACTAAATTCACATTATGGTATTTCTGCACGTAATTGCACGCGCAAAATGCAGTAAATAAGACATTGATTTCAATGGGTTCGTTCACATGTGTCTATTTTGCGTGTACATTTCAGTTGCTAAAAGAAATATGCAGCATGTCCTATTTTCCTGTGCATTTGCGCAAGGAAATGCAACATATAGAACTAATTACACTAATTGGCTGGGAGCGTGGCTGCGTGTTTTTTGCGCGCACAAATGCGCATTATTTGCATGCCAAAAAGTACAGTAAAAAACACGGAGGAGTGCAAAAAAGCAACACCGATTGCACAAATGCATACGAAAATGTGCATACGCCCTAAAAGTGACCAGTTTTCCCTTTTACTTTCTGCTTATATTTACCTTGTCTGTTTATTTCTATGCTGTATCTTTGGTCTATGTGGCCTCGTGTATACAGTGTATAGTGTGTGTGTATGTTTTATATTCTATGTTCAATAAAAAGAGATGGCAGGGGCCAGGATGTCATACACAAAGGTGTAGAGTATACCGAGAATGGTGCGATTGGGGAAAATATCCAGCGAAAGAAGACCCTGTATTGTAAACAACTCATCATTAAAAATGGTCAAAAGAGGATGTCAAGAATCGTTCTGATGAACAGGCAGTGCATGCTGATGGGAGGGTCCACGTTTGATGACCCCTTCAGCTGGTCAGAACATTCCAGCACCTCCATCTAATCTGCAACAGCTAGAAGAAGCTTCCTGTCCGCAGGGGCCGATATCCTGCAGAACGATTTAAACACTTAGTGGAATCTATACCACAATGTATTGCTGCGGTTCTGAATGCCAAAGTAGGTCCAACTCCCTCCTAGCTGGGTGTCTCTAATACAGAAGGCTATTCAGTGTATATCTATTGGGTATTTACTTTCATCATCCAGATAAAATTCCTCATGGTCATGGTAGGCTCAAATGGAGCGGACATGCTCTTCTTGCAGTAGGTCTTATAGATATCCCAGCACTTATCGATGTAGGATATTGCATGTTCTGTCTTGTGTGCATCACTGAATAAGTAACCTAGGACAACAGAGAAGAAAGAATCAGATGTGTCCAATTACTAAAATAATAGACCCTAGGACAAGACAGACAGACTGACCTCTGATGCTACCAGCATGGGGAGAGATATTTTGTGTTATGACTTTGGAAAAGCAGTCACCAAGGGAAAGCTTCCCATCTCTGTAACAGGAAAATAAAAATGTAGCATATATGTAAAATATAAATACAATTAACAGTCATATACTGATAACTTAGAGCCATGATGTCCATAGGACTTGTTAGTAATTCTATTCTGCCGGTAATCTATGCTCTTCCCCAGGCTGTGTGGACTCGCTCACTGGCAGATTGCTTCCTTTTCCAGGTAACTAGAATACTTTTATATGGTGATACCTTGGGTTAAGAGTGCCTCAGTTTACAAGCTTTTTGACTTGAGAGCAGGCTCTCTCCCGAATTTTTGCTCTGATTTAAGAGCAAAAACTTGGGTTACAAGCCTTGCTCTCAATGGGGCTGCCGCTGCTGCTGCCAGTGGCCCCATTGAAAGCAATGGCCTTCCGGCAACCCCTGCAGTGATTTTCGGGGAAGGGCTTTAAATATAAGCCCTTCCCTAAAAATCATCCCTAGCTGTAGTAAAAAATATATACTCACCTCTCCGCCGCTGCAGGGGCTCAGGCGTGTCTAGCCGCTGCTTGCTCTCCCTGCATTTTTAATCCCCGCCTGCTAAAAAGCTTCAGAGCACTGCAGGTAGAACAAGCTAGATGCACCTAAGCCCCGGCAGACAGGGGAGTATATATATTTTATTTTTTTACTACAGCTAGGGATGATTTTCAGGGTAAGGCCTATATTTAAAGCCCTTCCCCGAAAATCACTGCGGGGATGCCGGCGTCCTATTGCTTTCAATGGGGCAACACCATCCCCATTGAAATCAGTGGGAGAGCTTCACAATCCGGAACGGATTAATGGCTTTTCCATTCATTTCAATTGGGGAAATTGATCTGACTTACGAGTGTTTTAGGTAAAGAGCTCCGTCAAGGAACAAATTAAACTCTTAACTCAAGGCCCCATTGTATTAGTATACCACACAGTTGGCGACTCTATACAAGCAGCTATTCAAAGTGTCCAAATCACCTGTTCCCCTTTACACAGCTCCATGCAAATGATTCTGCGTGATCAATATGCAAAATGATGCATTTCGTTATTACTATGCAAATCTTCTTGTACTTCATTGATTGAATAATAATTAAAAAAAAAAAAGAGACCCCGTGGTCATGAGGACTGACATAGAAAGACTTAACTGAGAAAGTTTTAACAGTGTGTAATAGTTATATGAAGTGTAGCATAAACAGAAACTATTTAACCCCTTTGTGACACACATACGGCTATATGCATCCTAACTACACATACACCCTGCAGTTTGCATGTATATTGCTGTCCACTACATACACACAAGATGAACTCCATCAGAAGAAAAAACTGCATTGACAGAATTGCACTTTTTTGGTCATTTTTTGTTCAAGAAAAAATTGAATACAAAGTTATCAAGAAGTCATGTGTTCTCCAAAATGGTACCAGTGTGAACTACAGATTGCTCATTGCAAAAAAATGAGCTCTCACATAGCCCTACTGATGGCAAAATAAAAAAGTTATGGGGTTCAAAAGATGGAGACAAAAGCAATTTTTTTATTTTTTTTTAAAGGGTATTTTATTTTTTTTAGGTATTACTATTAGAGATGAGCGAGTATACACGCTAAAGGCAATTGCTCGAGCGAGCATTGCCTTTAGCGAGTACCTGCCCGCTCGAGACGGAAGTTTTGGGTGCCGGCGGCGGGCAGGGAGCTGCAGGGGAGAGCGGGGCGGAACGAAGGAGAGATCTCTCTCTCCCTCTCTCCCCCCCGCTCCCTCCTGCTGACTGCCGCTACTCACCGCTCCCCCGCGCCGGCACCCGAACCTTTCGTCTCCAGCGGGCAGGTACTCGATAAAGGCAATGCTCGCTCGAGCAATTGCCTTTAGCGAGTATACTCGCTCATCTCTAATTACTATATAAAAAAAAGATATATAAATTGGATATCACTGTAGCCGCACTTACACAGAATTAAGACATGTCACTTTGGGCTTATTCACATGAGCGTATATTGGCCAGCCGTGAAATCGTCCGGCCGATATAACCTACTATGTGATTCAGGGCTCAGCGTATATGCTGTCGGGTGAAGAAAGACATCTTAGCACTCCTTAGCTGTCTTCCCCTTCCATACTCCTCGACGGCTCTCTGAATGGGGAGGAGGCGGGACAAGGCAGGAGCTAGTGTGCTGAGCTCCCGCCCCTTGCTGCTGTTTGCAATGAAAGGGGGTGGGGCAGGGCTTAGCTACGCCCCCGTCCCATCCCTTCCCCAAACAGAGGAAAGGGGCAGAGAGGAGAAGAGAAGCGCGAAGAAGTTCGGCAGTCACGCTGCTAAACGCCCTCCCACCTCCCTTCTCCGGCAGCTGTCATTGGTTACCATAGAAGTCTATGCAGCCACTGCCGCCAACATGTAAGAACCCCGCCGGGTGCTTTTATGCTACAGAAATACGCCCCTGTGCACTGATGCATTGTAAACCAATGCATCAGAGGGGCAGCGTACATCGGCTGGAGGTGAGAACCGGGCCGATATACGCTCATGTGTATAAGCCCTTTTACTGTAGCATAAACATCATAAAAATAAACCAAAATGGTTCAATTTGGGATTTTTTCCCACTTCTAAATTTTTTCAAATCTCCCAATTCATTACATGATGCGCTAAATGCTGCCATTGAAAAATACAACTTGTCCTGCAAAATACAAATCCTCATGTAGATATGTTTCCTAAAAAATCAAAAAGTTATCATTTTTTAAAAGGGAGGATAGCAGAACTGCAGAATGGGACCTGGATGCAGGCACACGAATGAACATGTTAATCTACTCCTATGTAGGTATAATAAAAGTGTTTGAAGAGTCCAGATTTGTGGTCTGTGTCAGGAAAGACCTCAGACAGAATCTGCCGCCACAGACTATACGCTGTATACAAAGAAACATGTAAGTAGTGCTATTGCAGTGGGTAGTCTTTGTCATCAATCCTCATTCGGGATACAAGTACTAGCCTTCTGCAATATGTAAAAATGACGTCATATTCGATTTTGTTGGCCAAGAGAAGAGTAAATGGCCATAACATGACTCTCACAAAGGTGATATTGATGAGGCCACTTGGTCTGCCCTGGGCCAATCAGATCAACTGAGGTCTTCGTTCTGCGTATTCTGTCAGTGGTCAGCGGGTATAATTTCTCTAAGAGAATCTTATAGATGCTTTACATTAAAGGGGTTTGTTCAGGTGACAGGTCCCCTATAAAGCCGCTCTTCTCAGAAGACAGTCATATCTGGATCTGGCCCATCATGATCTAAATTCATTTAAGCGATGTTGACACTTCATGCTAAAAATAAAAGGAAAGGACTTACGGATTGTCAGCATGACTGATGTGATAAGCCAAATAGATGATATTTGTCAAGAATGTTCGAAGCAGCATCGTAGCGTAGGGAGAGTGAACTTCTTCAGGATCAGAGTGATCTATTGGATACACATTTACCATAAAAGTACATTAATAGCAGTGGTTAATGATACCTTGTAAAGTGCAAAGGTATAGTAGGCAGCAGATGTCTGCTGAGATAAATGTTGGGCAGCTAGATTTCAACTGCCCAATCATTTTGTACTGTCAGGAGATAAGTCACCACTAGAAGAATCTGGCAGCAGCTTAAGGTGCATATACACACACACACAGATGATCGCTCAAAATTCGTCAAAAATTGACAGTTCTGAGCGATCATTTTGTATATGTACTACATCAGCCCTTTAGTACTTCATTGCATGTATTTAGAGAACAGCGGGTGGTCTGTTCTCTAAATACATCGCTATTGTTCTCCAGTGGGACAGCGGCTGTTAACAGCTGTTAAAGAATGTTATCAGCTGTTATCAGTTCTGCCCACTGGAGAACTCAATGTGTCTTATCTTATCTTGAGGGACAAGGATTTCATGAGGACCCTGAAATCAGTGATGGACGAAAAGTGCACGGTGTAAATAATCATTTACACACAATGATTATTGCTCAAAAGATGACTTTTGAGCGAATTTTAAACGATTAATCGTTGTGTATAAAAGGGCCTGTACTCTCCTCTCCCTACTGGAGAAGGTGGTGGGTCGGGAGAGAAAGTTGTCTCCAAGAGTCTTGACACACGGCCTGGATCAACACCACTGCAAAGTTTTTGGAAATTATCCTTGTAGACATTAGTATGTTTTCTACGGTAAGATGGTTGCTTTAATCACCTGCCAGGATACGATCCATTTCACAAAGCATTAGGTTGTAGTGATGGAACTTGCAGTCTTTAAGGAATCTCCAGAACTGTAGTTTTGTCATAAGGAAGGCGTTATCAAAGCAGTTCTCATTGCCCAGGCTGCTATAAAACTTGTATGCCTTCCGCAGCATTGTGATGTTCCGGAGGACCGCGTACTCCACCTATACATCATAGAAACAATAATAATGACAGGTCACCTATTTGTCCATTGGTGGCTGGTCATGACCATCAGTCATGACCAGTAATGTGGCTCTCATATACTCTGAGGCAGAAGGCCGCACAAGCTGTTACCTTTCTGTTGCCCATAGGGTACAAATGCGACCAGCCCACCTCTTAAAAGGCCAGTGTATGAACCCAGTTTTTCCATCCCCGGCCAATCCTCTCTCTATTTAAGGCACCCTCCCCCACTAGAGGGTGCCTGAGCAATTTAAGACTGATTTCTGGTTTGACTCATACTTGTTCTACTCAGCTTTCCTGTCTTCTTCATTCCTGACCTTAGCTTGTTTCTAGACCACGCTATATCTGCTTAAATACTTACTATTATGTAACATAAGAGGTGCAGATAATGCACCATATCCTTCAGCACACATACAGCCAAACTGTTATCAGGAGAAGCACAGGTGCAAGTTACTGATGACGGCCACTCACACATCCTCTCTACATAGAGGGGGCGGCTGCCCAGCACCATACTTGCACATAAGTGCAAAATGTGTGAACAAATATATAGACAGTGTGTCAGGCCACACAGTACGTGTAGTGCACCATATTAAGTTCCCAACCTATTAGTGATGCCATATTTCAAACCAGTGGGCTGCGCTGCATATAGATGGCCCACAGTGGCACTGACACCCTGGGGTGTCTGCATGCTGAGAGATATTGTGCATTATCTGCACCCTCTATGTTATATAATAGTAAGTATATGGCCATCTTTTTGTGTTTCTTGGCTGCTTATGTCCCCTTTTATGCTGTTATATCTGCCTGCTGCCTGTCCTAATCCTTGGCATACTATATTATTATGCAAGAATTCCCCTAGTCCTGTCCTCAGCTCTGTTCTACGACCACATCTCTGCCTGCTCCTCTGGTATTGAACCATGGTTACCCTGACTAGTTTGTGCCAGCTGCCACAACACAGCAACTACTTCTGGGGTAGAGGCATGGGGTACCTGCAGTGAAGACCAGTTCCTGATTGGTGGAGTTAAAGGGTCAACCCCAAGTGCTGACCTTGGGACCCAAGCCAAATTGGTGTGTGGCACAGTAGGTCAAAGCACTATTCTGACAAAGGTAATAGCAGACAGAATAGAGAGGGTCTACACAACAGTCTCTCTTTCCGGAGGACTCAACAGGTCATGCATACATGACAGACCAATGATTTCAATGGTAAATCTGTAATGTTTCTTTTCCCCTGTGGAGGTGCTGCAGAGAAACTGAACACTTGGAGTTTGGTTCCTCCACAGAATTCAGTTAATCTTCGGGGGTCACAGGAGTGGGATTGATTGTGATGAGCTCATCATCAGGAAACCCTCCTGAAAAAAGTAAAATAATACTCTGGGATAGATTAAGAGCCAAATAATTGGATTTTCTGCCCTATAGACAGTTGAAGTATGGGCTGGATGCTTTGAAAAGCTCATAAAACATTAAGCTGATATTCACAACACTCCATTGTGATGTATGTAATGGATTTTTCACACACATTTTACAAGGAATCAACATTATGTGAACATACTTACCTGTTTCTGTGTTTCATATCGTTCACCCTCTGGTAAAGTGTTCAGCAGTGTTGCTATGTCCAGCTCGATATAGGACCCTGATAAACTTGGTATTCCGGAATTCACATTGAAGCTTTCTGCCAAATTAACACATTTAATATGATTACTAACTAGACATCAGCCGTTTATTACCAGACTGGTCACATTTCTTCTGTTCGTGAAAATAAAATATTTTTTGATATTTTTTCACGATGAATTTGTGGTGAAATTTCAATAAAGATAATTCATGTCTGGCAGATTTTGGGTGTAAAAAAGCCAATTATTTTGTGCAAGCTGTATTTGTGTAAAATTTGCAACTTTTTGGCCTCTTTCTTCCACCCTCTCTACTTTTCTACAAAAGCGGTCAGGACTAGAGATGAGCGAGCGTACTCGGAAAAGCACTACTCGCTCGAGTAATTTGCTTTATCCGAGTATCGCTGTGCTCGGGTCTAAAGATTCGGGTGCCGGCACGGAGCGGGGAGCTGCAGGGGAGAGCGGGGAGGAACGGAGGTAAGATATTTCTCTCTCTCTCTCTCCCGCCCGCTCTCCCCTGCTCCCCGCTGCGACTCACCTGTCAGCCGCAGCGGCACCCGAATCTTCAGACCCGAGCACAGCGATACTCGGATAAAGCACATTACTCGAGCGAGTAGTGCTTTTCCGAGTACGCTCGCTCATCTCTAGTCAGGACCACTCAGTTTATGGTACTAGAATTCACACTAGAAACTGGCATAAATTTTCCCGCAAATCTCTGCCAGCTAATAGCTTTGACTTTTTGGCTCACAGAACAGCCAGAGATGTTCCAAATTTATTAAGAGATGTGCGGTTTATAAATTTGTTGCATCCTATGCTAGTGGACACTTCACAAAGACCAGCAAATGAAATGCAAGTTTCAGTAAATGTGCCCCTATCCACGCAATAGAGGCGAGGCATGAATCCCTCCAGTGCTGACCTCGAACAGAAATGGAATATGCACTTTTTTGAATATATATACTATGTTCGCGGACCTCTGGGTAATAATTAGCTGGGCCAGAGGGGATTCGACTACTATGTATTCTGCAAAACCTTAAAGTTGTTATCTCATAAACACAACCATAGTCTCTATATGTATGTTATCTATAAGAGCTGCTCCCTCTCTGGTGGACTCAGCCTATCTGTGCATTACATGGTCAGTCATGTGAAATGCATGATCAGACAGGGCTTGCCTGGTTATAACAGCTAATCACCAGGAATAAGAGAAGGCGAATCCAACTTCTATCTAAAGGTACTAGATATAAGTAGGAGTATAAAGTCCCCCATAGAAATTATACTTCAGTCGTCCAACCTTCACATTTAGGCAGGACCTGATGACTGTTGTATGCGTGTGGGGCATCCTGGCATTTCTCAGACAGATGAGGTCTAGGTAAAGAAGGATCAGGCATGTTGGATTTCAATACCCGATCCTTTTGTCCCCCTGAACATAAGCCCCCACCAGAGCTATCTGACTGCAGCCTTCTTCACTGTCCCCAAGTCAAACACATGACCGCTAGGTCCGAATGTTCATATTCATGGGCGATTTGGAAGAAACAGCTGGTGGCTGGACAATTGAAGATCTATGGGCACCTTAAGAAGGGGTTGTATTGCGGAGACAACCCCTTTAAATGCAATGCTTCACTTTGGAGATCCACCTCGGTACCAACAAAATTGCAATAGGTGGACTCCCTTTGTGTAATTATGAGGATAGAGGACTTCACTGCCTCAGGGCACAATACTTTGAAGCTTTTACCAAGGTTTGATCTCGTTGGATCTGGTTTAGAGACTCTCCCACTTTCGCTCGTTGAATGGCCAAAGCAAACCTTAACTAGATGTTCTTGGTCATAATGTTTCATAATTGGTCTCTTTAATGCATGTAGCCAGAACTACTATTATCTTTTCCTTTCCTTCTTTTACTACCCCTTCATTCTATCCCTACCTATTCCTTTCCTTCTCGTACTACCCCCCCCCCTGCCCCTCCATTCATCACCCCTTCCATCGTTCCTTCCTTCTCCTTCCCTTTCTCCCCAACTGTCTGTGTTTTTGGGTCTTATTGTCGGGTTTCAGTGTTTAATTCTTGTTTTCTTGTTATGTTTCATGTTTATATTATACTCTTTATAGAGATGAGCGAATACCAAAATGTTCGGGTGTTCGTTATTCGGAACGAACTTCCCGCGATGTTCGAGGGTTCGTTTCGAACAACGAACCCCATTGAAGTCAATGGGCGACCAGAGCATTTTTGTATTTCGCCGATGCTCGCTAAGGTTTTCATGTGTGAAAATCTGGGCAATTCAAGAAAGTGATGGGAATGACACAGAAATGGATAGGGCAGGCGAGGGGCTACATGTTGGGCTGCATCTCAAGTTCACAGGTCCCACTATTAAGCCACAATACCGGCAAGAGTGGGCCCCCCCCCCCCTCCCAACAACTTTTACTTCTGAAAAGCCCTCATTAGCATGGCATACCTTTGCTAAGCACCACACTAGCTACAACAAAGCACAATCACTGCCTGGATGACACTCCGCTGCCACTTCTCCTGGGTTACATGCTGACCAACCGCCCCCCCTCCCCCCCACAGCGCACACCAAAGTGTCCCTGCGCAGCCTTCAGCTGCCCTCATGCCATGCCACACTCATGTCTATTTAGAAGTGCGTCTGCCATGAGGAGGAACCGCAGGCACACACTGCAGAGGGTTGGCATGGCTAGGCAGCGCCCTCTTTAAAAGGGGCGGGGCGATAGCCCACAATGCTGTACAGAAGCAATGAGAAATAGAATCCTGTGCCACCGCCATCAGGAGCTGCACACGTAGGCATAGCAATGGGGAACCTATGTGTCACACACTATTCATTCTGTCAAGGTGTCTGCATGCCCCAGTTAGACTGGGCTTTTTAATTCATAGACACAGGCAGGTACAACTCCCTATTGTGAAGTCCCTGTCGACCCACAGCATGGGTGGGTGCCAGGAAGCCACCGGCGGTACATAGAAATATCCCATTGCATTGCCCAACACAGCTGAGGTAGTAATGTCGTGCGTAATACAGGTGGGCTTCGGCCCACACTGCATGCCCCAGTCAGACTGGGGTTCTTTAGAAGTGTACAGATGTATTAAAAACTCCGTGTGCACCTACAGCATGGGTGGCTCCCTGGAACCCACTGGCGGTACATAAAAATATCCCATTGCATTGCCCAACACAGCTGAGGTAGTAATGTCGTGCTTAATGCAGGTGGGCTTCGGCCCACACTGCATGCCCCAGTCAGACTGGGGTTCTTTAGAAGTGGACACATGTAGGTTAAACTCCCTGTGGACCCACTGCCTGGGTGGGTGCCAGGAAGCCACCGGCGGTACATAGAAATATCCCATTGCATTGCCCAACACAGCTGAGGTAGTAATGTCGTGCGTAATACAGGTGGGCTTCGGCCCACACTGCATGCCCCAGTCAGACTGGGGTTCTTTAGAAGTGTACAGATGTATTAAAAACTCCGTGTGCACCTACAGCATGGGTGGCTCCCTGGAACCCACCGGCGGTACATAAAAATATCCCATTGCATTGCCCAACACAGCTGAGGTAACGTCAGCTGTAATGCAGGTGGGCTAAAAATTAATTTGATTACACTGTAGGCGAGGGCCCACAAAAATTGCTGTATCAACAGTACTAATGTACATCCCAAAAATTGGCCATGGCCAGCCAAGAGGGCAGGTGAAACACATTAATCGCTTTGGTTAATGTGGCTTAAGTGGTAACTAGGCCTGGAGGCAGCCCAGTGTAACGAAAAATTGGTTCAAGTTAAAGTTCCAACGCTTTTAAGAGCATTGAAACTTATAAAAATTGTTCAGAAAAATTATTTGAGTGAGCCTTGTGGCCCTAAGAAAAATTGCCCGTTCAGCGTGATTACGTGAGGTTTCAGGAGGAGGAGCAGGAGGAGGAGGAGGAATATTAGACACAGATTGATGAAGCAGAAATGTCCCCGTTTTGGATGGTGAGAGAGAACGTAGCTTCCATCCGCGGGTGCAGCCTACGTATTGCTTACGTATCGCTGCTGTCCGCTGGGGGAGAATAGAAGTCTGGCGAAATCCAGCCTTTGTTCATCTTGATGAGTGTTAGCCTGTCGGCACTGTCAGTTGACAAGCGGCTACGCTTATCTGTGATGATTCCCCCAGCCGCACTAAACACCCTCTCCGACAAGACGGGCTAGCGGACAAGCAAGCACCTTGCAGGACAAGCAAGCACCTCCAGGGCATACAGCGCTAGTTCAGGCCACGTGTCCAGCTTCGACACCCAGTAGTTGTAGGGGGCAGAGGCGTCACCAAGGATGGTCGTGCGATCCGCTACGTACTCCCTCACCATCCTTTTACAGTGCTCCCGCCGACTCAGCCGTGACTGGGGAGCGGTGACACAGTCTTGGTGGGGAGCCATAAAGCTGGCCAGGCCCTTAAAGACTGTTGCACTGCCTGGGATGTACATGCTGCTCGATCTCCGCACCTCCCCTGCTACCTTGCCCTCGGTACTGCGCCTTCTGCCACTAGCGCTGTCGGCTGGGAATTTTACCATCAGCTTGTCCGCAAGGGTCCTGTGGTATAGCAACACTCTCGAACCCCTTTCCTCTTCGGGAATCAGAGTGGGCAGGTTATCCTTATACCGTGGATCGAGCAGTGTGTACACCCAGTAATCCGTCGTGGCCAGAATGCGTGCAACGCGAGGGTCACGAGAAAGGCATCCTAACATGAAGTCAGCCATGTGTGCCAGGGTACCTGTACGCAACACATGGCTGTCTTCACTAGGAAGATCACTTTCAGGATCCTCCTCCTCCTCCTCCTCCTCAGGCCATACACGCTGAAAGGATGACAGGCAATCAGCCGGTGTACCGTCAGCAGCGGCCCAAGCTGTCTCTTCCCCCTCCTCCTCATCCTCCTCATGCTCCTAGTCCTCCTCCTGTACGCGCTGAGAAATAGACAGGAGGGTGCCCTGACTATCCAGCGGCATACTGTCTTCCCCCGCCCCCGTTTCCGAGCGCAAAGCAGCTGCCTTTATGGTTTACAGGGAATTTCTCAAGATGCATAGCAGAGGAATGGTGACGCTAATGATTGTAGCATCGCCGCTCACCACCTGGGTAGACTCCTCAAAATTACCAAGGACATGGCAGATGTCTGCCAACCAGGCCCACTCTTCTGAAAGGAATTGAGGAGGCTGACTCCCACTGCGCCGCCCATGTTGGAGTTGGTATTCGACTATAGCTCTACGTTGTTCATAGAGCCTGGCCAACATGTGGAGCGTAGAGTTCCACCGTTTGGGCACGTCGCACAGCAGTCGGTGCACTGGCAGCTTAAAGTGATGTTGCAGGGTGCGCAGGGTGGCAGCGTCCGTGTGGGACTTGCGAAAATGTGCGCAGAGCCGGCGCGCCTTTACGAGCAGGTCTGACAAGCGTGGGTAGCTTTTCAGAAAGCGCTGAACCACCAAATTAAAGACGTGGGCCAGGCATGGCACGTGCGTGAGGCTGCCGAGCTGCAGAGCCGCCACCAGGTTACGGCCGTTGTCACACACGACCATGCCCGGTTGGAGGCTCAGCGGCGCAAGCCAGCGGTCGTTCTGCTGTGTCAGACCCTGCAGCAGTTCGTGGGCCGTGTGCCTCTTATCTCCTAAGCTGAGCAGTTTCAGCACGGCCTGCTGACGCTTGCCCACCGCTGTGCTGCCACACCGCGCGACACCGACTGCTGGCGACATGCTGCTGCTAACACATCTTGATTGCGAGACAGAGGAGGAGGAGGAGGAGGAGGAGGGTGCTTTAGTGGAGGAAGCATACACCTCCGCAGATACCACCACCGAGCTGGGGCCCGCAATTCTGGGGGTGGGTAGGACATGAGCGGTCCCAGGCTCTGACTCTGTCCCAGCCTCCACTAAATTCACCCAATGTGCCGTCAGGGAGATGTAGTGGCCCTGCCCGCCTGTGCTTGTCCACGTGTCCGTTATTAAGTGGACCTTGCCACTAACCGCATTGGTGAGGGCGCGTACAATGTTGCGGGAGACGTGGTCGTGCAGGGCTGGGACGGCACATCGGGAAAAGTAGTGGCGACTGGGAACTGAGTAGCGCGGGGCCGCCGCCTCCATGATACTTTTGAAGGACTCCGTTTCCACAACCCTATACGGCAGCATCTCAAGGCTGATGAATTTTGCTATGCGGACGGTTAACGTTTGAGCGTGCGGGTGCGTGGCGGCGTACTTGCGCTTGCCCTCCAACAGTTGCGCAAGCGACGGCTGGACGGTGCGCTGAACTACACTGCTGGATGGGGCCGAGGACAGCGGAGGTGAGGGTGTGGGTGCAGGCCAGGAGACGGTAGTGCCTGTGTCCTGAGAGGGGGGTTGCATCTCAGTGGCAGGTTGGGGCACAGGGGGAGAGGCAGGGGTGCAAACCGGAGGCGCTGAACGGCCTTCGTCCCACCTTGCGGGGTGCTTGGCCATCATATGTCTGCGCATGGTGGTGGTGGTGAGGCTGTTGGTGTTGGCTCCCCGGCTGAGCTTTGCGCGACAAAGGTTGCACACCACTGTTCGTCGGTCGTCAGGCGTCTCTGTGAAAAACTGCCAGACCTTAGAGCACCTCGGCCTCTGCAGGGTGGCATGGCGCGAGGGGGCGCTTTGGGAAACACTTGGTGGATTATTCGGTCTGGCCCTGCCTCTACCCCTGGCCACCGCACTGCCTCTTGCAACCTGCCCTGCTGATGCCCTTGACTCCCCCTCTGAAGACCTGTCCTCCTGAGTAAGCGTTGCACACCAGGTGGGGTCAGTCACCTCATCGTCCTGCTGCTCTTCCTCCGAATCCTCTGTGCGCTGCTCCCTCGGACTTACTGCCCTTACTACTACCTCACTGCAAGACAACTGTGTCTGATCGTCATCGTCCTCCTCACCCACAGAAAGTTGTTGAGACAGTTGGCGGAAGTCCCCAGCCTCTTCCCCCGGACCCCGGGAACTTTCGAATGGTTGGGCATCAGTGACGATAAACTCCTCTGGTGGGAGAGGAACCGCTGCTGCCCAATCTAAGCAGGGGCCCGAGAACAGTTCCTGGGAGTGTTCCCGCTCCTGAGCAGGTGTCATTGTAGTGGAGTGAGGAGGCTGGGAGGAAGGAGGAGCAGCAGACAGAGGATTCGGATTTGCAGCAGTGGACGGCGCAGAACTGCGGGTAGACGATAGGTTGCTCGAAGCACTTTCTGCCATCCAGGACAGGACCTGCTCACACTGCTCATTTTCTAATAACCGTCTCCCGCGTGGACCCATTAATTGGGCGATGAATGTGGGGACACCAGAAACGTGCCTCTCTCCTAATCGCGCAGCAGTCGGCTGCGACACACCTGGATCAGGAGCTCGGCCTGTGCCCACACTCTGACTTGGCCCTCCGCGTCCTCGGCCGCGTCCACGTCCTCTAGGCCTACCCCTACCCCTCAGCATGCTGTATTACCAGTGATTTGATTTCACAGGCAGCTAATAAATTGGCGCAAGACTGCAGGCCAAATATAATTTTTTCCCTTTTTTGAAAACGAAAGGCCCCACTGCCTCTAGTGAATGTATAATCTAAGTTTAATAACTGTGCTGTTTTCCTGCTAATGTGTCACAGAACGTGAGGGTAGCAGAGTTATTAACTGTGGCAGAGCAGGTATTTTTTTTCCCAATTAAGGAAAGCAAATGGCGAAGCCAGGAGTAAAACGTAGCTGGGTGCGTCTGATTTTTACAGGTTGCACACGCAGCCGACACGTGTCCACCGCCCTTAGGACGGACAGAGGCAGGACAAATAGAATTATTTTCCGTTTTTTTGCACCAAAAGGCAGCACTGCGTATATTCTATGAACATGAGAAGTTTAATAACTGTGCTGTTTTCCTGCTAATGTGTCACAGAACGTGAGGGTAGCAGAGTTATTAACTGTGGCAGAGCAGGTATTTTTTTTCCCAATTAAGGAAAGCAAATGGCGAAGCCAGGAGTAAAACGTAGCTGGGTGCGTCTGATTTTTACAGGTTGCACACGCAGCCGACACGTGTCCACCGCTCTTAGAACGGACAGAGGCAGGACAAATAGAATTATTTTCACTTGTTTTACAAGGAAAAGGCAGCACTGCGTATATTCAATGAATAATAACTGTGTTGTGGCCCTGCCTATACAATTCTTTCCCTGCAGTATCAATGGAGGGTGCAATGCTCTGCAGAGGCGATTTTGAGAAGCAAAAAAAAATGCAGCACAGCTAACAGCAGCCTGGACAGTACTGCACACGGTTAAATATGGCCCTAGAAAGGACCGTTGAGGTTCTTGAAGGCTACACTCACTCCTAACACTCTCCCTGCCTATGCACCACTTCTGTCCCTAATGCCAGGTGCAACGGTCTGCAGAGCCGATTTTGAGAAAAAAAAAAATTGCCACTGCTAACAGCAGCCAACACACAGCTATCAGTGGCCCTAATAAGGACCTTTGGGGGGCCTTGAAGCCTACACTAACTACCAATTCTTTCCCTACAGCAGCTCCGGTACAAACAGCACTGTCCCTCATCTAAATCACACCGCATCTGAGGCGAACCGCGGGAGGGGCCGACTTTTATGTTCGGGTGACACCTGATCTTCCCAGCCACTCACAGCAGGGGGGTGGTATAGGGCTTGAATGTCACAGGGGGAAGTTGTAATGCCTTCCCTGTCTTTCAATTGGCCAGAAAAGCGCGCTAACGTCTCAGGGAAGGAAGTGAAAGTAACCAGAACACCGCATGGTGTTCGTTACGAATAACGAACATCCCGAACACCCTAATATTCGCACGAATATCAAGCTCGGAAGAACACGTTCGCTCATCTCTAACTCTTTATAAAAAACAATCCCTTCCCTAGAAGGAGTTGTCAGAATGTAATGAAACTTTATATGTGTGATTGTAATATTGATATAAGTGATGACAATATCAGAAGGCTAAATTATTACGGAAAACTGAAGACTTGAAGGGAGGCTCTAGTAGCCTGTTGGTCCGTCTATAGTTTGGATGCAACCTGTATGCCGCCCGTGGAGGTTGGCGTGGAGGCATACAGGTTTTGTATGGTATCCTGCGGCGTATCACTCCACATTTGCTGTAACTGAGCCTTTTGATCATGCAAACTCGTAGGCTGTCAAAGTTGGTGTCCCAGATGGTCCCATACATGTTCTATACGTAATAAATCTGGCAACAGGGCAGCTAAGGAAGTGTGGCAATATTGTTAACGCATTCCTGTGACCCCCTTTCTCTGCTGAAATCGCTCTTTTTAATATAAAATGTATATAAGGGAACTGCTTAATGCAGTTTCATAGTACTGGGGATTAATGATCATCAAAAAAAGGAAAGTTTTTCTTGACCCCTCCCATTTATCAGTGTGATGCATGATGTGTTATCTTGGTGGCAGTATTTTTAATGTATTCCTTACCTCTGTTTGATTTTCTTACCTCCACAAACAGGACTCTGGGTACGGATACCACTCAGGTCTGGAGTACTCACTCTGTCATACTTAAAATTTGGATATTCGGCGATCTGATCTTCCATAAATTCACCCATATAGATCCTTCCATTTTTAAAAATAAACTTGCCCTAAAAAAAAACAAAAAAAAACAAAACAGTATGATGAATATTGTAAAGTGTTACTCAACACTACTGTGCACCGCGGAAGAACTTCACTTCTGTGGTATAAAAAAGTCACCATCTTTTTGCATCCCTCTCTGAGAGCAGCATGTGGTAGTGACTGACATACTGATTACAGTGATATGTTGGCTGGGTGGATCTGTCAAGTAGTTTATTTTATCAGCAGCGCATACATAGAGGACTACTGAAAGTAGTCTTGGATATTCCTGAGCTTCAGGCTAATTCCCACCCACTCTGCCCTCCAGCCATTGGTTGACTGCTGTCTGCCTATTACTGTGCCTAGAGAGAGATGGCAATCATTGGCTGGAGAGTTCAATGGGTGTGGCTAGCCTGCAGCTCATGAATATGGAGGACTAGTTCTTTGTCTGGCTGCTACTAATAAAATTCAAGTTTCTCCATAACTACTGCACAGATCTACACATCAAACATATCACTGTAATCAGTGTGGCGGGCACTACCTTATGATGCTTTCAGCAAGGGATGCAAAAGCATGGTAACAGAGTCTCTTTAAGAGAAAATAAGCATGAGTCACTGAAGATTATTAATTATTATTCTTTTAACTGGTGCCATTTAGCTTTCTGGCCTAATTCATGTAGTAGTCACATGACCACTACTACTACTAAACCCACAATTGCATATAATACAATAGAAAGCGAATGCCCTATGATGTGGCGACATCACTTACCATTCCTTGCTTCTTGTTGTTTTTCCACTCTCCGTCATACATTGCTCCATTGGCATAGTAATACTGGCCTTGCCCGTGGCGGGCACCATTGACAAAATTCCCAGTGTATTCATTTCTTAGAGAGTACTGTGAACCTGCTACTCTCTTAAGGTACCAAGTGTGAGTGCCGAGACCATTCTGTAATAAAGAAAGGCCATGAAATCACAGGCATAGGCCAATTTCATCATCCCATGTGTACATTCAATATCAGTGCCCTGTGAAAAGGATGGGACTCCGTCCACATTCCACTAAATTGTACAGCTTCGCCCATTAATAGCAGTATTTAAAGGAGGATCTGCCATCTTCTAGCTTCTATCTTTGCCCATTAATAGCAGTATTTAAAGGAGGATCTGCCATCTTCTAACTTCTATCTTCGACCATTAATAGCAGTATTTAAAGGAGGATCTGCCATCTTCTAACATGTCTGTATTAGTAAATACTTGAATTCCCATAAAATAACAGTTTTCTTATAACTCTGCTTTGAGCTGTTCCACTGTTATTACTCCTGGAAATGCAGGAATAAAGGGACAGCTGGGCATTACTATTTCCACTATCAATAGAGAGTGTCATGTGAAAACAATCCTAATCATTTTCAAAAGGATCCGGAAGGGTGTAGTTTCTCCTTAGGGAGAGCACCAAGTAGGTGTGAGGAGACTTCTAAGGCCATCCATGCTCCTCTGGGAAATGTATGCAAATGGGAGATGGAACAATGCCTCTACAGCGCCACCTATTAGAAAACAGTATTTCTGCACTTCATGTCAGACCTTTTACCAATGACTGGGAATATATGCCAAAGCCAGAGTCTTCTCCAGAAGGAAAAGATGTCTAAGAAAAGATGCTCTCAGATTGTCATTTTATGGGACCTTTTTGGGGTTCAAAGAAAGGAGCTATCCGAAGAGCAGAAGGGGTTCAAAGAAAGGAGCTATCCGAAGAGCAGAAGTCAATGCACTAAAACTCTAAAAGCACCAGCAAGGCTTTAAAACAGCAGTTTCCTGGGTTATATAAAGTCTTTTATTTTCCCTACAAGGGTACAAGGCAATGGATATATTTCAAAGATAAAGAAAAAATTAAAGATGGTACCTGTACGCCATTCTCCCATTGACCCAAGTATTCTTCATTGGAAGTTAGCCACCTCATCCTGCCCTCTCCATGGAACTTATTATTTTTCCATTGTCCTTCATAGATGTTGCTAGATGGAAACCTGACAAAAATGCAAACAGACATGTGGAAAACTATTATAACAAAGGCTTAAAGGGGTTGCACCATGATACAAAGCATTCCCCTATCCACAGGATAGGGGATAATTTTCAGATCAGTGGAGGTCTGATCACTGGGACCTCCACCAATCCTGATAACAGGGCTCCAACGCATCCTGAAGTGAGAACAGTGGTGGTTGCACATGGCCACCACCGCCACATTCATTTCAGTGGGACCACTGGAGATAGGCGAGTTCAAGTGCTCTATCTTCTAAAACCAAGACGTACCAGTCAAAGATGGTACATACCTCTGCACTCCCCATCCTTCCTTACTGTTGTGCATCCAATCCCCTTCATACCATGATGTTCCCTCAGCGTTGTAATAAATTGCGCCCTACAATGACAATCATAAGCTATTATATGTAACCACAAACAAAAGTTATTACGGGACAAACCTCTGTCTCAGGACCGGAGGATGGAGGGATGTGTTACTTGATCTTCTCAGCTGTCGCTTCATTCTGATAGTTCTGGGTCTTGTTTTTGGGTTGCCAAGATGGCCGCTGCCATTTTCTGACTATACTATGTACTGATCTGTGATTGGCCAGTGCTGCTAGAATGAGCAGGTCCAGCCAATCACAGAAAAGGTATATAACAATGGTAATTCTAATACTACGAATGTACTGTAGGAGATCAGGTAGTCTAAATATGGTGGCAATCATCTTGGCCACCTGAAAACAGGAAACAGAAGTAGCAGAAAGGAGGGACAAACAAGAAAATCAAGTACTGGCAATATCCCCTCTCCACTCTCGGGACAGAATTTAGTCCCAAAACTAAAGGGTCGCTTTAATGTTTGATGTGCATTTACAACTTACTTTTCCATGACGCTTGCCCATGTACCATTCTCCTGCGTATGAAACCTGTTGATCACTAGACACTTGGACCCCAGTTCCATGCCTGACCGCCTTATACACCTGTCCTTCATAACGGCTGCCATTAGGCCATGTATAGATGCCGTGTCCCATTGGAAAGTTCATGAAAAATTCTCCCTAAAAACACAAGATAAAGCTCTATTAACATCAGCGTCAAAGATTACATTTGGAGCCTCTGTCACTAATTTCTGCAAAAATCCTGCACAAAATAGAGCAGAATGCTGCGCTATTTCTCCAGGAACATGCCAGACAGCCGAATAGACCTCATTATAGTCATAGGGGTCTACTTGACTTTGGTTAGTTCAGTCTTTAAAAACAGGTTTTCCATCATAGAAAGTAACAAACACACTCGCACTCAACTCTCCTGACTCCCTGCATCTCCCAAGCCGCTGCTCCATCCTCTGTGTACGGAGCTGGTAATTTCCGGCACCACATGCATGCTGAATAACAGTTGATCATCGGGGGTCCCAGACAGCAGACCCTCATGGACAACTATTGATGACCTATCTTGTGGACAGGTCATCAAGGGTTTAAATCAGGACAACCCCTTTAAGCTCATATGCTACATTACCTCATATTTCAGGCCGTCTGCCCAAGTGTATTCTCCTTTGCCGTGCATAAAACCCTCTGAAAACAATCCCTTGAATAAAGAATGATAATTGTTACAATAATGTTAAATGTGTTACTTTTCCAGGCAATGAGTTGTATGTGGAGTAACTCACCCTGTAGACATTCCCGTCTCTATAGTAAGCAATGCCTTCTCCTTCATACAAACCGTTCACCAATTCTCCTTCATACCTGTGAATTAAGATGCAAAAGGAAGCAAAAACGGTCAAAGTACATGCTGAATCTAATCCATTCAATGGAGGATCACTGTCCCACATTTCTGGCTGGCAGATGTAATATTATGTCAATACACAAAAAATGCCAGTTGAATCAAAAGGTATCGGTTAAAGGGGCATTATCATCTCAGCCCATAATGGCTGGGACTAGAATATCCTTCTGTATGCTGCGGACAGGGTGGCTGGGAGTATAGAAACAACCAAGCGGGCTATGCCACACTGATTCCGTAACTCCCATAGAAGTGAATGGGAACGATGGAAACAGTGTAGCACAGAGAGACATTGTATTTCAGCAGCTCCCATGTCATGGAAATAGCATAGTGTTAAGGTTGTGTTTCTGGGATCTGTGGTCTACAGGCTTCCTTGTGCACACCTTCACAGGTAGGGGTTAATTGAGCTGGCTGGGTGTGGTATTCTCCACCAGTCAATCCCCCTTGTCTGCTGTAGATAAATACCAGCAAACTCTTGTGAGAGATTGAGGTTATTTTAGTTCTTCACTGTTAATCCCACTCAGAGCTGGTGGTTGCATGCTTGTCTGTAGTGTCCCTCTCGCCTTCCCTGAAGACGGTCTGGACACCTGCTGTTTCACCCTTCTTAAGGTTTCTGAGGTGCATGCATTGTGTAGTGTGTGGTACAGTGACCACACAGGTGCAGGCAGACTGCAGGTTTCTCCCTATCCCTAGGCAGGTGCGGCCTCCATATGTCTGATGTCCTATGTGTGTGTCAGATGGGCGATGCCTGACACTGTTCCCTATGTCAGCACAGTGGCTGACTTTCTATTCCCCTGGTGTGAGAACACTTGGACTGGCTATAGTTGTCCATCTGTATGCATG
Source organism: Eleutherodactylus coqui (assembly GCF_035609145.1). Classification (NCBI taxonomy): domain Eukaryota; kingdom Metazoa; phylum Chordata; class Amphibia; order Anura; family Eleutherodactylidae; genus Eleutherodactylus; species Eleutherodactylus coqui. Next base: position 127,819,780 of record NC_089844.1, on the reverse strand, counting down.
TGAGCTCTGGGTGGGGTTCCTGTTATATGTTGCATGCACAACCATATTTGTTGGTGTGAACAGTGACGTGTGTGGTATGTCTGTGCAGGTGGCCAGACATGTGCTCTATGTACAGTCCTGTTCTGTGTTCAGTGTGTGTGAACAGTGTCGTGTCCTATGTGTGTCTAGTGCATCTCTCCATGTTCCGGGTCAGGGATAGCTAGGTCCTAGATGAAGACAGTGGAGCCGACCTTATCAGGATGACTACCCTGCTTTTAGGCAGGTGTTCCCCACTTTCCCTGATTAGTAAGGGACAGGGAGTCACTTCAAACTTGCCTAGAGAGATGTAGTTTGTAAGTGCAAATACTATATATGTGTGATTGCGGGTCTTAAATGGGCACGCTTGCGTCTGTTCGGAGGTGTGGAGTCTTAGGCCTCATGTCCACGGGGAAAATCAGATCCGCTGCAGATTCTACATGTAGAATCTGCAGCGGGTCCCTCCTGCCCCGCGGACATGAGCGCTGAAAATGCAAATAAATGAGAATAAACTTACCTCCGATCCGCTCCGTTTCTTCTCTTCGCGGCGGCGTCATCTTCTCTCGTCGCGGCCGGATCTTCATTCTTCGGCTCGGCGGATGTGCACGATGACGTCGGTGACGTGCCCCGCGCATGCGCCGGGCCGAAGCAAAATGATCCGGCCGCGGCTGAGAGAAGATGGCGCCGCGGAGAAGAGAAGAACCGGAGCGGGTGAGTAAAATATGATTTTTGTGTCCCGCGGATCCGGACGGCTTCCATAGGCTTCAATAGAAGCCCGCGGGAGCCGTCCCTGCGGGAGACCCGCATGAAAATGGAGCATGGTCCAGATTTTTTCATGCTCCATTTTTTTTTAAATGCCTTTTATTGACGATCCGCGGGTATTTATCTACCCGCGGGTGGTCAATGCATCCCTATGGGGTGCGGATCCGCGCGCGGGAGATCCGCTGCGGATTTTAAATCACATTTTGCCCGTGGACATGAGCCCTTAGTGTGCCCAGTGGACGTAACACGTAGCTTGCTGTGCTACGTTGATTTCATAACTCTCATTCACTGCTATGGAGGTTACGGAAACAATGTAAGACAGCCTGCTTGGCGCTTTTCGTACTCCTGACCACCGCATACACGGGGTGAGTGTAGGTCATATCTCGAGATAGATGCAGGTCCGAGAGGTTGGACTCATATCTATCAGACACGTATGGCATACCCTATAAAAGTCGGACATGGGAATACCCCTGTATCTTAATATGGAGTTCCACACAACTATATTATATGCTATAGTCACTAAGCACTTCAGAAGGGTCGCTGATCTAGGGAATTTTTTCCCTTAAATGAGGAACATTGTCTTCTACTATCCCATTTGGGTTTTTGCCTTTCTCTGGATCAACATTGGGGTGGGGGGGACAGGCTGGACTGGGTGGACATGTGTCTTTTTTTTCGGTCTTACTGTTCACTTGAATTGCATATGTTTTTATACCAAAAATTGTATAAAAATGTACAGCTTCTGTTACCTGTAGGCTGGAATTGGTCAAATGTAGTTGAGAACTGCATACAAATGACTATGTTTGACCTCCCTTATGTTTGTGCACATTTTTAAAGGGAATAGAAAAGTATCCATATGAAAATGTCTGCTATTTTATTACATTACAGAGAAGGTTTGCAAAAGTCATGTTTTTTGTTATCAAAAGTCTTAATGAAAAAAAAAAACTTTATGGAAAAAAAAAGAATTTACAATAAAAAACGTAAAATCAAACCAACGTATAGAAATGTACGGCTGTTTAATGGATATGTTTTAAAAGGTACAGAAATGCTTAATATGGCATATGTTTGTACACATTTTTTTCACACACGTTTAATCTATAGGTTAAATGTATATTAATATCATGATGTGAGCATCCCCTAGAGCTGCTGGGTACCTGGACACTGATGGAACCCCGAAAAACACTTTGTATTCTCCTGTTTTTAGTAGAGAACCGAAGAATACTGGACTTACTTTTCGACAATGAGTTGAGCTAGAACAGGTTCCTCGTAGACCTCTGATGTGGCGATTGGGGCAGGTGGATTTTCCGGTACAACAGGCTTATCCTCACTGATCTTAGAGGACGCAGGAGCAGGTTCTTCTACAGGTGTGACAGGTACGGGTGAGAGCTTAGAACCGGCATCTTCAGCAGCTTCCACTGATAACTTCTCCGACTTCTTGCCATCTTTTTTCTTGACTTTTCCCATACTAGGTGTCCCTGTAATATAGATGGAAAACTGTTTCCAAGAATTGTCCATCCACTGCCTGAGCTAGATTGTTCTGTGATCAGCTGCTGCCACGGTCTAGGGGGATACTTTAGTATGGCAGTAGGTTCTATTCACATATGTGTTGTGGCTTCCATTCATAAGGCCAGATTCACACAGGCGTATGTGTATTTGCGCGCATGAGCACAGTTTTTGCAAAACTAATTATGCTTTTTTGTGCGCGAATTGGAGTATTTTACTGTACTTTTTGCGCCTGCAAGGAATGCTTATTTGCGCAGGGGAAAAACCGTTCCAACAAATTTCGGAACTGCCGATGCAGCCTTTAGTACTTATATGAACAAAGCTATAGGCACAATATGAACTGATCCCCTCATTTGTCAATTCTGATGTACAGTTTCAGCAAACTGTAACTTGACTTTTTCATTACTTTTGTTGCGCTAAAAATCAATTTAAGGTTTGCTGCAACTGTAACATTTTAAGAAAAATCAGTGGTGCATTCTGAAGGTTTTGTTCACACTCGTGCTATTCCCTTAGGCTTCATGTCCCCTTGCTTGCACGGATTCCATCTGCTGATTTTAAATCCCCGCATGCTGATAGCTCAGAACTACAGAGCCGGGGACAGCGCCAGAAGTCGCAGCTGACCCCCGGCAGGTAAGTATTTTTTTTTTACACTATTTTAAATGGCTTTTCAGGGAAGGGCTTATGAAGCCCTTCCCTGAAAAGCCATTGACGGCTGCCGGGGCTCAGCGGCAACTTCTGCCGCTGTCCCCAGCTCTATAGTTCTCAGCTATCAGCATGCGGGGAAGCACTGTGTAAACTGATGGCCGCATCCATGCCACCCTATTGGCCAGTCACACGGGATGATTAGCGCTCAAAATTCGTTCAAATGAACGAATCTGATTGATAATCACGCGGTGTAAACGCACAGAAATCGCTCAGTATTCGTTCACAGGTTCTTATCGCTGACTTTCAGTCGGGATAAAACTATCGCTAGATCGCGGGCCTCTCATTACGTGTAAACGCTCCCCGCTCAGCGCTTTATATAGAAGGTGAAGCGCTGAGCCAGAAGCCCACGATCCAGCAGTGAAGTTTGTCAGTGTAAATGCTCTGTATGTGCCCCAACGAGCTTAGCGGTGACATCAGCACTTGTGCGGTCGTTTACCCGACTGTGGGGCATGTAAAGGGTCCGTTAGCATGTAAAACATTGTTGATACATTCACATGGTTCCACTTTGCGAGTCAGCTATGCACAATGCCCAGCTTACATATGAGGGCACCTTCTTTTGTCACCCTTAGGGCTTATTCACACAAGTGTATTTGTGCAGCATATTGTGCTCGCAAGACTTAGGCTGGGATCCTACAGGACGGAAATCCTGCGGCTTGACTGCACCGAAAAGCTGCGATATTTCTACAGCTTCAAAACCTGCTGAATTTCACCGCGGGTTTTGGTGGGGTTGGGCCATCGGCATTCTGTTGCGGCGTTCTCACCGCATAGAGAGGAGTGAGGCCGCAACAGAAAAAAAAAAAAGAATTGACATGCCGTGGCTGTCAATTCCGCTCCACATTGCCGGTTCTACGCGGCTTTGCTGCGATGGACTGGCCACCACGTGTGGACGAGATTTTTGCAAATTCTTATCCACATGGCTGGTCGGATTTGCTGGAGGAAATTTTCTCAGCAAATTTACAAAAATCCACTAGAAAATCTGCTGTACTACATTTTCCTGCGGATTCTGAAAAGAAAAAAGTCTGTGGTTTTGAAAGCCACAATTCTGGATTAAACTGCGGATCTGCAAGTAATCTGAAGCAAAATCCATAACAATACATTCTGTTGCAGAGGCCCCTAACAATGTTCACATATCCACCTATACGATACATGTGTATAACCCAATGTTTTTTCAGTGTGGTTTTATTTGACTACACCGGTACTGATCTGATGACCTCATTGTCAGGTGCCAAATTGGTAGATATGGAAGCCCGTGATGAGAAGATTACTAGCGGTATCTACTAATAACACAAAACACTTCGTGTTATAGCAAAATGCTTCTCATGAGAACCCAAGAGAATTCTGTTTAATTGAAGACATTATACAGTCTTGTACAGAAAGAGGGTGTTATCATACAAAGGCTACAAAGATCATAAGGCTTATTGACATCTACAAAACAGTCTCAAAGCTCTTAGGGTTCGTCTAGACAAGGAAATAGCTGCAGTCGTGGTATTGTTATACCATTATAGTTATATATTTCTGTTGACTAACTATGTCTTTATGTTAACACAGTTTAGTATTGCTATTTTTCTGTCGACTTCTTTTGTCCTTTAATCCCTAATTCCGAGACTACACGGCATAGGTTTTTAGCTTCTATGTAAGGTTCAATAGTCCAATCAAGATAGAAATACATACACTTATTGCATTCCGAAATTTAACAGTTTATGTGCCATGACAGTGGCAAATCTCTGAAGCTGACCTTCGTTTTTCCGCGGTGGGGATCCGTACAAGAATTATCTCAGTCGTCGGGCTTGTGCCCCATTGGCACTGAGCTTTTTACGCCAAAATCTGCATTAACATCCAGATGTTTTTCTGCACCCCGTTATGTTTAAAGTGAACCTGCGCCGTAGCTCACATGGTGCGATTTTACTGTACATGAAGGTCACATTTATGTTAAAGTAAAAAATCAACATGCCAATGCTTTAAGAGGTTCTTTGCGTGGAAACTGTACCGGGCGGCCCCATGCAGATTTTCCCCTTTGGACAAGGCTAAACCCGCATGCAGATCGGCGCATTTTTATATATCAATGCATGGCATCAATGTGAGGGTGTCTGCTGCAGACTAGGCTGTGAACGATGCACGGTCCGTTCTTTGCACAATCCGTGAACAGAAGTGGATTTTTTTTTTGCAACAACATTAAAAAAATTTGCATGGAACACCCATTGACAGGATGCAAACTGTGCGCAGATAAATAGTCCCATCACCAAGGCCTACCTCACTGCTGCAATTATCCCCCAGCTGCAGTAACCACTCGGCCTTGACCTAGAAATAGTCCACAAATGTTTGCAAATAGCAACAGGCTTAGCGTCGCGGAAACATGACAGTCTCCTAGGCAACGGGTGACACGTGACATGTGTCCACCAATAGCATTCTACTACGCCATGTTGTGGTTGGCACACGCACGTTGTCGAGCTTGAATCGCGGTTCTATAATAAAGATGATGGACGACGGGAAGTGATTCTACGTCAGTTCATACGTTTGCACACCAGAGTCCTGCACGGCACGGAATACATTTATTATTGTTACTTCAGCCAGGGAATTCTATTTCCGGTTTGAGACCGCCCACTTCCGGTAGGGGCGTGTCTACCCGCTGCATGTTGTGTCTATGGTGGCCGCTGCCGTGGAGGACTGGAGCGGGCTGAGATAGGTCATGTGCCGCCGGTTGTAGGTGAAGCTCCCATGTCCAGGGAGAGCCAGGGACCTCCAGTCAGCGGGCGGGTAGTCATGAAGAAGGGCGGCGGGAACCCCGTGTTTGACTACCCGGAGGAGCCGGAGCTCGAGCTGGACGGTGAGTGATGTAATACCGCATCTGGCCACACGGGGTTTCTGACAGCTGTTATGTATAGTGCAGGGTCACCATAGAATGGGGGGACAGCTGTCAGCAGGGATCACCGGGGGGCTGAGGATAGTAGCTGCCTGCCCTACTCAACAGATTCCGGATTATTGGATGCGCATAGGAGAATATATTAACCCCTTAAGGGCCGGACACTTTGGGGGATTTTACCCATCTGGTGGGTTTACTGCCCTGTTTTGTTTCCTTCAGCTACTATTGTTTTTGCAGTTTCCCCCCCCCCCCCCATATTTTTTAAAATATATTTTCACTGACTTTTTTTCCCTTTTTCTTTTTAGCTTTATTAGGAGTAAAAGGCTTTAAAAAAATGTAGTTTTAAATTTATAGTTTGCTTTTAAATTTTAGTTTTATTTACGCTAACATAAAGTATGGAAACGGGTTCCTCATTGTGTTTGGGGTGTTTTGATATATTTTGTATCATCTGGCAGTGACAGTTTAGGTTGGTGTCGGGGGAGGGCAGTTCTCTCTCTGTATATTTTTTCTGATATATATTATTTGTATCTGTGTCCCCTATAATGTCATATAAGACATCTGGGGGTTGTTGTTGTTTTTTTTTTTTTTTTAATTTTCCACTTTTCCCCTGTAGCTGTGGCATCTATAGGAGCGGCATCCATAGGAACCCCAGTTACAGGGGAAACATAGTGACAATAGTGACTGGTAGAGCTGGTCAGGGTCTGCTAGGACCTGGCAGCTCTGCCTTGGTAGGGGGCACCTGGTGGTTACATGATTGGGTTGAATGGTGAAAGTAACACTTTCTCTCCCACTACATAGTACTGCTTGAGTGCTATGTAGTCTGCAAGAGAAGCGGTGCAAAAATCACTTCTGCCTCCTCCTCCGGGTCCTCGGCTGTCACTAACACTTGAGACAGGTCCTGCTTTGGCTAGATTGCAGTAGCTTTAATCCTGCGCCATATTTTTGCCTTCTGTGGGATTAAAGCCCAGGACCAAGGGCCCTAAATTTACGGTGCTTGGTTCTTAAGGGGTTAAAGGGGTTGTCCCGCGGCAGCAAGTGGGTCTATACACTTCTGCATGGCCATAATAATGCACTTTGTAATGTACATTGTGCATTAATTATGAGCCATACAGAAGTTATAAAAAGTTTTTTACTTACCTGCTCCGTTGCTGGCGTCCTCGTCTCCATGGAGCCGACTAATTTTTGGCCTCCGATGGCCAAATTAGCCGCGCTTGCGCAGTCCGGGTCTTCAGCAGTCTTCTATGGAGCCGCTCGTGCCAGAGAGCGGCTCCGTGTAGCTCCGCCCCGTCACGTGCCGATTCCAGCCAATCAGGAGGCTGGAATCGGCAGTGGACCGCACAGAAGAGCTGCGGTCCACGAAGGTAGAAGATCCCGGCGGCCATCTTCAGCAGGTGAGTATGAAGACGCCGGACCGCCGGGATTCAGGTAAGCGCTGTGCGGGTGGTTTTTTTAACCCCTGCATCGGGGTTGTCTCGCGCCGAACGGGGGGGGGGGGTTAAAAAAAAAAAAAACCCGTTTCGGCGCGGGACATCTCCTTTAAACCAATTTTGTTATGTTCACAATATAGCAGATTTTGTCATCTGCGCCCAAATCTTCTTACCATATGTCTCCTGTTCACTTGAATGTGATACAGTATGGCTATCATCACGATGTTGGAGTAAGCGGCTGCTGTAGGTGATACACAGGGGGTACGGAAGCCTCATCAGTCAGGTCTGTCCAATTCAACGGTGCAGCAGGGGGAACACGTGTCGCAGTCAGGTGATTGTTATTGTATAGCTTATATAGCAAAACACAGGAAGACTGATGTGATTACTGGTTTCCCCGAAAATAAGACCCTGTCTTATATTAATTTTTTGCCACACAAGAGGCACTAGGTCTTATTTTTGGGGCAGGTCTTATTATACTTACCTAGCAGGCTCAGTCCAGGACCCTCCCGCTGCTCTCCTGAGCCCCAGCGCAGTTTCTGCAGTCCTCGACCACGCACAGAAGATCACTTCCTGGTTACGGAATTCATAAATCCCGCCTCCAGGAAGCGATGGTTGTGATTGGCTGAGCAGCGTTCAAGAACCAATCCATGCAGCGCTCAGTAAATCAACAACAGCCACCACGTTATGGAGATGGGATTTATGAATTGGCTGAGCTGCAACATTGATTGGCCGATTCATAAATCCCGCCTCCACAACGCGGTGTCTGTTGTTGGTTCTCTAACACTGTTCAGCCAATCAGGGTAGAGCTTATTTTTGGGCATACAAGACATACCTAAACTACTCTCAGGCAGGGTTCACACAGGGTGGATTCCCGTCGGAAATCTCACGGTTTGGCCGCAGCAAAAACCGCGAGATTTCCGCCGGGAGAACCGCGGCGGCTTTTCCGTTGCGGCTGGCGCTCCATAGAGGAGAGCGCGGCCGTGACATAAATAAACAAAAAAGAAAAGATAAACAGACATGCTCAATCTTTGGAAACCACAGCTATGGCGGCCGCAGCCGCGGTTTCAGCCGGATTTACCGCAGCGGATTAGCCGTTCCGTGTGGACGAGGTTTCTGAGAAATCTCGTCCACATGGCTGGCTAATCCCGAGATTAGCGGCCGCGGGCGGATCTGCTGCGGCAAAACCGCGCCAAATCCGCCCTGTGTGAACCCAGCCTCACAATGGGGATTACAAACGTGTTTCACGGAAAAAAGGGATATGTCACACTTTATCGCAGATCCACACCAGACGGGGACTTTGCCCGCTGACAAGGGGGTCATTCTGCGTGCAGATCCACAGTGAAAAATTGATGGTCCTGATGGTTCAGGACAGAAGCAGCACATGCCCTAAAACCAGCACCCTTTAAAGAGGGATTCTCCCATTTTCCGGTCCTGTCCATAACAGGAAGGGCAATAAAAGCCCCATGCTCCCACTGATTTCAATGAGAGTGAAGCCAGGGCTTCCACTTTCTCCTGTGTCCGCTAATGACGACCTGTGGCCCCCGACAACAGGCCATACAGTCAGCTGATGGCCGGGGATCCCGAGCGGCGGACCCCCATCTATTACCTACTGATGACCTATACAGAGGATGGCCGGAATACCACTTTAATCACTGCCCATGCATCGGTGGCCGCCTGGTGGCTTACAGCGCCTGCCATGGGGGGTGTATTACTTTTATATAGTCTCTGGGGCCCAAAACTAGATGAACTAATTGGTTGTAAATTCCCTTTAAGTTTGTGGGACAACTTTGTAGCTGATGGAGTTAAGTGGATTTCTTGTACTTTCCGTATGTCCTCAGATTGCAGCAGCGGAGGGTCCTGTCTACATGCTTGTAGCGCACAACTTGGAAGCTATCCCAGCTGATGTAATAATAAGATATCCCGGCACAAGGATAGTAATCTAGAGGAGTCTCCTGCCGGCAGCCGCTCCCTGACTTCTGTCTGAGGCATGCGGCCAGCAGATAACCATTATCTGCAGGGCATAACCCGCCAGCCCCTTTGACATGTAACACATACCTAAGAGCCCTAGTAGCCTTACTGCTATTTGTTGTCTGGCAGGAGGGATACATTGTAACATGGCTGGGAAATACAGGTGACTGATCAGAGTGGGGGTCATTCTCTGTAGGCGCGGGTGGGAGGATTCTCCAACGTATGCAGCTACAACAGCGCGGAAAGCCAGCCTCGGGGGCCGTCACACTGGCGATAAAATTGCACGTTTTTTGTGCAATGTGAGTGAAAACGCAGAATTCCAAAACCAATGATTTTCAGTGGCTTCCTTCACATTTATGATGTTTTCACTCATGCAATATTTTGCATTTTTTTTTTTTAAAATCTCCCATGTTTCCCTACGGAGCCTCCTCTTTATCGCATCGCAGGAACTTGCGGTTTTTCTTTCGTGCGATACGTTTTTAACATTAAAAAGTCCTATTGACTTTCGTGCGAGAAAATCTCTAGTGGCAGCGATGTTTTTTGCGAGAAAAAGTAACTCTAACGGGGAAAAAAAGTTGTGATATCGCGATCGCTAAGGCGACATTTCCATGGGTAAGTGCGCGTTATTCCTGTGACTCATTCAAAAACCGCCCCTCATCACTTCTGTAACGTTGCGATCCTCCAGCGCGTTTCACGTCAGTCAGACGATCGCAAGTGTTTTCAATTGATTTCAGTGGGAAACCTCACATCGCACGGTATGCGGGCGCCAAGCGCTGTACTTTAAGGGCCCGTTGATAACAGTGGGTGAGGCATCCAAGGAACACAAAAATAGGATATTTAGTGTTTTTGTTGTTTTAGTTTTTTTTAACCTTTCAGCAGCATGACTGATCGCTCCTGTGCATGACTGCATTCAAAAGAATGGCGCTCATATTTATGCGTCTCGCAACGCACAAAGCTTGCGCCAAATTGCCGCTGGTGTGCCTGTAGCCGAAGGCTGTTCTCATACGGGCCATTCATTCTGTGTTCTTTTTGAGCGGGGGGGAAAAAATCGCATTAAAATTGCTTGGAAATAGAAGCCGTTGGTTAGAAGGGGGTGCACACTGAGGGGCGTGATAGTGGATGGTCACTACATTGCCCCCTAGGTTCCGTTATTATGCCTAGCGGGGCTGGAGGAAGTTCATGTCCCACTGTTTGAGACATGAAAGTCCAGGAGGGCAATGTAATCTCCAGCAAGTAGTTGCTGGAGGTTTTCTTTTAACCCTTTCCAATCCACTGTCTGACGTCTAAAGACATTTTGATTGAAGGCAGTACAGCTCCGATGTCAGAAGACGTCCGGGAGGGTATTCTTACTGTATATTACTGGCCGCTCTGTTGTTGGGGGGCCTCTCCGGCCTGTCACATTCCGCAGTACTAGCTCTAGCCAGCAGATGGCGCCATTGTATAATGGCAGAAAGAGAAAGCCCCCTAGGAAACCCTGAATCCAAAATTGGATTGCAAAGGGTTAAAAGTCTTTGGGCCGGGTTTCTTGGAATGGATGTCAGGTTGGTAGTGGGGCCATCCATTCTTTGACTGCCGCAACCCGCACTCTACCGAGCTGTCCTCCCACAACACGTATTGTTCTGGCAAAAATCAAGACAATAGGCATGTTAAGGGAAAAAAAGGATTGCACGCACATCGTACAAACGCCATTCATTAATGCATATAACCAGGAGGACTTTTAACCCCTTAAGGACATGGCCTATTCTGGGCTTAAGGGCACAACGATTTTTGGCGGATTTTCATCTCCATTTTTAAAAAGCCATAAAGTTTTAAAGGGGTTTTCTCGCGAAATCAAGTGGGGGTATACACTTCTGTATGGCCAAATTAATGCACTTTGTAATATACATCGTGCATTAAATATGAGCCATACAGAAGTTATTCACTTACCTGCTCCGTTGCTAGCGTCCCCGTCTCCATTGTTCCGTCTAAATTCGCTGGCAGCTTGCTTTTTTAGACGCGCTTGCGCAGTCCGGTCTTCTCCTTTCAGCACGAGTCGCTTCAGTGTGCTCCCCGCTACAGCTCTTCTGCGCATGCGCAGACGAGCTGTCACTGCTCGGGAGCGCGCTGGAGCGGCCATTCTGTACCATCCTCTGTTAGAGGAAGGTGCAGAGCCGCCCAGCTGTCCCAAGAAGCCGCCCAGCTGTCCCGCCATCTTGCCGCCCAGGTAAGTGATGGGCCGGGGGGGCTGCCGCTGCGAGGGGGGGGGGGCTGCGCCGGTTACCTGCTGCCTAGCGGTGGGTGACTGGTCGGCCGTGTTCAATCCAGGGGTCCGGTCGGCGGCTGCGGGGCGTCTGGTTGTCAGGGAGACACAGCTGGTAGCGTCTCGGGAGCGCGCACGTTGGGCTACAGCAAGCGACGGGAAAAGAGCTGGCGGCCATCTTGGGAAACTTTTTATAAGTTGCTGGAACTGTAAGTACAAACCAGCTAGAAAAGTCATTTACAGGGGGGCTTAGTAATGTATGCTTAATTAGGGGGACTGGGCAAAAAAAAAAATTCACTGCTTCCTCGAGACAACCCCTTTAATTTTTCCTGTCGACGCGGCCGTATGAGGGCTTGTTTTTTGCGTGGCGAACTGTAGTTTTCATTGGTGCCATTTTGGGTACATTTGACTCTATAGTAAAACTTCTTTTTTTTTTTTTTTTTTTTTTTTCATGATAGCAGGGAGAGAAAACGCATCAATTCTGCCATAGATGTTTTTTTTTAACAGCGTTAATCATGCAGCATAAATGACACAATCCATTTTTTTGTGCAGGTCGGTACGCTTACAGCGATACCAAAGTTCTTTTTTTAGGTTTTTCCACTTTTCTGTAATAAAAACCCTTTTTTGGAAGTTTTTTTTTTTTTTTTCTAAATCGCTGCATTCAAAGTCCTGTAACTTTTTTTTATTTTTCCATGTACGGAGCTCTGTTAGGACTTATTTTTTGCGAGATGAGCAGTAGTTTTTATTGGTACCATTTTGGCGTACATACGACTTTTTTGAATACTTCTATTGCGTTTTTAGGGAGGCAAATACTAAAAATTAGCATTTTTGCCTCAGTTTTTTAGCGTTTTTTTTTTTAAATGAATTTTTCCATGCAGAATTAAAAAAGGTGCAACTTATTGTATGTGGCGTTACGGACGCAACGATACCAAATATGGTTTTTTTTAAATTTTTTTAATGCTAATATGAGAGCACAAAAAGTTTTTTAAATTTTTTTTTGGTACATTTTATTGTCTCTTTTTTTACACTATTTGTGTCCCTCTGGGGTACTTACAGCACTGATGATCACTGTGATAATGCATTGCACAACTACTGTCCTGCAATGCCTTATTGCTTACTACAGCGATCCAAGGCACTGGCAATGTAGGACACCGGTATCTGGCGTCCTGTTGCCATGGCAACCAGCCGGGCTCTCTGCCATTATATGGCGAGAGCCCGGCAACTTCACAGAAGAAGCACACTCCCTCTGTGAACCCTTCCCATGCCGCGATCTACATAGATCACACCAGGGAAGGGGTTAACAGCGGGGGGCGCATCTCCGATGCTGTCAGTGATAGCCGGCCTCCCACTGCCGGATAGTATGAGATCGCCCCATGGGAGCTTGTTTTTTGGGTCAGGGGCTTCTGGCGGTTGTGGCAGGGTGTTACCACCATATTCCTGCTGTGATCTTGTGGTTACACTGGACAGCACCCACCAGGCGGGCACGATGGGGCACCCACCAGGCTGAGGGACTAAGAGCTGATGTGTGATATAGAGCACTTGTCACCATGCATGGTTGGGGACGCACAGTCCAATGAGCCCCGGGGGCATCCGGTATAATGCAGTCTTATGCGGACAACCTGCTCACCATGTGCTGCCATACGGGTCCCCCCGTAAGCTGAGGCCCGGCCCACCTACTGTGATCCTGCAGTGAGCGCTCGCTGGGTATTTACCCTGTTTGTCATTAGTATGAAGAACACGTTTGGCGACGGCAGCGATGTTTGCTTTCTTATGTATCATAAGCTGCGGCTCTACGAGAACATAACCTCCAAGGACTTGGGTATTAGTACCGTGTACTTGTGTAGGCCTGAGCTGCACATCCAGACATATCCAAAGGGGAAGAGTGCTGCTGTTTTGGGGAGGTGGTGGTGGGGGTACAATTTTTTTTTTTTTTTTCATGGCTTCTACAACCATTAGAGGGCTTCCACAGCTGAAAAATTCAGGGAGGTCACGCTGTGTCACTTATATAATAAGACTATATTCATTTCTAGTTTCTCTAATGTCTATCTAGTGCCTTACAAAAGCATCCTATGACTGCATACAATGTGTATAGCCTATGTTTCTAACACTATGCAGGACAGAGCTCCGATGTCGTTGAAGCACATGATTTCACCTATAGAAGCTGCTTGGTTGGAAAGCATGGAGTTTTGCAGTCACTATTATAGAAAGGTGTTAACACGGCGGTACAATCTCCAAGTGGAAACCCAGCCGTACTATTATGTTGTATGTACTCAGCACGGACATGTTTTATATATGTGGTTTCTTATCTTGCAGAATCCGATTCACCGTCCGACCTCCAACTAGTCAAAGGCAGATGGCGGCTCCCGAACGTGACCACCGTCCCCAACCAGCTGCTGCTTGTGTCTCTGGTGGAACATCTGTGTTACGTCCATGAGCAGAACCCCCACCGCTCCAGGCATCTGTTCATGTGTAAGTGCCATCCAGGTTATCCTCTTCTGTAGGTCAGTGCAGGGACACCCTAGGAGTCGGGTAAGTACTCCGTAGACAAGGGTTAGCTTGCTGGCCTCCATCGGTATAAATGTGCGCTGTCCGGAGACAGTGTTAAAGTCCATCCGTCTTATAGCGTTCGCTGCTACGGTTCGGGCTGAGAAGTGCAGCTTTACAACACCCTCACACCAAATAACACACACTTTAGTAACTCCCTCCTTCCCTGCCGTCTGCACAACCATTTCCCATGGTTACATCAGAAGCACGTGTGAGCCTGGCAAAGCATCAAGGGGCAAGACTCTTAGAGGGGCTTTCCAGGAAAATACTATTGCTGATGTATCCTCAGGATAGGTCATCAATAGTTGATCAGCTGGGGTCCGTCGCTTGTGCCCCCATCCGATCAGCTAAGCGGGCACATGCTGTCAGCACCGCAAATACAGAGATCAGAGCGGAAGCCTTAACTAGAGGAATAGTTCAATGCAGATTTGTTAAGAAAATAAATAAAATGCCAGGAGTGCTGGCGGCTCATTCTTTACAGTAGTTTTGCAGCGTGTTGGCCTGGGCACAGGGCTTTACTGCTTTCATTAAATGCGAAATGAACACATTAGAAAAAAAAATAGAAATGCATCTACTTGAAAAGGGTTGAGCTGCAGTACCAGACACGGCCCATGGGTAACTGTGGCGCCATATTTTTCTTATCTAACCTAGCGCCTTTATGTATTTTAGTCAGTAAGTCTGTTGACAGTGATGTCTTCCCATCCAGTGCTGTGCCAGACCTTCACCAGAATGGGCCTTCTGACTTCGTTTGCCTTCAGCGATGAGTTCAGCACCGTGAGACTGCAGCACAGCACCGCCATCACCGAACTGCTCAAGGCCGCTAAACGGCACATGTACAAGGACGTATGTGAATATCTATTATATATATATATATATATATATATATATATATATATATATATATATATGTGTGTGTGGGATTGTATACAATGACGCTTTTATTCTGCAAACGAATAACGCTGCGTGGCTGTCAGGAGCAATGCATGCTGGGTAATGAACGCAGTAGACGCACAGCTATATGTGTGATTATTGGTTGAACCTCTCTCTTGCTGTCCTTTTACACAGGAAATAACCAATGGGGACTTAAACTTCCATTTGAACAGGTTGGTGCCAGCCTTACAGTCCTTTCTCCTGCACATATTCTCTCCAGTATAGCGCTGCAGGTGTATTAATGGAGACATATCTCCTCTTCTCAGGGCGAAGGATATGCTGGCTGAGGCCCAGACGTCTCGATACCTCAATGAATTTGAAGAAATTGCTCAGCTTGGAAAAGGAGGCTATGGGAAAGTGTACAAGGTATAATTCTGTGTCTTATAAATTACTACATTGGGTTTTATTATAAACCTATTGTTAACCCAGGGAGCGCCAATCCTCCCCCCCCCCCCCCCCCCCCCCCAACCATTACTCCATCACTCTGACCTGCTGACACCGGACAGGAAGGGTTCATCGATTCATGCTGCTTGCACTAAATTCTGACCTCCCATCAGCACCGTGCAACACAAATCTGGATTCATCTGACCAGATGTTTTTACTGCTTAGTGGACATTTTTGCAGCCTTCTGCCCACTGGAGTCTCACTTTTTTTTGTTTTTCTTAAATAGCAATTTCATTAGATCTGATCTTCTGTCGTTATAACCCACCTGTACTACGGAACAACGAGTTGGACATTCCAGCACGTTACTTGGAGCACCAGAGTTCTATTTGGCTATAACCTGCTTGACTGTGCTCCACCTGTTTGCTAGAAAGATTCTTGACATCCTCTGACCCTTATTGTTGAGGAATTGTTTGTTCACAGGATCCCCTTTCGCTGGATGCTTTTCTTTAACCCTTTCCAATCCAATTTGTATCCTGGTTTTCCTAGGGGCCTTACTCTTTTTCTGCCTTTATACAACGGCGCTATATGCTGGCTAAAGCCAGTACTGCATGAGGTGACACGTTGGATAGGCTCCGACAGCAGAGAGGCTGGCAATATACAGTAAGAGAACCCCGACGGATGTCTTCAAACATCGGAGCTATACAGCCTTAAATCATAATGTCTTCAGAGGTCAGACAGTGGATTGGAAAGGGTTAAATAACACGTGTTTGGTTGCAGCGGTTACCTATCCAGGTTTGAAACCTCTTCCAATCTGAGGACTTCAAATTGGACAGCTGTGTGCGTGGAGATGTGGGAAATTGGGACCAATACATCCAAAGAGACATCTATCATTCCAGAGACCAGCATATAGATGGAGCTTTTTTTTATCCATATTATGTTTTTTGGGGTTTTTTTTGTTTTTTTTTTAATCGCTTTTAATAAAACTCCATTTACATTCTGGACTTTGGAGTGCTGGATATCTCTTTGGTATGATCAAGAAAAAATACATCCTTTTTCGGTATACCCTCCACACCGTGGCACAAGAAAACCCCACAAGGTTGGAAGTGTATGATATCCCGGCCCCGGGTAGCACCGATGACCGGGTCTCGTTGGAAGTCACTCCGATCACTGAATTTTCACATCTAATGAGGATTCACAATGAAACTGATCAACAGAAAACTTGTCACGTGACTTGCTGCACTCCGGGGTTATGGGGAGAATTACCATACAGGGAAGCTCCGATCATGAAACGGACGATGCCTCTAATAGAAGGCCGTTCAGTATATACAGTCAGTATAGCACTTGGGTCCTTCTTATGTGACTTTCCTATTAGCATGCAGCTACAGCATTGTGCGGTAATCTGGTTTCATGTGTTTATACCTTTTCTAGGTCAGAAACAAATTGGATGGCCAGTTTTATGCCATTAAAAAAATCCTCATTAAGAAAGTGTCCAGGAGGGACTGTAAGAAGGTATGTTCTCCCTAGATGGTATTTTAGAGATGGCTGACTGCTACCACTATAAAGATGCTGTACGGTTGGGGCGGCAGTGGAGCTTTAATGTTGTGATACTTTGTGCTGATGATTGTCGCTGTTCTTTCCAAAGCCCCGTAACCATTGTTCCATGTCACACGTATACAGACTATAGGGAGATGGGGCATCCTGATTGCTCTGATATATTACGCATGGCATATTCATCCATTCTGTGTTTTTGATTTTTATTCCATAAGATGTGTACTGTTAAATGTTTTTTTTTTTTGTTTTTTTTTCTAGTAAATGCTTGTTTTCTTTACAGGTACTTCGTGAAGTGAAGGTGTTGGCCGGACTGCATCATCCTAATATTGTTGGATACAATACAGCTTGGATGGAACATGTGCAGCCTCCAAATTCAAAATGTATGTGACGTTCCTATGTGCACTTTCTCATGGTTGAGCATAGTCCTATGAAGAGTTACTGTAGAACAGAATGAAAACTACAACTTCAGCAGTAGAAATATCAGAAATGAGCTTTCTTTGCTCTGTGATCCTTTTGCTGTCTTAATTCCTTTAGTGGCACACCCGGAAAATCTCCGGGGCTTGCTGCACTGACCATGCAGTTAAACCCCGGAAGATTTCCGTGGACATCTGTGGTGCTGAAATGCTGGCCAGGACACAGTTGTTGTGCCACTGTACACGTTTACCACTTCAAATTACCTCAGGAAAATCTCTGGGGCTTGCTGCGCTGACAGGGTAATAATAAGCCTGCCACTGAAGGGGTTAAAGGGGTCATCTGAGATCTCACAAGTTTAATGAGTGCCAGGGATCGTTATAAAATAACTCGCCTGTTCAATCCGCCGCTTTTCTGGCAATGCAGCGTTTTTGTAATGGACGAGTCCTGTGACTTATCGAGTGAGGCGGAACATTCGAGTAAGAATCGGCGCACTACAAATGGCTTCTCGCCACACATTAAATAGGGAAACGAACTGCAGGGTCACTGGAACAAGTAACACTATGGTCTCGTCATAGGAGCACTCTTTCTTTTAAATCTAATTAAATGCCTATTTTTTTCGATGATCAACTGGGGTAAATTTATTTTATTTTTGGGCCGATCCCTTTAAGAAATCCTGTATTATGATGCAGGTGAGTGTCAGAAATCACTGGGTTATCTGATGCTGGAGTAATTGAATTTTAATTGTCATCACTAGAGATGAGCAAGTATACTCGCTAAGGCACATTACTCGAGCAAGTAATGCCTTAGCCGAGTATCTCCCCGCTCGTCTCTAATGATTTGGGGACCGGCGGGGGAGAGCGGGGAGGAACGGAGGGGAGATCTCTCTCTCCCTCTCTTCCCGCTCGCTTCCATCTCGCTCCCCGCCGCAACTCACCTGTCACCCCCGCCGCTCCCCGAATCTTTAGAGACGAGCGGGGAGATACTCGGCTAAGGCACTACTCGCTCGAGTAATGTGCCTTAGCCAGTATACTCGCTCATCTCTAGTCATCACGCTTTGAATGTACTGGCAGTCTTGAACTACAGAGGTAGGCACTGCATGTGCCGCCGTTTGATGCCGCCGGACAGCAGTATTCTTGAAGTAATACAGCACTGACTCTCATAGGTTTACTTGCAATAAAATGTTATGTTTATGTAATATTTTCTCTTTATGGTAAAACTTTTTTTTTTTTCTTTTTTCATATGCAATGGTTTTAGGTAAGCAGATTACCTCGTTACAAGCTATTAAAGGTTCCTCCAACCACACGTCTGAGGAGTAAGTATTGCCTCTGCTTGTCTTCTGCATCCCTCCTTTTTATAGAGATGTTTCCCTCTTGTATAATAATATAATGCTCTCAATAAAGGTTTCATATTAAAGGGGTTTTCAGGGACTTTAAACAGAAAAATAGTTTTAAGAGCTTAAAACACAATAAACACTGAATACCCACCTATCCCGTTTTTCCATAATTATATAGTTCCGTGGTGGTCGTAAAACAATAAGACCGCATGTAAACGGGCACGCACGGTTTCCAAGTGTGGAATCTCGCACCGGTTTCCACCCATGCCCGCAGCCATGAGACCAAAAATTACATTCTCACCTGTCCAGAACGCTGTGGGGCTCTCCACCGTCGCGGCCGAATCTTCTTTCTTCTGCCTGGTGGACATGCTTGGCATGCTTGCAGCGTGCCATGCTCACTTTCTTTTTTTTTATCTCCTGCTCTCCCGCAGGTCCGCGGCACAGTGACAGCTGTGGCTGTGCCATGGATATGATGGCTTCCATTGACTTCAAGGGAAGCTGTCCCTGCGGGATCCACAGAAGAGTAATGCATGCTGCGATTTCTTCCCATGTGTGCGATTCGCATGCCTGGAAGAAAACACATCCGCATGCATTAAATTTGCCCTGCGGATGCGAATGCATCCTATGGGCTTCTAGATCTACGGATCTCCCACAAATTTATTTACCATTAAATCCGCCCATGGACATTGGGCCTAACCTGTTCAAAAGTCCGCTGACTACACTTGGTATTCTGCTGCAGATCTGCAATTCGAAATGCCACTTATCTGCATGAGAATTAGTCCCACTTGGACTCCGCGGAAAGAAGTAGTATACTTGTTACTGCGCAGAAAACGTCTATAGCATGCGAACAAGGTTGCGGAAACACAAATAAGATGACCTTCTAATTGTTCCTTGTTTGCTGGTGGACGGATTGCTAACTGTTGAACCAATTGTTTCCATCATTACAGAAATAATAAGGGGACACGGAGTGTAGAGAGCAGTGGGGGATCTATTGTGTTTGCTGACTCAGCAGATGGAACCTCAGCGATGAGCGTGAACATGGCTTCTGTGGATAGAAACAAGTATTGCACTGAAAGCAAGAACTTCAGTATGTCTGACATTAACCCTTGTGGAAATAAAGACTCCAATGCCAATGTGCGATCCTGCTCCAGCGTCCGCAATAAACATGACACCTCCCAGGAACTGTGTCCGAGGGACCGATGTCCATTCGATTCTGAGGATAACCTGGATGATGGGAGCGATTCATCGTGTGATGAAGAAGGTCCTCAGAAAGAGCTCTGCTTGCACAGACACTTTGAGGTACAGCGTACCGGTTTGTGTTGTCTGCTGTTATATAATGTATTTTATTTTTAGAGGACTATACTATTGGTACCTCCACCGATCATCTGATTGAAGGGGCTAAAATGTTATTCCCTCTTGTTTACCAGGTACAGCTCCACTACTTTTAGTAGTGGCTGTGCCTGGTACTGCATTTCAGTCCCATTCAAATGAATGAGATTAGGCTGCAGTACCAGGCATAGCCACACCCCTAAACAATTAAAGGGATACTTTACTCCAGCCCCTTAAGTCAGCTGATTGGTGGAAGTGCTGAGAGTTGGACACCCTCTGATCTCATATGGAAGGCCCATGTTAAGTATAGGCCACTAATTTTCTAGATCTGGAGATTCCTTTCAAGTCCAGATTACACAGGCAGACAGGATGTTAGAACTACATTCACAGGGAATGATGAAGGCTGTAGATCATGTCTCCTGAATGCCAGTAAGGATACACCTGGACCAATCGTATTTAAGTATGCAGTTTGCTCCACCCTTAAGCCCACTAAAGGGTTTTCTTTTTCCAGATTCAGTACCATTTGATGTTGCACATACAGATGAATCTCTGTGAAAGGTCCTTGTGGGACTGGATTGAAGAGAGAAATGAGCGTTACAGGAAAGGGGAAAATTCTGCAAGTAAGTTTTTCTGTAAATGCAGCTTATTGATGCATCCTCTTACTGGCAGTACATGGCCATCAATACTGAAAGGGGGTTTTCTGTGGAAAATACTACTGATGTCATAGGTCATCAATAGTTGATCTGCTGGGGTCCTTTGCTCTGGACTTCAACCAATCAGCTGAGCGGGCTGTGCTACCTTCAAATGAGGGCAGCATCTGCATAATCCAGATATTTACACTAAGATACTCAATTTAGTTTGAATTTGGGTCCAATATAAGATATGAGCTTGTAAACTGATGTGAGAGGTTATTTGTGGAATACGTTGCCACTATCTGAAGACCTTTAACAGAACGTGTGCTTTCTTGGCAGACAAAAGTTTTATTAGAAGGGCTTAAGTTTTTTTTAACCTGTCTGTCCTCAGGTTGCTTTGACTTTGTGGATGTCCGAAGTGCTTTGAGCATTTGCTCTCAACTCTTGGAAGGCGTGCGATACATCCATTCCATGGGTGTTCTCCATCGGGATTTGAAGGTAATAGTATATTAACTAATCTGCGCAAGTTGTTTAATTTCACATACTGATTTCTCTATAAGCTTGATTTGGCGGCTCCACTGGTGACGAGGTGATCATGGGAGTCGGGCCACTTCACCCTCAGTCGCTGGCCACTTAACCCTGGTCGCTGGCTGTGTTTACATGGGGCAATGATTTAGAATGTGCATTCCAAGTTGCAATAACTTGTTAGATTTGCCCATGTAAATGGACCTTGGGGCTATTCCAGACAGAGAAAACGCTTTACTTTCAATATAACATATCCAGCAGTGACATCTGCTTTTTCCTGTCCTGTTATGGCCGCAGGATAACTAGACTCAGTGGCCGAACAGATCTGTTTTATAACTGAACGGAATGGTGATGAGTGGATACCATTGATTATAATGGGGTCTGGTTTAGTCTTCATCTGGTAGTTTACAAAATGGAATAGCGCTGCATGCAGTGCGATTTCGTCCTTTAAAAAAATAAAAAATTCAGCGATGGAGGTGTGAGCAGGCCCTAGCTCATATAGTTGCTGCTGTATTGCAATAGAGTTCTCTAGTGACCAGAAGTCCCGTAACGTCTTAAGTTTCCTCAGTGTGTCCTTCCAGCCTCTCCCTTCTAGTAAACTTCAGCATATCTCACTGCTTGCTCGTACCCCTCTGGCTCACATACCCACATTTCCTAAGTGGATAAATGCAAATGTAACTTCTGCATGACAGAATAGGGAAGGGCATACAGAGAGATGCGACTTAAGGCCCTTTTACACGCAACGATTATCACTCAAAATTCGCCCAAAAGCCATCTTTTGAGCGATGATCGTTGCTTGTAAATGTGTGCCCATCATGCACTTACCTGCACTTTTCGTCCATCACTGAGTTCAGCTCAGCTTAAAATCCATCGTCCCTGATAAGAGGGACTGCACATTGTGTTCTTCACGGGCAGCGCTGATAACATTCTTTCAGCTGCTGTCCCGCTGGAGAACAGTAGATATGTCTTTAGAGAACAGACCACCCATTGTTCTCTAAATACATGCAAATTAAGCTCGTTAGCTACTAATAGGCTGATGAGCCCATTAGTAGCTAATGCAAAATGATCGCTCAAAACTGTCAGTTTCTGATGAATTTTGAGTCTGTGTGTGTAAATGCATTTTAGTGTCCTGGAAGGGAGGAGGGAGTACTTCTGTCATTGCACAGGCTGGGATGACATATCATTGTAAACAGAGGACCCAAAGAACTTTTGGCCAATGGGAGTGCGATAAAAAAAAAATCGCACACAAGAACCCCATTATGATAAAGCAACAATACCAGTATGTGACTTTCTTTTAACATATAACCCAGAATTTAAATATACAGATAATCATTTAAAATCCTCTCGCTTTCCCTCATTAGCTAATGTAAATGCTGTATATGTTTACTCAGGTAGGTGTTTGTTTATGTGAGGCATTTCTGGCTTTAATTAGAGTGAAGATAAGCCATTGTCGTCTGCCACATGAGTAAACAAGTAATCATTGTGTTGAGCAGGGTAAACAAACACCCCTTCCCTCAAGTCCTTTGAAAGACTGCTATTTAAGGCCCTTTTACACGCAACGATTATCACATGAAAGCCATCTTTTGTTGCGTGTAAATATGCCCATCTTTCACTTTTCTGCTGAACGATGATTTTATGTTCGTCATAAAGTCCATCGTTCAGCAGAAGAACTGATAGCAGGGACTTGACGATGTGTTCTCCGCAGGGAGCACTGACAACATTGTATCAATGGGAATGTATCAAGGGAATGTATTCAGAGAACAGATCACACACATTAGTAAGCTACTAACAGGCATTAGTACCAATTAGTAGTTTATGCAAAATGATCGCTCAAAGGCCATCTTTTGAAGGATCATCTTTGTGTGTAAAAGGGCCTTTAAACGAAGGGAAAGACAAACGAATTAATGACCGTTTTATGCAGGCTCAAACTCAACTAGAATAGTGCACGATGGCTTTACATTTACACGTACTAATTATCGCACAGATTCGTTCATTTGAACACATTTTGAGCAATAATTGTATGTAAATGGGCCTTCAGTCTAGCAGTAAAGAGTTTATCTGCCCAGAATACCATTAAATCTGCTTCAGTGGAACTATGAGAGGTCTGGATATTTAGACTATAATACAAATGCTCAAATGTGCCCTAATTAGTTATGTGAAAGCTGCCTTAGCCATCTGTCTGCAGTGCTAATAGCGTACACTTATTAATTACACGTCTGTGAACTCATATGTGCCTCTGTTTTGTGTAGCCACGAAATATCTTCCTACAAGGAGCAGATCTTCATGTTCGCATTGGTGACTTTGGACTTGCATGTAGAGACATTATACAGCACGCTGATGCCTGGCTACAGAAGGATGGGACCAATGGTGAGTGAGTAGATGGCGGATGAAACGCACGACACTAGATTAATATTGTAAAAAGTTACAGAACACTCAGCATAGAAATCCACTTTCTGCAACATCACACCAGATTGGCTCTAAAGTGTAAAACAATCAGTAAACTTAGTGGACAAATATCAGGACTTTACCTATTTACTGTACTTGCCTTAATTTGGATGATCCTTCAGTTGCTTGTAGCTGGCCTTGAGCTGTAGGAATCACTTGTGTGTGACTGGAGTATCCAGAATGCTGTTCTGCATGTACTAGTAGTATGCCCTAATTAGAGATGAGTGAGCGTACTCGGAAAAGCACTACTCGCTTGAGTAATTTGCTTTATCCGAGCATCGCTGTGCTCGTCCCTGAAGATTCGGGTGCCAGCACGGAGCGGGGAGCTGCAGGGGAGAGTGGGAAGGAACGGAGGGGAGATCTTTCTCTCCCTCTCTCCCGCCCGCTCTCCCCTGCTCCCCGCTGCGACTCACCTGTCAGCCGCAGCAGCACCCGAATCTTCAGGGACGAGCACAGCGATACTCGGATAAAGCAAATTACTCGAGCGAGTAGTGCTTTTCCGAGTACGCTCGCTCATCTCTAGCCCTAATGCTTCTACAGTTGGAGATCATGTGTGTATTGTTACCGAATGAGTTTTAATTCTAATAGTCTGTTTATTTAAAGGGTATATATCATTTGAAAATGCTGATTTAACATTTTCTATTTATGTCAAAGGGTTTTTCCGGGAAATGTTATTCATGACATTCTCAAGATAGGTCATCAGTAGTTGATTGGCTGGCGTCCGCCGCATGGGGGTCTTGCTGTCAGCGCTACAATACAAAGGGGTCAGAGCTGAAGCAGTTGGCTCCAACTCCTGTGTAGTGGCCAGCGAAGCTCTCATTAAAATGAGTGACATGCACCTGCAGTTACAAGCATTGGCCACTAGACGGGCTGAAGCAGCAGCTTCCACTAACAGCGTGAGCCCGATCTGCTGATCAGTAGGGATCTTGTGCGGCAGACCCCAGCCAATCAACTACTGATGATCTGTCATCATGGAAAACCACTTGACCCATTGACTGAGGAATGATAATGCCTGATTGGCAGTTCATCCCAAACATTCCCAAGCGGAATCACCGAGCAAAAGATCACAATGCAATGTTCTAAGGAAAGACGCTCCAGAATTCTTTAAGAATGTACTAACGTGGACATGTCTGAAGATCTGACAGTTTGTCTTTAAAGGGATTGTGCCAAAATGCACAACCTTTCACAGAAAGCCGTGCCTGCCGCCAACTGCTAATTGACCCGGGCCCCACTCGTGGCACGCCAAGCAATCAGGGAAACCACGGCCAGCTTCCCATTTCCTCTGCAATAGATGTTGTACTGTATCATAAAGGGGAACCCCACTGTATGATGTACATATGCCCTAATAATGTACTAAGAACACAACCCACTTACATGTGGTAGAAATGAGAAATAACCCTTCAAGGCTCCATGTAAGCTCTATATCTCATGAACCTTGCTGGTACCTTCGCATTATCTGATAGTTGATGTATGCTCTACTTCCTACTAAATGCAGATTCTGCGCACACGTCCGGAGTGGGTACCTGTATGTATGCTGCACACGAACAGTTAAAAGGATCACATTATGATTTTAAGGTAAGGGGGTGATGGATTGTATTATCATTCTACAACCATCTTATGTGGCAAAATCTTGCAATAACTATGGTTCAAAAAGTATTTTATTAACTGCATCATTAATAGTGATTACCCAACATCTTATGCAGTAATTATAGTGTAAGCTTGCAGTAAATTAAAGGGGTATTCCCATCTTGTGAATGATAGTGTAGCTAGGGCTTGCCATCCCGTTATGACTGCGTGGGTCCGACCTCTGGAACCCTACTGATCTGAGATCCCTTCATTGGTCTACCCTGCATAGTGGATAGCTGTGAAGGCACCTCAGTATGAGGTCAAAGTGGTTGCATACCTTAAAGGGGTTGTCCCGAGGCAGCAAGTGGGGTTATACACTTCTGTATGGCCATATTAATGCACTTTGTAATGTACATTGTGCATTAATTATGAGCCATACAGAAGTTATTCACTTACCTGTTCCGTTGCTGGCGTCCTCGTCTCCATGGTGCCGATTAGACGCGCTTGCGCAGTCCGGTCTTCTCCCTTCTGAATGGGGCCCCTTGTGCCGGAGAGCTGCTCCTCGTAGCTCCGCCCCGTCACGTGCCGATTACAGCCAGTCAGGAGGCTGGAATCGGCAATGGAGCGCACAGAGCCCACGGTGCACCATGGGAGAAGACCCGCGGTGCATCGTGGGTGAAGATCCCAGCGGCCATCTTACTAAGGTAAGTAAGAAGTCACCGGAGTGCGGGGATTCGGGTAAGTACTGGACGTTTTTGTTTTTTTTACCCCTGCATCGGGTTTGTCTCGCACCGAACGGGGGGGGGCTATTGAAAAAAAAAAAAAACCCGTTTCGGCGCGGGACAACCCCTTTAACTATATGTACACACTTTATAAAATGGTAAAGCCACTTTGATCATGTGGTATTTAAGGCATGATGTGATTTTCAGAATCACAGCATTTCTTAGGAGTTGCTGGCATCCTTAAGTATTGCAGTGTAATATATAGATTATCATATTTAGTTTTTCACTGGACCTCTCCTTCTCAGACCCTTCTAGCTGACGTGCTGTTTTATGTCCGTGTGCATTTGCAAGCTACAGAGCCTCAGGCCTGATATCCATGGGCAGGTCTGATTCTGCGTCCGGGAGCCGTCAGAGGAATCTGACCCCGTGCGTGCAGCCGGCAGCATGGACCTCTGTATTTCCAGGTTTTCTGTACTGCGGATGGTTCGCACAGCTCGCCGTCCCACATGCGCAGTACAGATTTTTTTTTTTTTTTTTATCTGCTTACCCGCAGGATTTGTGGCCCGTCAATGGAAGATGTCCATGCAGGTCTGCGAAACAAATCCGCATACTTAAATTCATTTGTGGACGCCCACTGCTTCTCTATGGGTGGCTTGATTTGTGGGTGCCCCGTGCGATTCCCTAAATCAAATCCACCCGTGGCCATTGGGCCTAAATGCCTTGTGTGGCTCCTCTCTCCAGTGGACAACAATACTTGATTATTGGAGTGTGAAAGCAGGATGGGAATGAGGTGCATTGTCATATTGTGTACCTGTCCACTTGTGTGGCCCGATGCATGCGGAGCTAACAAAGGAACCACAAGCAGCCTGGAAACATGTCTAAATGCATTTTGTGTTTTGCAGTCTGATATGTACAGTGTTGGCGTTATATTACTGGAACTCTTCCATCCATTCTGGACGGAGATGGAAAGGAATGGCGTCCTAACGGCTCTCAGCAGTGGGATCATCCCTGAAGTGTTTGAAACTCATTGGCCAGTGCAAAGTAAATATGTCAAGTTATTGACCGATGCGGCCTGGTCACTACGTCCATCAGCTGTGGAAATGCTGAAAAGTGAGCTCTTCCATGACAGAGAGAATGTAAGTATGCCGGACCTCGTCCTTCCAGTAGTCTCACTCGTTTTCATTAGTAAGCGCTGATAGAACTTTAGATCTTAAAGGGGTTGTCTCGCGAAAGCAAGTGGGTCTATACACTTCTGTATGGCCATATTAATGCACTTTGTAATATACATCGTGCATTAAATATGAGCCATACAGAAGTTATTCACTTACCTGCTCCGTTGCTAGCGTCCCCGTTGCCATGGTTCCGTCTAACTTCGGTGTCTTCTTGCTTTTTTAGACGCGCTTGCGCAGATGGATCTTCTCCCTTCGGCTGGTCTTGGAAGCATCGGCGTTTTGGCTCCGCCCCCTTTTTGCGTCATCGCGTAGCTCCGCCCCCGTCATGTGCCGATTCCAGCCAATCAGGAGGCTGGAACCGGCACACGTCATGGGGCGGAGCTACGCGATGATGCGTACAAGGGGGCGGAGCCAAAACGCCGATGCTTCCAAGACCAGCCGAAGGGAGAAGATGCATCTGCGCAAGCGCGTCTAAAAAAGCAAGAAGACACCGAAGTTAGACGGAACCATGGCAACGGGGACGCTAGCAACGGAGCAGGTAAGTGAATAACTTCTCTATGGCTCATATTTAATGCACAATGTATATTACAAAGTGCATTAATATGGCCATACAGAAGTGTATAGACCCACTTGCTGCCGCGAGACAACCCCTTTAAGGTGTTAGCTAGGACCTAGGACCGTGTTAGCCTGTTGCTGTTTCAGAGGGGTGGGGGAGAGGACCTGCCAAAATGTTGCAGTGGAAATAACTTGTCCCCACTCGTTAGCTAGTGTTACAGAATATTTTAAGAAATGGCTTCTGATCTTACAGCATACTTCTATATAATCAGTACTGCGTATGAGCATATAAAACACTCCACATAAAGGAAAAGCAGCATCGTAATTAAAAACTCAATGGGAACAAAAATTGCTTCCAAGGTCCTGAATTAAGGGTCTCATTCAGACCACTTGATATGGTCCAAGTACAAAATCTGTGCCAAGGTAGTGCATTTGGTCTGTTGTGTAGGCAAGGCAATGCTGGAAGTAATGTAAAGCTAGTTACACCATATTATACACGTAAAAATCCCTTGTGGTAGTCCCTCCTGCAGGCACTGAGCTAAATCAGTTTCTACATAAATAGTAGAGAACACATACCATATTTTTCGCTTCATAAGACACACTTTTTCCCCCTCCAAAGTGTGTGTGTGTGTGTGGGGGGGGGGGGTTGCTGCATCTTATAAAGCGAATGTGGCAAAAAATTCGTTCTGATCGCCCTTTTTAGTGCAAACGCGATTTAGTTTGCGCGATTGCGTGTTAAACTCGCGATCGCACGAACAAATGTGCGACCAGTCTCCTCCCCACTGCCGCCCATACATACCTGTGATTGGTCGTGAGCGCCGGCCGGTACTACTGCTGCTTCCCGCCTCCACCAAACGGCTTCCTTCCGCTTCATAGACATGCCGCTATGATATGGAGCGCCGGTTTTTCGTACCTCTGCTCCGTCACCCGGCACTAACCCTGCGCTGTCCCTGGGTGAGTTCAAAATGTTTCCCCCCTATTTTCCCGCTCTAAAACAGGGGTGCGTCCTATAGACCGATGCGTCTTATAAAGCGAAAAATACGGTACCTGAAGTTGATCAAGTCGAAGCAGAAGCAAAAAAAGGACTGGATTGAGGATCGCTTTTTGAAGGGAGGGGGTCAAAGATGGCTAACTCTATGGCATATGACAATCTGCGCCATGGAAGGAGGGACTGAGCCGTTGGGTACCTGTCATAACAGTATGGTTATGAAGATAGTGGCTGACAGGTAGACCATGTTCTCAAATATCAAGGGTAGATATGGACTGATCGTATCTAAGTATCCTTCTGGCTGGTCTGCAAAAATAGCATGACTAATGGGAGACGGAATGTAGAGACAGTATTCAGTGATTCTTTTGAATGGGGTCATACACATGAGCGATGTGGGAAACAAATCCTGGCATGTTCAATCGAGCTGCGTGATCTCACATGAGTGGCCGCATTGAGAAAACTGCACCATCCTAGGCTGTGAGCCGCATTCCCGGAGAGATGAGGCTGTCACGTGAAAACGTCTTGTATCCACTGGATTTTTGCATAGATGGCAAGCGCGATATGGGGGCGGCCTTTACTGCCCCATGTCACGCTTGCCTGTTTGAAATTTGCCTTAGGGAGAATAATGTAGCTGATCTGATGCTTCCCAGACTGTGTGACCCTGCTATATAGAATGTAACGGATATGGAGGGGGTAGTACTGCGAGCCACGTGAATACTGCGTCATACAGTAATGTAGACTATATTTCTCTGAAGCAAGTAGAAGCACCACCGCACCAAGGGGAGAGAGGGATCTGGGGAAGGGGGAGCAGAATTGGATTTGAGATACCCCTGTGAGATTAGGAGGGAAGGGTCAGACTACCTCGAATGAGGACGTTCCTGAATGGAGGGAGACACATGGAAAAATGCTCCTCTCTTTGGGTCCCCTATCACTAAATGGTGAGAGATTGTAGGAGAGCAGGCGGCAGGTGACCCCATAGCTGGTGGGAAGCAGAGCAATCGGTTCTGTTCTATCCTCTTAAGACACATTTCCTCCTCTAACGCAGTACTGTTTCCCCTCCCCACTTGAGGTAATCGGGGAAAGCTAGCCCATCCTCTATTCCCATCTTAAGGGGAAAGGGAGAAATAAAAAGCCGAGACCACCTGCTTACAGGAGGGTCTGCCTCCCATGGACACTAAGCTAAAACTGACTTAGCTCAGTGCCTGCAGGAGAGGTATAGCGCGTCGGCGGAACTTACTCTCTTTGCAAAGTGTCCACCTCCTAGTGGCAGGAGCTATAACTAAGGTCTTGCTCTGTCCCCCTCAGTGACACGGATGAGAAATAGTTATAGCTCTTGGAAGGCTGGGACAAAAAAAATTGTTTGGGAGTGAAAGAGTTAATCACTTTTTTTCATGGCAACTTTAAATTGACAATAGTTCTTTAATCCGGTGCTCTTTTGGCAGGTGGTTCAGGATCTTCAGCAAAAAGTTCTTCATTTAGAGGAGGAGAACGAGAGACTGAAGAGGAGCCTGGAGTTACTGAAGGGGCAGATATCCAGCAGAGACGCGGCCCCGCAGTTTTAAATGTTTGTTCACTGACTTACTGCAAATTAAACGTTATTTATATACAGAGTTGTACGGTCATTACTAAAAGTCTGGTCTATAGAGGACCGTGAATAGTTCACAGGTGCGACTGATGGAGCCCCAGCCCTAATCCTACAATGTAGTGAAAAATGCCGTGGAATGAGGCAAGGGGTGCCTTCACAGGAGGCCTGAATACTGTGCAATGTCAACAGCAGAATTTGCTGGAAATCCACAACATTTACATTAAAAGACATGTAAACAATATTTTATATCCACTTGGAGCAGAACATGTCAGCCCAGAATCTGCATCATGATGATTTATGCCGTGACTTTTGACAGATTTCAAACTTCGATATGGAGAGGTTCAAACCCCACGGTCAGTCCGCACTATTTAGATGTGCGTTGCCTGCATATGCACTGACTATTTTCCATGTGGAATGTCAACCGTGTACATGCCTTGTGTGGAGAGCCCCTTAGAGCTCATGTACAGGCATGTGATTTTGGTCTGTGAAATAGGCAGCGTGCGTATATGTCTGCTGCAGCCATATTCACATGCACAAAAAAGACAAGGTGGCCCAATTAATACAGATCAGAGTCAGGTATGCTAAGATTTGTTTTCACATATAACACATCTGAATACACTAATGCAAATCAATGGTTTCTGGTGACATGTGTAATATACCCATAAAGAGCAAAATCTGCAGTTCTGTGTACAATCTATAGAACACAGCAGAGCAGCCAGGCTTCTCCCAGCAGTTCTGACAAGAGCAGATGTACATCCTGCAGAGAAGATACAAGACTTAGTGGCCAGAAAGTGTTATTCCTCACACGCACACAGCAGGTCATTCTGAAAAGTTAGGTACTCTTAAGGCCTCATGTCCACTTGAAAAATACAATCCGCGCAGAATCTGCCGTGGATTTCCGCGGCGGATTCCCCACGGATTTGCTTTAAATGGTATTTTTTTTGCATGCAGATATCCGCACACATTGCTATCAATGTGATAGCAATGTTGTCGATCCGCGGCAGAATGGAGCATGCCGCGTTTTTTTCTCCCACGCGTGAAAAACGCAATTCTTTTAAAATGACATCCGCGGGTGCAGAAGTCAATTTAATGGACCACGGATGGCCAATGATTCCTTATGGGCAAAATCCGCTGCGGATTCCGTGGCAGAAATCCGCAATTCCATTTAGCTAGTGGACATGAGGCCTAAGGCTGCCTGTCCATAAGCGTTTTTTGCATTGCGTTCCCCGCAGCGCTAATCCGGCCGCGGTGAACGCTTTCCATAACGTTGCTATCAAAAGTGCAGCCCCCTGTCCACGAGCGGAGAATCATAGTGATTCTCCGCTCACAGGCAGCAAACTGCCGCAATTCTCTGCGATATTGTAACGCCCGTGGACAGGCAGCCTTACTCTCAAAGCATAGCTGATAATGCTGGGGTCAAACTGAGACATTACTGATAATGAAACATTTTAGTTTAATACGGACCTACAGATCACTTACCTACAACTGCAGCCCTAATCTCCCATACAATTCTAAAATCCTGTAAAAGAGTGGGTCTGGCTCTCCAATGCCAATTCTGCAGTGGTACACAACCACTGATCCACTATAGAGCATTTTATATCACTAACCCTCTCCAATCCAATTTGTATCCTGGTTTTCCTAGGGGGCTTACTCTTTTTCTGCCGTTATACAACGGCGCTATATGCTGGCTAAAGCCAGTACTGCATGAGGTGACACGTTGGATAGGCTCCAACAGCAGAGAGGCTGGCAATATCCAGTAAGAGAACCCCGACGGATGTCTTCCAACATCGGAACTGTACAGCCTTAAATCATAATGTCTTCAGAGGTCAGACAGTGGATTGGAGAGGGTTAAACCAGGGATTGCCCAAGTATTATCTAAAATACCAAGCCAATGGATATGATAGCGCACTCAGAACCCCACTGTCGCTCCTTGCATGTCATCTCTGAAGAATCGCTGCTACTAAAGTAATATTGACAAGACTGTAAATAAGACAGTTGTAAAATTTATTCTATTCATGGCGTACCAATACAAATAACCGCTGAAATAGTGGTTTATGATACTAGAAAGTTGGATGGATACATGCTGGATCTAGTGCAGCCCTCCTTGGTTCCTCTGCCAGTAGAGTCTGCACCACGGATGAGAAACTCTACTTTAATAATTTAAGCACTGTATTAAAGGAGGGCAGATTTTCACACGATTTCATCCATTTCAGCACATTGGCGGGCACAGAGGTGTTATTTCCGGATTGCTGAATGGCGCACCAGCTCACAATATCCGCAATGGTCAGTTCATTTCCAACTAGCCATGGAGTCTTGCCCAGGGCAGCATTCATCGCCCTCAGAACTGCAGCTTTCTCCTTACCGCTCCCTTCTCTCATCTGAAAAATGGCTGTATCCACCCAGCTGTCAATCACCGTAGCGGTGACTGCGCTAAACGTGTCGCCCAGCAAAGAGAACAGAAACCTGGCAATGTTGCCTTCTCCTTCAATTGGACACATATTTTGAATGCTGAATTTCATCTGTGGTTTGGGCACTAAGACGAAAAAAGAAATCATGTCAAGAAAAATACAGAATTTCCCCTCTCGCCCACTATGGATGCCCCCCTATAAAAGGGGTCATCTGACAGACAGTACCACTTCAAAGGGAGGATAGAAATGATTAAAAATAAACTAGCGCTATGCTGATCCAATGCTGTGCAGCTTTGTTTACAAACCGTGCCATGTCTATATACACCTCTCATGCAGCCAATCACTGGCCTCCTTAGTATATACAACTAAGACCAGTGATTGGCTGCAGTGGTTACATATGTGCTTATGAAGATGTCGCTGCTGCAGTTTGTAAATGAAGCCAGACAGAACTGGAGGCAGGAGGAGATTGACTTATTTTTAACCATTTCGTTCATGTAGGTGTGGATTCCACCTCTGAAACACCAGTAGAGGTCGGCGGCTAAGCTATGTATTTTGCCACGGATCCTAGTCTTGTGAATGAGCTGAATCTAAGTGCCGAGTTTCCAATGCGATTCAGTGTTAAGGAGTGACGTCACTTATTAATCTGGAATAGAGTTGGAAATGCGGCACGTGGATTTCGCTCGTTCACAAGGCTAAAATCTGGCTTAGGCCTCATGTCCACGGGGAAAATCAGATCCGCTGCGGATGCACTGTAATTGTCTTTTATTTTTCATGCAGGAGATCAATTGAGCTATGTGCTCTATGAGCACCGGCACGCGTGATCCGCACTAAAATGGAGCATGCCCATTTTTTTTCATGCTCCAGAAATTTTTTAATTACCATCCGCGGGTATTTATCTACCTCGGGTGGTCAATGCATTCCTATGGGGAGCAGATCCGTGTGCGGGAAAAACGCTGCGGATTTTAATTCTTATTTTCCCCGTGGAGATGAGGCCTTAGGCCTCATGTCCAGGGGGAAAATCATATCCGCTGTGGATGAAGTGCGGATGAGCTTAAAATTGTATTTTATTGCATGCAGGTGATATGTGGATGCGTTTTGTTTTTTTCCCACACGCGGATGCAATTTTTACGCTGGAGGTGTTTTGCCCACTTTACCCCACCTCCTAGTACTTTCTCCACCTCCCAGCCTTGAAATCTGCAGCGGGTCTCCCGCGCCCATTTCACTCACATTCAATATCCGCAGCGGGTCTCCCGCGCCCATTCAATATCCGCAGCGGGTCTCCCGCCCCCATTCAATATCCGCAGCGGGTCTCCCGCCCCCATTCAATATCCGCAGCGGGTCTCCCGCCCCCATTCAATATCCGCAGCGGGTCTCCCGCCCCCATTCAATATCCGCAGCGGGTCTCCCGCCCCCATTCAATATCCGCAGCGGGTCTCCCGCCCCCATTCAATATCCGCAGCGGGTCTCCCGCCCCCATTCAATATCCGCAGCGGGTCTCCCGCCCCCATTCAATATCCGCAGCGGGTCTCCCGCCCCCATTCAATATCCGCAGCGGGTCTCCCGCCCCCATTCAATATCCGCAGCGGGTCTCCCGCCCCCATTCAATATCCGCAGCGGGTCTCCCGCCCCCATTCAATATCCGCAGCGGGTCTCCCGCCCCCATTCAATATCCGCAGCGGGTCTCCCGCCCCCATTCAATATCCGCAGCGGGTCTCCCGCCCCCATTCAATATCCGCAGCGGGTCTCCGGCACCCATAGAGATCAATAGGGACCATCTGGAGCGTGATCCGCACTTAAATGGAGTATGGCGCATTTTTTTTCATGCACCGGAAATTTTTAAAATCACTTTTAATACCATCTGCGGGTATTTATCTACCCGCGGTTGTCCAATGCATCCCTATGGGGCGCGGATCCGCGTGTGGGAAAAACGCTGCGGATTTTAAATAACAATTATCCCGAGGACATGAGGCCTTTAGAGGTAAAACCTTCAGCAGAAGAGGACATGCTGCGGAGTATAAGATCCGCACCACAGCTCAATTTCCGCATTTTTTTTTTTACGGTTGATTTCAGCAGCATAGTAAAGACATGATCCAAATTTAGAATCGGTAGCGTTTAACAAAAAATAACTGCAGTTGATACGCCGCGCAAAAGTTCTGCTTCATGTGAAAACATTTTTTTAATCTCCACCTGGCTTGTACAGTAAATATTGCAGAATTTTTGCAGCAATTCCCCAGCATTTCTGGTCCGTGTGCTGGCGGCCTTTAGAAATGGGACAAAAGATCCAGTACCTACCATCTTTCCAGATGAGGGTGAAGCCGAGCTGGTAGTCCTGCCGGGACTTCTTATTGACTTGATCTCCGAAGCACTTGAGCAGAGGCTCGGGGATGTTTGTGACAGACGAGTGAGTGTGAACTGCAGACAGCACGCAGTATCGCTCACACAGCAGACTGTGCAGGATCAGCAGGGACAGCGGAGGCACGGAGGGATCAGCATTGATGACGATATCTCTCAGCGCGCCGTAGTCCTGAGTAGGAGACACAAACCCTGCCGTTACTGTATCTGCTTGTACGGTACACATTTATATCTGCCTGTCCAGCCATTAAACGCACTGGAGTGGATTTTTTTTGTGAGATCTAGTGTACAAGATATTTAATACCCATGACTAGCAGCTCAGGTGACTATGGGGGCACGATCAGCACCACACCTACAATGTGCCGCTACTTCCTCCTTGTTATATCTCCATATTAATTGTGCCCCCACTAAATAAGTGCCCTCTTTGTGACCCCCTTCTTAGTAATAGTGCACCTATTAGTTTAGGGGTACCCACTGTGCCCCCCCCAATGATACAATTGTTCCTTGCCTCCATCAGCACAGCGATCATTTAATAAGATCTCTCACGCACAGTAATATGAAGCCCATCAGAGGTGGCGCTATATGCAGAGGATATCTTGACTCCTCCCCTATCCTGCACATACTACATGCAAGAACAGGAGAGGGGAGGAGTCAGGATTTCCTCTGCATATGGCGGCACCTCTGACAGGTTCCTTATTACTGTTGGGACATCTGCAGCTGGCCCAGCAATGAGGGAGGCCGCGGCAGGACTAGTCACAGCTGAGGCTGCAGGTTCAATGTGCCAGCATGTATAACATACCTTCCCGAGTATCGAGTCCAGGTCAGCTCTGCCAGCGGCTGAAGCCGCACTCTCATCAGCCTGAATGATGTCGGTCACATCAAGATCTGCATCTGGGGTCTGGATCATCTTGGAGAGGCCGTCAACAGCAGCCTTCAGTTCATACAGCCGCTTCAGGATGTCTTCCTGTCGGGATTCCAGGGCCTGCAGTGCCGGGTCTGCGCCATCCTGAAGAGTACAAGAAAAAACGATGCTGTGAAGCCCATCTGCCGTAAACCTGACGCCAACCCCCTAACGACCTGTCACCACATCATGAAGGCCGCGGTGGTCACATGCCATCCTGAGTGACATGATTGGGGCAACCTTTCACTGGTGAACATGCTCTTGCAATATGTCAATGCAGATTTAAAGAGCAACTAAACAAGTGCCAGCCACAGGTCAAAGCTGGCCTAAACTGTGTGCCCAGCCATGACGCCACGACTATGTATGATGCTAGAGACCTGTGTAGCAGTCGGCATTCGTAATTGCAAGCGCAACTCTCATTGAAATTAATGGGAGCTGCACTTTTGATTGACGCCTCGGATTCTATTTATTTCAATGAGAGCTGTCCGCGGCCGCTCAGCCGCATTCCCTGGCAGCGGCGTCTGCGCGGATCCCTCCATTTCGCTTTACTGCGCATGCTCTTCACGACTCTCAGTCAGACATGCGCAGTACAGTTTTCTTTTAATCTCCTGCTCTCACATGGATCCTCGGCACGTCCGCAGTGTCAGCCGCGGATCGGATGACTTCCATTGACTCCAATAGAAGCCGTTCCTGCGTGATCCGCAGAAAAATAGAGCATGCTGCGATTTTTTTTTCCGGACCAAAAGGTCCGCAAAACAAATCTGTGTGCTTAAATTGATTTGCGGATGCCCACGCATCCCTATGGGCGGCGGCTCTCCCACAAATCAAATCCGCCCGTGGACATGAGCCTTTACCCTGACCTTTTATCACTGCTTTGAAATGAAAGCCTGGCTCTTGGTTCAGTTTTGCTACCTGCAGGTGACTCGCTGTTATCACGTAAAGTCGCATCAGAATAGGAAATGTAGCATTACAGGCCGGCCAATCAGAGGCTCCGACAGAGTGGGAGTCACTCTAAGACTCAGAATCTACACAACGGGTGCCAGTTTTTGGGGGCCCCGTTATTGTGCTTTATCCCTGCAGAAGTGGGGCACCTAGTGAGTATGAAGCAGCTGCCTGGACCCCCGTCCCTCACCGCTGAGCCCCGAAATGTAGGTTATGGGGGTCAAAGGTGAGGACAGGGTCCCTATACTATGACGCATGGATAGGGGCCTTGGCACCGCTGGATGAGGCGCCGGAACCGCGAATAGTTCACATTTGCGCTGTGGATCCAAACACCCAATGGCCCCCGCTGACGTCTAATGGGGTCTGTCCGGTTTCCGTCACTATTACTACCCCCCACAGGGACATGAGAACTGCAGGTCTGCGCGATGGAGCCATCATGGCGGGTAAGGCCTCGTTCACCTCTGCGTCAGCCACAACATAACGCCACGCTACTTGTTACACGCCAGGCCGTATGATGGAAACCTGATGCGCCGCACAAGGCCGGCTTTACACGGACGTATTGGTGTGCGCAAAACATACAGAATAGGGCTCATTGATTTCAATGGGTTCATTCGCATTTCAGCGCGTTGCGCCAAGAAGCGCGTAATTGCGCTTACGCCCATGTGAAGCCGGCCTTCGGCTATGTTCACGTTGGGCGGGTTTACTGCGCAGACATTTACCGCAGCAGCCAGTGGAGGAGATTTTCAAAGTCTCGTCCGCCCGCTACAGAACAAAAACGCACACAAATACGCCCGTGTGTAGCCAGCCATAAAGGGGCGCACCTGCAGACCACAGAACCCGCTCACCACTCCCAACTCTGCCAATTCAGACACAAAATGGGTCAACTGGTTCTATGTTTATGAGATTTTGCCCACATTTCCCCAGATTTGGCTCCACTAGTTGTTCCCCAGGACAATGGTGGTTCTTTCGCCTCTGGTCGTAGTGACATGCAGTGCGGACAGAAGCCTCTGCGGGGCGCTATTACCTGCTCGTGGTGCCCGCACTGAGCCTGGTGCAGGTTGGGCAGGCTGTACATGCAGGTAGGTAGATCCACCCTGACGTCCCCGCTGTTGTACGGCTGCACCCGGTACATGGCTACGGCTCCACGCTGCTCAGGAGAAGCGGTGACGACAGCGCCTTCCCAGCAGCCCTCACTGTCAGCTGCTTACTCACCCAAGGCGGCCATGTTAGGTAAGGGCAATGCTGCAGGTAGAATACTAGTGGTGCCCTAATCAAACATGGCGCCTTCGGTTCGTCCCTCGTCAGTCATTTCATCAGCCAATAGAATGCGAGTCGAGGGATTCGTGCAATGTGATTGGCTGAAGAAGTTAGCAGTGGAAAGAGCGGCGCGGCGGCCGTGAGGCGGGAGGACTGGACGTAACCTGCAGTACCTGCGGCATGTACTAAGACTTCACATGCCGGAGTCACTGCTGGTAGCTCTGACAGTAATGCACTATGGAGCAGGCCTGGTGAGTCCTCAGGCAGCTTTACAACCACTTATTTAAAGGGAGTTTCCTGTACTTTTAGTTTAATAATTGTAGAATGAAAAGTTCTGCAACTTTCTGCATTGATTCTTCACTGTTTCCATAATGCTTGCTTGCTGTCAGTGAATGGAAGCAATCCCCCTTGCATCCCGATGCTGATAATAGGTGCAGATATCCTAGTTTTCCCAGATGCTGGTTGCTTCCTCCTTAATCCAGTTTAGGCCGGGGTCACATCTGCGACCGCTTCATTTCGGAGCCTCTGGCGCAAATCTGGCATAAAATCCTGGACGAAATACCGCAGCACTGTTATGTCCGGGAGAATGCCATAGGCCGGACAGACCCCGTTATAATCAGTGGGGTCCATTTGGCAGTCCGGCATGTGCCAGATTCAGCCGCTCCGGTATTTTTGGCCTTCGTGTCCAAGAAAGGAATTGACCAACAGAAATAGAGCGGAACTCCAGGTGCCGGTTGGAATGTGCTGCAGGCCGGCTTCACATGCAGTACGCAGTGAATAGAACATTGATTTCAATGGGTTCGTTCACATGCGCAAATTTTTTTAAAAAACTGGTTACACAGCACGCTCTATTTTTCTGCGGTTTTCCTCCATAGAAGTCAATAGGGGTGCGCAAATGTGCATGAACATGCGTGATGGCGCAGGAAAAAGAACACATCTGGAACTCCTTACACTAAAAAGCCATTTCAATCAGTATGGCTTTGCTTAAAATATGCTGATGTGTGCGCCAAAAACCTTGTTCAGTAGGTAAATATGCTGCACGTAGGCGTGTGCAAATCTGTGTGAAGGGGTTAGAATAGGCAGTCCGACTGAAATAATGACCGGCATCTCTTGTGCGTTATTATGTATCACATATCGTCACATAGGGAATCTGAAGCTGGATACAAATGTAGCGAGTTGTTACTTGTGAGAAGCTCTAGTTATGTAGGGGCTCGCTGCAAAATATGTTCTCCTTTACTGACAGCAAGCAGAGGTTTGGGAAAACAAGGAGGAATTGGGCTCACTGTCAAATTGGAAGCTGACAGCTCCGTCCACATTGCAGTGGCTCAGGGTAGTAATGCAGTTATTGTGGCCGCTGTGTCTGCTTCACCAACTTGCAATGCAGATGGACCTGTCAGATACCTCACCAACAGCAGGCCAGAGAGCAGCTGATGGCAGTGAACCCCCTGCCGATTAACTACTGATAGCGTATGTATGTGGGCAGGTGCTGAGGAGTGCTGTCATACACTCATTGTCATATCAATCCCTCCCCTAGAAGGAGTTGTCGGAATGGAATGACTTTCTATGTGTGATTGTAATATTGATAGAAGAGCCCGTTTACACGCAACGACTATCGCTCAAAATTCGTTCTAGTGAAAGTGAGCAATAATCATTACTTGTAAACACGCCGCCATTGTCAACTGTTCGTTCACTTATCGTTTATTGCTGAGTTTCAGCCGGCATAAAAATGGTCGTTTGGTAGTTCACTATGGGTTTCATTTAAATGGCATTCATTCAGTGTTTGAGCAGCTGGAGGACTTGAGGAGAGGGGTGATTGTTTACCTTGCCGAACACGAGGACTACTCATGCTGGGAGAAGACAATGGCTTTTCTTCACACTTACTAAAATCCTGCAGGCTAGAGATTCCTCACATAAACACTCGCCCAACATACACAGCGTTTACTTTAGCGAATAAGGGAATTAGAGCTGACTTCAAGCGATTATCTGTACGTGTAAATGCTCAGCATTTTATGCAAAAAAAAGTGTTAATTCATTTGGGCGTTCAAACGATAATCGTTGCACGTAAAAGGGCCTTAAGTGATTACAATATCAAAGCAAAAGGAGAATTTATTGTGGAAAATTGACCTATTGTAAGGAAGCTCTAGTACCCTGTTGTATCGCCTCTAGCTTGGATACAAGATGTGATACGGGCGAGCATGGAGGCTCTAGTACCCTGTTGTATCGCCTCTAGCTTGGATACAAGATGTGATATGGGAGGGCATGTAAGCTCTAGTACCCTGTTGTACCACCTCTAGCTTGGATACAAGATGTGATACAGGCGGGTATGGAGGCTCCAGTACCCTGTTGTACCACCTCTAGCTTGGATACAAGATGTGATACGGGCAGGCATGGAGGCTCTAGTACCCTGTTGGCCACCTCTAGCTTGGATACAAGATGTGATACGGGCAGGCATGGAGGCTCTAGTACCCTGTTGTACCACCTCTAGCTTGGATACAAGATGTGATACAGGCGGGCATGGAGGCTCCAGTACCCTGTTGTACCGCCTCTAGCTTGGATACAAGATGTGATACAGGCGGGTATGGAGGCTCTAGTACCCTGTTGTACCACCTCTAGCTTGGATACAAGATGTGATACAGGTGGGTATGGAGGCATACAGAATCCATATGGTATCCTACTGAATCTCGCTCCACATTTGCTGTAACTGAGCCTCTAGATCGTGCAAACTCATAGGCTGTTGAAGTCTGCATCCCAGATGGTCCCATACATGTTCTACTGGTGATAAATCTGGCGACAGGGCAGCCATGGAAGTGTTACCCCCCCCCCCCCCCAATATTGTGGAGACATTCCTGTGACCCCCTTGTGTGTGAGGCCGAGCATTATGCTGCTGGAAAATGCCTCTTGGAAGCTGCCATGAGAGGAACACATGTGTCTGCAGGATGTCCTGAACATATCACTGAGCTGTCATTGTCCCTAGTCCCATTACTAGGGGTGACCGACTGTCATATATGATGCCCCTCAGACCATCACACCAGCAGGGGGCAGTGTGCCGCTCCACAGCAAAGGCAGGATTGAGGCACTCATCTCTAGGTATTCAGACACACACAGCCCAAACTATACCTGGATTCATCGCTGAAGACAACCCGGTTCCACCTTGTAGCAGGCCAGTTCCGTCGTTCTCGACAGCACTGCAAACAGAGGGGATGGTGGGTGGGTGTATAAAGCAGTATATGTAATGGGCTGCATCCATGTATATACCTGTTGTTGATTGAAATATTCCAATTTTATTTTCTATCATTTCAGCACCGAAAGTGCTAAAGCCATCAAGCCGATTGATCGAAAGTCTGTCCATCAGATCTGCTCTGGCCAAGTTGTACTGAGTCTTGCAACTGCAGTTAAAGAACTTCTGGAGAACAGTATAGATGCTGGAGCCACAAGTATAGGTAAGGGGTTCTCCACTCTCTGGCTAATAGGGGAGCTGCCATTTAGGAAGTACAGCCCCAGCCTTATGCTCTTCCAGTGTACTGCGACCTCCATCTTGGAGTGCAGCTCCTAGTGTATGACTGTTTGAAGAAGATGTGAAGTTACATTAGAACAGATGGCTACAGTAACAAGTGTGGGGGAAATACATTCAGGAATTGTGATACTGGAATAGTTCGGCCCTTGTCTTCTACAATCTGTTCTTCTGTCCACCTCCACCCGATGCTGTAGATCTCATCCTTCTATGTCATTTGTTAAACTTTTGTTTTTTGCAATTCTAGTTTTCTTCTTTTCTTCTTCTTAGACATTAAGCTGAAGGAGTATGGAGCAGAGCTGATAGAAGTCTCTGACAATGGCTGCGGTGTGGAAGAACATAACTTTGAAGGCCTAAGTGAGTAAAGGTTTTCTTGTTGTGTTCGCAGCGTTACACTCTTCTGTGACACACGGGCAAAGTCACGCGATTTAGTCGCATTGCTACAATGCTACAAATCCCATGTATGTGAAGCCCAT
This sequence comes from Eleutherodactylus coqui, assembly GCF_035609145.1. Classification (NCBI taxonomy): domain Eukaryota; kingdom Metazoa; phylum Chordata; class Amphibia; order Anura; family Eleutherodactylidae; genus Eleutherodactylus; species Eleutherodactylus coqui. Next base: position 127,777,782 of record NC_089844.1, on the reverse strand, counting down.
GCTTTCCTATGGGTTACTTCACACATGCGGTTCTGTAGCAGTTGACACCCTGACACAAAAAAAATCGTGGGTTCGGCGATATGCACGCGACTCGTGAGGTTTTTGCTTCGCTTCACACACGAAAATGCAATTTTTGTGCAGTGCGATGCAACTTTGACAGTAGGAACTCCTACTGTCAAAGCCTTAATCTAAGCCCTGGCTGCAGGAAAAAGAAAAGTATACATCCCCTTAGAAGCGCCGTCAGCCCGGCCGCATCTTCTCCCCGGTCCCTGGCACTATTCTCCTTCATCTCTTTTGACTGGGGATTGAAAAATCGACGCCTCCTGGAAGCGCTGCCTCTGATTGGCTGACGCTTAGCCAATCACAGCTTGTGCTCGATAAACCGATCACAGCCATTCATCGAGCACTGGCTTTGGTTGGCTAAGCATCAGCCAATCACAGCCAGTGCTTCCAGGTGGCAGGGATTTTTCACTCCCCGGCCAGAAGAGATGAAGACCAGTACTGGGGACCGGGAAGAAGATGCAGCGGAGCCCCGGACAGCACTTTTTTTTTTTCTTTTAATTTCTGCCCCGAAAATCCCCTTGTGGTGCTACAAAGTCACGCGACTTTGTAGCGCTACAAAATAGTGGCATCGATATCGCATGGACCAGCAATGTGTTTTTTTTTTTTTCATTGTGGCGATGTCGGGTCGTCCGTGTGAAGGAGGCCTTTTGTTCACACTTCTGTTTTTACATTTCTTGTTCCTCTTCTGTCAAGGGAACAAGAAAGTGGAATGCCACCCTAGAACAGATCTGTCCTATGGCATGAGCAAATGGTGCCTAATGGGCACTACTGACTGTAACAGGGTCCGTCGGATTTCCATAATGGCGTTTGGCATTTTACTGGGCAAAATATTGTTTGGGACTTCGTGCCTCTGATGCAAATGTGAACCTACTGTAACCTAAATGATCAACTTTAAATATCCAGGACATATGGACCTCATGTAGGGAATCCTCTGCTTGGGGGGCCCCATTTACGACTAGAATGGCTTACTATCTTGTAGACTTGGGCGATGCATCTATTTCATATAATACTACATATTCCGTAATTACCGCAGCGGCTTCTGTATTAAAGGGGTTGGCTCTCATGACAATTGATTATATAGATTATTCTCAAACAATCCCTTTACGTGGAATCTGTCATCCCCTTTATCCTCTCTGCGGGCAGCATAAGGTAGTGACAGGTATACTTATTACAGAGATATGTCTATTGTATGTATCTATGAAATAGTTTGTCAGAAACTTCCATTTTATCAGTAGTATACAGCATGAGACGGATGAGGCCAGGGATTTGCTGCAGCAGTTCCAGGCACATCAATGCTGCAGCTATGTAACAAAGGCTGGCGGGTGGCGGACTGCAGCGCCGGTGACAGAGTGCGGACTAAGGCCTCCTGCATATGGTGGAAATTCAGCTGTGGGATTTCCCGCAGAATTTCCGCCCGTGTCCGCTGCCATAGGATTGCATTATCTAATGCAATCCCATGCAGACAGCTGTGATTTGACCGCGTGAAAACTCGCGCAGTAAACAAATGGCGGCATGTCCCATTTCTGAGCAGGTCTCGCAGAAGCCCGCACAGAAACGTCACTAGTGACGTGCCGGCTCTGCTCTGCGCATGTGCCGGCTGGGCGCCAGCCGTTGCCAGGAGGAGGTGAGCGCCGGGTCACTGCAAGGGGATCCGTCCCAAACGTCTGCAGGAGGCCTTAACCAGTGAGTATAGTGTTTGTTACTTTCTTACATTTCCTGCATTAACTCCAACTGTTCTATCTTTTCCAACATCTAATAAGAAAAGCATTGTGTTTTAGAATTCTGTGGCATTCCTAAACTGCATATCGCCAGGGTGCCCTGTTGTGTCTGATTATCTCTGGTCAGTAACAATCTGTTAAATGAAGCTTTTAATAAGTTTTTTTTTTTTTTGCCTTGTTGCATGTTTTTGTATATTATTGACTCTGTATAATCTTTCAGCTTTGAAACATCACACATCCAAATTGCAGGATTTCTCCGACCTGGTTCACGTGGAGACATTTGGTTTTCGAGGAGAAGCTTTAAGTTCATTGTGTGCATTAAGGTAATGCCAAACGGATTATACAAGTTTACAGTAAAACTGCTTAAGGCCTCATGTCCATGGGGGGGGGGGGCGGATTCAGCATGCGGGAGCCCGCAGTGGAATCCGACCCTGCCCGTGGCTGAGGATAGTGCTTACCTGTCTGGGTCTTTACAGTGGATGTGTGCCGAAGCAGCGGTGAACATGCGCAATAGAGATATATATATAATTTTTTTGTTGTTAAATCTCCTGCTTTCCCGCGGACTCTGCTGCCCATCCGCAATTCAATGTCACCACAACCTGCAGCAAAATGGATCATGCTGTGATTTGTTCTTCGGACCAAAAGGTCCGCAAAACAAATCCACATGCTTTAATTCATCTGCGGATGCCTATGTCTTCTTATGGGCCGTTGGAATTGCGGATCGTCCCCGGATAGGTCATCAATAGCAAATTGGCAGGGGGCTGTTGCCAGGGACCCCAGCTAATCAACTGTTCTCTGGACCGGTGCTCTTGTGAAACTGAGCTGATTTTTGCAGGAAGAAGGCGGCTCCATTCCCACTGCAGACCAATGACATACCTTGATCATTAACCCCTTGAGTGGCGTGCCCGGAAATTTTCCGGGACGAGCTCCACCGCCGATAGTGATATAGCCCGGAAGATTTCCGGGCTATGTATCACTATGGGAGCTGCAGAGCACAATGCCACAAGCTGTGGCACCGTGCTCTGCCTGAACAGACCCAGAGAGAACAAAGCAAGGACTTTGAAAAACAAGCAGAAGATATTGCCGATCTGCCGGCAATCTCCTGCTTCTAAGTCCTGCTTTGTTTACAGGTTGCCATAGAGACCATCGGCTTGTCAGAAGCAAGCCGATGGTCTCTGTGGCAGGGAGAGCAGGTTGTTAGCTGTTAGAGGACAGCTAGGTACCAGCTCTTACAGCAGAGATCAGAGAAAACCTCCGATCTCTGCTGTATTAACCCTTTACATTCGCCGTCACAGAAGCAGAATAACGTCTAAATTATTAATAATAAAGCCCTTTCACAGTTTAGACAGATATAAAATAATAATTCTTTATTAGTTATATTTAAAAATTTATTATAGAACACAGGGCACAAACACAGAAGCCACTGGATTGATGAAGATATAAGAGTCTCTTCAGGGACCTAGGTGCCACATCCTATTTCTGCTTTCCTCTATATGGCGATCATAGCAGAGAGGAAGAGCATGTTATGGGAAGTTGGCAACGTACAGTGGCTTTGATCAAATCGATAAAAAAGAACTCGGACCAAATTCTATACTAGTGTCCCTCTCTTGTGCTCTTAGTTCACTATCAGAGTAATGAACAACTCAGCTACCATCACTAGATCGACTCAGCAATGAAGCTTAAATAAGTGATGAGCATAGTGTAGTTTTAAGCAGAGGGAAAATAAGTTTATAGAGAACTGTTTTGTGATACAGGTTAGATGAAGTGTATCATGCAGTAGTGCGGATCTTCATACCATTAATCAATAACCTATATGCCTCTCTAGAAACCCTCTTATGCTTGAGATCATGCGAGCAAAAGAGAAGAGATATAGGGACAAGTTGTGGGCCCAGTATAGATGTTAGTGAGCACACTTCTTCTCCTTCCAGGGTCTGTTTAGTAGTCCTGGATTGTTTAATTCATTCAGATTACTAATATCGGCATTGATGCACTCATAGTTAGCTCTCTCAGTACTGTATAATCTCTTTCCATTTATTCTCAACGCGTTTCTCCGCTAATAATGGCGGGTCATCAGGAGATCATTGAGTATAGTACTAAAGGATCAGTTTTATATGTTTATTAGTACAAAAAGCACGAGTCATTAGTGCTTGTTCTTAATCTGTTTCCGAGTTTCCTCCGAACCAATATCAAGCATATACTGCCAGGTAACGGTGGTATCTCGTATTTAGATAGAGGGAGACTCCTTAAAGTGTTAATATCAGAGTGGCATTAGATCCCAAATGTGGGCTATTAGTGGGTCTTAAAAGACCTTTCTGCCAAGAGGTGACCCTGACCAGACCAAGACTATTGTCCAGGATAGCCCGGTCTGATTCAGTATCTCAGCATGCACAGTAGCAATTCTTTGACTGTGCCTGAGAACGGGCAAATTATGCCTGTAGCGGCAATTCCTTTTAAAGGAGACCTCCTTTTCAAATTGAGAATAAACTCTCTTGTACCAATAAATAATGCCTATAGCGGCAGTTATATTAAAGGAGGCCTCTTTTTAAATTTGAGAATAAGCCCTCTTAAGCCAACAAATGAATGAAAGTGACCCTTGTCAAATAGTGCATAACTCAGGTTTGCCAATAATGGTGGTATAGGCAAATCCTGAGTTTGATCTAATCGCTAGATCTGCACAGTGGGGTCACTGTGATAGAGTCTCCATGTCCCTCAATAGGTCTCTATCAGAGATATAGTAATGTGGAGTATAGCATGAATAGAGCAGCGCCTCTGGCCTTGATGGTAGGTCAGGGCTATCAGCATGTAAAGGGCTGTCACCACCGGAATGTGATCAGGGGGTCCTGATGGGTCCCTGTGGAAGTCCCCTAAAGGGACAAAAAAAAAAACAAAAGTAAAAAAATTATAAAAACACCTGTCTCCCTTTACTTTGTAAAAAATCAAAAATACAATCACACATGTGGTATCCGTGCGTCGTAATGGCCCAGAGAAGGAAGTTAATACATTATTTAACCCCTTAATGACATGGCCCCTTTTTTCTTTTTTTCCCCATTTCTTTTTTTCCTCCCCCCTGTTTAAAAAATCACAACTTGTCCCGCAAAAAACAAGCCCTTATATGGCCATGTCGATGGAAAAATGAAAAAGTTATGGCTCTTGAGACGCAACTGCAAAATTAGTTGAAATTCAATGATTAGACCATTTTAAAAAACCTGCCCTGGTGGGTCTGACAGGGTGGTAGGAAACCCGCCACTCAAGGGGTTAAGCGGTTATTTGCATGAACTTTGTTCCTTTTAATCTAAAATAAATAGCTGGCTCTTACATAGTTGTTTTTTTTCCTTTATTCTATAGTGATTTGTCAATATTTACCTGCCACAAATCGGCTAAAGTGGGCACTCGCTTAGTTTTTGATCAAAATGGAAAAATCATCCAAAAATCTCTACTTCCACGACAGCAAGGAACAACAGTCTGTATACAACAGCTTTTCTACACATTGCCGGTGCGACATAAGGAATTCCAGAGGAATACTAAAAAGGTGTGTGGCCGGTAGTGTAACCATAGTAGGACAGAAAAAAATGATTGAGGCCTTTTTCTCACTAACACTACAGTCACATATAAAACTGAATGAGGCACATTACTCGAGCGAGTAGTGCCTTAGCCGAGTATCTCCCCGCTCGTCTCTAAAGAATCAGGGGCCGGCGCGGGTGACAGGTGAGTTGCGGCGGGGAGCGGGGGGGGAGAGAGATCTCCCCTCCGTTCCTCCCTGCTCTCCCCCGCCGCTCCCCACCCCCCTAATCTTTAGAGACGAGCGGGAAGATACTCGGCTAAGGCACTACTCGCTCGAGTAATATGCCTTGACGAGTATACTCGCTCATCTTTAGTATTAACATATGGGCCCTCAGAGATCTGAATGCATAGTGTCTGTCCATCTGGTGCAGTATAATAAGGTTATACAGCCTCTTTGGACACAACCAACAATCTTAGTGGAGCCCCGCAGCCTTGCAATCTCATAGAAGTGCATGCAATCATGTTGGGACTCAGAAGGCACCACAACCCACAGATCACAAAAAATCCAATGAGGATGATCTGTGGGTTGTGGCAGCTTACGAGTCACAATACGACTGTATTGACCTTGCCAGGTTTCAGGGTTACACTGATTTTTGGCTGTGTGACGCTTGCCACAGTTAAAATTGTTGTGTAGTCCTAGCCTAAATCGTTAAAGTGGTTCTGTCATTAGAAAAAAAATCAATACTTACCGATTCCTCCCCGTCAGTCTTCTTGCCAGATCTTCTACTCGCCTATCTTCTTCTGCCTCTTCAAGTCCCCTGGACTACGTCCCCACCAGCCAGCCAGATCCTCTTCTTCCTGTGATGTAGTATCCATTCTCGGCATTCTTGTTCCTGCCGGTTAGTGTAGGTTATGTCACTACTGACATAGCAGTCACTGCCTAGCAGGGAATGCCGAGCTATTGCCGAGTATCCGGCCGGCTGGAGGTGACTTCATCCGGGGGACTGGAGGAGATGGGAGAAGATGCGGCGAGAAGACTGATGGGGAAGGAATAGGTAAGTATAGTTTTGGTTTTTTTTCTAATGGCAGAATCCCTTTAACGACCTATACATACTTTAACATATCTTGTCACATTGTAAATGTTTCTCCCTCTTTCTTTTGTTCTTTGCAAAGGAATTTGCAAAAATGGTTCAGGTTCTACAAGCTTACTGTATTATTTCAACCGGTGTCCGTATAAATTGCACCAATCAAGTTGGCCAAGGGAAGAGGACTCCCATCGTCTGCTCAAGTGGTACTTTAAGTAGTATGAAGGAAAATATTGGAGCTGTATTTGGGCAGAAACAGGTAGGATACACAAATCTGTATTAACCCGATAAGAACCAATTGCCACACCATATTTTTACTAAAGCTCCTGCTTCTGTAATCTAGCAGGTCTAGCAGTCAGTCGAGGACCCGCAGGAGAAGACAGAAATTGTTTTTACCTGCTTCTGCCTTCCCTGTAGGGAGATACATAGCGCTCACTTAGTGCTACGTAGTGAATAGAAAAAGTGAAAACGTCGCTTCCACTATATGACCCGATGATCGCCCCCTGGAATGGCAGAGCTGCAGGGTCTTAGCAGACCCAGATGAACTCTGCCTTATATGATGTCATGGGGAACACAAGTGTTAAAATAATTGTTACAAGAAAAGTTAAAAAAAATTTGCTGAATAAAAAAAATAAATAAAAAATAAATGAATATATATATAATTATATATGTGTGTGTGTGTGTATGAAAAGGCAAAATGACTCACCGCCAACCTAAACCGCCGCCATATCTGCCCTGTAATCCAAGACCGTACTAATTTTATATCAAAACGTCGAACATAGGGAACCCATTCCTGTACTTCATTTTTAAAATTAGTATATTTACGCTAAAATAAACAACTAGAAATAACATTAGTACCTGTAGTAAAGCAAACAAACGCAAATAAAGAATTCTGTGAAGAAAGATTTTAAAAAACCAACCTTATATGTCATAAAAGAAAAATGCAGCAAAAATAATTTTTGCACCTCACATGTAGAGATAGCAGAATAGGACAAGGCTACCAAGAAAGCTTAAAGGGGTTTTCTGAGAAAGAACTTCATGCCATATTCGCTTGACACTGATTCCCTGAATATAAGATCTGCCCTGATAATAAGCCCTACCCGTATTTTCAGGGAGGGGGGCTTGAAATATTAGCCCTAGCTACATGACCTGAAAAAAAAACCTAAAATTACTTACCTGGCAGACGCTGTCTGGGTCGCTTCCACTGGGCTGCGATGCTCCAGCAGACCTCCGTGTAGTCCTCACATCCGGAACATCTCTTGCTGGTTACGGGGCTTGAATACCCCCGCCTCCAGAAAGCGATTGCTCTGCTTGGTTCATCGAGTGCTGGCTCTGATTGGTTCAGGAGCACCGCCTCAGCCAATCACATGAATGACCTAATTGAATGGCTGTGATTGGTTCATCGAGTGCCGGCTTTCATTGGCTGAGGTGGTGCTCCTGAACCAATCGCAGCCATTCATTTAGGTCATTCAATGAATGGCTGTGATTGGTTTATCGAGCGCCGACTCTGATTCAGGAGCACCGCCTCAGCCAATCAAAGCCGGCGCTCAATGAACCAATCAGAGCAATCGCTTGCTTGAGGCGGGGGTATTCAAGCTCCGTCGGCATTGAGAACTACACATAAGCCTGCTGAAGCGCCGCAGCCCAGCGGGAGGAACCCGACCGGTGCCTGCTAGATGAGTGTAAGACACCCCCCCCCCCCCCTCTGAAAATAAGACCCTGTGCCTCTTTTGGGGCAAAAATTAATATAAGACTGCGTCTTATTTTCAGGGAAACGTGGTATCATATGCTGAAAAATCTACTACATGTGATTGGGGCTTTGAAAACCTTATTCCCTTCTGTTCTACCTCAACACAGATTTTCAATGCAGAACCCACTCTAAAAATTTTCAACAAATCTGCCGTGTCTGAATGGGGCCTAAATTGTATAATTTGCAACTTTCAAACATTATAAAGTCATTTTGGGAACTTCTCTGTGAAGTACAGATGTGGCAGTCGTTAACATGACTGGATTTACAGCATTGTAGCACATTGCAGATAAGTTAACGTTTGTTGCATCTGGTATGGGAAGAATATTGCTGATACAGCAAATGACCTGGATTAGGAGGCGATTCTTCTGTAATCTGTCTTGTCTTTCTTTACCAGTTGCAGAATTTGATTCCTTTTGAGCAGCTGCCTCCAAGTGAAAGTGTGTGTGAAGAGTATGGCCTGACAAATGCAGATATACTGGCTGGTTTCTATACGTAAGTAATGATTCTCTTCTTGGTGCCTGAAAAAAACTTAATGTCTCATGTAGCCGTAGTAGACATGTCATGTCCCAGTACAGAAATGATGCTAAATGTAATGCCGCAGACAGCAGGGGTAACCATAGAGCTCCATAGTAAAACTTGGGCTGACCCCCCCCCCCTCCCCCACTCACGCCTGCCGACACCTGAATCTTTGCAGATGAGCAGGCAGATACTCGAAAATGACAATACTCGCTCGAGTATTTTGTCCTTAACGAGTATGCTCGCTCATCTCTACTTGGGATCCTGCAACCTAGACTTGAAGGTTGGAATCTTGCAGTTGATTCTGGACGCCATCATCTGTGGCACAGGTCTTGAAAGACATCTGAATAGAGTTCCTATTCTACTAGGTTGACTTTCTCTCTGCTTAGGAAGTCAGCTATCCAGTTATTTACACTTGGTATGTGAACCTCCGAGATCGTTGTGAGGTGAGCTACCGCCCATGATAGTATTTTTCTTCTGGTTCCTCTTTGACTACTGAACTGCTGGTTCAACCCTGATGATTTATGTACACCACCCCTGTCGCATTGTCCACTTGGACACAGACTGGTTTCTTTGACAGCTGTTCCACAAAACAACGGATTGAGAGTAGTATAGCCATAAGCTCCAACACATTTATTAGGAGGGAGGACTCCTGTATTGTCGAGGTTTCCTGCACGGTGAAGTGGAGGGACATTACACAACATCTGAGGAGACTAGCATTCGAGGTAAGCACCAACCACTTTAGTGTCAGAAAGGATAGCCCCTGGTGAACTAGAGAGGATTCCAGCCACCAGTTGAGGGAGCGATGAAGCGTCCAGGGAAGTTGGATTCTCTGATTCAGCGAGTGCATGGATGTATCCCATTTGAGATAAAATTGGCCTGAATTCAGCAGGGGGGGTTGGACTAGATGACCCTGGAAGTCCCTTCCAACTCTACCATTCTATGTCTGCTGGAGAGGTTGGGAGTAGAGATGAGCGAGCGTACTCAGAAAAGCACTACTCGCTCGAGTAATTTGCTTTATCCGAGTATCGCTGTGCTCGTCCCTGAAGATTCGGGTGCCGACACGGAGCGGGGAGCTGCGGGGGAGAGCTCCCTCTCTCCCGCCCGCTCTCCCCTGCTCCCCGCTGCGACTCACCTGTCAGCCGCAGCGGCACCCGAATCTTCAGACCCGAGCACAGTGATACTCGGATAAAGCACATTACTCGAGCGAGTAGTGCTTTTCCGAGTACGCTCGCTCATCTCTAGTTGGGAGTGAAATTGGCTGATTGAGATTGCCTCAAACAAAGACCCTTAACCCAAGGACTCTCATGCAATGCCTAAGTTTGCACTGCCTAACTAGTAGTCGGCATTAGTAAATCCCACCCACTGTCTTTAATATGTAATATTGTGTGTGTTAATTAGGCCTGAGAGAACTATAATTTACATTCAGCATTACAGGATACATATCTCAATGTGACCATGGAGTAGGAAGAAGTTCCACAGACAGGCAGTTTTATTATATCAACCAGCGGCCTTGTGACCCTGCTAAGGTAATGGGATTTTCTTTTACTTTTCAGTCAAGTCCTGTAGAACCTCATTAGGATTTTATTAAAGGGGTTTTCTGGGAGTGAAAAAAAAAACTTCTATGGGACGATAAGTTTAAAAATGGGCATCCTCTCCTCACTTGTGGTCCGCAGTCCCCAACACTGATCCCAGAAGAAGCTGAGGTGGTGATGTGCTGTACACTTTTGTTTTTCACTCCTGGAAAATGCCTTTTGCGCCTTTTCTATACATGTGAATTGCTTCAGTCATATTTAGATATAATGTAATTGATCTGGACGCTATTCACTCACTAACTTAAAGGGGCACTCCAACCAAAGCTGACTCACTGTGTTATGCCTAATGCCAAGCAAGATGGGACGAGCATGACACAGGGATTTTTTCTTTGGTGTTCTTTGAAACACACCCAGGTGTCGTCTTAAGGAAAAATGATATCCTTCCCGACTCGCATCCATAGGCCTCTCACTAGCCAAGCCAGAAACCTACTGCACACTACTGAGGGGCAAAAAAACCCAAACAATTGTCTTGTGTGTGGATTACTGGCTTGGTTTTCAATTCCTAATCATTGTTACAAGGCCTATATAAAGAGTCTAACATTGACTTGCAGGAATGCTGCCTTCCAATAGGTGGTGCTGCAATGGTAATGTTCCATCATCTGTATTTGCATATTTCCCACTGGAACATGTATGGCTTTTCATACATCTTCTCTCCTTAAGGAGAAATGATACCCTTCCTGACCCACGTCACAGGCCTCTCACTAGCCAAGCCAGAAACCTACTGCACACTGATGAGGGGCAAAAACCCTGAAACAGCTGTATGTGTATGGATTCTGGCTTAGTTTTCAATTCCCAATCATTGTTACAAGGCTTGTAGAAAGAGTCTAACATTGACTTGCAGGAATGTTGCCTTCCAATAGGTGGCGCTGCAGAGGTATTGTTCCATCTCCCCGATTTGAAACCTTGTATCATGCTCTGACCCAGCACTATATGTAGCACACTGTATTAGTGATGCCTGAAATGTTTCTTTAAAGAATGCAGGGAGGTATAGGACAGAGCATGAACGTCTTCCTTGAGATAATTGCAACTGTTGAGAGACGTGACATTTCAAGCTTTTGGTATTTTCAGCAAAGTGGATAAATACTATATTATTAACAGTGTGCCCTCTGTTGTTCAGGTTATTAAGATTGTGAATGAAGTGTATCATTCGTTCAACAGACATCAGTATCCATTCGTTGTTCTCAATATTTGCGTCAATTCAGGTGAGTTCTGTTACATCTCCAGTTAAGACGTTAAAGAAGATCTAATGTCTCTGTTTTACTTAATAATTGAATTCTTTTCTTATATCTCTGTATTGTGCCATGTCTGTTATTCCACCTGGTAGTTTATGAATAAAATAAGTGGGGGTTCTCCTTGTCTAGGTGGGGTGTGCCTATACAGTCTGAAACGGTCAGCACTGATTAGACAGTATGAGTGGGAAAGGACCCCCCCCCCCCCCTCGTCCCACCATCACCACTGGTAACACCCAGATGCCAGTTTGTTCCAAAACGTCTAGAAGGAATAACAAAGGAATGGCACAATACAGAAGGAGGGTACATTCTCCTGGGATGCAATGCTGCATTATTTCTGCAGCTATTTCGCATCCAAAAGATAGTCAGACCCACACCATTGGTGCAGATTTTGACTCAACATCTGCTACATATCCGCAGTTGATATGAAGCTCCTTCCTCTCCTCCCAAGTCTTCGTGCTGTCAGTGCATCGTAGCGGGCCAGAAGCGAGCTTAGCACTACTGTTCAGGTGATACAAAAGTGCCATCACCTGAGCAGTGACGCCCACTAAGGTCCACTTGGTGCCAGGATGTGCTGACAGCGCAAAGACTTCAGAGGTGAGGAGCAGTTCCGTATCTTCTGAAATTAGCTACAGATGCACAGCTGATTTGGAGTCAAAATCTGCACCTATGGTATATTTTTATTTTTTAGGCAACAGATGGTGCGGATTGTGACTCTGTTTTGGATGCAGAAATGCTGCAGAAATTCCACAGCATTTCTGACCAATGGGAACGTACCCTTAGGCTTCTTTTACATAAGCGCATACCAGCCGGCCATGAAAACAGCTGGCCGATATGCGCTGTGATCTGATGCATTGGATTCCAATGTATAGATCACATGGGTGTATTTCTGAGATGTATAAACGCCCGGGCAAGCCTATATAGCGCTGGGCGTTTTTACATCGGGCCCAAAAGATAGTCCTGGAACTATCTTTTGGGCCGGAATATGTCGGCCGCTGCATGGGCTCCTATGGGAGCCCATGGCAGCGGCCGTAGGTGGGGGGGAGTTTAGCAGCATCGTGGCTGCTAAATTCCCTCCCTCTGTTTTCCTCCCCCCCCCTCCCCCCTTCCCGACCTCACCTCTCATTCCTCTCTGCTCGTTCTGTGCAATGGGAGAGGCGGGAGCTAAGTGCCCATCTGCCCTGCCTCTTCCCATTGATGGCTATGGGCAAGGGGAGAGGGCGGGTGCTTATCTCCGCCCATGTCCCACCCCTTGTCCATAGCCATCAATTGGAGGAGGCGTGGCAGACCAGCACTTGGCTCTGCCCCCTCCCATTGCACAGAACGAGCGGAAGGGACGAGAGGTGAGCCTGCAATGGGGAAGGAGGGGAAATGGGCGATGGCCTGGTGAGCTCAGCGCATTTGCGCCGGCCTTACCAGGCCAAATGAACGGGCGCGCAAGCGTTTGATTTGTGTGCCCGTTCACCAGATTTTTCACTCCCAACGTAGCGTATATCATCCCGCTGTTAAAACGGATGGCCGATATGCGCTCCTGTAAAAAAAGATCCTAGGCTGTATTCACACGGGTGATCTTCACATGTGAATTCTGTCTGATTCTGAGATGGACAGATCTCACATGAGAAATTAACCCATTCATTTGAATGGGTTAATTCACGCAAGCAATTTTTTTCTCAGACCAGTAGTTGGAGTTTGGAAAATTGCTGCATGTCCTATTTTTGTGTGATTGTTGTTCAAGAATCTTCCATTTTTTTCTGTGGAAGCAAAAAAAAAAAAGGAATGCAATTGCATGCCATGCGATTTGCATATGAATGCGATGCGTTTTAAAAGAATGTTACTATGGAGAACCCCATGAAAAAAAAACAAAAAACAGGAAGGGCAGAGCAATGAAAAATGATGTAAAAGACATGCAAATTGCTCTTGAAGGATCACAAAAGCGCATGAAAATCGCACGTAAAGCGGTCCATTTTTCACTGGGCAAAATCGCACTCTCCTGTGTGAATGCAACCTTATAAGAAAAGATGACTCAGAATGGATATATTGTGCAAAATGTAAGTATGTGCTAAAATAGACCTATCCATAGAGCTGACAGGTTCTCTTCAACCCCCCAGCAGTTTTGGACGAGCTCTCTTCGTGCTGCAGTTTAGGACGAACAGAGCTCATTCTAATTTAGACGACTGCAGCTCAGGTTCTATCAGAGCCACCAATATGCTTTTGGTGTCATTTACAAGATTCTTGCCTTTAACCCTTTCTAAACTGTCTGATGTCTAAAGACATTCTGATTAAAGGCTGTACAGCTCTGATGTCGGAAGACGTCCGGCAGGGTATTCTTACTGTATTTTACTGTCCGCTCTGTTGTCCGGGGCCTCTCCAGCATGTCCTATACCGCAGTACTGGCTCTAGCCAGAAGATAGTGCTATTGTATAATGGCAGAAGGAGAAAAACCTCTAGGAAACACTGAATCCAAAATTGGATTGCAAAGGGTTAAAATGACAAAGCCATATTAATAGCCATTACAGAACCGAAGTTGCATCCATCTGAAAGTAAGTTAGGAATATTGAATTTACAGCTGTCACTTTTTTTTCATGTTTGTGAGCAGAGGTGATGGGGAGGGAGACCAGGAATTTTTGTTCATGTTATCAGAAAGGCAGAACACGTAATGGGTGCCATGAGACCAAGTGTCCTTCAGTGAATCGCCTGGAAATGGTTCTAACACAGGGGTGCAACAATGTGGCCACCTGTCTCTGGATGGCGAACAACTAAACAGTTGGAGCTGCTCGTGCTTGTTGGACGATCAGACGATCCTCTTTACTGGGGCTTATCGGATGATCAAATAGTCCTCTTTACTGGAGGTTTGTCAAGGGCATCCTGTGTCCAGTCACCTTGTGTGCCCTCACACATCCACTGGTCCCTACACCTCCTAACAGTCTGGTCAAACAATCCTCTCTACTGGTGGTCTGTCGGGGGCGTCCTGAGCCTGGTCACCTTGTGTGCCCTCACACATCCACTGGTCCCTACACCTCCTAACAGTCTGGTCAAACAATCCTCTCTACCGGTGGTCTGTCAAGGGCATCCTGAGCCCGGTCACCTTGTGTGCCCTCACAAATCCACTGGTCCCAACACCTCCTAACAGTCTGGTCAGACAATCCTCTCTACCGGTGGTCTGTCGGGGGCGTCCTGAGCCCGGTCACCTTGTGTGCCCTCACACATCCACTGGTCCCTACACCTCCTAACAGTCTGGTCAAACAATCCTCTCTACCGGTGGTCTGTCAAGGGCATCCTGAGCCCGGTCACCTTGTGTGCCCTCACACATCCACTGGTCCCTACACCTCCTAACAGACTGGTCAAACAATCCTCTCTACCGGTGGTCTGTCGGGGGCGTCCTGAGCCCGGTCACCTTGTGTGCCCTCACAAATCCACTGGTCCCAACACCTCCTAACAGTCTGGTCAGACAATCCTCTCTACCGGTGGTCTGTCGGGGGGTTCTGAGCAACTGCTCAACTGCTTAATATTGGTATAAGAGAGTGGTGGCTCATCTGTGAACATTTGGAAGTGTTTGTGCTTTCTTGCAGAATGTGTTGATATTAATGTCACGCCGGACAAGAGGCAGATTTTACTCCAAGAAGAGAAGCTCTTACTGGCTATATTAAAGACGTCCCTGACTGCAATGTTCAGCAGCAGTGTAAATAAGTTCAATGTGAATCAGCAGCTGATGGACGTCACAGGTATGGAAGTGATGGCCTAAAATATATTGTTCATATCGTACAAGGACAGCCAGTTGATTTAGAGAAGTTGTACCGTGATGGGATAACTTTCAGATTGGTGGGGGTTTAACTGCTGTTCCAAAGCCGATCTTAAGAATGGGGTTCTGGGACGTCTTGATGTGAGGGCAGCAGCAGTCACACATGCACTATGCCCCTCAGTGGGACTACCATAGACAGCCAAGCGTTTGAACTCCTCTATCATTGGCAGTCCCATTGAAATGAATGGAGTGACAGTGGGCACATGTGACTGCTGCTGCCCTCACTTCAGAATGTGCTGGAATCCTGTTCCCTGGATTGGTGGGGATCCGAATAGTTGGCCTCTCATCTGTAGATGGGGGATAACTTTCTATCATGGTGCCATCCCTTTAATTTGGAACTGTGTAATGCTTCTTTTGTTTTGCTGGGTTGCTGCAGGGAAACTGAACGCTTATGGCCCTTTTACACAGGACAATTGTCGTTCAGAATCGTTCAAGCTCCTGCAAGAATTTGACCAATAACTGTGGCGTGTAAATGCATCAGCGACTGAACAAGAATCTGTCATTGTAAACAGCAGTCGTTCACAACTGTGAATGGAGGCGGGTGGTGGGAGACCGATCCCTGGCTGCTCTGCCTCCATTCCGGCAGCACTGTGAGCGATACTCGCTCCTGTGCAGAGGCGTAACTTAAAGCTTCTGGGCCCTAATGCAAAATCTGTAACGGGGCCCCCAACATAATGGTTTATTCATAGTACTGGGCTCCCTATATGGAGAGGAAAGGCCTTATGGGCCCCTAAGGCTTCGGGGCCAGGTTGCAAAAGCATCCCCTATAGTTACACCCCTGCTCCTGTGTAACAGCACAGGAGTGAGCATCACTGGGACCAGCTGCCAGTGTCCACCTGTGAAGTCCGTGTGCAGTCCGAAAATCGGACTCTTTTCAGAGTGCTGTGAGTCTTATAGAAGTCTATGGGAGAGCTCATGCACAGTAATCTGAAACGAGTCCGATTTTCACACCACGCATAGACTTTGCCGACAGACAACGGGGAAGTGGATGAGTATATAAAATACATCCTCCCAACTACCCATGACCCTTTAAATAACAATTCTGGTCACTTCTAGATGGACGATGCGTTGGTCGGATGCATCGTTCCGCAGTTTTCACCACCAGTCTCTGGATCACATCAGAGCCCACAGCACGCTGGTAGTCAGTGGTAATGGGCATCTGTCCCCTACATCACTGGCCTAAATAAGCCACCAATGGCGAGCGTGTCACAGCCGCATGTTACAGAGTCTGCGGAGAGGGGTTCAGGCTGTGATGTATGGTTGGAAGAACTTGGGTAACTGGCACGTTTTTAGTAAATATAATACATTAGCACATTGCTGAATGCTGTTCTCTGCTCAGCGGTGAAAAGTTTGGATCAAAGTGTGAACTATAAACTTTAATTGCAGGTAACGTTAGGAGAAGTTCAGAAGAAGTGGATTGTCCCAAAGCAGACCAGACTAATTTATCTGAGAGGGGCACACTCGCCATCTCTAAACTCAGGGAGGCTTTCTCGATCAGCCATAGACCTATGGGCAGTCCAGCAAACACAAAGACTGAGAAGATGCAGACACAGAGCCCCTCTACAGCTCAGAGAAAACTATCAGCGTTTTTTAATAAATCGCCAAAAGTTCAGACAAGTATCTCTAGAAATGTATTGGATGTTAGTGATGCCAAGGAGCCTCAAGAAACGCAGCAATCCTTAAGTGAAGTTACTCAAAAGGAAAGGGACTGTGAGTCGGTTAAAGGGACCATCAGCACCTCTGACGGGGAGCTAGGTTTCAGCACCTCTGATTTGTCTGTTTGCACTAATAGTGACAGCTTTGCATGTTCACCAGAAACCATTGTGAAAACGGAGGTAGAATACCCAACCTCTTGTGATCGCCATGTGGAAGATGAAATCGCC
Organism: Eleutherodactylus coqui; assembly: GCF_035609145.1. Lineage (NCBI taxonomy): Eukaryota > Metazoa > Chordata > Amphibia > Anura > Eleutherodactylidae > Eleutherodactylus > Eleutherodactylus coqui. The sequence continues at coordinate 127,760,643 of NC_089844.1, read as the reverse complement.
TCCAAGCAACCTGATAATGATGGAGCGGATGATATTCCTGCTCTAAATTGCAAACGTTTGAAAATGGAAATACCGGTTAACAATACGGAACCTGATTTGGTGGATGCACCAGTGAACATTATGAAGAAGACCGTGCCTTTAAATTTCTCAATGTGCCGTTTAAGCAAGCAAATGGAAAAATTAAAAAGGCAGAAGCAGCAAAAGGAGGAATCTGAAATGTTCCGGAGATTCAGAGCAAAGATCAGTCCTGGCGAAAATCAGACAGCAGAAGCGGAGCTCAGGAAAGAGATCAGGTATATGAAGCGTCTTCATTGCTCATCTGTGATGATATGTCCATATCTGCATCGCCTGCCTGCAGTAACCTTTCATGGTATGCTCTGGATCTGGAGTTGCAGAGTCAATTTGCAGATCACTGACGGAAAGGTTTAAAGGGGTTGTCCCGCGGCAGCAAGTGGGTCTATACACTTCTGTATGGCCATATTAATGCACTTTGTAATGTACATTGTGCATTAATTATGAGCCATACAGAAGTTATAAAAAGTTTTATACTTACCTGCTCCGTTGCTGGCGTCCTCGTCTCCATGGTTTCGGACTAATTTTCGGCCTCTGATGGCCAAATTAGCCGCGCTTGCGCAGTCCGGGTCTTCTGCTTTCTTCAATGGAGCCTCTCGTACAGGATGCCGGCTCCGTGTAGCTCCGCCCCGTCACGTGCCGATTCCAGCCAATCAGGAGGCTGGAATCGGCAATGGACCGCACAGAAGAGCTGCGGTCCACGGAGGAAGAGGATCCCGGCGGCCATCTTCACCGGTAAGTATAGAAGTCACCGGAGCGCGGGGATTAAGGTAAGCGCTCCGGTAAGCTTTCTTTAGGTCCCTGCATCGGGGTTGTCTCGCGCCGAACGGGGGGGGGGGGGGGGGGGGGTTGGGAAAAAAAAAAAACCGTTTCGGCGCGGGACAACCCCTTTAAGGCTTGTGCATTTTTGCTAATGATTATATGTTATATTCGTGTACAAGATCTTCTTCCAATAGCTACAAGCATAGGAAGGCAAGGGAGCCGGAGTCAGTGCATACAGGCTAGTAGACTCTGGGCTTGGCCAGGTGCCAAAGATATTCGCCCCATGGACCTTAGAAGATGGGAATACCTCTTTATGGCATATCAGGGTGACTACCCACTTGCGAATTTGCTGCATTTTTTTCCAGGTGTCTATGGGGCTTTCTAATGTTAAATGCATCGTGGCAAAATCACGATTTTGCGCGATACGATTTTGAGCATTAACCAGTCCCATAGACCCCTGGAGAAAGAAAAACGCTGCGAATTTCGCAATGAAAAAGAACTGTAGTGGGTAGTCGCCCTCACTAGGTTACAACGTGACATTGCTTTGCGAGAATCCATACTGAGAATAAGGCCCTGTTCACACAGGCGACATGGCATCGCCGTGAGAATATTGCAGCAATATCGCACCGCTGGTCCGTGCGATATCGCTGCAGTTTCTCGGAGTGATACCGCAATTTTGTAGCGTTACAAAGTCGCATGTGGTGCTACAAAGTCACCACAACGTGCAAGGATTTTCTAAGGGGGTGGTGTGGGGTGTGGAATTGAAATATAAATATAAACCCTACCCCAAAAATAAGCCCTGGCTGCAGGAGAAAACAAAGTATACTTCACCTAGAAGCGCTGCCTGGGGCTCTGCTGCCGTCAGTTTCCTCCTGTCCCCACAACTGCTCGTCTTCATCTCTTCTGGCTAGGTATTGAAAAATCCCCGCCTCCTGGAAGTGCTGACTGTGATTGGCTGACGCTTAGCCAATCAGAGGCAAAGCTTCCAGGAGGTAGGGATTTTTCAATCCCTGTCCAGAAGAGATTAAGGAGAATAGACCAAGGGACCCGGGGAGAAGACGCGGCCGGGCTGACAGCAGTTCTAAGGTGATGTATACTGTTTTTATTTGTTCCTACAGCCAGGGTTTAGATTTGGCTTTTACAGTAGGATTTCCTACTGTCAAATTGCATCGCACTGCACAAAAATCGTGTTTTCGTGCGATGCAACAGAGAGGAAGGCTCCATAGGGAAACATGGGCTACAAAACCTCACGAGTTGTGGGCATATCGCGGGACACGCAAGGTTTTTGTGTCAGGATGTCGCATGCTACAAAACATCGCATGTGTGAATTAACCCATAGGAAAGCATGGGCTTCACATACATGCGATTTGTAGCACTGTAGCAACTTTATCGCCCTTGTAAATGAGGCTTAAAGGAACTCGGGTTCCTTTTTTATTTCACCTGGAGATGCGTGCTTAGGCCACCCGCTGTGCAGGGAACTACAGCAGGGCTACAAGAAACTATATGAGGCAATGTTGGGAGTCTACTGCACAGATGGTGGCTGTGAGCGGTGCTGTGAAGGAGCCCAAGGATTCTCGAGCAAATGGTTGAGGCTTACAAGGAAAAAATGTTGCAGAGTTACTGCACAAGAGAATTCAGAAGAACAGACATGTCTGAAAAGGGAACCTGACATCACCATCCCACCCCCTAAACTAACTTCACTGGTCAACTGGGTATGAAAAATCAATCCCTTTTCATGCCCTCACTTTTCCTAATGAGCCTATGTGTGCCAATTGGGTTCCAAATTTATCACACACCATATACAAATGAGTAGAGAAGAGTCATCTGGCCGAGAAGAGTCGCTCTGATTTCTGAGTTGCTGAGCTAACCCCTTCCACCTTTCTTTTGATAGGCAGCTTGTTGAATCCCCCTTTATACAGGAAACCCTGTCTATCAAGAGAAGGCGGGGGCATAGTTAGCTCTGCAGCTAATGAATCAGCGTGACTCTTCTCGGCCAAGTGACTCTTCTCTGCTCATTTGCATATTGTGCTTTAAGAAAAGAGAGAGCAACATAAGTGATTGATTTCTCAACCCCAGCCAGTAAGGTTAGGTTTGGAGGTGAGATATTAGTAACAAGTTCCCTTTTAAGTTTTAGCTTTTACCATAACTCCCATGAACTACAGAAGAGATGTGGCCACTCTGTATCCTTCTGTTTCGAGTGCTGAACAAGAAGCACATAGCCCTTAATCTCTAGAATAGCCTCTTTATTAGAGACACCTATCTAGTACAGAATTGGACATCCCTTGGCCTTGAGAACTACAGCAATTCATTGTGGAATCCGTTCACAGCTATCAGAAGACCCAAGGTGTGGTGTGCCAAGAAAACAGTCCCCACACCATTACCCCACCCCCACCAGCCTGGACTGTTGACACCTGACAGGAAGGGTTCATCAATTCATGCTGCTTGTACCAAATTCTGGCCTCCCATCACTATGTCACAACTAAATTCTGGATTCATCTGACCATGTTGCTTTTCTATTGCTCAGTGATCCAATTTTTGTGCTCTTTTGCTCTGTTTCTCTTGGACAGCAGTGGTAAGTAAATTGGTCATCTGCTGCTACAGCCCATTCGTGCTGAGGAACAGGGAGTTATGGGTTCTTACACATTAGTTGGAGCAACAGCATTGTATTCGACTGCAATGGGCTTGACGGTGCACTAGCTGTTCTTCAGAACGATTCTTGACATCCTCCTTTTCATTGAGTTCTTTACGTCCACAGGAATCCCTTCTACTGGATATTTGTTCTTGATCACCCCATTCTCTGTATACACTTCACATTGCTGCATGACAAAACCCCACAAAACTGGCAGATTTTGAAATCCTGGCCCTGGCTAGTCTGGCACCAATGACCAGGCCTCATTGGAAGCTGCTCAAATAGCTCAATTTTCCAATCTAATGTGGATTCACACTGAAACCAATCCACGGAGAACTTGTCACTTGATTTTATGTGGCACTCCGGGGTCTTATTTCCATACGGGAAAGTTGCAATTGTGAAAGGACTAATGCCTCTAATAAAGTGGTCATTCTATATATATGTTTAGTGGGTATAGCCAGATAAGACAATGGCACTGAGTTCTGCGAAGGCACAAAAGGCAAGGCTGACTTAAAGGGGTTGTCCCGCAGCAGCAAGTGGGGTTATACACTTCTGTATGGCCATATTAATGCACTTTGTAATATACATCGTGCATTAAATATGAGCCATACAGAAGTTATTCACTTACCTGCTCCGTTGCTAGCGTCCTCGTCTCCATGGATCCGTCTAAAATCGCCGGCGGCTTGCTTCTTTAGACGCACTTGCGCAGTCCGTTCTTCTGCTCTGAGCACGAGCCGCTTCAGCGTGCTCGCCGCTACAGCTGTTCTGCGCATGCGCAGACGAGCTGTAACTTCTTGGGAGCGCGCTGGAGCGGCCATTCTGCTACCATCCTCTGTTAGAGAATGGTGCAGAAACTTGAGCAGCCCAGCCCAGCAGCCCAGCCGAGAAGCCCAGCCCAGCAGCCCTGCCTAGAAGCCCAGCCCAGCCCTGCCGTGAAGCCGCCCATGTAAGTGAGGGGTCGGGGGTGATGTGTGCGCTGGGGGGCCTGCCGCCGGGCCCGGAGCCTGCCGCCGGGCCCCAGAGCCTTCGTCTGTCAGGGGCCTGCCGCTGGGCCCCGGGTCCTAGCGTGGGGGAGCTGGGGCCTAGCGCGGGGGAGCCGGGGCCTAGCGTCGGTTACCTGCTGCCTGGCGGTGGGTGACTGTGGCCCAAGAGCGTGTGCCGTGGTCGGCGGCCGCGGTGGGTCCGGTCGGCGGCTGTGGGGCGTCTGGTTGTCGGGGAGACACAGCTGGTAGCGTCTCGGGAGCGCACACGTCAGGCTACAGCAAGCGACGGGAAAAGAGCCGGCGGCCATCTTGGGGAAACTTTTTATAAGTTGCTGAAACGCTGGAACTGTAAGTAGAAACCGGCTAGAAAAGTCATTTACAGGGGGGCTTAGTAATGTATGCTTAATTAGGGGGAGTGGGCAAAAAAAAAAATTTCACTGCTTCCTCGTGACAACCCCTTTAATGGAACTTTTTTTTTTTTTTTTAACCCTCTTAAACAACACGTTTCAATCCGATGCCGGGCTCTTCCTCAGGCCCATGTCATCAGTAGGCGTCCTCAGTCTCCTTATACACTAATGGGCTTAGGTGTCGGCTTTTGACATTTGCTCTTACTTATTTGATCACTGACTATTCCGTACGGACTGGACATTGCCGGGTGATTGTGAAATAGTCTAAGCATGCGTCACTCTTGAGAAAAACATGTTTGTGCTTCAGGCGTTATTACTTGTAACCAATAATGCAGGAAGGTAACGTTGTATCGAATAAATGGCTACATATCTTCCTGCAGTATTGAACTACTGGGTCTGTTTGACAATACAGGATTAGTCATCAGCCAACACCTACACCATAAGGTATTGCAAAACACAGTATTTTCCAGGCTAGTTCAGGTTCAAGAGTAAAGCCTAAAGCTGAAGCACTATAACTTAACCCCTTAAGGAGTCCTAAAGGATCAGACTAGAGATGAGCGAGCATACTCGGTAAGGCGATATACTCGAGAGAGAGCATCGCCTTTTTCGAGTACCTGCTGGCTTGTCCCTGAAGATTCGGGGGCGGCGTGGGGCAGCGAGGTGGAGCGGGGAGGAGAGTGAGAGAGAGAGATCCCCCTGCGGCCCCCCCTGAATCTTCAGGGACGAGCCAGCAGGTACTCGAAAAAGGCGATGCTCTCTCGAGTATATCTCCTTACCGAGTATGCTCGCTCATCTCTAGACCAGACCCTTTTTAGGCCTTAGTCAGACGGGCGTTTTTTCGCGCGATTTGCGGATCGCATGACGGATGCGCATCTGCAAATTGCGTGACCGGTGCGCGCAAGTCGCCCGAAAATCTGCTCCTAGCCGCGTTTCATTAGAAACGGGCCGGAGCTGTCCAGCGCATTGCATTCAATGGAGACGGCAATAGAGCCGCCTCCATTTAAAGCAATGCGCTGCGGGCGAGCCCGGGATGAATTGTCGGGAAGGGCTTAAATATATAAGCCCTTCCCTGCAATTCATCCTAAAATGTGTTAAAATAAAAAAAAATTGTATACTCACCTTCTCCCGGCAGCCGGAGCTCCGCGCGGCCGTCCTGCAGTGGGTGTGAAGGGGGTGTGAGTCAGACCTGCCCCCTGATTGGCTCAGCGCTGAGCCAATCAGAGGCATGTCTCACTCACACCCATTCATGAATGGATGTGAGTCAGACCTGCCCCTGATTGGCTCAGCGCTGAGAGGCAGCAGTCACTCACCCATTCATGAATTCATGAATGGGTGTGTGAGTGAAACCTGCCTCTGATTGGTCAGGGCTGTGACCAATCAGAGGCAGATCATTCAGCAGGCGGGGATTTTAAAGCCCCGCCGGCTGAATAGTGCCGAGAAGCAATTCAGGAGAACTGACAGCGGCTGCGGCTGGACTCCGGCTGCAGCGGAAAGGTGAGTATACAATTTTTTTTTATTTTAACACATTTTAGGATGAATTGCAGGGAAGGGCTTATATATTTAAGTCCTTCCCGACAATTCATCCCGCGATCGCCGGCAGCCCATTGCTTTCAATGGAGACGGTTGTATTGCCGGCTCCATTGAATTCAATGGGCAAACATCGTTCTTCTCTGCCACAGCTGTTACAGCTGTGGCAGAGAAGAATGATTTGTCTTCTATATGTTCTCAATGGGGTCGGCGCTGCTGCCGCCGGCCCCATTGAGCGCATATAGAGAAGAGAACAGGAATCGCAGATAGGTGCGATCTGCAATTTTTATTTATTTTTTTTTTTTGTTCTATAATTTATCGGACGAGCGCATAAAAAGTGCTCATGTGTCCGATACCATTGCAAAGCAATGGTTTTATAAAATCGCCAGACGCATGCGCAAATCGCGGCTAAAAACGCCCGTCTGACTAAGGCCTTAGGGATTTTACTTGTGGAGGTTTTACGGCCCTATTTTATTCTCTTCAGCTACCAAAATATTTTTTCCTGCATTTTTTTCTCTGTAATATAGAAGGTTTTTTTTTTTTTTTATAGTGATTTTTTTTTTTTGGGGGGGGGGGGGGGGTTTCTTAGCAGTAAAAAAGCTAAAAAGAAATTATTTTTTAAATTAGAAAATTTATGCTAAAATAAAGTACAGGAATGGGTTCCTTATTCTCTCATTCTGTTTCAGACGTTTTGATATATAATTTGTATAGTCTCGGATTACATGGCACTTATCGTTGGTGTCAGCAATATGTCGTTTTCTTTAATATATATATTATTTCTGTAACTTTTTTTTTTTAAACATTTTCGTCCCCCTTGGCATCATGTAAGACCTTTGGGCGTCATTCACATTGTCTGTTTTTTGTTTGTTTTTTCAATTCCACACAGCCTCAGGCTTCATTCACATGACCGTATATCGGCCCAGTTTTCAATGCCTCAGTTTAGTTGGCAGTTTTTTGGCAGTGGGGAAAAGATAGTTCTGCAACTGTCTTCCAGCCGGAATATGGCGGCCGTTCCCATAGACTCCTATGGAAGCTGCTCAAAAAGGGAGGTGGGAGGGAGTTTAGCGGCGTCTTTGCTAAACGCCCTCCCTCTCTCCATCCTTTGCCGGCTGTTGGCAAACGGAGGGGGCGGGAGATTAGCACACAAAGTCCCATCCCACCTCCTCCCATTGCAGACAGCTGGCAAGGGGCGGAGAGGGGGAGGGAAGGGGGTGGCAGCTTAGTAGAGCTAAACTCTCTCCCCTGGCCTGACGGTATCCCAGGCTCAGTGTATACTCACTGGACCCGGGCTGTCTGAACGGACACATAAAGGGGAAATGCAGCGCCCGTTGTGAAAGAGCCCTCGGTTATAGGAAAAAACATTCCCCTGTAATAACAGAAGTCACTAACAGAGTTGATCTGGGTCTGCTAGGACCCTGCAGCTCTGCGATGTCACAGAGCACTCGGCTGTCATATGATGGCTGGGTCAAATAGTAGAAGTGACACTTCCGCTTTCTTTATTCACTTTTGCTCATTGAGTGTATGTAGTCTGCAAGAGAGAAGTCAGAAGCGCTTCAATTATGCTTCAGCCTTCTCCTCCGAATCCTTAAGCTGTGACTAAAAAAGAAGGACCCTACCTGCTCCTGCTACATTGCAGGAGCTTTAATCCCACGCTGTATTTTTACCATCAACTGGGATTAAAGCCGAGGACCAAGTGCCATAAATTTATGGTGCTTGGTCCTTAAGGGGTAATGCTATGGTTTTGTTAGGCGAGGTGATAGGGACTCGGGTCCTGGAATTAACTTTTTTTTTTTTAATGTACTCTCTGCTTCCTGGTTCTTGTGGTGCCTGCTGCTAAAGTCTGCTGGCTGGCTGAGAATCTGACTCCTTGGAGTCCTGTTTGTGCCCAGCCATAAACTTGTATTTGAGAACGTGTGCACAGTACTCAGAAATTAGTGGGATTTTTGGCGTGCAACGTGGGGCCCGAGAAGCAGGTGAGTATTAAAAAAAAATAACATAAAATACAGCACCCGGCTCCTTGTCATCTCACCTAACAGGTTACTTTTTAAATAGGCATAGAGCACTGGGATTCAAGCTGTACCTCTCCTCTTGTTGAAAAACTACAGCTCCCAGCATGCCACAACAGGTAGAGAGCCACAGGTTGGAGATCATCGGCATAGAGATCGGCATAGCTGTTTACTACAGTTGCATTATATCAACTTATTAGCCAATCCAAGCTTGTATGTGAGTGGAAACAAGATGAGTATTTGACAGCCAAACGAGCATTCAGCGACCTAGACACATCAGTCCTAATGCATGCATGTATAATTCCTGTATTAATATTATCCTATTCAACACATTATAAATATTTTCTTTGTCCTTTAACGTAAGGAATACAGAATTTTCTTGTTCTTCATTTACAGCAAAGAAATGTTTTCAAGGATGGATATTATTGGGCAGTTTAATCTCGGATTCATAATCACCAAGCTTGACTCTGACCTCTTCATCGTTGACCAACATGCAACTGATGAGAAGTATAATTTTGAAATGTTACAGCAGAGCACTGTCCTGCAGGGGCAGAGACTTATCATGTACGTATGTAATCCATATATTCCCATAGGGTGTAAGGCCTCCCTCACACAGGCGTTTTTGTACAGCGTTTAGTGCTGCTTTTCCAGCGCTGCGCTAAACTCTGTACAACGCTCCCATTCATTTCAATGGGGCTGCTCACACAAGCGTCAAACCGCAGCGTATATAACAACGAGATGGCTTTTAAGCGATAATCATCTAAATGGGGCTTTAAACGTAGCTAAGTGCAGTCCTTGTGGCTCTGATGCTACGTTTCGGTGGTGTTCTCCCATTGATTGCTGGAGAGTAGTATGCAGGTCCCTTCGCCTTCTGCAGATATGGGGGCAGCGAGAAGTTTGGGTTTGTGGACTGTGTTTGGGTGTAACCTATATTCACTTGGCAAAGTGGAATGTATGTGCTGATTGAGTGAGATAAATCAACCACTGGCAGTTGCACCTAAAGTCATAAGTTGTGTTATTGCAATGGGAAGCTATGGCCAGGCGTTGATTACTCAAATGAATGCCTGACCATATAAGAGGGGTTGGTTCCGTTAGAGTGAGAGCCACTCCTTGTGGTGGCTTTACACCGGCTCATGGAGGCATATGGAAAGACAACACCCATAATTTGTTTCATTGAACCAAACTTAAAATAATTTTTTTTATGCATGTGTAACTAACAGCCCTTTTACATGGAATGACATCACTCGGTTTATTGCTGGATTGTGCAAAACTGGACAATAATCATGAAAAAAGGCCCTTAGTTAAACATACATTAAAAAGTTATTTCAAGTTTGGTTAAATGAAACAAAAAATTATTCTTCTTAACCCTTTTGGAATTTGGATTCAGGGTTTCCTAGGGGGCTTTCTCTTTCTGCCATTATACAATAGCGCCATCTGCTGGCTAGAGCCAGTATTGCGGTATGTGACATGCTGGAGAGGCCCCCCGACAACAGAGCAGCCAGTAATATACAGTAAGAATACCCTGCCGGACGTCTTCCAACATCAGAGCTGTACAGCCTTCAATCAGAATGTCTTTAGATGTCAGACAGTGGATTGGAAAGGGTTAAAGTAACCTGTTCACTTATCATTCGTCAATGAGTTTGTGCAGGTACAAAACTCAAATGACAGTCAGCCTATCTACGAACAGCTACCTGTTTACTGTGAATAGAGACGGGCTTCCGGAAGGGTTCTCCAGTGCGCTTAGCCTCCAGTCACTGAACAATAAGCGCTCCCTTGTGGAAGCACGAGTGATAATCATCGGGCCGACTATTAGACACTTAAGTGCCCAACAGTCATCCCATGTAAAAAGACCCTTACACTGAATAAGTTGCTTGACATAAGGAAAAAAAAAAAAGCACCGACACTCTTAGCCCTGGTTAGTGTCTGCTATTGCAGCCTAGATCCTTTCAATGGAGCCAAGATGCAATATCAGATCTAATCAGAGGAGTGGCGCTGTTTCCAAAAAATGAAAGCTGACCTTTTTTTTCCCTAAGCTCTGAATACCTATTTAACCCTTGGTGTAAGTATAGGTGGTCAGCTCGGGCAAATTCATTAAAGGGGCAGTCCATTTTATACAATCCTAATTCCAAAAAAGTTGGGGCGCTGTGTAAAATGTAAATAAATGCAAAGAAAAAAAGAAAGCAATGATTTGGAAATCTCATCCAACCCTATTTTATTCACCGTAGAGCATAGAACTTATCAGAAGGGGAAAGTGGGACATTTTTCCATCTACTTTGAAAAATTAACTCATTTCAAAATTGTTGGCAGCAACACATCTCAAAAAAGTTGGGCCAGGGCCATGTCTTCCATTGTGTAGCATCCCCTCTTCTTTTTACAAGTCTGTAAGCTTCTGGGAAGTGATGAGACCAATTACTGTTGGGATGGATGCAGTATGTGGTTCAGCATTGAACTATGCAAGACCATCCTTGAGAGAGAGCCGTTGTCTGGACGGGAGCAAATGTACTAAACCCTCAGCATTTATAGTGCCTTCGAAGATATGTAAGCTGCCCATGCCATAGGCACTATTGCAACCCCAAACCATCAGAGATACAGGCATTTGAACTGTACGCTGATAACAAGTTAGATGGCCCCTCTCCTCTTGAGTCCGCAGTACACGATGTCTGTGATGTCCAAAGAGAATTTCACATTTTGATTCATCTGACCACAGAACAGTTTTCCATTTGGCCTCAGCCCATTTTAAATGAGCTTTGGCCCAGAGAAGACGCTGGCGTTTCTGGATTGTGTTGATATATGGGGACGTTTTTGCATGATAGAGCTGTAACGTACATTAGTGAATTGCACTGTGAGGTGTGTTCGCAGACAGTGATTTCTGGAAGTATTCCTGTGTCCTTGCAGTGATTTGCATTATAGAATCATGCCTGTTTTTAATGCAGTGCCACCTAAGAACCTGTAGATCTCGAATCCAGTATTGAATGTCGGCCTTGTCCCTCGTGCTCATGAATGTCTCTTACTCTTTTGATGGTATTATGTACTGTAGATGGTGGGATATTCAGTCTTCACAATTTTACATTGAGGAACATTTTTCTGAATTTTTTCCATAATACATTGTTTTTTACAGATTGATGAACCTCTGAAATTTTGCTTGTAAAAGACTCTGCCTCTCTAACACGCTCCTTTTATGCAAGGTCATGTGATGTAGTAGAAAAAAGACTTTCCAGCTCATTTTCATTAGTACCACTTAATTCTCCAACCTTTTGTTACTCCTGTCCCAGCTTTTGTGAGATGTGTTGCTGCCATCAATTTCTAAATGAGTTATTCTTTTTAAGTGAAATGGAAAATTGTCTCATTTTCCCCTTCTGATAAGTTCTATGTTCTACAGTGAATAAAATATGGTTATATGAAACTTCCAGATCATTGCATTTTTTTAATACATTTATTTACATTTTACACAGCGTCCAAACTTTTTTTTTTGGAATTGGGGTTGTAAAAATATATATAGTAAAAGCCGCTCAACTGCTTTTTGAGTCGCATACATTTGTAAATCACATCTTGTGTTACTCCCATTGATGAACAGAAGACTTCCGGATGCTAGTTTATGGGCTAGGTAAACACTGCAAGCCTCTGTGTCCATAGGGTGTAAGATGGCGGTGGTCACATGCGTTACCTTGGATGTATTTTCTTCTGAGAAGGTGCTGAATGGTGTCCTATGCAGAAGAGGATCCGTTCAGGGACAACTGAGTGTAAATCACATGACCGCCGTCCTCTTGTACCCTATGAACATGGAGACCGATGCTTGCAGTGTTTGTACAGCCCGTAGTTGGGCAGCTTGGAGCCTTCTGATGAGTGATGAAGGTATTCTATGTGATTTCTAAATGCACGTGGAACAAGCGGTTTAGCTGCCTTTGGATAAAACAATTTTAATTCTAGACCAATTACAATTAACTGTCTCTTTATACAAAGAGAAATGATTGTATCTCGCTAACTGTATCTCTGCATTTGTCCTTTCAGGCCACAAAAACTACATTTAACTGCTGTGAATGAGATCATTCTGATGGACAATATAGAAATATTCAAGAAAAATGGTTTTGATTTCATCTTTGATGAAGATGGTATGATAAGCGCTTCTTCTTTTTGCCCCTTTGCTAATCGTTCAGTGTTTCATTGATTCTTCCATTGATTTTCATTGATTTGTTGTAGTATATACCGTACATAGTCACCTACCGCTATGGACCTGTAAATGTAATGTTCTAGATATAAAAGGATTGTGCCAAGATTTAAAGTTATCCCCTATCCACAGATCAGTAGTGGTCCGACCATTGGGACCCCCACCAATCATGTGAATGGAGGGTTGGTCAAGCATGTGTGCCTACTACCTCTCCATTCATTTCAGTGGGACTGATGGAAATAGTTGGCGTGTGAAATTAATGGAGCAGTGGTGCGCATGCTTGATAACTGCTCCATTTATTCGGGGACCTTCAGGACCCCTATTCTTCTGACCAGTGGGGGTCTCCATAATTGGAACCCCACTGATGAGATAGTTATCCCCTACCCTGTGAATAAGGAATAACTTTAAACCTTGTCACAACCTCTTTAATGGCTTCTGTGCCTAAGGTCAGGCTTACAGGACCGTATGCATATGGCAGTGATATGGTACTGCGCATGACAGTGGATCTCACGTGTGCTGTCATGTGCAATCTTCCGGTTTCTGTGGGGGGGGGGGGGGAGGTTGCTTAAATTTCCTGCGCTGAGGCATCACAATGGCACATACAGTATATACGCCACCCATACACAATGTATAGAGAACAATCAGCTCTCTTGCGCGTAATACATGGAAGAATAAAACATGCTGCGTTCCTTTTTTAGCTTGCGTATTACACAATGCATACACAGGAATATGAGCGAAACAGAGCAAGGCAATGTATTTTCCTGCGAATTACCGTGCGAACCTCATATACGTAATACACAGTTAACTTGCGCTCGTGTGAGCCCAGCCTGAGTCTGTGGCAAGTTGTCTTCAGGACAACTACTCGCCTCTGCGCGGTCCCCACCTCTCCTGTGCTGACAGCTCCGGTCTCCCCTGTCATGTCACGTTTACATGCTGCAGCAGCCTGTGACTTCCTGTACGCAGTCTGATCGCAGCCTGTAAACATAGACCAGATTCGGAGACGGAGCTGCTTCACAGGACATTCAGGGACCCCGAAGAGGTGAGTATATGACCGTTTATTTTATAGCATGCGGAACATATTTTTATGAAAAAACAAAATGATGTTGAACAACCCCTTTAAAGTGACCTATAGGACCAGCAGTCAGACTGAAGGAGCTTTCACTTATTTTGATATGGATTAGTTCATTTGCACATAGCTGCATGTTACTGAATTAAAGAGGCTGTCTTGGACTTTTTTGATTTTTTTTTTTTGCATTGATGACCTATCCTCAGAGTAGGTCATCAGTAGACGATTGGCTGGTTCTTCCACTCGAGATCCCTGCCAATCAGCTGATTCTTGACATCGCTGTCAGTATGGACAGAGTTAGAAGCAGATCACGCTGTCCGTAATGCAGCGGACACATTTGTATTGCAGATATTGAATTCAATTAGAACTGTGCCTGCAATACTAACCCAGGCCATCACACTATGGACCGTGTGATCTGCTGTCTGTACGGTGCCAGGAATCGGCTGATCGGCAGGGATAGGTCATCAATAGAAAAGGTCTCAGACAACCCCCATTTAACAGCATGACTATTAATAATTTTGTGTTGTTTTTAAAGCTCCCATCATGGAAAGAGTAAAGTTAGTTTCTTTACCAACCAGCAAAAACTGGACTTTTGGCCAGCAGGACATAGAGGAATTAATCTTCATGCTTAGTGACTCTCCAGGAGTTATGTGCCGGCCGTCTCGAGTAAGGCAGATGTTTGCCTCAAGAGCATGCAGGAAATCTGTAAGTGGAGCGATCTGGATATTCTGTTACTTGTCTGCAGCCAGAAACTAGATCTACCTTTCTTAAATGTATGTATGTAAGGAATACAATATTGGTAAATTGTAGCACATTCATATTATATGACTTCTGCAGGGAGAATGTAGTGTTATATGACGGCTGTTGTCCTTGTACTTGAGTCATCCATGTAATACAGAGCAGCTCTATGAGTGGCCATCAGTTCGGCTCGTAGAGGGGTATGAACAGGGGTCTTTGGGATACTGTTGATACGGAATACACTGGTTGGGTTAGGTCAGAGCTGATTGCCATTGTAAGTTTTATTCTCTCCGACTCCCTTATTAAGGAAAGAAGGCGATTTTAGTATATATTGATTGCTATTAAGCTGCCCATAGACAGAGGCGGAAATGGTTCTTCCTATTGGTCTCATTGTAGTGTCGGACAGCAGTATGCCAATGTCCCGATGCTCAACCAACCTGATTGTGCACGCCCGAATGCCAACTATCTTCTACAATGGGAATATCCCCACAGCTCTGCTGAACCAAACCTGGATCACCTTAGAACCATATAATAATGCCATTTTGGTTCAGCAGATATTAAAACGCAGCTGTACTATGAGCGGCCTTATTGAGGGTTTTGGCACTTCGGAAGCACAGTTGGTTTGCTTTTCAGTAAACTTTGATCACTTTGGCTCTCACACAAAGCCATAAAGCGTTATATATGTAGTGCCCAAATTCAATACATTATGGTAAAGCTGAAAAAAAGAATTAAAGATTTTATTTCTGATTTGGATCCAGTCCACTTCTCGTAATAATAATATATAGCGTTATTACAGATGATCTTCTTGATTTGAAGCCCTCATAACTTCTGTTTAATGACTACATACAGTAAATTGTATATCCATGGAAAGAGAAAATCAAAAAGTTTCATTTAGGAAAACTGTCTGAACAGTAAGGCCGCCCATAGCAACCAATAATATAGACATGGCATCTTCAGAGCATGACCGTCCTCCTCTACTTGTGCTTCAGAGTAGTAGTGGCAGCATCATGGGGAAGGTTACATACTCTCTTTTTGCTAACAGGTGATGATTGGAACAGCCCTAAACACTCATGAAATGAAGAAACTGGTGACACATATGGGAGAGATTGAGCAGCCTTGGAATTGTCCCCATGGGAGGCCGACGATGAGGCACCTCGCTAGCCTGGATATGATTGACTTCTGAAGAAGAAAATGTGTTTGTGGCTTTTAAGGTTCTACATCGCAGCCTTTGTTTTATCTGACAGCAGACGGTATTTTAAACTTCGCTCATGACATTTTACGGGGTCCACGTTTCATCTTTTATTTTATACATGTTAATATCTTGAAATAAATATTTTTATTCAAATCGTTTTCTGTCTCTTGAACAGTTCTGGTTTATTGGCTTTGCAAGTATTCTATATTCCAGAATATAGCAGAATGTGCAGCTTCCCAATTTACAGCTGCAAAAGTTGGACATTGAAGAAAACGGACCGGAGGAAGATGATGCCTTCAAACTTTGGTGCTGAAGGAAACTCCTTCGAATTCCTTGGACCGCCAAGATCACAAACAAAGCAGTCCTGAAGTGCAGCAAACCAAAGTTTTCATTGAAGGAAATAATTCTGAAACTGTAAATCTTATACTTCGGCCGCATAATGCGAGCTAATTTATTATAACGCTATAATGCTTGGAGGGGTCAGCGGCAAAAGAAGACCTGTCCGCCAAAGAATGTGTTGACTTGCTACCATCAAGGCCGACACCAACAAACAAGTGATCGAAACAGTACAAAGCAGAACCGCGTGGAGAGGGTTGATCCATAAAGTGTCCGAGAGTCGCCCTGACTACACGGATAAAGAAGAGAAGCATCTGCCTACATTGCCATCACATGGGTTGGGTCAGCCTGGTTTCAGCAGCAAGAAGGGACATCCCTCTCTCTTTTTTTTTTTGCACATCACTGATTTCAGATCTCAGATCTGTAATGGAAGAATCACAACCATTTGAACTCCAACACGGATTTCAGTGCATGTTCCATGCTGAAATCTGTGTGGCTATTCCACTAAGTGAACATGTCCAACATAGTGAGGTTGCAGGATATAGGTGCCCTCTTGCTGTGCTTACCCGTTTGTGGCCTGCACTATAATAGATGTTGGCCTCTGCAGACCCTCCTTGTGAAGAGGAAGCCGTTCACGTTGGGACTCTTCTTACACTTGGGAGCTCCATTCTCCAATACATCTTCAGCTAATTAAAGGGGTTGTCCCGTGAAATCAAGTGGGGTTATACACTTCTGTATGGCCATATTAATGCACTTTGTAATGTACATCGTGCATTAATTATGAGCCATACAGTAGTTATTCACTTACCTGCTCCGTTGCTAGCGTCCTCTTCTCCATGGTGCCGTCTAATTTTCAGCGTCTAATCGCCCGATTAGACGCGCTTGCGCAGTCCGGTCTTCTCCCTGCTGAATGGCGCCGCTCGTGCCGGAGAGCTGGTCATCGTAGCTCCGCCCTGTCACGTGTGCCGATTCCAGCCAATCAGGAGGCTGGAATCGGCAATGGACCGCACAGAGCCCGCGGTGCACCATGGGAGAAGACCCGCGGTGCATCGTGGGTGAAGATCCCAGCGGCCATCTTAATAAGGTAAGGAAGAAGTCGCCGCAGCGCGGGGATTCGGGTAAGTAATAAACCTTTTTTTTTTTAACCCATGCATTGGGTTTGTCTCGCGCCGAATGGGGGGCCTATTGAATAAAAAAAAACCCGTTTCGGCGCGGGACAACCCCTTTTAAGATCACAGAACACTCAAAGTTTGAGTCCTAATTTATATCCGTATCACAGACATAAATCGACTGTCAGATTCAACTTCACATGAAAATGGCATAGTTGTGACAAATTTGGTAGACTTTTCTGTCCTCTTGGACCTTCGTCAGTTTGCAGGTGCTGAAGGAGGCGTAGTGCTGCAGATAGCGCTCTGATATGCACGCTCCCACGCGCTTGCCGTGGTGCTGCAGATAGCGCTCTGATATGCATTCTATCACACGCTTGCCGTGGTGCTGCAGATAGCGCTCTGATATGCATGCTATCACACGCTTGCCGTGGTGCTGCAGAAAGCGCTCTGATATGCATAGAGCGCTATTTTTTTTTAACCCATGCATTGGGTTTGTCTCGCGCCGAATGGGGGGCCTATTGAATAAAAAAAAACCCGTTTCGGCGCGGGACAACCCCTTTTAAGATCACAGAACACTCAAAGTTTGAGTCCTAATTTATATCCGTATCACAGACATAAATCAACTGTCAAATTCAACTTCACATGAAAATGGCATAGTTGTGACAAATTTGGTAGACTTTTCTGTCCTCTTGGACCTTCGTCAGTTTGCAGGCGCTGAAGGAGGCGTAGTGCTGCAGATAGCGCTCTGATATGCACGCTCCCACGCGCTTGCCGTGGTGCTGCAGATAGCGCTCTGATATGCATTCTATCACACGCTTGCCGTGGTGCTGCAGATAGCGCTCTGATATGCATGCTATCACACGCTTGCCGTGGTGCTGCAGAAAGCGCTCTGATATGCATGCTATCACACGCTTGCCGTGGTGCTGCAGATAGCGCTCTGATATGCATGCTATCACACGCTTGGCGTAGTGCTGCAGATAGCGCTCTGATATGTATGCTCCCACACGCTTGCCGTGGTGCTGCATAGAGCGCTCTGATATGCACGCTCCCACACGCTTGCCGTGGTGCTGCAGATAGCGCTCTGATATGCATGCTCCCACACGCTTGCCGTGGTGCTGCAGATAGCGCTCTGATATGCATGCTCCCACACGCTTGCCGTGGTGCTGCATAGAGCGCTCTGATATGCATGCTATCACACGCTTGCCGTGGTGCTGCAGATAGCGCTCTGATATGCACGCTCCCACATGCTTGCCGTGGTGCTGCAGATAGCGCTCTGATATGCATGCTCCCACACGCTTGCCGTGGTGCTGCAGATAGCGCTCTGACATGCATGCTATCACACGCTTGCCGTGGTGCTGCAGATAACGCTCTGACATGCATGCTATCACACGCTTGCCGTGGTGCTGCTGGCACTACTCAATGCACATTACTTTTTATATGGTGCATGAACTCCTAATAACTGTGTAATTCAAGGTTAAGAACCAGAAATTCCTGGACTGTCCGTAAAAATAGGGGATTTTTTTTCAGTGTTTTTATAAAGAAAAAAAAATAGATGTGCCCGTGATTTTTCAGGCGGGTGACCCTGCGGGGCATGGAAGGGGCACACTAATATGTGTATGTATATATTAGATATTTGATCTGGCTCGGTGGTTACATTGTTTCCTCGCAGCGCTGGTGTTCCGGGGATGAATCTGACCAATGTCCACATCTGCGTGGGGTTTGAGTGGCTTTCCTCATAGGTAACATACTTAGGCCGGCTTCACATGGACACATTTGCGCTGTCTGGCCGCAAATTCGGCAGCAGTAATCCGTCCGTGGGCATTGGGCCTTAATGAGAGGGTGAAATCCACTACTATATTGGGTTAAATACATGGAATTGGGGCGCTTTCATGTGAGCGTATGTGATTTTACGTTCTCTCGGCCCCGCTGTAAAATCGCAGGAATGGATGATTTTCTGCTATCAAGTCCTGAATTAATTAGCGTTTTCTTGGCTATTCACACAACCGTGAAACCCGCGCTCGGCATAAATCGTCAGGATGCCCACATAGAGGCACTTGTAAGCGTTTCCCAGCGTTGCCCGTTGCAAAAATGCTTCCCCCTCCCTTTTTTCCCTGCTCCCATAGGAGTCTACGGGAGCCGCCACCATATTGCGGTCCACAGCTAGAACTGTTCGCCTGCCGTATAATCGCCGCTGCAGACTTATGTCGCGTATGTTCCATTTTTCACGCCGCAACGTTTTTACGTGCTGTAAATTCACCCGTGTGAGCGAATGCATTGGAAACCAATGCCTCAGACGGTCGCGTATATCGGTCGGCTGTATATGGCTTGTGTGAATGAAGCCTAAAGCGCACTTTGCTGCAGAGGATAGATAGCATTAGGATAATTTGCAGTGTGCGCCCCCTGGGGACGGGGAGTGATATAAGTGATGACAATCTCTTGTTTAATGCTGTTGGCAATACATAAATGAGTGAAACCCTCGGGGTATAATAGTGATTTATTAGACTAGCAGCCGTGCCTCTCATCACATCCACCATGGCTGCTGCATTCTGCCGCCTTTTCTAACCAACCCTCACACTCCAAGCTGCTGGGAAATCACGTGGTTCTCTCAGCAAAAGGGAGAGGCCTGGTCACGTGACTGTGACGTCACCAATGTTCCCTTCCACGATTGGCAGTAACCGACACCTTTGTTTTACACACAGACGAATAGAAAGTGAACGGCTGTGATTGGCTGAGGGGACAGACCTCCGTGACGTTTCGCAGAAGCTCCGCCCTATCGAGTGTTCCACCTCGTTTCCGTGGTTACCCGGATATAGGCGGTGAGAGAAGAACGTCATTGTTCAGACACTTCCCCCGGCAGATAGAGGAGGCTATGGAGGCGGCCGGGGACCGTGCGAGACTGTAATACCGCTCACCAACCAAGGTAACGTGGGGAGAGCGTGAGGGGGCGGCGCACGGAGGGGAGCGGGGCTGAAGCGCGGCCTGGCTGGTCTCCATGGTGAGGCCTGCGCCGGCGGCTCTCTAGGCCCTCCCGCTGCGCTGCCCATTGTACCGGCTCCTCGCTGCCAGGCAGTTGGCACAGCGGAGCTGTCAGCTGCCCGCTGGTGAATGAGCTGCAGCTGGGATACGTGATGCGGGCAGCTGCGGGCAATGGAGAGCAGCGCACATGTGCGATATGCCGTATCCTCCCCCTCCTGGTAGCTCCATGCTGCTAGCGCCGTCTGTCAGGGCGCCTGGGTGTCATTGGCGCCTATTCTGTAGGCAGGACTGCATATCCGTGCCTTGTCTATAGCATAGCTCCAGTGTATACTACACGCCATATATGCGCAGCGGGTGATCTATCACTGTGTGTCATCCGTATCTGTCAGCCACAAATACCGGCCAGGTCAAAAGGGGTGTGGCTTGGGGGCGTGGCTCACCTTGATTTTTTTTTTCGGGGGGGGGGGGGGGGATTTTTTCCCCCTGTATTTTAAATCCTGTTATTCCACCAAAATCTACCCCCCCCCCCCCCCCCATCCTCCTTTAAAAAGATAATAAAAATGATGTAACGGCAGGTGCAGATACAGTGTTTCAGCTCTAGTACACCTCTAAAGCGTTGCAGAATACGCTGGCACTATACAAATAATGGTTATTAGATAAAGCAGTCACCATATAATAAGTCGGGCATGAGTGGTTTGGTGAGCGGAGTACTTGCCGACAATCCCCATACACTATCTTGGGGTATAAGCACATGTAATATGCGCCAATATAGTACATGCTGCGTGTTTTTTTCCCCCCACGCCTCGTATGTGAGAGGCAGCATTACAAGTCGGTGTAAAGCTTAGTGCTGCGTAATACGTGGTAAAATGAGCTGGTGTGAAAGGATCCTGATAGTGTTTACAGTGCGGTTACCTCCCGTGGTCACATGGTGGGGTATGCTCACACAGCGCTATCTGATGCAGGTTTTACCACGTGGATTCCATCCCTAAAAACCATGACAACGAAAAAACATGTTGCCGATCAGCTGTGGCTTTCCACCGCGTTCGTACAAAGAATTGGATGGAGCCCTGCTCTGTTGGCACAGCCACACGCTGAATTCCCAGGGCAAATCTGTCTAGATGGCACATGCCACTTTTTTTTTTTTTTTTTTTTGCATGAGGATTTGAAATCCGGAGTTCTAGATGTAGTTTTGTTTTTCACGGACTTGTGCATTTGTGCACCCCTCCCCCGTGGACTTCTATGGGAGCCTTTAGTTGTTTTATGACTCTGGACCAACTTTGTACCAGTTATTAGATGACTTGGTTAACTTAAAAAAAAAAAAAATCTATTTTTATATATTTTTTTTGGCGCCTGATGTCGCATTTGAATCACGTTCTCTTTTCTATAAAGAAATCCCCTTTTGTTGCAGGTGGCAGAAGGGTCTAAAAATTGGCGCAATTTCCATCCCTGTTCAGATTTTTGCATAGAGAACGGAAACCTGAGCTGGAGGGGGCGGAGCTAGAGACACAGGGTTTTAATTATTGTATGGCGAATTAAAAAAAACGTAAAGTTAAAATCATGAGCCGGCCTTTATGTGCCAGGATGCTCATCTTTAGGCTGGGTGCACACGGGGCGGAATGTCCGTGCGGTCCCGCTGCAGAGATTCCACAGGATTTCCGACCCCTTGTGAACCCAGCCTTAAGGCTCCTGTAACCTCTGGGAATGCAGCTTTGGCAGACAGGTGGGGTTCTCCCATAGTCCGTACGGAGAGGACATGTGGGTCACAGTAGAGAAGCCGAACTGCTGACAGCTCTGTGCTGCTGGGGGGGGGGGGGAGTTTAAAGGGCTGACGGATAACTTAGATTTTGGTGCATCTTGCAGAATTATTTTCCACGTGTTAAAGGTCCCTTAAGTAAAACGCCATCGAGCAGCCAGTTCAGCGGTTTCTATAATTGTGGGCAGAGCTGCGGGCATTGCATCTCAGCCAAAATCATCTGAGGTGGGGTTACCCCTTTAAAGGGCTTGTACAGAATTAGAAAAACATGGCTGCCCTTTCCCCATTGTCATAGATTGTGTGGTGCCGCAGCGTGGGATACCAGAGACAACGCCGGACGTACAGTTACGTCTTGTGCGTTCAGAGCTTATATGGAAGAGGATCAGGGGGTCGATGCAACTCCGTACAATGCGGGTGACGGCTGCTTCTTACAGCTGACGCCTGTCGTCAACAGCTGTGCTGATCGTGACTGTTAACCCTTGAAATGCCTTCTGAGAGCCCCCAGGACTGCCATATTACCTATCAGGTCATGGCTGTGGTGTGCCATGATAGATTGTATGCTTGCAGTTTAATGTAATGTTATGGTATTAGATCATACCACAGAAGCGATCAAACAATCGCAAGTTTGATCGCATGTTAAAAATCAGTTTTGTAAAGTTTTATTAATAAAAAAAAATCTACCCCCCCCCCCCCCCCCAAAAAAAAATCAGAAAACCAAAACACATTTGATCTTGCTGCATCTTTAAAAGTACGATCTATTGCAGTAACCCATTATTTACCCCGCACAGTGGGCGTAGTCAGTAAAACAGAAGCAAAAAGACACACGGCCCAATTGCCCATCTAAAAGAAAAAAAGTTATAAAAAAACTATCAAAACCTCATATATACTCCAAAATGGTATCAACAGAAACTAAAGGACGTCCCTCAAAAAACGAGCCTTTGGACAGCTCTGTCGATGAAAAAGTAAACTAAGCCATAGAATAGAGTTGTCATTGTGCTGTAGTGTGGACACCATAAAAACAATTCTCTGCCCCACAAGCTGGTGGAATTGCGCTTTCTTTTTTTTCCCAATTTCACTCCACTTAGCATTTTTTTACCAGTTTTTCAGTACATGTACTTACTGTATACCTTCTGTATGGGCTGATTCCATGTGGGATTCCCCATGTGGGATCCGTGTGTGCCCATGGACATGAGCCCTAACTTTCAACTGTGCATCTCACACAATGCATGTGCCATAAAGATCATGGCATGCACATATTACACACCAGAGTAGTGTATGGGGATAGTATATGGGCACGCTGGTGTGTGATGAAGGTTTACAGATCCCGGTAATCGTGGACTCTGGTCACATGACGCTTGGAGACCAGAAGATCTGCTGACTACTGTGGCCGTGATTTCTGTAGAAATGGACTGAATGTAACTTGGCTTCAAAATACAAATCCTCCCTAGTAAATAACAAGCCTGATCTTCCCACTTACTGCAGCAGGTTTCTTACTAGTTATCTGACATGTGGCTACCCGACTCCGTAGCCCCTTGACGTGTCCCCTTGTATAGGGGTACGATGGGAAGCCTCACCAATAGGCTCTCACTGTGAAGAGCGCGTGTAATATTTCTGCACACCGATACAGTTTGTTCTTACTGTATACCTTTGTATGGAATAACGTAGTGCACTATGTATTGTCACATATTAAGGTGCGTGAACACATATCAGCTGGGCGTAAGCCAAAAGGAGAATGGGACTGACTTGGGCATTCCACTTGCCGATCTAAGTAAACCCTGCGCCGGATGAAAGCCTCCCGTAGGGTTATGCTATAATCTACTCCAGGTTCAGTTTCTGGGGTAGTTTTATATTAAATGTGACGGCTATATGTACGGCCATGCCCCACTTTTTTTTTTTTTTTTAAGTGCTGTTGCACAGCGTACTTTTCCAACGATTGTGACTACTGGATGACACAACTCTGGCGTCCCGGACTTTATAAATGGACCCCGTTGTTTTTGGCTTCCTTTGGGTGAAGAAATGGGCAGGCCTAAACACCAAATTTGACCAAATCGCACCAAATTGGGGTGGTGTTAAAAGAAAAAAATGAGCAGTATTGTTAAAGGCACTTAATCAAGTGAAGTTTACCCATGTTGACCCGGTCGCATGACCTTTAACCTTGTCCAGCGTGACCCCAATGTTGACCCCCACTCAGTTGGGGTGGTGTTGACACTCAAGTAGGCTATGTGAGGTATTGATGTAAAGGCCATGTCCTATAGCCTCTAACAATACCCACCACATCCCAGTCTCCCCACCGCAAAATAGCCGGGATTTCTCAATTAAAGGTAATACCCATTCCAGGCACCCAATTGGGGCAATGTTGACATTGAAACATGTTGTGTGACACTGTTGGAAAGCCCTTTACTTGCTGCGTCCAACAATACCACTACCAAGATGCCACTAGTTGGTGCAATCCAGAAACGGGTATTTAACCTTCCAGCTTACGACAGACCGAGTAACCCACCAAATCCTGGTGTTGGTAACACTTAAGTGGATCAAGTGGGGTATTGTTAGAAAGCCTTTCGCTCAATGCATCTACCACCATCTCATGAAAATATTCCATCATGGTACCCGGTACCAGCCATTTCATTGTGTAAGACCATCAAATCATGACAGGAGCTTTTAAAGACTAGGGTGGATAAACTGTTAGACAATTTCAATGGCATTTGTTTTGGGAACTTTAACATCCTAAAATTCGATGCCAAGGAAATTGTGCACGAGAGTATTGTACCGACAGACAAAGGTCAGTGGCAGAGCTGTGCGACCCCGGTTTGTCCCAATAATATAAATTGCATGGATTGGCAAATATTTTGTGTCAATTGTAGGCAGTTGTGGTACTGGTGCATCTTGTCTCCACCGGAAGAAAGGGAGGAGACATGAGTTGGCCAGGTTGTGTTATAGGGGAGGTGGTAGTGCATGCTCCCAAGAGTGTATTAGCTGCTCCCCACACATAGCGACGCAGTCCGTCTCCCACTGTGACTCCGGTCAGCACTGCAATATGTCCTTGTGTCTTCCGGCGCGACTGAAGCATGGCCCGCTCTGTGTCTACCTGCCCACCAATGTGTCTGAGCCACTGTCAAGCTTATCCGTCCCTGCTCTCTCCCCTGTCTTCTGCCAGCATCAAGGTAGCCAATTAGGAGCTGTGAGCGTTCCTCATGTCTCCACCCATAGTTCCGGTGGAGACAAGATGTACTGGCAGTGGTACCACAAAAATTGTACAAATCAGCCATCTACTTTGAAATGCTTTTCATGCAAAAGATGTTTCTGTACGTATGTAGTAATACTCACTATACTTGATTTATCGTTATATATTTCATCGCTGTCCACGGGCGAACTTTTGCTGCGGAATCCTGAGCGGACGTTCGGCTCCGAATTCCGCAGCAATAACCCTCCATAGCATGCTATGGAAAAAGGACTTCATGTACATGAGCGGAAACCAATTGCAGTTTTTGCTCATGGATCAAAAAGGGGAATGGGACTTTATTTACACTGTTATTTGTATAGCGCCAACTTATTCCGCAGCGCTTTCAGGTAATTTATTAATTGCCCCCCAGCAAGCTGGATTGAATTCGGACAGCAAAATGCTGAATTAAAAAAAAAAAAAAGTCAGATGAGGCAAGGAGCGCTACTGGAACGACTAATGCATGAAACTAGAAGAAGCAAGGCCATGCCCGAGCTGTCTACACACAGGTGAAGCAGACCCGGGAACCCTTCGCACCCCGCATGCCGGCAACCATCAAAGACCAGGATGGCAAATTATTATAAATCAAGCGTAGGTGGTGAGAATATACAGCAGAGCTGTATGCAGGCGATCAGACAGACCACCCGTTGGATCACGTACATCAAGTAGAACAAGAATCGGGCCTTCTGGAGGAAGAAGTCACATGGGCCCTGAAAAAACGACCAAACAGGAAAGCTCCGAGCATTGATCACAAACCAGCCGAACTGCTCAAACCTGTGTCAGTCAAGATCCTAGATGCAATCAAGGCCACCATGAACATGTCAATCGCAGAATTGAAAGAAGCCGTGAAATACATATATGCGTGGCGAACATTGATCCATAGAGTGACCGAGGGTCGGAAGCGACTGAACATATAATCAGAAAGATGGGTACCCCTTTTTGCCCACCTCGGAAGGATGAAAGGCTGAGTCGACCTTGAGCCGGCTACCTGAACCATGCGGGGATTCAACCCGCAACCTTCAGGTCGTGAGCGAGAGCTTAGGACTGCATATTGCTGCCTTAACAATCTGCACCACATGTGGCCAAAATCGCAGCATGCTCCATTTTACTGCGGTTCCTCCACGGACAGTTTCCATTGAAGTCAATGGAAGCTATCCGATCCGCGGCCCGTCCGCAGTTGAAACTGCGGACGGGCTGTGGATTCCGTAGGGAAAGCAGCAGTTTAAAAGAAGAAACCTGTACTGCGCATGTGATGGGGGTCCCCAATTTGGTGGGGGTTAACATTGGGGTCGCGCTGGAAAAAGTTAAAGGTCATGTGACCGGGTCAAGATTGGTATTGTTAAACTTTACTTGACTAAGTGCCTTTAACAATAAGGCCTCCTGCACATGGGGGGAAAATTCCGCGGCGGGATTTCCCGCAGAATTTCCGTGGCTGTGCCCGCTGCCATAGGATTGCATAAGATAATTCAATCCTATGCACACAGCCGCGATTTGGCCGCGTAAAAACTCCTGCGGTAAACAAATCGCAGCATGTCCCATTTCTGGGAGTGCCTCACACAGAAACGTTACTGCTGACACGCCGGCTCTGCACTGCGCATGTTCGGCTGTGCGCAAGCTGGCACATCGCAGTGCAGAGAGAGAAAATGCCAGATGGGTAAGTATAGGGTCAATACCGGGCCACAGGTCACATCCCACTGCGAGGATTCATGCAGCGGGCTCCAATCTGGCCATGTGTAGACGGCCTACTGCTCATTTCTGCCTTGACTTCCAACACCACAATTTGGTGGGGGTCAACATTGGGGTCACGCGACCGGGTCAAGATGGGTATTGTTAAACTTCGCTTGACTACGTGTGTTTAACAATACCGCTCATTTCTGCCTTGACTTTCAACAACACCCCAATTTGGTGCGATTTGGTGTTTAGGCCTTCCCGAAGGAAGCTCCTTGCATACATTCGGCTACGTGCTGACAGCTTTTCTGGCACATATACACATGTTTTGCATGTGTCAACCTAAATGCCAAGAGACTTTGGGCGGCCCCATACTCATTGGATTGTCATGGATTTCAGCATGCTAATCCTATAGTCTTGTGGAGACAAGTCCGTCATCTCTAGTACTGCCGATCTGCCAGCCATAAACCAGCATATTCATGGAGTGTTTGTGTATGAGACCCTGTATGTAGGGCCCGTATACAAACGTATTGTAGAAATGTATAGAAAACCCTCCATCCAGGCCTCCCTCTGTATGTACACTATAGTTAATGTTCTTACTGAAGGCAGTGTGTATGGAGGGTTTTGTCCACCTATTGTACATTGCATTGTGTTTCTGTATTTGCTCACCTCTTCTTTTTTTTTTTTTCTCCCCCCAGTATCAAATCATGACCATAATAGATAAAGTGTCTTCAGTGACTGCAGCATGCCGGAACCAGCTTTACAAGCCAATGGCACCATCAACTGGGGACAAAGACACAGGTTCGCCAATCTGGGGCATAGTATCCTCCCCAGCTAAAATCTCTCTCGGACCAGTACCTGGTGCGGCCGTCTACTCAAGCTCATATGTTCCGGAAAAGCCTGTGCCTTCAGAACAGAATGACCCACGTAAGACCCGGCTCATGGCCACATTTGTTTTCGAGCGTTAAAGGAAGAGTAATGGATGAACATTCTAACTTATTTTTTATCCTTCTTTTCTCTTTAATCCTTAGCTATTTGTAACTGTACTATAAAGCTTTTTGGCCCAAAGTTGGTGTCCTATGTATTCATGATTTGTCCTCTGAGACGAGATGATATAAAATCATGTATATTTTAGGTGGTCCGCAGTTCTTTATAGCATAGATGCAAGTTTGCTGAATAAGCAGAATATAAGTTCTTCTTGCAATACTATGGCATATTGTAGGCGTTACTCTTCCTTCACAGGCCAAGAAATGCTAAATGTATGTATTTGGTTTTTTTTAATTCTCCCAAGCTCATCTGTCGTTATGCATTTTTTTTGTGTGCAGCATATTATGGGGACAGATCCTCTCTCATATCAGCCCATGTGGCACAAAGATCTATTATCAGCCAACTGTATTCATGAGGAGGTGCTCCCTTCATACATGCAGGCATACTGTCCATAGCCTGTCCATTGCTGCTCTGGGAGGTGAATACAGTGGTCTGATGATAGGTCTTTGTGCCATTTGAGCTAATATAAGAGGGGATCTATCCCCAAACTATGCTGCCCTTTAACAAAGAGCATAGTCTCATGACAGATGAGTCTTGAAGGATGTTGGGTGAACAGTCTTTGGTGAAGTCTTGCTTATCTCCTGTTTACAGTAACGGTTACTTTCATCTATCTTGGGAGATCGTCTTCTCTATCCATTAAAGGACTTGTCCAGTTCCAATATAATTTTTTTAATGACCAGTACACAGGGCTTAACATAAAGTCAGCAGTAGTTACTAGAGATGAGCAAGTGTACTCGCTAAGGCAAACTACTTGAGCGAGTAGTGCCTTATGAGAGTACCTGCCCGCCGGTCTCTAAAGATTCGGGTGCCGGCGGGGGAGAGCGGGGCTCCTCCCTGCTCACTCCCGCAACTCTCTGCTCTCCCCCGCCGGCACCCGAATCTTTAGAGACTGGCGGGCAGGTACTCGCATAAGGCACTACTCGCTCAAGTAGTTTGCCTTAGCAAGTACACTCGCTCATCTCTAGTAGTTACACATCCTCAACTCCACCAGGTTATTGCTTTGGAAAGGAAACCGACTGACCTCTGCAGCCAATCGAAGGTCGCAGTGCCCGGATGCCATTCTCCTGGCATATCTACTCTCTGCAACTAAATGGATATGCCGGGAGAATGACATCTGGGCACTGCGATCTCTGATTGGCTGCAGCGGTCAAGTGGTTTCTTTCCTAACCAAATACCTGGTGGACTGTGGGGCTGAGGATCATTAAGTATCACTGGCTTTTTATTTTAAGCCCTTTGCGTGTGTGTGTATAATATACTGTATATATCTTTATCACGCATACCCACCCGATAACTACTTTTTAATGGTATGAACAAAGGCATTTGATACGCTTGTAGATGTATTTAAAGAAGCACTCCTCTGAAAAAATATATTTTTTTCCATCCCTGTCCCTCACCTGATTGCCTGTTACACTCTGGAGGTCTCCTGTATATTGCACTCTCTTCCATGCAGTGCAGCCTCCTGTCTGAAGCTTTTCAGGCACCATCTTGATGTTGCTTTCACTGTTTTAGCAATCCCATAATGCATCTTCACAGCATCACATGAGCAGCTACAGACTGTACCATCTTTGCCTGCTGGGAGGACAGCGTAAAAATATCATTCACCTATATAAGATAAAGATTAGAAGTATACCGTCATGGAGGATGAACGCTCATCTGCATTCTAACGATGTGACAGGAGCCTCTAATCATCAGCAGTTATGTGTTAGGAGTTACTGTTCCCTCCCCTGTAATTTCATCCCGCCGGAAGTTCTAGTAGTGACCTCCTTCAGAGAACATAAAGGTAAGGAATTCCTAGGGGAAGGGTTACCATGAGATCACATGATCCAACTGAAGGGAATTTTTCTGATAGTAAGGAATAACTTAACAAGGTAAGACCGGTTGATTTATATTTACTGGGGGCTAGCCACATAACAAAATAAAGAAGGAATCGGGGGAGTGCTTCTTTAAGTCTCAAGACCTATTGGGGAAACTCTGCTCACACTCACTTGTGGACCCAAATGCCTGTCTTTTTAGCACCCCTACATGTGGCTCCCCAAGCTGTTGGAAACTTCTGCTACCATTGTGCAGTGGTGACGCCAACTACTACTGGAGTTATCACCCGCATAAGGGCGTTCTCAATCGGGGATGCATTTAATGGCATTTCCCCCCTATGATATTCAATGGGGCTCAACAGCATCAGTATATGAAAGTCGTTCACAATAAAGGCTGAGGCACCCGCCCTGCAGTATAATCGTGCAGAAAGGCGGGCACAGCAGATGATGCACAAAGTATATATTAGATATAGATCTGCTTCTATTTTGGCTCAAATAGTGTTGTGGTTTTATTTTTTTTGGTTTTTTTATATTTGAGGATAAAATGTCATACAAAAGTATATAGAACTATGCAACGCGTTTTTGTGCTGTCGCCTTTGTCAAGCATGTTATCTATACAAACACCACAGAATACACAGCATACAATACACTTGCTAACTTTCGTGGAAGCGGTGGTGAGCGAGGTGGCCCCGTGCCGCCACAGCGACAAGCGTGGTCACATGATTAATAGGTCAGCCGAACATGGCCCCCATATGGAATGCATCGTGCGTTCCACTGTGGACAGGAGCGTGCATGTGCTAACCGCTATGATAAGGAGGATAACCTCAGAAGGCTTTATGGTTTTTGTTTTTAGAAAGCAGCAGGATGAATAAACTAGTTTTCAATCCCAGTGTTATGGATTATCTCTATCCGTAAAAAAAGAAAAAAATAGATTCTATATATGAATTTGATTCCATTATAGAAAAAAAGACTTTTTCCCACAATTTTCACATTTTCACATTTTTTTCATTAAGACCTCCAGGAATAAGGGTGTTCAGTCTAAATCTACAGAACATTTCTTTGGATTTAAGGCGTACAGGGGGATTGGATACTATATGTTCTAGAGGAGTTATGCCTAATAATGAGGGATCCTTGTCAACATTCATAAAGTGTCAAGAAATGCTATGTTTGGCCTACCCATTCAGAATATTACATCTGTGCTCATTCATACGTGTTCCTAGTGTGTTTGTGGTTGCCCGACATATTTCAGCCCACACCCGGCATGACTTGATCCACAGGTCATCTGTCGTCTTATTTGATGACTTTGTGAGTTACCGTTTCAGTTCTTTTCTCTCATGTTGTATGTGGGAACAGCACTTACATTGTGATGAGCCACATCTATAAGCACCCGTAAGTGGGAGCTTTCGTTTGATGTCTGGATGACTACTTCGAGGACAAGAAGTCCGATTTCTACAGAAAGGGGTTTTTGGAGATATCGCCCCGCAGATATCAGTCCCCCTTAAGGGTATCTCCGTATTTAGAAATGATTTTCTTAATCGGACTGTGGTGAGCGCTATATATTTGGTAATACATTTGGTTTTGTGGTTTGAACCTTTGTCTTTTGGAGTCCGATTCCTTTTTTTTCAATATTGGATTTTTCTTCTCTTAATACCTTCCCATAAGCTGAATCTATTACGGTTTTCGGATTTCCTTTCTCCTTGAATCCATCTTTTAGGATACCGGCTTGTTCCTTGTATGTATCAATTGAAGAACCCTTTCTCCTTCTCCTAAACGGTCTGTAAGGGTTCTTCACTTTCCAGTTTTTATCATGACCACTGTAAACGTTGATATAGCTGTTGGAATCTTTGGGTTTGAAGTACCTTTTTGTTTGAATCTCATTTTCTCTAGCCGATCGTTCCACATCCAGGAACACTATCTGTGATTTTGTTAAGGCCGTCTGTAAATCCCAGATTGTGATCGTTGTGATTATTCCCAGTAATTAAGGTCTGGAGTTCTGTAACTTCTCCATCCCAAATTATTAAAATGTCATATATGAATCTCCTGAAGAAGATGAATATGAGGATCTGTAAATTTGTCGTCTTCGCACGCCCTCATGAAAAGATTTGCATAACTGGGCGCGAATTTCGTACCCATTGTGGTTCCTTTGATCTGTTTAATAACTTTACTTTTGAAGGAGAATTTTTTTTTTTTTTTTTATTCAGTATGAAATGGATTGCATCTAAAATGATCTACGGATTTATGTTGTGGTGGCATCAATATGTCGCCTCTCAAATGATTGCTATGTAGAGTAGGGAAAATATGTAAAATACATAAATAAGCAAAAGTCAGTAGAAAATATCATGGCTAAGTAATGTGTAACTAGAAGCTCACTGCTGGTGTAGTCCAATGCATAGCCGTGCTAAAAGCTGTGGCTTCATTACGAGGTGGGAGGCACCGAAGCACATCAAATTACCCAGCTGTATGTTGTGATGTTTTCCCAAAAGTCAAATTCATAAGGCACTCTGCAAACGGGACTGCCGGTGAGTCTAGGAACCAGCAGGCCCCAGCCCCACACTGGTCCACAAGTGGGGGATTTATGAACTATTCACTGCAATGGATATACAACCACCAAGTCCTCTTTAAAGGGGTTGTCCAAGATTGGAAATGTTATATATATATATATATATATATATATATATATATATATATATATATATATATATATATATATATAATTTTTTATTTTTTTTAAATATCCAAATCAGTATTTAAACATAATAAAGAGCTCATACTCTCCTTTTCCTGCTTGTGTCCCAATGGCGGCTCTGGATCTCTGCTGTTTGTTTACAGGCTGCAGTCCTCCTGTGACATTTTGTAAAACTTTTGCTGCGGCCAATGACAGAGCTCAGCGACAATCGCTGAGCTCTTGTCATTGGCTGCAGTAGCTTGTTTAGAGACGGCTTAGGCTGACTGCAGCATGCAAGGATGACGCCAGCAGGAAAAGCTGAGTCGGCGGTGGGGAATGAGCAGTAGAAAAAAAATGAACTTTTTTTTAGGCTTGCACACTGGGGGACCTTTTTGGGAAGGGGTAAATTAAGTTTAAAGGGGTTGTTTTGACACTTGGAAAAATGTATATATTTTTTTTTTTCCCCAAAATCTAAGGCAACCCCTTCAAGTTAATTGTGGAAACTCCCTTTAAGTTATTAACGTACCTTGTTGTATGTCTACTACTGCAGCTTATGTATGTGTCACCTTTACATGCATTCTTTCGCACACAAGGCAGATGTCGTTCTCTTTCAGGTGGCTCACTTTGGGTTGAACATCACTAACGTTACCATCTTTTATCTTTCAGCTTTGGCTGTTCCTGGAGATAGCATAAATACGCCACAAAAAATCCTGTTCCCAGCTGAGAAACTGAGATTGAAATGGCAACGGATACAAAAGGTTGGAGCTGGTCTCCAAAACCTCGGCAATACTTGCTTTGTGAACTCTGTTCTGCAGTGTCTAACATACACTGCCCCTCTCGCTAACTACATGCTCACTCGAGAGCACTCCAAGGCTTGTGAGTATGACTTCTTTCATCTTCCTCTGAGTTTGCTCATTTTGGTTAGTGAGGTCCTGAGTAGGCAACCTCCTGCTCAGCTTCTATTGCTGCAAGACTACTCTTGGCATGGGCCTTGAGCAATAACCTGCTGGGTGTTGTAATGCAATAACAGCCAGTGATCAGCATTAGGAAATAGGATGGGGTAGTGCGTCCTACAGGCACACCCCCTAACCACTATCCCTATAGACATCCAGCATAAATGATACCCCAGTGGGAAGCAGAACCCCTTTACCTGACAAAGCCTGCAGCGAGGGAAATTGGAGGAAAGTGGGTTGCTTTTTTTTCCAATTCAATTTCTACTCTGATCTCACGTTTCCTTTAATGTTTCTAGCTGTAAGTTCTTGATGCTAAGCAGCACTGGCTTCAAGCAAGATTGCAACCTATTGCTAAACTTGTCCACTATAATCCTTGCCAGTGTCAGCAAACTTGCCCCGCTGTGCTGCAACACTTAAGTCCTTCCTTGAGCAAAAGGCTCAGGAGAGCAAATGCTCACGTTATCTTGCTCTTCAACACCTACAAGCTAATTTGGAGTTTTTTGGCCCTGGACTCAAGGAGCAGCCCAGGATTTGGATGATACAGCCACCATTTTGGGCAGGTATATATTCTCTGCACATCAATGTCCAACCACCTCAAATAATTTCTATAGGTTTGTGTTGCTAGACCAAACATTCTTATGGTGGGACAGTTTAAATTGAATCACCCCCCCTAAGCTTAGATGCCCCTATACTCTTTATATAGAGGAGAAATGTCGTAAAGGCCAATTGTTGAGATGAAATACAGGTATGGGATCTATTCTGATTGCTTGGGAGTTTTTTCTGCACTGTCAGGAGCACTGCTTCTATTTTTAATACATTTCCCTGATTTTTAATACTTTTCCCTGATTATAGCCTTTCTCACACTTTTTTTGTTTTTCTTTAGCCTCTACTTCTTTTCTCATCAAACTGTATAACTATCTTTGGCTAAGAGACCCATACCTGTATACCGTCATATAGCCACTGATAACACACTAACTTTTTCTGGTGAACCCTTTACGCTGTTTATGGGATCTGATCCTTGCGCTTACAAAACCAGACTGTATCGCTGTAGGCTTGTAACATCCAGGCACCACTTCAAAACTTATTCTATACAAAGTGTTCCCAATTAAAGGGGTTGTGTGAAATTTTTATTTTTTTTTGTTATAACAGCTAGGTCTGGCATAAAAAAAAACAAACAAAAAACAATATTCTGCTGTCTTTAACCTCCACAGGACACGGCTAAGCAGCTTCCGTGGCACTGGCATGCATGTCCAGCGGAAGTCAGGTGACCAATGCGGCAACTCAGCGGCCGCAGCATCACCGTCCCAAACTCCTGACGACATGGCACCCAGGATGTGAGTACTGATGCCAGGAGTTAGGATGGTATCTCTACAGCTTTCGGTTGGCCACATTGGTTACCTGACATCTGCCGGACGTACTTGCCGGGAGCCACTCAGCCTGTGTCCTGGGGGGACTGAAGAGGGGAGAGTATAAATTACTATTTTTTTTATTTTTTTTTTAATTTTATTCCGAAATTTATTTATTTTTTCTTCATAGTGACACAACCCCTTTAAAGAGGAGCTGTCAGCTCTTAAGACATGTCTTTTACAGTAAATACTTGTATTGCTCAAGAAATGGCAATGCCTGAAAACTCTTACCTTGTGCTATTCCTCCTGGAAATGTATGGATGGATTGACAGCTGGGTCTGTAGAGAAACGGCCTATGAGTTGCTCCAGAATGAAGGGAGAGATGACCCATCCTATTAAACAAAACCTTGTCAATCTTTTATATACCGAAAGCCCTGTTTTATCGCTAAGTATTGTTGGGGTGAGAAGAAGCCTGGCAGCCATGACCTTCAGAGAGCTGCAGGTCATGGACACTCAAACTTTTCCCAGGGCGGTTAATAAAGTTCATAGTAAAACACAAAAACAGCCTTTTAGATATAATCTAGTTACCGTTCACTAATTCCTGGGTGTTTATGGTTTACTTTTATCATTTTGCTTTCAGGTCGTGAACAAGACTTCTGTATGATGTGTGTGATGCAGTCTCATGTAGCTCAAGCCCTTTGTAACTCCGGAGGAGTCGTGAAGCCAACTAGTGTTATCAATGATCTCAGACGTAAGTTTCTTTTGGTGCCTGTTGCTTGAAACGAAATCTTGTTGTGCGGTCAGGCAGTTGGAACTAAACATGAAGGGAATCTGTCACCTGGAAAAATTCTTCTCAATCCGCCGCCATGGTGTTAGCAGTATGATACCAGCAGAGCACACATGCTTTTATACTAGAAAGGCTTTTTCGCATCTGCAGACGTAGTGCACAGATTATGCAAATCAACGGCCTTGAGTGAGAGTTGGGCCTATGTGCTCCAAGTGAGAGCTGGTGCCATGAGCCCTCCAAGTGAGCACATGTGTGCCCTAACCCGGCCTCTCCCCTGGCTTGCCGCCTACCCCTGTGTATGCACGTCAGCGATGGTAGCACTAAAATCTTGCAACGGTGCTATGCTCCCCGACAGTCACAACTTCCAGCACATGCACATTATGCCTGTAAAGTCAAGGTGTAATACACCCGGCTTACCTGCTCATGTGCCGATAAGACGTGGTCAGAGGGGCGCAGATTTCAGTGGTACCAGCACAGGCATGCATACCCAGGGGGGAAGAAGGTGAACTGGAGGGGAGACAGTGCTATGACAGTGCTCTGCTGCCTTTTTGGCTCGAGGCGGATGATTTGTATGCTAGGTACGTTCTTTTCAAAGGAAGAATTTCTGCAAATGCAAGAAGACTCTTTTTTTTGGGGGGGGGGGGGTGTTCTGCTTGGGTTGTACTGCTTAACGTTACGGCAGTAGAGTGAGAAAAACTTTTCAGGTGACAGGTTCCCTTTCTAAATGGGTTGTGCTAAGATATATAAAGTTTTTTTCTCTATCCATGACCTTGATTGAGGGTCCAACCGCTTGGAGTTCCAAAGGCCCCTGCTTGAATGGGGCAAATTCTTTCACTGGAGATTGCTGGGTGCTTGTACTTGACGATTTCCAGCACTTCCTTTTGAAATCAATGAAGCGGCTGTGCCCATGCATGACCTCATGCATTATTTCTGGGAGGACCTAAGGAACTCCTGCTCTCATAAAGTTATTACCCTAGCCTGTCGAAAAAGGATAATTTTGTCTCTAGGCGCTGCTCTTACCAAGGTGAGTTGGAGGAGAAGACTGGTAGATAATGTATCGTCCTTGGGCCATGCACATAGAACTGGGCAGAAGATTGGAATGGATTTGTAATTGATGTATTTTAGACTATGTAGGGATATAAAGAGTTCTAGGAATATATATGTCTGGTGTTGCACAGCCTCTGCACAGGTCATGCAAGGTAGGGTATATAAGTAGTTAGATAGCTGCAAAGTACTATTGTCCATTTGGCTGGCCATTCCACTCTGAACAATCACTGCATTAGGAACAGCTGGAATGTGATCATGATGCAACCATCGTGAAGTACATTATTACTAATCTGCTCTCGGGTAATGTGCTGACCTCTCCTTCACATGACAGAAGGCAATATTTGGCAGTCAGGGGTAAACATGACTTGGGTAGTTTTGACTCTGGGCAGACTTTCGGTGCCCGTAGAGTCGGTGCCAGTATTTCTGGAATGGTCACACTCGTTGGCTGTACCCAGACCACTGTATCAAGAGTGTACAGGACTGGTTGAACCATGGACAGACATCCAAGAGAAGATCACACAGCAGCAGGCCACTTGTGGTTAGACAGTGGAGGTGAAACAAAAGTGGCTCAAGGCGCAATAACCCCAAAACGGGTCATGTGGTTGGAGGTGAGCATCTAGTGGCACATTTGGTATCTCAGCGACAACATGACACAGTGGATCAACTGACCCAACAGTACAACAGAGGGAAAGTTATACAGACTTCAACAATGACCATGTGGCAAACCTTGTGGCGATTTGGGATTCAATAGCCGAAGACCACCCCCTGATGACCCTGCGTCATTGCTAACAAAGCCTCAGTGGACCTTGGATACATGGCAGAAGGATGTCTAGAGAAAACAGTCCCTTTCCTGCCAAACCATACGGATGTCTTGGTCCGAATCTGACATAAGTGGCATAAAACTGGTGGTGGTGTTGTGGTATAGGGAGAGTTGCCTGGCATGGCCTAGGTCTTCTGGGCTTCATACCACAACCCTTGAATGGTGAACGCTACAGGGACCTGTTAGCTGACCATCTGCAGCCATATCTTCAGGAAGTCTTCTCGGACCACAGTGCCATCTTTAAACACGACAACTCTGTTATCGAACTCCGATTACTAGGGAGTGGCTGGAGGAGCTTGACCATGAATTCTTCACACTGCCATGGTCCTCAAACTCACAGGACTGTAACCCCAATGAACATGTTTGGGATATGCTGAAAAGGACTGTGAGATCTATTCCTACATATCTGCAAAATGTGCTCCATCTGACAGGGCCACTACAGCGGGCATGGGTTGAATTGAGTATGGAGGATGTTTGCCACTTTGTGGAATCTATTCCATGACGCCTGAAAGCCGCAATCGCCCCAAAAGGTAAACCAACCTTTTGTTAGGTAGGTGTTCCTAATGCAGTGATTGGCCAATGTATATCCAGAAGTAATTTTTTCCATGAGAAAGTTGGGTTTGAGTTATTAAAGGGACACGGTTGCTGCTGAACGGCACCACTGGTCTGGTGTCAGATTTTCAAATCGCTCAGGAAGTGAGCAAGTATAGAAAATACATTCCCTACTCCCACCCCTGGCTCTCCATCTCCCTAAATGGCACCATTACTTGGTTTATGGTACTGTTCAGTAGTGACAGGTTCCCTTTAACCCCTTAGTGACCAAGCCTGTTTGCGCCTTAATGACCAGGCCAAATTTTGGAAATCGGACATGTCACTTTAACATAGAATAACTCCGTAAAGGTTTTGCATATCCAAGTGATTCTGACATTGTTTTTTCGCCACATGTTGTACTTCATTTAGGTGGTGAAAATAGACCGATAGAATTTGTGTATATTTATTAAAAGTGCCAAAATTGGGAACATTTAAAAAAAAAATTGTCATCAAAAATTTCTACGTTACGTTTGCACATATTTGAGATATTGAAAATGTGAAAAAAGGATAAGATGTATATTTCCATCTGTTTACGTTATTCTGGACGCATATTTGGAAACCTTTTAGGAGAAGTACAAATTTAACATTAATATTTTGAGGAACATTTTGTTTTCCTACCCCCACAAATGACCCCATTTTAAAAACTACACCCCTTGATGTATTCACTGAGGGGGTCAGGAGGATTTTGTCCCCACCGTTTCTTTTCAAGAGTTAATGCAATTTAGAGGAGAAAAAATTAAATTTCATATTTTTGAAAATGCCATTTTAAAGACCTATTCTTTTTTCCTATAGTGCACATGAAAATGAGGATTTGCACCCCAAAATGGATACTCCTGTTGGTCCTGTGTTCAGAAACATACCCAATGTGGCCCTAATATTTCCGTATGCACAGCGGGGCCCAAACCGAAAGGAGCAGCCAGTGGCTTTCAGAACAGACCTTTTGCTTGAAGGTGTTTTAGGCCCCATTGCCCACTTGTAGAGCCCTTGAGTGGCCAAAACGACAGAGAACCCCCACAAATGACCCCATTTTGAAAACTAGACCCCTTAACTAATTCATCTAGGGGTGTACTGCATATTTGGACCCCACATTTTTTTGAATGAAACTAAGCAGAAGGAAAAAATGACGATTTTCATTTTTTGGCAAATGTCATTTTAAAAACAGTTTTTTTTGGGGGGGGGGGGGGGGTTGTACGGCACACATAAGAATGAAGACTTTTATCCCAAAATGGATCCCCCGGTTCGTCCCATGTTCAGAAACATGCACATTGTAGCCCTAATCTTGTGTTCAGGGGCTTTAGGGATGTAATTTTATCTCCCCTCCATTGGATAACCGCGATCATGTGACACGGAACCGTATACAGCGGCTCTCTATGACAGCTCCCTGCTTTCAGCTACTCCTACTAGCCGGGAGCAGGGAGTTTTTAAATTTTCTGTCCCTCTATGCCTAACATAATGCCGTCTGGTGCTCGTGCACAAACACTGACGACAAATGCCCCATTTACACAGGACGACTTGTTTAAATGAGCGAGTGACATCCCCGCTAGTTGTTTGCACTTGTGCAGAATGTGTAGACAGGCAGATCGTCGCTGGGAATCGCAAACTTCTCGCACACCTCTCTTAGTGCTTCATGTTCTAGTGGAATACTGAGCGGGGAGCACTCAGACACAAGTGAGAAGTGAGCGAACCAGCCATGATTTTTAAGCAGGCTGAAACTGAGCAACAAACGACAAGTACACCAATGGTGCGCAGTGGCTCGCGTTTAGACGTATCGATTTATCACGCATTTTCGTGCTTTTGAACAAATTTTGAGCGACAGTATTTGTGTAAATGTCCCTTTAACAGCCCACAGATAGGGCAGGTTACAGAAGTTGATGGGGAGCGAAAGAAGCGGACACAAGTGTCACTGCTCACAACTAAGGGAGTTCTCTCAATGCTACTGGAGTCACATCTGTGCTGCTGTTACCTATGAGAAGCCGCTCTCCTGTGTGTGGTATGAGAGATGACATAGCGGCGAGTCTATACCTACCTGCTCAGGGAAGACCAAGAATTCTCCCATGTGCACACCTGATGGCAGATTCTGAACAATCATTAATGCATTTAGGCCATAATCAATTAGAATAATCATCTAAATCAAACAAACTGGACAATTCAGATGCTTCTAAATCTGAATTGTGACATTGTGCTCTACAAAGAACTGGCTGCCATCTCTTGTGTTGTACAGCAGCTCAGTGCTTGTACGGTGGTTCATGAATAATCGATTATTTCATCCATCTATTTTAGGTATTGCGAAACATTTTCGTTATGGAAGTCAAGAAGACGCTCACGAATTTCTTCGATATACAGTAGAGGAAATGCAGAAATCCTGTCTCAGAGGTTGCTCTAAGTAAGTGAAAATTACCCCTGGTGATGCATGTACATCGTCTAGACCGATCCTTGAATGAACGACCAATCGCATTGTGCAGTGCACACAAATGTATAAAAACAGCTTTTAAAATAAAAAAAATTGCAAAAAAATTCAGTGGTATGTCACATGATAATGCAATTGCGTGACATCATTCATGCTATACCATAAAATTACATTAATATGTGAAATCACGATGTGATCGAAGATTGTGCAGTAATGGTGAATCAGCTATTGATATAGAGCCCCATCTGTGTAAGCCTGCAGGTCCCCCAGACTACTGAAGCCACGTAAAGCTATGACTGTGAGCACCAATTGAATGGAATTGCTCTAGCAACCTGTCTATGCTTTTGCCTTTTGAGTACTTTGGGGAAAAATGTGTAGCCAGCAGAATGAGTGTTTTTTAAAGGGGTTTTCAAGTTATGAAAGGTCATCTTGCAGGGTCCCCTGTGGTGTAAATAAGAAGGCAGCTGATAATTGCCACTTGTCCCTCCACCACCAGATTCGGTCTCCGCTGTGTCCGTTTACAGGCTCCCTTGGGGGGGCATTCCATGAACTTGCTGCTGCAGTCAATGATGGGGCTCGGCAATGATCACCAAGTGCTGTCATTGGCTGCAGCAGCTTGTTTATACAGGCTGAAGCTGACTGCAAGCTCTAAGGCCTCATGTCCACGGGGAAAATCAGGCCCGCTACGGATTCTCCATGTAGAATCTGCAGCGGGTCCCTCCTGCTCCGCGGACATGAGCGCTTAAAATAGGAATAAATCAGAATTAACTTACCTCTCACACGCTCCGGATACTTCCTTCAACTGCGGCGTCATCTTCTCTCGTCGCGGCCGGATCTTCTTTCTTCGGCTCGGCGGATGTGCATGATGATGTCGGTGACGTGCCCCGCGCATGCGCCGGGCCGAAGCAAAATGATCCGGCCGCGACTGAGAGAAGATGGCGCCGCGGTGAAGAGAACCACCGGAGCGTGTGAGTAAAATCAGATTTTTGTGTCCTGCGGATCCGGACGGCTTCCATAGCCTTCAATAGAAGCCCGCGGGAGCCGTCCCCGCGGGAGACCCGCATGAAAATGGAGCATGGTCCAGATTTTTTCATGCTCCATTTTTTTTAAAATCCCTTTTATTGACCATCCGCGGGTATTTATCTACCCGCGGGTGGTCAATGCATCCCTATGGGGTGCGGATCCGCGGGCAGGAGAAGAGTTAAAATCCGCTGCGGATTTTAATTCTTATTTTGCCCGTGGACATGAGCCCTAAAGGTGACGTCCACAGGGAGACTGGAGCCGGTGGTGTGGGACAAGTGGAGGGTAGTGTGAAATAAGAAAACAGCTGAAACTCACCGAGACAGCCTTTCATAACTCTGACAACCCCTTAGCCCCTCCCCATTGTCTGACTAGCGCTGCAGATATCAGTCACTTTGCAATGGCATGGGGCTGAGAAATGAGTTTAGTTTACTGTTTTGCAACCTCCACCCCCTTTTGCGTTTAAAAAAAAAAAAATCTCTTTTTATACATGGATAAACAATAGTCTGCCTCTTTCCGGCTTGTACAAAAGCAGCAAGATGGCATACCAACACCAAAACATCTCGGAAAATAAATATTGTAGCACAAACCACCCTTAGTACATAGAAATACCAAAAGCTCATAACATAAATACAGTAGCAGAACACAGCGACTGTGTTGTGACAGTAGCACCTTGGAACATCAGAGGGGAAACCATCATCTGGCCAAGCAGACCTAAGGGGTGCTATGCTTTCTACCCTACATCTACCTGGTGCCCGGCGCCCTGTGCAACCATACGGATGGTATTTAGTAGCCATCAATATGGTTGCTCAGGGCGCCGGGCACCAGGTGTAGAGGCCACGGTGACAAACGTCCTCTAAAGTGTAAAAATCCTATGCTGTGGTATTTACAATAAGCTATCGGTTGAGTCCTCTCATCAGTAAAGTGAAAGCTTGCAGAAAGTACTGCGGCATAGACTATACTATAAATGCGTGCCGTTCCATGATTACTCCTTTGGCATGCACTACAAGCATCTTGAGTAAATTCTTATGGCACAGCTGGCTGCTCATAGAAGGTAGTGACAGCGATGGCTGCAAGATGGGAAACTGTGACTCAAGAAAACATGTTAACTGCTGCCTGTACACCCTATGGATTATATGTGATGCTGGAGAGGCGGCTACCCATCCTCTAGCCTAATGGCTGCATTTTTTTTGTTTCAGCTTGGACAGACACACACAAACAACAACTTTTATACATCAGATATTTGGTGGTTGTCTCCGTTCTCGAGGTAAGGTCATGTAATACATACAGTGCTCTACTTCTACCTTTCTTTGGGTTTAAAAAAAATTTGAATGTTTTGGTTACATAAAACAGTGTTTTGGTTTATATTGATGCATATCTTTTTTTTCTTGTTTCCAACAGTGAAATGTCTAAATTGTAAATCCGTTTCTGACACTTATGATGAGTATCTCGATATCCCACTGGAGATAAAGGTAAAATACACCTCATTATTGGGCTTTTCAATGTTTGACAATCCCCTTTTTTATGTCAAGGGTCCTTTTTGCATGCAGTTCATTAGTGACCCCCAGTGATCAGCTGTGATCTGTGGAAAACCTATATGCAAGTGGCCAACGTTTGAGTACGGCCACCGCAGAGGACAGAAGTATCCCACACCTGACATTAAACCTCAGTAGACTCTGTGTAATGCTTAGCTGTAGCACAGACTCTGGAGGATTGTAGTCCCTTTCCACTCTTTCTAATGCATAAGGATCCTGAATAGAGATGATCGAGTATACTCGCTAAGGCACATTACTCGAGCGAGTAGTGCCTTAGCCGAGTATCTCCCCGCTCGCGTGACAGGTGAGTTGCGGGTGGGGGGGGGGGGGGTGAGGGGGAGAGAGATCTCCCTCGCCGGCCCCTGATTCTTTAGAGACGAGCGGGGAGATACTCGGCTAAGGCACTTCTCGCTCGAGTAATGTGCCTTAGCCAGTATACTCGCTCATCTCTAATCCTGAACAATCCACATTTACTAGTCCATAATTCTCTTTATAAGGCTTTGAATAGCTCCTTGGCTTTAAAAGGTAGGTAACCTTCCCCTTGATTAACGCACCACCTTCCCCATCTGTGGCGAATATCTTGTGTGCCCCTGCATTTTCTCATGCAACTGCTGAATACATTGTTACTGTTAGAGGTTGTTCTAAAGAAAAATACTTCTCTATAAGGGGATTGAGTAAAAGGGGTTTACCAGAATTGATTGATTTTTAGCCCTGCAAACCCCACCGATCCAGAGAATGGAGTCCTGTGTCACCTCTGCACTTTAAAGGAGGTTGAATGGAGCGACAGCTAAAACAGCTTTGTTGTTGCATTAGTTTCCATAAGACTGCTCTAGCTGAGTTTTTTTTTTTTTTTTTTTTTGTGTT
Organism: Eleutherodactylus coqui; assembly: GCF_035609145.1. Lineage (NCBI taxonomy): Eukaryota > Metazoa > Chordata > Amphibia > Anura > Eleutherodactylidae > Eleutherodactylus > Eleutherodactylus coqui. The sequence continues at coordinate 127,717,144 of NC_089844.1, read as the reverse complement.
AATGTAACTTAAAACATTTTTTCTTCTCAGAACTCCCATAGTGTAAATAAGGCTCTGGAACAGTTTGTGAAAGCGGAGCAGCTTGATGGGGACAACGCATATAACTGCAGCCAGTAAGTACTTTATAATTTCCGTTTGTTGACAACCGTGCATTGACATATTTTCATTCAGCATTAATTTACTCCGTTCTAATACCCTACATTTAACAGCAAGCTTAAAGGGGTTACAAACTATTAAAGGCCTATCCTTGGTATAGGCCACCAGTAGTAAATTGGAAGTTGTTTCCCTGCTGATCAGCTCTTCTTGGCCCTTATGCTCATGCACTAAGCTAAATTCTGCAGGAAACAGATGGCTCCCTTCTTCCTGCAGTGGCAAGGCTTGGTATTGTAGGCTGAGTTCTCATTCACTTCAATGGGATCTTTGCCTGTAGTACCAAGCCTGGCCACTGCAGTTTTGAATGGCGCTGTTTGCTTCCTGAAGAAATTTGGCTTCAATGCACAAGTGCGTCGGCCTCGTGAACAGCACCTTGGTCATGGTCACAGGTGGAAATTGCTTCCAATAGGTGGTACTGTGGAGGTACGTTTCCATTCCCTATATGCATGTCGTTTTTTAAATGTTAAAATAAGGTGACCAAAACAATTTTTAGTTTGAGAGGCAGAACCTTTTTTTTCTGGCAACAGAGCAGTGTCAGTGCTGGTCTTTTGCAGGGCAGACTTTATTTTCTTCATTTTGGGGTGCGTACATCATTTTTGGTGTTCAGCGTTCTGGATAAATAGCACAATATTTTAATAGTTTGATACAAAATGCTGCATTGTCGTTAGAGCACAAACACCCAATATCTTTCTAACCTCATTAAATCGAATGCTGCATGTCTGAATTGGCCTACTTTGTACCTCCCTTCTAAATATTTAGACTCTGTTACACCCATTGGGGAAACTTTCTACACTGAGCAAACAGGGCCTCAGTCACCTGACCAGTGCTTCTATTTGGGAAACCACAGTTCCCAGAAGCACCTGCTGCACCTCCGGGCTGCTGGAACCTTCCACCTCTGTGCATTAGTTTGCCTGTGCATAAGGAGTTGAAGGATTAACCCTTTGTTCTTCCCCGTAGCTTTATTTTCACAGTATGAGGAGGAGAGGAAACTGGAGCTCTGCAAAACCTCTTCCAAAGCCCTGATAAGACTACCTGACCTGTGCATATGAACTGGTTAATCATTTGTCAGAGGAGAGGGAGTTCAGCTTTCTGAATGCAGAGTAAGAGAGCAGAGTCGCCTATATGTGCTAAAGACAAGGCCAGAGCAGTTAAGACCCTTTTACACGTTTTATCGTTAGTTGTTCAAAACGCCACACTTCTGCAGGAGTTTGAACGATCGTCGTCGTGTGTAAATGCATGCAGAGACTGAACGGCTGAGTGACAGTCGTTCCGTCATTGAGGTTTCTGCTTGCTGAAACTGAACGACTAGCCGTAAGTGTAAACACCAGTCGTTCAGTTCTGAACGACTGCTACTTACGTTGACTGGAGGCAGCGCTGTAGGAAGATGCAGCGATACTCGCTCCTGTGTAACAGCACAGAAGTGAGCCTCACTGGGACGCATATATCTATATTACACAAGTTCGGCACTGTGGAGCAATTCCAGCAACCTCATTGGTTCTGATTCACAATTCCAGCAACCTGATTGGTTGTTTGGCTTGTCTGATTCAACCTCATTGGTTGCTTGGGTTCGCTGATTCAACCTGACTGGTTGTTAGTGCCGAACTTGAGTGTAATATAGATATATGCCACTGGGACGCGCTGTTTGGCAGCGTTTGCCCGACAGTGCGTCCCGCCTAGGTGGGCCCTTTCAGAAGCGAAGGCAGGATGAACTGAGCATGCTCCCCAAATGTGAAAAACTACTGGAGTATGTGTCCAGGAGCAAGTAAAGGTAAACGGAGTGTGGCAGCGGGAGCGCCCCCTTCTCTCGGTTCTAAATGACTTGGTTGCCATTGCAGGCTTGTGTCAGCCGTAGAACGCAGCAGGTGCTTGCTGCATTTGAACGGCCTCTCCGCTCCTGAGACTGCTCCATAGCCGCTCTGTACACGTGATCTGTGTGTATATATTTAGAATTATGTGTCACTTGTCATTAAGGAGTTCTGCGAGATGCCAACAACTTGGCAAAAGGCAAGGAATGCTGTGTAACAACCGAAGCTGCTTTACTGCGTGTTCAGTCACCTGCCATTCCAGCGCTGCTATTTTGGTGCTCCCTGATCTAAATTTACTTGTGCTGCAGCAATAATTACACTCCATCATACCTCTGAGGCCAATGATTGGCTGCAGCAGTCACATGGGGGGGTTGGGTGTGATGTCACTGCAACGGCAGGGATCGAGCATGTGAGCAATGCTGCTTTCGTTCTGCCTGCTGTAAAACGTTTCGGTTTGTCACCAAATGCATTCTCCGTGACAATTTGCCATCGGCCTACAGTAGGTGATGACGGCATGAGGAAGTACACACACATTTGACAAGTGGCATGGTGACGCCCAGTGGTGAAGTTATTAGTCATACATTCCCAGGTAAATTAATAGAGAAACAGCACTATGCAAAGTTTTAAGTTTAAGAGTTGCTTACATTTTAATATCTCTTCCCCCTCCTACTTTTTTTTTCTCTTTATTAGGTGTAAACAGTTGGTGACTGCAACAAAAAGATTTACGGTGCATCGAATATCCAATGTGTTGACTTTGTCCTTGAAGAGGTTTGCAAGCTTCAGCGGTGGGAAACTTTCAAAGGTGAATCTACTTGGGTGAGGGGATTTACGGGCCGTGCACAACAATTGGGGCAATAAAAAGTTGCAGATTATAGCACACACCACAGTTGAGCAATAGTTTGCAACTTTTTGCCTTTTTAGCACTCGGTTAGGTAAAGTGGGTGCGCTTAACAGTATGGTGGGGCTTCCACTGCACAGTACCCGAATATATGCCAGGAAATGGCATAAATTAAAAGTATAAACTACACCAACTCATAACTGGCCTAGATTTGAGTTTGTGTTACCCATGTTGTGCCAAACATATTAAGAGACGAATTGTGCCACACCCTTCTGTGCAATTTAGGTTTAGGGCAAGTTTGTAGGAGCCTTTGCTGTCTTATGAAACGCCAGTCTCAAAAGGGTTGGCCATCGGTAGGTAGTAGATCATCAGAAGTCATCTGTTTGGTGAGAAAGTGTGCTTGTACATTAAGTCAATTTCTGCAGAAAACCAACAGCTGTGTCATCTGTGCTCCATCTCCCATATTATCTCCACTACATGCAAAGTTGCCACTCACTAATATATAGTAACTTCTCCTGAAATACCAAGCTTGGCCACTACACTGGGAACGGCTGTATGTGCTTCCTGCAGAAATCTGCTCTGCATAAACACTCCAGCCATGGTGAACAGCTAATTGGGGAGGACGCCAGACCTGATCTACAATGATGGCCCATCACGGTGATAGTCCATCAATAATTTTCCCTAATTTTATTGGACCCTAAAATCCTTAAAGGTGTTATCTAATTGTTAAACGACCCGTGTCTGCATGTGGACTTCCTCTACTGGCTGCAGCATCACCAACACATGGTGATGTAAAGTTAAATGTTCTTCATCTGTAAGCTGGTGATCCGCAGGACCTAGATCTTTACGGCAGAACTCTGAGGTCTGAGCTTCAGTTTTTCAGAAAATTTGCATTTGTATCCACACGTGGATTTGGCTCCAGTCGGAGGGGCTAAAACTTCTGTATTTGCGAGCCCCGCACAGAAAAAGAACATGCAGCAATTTGTTTGCCGTGCAAGATTTCGCGCGGACAAACCGCGGCCGTCTGCATAGGATTGCATTTGCTAATGCAATCCTATGGCAGCTTCCAAGGGCGAACATTCCGCCCGTCTGCAGGCGGCCTTAGGGCACCGATTTCCATAGCAGTCAGTTGAATGCTAAATTAGCATGGATTGGCACGGAGTTTCCTGTGCGCAGCATCCAAGGGGGATGTATTTTTTTCTGCATGTAGTTGTAGTGTGTTGCACTTTTACTGCTTTTACAGGGAGTAGTAAGAAATACACTATTTTATGTTTGTTTTTAATATTGAACTTCGGTGGCAGTTTGCTGTGTTGATGTGTTTACAGGCTCCTAATTCATGATTTTGTTTTCTTACTGGGTTTGTTTAGGAAATAAAGTATCCAGAATACCTGAACATCCGTCCATACACATCCAACCCTCATGGAGAACCCATCATGTACTCCTTATACGCCGTTCTTGTGCACACAGGTCTAAGCTGTCACACCGGGCATTATTTCTGCTATGTAAAGGTGAGGACCTTTGATAGCACATACCATATACTACCTTATCATCCAGGGATGCAGCGAACACCACTGAGAAATGCCTTTCATCTCATAGTGAGAAGTATTATAATGCATTTGTTTGTAGCTAATCTTCAAGGGACCTTATGACTCTTGTACTCGCTCAATGGCCCATTAGACTCTTCAGTTACTATAGCATATGGCGGGAAGGAATTGATGGTAAATCTGTAGCGATGTGCAGTGGAATATTATAGTTTTGCTCTTATTTAAGTTGGTTAAATACTGATGCACTAAATCACTGCGACTCCCTGTAAATCGGATATGTGGGGAGCAATGACCCCTTCCTCCTTTCTGCTTTGCAGTTTATATCAATGGCATATCATATGTTTTTTCTTTTTTTTGGGTTCTGCAAAATGTATAATCTTTTTCAGGCAAGCAATGACCAATGGTACTTGATGAATGACTCAATCGTGTCCAGTGCAGATATCCGAACTGTGCTCAACCAGCAGGCATACCTTTTATTTTATATCCGGTATGTTATCTACTTTTGGCTATAGTTAGCGTTAAACTCTCTTCTAAACAAGAAAAAAAGTGTTATTTGAGAATTTCTTTCTTTCCCCAAGATCTCAGAATATGCAATGTGGTGATGGGCCTTACTCTCATAAGTCTACCAGCCCCAACTCTCCTCAACCCAGTAGCAGCCATCAAGTTGGAGGCACAAAGTCTGATTTCATAGGACCCCAGCAGATCATCAAAGTAAGACTGTACCTCGTATTGTTGTATATGAACAGTTCATCAAAACTTACAATGACTAAAATTGATTTTATTTTCCATAGAATGTAAAGAACATGAACGGGAGTAGGTCACCAAAAACGTCCATTAATGGTTCTGGGATAAACGGCAACATTCTTAAAAGATGCATTGGCCCGTTGCCCATAAACAGACAAATGACTATGAATTGCAAAAAGCAAAAAATCATAGTAAACATCAATAAACCACTTCCTACCCAAGAAATATCTTCCGAAACGAAGCATAACACCCCTGCCCATTTTACGTCTGTTGGCCCTGTACCCTCAAATACTACTGATCTCCAGTATAAGTTGAATCGCGGACCATTGGCCAGTGCCAATCCTATAGTATCCTCCACCATGCTGGTTCCATATGGGGCCGAATCATCAGAGGAATCTGAAGAGGAGAGTAAAGGTGTACGGAAAAGAATACCTAATGGTGGAGACATGGTGAATGGATCGGTCATTACTAATGGACATTCCACCATCACCTTGCCTGGCAACTTGGTTAGGAAAGATGAAGAGGCGGCATCTAAATCTAATGCAGTTGATCAGGAAGCCTATGAGTTCACCAATGCAGTGAGTCCTGCTAAACTCAATGGCTCTATTGAAGTAAGTGTTGTGTTTTAGCTTCCTGATTAGAACTTGGTTAGCTTTTCTTAAAATTGGACTCAATCATATTATTTTCAGCTTTACATTAAGGCATGGGATCATGGGTAACTTTGACTTTCTCGGTGTTGAGTTGGGAGTGTTCTGACGTCACCTGACCGCAAGTATGGGGTGATGGTCGGGTATGTTGGATTTCAACATATGCAGTGGCTTATTTATGTCTCCCCATTGAGAACACATGGACGTTTGGTCCAGCATGTGGTTGTATGGCGGGTTTAGAGGAATAACTTTTTGCTTAGTGATCCTTCAACTGATGGCCATCTAAGGTGTATGCATATTTAAATTGTGGTGGTTCTTAATTTTTTTGTGCAAAAATTGGAGATTTCCTATAAAGGGGTTGTCCCACTTTTTACTATTGATGACTTATTCTCAGAATAGGTCATTAATAGTAGATCAGCAGGCGTCTGCTGCTTGGAATTCTCGGGCCAGTCACTGTGGGTACGGAAGCAGACAGTTCTGTACACAGCATGTAATACCAACCCGGGTACTCATTGCAAAGTCCCAACTACTTCAGTGAGGCTCTGCATGTAATACCATCTTGGACCATGGCGCAATGTACAGAGTTGTCGGTTTCCAGGACAAAGACTGCTCTATACAGTCAATGACCGACCCGGGGATCCCAATTAGCCGATCTGCTATTGATGACCTATCCTGAGCATAGGTCAGTAGTAATCTACAGGATCCTCATATTTCAAGTGTTGAGCTTCTCTTAGCTTACTTGCTATGGTAGTCTGTTTCATAATTTTAGTGCTGTCTGGGTTTGATCTCTTTATTTAGCCTATCTGCTCTTTCTTCTAGTAAGAACTTAGTATAATTTAGTTTTTTCTTTAATTTTTCAGGTTGACCCCCAAACTGTGATCAATGAAGAAACTGCAGCGGCCGTATCTCATCCTGAGAGTGAAAGAAAAGAAGCAATAGAAATGTAAGATTGCGCCAAGATTAATTTTTTTGCTGCAATTAAGAGTTTTTGGAACTTGAATACTGATGACTAGAGCTGAGCGAGCACGCTCGGATAAAGCAGTTACTCGAGTGAGCATCGCTCTTCTCGAGTAACTGCTTACTGGTCCGAGCAGGCTCAGGCGAGCGGCAAGTGTTAGCGGGTGGTAGAGAGAGAGATCTCTCTCAATTCCCCTGCTCACCCACGCCGCCCCCTCGGACCAGTAAGCAGTTACTCAAAAAGAGCGATGCTCACTCGAGTAACTTCTTGATCCGAGCGTGCTCGCTCAGCTCTATTGATAACCTATCCTTAGGATAAGTCATCAATCTCAGATACTTGGTGCATGAATCTTGCATTACCTCAACCCCCCCCCCCCCCCCCATTGCAGAGGCCTTTTCATTGTATAGTGGCCACAGCACTGGATGTTTCCTAGTATTGCAGCACGAACATATTCACTTGAAGGGCCATGTCGGAGATAAATGTTACAGGCCCAAAACTAGAAGCTGCAGTGCTCGCTAAGTACTGCAACCCATTCAAACAGCTAATCAGCATGGGGTCCTGTGAGTCTAACTTCCACTGATGATATTGGTCATCTATCCAAAGGATACGTCTTTAATATTTCAGTCCTGTAAAACTTCTTGCTTTAATTAGGAAGTTTAAATGACTCCTGTTTTTCTTCTTAGTTTGCAGAATACACAAAAGATGAATCTGGCTGTTGATCCAGGAGATCCTCCACAACACAATACCGCAAGCTCTGAGAAGCATCAGAATGCGCTGTCGCCATCTTCTGCACTTGCGGAGCACCAAAGGGAAGCCTGCACTACACCTCAAGATGTGAAAAATGGCAATGATTATACATCCTATAATGGATATGCTAACGGGAAGCATTTCCCCAGTGAAAGAGCTCTTTCAGAGCATGAGAGAGACTCTCGGAAGAGTGACTTGTATTCCCGGAACAGAGACGGCTTCAAGTATGATCGCTATAAACACTACCACAATGACGAATACAGACACAGGAATTATTTTTCTCGAGGTAGTGAAAGGGGTCACAGGAACCACGGGAGACAGCGGTCAAGGAGTCGAGGGAAAATGGACGATCCGTATCGTTATCTGTCCAGACGGGACCGCTCTCACAGCCGTGAGCGGAACCACTATGGTAGAAATCAGCGATGGGATCATTTTCATTCCTCTTATAGAGATGATCGGGATAGAGTCTCGTACGACAACAGAGATTACCACTACAGGGATTCCAAACATCATAGAAATGACTGGTACTATCACCCTAGAGAGAGGCGCGATTATGGGTACAACGGCAAACACGCTCACTACTCGACTTTCTCCCGGCACTCTGATTCTTATTACCATGGAAGGTTTAACCACCAACCTTATGAAAACGGCAAGAAGAGAAAATTTGAGTACGATGGCAATGCACGGGGAGATGAACCTGATGGCAAGAGAAAAGTGGAAAAACAGATGTTCCGAATGGAAGAAAGAATGTAAGTTTAACCCTCTAAAGTCCACCCTCTAGATGTAAGATGGCGGAGTGTTTTTCATAACCTGCTAGCATTCAGAACAACTTGGTCCTGCTAATGTGACAGGTTAAAAAAATGTCCTTGCAAAGGGAAAGTTTGCCAAAATCTAAAAACAATGTTTTGTTTATTGACATTTGTACATGTAATATATCACTTATTAACCCACAGTGGGCTTTTTTTTTTTTTTTTTTACCCCAAGTGCATTTGACCTTCCAGTTCAGGCACACTTTTATCCTTCATAAAGTGCACCCCCACCTTTAATGCTATTGTCCCACTCAAGAATATGGCCACATTATGTGGGATGAAGCGTTCCCAGACGCACATAACATAATCTTGGTTCTCTTTCTAGACTCGCTGTCTAGTCCTTAATTTGTACTCTCATCCTACTGCCTTATTGCCATATACAGATGGCATGTACATGCCAAGCGTGACAAACCTGGCTGGCTTTAGTTATGGGTGCCATGTGTGGTCCTACACTGGCCATACTTGTAAAGGCCCATTTAGACACAACAATTATCGCTCAAAAGCCGTCTTTTGAGCAATAATCGTGTGTAACTGCGCTGACATCGTGCAGTTTTTGTTTAGCCATCGCTCATCGTTGAGCCTTATCAGGAATTCCCAGCTGGATACAGCTGATACTATTGTTTCAGCTGTATCCTGCTCACTGATCACAGGCAGGGTATGAAGAACAGAGCGGTCCAGCGCTGTTCTCCATACCCTGGTCGGAGCACTCGGCTGTATAACAGCTGGGCGCATCAAGCCGAGAACAGCTGGATGTAGAAGACAAGCAGGGACACCCCACTTCTGCATTCTCTGCTGGCATCGCAAGGTGATCGCTCATCTTGAGCGATCATCTTGCGCTGTAAATGACACAATGGTTAGTGTTCAAGTCACTCAAAAGACATCTTTTGAGCGTTAATCGTTGTGTCTAAATGGGCCTTAAGGGGTGCACCACCACTCCCACTTAAAGGGGTTGTCCCGCGGCAGCAAGTGGGTTGAAAAAAAAAAAAACCCGTTTCGGCGCGGGACAACCCATTTAAGTCTGCCCAGCCAGATGATCATCCTCCCTTGTGCAGCTATGTGAATTCTCCTCCTGGCTCGGTCTCTACCCCCTGATGTTCCGAAGCACTGCTGCAAGCCCATCAACGCCCCTGCAGCACAGTTGCTTAGTTCTGCTACTCTGTTATGAGCTTGGTTCTGGTATTGTTTCGATGTACTGAGCTTGGTTCTGGTACAGTATTTACTGAGCAGTTTTGGTGTGGGTATGTTGCTATCTTGCTACTTTCTGCAGAAGCTGAATACAGGCAAACAGTATAAACGAGTTTCATTGCATAAAACAATTCTGTAGGTGTGTGTGTGTGTGTGTGTGTGTGTATATATGTATATGTATATGTATATGTGTAGGTGTGTATGTATGTAGGTGTGTATGTAATATATTATAATATTGCATAGACTACAGTACTATTATACAACGCTGTAGAATGTAGTGATACTCTTTTGCATTTTGTGAAGTGTCTGCTGAAGGAGAAGACTTTAGAAAAGGCCCGGCCTGCCCTTAATGTGTCACTTTCTGGCACACGTGACTGGCCCAACTGGTTTATGTGTGGCATTGATGCAGTAATGGAAAATTGAACCCTTCTTAATATGGTGCACTACATAGTATGAGGACACTGCTGTTTCCAGATCTCCCATGTGCCCGCTTTCCTTTCTTAAACGGTCACCAACCTTTCAAATAACTTGTACCTATGTTATCCAGTGCGATAATGGCAAAACCACAACTTGCTTGATTTACCTTTTTAGTGCTGAAAAACCGTTGTAAAATTCTGGCCACTAGGGGTCCCCCTTCCTCCTAACTTGCTGCCTGCTGTCCAGCATGTCACTGCAGGGTTAGTGGATGAGTCATCAGGCTCATTGTATAGAGGGGGGGAGGGGGGAGGGGCTGACACTACTGTTAGTTGTGACTTTTTTATTGTGTATTAGCTATTGAAATCATGTCTCCACTGCTCGGTACACACATGGAGTCCTCTGTAAGGTTAGGTATGCTTTAAGTCTAGTGGGCAGATTGGGCCCTCAATGCATGGCACAGTTGTGTTAGAGAGGGTAAATGTTATATGTATGCTGATGGTGAATCTGGGTTAACTTGTCTCGTTCTTTTTCCTCTCTAGAACTGTGAAAACGTAGCATCTCCCACATGGACTTGACTTTGAATCGCCTGGAAATGCTGCACTTAAACTACCGCAGACCTCTTGCGCCCTTTTTTGATTTTTGACGACCACTTTTTTTTTTTTTAATAAATTTTATTATTTTTGGTGCAACTTTCTTCCCCACGCTAGAAAGGGTAGAATCAATCAGCAAAAAGTTTATTTCTCTCAGTAAAGAGTACAGTTTGGTAACATATTGAGCTCTGTTCATATATCCGCTAGAGCTTTGTTGTTCAGCCCTGTCCCAGGAACTGGACAACAAACATAAGAGTAGAGCCGAATCCAGAAACTTACTGATGTGAATGGTGACTGATGAACTCATGGACTATAATGGGGTCCGTTAGGCCACCTAGCATTTTACTAGCCAACGTAGCGCAGCACGCTGCATCCTCACCGGAGATGCTACACTTGTGTGATATATTCTGTTTTGTTCTTGGACGGCTGGCCCCTTGTTATCTGGTGGCTCTGCTGATTGGATGTATTGCCACCACTTCACGTGCCGCTCTTGCTGTCTGGTAAAATGCTGAGATGATTGAAGGTACCCCGATGGAACCGGTCATAGGGCTTAAAAACCCGGCCAATATACGCTATCCCTCTCTGCAGGGGAGGACGCGGGCCAGGCCGGGAGCAGTGCACTGAACTCCCGCCCCTCGCCCCTGTTTGCAATAGGAGGGTCAGGACAGGGCGGAGCTAAGTTCCGCCCCCTCCCATTGCAAATAGTGGGGTGGGAGCTTAGTGCACTGCTCCTGGCCCACCTCCTCCCCCTGCAGAGAGAGACACCGTATATTGGCCGGGCGTGAAAACCCAGCTGATATATGCACGCCAGAATAAGCCCATGGTCAGTGGGTTCTGTTGGGTGCCATTCGTCAGCCACATCCTCATTTGGGCACTTCCATTGCTTTTGTTCAGCTCCATTTTGAGGGTGCCGAATAATGGTAACTTCCTAACAGATATGTGAACAGAGGCTAACATGGTACTAAACCTTTTCTTTAAACTCCAATGCACCCTTCTTGCATATTTATAATTTTTTAATTTTTTTAAACCTCCTGCAGAATATTTTTTTCTGTAGCAGTCGCACGGATGTGGGGTCTTTTCTCATTTTTAATGTTCTTTTTAATTGTACTTATTGTTTTACCCCCATGGCATCTGTGCTAGTTTAGATGCAGCGTTTGACATTGGAGCCGGCCCCCCTCAAGAAGATCAACGCTTTTTGTGTTCTGTCCATGTGCTACTCTCCGGACGCAGGCTGAAGGGATAAAGCGCAGTTCACTCGTGCCCGTTCTACCTGCTGTGTAAATAATGAACTATGTGAACAGAGTTGGTGCTGTCTGACAAATACTGTATAGAACTTTACCACACAAGTGTTTTTAATTTTTTTTGGTTGTTTTCTACACGTTTCATCCTCCTGAACTTGTCGACTGCTGATGGTTACGTGACACCTGATCTCAAGCGGAAGTGGGAAATGCCCTGGAACATGTGCTCTCAAATGCTGCTTTTCTTCCAGACTCAGGATTCTATGTTTTTTCTCAGCATGTTTCTTTTCCACATGTGACATCGAGACCGAAGCTTAAGGAATTGAGGAGTCTCATGTAAATATACAATTAAAAAAAAAAACAAATCTACATCAAGACGTTGCATTTTTTGTCTCACTTGAGATGCATTTTCTGTATAATCACGTACTGTATTTTTAGATACTAATTGTGTAAATCATCCTCCATGTTTTATGTATGTCCGACAATAGAAACATTATTTATTCCCATGGAACTGAGGAACCCACAACTACATCTTGACCAAATGGATGGGAAAGGTGGCCGATCGGAGGCACGATGTCTGCTGCCATCATTCAAGTAAATGAATGCCTTTCATTTACTTAGACTGTATGACCGATTACAGATCAGTATACGCTATATTATCCGCTCGCCCATACATTACTAGGATTGTTATTTGTATCCTTGCTGTGAAATGCTCAATCTATTTAAATACATAATTTGTATACACTTGCATCATTTCCCCCATATAAACAATGTGATGGGTTTTCTCACAGAATGTCATTCTGCGCTGTCTGTTTTGGGTTCTTTCGTGTGTGATCCTGAGCTGGTTCAGTCGTTTTCATGAAGTCTGATGCTTAACTATTCCAATATGGCAATTCGTCGCCAACTCTGCTTGGTCCATAATGTGCACTCTTGCCAAAACTTGGTGCTGATTTTTTTTTTTTTTTTAAAGGCCTCATGCCCATGGGCGGATTTGATTTGCGAATCCGTGCTCTGCACTAGAGATGAGCGAGCGTACTCAATAAGGGCAAATACTTGAGCGAGTATTGCCTTTTGCGAGTACCTGCCTGCTCATTTCAAAAGATTCGGGTGCCGGCGGGGGTGAGCAGTGAGATGCGGGGGGGGGGGGGGGGGAGGGGGGGAGAGAGATCACTTTGGGGAAAAAAATTGCATCTGCGATCACAAGCAAGCATTTAAAAATAACTTCCGCACTGACTCACAGGTTTTCCGCTGTGGAAATCCACATGTGCCATGGACATGAGGCCTAAGCTGCTACCACAGCTCTACCAGACTTATGTAACACTTACTGGACATATGAAAAGAGATGAATGTCAAATTGCTGAAAAGCTTAAGCCCCATTTAGATGGGACGAGTGTTGGGTAAACTATGCCCGACACTTGTCCCCGCAGCTAGTATCGCTGGCTCACAGCGTGGAGGCAGGAGCAGATTTCAGTTCTCGCTCCCCTCCTCCCCTCTCCATTCACTTAACATAGTGGCTGTTCAATACTGAACGACTGCTGCTTACACTGCAGTGTCATAGTTAAACTCGTCGCTTATGCAGCATAAACGATGAGCGATAAGTTTATTAACTATGACAGTGCAGTGTAAATGGCAGCCGTTCAGTTAGTTTGCCCAACATTCATCCCTTCTAAATGGGGCTTTACTTTTATCGTGTGCCTAGCATGCGAATGATATGCCTCAAGTCATTAAGGCAGGGGGCAGAAGCCCCAATATACTGTGCCATTTCCTTCATGCCCCCTTCAGCACCTTGGCCGCTCCCGCTATCGGCGTAAGTCACAGCACGGCTCTCTGCCACAACGGAAGCGGAAGTGTACATTGCGCATGTGCTGGAAGCGGAGTTAAGCTGAACTCTGCTCCCGACCCTGCACTATGCTCCACTAAAGTCGAGGTCTGCATTTCCACTTTAGGCAGAGGGCCGCACTGTGATTTGTGCTGATGGCGGCATGCAAAGGCAGTCAAGGTGTGGAAGGGGTAATGAAGAAGAAAAAAAAGTGACTGGAGGTGGGTCATTAGCATACAAGGTGCATGAAAATAAGTGTTTTTTGATCCAACTGACCCCCCTACTCACCCACCCGCAGTGAGGGGATTGGAGGGAGCCATGGTCACACATGCACAGTACCACTCCATTCATTTTCAATAGGATTGTTGGAAATTAATGAGTACTTGTATTTCCATCGTCACCATTTAAATGAATTGAGGCAATGTCGCGCATGTGCAACTGCTGCCCCATTAACACTGACTTCATGGGGGGGTTGGAGGCAGCAAACACCGTGATAGGAGGGTAAATGAGACCCTGTTTTAGCGATCACTGGAGGTCAAGGAGGTGGGTCCCTCACGGATCAGACTTTTATAACCTATCCTATGGATGGTTGATTAAGCAGGTAGTTCTACAATACACTTTTAAGGCTATTTTCTGTTTCTGTTTTTTCAAATTTATTTTTTTATCTTTTTTAATAAGCTTTTGGCGGAGAGCATACCCCTTTAAACAGGCCCTCCGGTCCACTGCATTCACTGTGGTCCTGGGTGCTCATGTGCTGGTCATGTATATGTAAGAGGGCACGCTCTCTGGGGAAACCCTGTATGTCAGATACTCTTTTTATTGCTGACATTGTTTCTATAACTATTGTATATGCGCTCAATCTGCAGAATTGTTGAGGCTCTGCTGCCACCTTGTGGCCAAAACATTTAATGTTTGTTGTAGCCTTATAGTAAGTGTTGTGCCAGCTCTTGGGTGAGAGCCAAGTCCCCCCCCCCCCCCCCCCAGTCCCATGATGGTGGCCATCTTGGCTCACAGGTTGGGGTGTGAGTGACCGTAGCAGCGGTGACTTAGTGTAGTTGAAGCGCAGAGTCTGCAGCAGAGTGGGCTGCCTGGCAGAGGACTGCTACAGGTGCTATTCTGCGGGAGAGAAGATGGGGAAGGTTCACTGGAAGAACACCTGGGTAGCATGAACCCAGGACAGGGGTGCCTGTGTAGTGTAGTGTTTCAGACTAAAGGCATTTCACAAGTACACTTTAAAATTTTGACTCTGAGCCATGGAGTGTGCCACGCCGGCCTCTACCAGCCCAAACAGTGCAGTGACCGCTCTCACTATACACAAAAGGGAGCGCGCTGTCAGTCTTCCTACTTCGGGCAGGAAAATCTGGCGTGGCCTTGCCCCATGACTCGGAGGTCAGCTCAGAGTCAGACTTAAAAGTGTTTTTATTCTGAATTGCTGCAGCATTCCAATAAAAAACACCCATAGTGGCAACTGGCATCCCTGTCCTCGGCTCGCACTGCCTGTGGCTTGGGCAGCATGAACCGGATGACAGAAGTTCTTTAACTGAGTGATGTTATTTTGGGTCTTGCAACATCCACCACTCTTGCCCTGTTGGCTGCTGCACCCAGGCTCGCAGAGGTGGCTAGGCTTTAGGGCAACAGTTGAGGACCCGCTACTACTTGACATATGCAAAACGCATAGAACAGCGATCGCCACTAATTCTGCATTAGGGGAACTTCCATCCTCTTCTGTGGGGCTTGTGCGTGGCTGTTTATGTAGAACCTGGACAGTTCTGGATACTTCTGCCAGTAGGATTGCATAAAGCGCTGAGATGGAAATATCCCTTTAAATTCAGTGTAAAAACAGTCTACGATTAGCTCTTGATCTCCCTCTAGTGGGGGTTGTAAACACCCCACATGTTAGCAGTTGGAGCTCTTTCATGGAAAAAAAAACTACAGTAAATGGTATAAAGAAATCACTGGACACAATTCTTAATATTTTTATTCTAGTGATATTGGAAGGCGACTTGCTGAGTCGACAACTCCCTTCATTCTGTGGAGCGCTCGCCTTGTACATTTGCATCTTCTGCTTCTAGCGGACTAGAACCATTGTTCTGTTTAGCCCATAACAGATGTCAGGCGATATCTAACCTAACACAATGGCAGAATATTCCGGTGTAATACCGTATGTTTTGTATCATTCATCTTCTTACATTCTGCTGACCTCACCGGGATCCGGAGGACGTCTACAGTAGTAGAGCAAAAGAGACCCAGGAGAGGCATTTATCGAAGGGCTTATGCTCATGGCTGAATGCCATTTTGGCTGAAATATGCAGTGTTTTTACTGTGTGCATTTATTTAGTGCATTTTTCACACACGCCCCCACCCCCCACCCCCCCACCCCCCCAAAAAAAAACACCCAAAGACAATGCAAGAACGACAAATTGAGATCCCTTTTTTTTTTTTCCTTTAATAAACCCTCCTTGAGACCTCAATAGGAGATCTTGGTCTGGAATACTGACTGAAATAGGACACTCTGCGAATAGACCAATGTAGGATAGTGGGGTTCCAAGCTGTCCGAGCCATTAGGCTGTATGCAGCTCTGCCCCTTTTTATTATGTATCTAATTTTTATTCTGTAATTTTTTTTTTTTATTTTTTTTACTTGTGTCACTTTTTTTTTTATCATCTATGAACCCCATGATGCCATATAAGACCCCTGTGGGACATTCGCATGTTCTGGTTTTTTTTTTTTTTTTTTACACACTTTTCCACTGTAGCCAGAGCATCCACAGGAGCAGCATCCATAGGTGCCCCAGTTATGCGGGAAAACTTCCCCCTGTAGTGACAATAGTCACTGGCAGGGCTGATCAGGGTCTGCTGAGACTCTTCAGCACTGCTGTGACTGGGGGCTCCTGGCAGTCACGTAATCGCTGGCTTGTGTAGTGGAATATATACTTTCACTTCTTAGTATATAGTGCTCGTTGAACGCTATGTTCCCGGGGAAAGGAGAAGGCAGAAACTGTTAAACGCTGCTTCCTTCTCCTCTGGGTCCTCTGCTGTGTCTGACATCTGAGAACCTTACCTGCTCTTGCTTGATTGCAGGAGGAGAGGCTTTAATCCTGTGCCGTATTTCTGCTAAGTGCTGTAAATGTACAGTACTTGGTCCTTAACAGGTTAAAAATGATCTGAGACGTCTTGTAAAGGTTTGACCCAAAGCAACAAATAAGAAGAGAATTGGTCCGTATAGGAAGGCTACCAAGACTCCATAGGACGAACAGGTTGGTAGATATCTCTGTAGAAACCTTAAGCTTGTTAATCCCACCACCTGTTAACTCTTGTACTTCTGTAGTTATACTAGACAAAAGATTGTGGATGAAGACGGGCTGTCGGGGGTTAGTAGTACATTTCCTGGTGGTCTACATACATCATTGCAGGGGTTGATAGTAAAATATTTTGTGGTCTGGGGGGGTTAAATACCTGGTTTTGGTGTGATACCTCTCCGAGCCCCAGTGCTATGAAGTCGGACAGGAAGTTGACCAGGAGTTAGCTGTAAGGGACTTACCTTTTAAAGGGTATCATGTTAAGATCGCTGTTGGTCTTGGGTGGTGAAGTGGTTAAAAGGATTTTCTGATTCCGATACAAATAATAGTTTATTGAAATAAATTGGTAAAACCTTATGGTCCACAGTGTGCTCAGGTGTATGCATCTCCAACCAGGTGGTTCTTGATCACAGCATATGCCCTCTCCTATAGAGATGAATTGGCGCGCACATGGCCAACTACAGAGTCCCTTTATGCATGTGCCAATTTCACGTAGACCCGGCGCATGAACTAGGGACCCCGTGAGTATAAACCCGCTTCCTGGGCTCTCAGTTCTTTCACCTTTTGAGTCTAACCTAATGTATGGGGCTGAAGGATAATGACAGGTTCCCTTTAAATGTACAAGGACCAATCATTTGACGGCCTCATTTGGGACACTTTTTTTGTGGTATATCGTCTTTCATATCAATTTTTTTTGCTTCTAGAATATATTTTCTATTTCAGAATATTAATATATTGTAACAAAATATCGATCTTCAATAAATATAACAAGTCATTCCTCCCACATGGCACTCGCCTACCTTCACATTCCAATAAGCTTTCCAGTATTCAGTCCTCGATGTTTGCAGTTGCCTCCTTTAGGGAACTTGTTGCCCTTTTTGTATTCCTATACAATGTTTAGTGACCCCTGATGTGTTCTCTGCACTTATCTATTCCTTATGCGGTCAGCATGTATGTGATACATCCAACATGTGAGCGCGCTGCGCTGTGGACCATGCTGTTTTATAACGTCAATAAACTATAATTTTTTTTTATTGGTAGTCCAACAAAAATTTCAGCTCTATTTGCTGCCGGCCCAGAAGTCATGTGAGCGCTCGCTGAGCATGAAAAGGCTTAGTGATGACCACTGTTTGTCTTCCATATCACCTGTATGAAGTGTACAGTAGTCTGTAGGCAAACTGGAGATTTACCGGCTATCTGGCAGCAAATCCTGGCCCGTTCTGTATGCTATCTTTTTCCGTATTCTGAATGGTTCTGTATCTTATGGCCGTATTTACACGGGTGAATGTGATATCGGCCTGAGAAACTTGTATACCTGCGGGAAAAAATGTATTGTGTTCCTGTGCAGCCCGGGGATGAAAATTGCATGTTTCAATAGAAAAAAAAATGGAGAATTGCATTGCCTCCAATAGGAAATAATGTGTGATTCCTAGACAGAATCACCCAAAATAGGATATGCTGCAATTTTTCTATTTTGGAGCATCGCTGTGAAAGAAAAATCATCCCTGTAAACGCACCCAGTTCTTATATACATGCAAGTTCTGTGGGGGACTCAAATGCAGAATTTTGGTTGTCAGACAGCACATTTATTTAGTAATACAGTAAAACCAGGCGCTGTAGAGTTTTGGGGGTTTTGGCCGTACAGTATGATGGGCAGATGTAGTGTCCACTCCTACAGTTCTTCTTTTGTTAGGTCTTCCTTGTCTTCTTCTGAGGACTCTGAGGATTCCTAAACAGAACAGAAGAATGAAAAAAATGTAGTGTGTATGGTTGTCGGCCAATGCTGTAATTGGTGGCTAGAAATCAGTATAGTGGGCAGCCTAGGACATAACTCAAAAGATTTGTGGTTTCTTAAAAAAAAAATATATATATATAAATAATATATACCGTTTTGCTATCCACCGATAGGTCTTGTGGCCATGGCCGAATTAAAGAGTCACTTCAACGGTTTTTTTTATTCATTTATTTTATTTTTTTAATTTATTTATTATGCAGCTATTTCCCAGTATATGTAAGTGAATTAATGCCATCTTGATTATTTATTCCTTTCTAGCTGGATCTACTGGCCTCTTTTTCCTCAGATGGTCATAGGATCTGAATTCTGACCAGCTCAGATCTGCTTGACGATTATGGATTCATATTCTTGTCAATTTCTAAGTCTGTGTGAAGCTGTTACATGGATCTACCACAGAAACTGCCTAGAGGCGGGAACACAGCATCTCCTATAACAGTTAGAGCTGATTGTCTCACAGTTATAATAGAGGAGATCCCAGCTCATCTTTCTGACTGTATACTTATGGTCTGTAGATTATTTACATGAATCTAAGTCAAAATGGTATAGCCTTAACTCATACTGGACTGGTGCATCATGGGATTGATTGAAAATGAAAGTTAAAAAAAAAAAAACCCCCACCATCAAGATAAGTATCAGATGGGACTGGAATGAGGAGACATCAGGGAAGGGGGCATGGAAAAATGTGTTTTAACCGGAGTTGCCCATTTAAGGCACTGTACAAGGATTATGGAACCATAATATACATCTGTTTCTAATTTTATATATTCCAAAGGTTTTTTTTGTTAGATTTATATGGAATCCTACAAAAGAAAATTATGGTCTGCTACATCCACTTACATGAGTTTTCTGTCCTAGCATTTGGTTTCACACATTCCTTCTGCTCTTTAGTTAATGTACCTTTATACCTAAGAGTCAAATGATATGTTCCTCTTGCTGTGTTTTAAAGGTAACATAGTATGCAAGGCTGAAAAAAGACAAATGTCCATCCAGTTCAGCCTGTTTACACCCCCTTGTTGATCCAGAGGAAGGCGGGGAAAAAAACAATCCTCTCCGACTCCATCATGGCAGTCAGAATAATCCCTGGATCAACATTTGAAAGTTCCTACCTGAGTCCAAGACCCGGATCAACAACAACCCCGCTGATTATTTAATGTCTATATCCTGTAATCTCATAGCTCTCCAAAAAGACCTCTAGTCCCCTTTTAAACTCCTCTATGGATTTTGCCATCACCACATCCTCAGGCAGAGAGTTCCACAGTCTCACTGCTCTTACGGTGAAGAACTCTCTTCGGTGTTGGTGATGAAACCTGCTTTCTTCTAGATGTAGAAGATGCCCTCTTGTTACTATCGCAGTCCTGGGTATAAACAGATCCTGGGAGAGATCCTTGTATTGTCCCCTAATGCATTTATACATACATATTCGGTTGCCCCTTAACTGCTCTTTTTCCAGGGTAAATAATCCCAATTTTGATAGCCTCTCTGGGTATTCCAGTCCTCCTATTGTATTTTTAGCACACCTTGACATTGCATCTCATAAAACTCAGAATTAAGCCCCATTTAGACGAGACGAATGTCAGGCAAACAATACCCAGCACTCGTCCTCGCACATACTCGCTCTTGTGCTGCTGCACGGGAGCTAGTATTGCTGGCTCACAGCGGGGAGGCTGCAAGAGATTTCTCTACTCGTGCTCCCCCGCGCCTCTCCATTGACATAACATAGTGGCTGTTCAGTACTGAACGGCTGTTATTTACACTGAACGATGATTGTTCAGCTCATCGTCTATGCTGAATAATTAATGGTGATGAGCTGAGCAATCATTGCTCAGTGTAAATAGCAGCCGTTCAGTATTCAATGGCCGCTATGTTAGGTCAATGGAGAGGAGTGGGGGAGAGTCAAATCTGCAGCCTCCCCGCAACCCTGTGAGCAAGCCAGTGATACTAGCTCCCGTGCAACAGCACGGGGGCGAGTGTTGGGTATCGTTTGCCC
The DNA here is from genome assembly GCF_035609145.1 of Eleutherodactylus coqui. Taxonomy (NCBI): domain Eukaryota; kingdom Metazoa; phylum Chordata; class Amphibia; order Anura; family Eleutherodactylidae; genus Eleutherodactylus; species Eleutherodactylus coqui. The sequence continues at coordinate 127,696,570 of NC_089844.1, read as the reverse complement.
GACATTCATCCCGTCTAACTGGGCCATAACATGTAGTTACAATTTTAGAATAATTCTTGACAATCAGATGTTCCTCATACAATGATTATAGTTGATGCTAGTAATAGATCACTGATTGAACAATATGGGAAGGGAAGTGAAAGGCCAGGTAAAAATATACAGCTACTGAATACATTTGAGAACCTCGCTATTGGAGGTGGAAAGAAAGAACAAAGACAAAAAATTCAGACGGAAAGTAGAGGATCAAGAGACAGCGATCACAAACTAGAATATTTTTATACAAATGCACAGAGCATGGGAAACAAACAAGGAGAATTGGAGCTCCTAAGGAACCTTGGTGGAATGATACACATGATTGAAAAACAAGGCTTGAAGGATACAACTTATTTATAAGAAAAAGACCTAAAAAAAGGGGAGGAGGCATGGTGTTGTATGTTAGGAAAACATTAATCTCCACAGAGATTCCCGCTTCAGAGCATGGCAGTTCTGTAGAAACTGTTTGGGTAAGAATACAAAGAGAGAACAACAGAAAAGACACCATTGTAGGCATTTAGTATAGGCCACCTGGACAAGCAGAAGATTAGTGAACTCTTTCTACATCAGATGGCCAAGCTCTCAATAAAGCACAACATAGTGACCATGGGAGATTTTACCTATCCAGACATTTGTTGGGAATCTCTCTCAGGTAAAAGTAATGGATCCAACAAATTCTTATCCGCTCTCGCTGACAACTTTGTCTTCCAAAAGGTAGAAGAGAAAACAAGGGGATCTGCTATCTTGGACCTAATTCTTACCAACAGGGAAGAAATGGTGGAGGAAGTAAGGTTGGCTGGGACCTTAGGAAGCAGTGATCATGCTATCATTGAATTTTGGATAAAAAGGGGAGCAAGATCTGAGAAAACTCAGACCTCAAGGTTGGATTTCAGAAAAGCAGATTTTTATGAACTCAGAAAGAGGATAGGAAGAATCCAATGGCTGGATGTTCTTAAGGACAGAAATGTCCAAGAAGGTTGGGAAATATTGCAAAATGAGATTCTCAAAGCACAATCATTAACAATCCTTAAAGGAACGAAGAATGAGAAGCATTTAAAGAGACCAGGATGGATGAACACAGAACTTGCACACATGTTAAAAATGAAGAAAAATATGCTTATTCTTCATTAGATATCTCTCCCCCCCCCCCCCCCCCCCCTTTCCATTTGATATAGTGTGGTCTGCAGAAACTGTAGGGTAAGTGTCAGAAAAGCTAGTATGAATTGAGGCTTGCAACAGAGGCCAAAAGCAACAAAAAAGGATTTGGGGGGTATATCAAAAGCAAAAGAAAAGTCAAAGATGAAAATGGTGAATTGGTTATTGATGTTGAGAAGGCCGAACTCTTCCTATTTTGTATCTGTTTTCTCTTAGAAAGTAGATGGAACATCAACTGATCTTCCCTGTGCTATTGGAGGAATAAAAGAATGCAGGCTATCTGTAAGCAGAGAGATGGTGAGGGAACACTTAGCTAACTTAAATGAATTCAAGTCTCAAGATTCAGATGAATTACATCCTAGGATACTAACAGAAGCAGCGGAGGTAATTGCTGAACCGCTCGCCATAGTCTTTGAAAATTCCTGGAGAACAGGAGAAGTCCCAGAAGATTGGATAAGGGCCAATGGCTCTATCTTCAAAAAAGGGAAGAAGGTGGATTCAGGAAACTACAGGCCTGTAAGCCTGACTTCTATACTGGGAAAGATCCTTGAACAAATTATTAAACAGCATGTATACGAGTGCTTGGGTAAAAATTGAGTAATTAATCAGAGCCAGCATGGGTTTGTATCAAACAAGTCATGCCAGACCAATCTAATTTCCTTCTATGACAGAATCACCAACTGGGTTGATCAGGCAAATGTGGTGGATATAGCATATCTTAACTTCAGTAAAGCATTTGACACTTATACCATCCTTATTGTAAAAATGACCAAATATGAGATTGACAAGGCAGGGGATTGCACCAGATGATCCTGGAGGTCCCTTCCAACTCTACCATTCTATGATTGTCTCGTGTTTCCAAACTTTTTTCGACTTGCAACACACCTCATCAAAAAGTTGCATACCTGCAAAAAAGAAAGTTCTTTCTCCTCCCCCCGGAAGCCCTAGTAGCTCCTTGTAATCGGTGGTCTATATAGTTGTTCAGTAAAAGGACTTGCTTATAGTAAATCAGTGCTCATGAAGAAGCAAGAAAAAGGAGATAGTGCTCCTTTAGGACTATAGAGACAGGGATCACAGAAACATATAAGTGGCAAGCAATAGGGAATTTGCTCACCTACTGGAATTTGAGTTGTATATGTATGCTGGCACAACTCAGTATTAAAACCTATAGGGTCATTATCTAAATGAGAGTGAACACAACAGAGAAAACTTCCTTTTTCTAGCGCTGCTGTGCAGGGAATGAGGAAGCTTGAAATTACGCTACAGGAGTTATGAAGAACTTGATCTTTCCATTTATGTGTTTGATCACATGAAGAAAAGAATCAAGTTTTCATCAAAGAAAGAAAAGGATCAAATTCTTCATATCTCCTGCAGTGTGATTTCATGGTGCCTCTTTCCCTGCTTGGCAGCCCTAAATGGAGGTTTCCTTCTATTGTACTCATTTACTGTAAATCAGCAATATAATATTTTACCTTTTCTATACTTGAAGATCTCAGTTCACGCTCCAAGAATTCTGTAAATTCTTCAATATTCTTCTCCCCTGTATACCTAACAGACTTCAGGAGTAGAAAGATGACGTTAACATACAATAAAGACACTAATATAAAAGGGTGAAAGGAAAGTGGTGGAGCTACTCTGTGGGTGGATGTATAACGGTCCTTGATGAATAGTGATACAAGTGTATGCAGGAGGTGCTACCGGCCAGATGTAGACCTTACAAGACCGGTTAAGAAGTACATAGTGGGAGTGAAAGAAAAATGTCTCAAGGCGCAACGACTCCGAAAAATGATGGTAAGATATGAAGATTTTATTATGAGGAGTAAAACCAGCAGCACTAACGCGTTTCGAGGAAAAAAACTCTTCTTCAGTAATTGCTGGGCCATAACATGCTACAGTACATTAAAAAAGTATACGTTTACAAATATTCTACTTCTATTAACTATAATCAATTTTTTTTAAACTTATACGTTTTTCTATGCACTGTAGCATGTTATGCCCCAGCAATTACCGAAGAAGAGGTTTTTCCTCGAAACGCATTTGTATTGCTGCTTTTACTCCTATAATAAAATCTTCATATCTTACCATTATCACCATTTTTTGGAGTCTTTGTGCCTTGAGCCATTATTCTTTCACTACCACTGTGTACTAATATAAAAGGACATTATATAACCCCAATTTCAAAAAATCTAGGACGCTGTTTAAAATGTAAAGAAAATGCAATGATTTGGAAATCTCATATAACCATATTTTATTTAAAAGAGAACATGGAACACATATCAGAAGGGGAAAGTGAGATATTTTTCCATTTTATTAAATAAATAAGTTAATTTTTTTAATTGATGGCAGCAACATACCTAACAAAAGTTGGGCCAGGGCCATGTCTACCATTATGTAGCTTCTTCTCTTCTTTTTACAACGTCTGCAAACATCTGGGAAATGAGGAGACCAATTACTGGAGTTTTAGGCAAGGAATGTTGTCCCATTCTTGTCTGATGTAGGATTCTAGCTGCGCAACATTCCTGGATCATCTTTGCTGGATTTTCTATTTCATAATGCGCCAAATGTTTTCTATTGGTGGAAGGTCTGGACTGCAGGTGGTCAGTTCTGCACCCAGACCCTTCTTCTGTGACGCCATGCTGTATGGCTAGATGCAGTATGTGCATTGTCTTGCTGAAATATATAAGGCCTTTCTTGAAAGATATCTATATACTGCTTAGCATTTATAGTGCCTTTCATTATGTGAAATCTGACAATGCTATAGGCACTAATGTAACCCCATACCATCAGAGATGCAGGCTTTTGAACTGTGCACTTATGATAAGCTGGATCGGCCCACTTTTCTTGAATCCACAAAACCCGATGTCCGTGGTGCCCAAAAAGAATTTCAAATTTTGATTCTTCTGACCGCAGAATAGTTTTTCACTTGGCCCCAGTCTATTTTAAATGAGCTTTGGCCCAGAGAAGACGCTGGCGTTTCTGGATTGTGTTGATATATGGCTTCTTCCTTGCACAATGCAGCTTTAACTTGCATTTCTGGATTGCACAGTGAACTACGTTCACAGACAGTGATTTCTGGGGGTATTCCTGAGCCCATGCAGTGATTTACATTACAGAATCATGCCTGTTTTTAATGCAGTGATGACTGAGGGCCCGTAGATCTTGAGCAACCAATATTCACCATCGGCCTTGTCCCTTGTGCACATAAATTTTCTCAATTCTCTGATACTTTTGATATTTTTATTTACTGTAGATGGTAGAATATTTAAAGTCTTCGCAATTTAACGTTGAGGAACATTGTTCTGAAATTGTGCCACAATTTTTAGATGCAGTTTTTCACAGATTGGTGAACCTCTGACAATCTTTGCTTCTGAGAGACTCGGCCTCTCTAACATGCTGTGCTTATACACAGTCATGAGACTTAGTTGAGAAGTGATCCTCCAGCTGATTTTCATTATCACTACTTCTACTTACTTTTCCAGCTTTTGTCCCAACTTTTGTGAGATGTGTTGCTGTCATCAATTTCTAGATGTTATTTTTTTAATGAAATGAAAAAATGTCTCACCTTCACCTTCTGATATGTGTTCTATGTGCTACTGTGAATAAAATATGGTTATATGAGATTTCCAAATCATTGCATTATTTTTTCTTAATAATTATTTATATTCTGCACAGCATTCCAACTTTTTTGGAACAAGTATTCAACATACTGGATAAGCCAACAGGCAATTCTACCATGGTGAATATATTCCAATATGAAACTAGCAGTAGTCAATTGAATCTCTGCTCAGTGTGAAAGAAAATCTAGCTACGACTCTGGACATCCGAGTAGAGGAGGAACATGGAGCATTATCTAATAAGTTCTCCCAATTTAATTTATATTCCCCAAATTCAACAAATTGACTTGGCCCTGGTGTAAAATAAGGTATAAACATTTTAAAGTATCTTATCATTTTTTATGAAGTTGTTTTTTGTGGGTGAGCACTCGAATACCTTTGACTCTGATCCAGCAGGGAAGAACCGAAAATGAGGATAGCGATCCAATGTCATCAGTTGAATATCATTGGCAGTGCTGTCTATTCTGGCAATTGTCACGTTAGTGTTATTTTGGTACCTTTTCCCTAATTCTTCCCATACAGGAAAAAGTTCTTTGCATGATTTGGACCAAGGAGCATCTGTGGAAATTACATTTTCAATTAGCCAGAGAATAAAACAAATACCCCAGTCTCACCATTGTTGGATATGGTTTAGTTTAGGTTATGAGGTCAATGACTTGTTTCAATTTTTTGCAGAATTGAGCCCCATTCACATTTGTTTGGGTGCTAGAAATCCCTAATGGAACCCAAATGCAGATGTAAATGGGGCCTTAGTGATTAGCATGAAACATGAGATCAGTTCATACTTACAGAACATGACAAATGCATTGCTTGATTTGTTGAAGGCAACTTTATTGAAATTCTTCCCAACCAGTTCTTTTACCGGATGTTTATCCCAGTCCTTCGGAATATTTTCACTGTCTCTTTGGGGCTGAATTCAGAATTTAAAAAATGATATATGTTTCAGTGGTCTATCCTTCAATTTATTCACTGTAGCACATTGCATGTAGTAATCGAAAAGAAAAAGGGTTTGGTAATGAGTTTTCTGATGTGACATTGTCCACCATCCAGAGACAGCTTGCACTATCGTTATAGGGCCCTGTGTCTGTCGGAACCATTTTCAGGCACTTGGCTGAAGGACATTTGGTCTCACGACACCCATTACATGTACTGCCGTTGACACCCACCATTGCCTCTGTTTGCAGTGGTGTCACAAACAATTAAACTGGATGCTACGGAGTGGAACCGGGTTGTCTTCAGCGGCTAATCCAGGTTCGTGTCTGGAGACCTAGTGGTGAACGACTCAATCCTGCCTTAGCTATTTGAAAAGGCCATGGCCTCTTCACTATATACCAGACACAGCACCGTTTTCATTTTGTAGTGGCATTGGCAGTACTGCAGTTCAATTTCATTCACGTGAATGCGCCCGAGCTGCAGCAAGGCTATGTGACTAATGAACATGACTTCGGAAGCAGAAGCCATAGTGCTCTCCCAAGCAGCACAAACCCTTGTAGGCCATTCAAACAGCTGATTAGTGGGGATGTTGGGAGTTGGACCCTTGCTCATCTGATAATAAATAATAATAATCATTATTTATATAGCGCCAACTTATTTCGCAGTGCTTTTGAAACACTTAAGGAACACAAAAATACGAAAATTACAAAAAGTTACATGTGGTATTCAATTATTTGGAAACAAATGGGGTGGGATGATACAGAAGGTGCAGGGGCAGGCGGCAGAGCAAGGGGGAACACAGCAATGCGACGATAACTTGTGATATACAGTTTTTAGGACACAAATGGTGTGGGGGTAGTACAGGAGGTATGGAGCAGGTAGTGTACATGATAGGCAAAAGTGGAAAGCAAAAGGGAGAGGCAGGAGGTATATTGTCTGGGTGGGGGACTAGATCAGGAAGTTTGGTATGCTTCCTTGAAAAGGTGTGTCTTTAAGGCGGTAAGAAGTTCCGTCCAGATGTTTTGGGGTAGAGCGTTCCAGAGGATGGGTACTGCTCTAGAGAAGTGTTGAAGGCGAGCATGCGAAGTTCATATTAGAGGGGTGTTTAGTCTGAGTGTGTAAGCGGAGCGCGCGGGATGGGTAATGTATGGACAGGCAGGAAGTGATGTACATTGGCGCTGTGCCATGGAGAGGATTGTGGGTAAGGGTGATAAGTTTGAATTGAGTTCTGTAGTGTATGGGCAGCCAATACAATGACTAGCATAGTGCAGGGGCATCTGAGAAGCGACTGGATAGGAGGATAAGCCTGGCTGCCGCATTTGATATGGATTAGAGAGGGCAGAGTCTGGTGCCGGGAAGGCCAATGAACAGCGAGTTGCAGTAGTCGAGTTGGGAATATATGAGGGTGAGGAATGGCCAGATTTTAGTAATATTCCTCAGGTGCAAGTGGCATGTTCGGGCCAGAGATTAGATATGGGGGTAAAGGAGAGGTCTGAATCCAGTGTGACTCCAAGGCAGTTGGCGTGCTGTCGGGGGGTTATGATGGTGCCAAATGCCGATATGGAGATGATGCGGGAGGTCAGCTGAAAGACAAGGTCGTCCGTTTTTGAGAGGTTAAGTTTGAGAAAAGGGGTATTAAAGGAGTTACCCAAAAATCTAAAGTCTGTGGATAGAAGATAACGCTATGATTGGGTGGCTCCTGCCAAGAACAGGGGTCCCTGTCTGCCTTTCTCCGCTGTGGGCTTTCTGAACTCCCTACAGTTAAGAAGAGATTGATTTGCGTGGTGGTCACACATGCTCCAACTACTTTCACTGGGACTTCTGAAGATAGCGGAGTACAAGTGCTTGAAATTTTTCGTCAGCCCTGTTGAAATGAATGGAGCGGTAGTCATGCTTTTACACAGGAGTAATAATCTGTCATATAATGGAAGCGGAAGGACCAGAGATATCTTTTGGCTGCCCGCCTCCATTCATAGTAAACAGCCCCCTGTTGGGGGCCGTGTTTACATGGGCCAACAGACGTCCGTAATCGCTTATTTGAGCAATATTCAGATGACTATTGGCCCATGTAAAGGCACCTTAATCCCCTATCCTGTGGATAGGGAATAATTTCATATTTTGGGATAACCCCTTAACGATAGGTCATAAATGTTCTGGAAGGCTTAGCTTGTAAAGTGCCTCACAGCTTTTTACCTTGGCTTTTCCATCCAAGTACTTCTGGCAGAAGCTTCTAACATTTTCAAAGGTGACATCATCAGCTGGCATCCGGTATTTCGTATCACTTGTTAAGTTTAGAAGACGAACAGCAGGGGTATCCACCTCTGTGATACGGAAATATTCAAAGATCCGGCCATTGCGGCTTTCATCAGTGTCAACCAAGACAAATACAATCTGGTGGATGGAGTTAAGTGTTAGTGCAGTTTAGCACCATGATAAAGGGGACTGATCATCACAAAACAGCACCATAAACTAAGTTACGGTGCTGTTTGGTGAGGTGACGGGAACCTAAGGCGTATCTTTTTTTTATACTTTCCTGTTTCCATGGTGTCTGCTGGTGAAATTCATGCCCAGTCCAAAAATCTGATTCTTTTCAGACTACTGCATGAATGCTCTCCCATAGACTTCGTGGGACCGTGTGCGCAGTCTGAAAACAGTCAAATTTGTGGACCGCATGTGGACTTCACAAGCAGCCTCCGCAGGAGCAGATGAGTATAAAAAATACATCCTGGCTCCTTGTCACCTCACCGAGCAGCACCATAACTTAGTTTATGGTGGTGACAGTGTCCTATTCAGACAGTTTCATAAGTCTGCCCTATAGTGTTTTAACCCTTTGTAATCCAATTTTGGATTCAGGTTTTCCTAGGGGGTTTTCTCTTTCTGCCATTATACAATGGCGCCATCTGCTGGCTAGAGCCAGTACTGCGGTATGGGTCATGCTGGAGAGGCCCCTGACAACAGAGCGGTCGGCAATGTACAATAAGAATACCCTGCCGGACATCTTCTGACATCGGAGCTGTACAGCCTTCAATCTGAATGTCTGAAGATGTCAGACAGTGGATTGGAAAGGGTTAAGGAAAAACGCAGTTCTTCACAAGGGGGAAATTTACTAAGCCCAGCATTTCCAATGCCGGGCTTAGTGTAATTTTCCGCAGTGCATGGTACAGTTAATACACGAAGAACCTTCTTAAATATCCCCCAAGGTGTTTTTTCATGGTGTTTTTGTCTTTTTTTTTTTGTGGCAAAAAAAAGTTGGCAACCCAACGTTAGCTGTAGGTCACTAGGAAGTTATAAAACACTACAAACAGTAGGCTTCATTTATCAAAACTGTCTAAAAGAAAAAAAACTTGTTGCCCACAACAACCAATCAGAGCTGAGCTTTCATTTCTGAAACTGCTGTGGTTAAATAAAAGTTGTATTGTGATTGGTTGCTGTGGGCAAAAAAGAATTTTCCTTTAGACAATTTTGATGAATGAAGCCCATTTTTCTGGTGTTTTTCGGGCGCGTTGTGTATTTTAAAAAATGCAGCAAGTTCTAGGTTTTGTTTATTTTTAGGCAATTTTATGTGACTTAAAAAAAAAAGCATGAAAGAAATCCACCTATGTATAAAACACCTGTGTTGTACAAGCCAAAGGCAGTCACACAAAGCTGCATGGAACAAGCCCTACTGGGTTCTTACGTGTTCCATCATTTACACATGCAGTTGCGCTGCGTTTTTGATGATGAGGTATTGCATATTTGTGCAGGCAAATGCGGTTTTTACTATACTTGTAATAGCCTTGTAACAATGACTGGGAATTAAAATTAAAGCCAGACTCCATGTACAGACAGCTGTTTCAGGGTTTTTGCCCTTCCTCAGTGTACAATAGGAGTCTGGCTTTGCTAGTGAGACGGCTGGGATGGGGTCAGAAACGCTATCTTTTATCCCTAGGGAGAGCACCTAGACAGTGAGTAGGGAGACTTAAATGGTCATTCACGCTCCTCTTAATTCCCAGTCTTTGCTTCAATGCTTGTATAAAGAGTTTGACTTTGGCTTGAACTAATGCTGCCTTCCAGTAGGTGGCACTATAGAGGTATTATTCCATCTCCCTTTTATGCATATTACCCAGAGGAGCATGAATGGCCATTTGAGTCTCCTCACTCACCGTCTAGGTGCTCTCCCTAAGGAGAAAAGATAGCGTTTCTGAAGCTGTTTAGATATGAAAACACCTCGAATCCTCGAGGAATTCACATGGTGGGGATAGCAATATGGGGGCAGGATTCTCAGCCCCATATCGCGCTCGCCATTGTGAAGTTAGACTAAATACTTAAGACACATGGAGGAAAATTCTATAATTTTTTTTTCTTATGAATCCAATTCCAAAATCAGAAAGAAAAAAAATCCTGCACAACCTCGCTGCTGCCACCTTGTGGCTTTAATTATACAAAGTGCATTTGTGCAATGATAAACATTCCTACCGTCATGTTACATAGCATTATAATACAGACCTTTCCTCTGAACTCCAGGGCTGCAGATTCATAACCTTCATACATCGCACTAAACTGCTCTGATGTTTTTGAAGCAAACAGAAGGATGTGATTGGAAATGGGGACATCAAATATAGTCACAGACGTCTGGAAAATAGGAAGAAAATATATATAATATGCCTAAATATAGTATTTGTCATATGTACTTGCATTATAATTTCATTTATGACTCACCTCCAGGTTATATTCGGTTACCACATCCATGATGTAAGTCTGAATTAATCGAACTAGATCCATTTTGCTATCAATTTCTTCTTCTGATATCAGAAAGTGAACTGGTTTATCCTTTAAATGAAAGTAACAAAAATATTGCATTCCCGCTATCCTTTAAAGTGAATATTCAGCTTTTAACAATATAGAATTCTTAATTGTAACACTATGTATTAATTAAAATCTTTTTATATCTTTAAGGTGTTGGAGCTCCAAATCTTCTACATACATATTAAGTAAATGCTAAAATTCTTTCTACTTGCCTCTGCCACTAGAGGGAGCACACTGCATAATGTTTAATGTATAAACAGTATGAAGTAAGCTTGCCTTAGTAATGGCTACCGAAAACCAGTATTTTATCATTAGGCCTCATGTCCACGGGAAAAATCAGGCCCGCCGCGGATTCTTCATGTAGAATCCGTAGCGGGTCCCTCCTTCCCCGCAGACATGAGGCCTAAAAATCAGAATAAACTCACTGGTTCCGGACGATGCGGATCTTCTTTCTTCGGCCCGGCGGATGTGCCCGGCACGCCGGCGGCAGGCACATCTGCCGGGCCGAAGAAAGAAGATCTGGCCGCGAAGAAGGGAAGAACCGCATCGTCCAGAGCAGGAGAGTTTAATTCTGGTACGGATCTCCCGCGGATCCGGAAGGCTTCCATAGGCTTAAATAGAAGCCTGCGGGAGACCCGCATGAAAATGGGGCATGTCCATTTTTTTCCCGGACGCGGATCCACGCCTGACGGGAAAAATGACATCCACAGGTATTTAATGCAGATCCGCGTGCAGGAGAAACGCTGCGGATTTTAAGCCCGTGGACATGAGGCCTTAAACTACATTATAGTTGAAAGAAAAGGTAAGGGAACCCTTTGGATTTACCTGGTTTTCGGCACTGATTACTAAATAAATGTGGTCTGATTGTTCATGTCTTTTATTTAACACATTGAATAAACATCTACAGTGCAGGGAGAAAAAGTAAATGAACCTATGAGTTAATGACTTATGACTTAATTAGCAAACAGTGCTTCAACAAAGAGGGTGAAATTAGAAGTATGGGTTTCACAGGTGCTTTGCCCATTAAATAAAGACACACAAAGCCTGATTACTGACAAATCTGTTCTTCTCATGAAAGACTAGTTAGCGTGATGCATGCCTTGATGCAATTTCCAGAAGACTTTAGAAGAGGTCTTTTAGAAATACATGAAGCTGGGAAAAGCTACAAAAGCATGCTAAAGAATTGAGTGTAGATCAATTCATGGTTAGACAAATTATCTGCAAATGGAGACAATTTAGGAGCGTTGTTACTCTCCCTAGGAGTAGGTGTCTTGTTAAGATCATTCCAAGAGCACAGCAAGCAATCCTGAAAGAGGTGAGAAAGAAGCCAAGGGTAACAGGAAAACAACTGCAGTAGACTCTATAAATTGGAAAAACCTTTGTCTCAAGTTTACCTAAGACCACCTGGATGTTTCTGGATGCTTCTGAGAAAATTCTGTAAACTGTGCAGGACTGAAGCCTATAAAAAAACACTAAGAGCAGGACTGAGCAGTGGCATAGACCAGGGGTCCCCAACTCCAGTCCTCAGGGACAATAATTACATCACCTGTGCAATACTGAGGACATCCTGAAAACATGACCTGTTGGTGGTCCATGAGGACTGGAGTTGGGGAACACTGGCCTAGACCACACAGCGGTAGAGGTGAGTATACCACTATTTGTTATTTTATGGCAGGGGTGCTGGATTTCATGTCAATTATACATCTAGGAAAATCCCTCTAATCTACAGTCATGTCTTACCTTGTTGTATACGGCAACTTTATTCTTGGTTATCCCAACATGTAGAAGAACATCTTCATTGGTTACAAGACCAAATGGGAAGTCTGGGATGTCTTCTGCTGCTTCTGAGAAGTGTTCTTTAAACCTACTGCTGGGATCCTGCAGCCCAAGAGGTTTTATGAAGATAGAAAAACAAGGTTTTGTAATCCTCGCATAGGCTAATAGGAAACATGCAGCAAGGAGCAATATGGGACTTGATAGGAAAACTGTTGACAACCATGGAGACCTGTTGACACTAATGTCATGGGATTACAGGATAGGGCATTACCATCCATTTTGATTTATGATGGGTCTGTCAGATTTCCATTTCCCTTTAATGGATGGAGTATTGTGACAACTTGAACCTGGTAGGAAATACTAAAGTGGTTTCCTGGGGCATGAACATATAGTTAAAATAGCTTAAAATGAAGAAAAATTGAACACCCCCCTATCCTGACAGCTCCCTGTCCAGCGCTGCAGCCCCAGTGCCCGCCGCACCAAACCTGGGAGATACGACAGGCGGTTATGTGCCGTTCATTGTGCATGTGACCTCTCAGCCACTCACAAGCTTCAGCAGCCATAGAAAAGCAACATTGAAGCTTGTGAGTGGCTGAGCCGTTTAATGCACAATGAACGGCACATGACCGCCTACCGTGGCTTCCTCCGGATTCCGTGCTGTGGGCACTGAGGCTGCAGCGCTGGACAAGGGAGCTGCCAAGATAGGTGGGTATTCAATTTTTCTTCATTTGAAGCTCTTTTAACTAAAAGAAAAAAAATCCAGCAACATGACAGAGTCTTGATTTAATTAGAAATGGCAAAAGGGAAACAAAAGAAAAACACCCAGCTTCTTGGGATTGTCCTTGTGCAGGTAGAGATTGAATTCCTGGGGGCAGAAAGCCTGTCATCAATAACTGATTGGTGGGAGTCCTTGCTGAACTGCTGTTTGCCGGGCTCCTATTACCATATACAAACAGGAAGCAGATAGCTCTGTACAATGTGCAGTGGCCCAGTGTGGTATTGCAGGCACAGCTTCCGTTAAGGTGAATGTTAGCTGATCAGCTATTGATGATCTATGATGAGGATTGGTCATCAATTTTTTCAGTAGTTGCTTTTCACTTCGTTTCAGCTCACTGAAACAAAGCAACTAGTGAGTGACTCACTCTCAGTGTAAACAGGCAGTTGTTTAGAGTAGACTGCCTGTTCATAGCGAATGGAGAAGAGCAGACGGTAGAGATCTCCAGCGCTTCACTGAACGAATATTGTTTCTGTGTGAAAACACATGAGCAATTAGTCTTGGGATGACTGACGCTTATGTGCCTGGCAGATATTCCATGAAAGGCTAACCTTAGTCTACAGGTCTTCAATGATCTATGACCACATGACTCAAGAACCTTCGTTTTCTTGAGTAATTTTCTCTTTCCCCAAAAATGCTTATTCCTCACCTTCAAAAATCCAACCACAGTGACTTTATCTGACTGTATGAAGGACTCATAATGGTTGGTAGTGTTTAATAATGTTGCACTAGGTCCTAGTCGTCTGTTAATCCATGTCACAAAGGCTGAGGCTGTTCTAACACCTACAATCAGAAGGAAATTAATATCATTTACAGAAAATCAACTCTTTAAGGAATTCTGTCACCACAATATCAAAACTGAGCTGTTATCATAACGTTATGTCCTACATGGCACACAAACTGAGCATATATTTGTGAAAAACTGATTAGTTATTGCCAGTAAAACTTACTTCTATCCAGCGTGACTTGGGGCTCAGGTAGTCCGCCTCCGTGACTCAAGGCCAGGCTATTTGCATATATGGCGCCAGTTTGTGAAAATAGGTTTTACCAGCAATAACTAATCTTCTGCTTTTAACAAATATATGCTCTGTCTGTGTGCTATGTATCATATAGCGCTATGATACGGTCTGTGTGCCATGTAGCACATAGCGCTACGATAAAAGCTCAATTTTGAAATTGCGGTGGCAGAATCCTTTTAAGGAAACTGTCGCCATCTTTTTACAGCCCTCACTGAGAACCCCATAAGGTAGTGCATGGCACACTGATTACAGTGATATGTCTGCTGTGTGTATCTGTGCAATAGTTTTAGAGAAATTTGCATTTAATCAGTAGGAGCAACACACAGAACTAGTCCTGCCCTGCATATTCATGAGCTGCAGGTTAGCCACACCCACCACACCCTCTAGCCAATGATTGGCAGCTCTCACTTTTTATGTGCAGTAATAAGCAGAGCACTGTTAATCATTTGATGTGTGTATACACATAGAGGTCAGTTAGATTCTCCTCAGTATATATATACTCATAGAGGTAAGGTAGATTCTCTTCACCACTGTTATAGTAATAATATATGTATTCTATTGTATATATATCTTGTCTTGTTTCTTACAGCAGCCTTGGCATGTATATATATATATATATATATATATATATATATACACACACCTTTTTAGGAAATAGCTAGCAGTTAATAGTTAACTGGTACAATATTGTACACTGGTGTGTGTTGGATTCTTGTGCGGTATCTCCAACACACTCCTACACATGATTCCCATGAGAAAGACCTGGGATGCCCAACATTCATAAGGGGGGAGCTGCTTCTTAACCCTTCCCTTGGATTTCTTGGTCCTGGCAGAGATATTGATAAAGTCTATTCTAGTTGCGTTTCCTTAAAATTATGTGTTAGTAGCACCATACACCTTAAGGCATTAACATATGGTAATTATTAGAGTCATTACATAATAAGCCAATTATGAGTTGTTTTGACTTTAGGGGCGTGTATTTGTATTGATGCGTAATTTTCACTATGTCTGTACCATGATGTTAAGAATAAAGCAGAAGTGTACTGATGACTGACCAACATTTAGTCAGACTCCGATACCTTGCATGCAAGCTACTTATCATTATAATGAATTTGGGGCAGACAGTGAATTCAGCTGGAATATGATATTATTCCCATGACAGTATATATACACACACACATATATATAGTGTAACTAACCAGTCAGTGAGTCAGTCATTGAGGCTTTCGCCTTTTAAACGAGATAGATAGTAAGCAATCTCCTGACACAAAATTCAGCTGTTCCCCTTTCCCTTCCAGGTTGGGTCCTACTGGCTATCCTGTATATGTACAGTTACTGACATACCTTTGCAGTCAATTGCGTTCTTCCTATCACCATTGATAAAAAGTTTAAAAGTTGGATATGCCTCGATTTTAAACTCTTTTCCAAGATCCTTTTCTTCAGTGATGTCAACTTGGCCAAATCTTACATCTGCATTTTCTTCTTTGAGATGTGCTGCTGCTATAGAGAAGGCTTCCCTCACTGTCTGTGAAGGTGCAGATAGGGTGATGTCTACAACACAACAATAGAATACTTTACTTTCCTACCAAAAAGGATTACTAATACTTAAAGGGGTTCTCCGGGACTTTTACTGTCGATGACCTATCTGCAGGAAGGTCATCAATAGTTGGCCATTTGGAATCTCCATCAATCAGCTGACCCCTGGGCCGGTTGTCAGTGTGTACAGCAATGAAAGCAGATAGTGTTGTCAATATGGCAGCAGCTCGGTTTGGTACTAAAGGCACAGCTCCCACTGAATTCAATAGAAGCTATGACTGCAGAACCAAACTGGGCCGTCCAAATTGACAGAATGGCCGGGAATCAACTGATCGATGGGAATCCTAAGCAGCGGACCCCCACCTGTCCTGAGGATAGGTCAGCAATAGTAACAGTCCTGGAGAACCCCTTTAATACTTACATTAATGCTGTTCCCACACCTGGACTGTACCATGGATTGTATGTTGCAAGCAGGAGGTACTTCCTGTATGTGCATCTTACTAAGACTACATGGTGACTTAGGCCACATATCAAGTTGCATGGCCAACGTTCGCTGTATTGCCTAATGTACGTTGCAACTAATTAAAAAGTGAATGTAGTTAAGTTGCAATGATCGCAACTAGAGATGAGCGAGCACCAAAATGCTCGGGTGCTCGTTACTCGGGACGAAATTATCGCGATGCTCGAGGGTTCGTTTCGAGTAATGAACCCCATTGAAGTCAATGGGCGACCCGAGCATTTTTGTATATCGCCGATGCTCGCTAAGGTTTTCATGTGTGAAAATCTGGGCAATTCAAGAAAGTGATGGGAACGACACAGCAACGGATAGGGCAGGCGAAGGGCTACATGTTGGGCTGCATCTCAAGTTCACAGGTCCCACTATTAAGCCACAATACCAGCAAGAGTGGGCCCCCCCCCTCCCAACAACTTTTACTTCTGAAAAGCCCTCATTAGCAATGCATACCTTAGCTAAGCACCACACTACCTCCAACAAAGCACAATCACTGCCTGCATGACACTCCGCTGCCACTTCTCCTGGGTTACATGCTGCCCAACCCCCCCGCACGACCCAGTGTCCACAGCGCACACCAAAGTGTCCCTGCGCAGCCTTCAGCTGCCCTCATGCCACACCACCCTCATGTCTATTTATAAGTGCGTCTGCCATGAGGAGGAACCGCAGGCACACACTGCAGAGGGTTGGCACGGCTAGGCAGCGACCCTCTTTAAAAGGGGCGGGGCGATAGCCCACAATGCTGTACAGAAGCAATGAGAAATATAATCCTGTGCCACCGCCATCAGGAGCTGCACAAGTGGGCATAGCAATGGGGAACCTATGTGCCACACACTATTCATTCTGTCAAGGTGTCTGCATGCCCCAGTCAGACCGCGTTTTTTAATTCATAGACACAGGCAGGTACAACTCCCTATTGTAAAGTCCCTGTGGACCGACAGCATGGGTGGCTCCCTGGAACCCACCGGCAGTACATAAAAATATCCCATTGCATTGCCCAACACAGCTGAGGTAGTAATGTCGTGCTTAATGCAGGAGGGCTTCGGCCCACACTGCATGCCCCAGTCAGACTGGGGTTCTTTAGAAGTGGAAACAGATGCATTTATAATTCCCTGTGGACCCCACAGCATGGGTGGGTGCCAGGAAGCCACCGGCGGTACATAAAAATATCCCATTGCATTGCCCAACACAGCTGAGGTAGTAATGTTGTGCTTAATGCAGGTGGGCTTCGGCCCACACTGCATGCCCCAGTCAGACTGGGGTTCTTTACAAGTGGAAACAGATGCATTTATAATTCCCTGTGGACCCACAGCATGGGTGGCTCCCTGGAACCCACCGGCGGTACATAAAAATATCCCATTGCATTGCCCAACACAGCTGAGGTAGTAATGTCGTGCTTAATACAGGTGGGCTTCGGCCCACACTGCATGCCCCAGTCTGACTGGTAATATGTACCTTAACAGTAACCGCGTTGGTGGTAATGTGGTGGTGACTGCGGACCTGGTAGCGCGGTTTTATGTAGTTGGTTTTCGGAATGTGGCCAGGATTAAGTGGGCCGTGGTGGGGGGATGGTGGTGCTGCTCTCTTGTTGTGTCGTTAAAGGTGAAATTCTTGGACTGCCACCAGACGGACCAATGCAAAGGTATTTGCCAAGAATGTTTTCATTGTTGGAGGAGGAGGGGGATGTTTTGGAGGCACTATGTGTCCTCTACACGTGTCCGTGGTTATATGCACCTTAACAGTAACAGCGTTGGTGGGAAATGGCCTCGCCGCCATCATGTCTTTGTGAAGCCTCTGTTTCCACACCCCAGTGACATACCATTAGCAGCGGTATACGCAGAGCCCAGAATTATTAACATTTCAGCGGTAGCATTAGGGACAGACCCACTAACATATCACTAGCAGCAGTATAGGGGGAGCGCAGTCTTAGTTCCATTTCAGTAATAGTAGCACTCAAGACAGGCCCCAGTAACATTCCCATTGCAGCAGTTTAGGGAGATAAGAGTCTCTTTCACATTTCAGTAGCTGCAGTATAGACAAGGCCCCAGTTACATTTATGTAGCTAAAGTGTAGGCCAACCCCACACACCTTTCTGTACCATGAGTGCAGGCGAAGAACATAGAAATTACTATGATTACACTGTAGGTGAGGGCCCAAAAAAATTGGTGTACCAACAGTACTAATGTACCTCAGAAAAAATTGGCCATGCCCAACCAAGATGGCAGGTGAAACCCATTAATCGCTTTGGTTAATGTGGCTTAAGTGGTAACTAGGCCTGGAGGCAGCCCAGTTGAACGAAAAATTGGTTCAAGTTAAAGTTTCAACGCTTTTAAGAGCATTGAAACGTATAAAAATTGTTTAGAAAAATTATATGAGTGAGCCTTGTGGGCCTAAGAAAAATTGCCCGTTCGGCGTGATTACGTGAGGTTTTAGGAGGAGGAGGAGGAGGAATATTATACACAGATTGATGAAGCAGAAATGTCCCCGTTTTGGATGGTGAGAGAGAACGATGCTTCCATCCGCGGGTGCAGCCTACGTATTAGCTTAGGTACCGCTGCTGTCCGCTGGTGGAGAAGAGAAGTCTGGGGAAATCCAGGCTTTGTTCATCTTGATGAGTGTAAGCCTGTCGGCACTGTCGGTTGACAGGCGGGTACGCTTATCTGTGATGATTCCCCCAGCCGCACTAAACACCCTCTCTGACAAGACGCTAGCCGCAGGACAAGCAAGCACCTCCAGGGCATACAGCGCGAGTTCAGGCCACGTGTCCAGCTTCAACACCCAGTAGTTGTAGGGGGCAGAGGCGTCACCGAGGACGGTGCTGCAATCGGCTACGTACTCCCTCACCATCCTTTTACAGTGCTCCCGCCAACTCAGCCTTGACTGGAGACCGGTGACACAGTCTTGCTGGGGAGCCATAAAGCTGGCAAAGGCCTTGGAGAATGTTCCCCTGCCTGCGCTGTACATGCTGCCTGATCTCTGCGCCTCCCCTGCTACCTGGCCCTCGGAACTGCGCCTTCTGCCACTAGTACTGTCGGATGGGAAGTTTACCATCAGTTTGTCCACCAGCGCCCTGTGGTATAGCATCATTCTCGAACCCCTTTCCTCTTCGGGAATGAGAGTGCAAAGGCTCTCCTTATACCGTGGATCGAGCAGTGTGTACACCCAGTAATCCGTAGTGGCCAGAATGCGTGTAACGCGAGGGTCACGAGAAAGGCATCCTAACATGAAGTCAGCCATGTGTGCCAGGGTACCTGTACGCAACACATGGCTGTCCTCACTCGGAAGATCACTTTCAGGATCCTCCTCCTCCTCCTCCTCTGGCCATACACGCTGAAAGGATGACAGGCAAGCAGCATCTGTCCCCTCAGCAGTGGGCCAAGCTGTCTCTTCCCCCTCCTCCTCATGCTCCTCCCCCTCCTCCTCAACGCGCTGAGATATAGACATGAGGTTGCTCTGACTATCCAGCGACATACTGTCTTCCCCCGCCTCCGTTTCTGATTCCAAAGCGTCTGCCTTTATGCTTTGCAGGGAACTTCTCAAGAGGCATAGCAGAGGAATGGTGACGCTAATGATTGCAGCATTCCCGCTCACCATCTGGGTAGACTCCTCAAATTTTCCAAGGACCTGGCAGATGGCTGCCAACCAGGCCCACTCTTCTGTAAATAATTGAGGAGGCTGACTCCCACTGCGCCGCGCAAGTTGGAGCTGGTATTCCACTATAGCTCTACGCTGCTCATAGAGTCTGGCCAACATGTGGATCGTAGAGTTCCACTGTGTGGGCACGTTGCACAGCAGTCGGTGCACTGGCAGATTAAACCGATGTTGCAGGGTCCGCAGGGTGGCAGCGTGCGTGTGGGATTTGCGGAAATGTGCGCAGAGCTGGCGCACCTTTCCGAGCAGGTATGACAAGTGGGGGTAGCTTTTCAGAAAGCGCTGAACCACCAAATTAAAGACATGGGCCAGGCATGGCACGTGCGTGAGGCTGCCGAGCTGCAGAGCCGCCACCAGGTTACGGCCGTTGTCACACATGACCATGCCCGGTTGGAGGCTCAGCGGCGCAAGCCAGCGGTCGGTCTGCTCTGTCAGACCCTGCAGCAGTTCGTGGGCCGTGTGCCTCTTATCTCCTAAGCTGAGTAGTTTCAGCACGGCCTGCTGACGCTTGCCCACCGCTGTGCTGCCACGCCGCGTGACACCGACTGCTGGCGACGTGCTGCTGCTGCTGACACATCTTGATTGCGAGACAGAGGTTGCGTAGGAGGAGGAGGAGGGTGGTTTAGTGGAGGAAGCATACACCCCCGCAGATACCACCACCGAGGTGGGGCACGCAATTCGGGGGGTGGGTAGGACGTGAGCGGTCCCAGGCTCTGACTCTGTCCCAGCCTCCACTAAATTCACCCAATGTGCAGTCAGGGAGATATAGTGGCCCTGCCCGCCTGTGCTTGTCCACGTGTCTGTTGTTAAGTGGACCTTGGCAGTAACCGCGTTGGTGAGGGCGCGTACAATGTTGCGGGAGACGTGGTCGTGCAGGCCTGGGACGGCACATCGAGAAAAGTAGTGGCGACTGGGAACCGAGTAGCGCGGGGCCGCCGCCGCCATCATGCTTTTGAAAGCCTCCGTTTCCACAAGCCTATATGGCAGCATCTCTAGGCTGATCAATTTTGCAATGTGCACGTTTAACGCTTGAGCGTGCGGGTGCGTGGCGTCGTACTTGCGCTTGCGCTCAAACTGTGGCGCTAGCGACGTCTGGACGCTACGCTGAGAGACATTGCTGGATGGGGCCGAGGACAGCGGAGGTGAGGGTGTGGGTGCAGGCCAGGAGACGGTAGTGCCTGTGTCCTCAGAGGGGGGTTGGATCTCAGTGGCAGGTTGGGGCACAGGGGGAGAGGCAGTGGTGCAAACCGGAGGCGGTGAACGGGCATCGTCCCACCTTGTGGGGTGCTTGGCCATCATATGCCTGCGCATGCTGTTGGTGGTGCCTCCCCAGCTGATCTTGGCGCAACAAAGGTTGCACACCACAGTTCGTCGGTCGTCAGGCGTCTCTGTGAAAAACTGCCACACCGTAAAGCACCTTGAGCTCTGCAGGGTGGCATGGCGCGAGGGGGCGCTTTGGGAACCAGTTGGTGGATTATTCGGTCTGGCCCTGCCTCTACCCCTGGCCACCGCTCTGGCTCGGCCTGTGCCCACACCCTGACTTGGGCCTCCGCGTCCTCGCCCGCGTCCACGTCCTATAGGCCTACCCCTACCCCTCAGCATGGTGTATTACCAGTGATTTGATTTCCCAGGCAGGAAAGAAATTGGCGCAAGCCTGCTGTTAAACGTAGCTGGCTGCGTATGATTTATTTACGTTCTGCACCCACCACACACGTACCCAGAACGCTGAGGACTGTCAGAGGCAGGCCAAATAGAATGTTTCCCTTTTTTTTTTTAAAGGGAAGGCCCACTGACTATATTCAATCAGAAAAGAAATGTGTTCCACAGAACTGCAGTGTTATATGAAGTGCAGCAGAGCGGTGATTTTTCCCAGGCAGGAAATAAATTGGCGCAAGCCTGTGTTAAACGTAGCTGGCTGCGTATGATTTATTTACATTCTGCACCCACCACACACGTACCCAGAATGCTGAGGACTGTCAGAGGCAGGCCAAATAGAATGTTTCCCTTTTTTTTTTAAAGAAAAGGCCCACTGACTATATTCAATCAATAATATATGTCTTCTGGCCCTGCCTACACAATTCTGTCCCTGTAGTATTACTGCAGGGTGCAATGCTCTGCACAGCCGATTTTGAAAAAAAAAAAAAATGCAACACTGCTAACAGCAGCCTGCACAGTACTGCACACGGTTAAATGTGGCCCTAAGAAGGACCGTTGGGGTTCTTGAAGCCTACACTCACTCCTAACACTCTCCCTGCCTAACCACCACTTCTGTCCCTGTATAATTACTGCAGGGCGCAATGCTCTGCACGGCCGATATACAAAAAAAAAAAAAATGTGCACCACTGCAAATGGCAGCCTCCACAGTACTGCACACTGTTAGATGTGGCCCTAAGAAGGACCGTTGGGGTTCTTGAAGCCTACACTAACTCCTAACACTCTCCCTACAGCAGCTCCGGCACCAGCAGCACTGTCCCTCAGCTAACTCACAAGGAATGTGTGGCGAGCCGCGGGAGGGGCCGACTTTTATACTCGGGTGACATCTGATCGCCCCAGCCACTCACAGCAGGGGGGTGGTATAGGGCTTGAACATCACAGGGGGAAGTTGTAATGCCTTCCCTGTCTTTCAATTGGCCAGAAAAGCACGCTAACGTCTCAGACAGGAAACTGAAAGTAACCCGAACATCGCGTGGTGCTCGTTAAGAGTAACGAGCATCCCGAACACGCTAATATTCGCCTGAGCATCAAGCTCGGACGAGTACGTTCGCTCATCTCTAATCGCAACATGTCAGTTGCCAGACATCCACACCCGCTGGATTTCTGGCTATTCTTGTGTCATGGCCATAGCAACTTACGGGGCGCAGTGAAACCACAATCACTTTCCTTAGTGGCAATGCACACCGGGTGATACTGTGATCTTCAGCCATACAACGTGTTGCGAAGCCAAAGTCGCTGTGTGGCCCTAGCCTTATTGTGCTAACACAACATTTGCATCTGCATGATCACCTACTTCATCATTTGATTTGGGCTGTCCATAAACTGTCCATATGAAGCAGTCTAAAAGGAAACTATCTTTGTGGGCTACAGCAACCTATCGCAGAACAACTTACAATTTTTAAAAGCAATATGCAGATATGTTTATTGCCATATTCTTCCCAATCCAGGGCAAAATTGTAGCATTTAAAGTGCAGCTTTAATTTTTCAAGGGCACTATAAGAAATAAAAGCTGCGCTGTGATTGGTTTCTATGGGCAACGATGGCAGTTTTTCTTTTAGACAGTTTCATAAATTTCCCCCAATGTATTATAAGTCATAGGTCGCACAGGAAGTATGGAGTGGACCTGGGTTCTGAGCTGGCTCCATGCCCGGCGAGTGCTGGTTATATAAAACAGCTGACACCTGCTTACAATGGTCACTATCGGAAATAACTCAGATCGTGGCTGTATAACAACATACACACTGCGACCAATGCTGACCATAGCATATTAGCTGTTAGACAGAAGATTCTGAGCTCGCTGTGTCATATTATCCATTTTCCTGTGGTACTATTGTAGGGTGCTGATAGGTTCCAATAGCCTACTGAAGGCTTCTAGCTCTGACATGAATTGGAGCTTCTTAATCTCTGCAGGTGGCAGGACTTAATATACTATCATTGAGAAGTACAATATACTGCAATACAGAAGTATTTCAGTGTATTGTACAAGCAATCAAACGACTGCAAGTTCAAGTCCCCTATGCAGAGTTCTAAGAAAGGATTCTCCACAATAGTTATTTTATGTTGAATGCAAACACATGTACCCCTGAGCTCAGCACAAATCACATTTAATAGAGAAATATGAAAGCATATTGTTGTTAAAAAATTAAGGTAAAAATAAAGATCCCTAAATGGTATGAAAAACGCAAAAATAGAATGAATATGATTCTTTAAAAAACAAAAAAACAAAAAAACCCAACCACGTTTATTTTGACATGTCAGTAATAGTATATATGTTATAGGCAATGTATTAAATGCGTCATTATATAGACAGCTAAGGCAATCTATCGAATGACAAAAATGGGACTTCAAAGTATGAAATGATGAATATTTCACATGTGTTCTAGGTATTCTATGCAATGCCAAAAGGTGAACTGGCAAAGTTTAAAATACTCCCACCAGCAGTGGACCGCCCCTCTGGACAACCTATTTTTCCCCTACACCAAAAAGAAATTATACAACCCTTCGCAACATCAACCCCCATCATCTTCTGTCAATGTCCCACAATCCAACCCACTCTTGTTCCAATGTCCCACAATCCAACCCTCATCCTCTTCTTCCAATGTCTCACAATCCACCCCCCATAGTCTTCTAGTGTCCCACAATCCATCATCTTCTTCCAATGTCTCACAATCCAACCCCCATAGTCTTCCAATGCCCCACAATCCAACCCCCATCATCTTCTATCAATGTCCCGCAATCCAACCCACTCTTGTTCCAATGTCCCACAATCCAACCCTCATCCTCTTCTTCCAATGTCTCACAATCCACCCCCCATAGTCTTCTAGTGTCCCACAATCCATCCTCTTCTTCCAATGTCCCACAATCCAACCCCCATAGTATTCCAGTGTCCCACAATCCATCATCATCTTCCAATATCCGACAATCCAACCCCCATCTTCCAATGTCCCACAATCCCCCCCCATAGTTTTCCAGTGTTTTTTTTCCCATAGAGGCCTTTTCTTGACTCTCTTTTCATACTTTGCCTAAATAGTACTAGTTCTGTATAATGCCCAGGTATTCTATACAATACCTAGGGAAAGTATACAGTATACATACATTACATACTTTGCCTAAAAACCTCACACATTCTATAGACATATTAGTTGTTCTAAACAACTATTCATTGCCTGTAACACATATATACTTGTATTCTCCAACAATTTCAGGCACACTTAACAGACACGCAGTTACTGAAGTCAATGGGCAGACACAAGGTCAAGGACAGACAAGCAGAAAACATCAAAGCATTCTAACATTATTACTAACAGATCTCGTATCACACAAGCAAGTAATAAAATGAAAGCCTGAACAAATATTTGTATGATAAGCATTTTAAGCTGCACTTGGAAGTATATGATTTGTTAGAGACATTATGAATGAATATACAAAACACAGTCAAGACAAGCCCTTTCACAGATCCCACTAGAAGGTCATGGAGGGTCCTCTGTTCTCGCTTATAGAGGGAGATTTTAAACAAAGAGCCTTTAAAGGCACGTGCACTTGGAACGTCTGGATTCCGGCTATGGAATCGGGCCCTGACCGCGGCTGGCGACCCTGCGTACCTGTCATTTTCCGGCTTCTCTGTACTGCTCAGGCGATGATGCGAAATCCACGACCTTTCCGCAATGTCGATTGCGGAAGGGCCATGGACCAGACAGCTTCCATTGACTTCAAAGAAAGCCATCCGTGCGCAAAAATTCAGCATGCTGCGACTTTTCATCCGCGAGTGGAAACTGCAATTGGTTTTGGCTCGTGTGCATGAAGAATCCCTTTTCCGTAGCATACTATGGGCGGAATTTGCTGCGGAATTCAGAGGCAGGCGCCTGGCGTGGATTCCGCAATTCAAATCCGCCCGTGTGCATGAGGCCTAACAAAGAACAGCTCTGGTGACCCTTGTCTGTCCATTACATGGTTGATCATTGATTTGGATATATTTTTTCCTGCCGCGGCCGCAGAAGATTTCCTCTGTCCATTTGTCTTACGGTCCTTTTACATGGATCGATTCCTGCCATTTGATGAGCACCAATCAATGTGATCAGAGCTCATTAAAAAGGCCTTTACATGGCAAAAGGTGGATATATTGCTGACAAACGATTGTTCATATATATGATTGTTCTTCCTCCATATACTTTCATTGCTGTCAGTAACAAATCCTATGTTCACATGCGGAGATAAGCAGTTTTTTTTTTTACTGCAAACCAAATAAGAAAATCAGCTAATGAACAAGTTTCTGCTTGTACGTCAGTTGATAGGGGGCATACTAACATGGCCAAGTAAAAGGGCCTTTAGTAAGGAACATAGACATAATGGAATTGATGGGCTGTATTCAGCATATCTGGGCAAGCTTTACTAATCCAACTCTAGCTCCACCTAGAGCAGTGAACCCCAAAATCAGCGCTTGGGACGGAAGGTTCTCGGAGGCTCCTTGTGTATAGTGACCTGTTTCTCCAATTGTGTAGAGCTTGTTGACCACTGGACGCCTCTATGACTCAATCGAAGAGATTTCACCCAGTTAACAGAGTTTGAGAGGGGCGCATTATTGGAATGCAAGAAGCTGGTTGGTCATATCGATAAACTGCCCACCAGATAGGCCGTTCTGATCAGACTGTTAGATGGTGTTGCGACTAGTGGATATATGAGGGCACTTACACAAGGCAATTGGGCTTGGATCATCTGATCATCCAACAAGTATGAGCAGCTCCAACTGTTTCATTGGCCACCATCCAGAGACAGGTGGCACCATTGTTACAGGTCCCTGAGTCTGTTGGAACAATTGTCAGGTGCTTGGCCGAAGGACATTTGGTCTCACACTGCCCATTACGTGTACTGACTTTGAAACCCACCCGGCATCACCTCCATTTGCCATTTGTAGTGGTGTTGCGAACGATGGAACTCGACTGCTACAAAGTGGAACCAGGTTTTCTTTAGAGACAAATACAGGTTTACTTTGGGCACTGATGACGGCCATGTTTGTGTCTGAAGACCTAGGGGTGAGCGCCTCAATCCTGCCTTTGCTGTGGAGCGGCACAATACCCCCGATGCTGTTCTGATGGTCTGGTGAGCGTCATATACGAAAGTCTGTCACCCCTAGTAGTGGTACGAGGGACAATGACAGCTCAGCGATATATTCAGGACATCCTGCAGTCACATGTGTTCCTCTCATGGCGGCTTCCAAAAGGCATTTTCCAGCAGGATAATGCATGGGTGTCATAGGAATATCCCCACGACATTGCCAGACTTCCGTGACTGCCCGGTCACCAGATTTATCACTAATAGACCATGTAAAGGACTATCTGGGACGCCAACTTCAACAGCCTACAAGTTTCCAGGACCCAGAGGCTCAGTTACAGTAAATATGGAGAGATATGCCGCAAGATACCATACACAAGCTGTATGCATCCATGCCCACCCGTATCACATCTTGTATCTAAGCTAGAGGCTGTACAACAGGGTACTAGAACCTCCATGCCCACCCATATCACATCTTGGATCCAAGCTAGAGGCAGTACAACAGGATACTAGAGCTTTCATGCCTGTATCACATCTTGTATTCAAGCTAGAGGTGGTATAACAGGGTACTAGAGCCTCTATGCCCGGCCATATCACATCTTGTATCCAAGCTAGAGGCTGTACAACAGGACAGGGTATTAGAGCCTCCATGCCCGCCTGTATCACATCCTGTAGCCATGCTAGAAGCGGTACAACAGTGTACTAGAGCCTCCATGCTTGCCCATATCATATCTTGTATACAAGCTAGAGGCTGTACAACAGGGTACTAGAGCCTCCATGCTTGCCCATATCATATCTTGTATACAAGCTAGAGGCTGTACAACAGGGTACTAGAGCCTCTCTTCAATGGGTCAGTTTTCCTAAATAAATTATCATTTTGCTCCAATATTGTATAATATTACTCATATCAATGTTACAATCACACACAGAAAGTTTAATTCGATCCTCAGAACTCCTTCTAGGTGCTTGATTTTTTTTACAATGAGTATATATTTTGTACAATCAGCCAATGTCTGATTCCTCTATTTTAATAGGGAACTACATAATAAGCAATTGTCCTACAGTTATAAGGAGTTGCATTTTTTAAAACACAGCATCCCTCCTGTCCATGGCCTGGGTCGGGTATTGCATCTCAGTTCAATTTATTAGAATAGAACTGCAATACCAGAAATAGCCTGTGGACAAGAGCAGCGCTGTTTGTATAGTTATATACATAATTGTAAAAAGTGTTTTTCCAGCTGTTTTGCAGGCATCATTAACACAATTCAAGCATTCTTTATGGCAGTCTGTACTCTGTTTGCTTGTCTAGATGACGACAATGAGAAAAAACATTTTTTAGAATCCTTGAATTATGATTATGACATTATAATAGGAAACTCTTCCTGATACAATTCCTTAACATGATGTTTAAAATGTCTCCAACCCCAATCTTAGGAGTACATGAAATATACAGAATATTCCCATTGTACTTACAGAATTTCACCAATAAATACTTATTTTCTTTCAGGGCCCGAGCAAAGTTGGAACTTGTAAGGACAAGCACATTGTGGTCCTCCTTGATTTTGGGGGCTTTGTATTTCTTTGGTTTAGGTCCAATCCCTGCTTTTCCTTCCTGGGCAATACCAAAAGCCAAGATGGAGAAGACAAACGTTGTAAGGAGCAGAACATTCATGGTGTCTGGATCTTGGTAGAAGACGGACAAGAGTCTATAGGCTCCTCTAGCTTTCTGTTATATTTCTGTTACCAGCGGAGCAAGTGGCAGTTTCACACGTCACATTATCTGATTAATATATTGCCAAGAAAACTTGCCAAATTTACTTAAGATAGCAGCTGGTACTCACTGGGAGCATTTATAGCTGACAAGCATTATGGATCTTAAGCCTCTTCTATAGTAGATTAAAACGGCTTTCAATATATCTATATGCTCTTGGGAGAGCCGTGCAGCTCACATCGGGGTCATCACTCAACTTTTCTAAATCTTTGAATGGCAAATTGGTCAAGTTATGCAGTGCTATGTGATTGGGGGATTATTTTTGGGTACCAGAATTGGTATAGGTGCCCCACCCAACCTTTAAGAGATTTTCCAAGGTTTTATCACTGATGGTCTATACTTAGACCTTCTGGTCCTTTGGGTCACAAGCACTGTTCTGTCAACGTTTCTAAGTATCTACTCTCACCTGTGATGTGGAGCAGCACAGAACTGTATTGACGTTTGCAGTGAAGGGGCAGAGGTGCTCCTGCGAGCTCAGGGTCCCCTCAGTTGTCAGTACAGACACAGTTGCTAGGCCATATGTGCTTGGTACTGCAGCTCATCTGATTTACGTTGCTGATGCAGCCCCTTCATTGTGTTAATCGGAGGGAGTCCTGATATTGGACTTTCACCAATCAAACATTAACGATCTATCCTAAGAACTTTTCAACGCTTTACATTTTTTTGTACCAAATGTTGACTACAAGCCTTCCTTCACTCATGAACTGTAAATTGTTCTAGCAATGCAGCTAGATAAAAGCCTTCATATAACCTGTAATGTTAGCCATTATTGGTTGTCACCCAGCTTTTTTTCAATGCAGCTTAGCCCTGAACACAACTTATTCAGAGATGTGTGGAGTGAGACGAAAAGCCTAACTTATAGTACTGTGCAAAAGTTTTAGGTAGGAAGTTGATCATTCCTCCTTTTTATTTGTAAATCTTCTACCAGCGTAACTGAAGAAGAGGTTCTCCGTCTCAAAATGCGTTTCATGTTGATGCATCCATAGAGTTTTTATCCTCCACTTCATATCAAAACGTCTTCTTTTGAAAAGTTGCGTCATAAGCCAAACATTTTTTTTTACACACTACTGTCTGCACATTAGTCCACGCCTACCACCAATAAGACGTATATCTGCCTGGCAGCACCTCTATGAGCCCATTGACTTAATCGTACAGTCTTACTCTAAGCCTTCACCCTTAGGCAATCCCCCATGGTCAATCCACCAATTGTTTTCCTTCTAGTCTTCTAGACCTCTGATGAATGTCAACTGTTGGGTTGGCCATCAATCACCATATGCTGCCATGTAAAAAAAACAAAAACCACAAACATTTAATGAATACGTTTTTAATGGGTAGTGTGTGGATGTATAGTTTTAAACAAATAATTGGATTCCTTTACGATATTGAAGCTGGGGTGTAAGGGTGGACACATTTGTACATAAAACTCTTAGGCCTCATGTCCACGGGGACAGATCCGCAGCGGGTCACCCGTACGCGTGATCCGCGCGCCCATAGGGATGCATTGGACACCCGCAGGTAATTAAATACCTGCAGATGTCATTTTCCCCTGAGCCGCGGATTGCATGAGCGGGAAAACACACGCAGCATGCTCCATTTTAGTGCGGGTCTCCCGCGGGGATGGCTCCCGCAGGCTTCTATCGAAGCTTATGGAAACCATCCAGATCCGCGACACACCCGCAGCTGAATTCCTGCTCTCCGGCGCGGCAGCGTTGGAGAGCAGGAGTTCCAAAAATAAAAATGGAGTGCACGGCGCATGCGCGCGTCACGCTGCTGGCGTGCCGAGCACATCCCCTGGGCCAAAGAAAGAAGATCCGGCCGCGACAGAGGGTAGATCCGCAGCGTCCGGACAGGTAAGTAATGCTTACCTTTTAGCCACGTCAGCGGGAAAGGAGGGACCCGCTGCAGGATTCTGTATGAAGAATCCGCGGCGGGCCTGATTTTCCCCGTGGACATGGGGCCTTAGGGTCTATCTGTTCATATCTGCATTATGGTTTCCATTATAAATGAAAACCCTGCTGCAGTGCCGACTCCATCACACAGTGGACAACAGAGGGGCACCAATGGATACTATTGATTCATGATGGGATCTCCCGGGTGCTGTCAAGATGTCCTAAAGAATTGGCAATATAGCCGCCTAGTCTAAAAAAAATAGCTGAATAGTTGTTTTAAGAGTGGAATATATAAACTTGACAGTAGAGGATGACTGAACACGGTTTTCTCTAAATGTATAATTAGCGTATAGATCTATAGAACCTACCTGTTGCCCAGGGATGATGATGTGTAATCAAGGACCATATATTTCATATGATGGCGACATCTGGCGCCTTTACTTATGCAGACTTGGACTACTCTGAAAGTGTGTATTCTGGGTTAAAGGGGTTGTCTGGTTGGTAATTTTTTTTTATGGGCTAGAGTGACTTAAAAATAATCAGACAACCCCTTTAAGGCTCTTTATGAACTGTAAGAAATACTGCTGCTGTGAAACTAATACAATAGGATACTGGAATCTGTGTTTTTTAGATTAAAAAAAAAGTATAAAAAAAAAAAAGTGATTCCTCTCCTCATCTCCCCTGGTCATGGCTGTCGGCATCCTACTAGTCTTCTGTGTAGCAGATGCCGTTTCTTCTGCCCATAGTGCACATGCTCAGCATGCACCCACCTTTCTCTTCGCCGGACTATTCAGTTAGTTCCTCTGTTATTTAAGGGGACGGGACTTGATTTGTATAGCGCCAACTTATTCCCCAGCTCTTTCAGGTAATTTGTGTATAACCCCCCACCAAGCTGGGTACTCATTTTACCGACCCCAGAAGGATGGAAGGCTTACCTGAACGCATGGTTGAACCCGCAACCTTCAGGTCATGAGTGAGATCTTAGGACTGCATTCTGCTGCCTTAATACTCAGCGCCACCTTCCTCTACTTGAGGGTGTCTCAACAGTAAGGTTCTATTGATCCGAGTGATGATCTGTATCTACTTGACTCTGTTTTTCACCATTATTGCAATAGCCTACACATGCTGCCCGGGAGCAGAGAGATTTTAAATCTCCTGGAGCGCGAGCCCTTCCGTTTATGTCAGGCAAGCATGCGCAGAAGACGATGTAAGGTCCTGGAAGGACCAAATCAATGCAGGACATCACAGAGGACGCGGGTGAGTATTTTTCACCTCCCCTCATGGATCCGATCCATAAAGGGAGATGAAAGAAATTTTTTTTTTTTTTTAACTCTTCTGTGATCGCCATTATCTCTTGGATAGCGTCGAACGCGGGTCCGGGAACTGATAACTGTGGTTCCCGGTGACATCTCCTGCTACTGAAGGGAGCCAAGACGAAGGTCCTTTTCATACCAGATCATCGTGGGACATCGCAGAGGACAGGGGTGAGTAGTTTCAGCACCCCTCATGGATGCGATCTGTGAGTGAAGCTGAAACTAACTTTTTTCACTTACTTACCTTAATGCAATTGGCACTATCCATCAAAAGGGGGGAATGGAAAAAAAAACTCCTATGCAGATCTAGGTGTTTCTATGGCAATAGACTACTAACACTGAGCAGTCTGATCCCGCAGTCATTCGTCCTTCCATCTCTTCCCACCTTCTTGGTAACCTAACAAATGTATACTCTATAAAAAAAATAAAAATAAAAAAATAGAAATAACTTCAGCCTGTAAGGCTGGGTTCACACAGGGCGGATTCCCGTCGGAAATCGTGCGGTTTGGCCGCAGCAAAAACCGTGAGATTTCCGCCGGGAGAACCGCCGCGGTTTAAGCCGCGGCGGCTTTGAAGCGGCCCGGCCGCTTGCTTTTCCGTTGCGGCCGGCGCTCCCATAGAGGAGAGCGCGGCTGCGACGAAAATAAACAAACAAAAAAAAGTAAATAGACATGCTGCATATTTTGAAGCCGCAGCCGCGGTTTCAGACGGATTTACTGCAGCGGAGTGGCTGTCCCGTGTGGACGAGGTTTCTGAGAAATCTCGTCCACATGGCTGGCTAATCCCGAGATTAGTGGCCGCGGGCGGATTTGCCCTGTGTGAACCCAGCCTAGAAGTTTTCATTTTGCTGCAAAACCCAGCATGCAGTTCCATCTCAGGCAAATATGATTAGAGTTGTGGTGATTAGATGAACGGTCTTGTCATCAGAGGCCCTAAAAGGGGTTCCCCCTTGGCCTATAAAAGGCTTTCGGAGGCTCCTTGTGTGTAGTGACCTCTTCTTCTGCTTCGTAGAGCTTGTTGACCACTAGACGCCTTTACGACGTAAAGAAGAGATTTCAACCCGTTACCAGAGTCTGAGAGGGGCGCATTATTGGGATGTGAGAAGCTGGATGGTTGTATTGACAAATTGCTGCCACCTGGGCCGCTCTGACCAGACTGTTACTAGGTATTGGGACCAGTTAATACATGAAGGCACGTACACAAGGCTACTGTGCTCAGGATGCTCTCAAGAGACTACTAGTAGAGAGGGTCATCTGATCATTTGACAAACACGAGCAGCTCCAACTATTTAGTATTCTGCCATCCAGAGACGGGTGGCACCATTGTTCCAGTCACTTGTGTCTCTTAGAACCATTTCCAGGTGCTTGGCCAGAGGACATTTGGTTTGGTGGCATTCATTACGTGCAATTCCTTTGACACCCACCGACTGTCGTCTGCATTTGCAATGGTGTTGTGAATGCTGAAACTGGAATTGGGTTGTCTTCAGCAACAAATCCAGGTTTAGTTTGGGTACGGTCGACGGCCGTGTTTGTGACTGGAGACCTCGGGGTGAGCAACTCAATCCTGCCATTGCTGTGGAGCGGCACACTGCCCCCTGCTGGTGTGATGGTCTGAGGGGCATCACATATGACAGTCACCCCTAGTAGTGGTACGAGGGACAATGACAGCTCAGTGATATGTTCAGGACATCCTGCAGACACATGTGTTCCTCTCATGGTGGCTTCCAAGAGGCATTTTTTTAGCAGGGTGTCACAGGAATGCCTGCACAACATTGTCATGCTTTCATGAACTGCCTGATTGCCAGATTTATTGCCAATAGAACATGCATGGGACCATTCGGCACACCAATTTCAACAGCCTGCAAGTTTGCACAATCTAGAGGCTCAGTTACAGCAGGATACCATACGGACCCTGTATCACATCTTGTTTCCAAGCTAGAGGTGATACAACAGGATACCAGAGCCTCCATGCCCTCCCGTATCACAACTTGTATCCAAGCTAGAGGTGGTACAACAGGGTACTAGAGCCTCCATGTCCGCCCTTTGCCACATTTTGTATCTAAGCTAGAGGTGGTACAACAGGGTACTACAGCCTTCATACCTGCCCGTATTACATCTTGTATCTAAGCTAGTAGCGGCACAACAGGATACTAAAGCTGCAATGCCCACCTGTATCACATCTTGTATCCAACCTAGAGGCGGTATAACAGGGTACTAGAGCCTCCATACCCGCCTATATCACATCTTACATCTAACTTAGAGGCGGTACAACAGGGTACTAGAGCCTCCATGCCTGCCTGTATCACATCTTGCATTCAAGCTAGAGGTGGTACAACAGGGTACTAGAGCCTCCATGCCTGCCTGTATTACATCTTGTATTCAAGCTAGAGGCGGTACAACAGGGTACTAGAGCCTCCATGCCTGCCTGTATCACATCTTACATCTAAGCTAGAGGCAGTACAACAGGGTACTAGAGCCTCCATGGCCCCCTGTATCACATCTTACATCTAAGCTAGAGGCGATACAACAGGGTACTAGAGCCTCCATGCCTGCCTGTATCACATCTTACATCTAAGCTAGAGGTGGTACAACAGGGTACTAGAGCCTCCATGCCTGCCTGTATCACATCTTGAATCCAAGCTAGAGGCGGTACAACAGGGTACTAGAGCCTCCATGCCCGCCTGCATCACATCTTACATCTAAGCTAGAGGCGGTACAACAGGGTACTAGAGCCTCCATGCTGTATCACATCTTGTATCCAAGCTAGAAGCGATACAACAGGGTACTAGAGCTTCCATGCCCACTCGTATCACATCTTCTATCCAAGCTAAAGGCGGTACAACAGGGTACTAGAGCCTCCATGCCCGCCTGTATCACATCTTACATCTAAGCTAGTACAACAGGGTACTGGAGCCTCCATGCTGTATCACATCTTGTATCCAAGCTAGAAGTGATACAATAGGGTACTAGAGCCTCTATGCCCACCCGTATCACATCTTGTATCCAAGCTAGAGATGATACAACAGGGTACTAGAGCTTTCCTTGAAGTGTTCAGTTTTTCACAAAAAACGGGAATTTTTCTTACCGATTACTCCCTTTCTTGAAGGCATCATGACAGCATACGCTGGAGGTTGCTCACCTGCTGACCTGATGGGACAGGAAGAGGTAGAACATAAAAGGCAACTCCCCTCCACCAAACACCAGTGCGTTTCAAATAACCACAGTGACAGTATACTTAACCAGGTGGTGTGATTTTATTGGCACCACACACCTTAGACAAAGAAACATAAGCATACACATTACCTCATGTGTTAGACAAACAAGGGTAACTGTGTGGGTGGGTGGGTGTGGGGGTGGGGGTTGCCCGTATGCTGTCATGATGCCTTCAAGAAAGGGAATTATCGGTAAGAAAAATTCCCATTTTCCCTCCGAAATCATGACAGCATACGCTCGATGAATACCAAATAACTGATATGGGCTTTTTTTAGGAAGGGATTACTGCTTGAAGCACCTTTCTCCTGAAGGTTGCATCCTCACTAGATTTAATGTCCAGCCTCTAATGTTTGATAAAAGTATGACTAGAAGTCCACAAGGCCGCATTACAAATCTGTTTGATTGAGGCGTACGCTCTTTCTGCCCAGGAAAATGCCACCGCCCAAGTAGAGTGGGCTTTCAAACCTTCTGGAGGAGGAATGCCCTTGGCCTTGTAAGCCTCTTGGATAGCTCTTCTGAGCCACCTGGCTATTGAATCTCTAGAAGTGGCCTTCCCTTTGGCCTGCTCCTGAAATTGAACGAAAGTTTGTCAGTCTTTCTGCAACTTTCGCTTGCCTCAAGGTACGCTAATACAGCTCTTTTAACGTCAACATTTATGGAGCTTCTGCTCCTTTTTGTTTTTAAAATTTAGACGAAGGCTGGAATGACTATTGGCTGGCCTCCATGGAAGTCTAACAAGACTTTGGGTTGTAAGGAAGGGTCTAAAGGAGAATACGATCTTATCGGGGTGCATAGTCATATATGGGGCCCTTTGCGAAAGGGCCTGGATTTCACCCTCGTACATAGCCGACATAACTGCCACAAGGAGGGCTACCTGGAGGCCTGATGGACTATAGTCAGATCCCGGGGGGGGGGGGGGGGGGGGCGTAAGACTTATAAATGGATGCAGTCTACTCGCCCTTCTAGGAAATTTCCTGATCCCCTTGTGCTCAGCAAGCGTGAGATCAAAGAATGCCCTTAAAGCCACTACTTGGGCTTTGAGGGAATTTGGACTCAACCCTTTATCCAGGCCTGTCTGGACAAAATTAAAATTTTTACGAATGTCTGATTGGATGTCCTGACCCATCCATTCGGAGAATTTTTTCCCGACTTTGGAATAAATCTTTTCCGTCGAGGGCATAAGGCTCTCGCAATTAGTGGAGACCCCATTAGATGCTAGACCCTTTTCTAAGAATTTTACCCGTTCAAGATCCAGGCTGTAAGTCTGAACTTGTGAACCTCCGGGTAGAGGAGAGGACCCTGCAGCAATAGGTCCAGTCTTGGCGGAAGATGGAGAGGCTCTCCCACTGACAGATCTCAGGAGAGGAAACCAAGGTCTTTTGGGCCAATAAGGCGCTACTAAAGTTACTGACAGCCTTGGCTGCAGTAATTTTCTTAGGAGGAGCGGAATCAGGGGTAAAAGGGAAAAAGCATAAGCTAAGTCCCAAACCCAGGGGTGAGAGGGGGCCTAAGGTGTGTTTCTCCGAGTCTTGGGAAAAGAGAAGACGTCACTTGGTATTTGCGCTTCACTCTCCTGCGTCCACTTTCTTCCTGCTTAGAAACCCCGCGGCTGAATTCTCGGCTCCTTTTATATGGAAGGTAGACAGTGACTTAGTTGTGAGTTCTGCCCAT
The DNA here is from genome assembly GCF_035609145.1 of Eleutherodactylus coqui. Classification (NCBI taxonomy): domain Eukaryota; kingdom Metazoa; phylum Chordata; class Amphibia; order Anura; family Eleutherodactylidae; genus Eleutherodactylus; species Eleutherodactylus coqui. The sequence continues at coordinate 127,660,164 of NC_089844.1, read as the reverse complement.
TGAAGGAACCTTCCCGCCAAATGCTGAAGTAGAAGATTCCTGGTGGTACCCTGGTGGCGAATGAGTGGCACTGCCATCATGTTATCGGAAGAGATCCTCACATGCTTCATCCCTAAACGGTTTGCAGGCTACGTCGGGTTTCCCAAACCTCATTACGTTATCTAACGTTAGATAACCTGGATCTCTCATGAGGGTCCTATGTACCCTGTATATGACCACCTTCAAAGGTGACCCCTCTTTGGCGCTGGCATCCGTTATTATCGCCCAGCCCCCATTGAAAGGTTGTCTGAGGACAACCACCAGCGGAGTGAGGATCTAGTCCTAGTGGAAATAGGGATTGTCCTGTTAAGTGAGGACTGACTTGTCCTCATTCTGGAGGATAAGTGTCTGGAGATCACAGCTGTGGAACTGGGCCCAGGGAACCACTCCAATGCATGAAGTCATTAGCCCCAGGATCCGCATCGCCTCTTATTGAAACTGTAGATTTTTTTATATAGAGCAGAACATTCTCTAGAATGAGGTGTTTCTTTAGAGGAGGAAGGGATGAACATTGGAGACAAAAATCCAAAATGACTCCCCAGGAATTTTTTTCCCGGTGTCCGGATCCATGTTGGATTTCAGATCAATAATGATCCAGCTTAGACCCTTAGATAAACTGAAGCGTGGACCCCAAGTGTGACCTCAGAATAGTGAGGGAATCTGCCACGAGCAGGGAACCATCCACTGAGCTATGTCCCCTTCCAGATGGGGGACGATGATAATCCCGCGATTGTGCAGAAAGGCTACCATTTCAATCACCCCTTTGGAAAAGATCCGTGGAGCAGAGGAGATTGCAAAGGGAAGGCACCATTCTCAGCGCAAATTTAGGAACTTGAGTTGACATACTTGGGGATGTGATAATACTCATCCTTTATGTCAATCGTAGCCATAACCTTATCCCTACCAATCAGGGGGGTTGCGGTTCTGATAGTCTCCATCGGTGGGAGCCATCTGTTTGGGAACCAGAAAGAGAGGGGAGTAAAACCCTTTCCCCTCATTCCGTCTTAGGGATGTGGATAATTGCACCGATATCCAGCATAATCTGTTCACCCTTAAGTAGAGCCTGCTCTAGGGTTGGTGCCTGGATGACGGTCGCGGTGGAACTGGAAGCCCATGCTTGGACCCAGGCCCACACAGTCCCCCCGAGGTTAAAATGAACCTATTTGGAGGGCGGGATTCTAGCTCAATCTTGTACCCCTCCGCCACCAGGCCTGCGCTTGTGGGATCGATTCCTGTCCTTAGGATCGTTTCCCAGCGTGTGGTAGGCACCGTCAGTAGCTATGTTTCTCCAACTAGTGCACAAATGAACTAATCTTCTGCTCACCAGGCATGAAGATGCAGGTTGAGGGACAACAGTAAGAGCCTTACCCTTTCCTTTCCCCACGTACGTTGTAGACGAGGGACATGGAATGAAGGCGCTTTTTGCGAGGTCTGATGACTAGCCGCCCCGAAAGGGTAGGGTACACAACCTATTTTTGGAGGTTACGTCTCCTGACCACTACTTCACCCCTGGCCGTGTTGGATAGGGCTGCCAAGCGGGCTCCGAAGCGGACCATGGAAGCTGATCCAGTCAAACCGCCATAGAGCGAGCCCCCAAGGTGGCCGCAATATTAGCTTTATAATGAAACTGGACGTGGACCAAGCTTTACGCATGGTCATGTCTAATTTGTTGTCCATAGAGTCCTTTAAGTGGGACGTATCCTTAGATGGTAGCCCAGTTCTTTTAGACACCATAGAGATAGCTGTGTCAACATTTGGCATCCTCTCAAGGATAGCCACTTCATTGTCCGCAAATAAAGGACGCTCCTAAAATTCTTTTAGAAATTAATGGAGCTTGATCCACACAATTCCAATCATTAAGGATCAATGGTTTAAGTGTGGCGTTTACAGGGAATGTAGATTTACGTTGTGGAAGCAGACTTGCAACATGACGTCCTGCACAGTGCAAGGTTTCTGTGTTACTGTTTTTTCGAAAAAGAGATATTTTTTCTCCCCCTGCGACACTTCCCCAAGAGCTTCAAGATCGAATTCTTCCGCCATGTCAGAGTCAGACTCTAACACTGCTGGAGCAGACCTTCTTGTGGCCCCTAAGGGCCCTGGTTGAAGGTCCGAAAGGTAGGACTGTGTTTCTTCACGGACAACCAACCGGATTGCAGACATGGGGGAAGACTTTTCTTCCGGCAGAATTTTCGCTGAGCAGGAAGCGCATAATGTTTTAGTATAGGAGTCGTCAAGTTTTGCTAAGCATACTGGACGCTTTTTACTTCTCCTCCTAGCCTCCCTAGGTTTTTGAGTATCCCTGTCGTACATGACAAGGGAGAGCTCTGTTAGTAAGGGAAGTGTAGTGCAGGTGTCTGTAGGTTGGCCCACAGGACCACTTACAGTTTGGAGATTCTCTGGGTCCTCACTTGGCCGACATCCTGTGCTAGTGGGATCCATTCCTGTCCTTAGAATTGATTCCCAGTGTGAAAAGAAAAAACACCAGCCGACTTCTCCTGGTGCAGGGGGCTTTAAATTTTGAATTTGGCGCCAAGCTTCATCAGGCCACGCCCCCTTTGTGTGCCGCTACAGCCGGGACCCAGAGATGGCGGCCGCCGCCTGGTTGATGGCCGCGGTGGTGCCGAAAAGTCCGTCCTTGGACCAAGGCCCATGCAGTCCCCGGTTCGCACCCAGATGTGGTACTTCCCACTGGGGCAACCAGGGGTGCCAGAAGACGATATCTTAGAGATGGCGGCCACCGCCTGAATGACGGCCGCGGTGGTGCCGGAAAGCCCGTCCTTGGACCCAGGCCCACGCAGTCCCCGGTTAGCTCCCAGATGAGGTACTTCCCACTGGGGCTGCCAGAAGAGATGCTGCCTGGAACCTCCGGCATGGGACAGCATCGCTGGAGCACTGCCGCTGCTGTCCTGGAGGGACAGGAAAAGCACTGGTGTTAGTGGAGGGGAGGTGCCTTTTATGTTCTGCCTCTTCCTGTCCCATCAGGTCAGCAGGTGAGCAACCTCCAGCGTATGCTGTCATGATGTCGGAGGAAAAATTATTTTTTTGCTCTGGTAATGTAATCACTTACTTATATTAATGTTACAATCACACTTAGAATTGAATGAAACTTTTCTAGAGCAGTGGTGGCGAACCTATGGCATGCGTGCCAGAGGCGGCACGCAGTGCCCTCCCTGCTAGCACGCGTCGCCGTCAGCCGCTCACATGTCAGTGAATACCGGCAGGGGGCGTTGCTACCCTGCCGGCATTCACTAAGCAGCGCTGATCCTGGTGCACACTATGACATCAGTGTGCAGCTGGGATCCTCCTCCCCAGACATCTCCTACTACTTGGTTCCGTGAGAGCAGAGGGGTGGTCACTTACTGCTGGGGGGGGGTCACTATTATACTGGGGGCTGCTGTGGGATATCACTATTACCGCTGGGGCCGCTGTGGGGGGGGGTCACTTATCACTGGGGGATGTCACAATTATCGCTGAGGCCGCTTGGGGGGGGGGGGGGGTCACTATTATCGCTGGGTATGTTTACATGTGACAGAAATAGGCAGGGTTATTTCAAAATAAACAGCGTGCAGATTTTGACTGCTTTTTGGATGCAGAGATGGTGCAGAATTTTCCACAGAAATTTCCGCATCCAAAAAGCAGCCAAAATCTGCACGCTGTCTATTTTGAAGCGGCCCTGTCCTTTTTATAATGACGGAGGTAAAATCATACATTGTGATAAGCCCCGCCCACTGACATGTTGGCACTTTGCGATAAGTGGGTTTTGGATTGCAGTTTGGGCACTCGGTCTCTAAAAGGTTCGCCATCACTCTTCTAGGGGATGCCTTTTTTTCTACAATGAGTATATGTTATGGTTAGAATTCTTGATATTTTCCCCATGTTCTTTCTGTGGAAAAGGGAATAAATGGTGCGTTCTGTGCTAGGGATCCAAAGAAGTGAGGATGTGGATAAAACATCTGTTCATATATGACCATCACTAGTACTTTTGTACCATCATGAAAAAAAAAAGGAGAAAATTCACTTTTATACGAGAATATTTATTTTTCTCAGAGACATTACAAGTGGGTGTTTTCTGAATCCATTCAAAGAAATATATATTCCTTCTATGAAGTCACAGTCTTATGTATATACACACACATATCTTTTATATAAAGGCATTGACTGTTATCAGTAACTTAACAAATCAAAATAACTTAACCAACTCATTGCCAAGTGTGGAAGCATTAAAACACTGACAGAAGGTGGTGGATACAATTAATCTGGTTGTGAGACTACATCTGCCAGCTTGCTCACAATAGCGGGAAAGCAACAGGTTGCAGACCACGGTTCAAAAGTAACATTCTTGTACGTGGATACATATATATGGTCATAACGGAGAGGATGAATACAAACAGAAGAGAAATCACACTCAGCAGATCGTGAGATACAGCTAGACATATCTTGTAGTATTAGATACTTATTTGGTTTTTTAACATCAACACAAATGATTGATTGACTCAAATTTCCACCCGCAATATGGAATAAGTAGTGAATTACTCTGGACACGGGACATGTCGGCCGGTCAGAGCAAGTATTAGTAGGACTGACTGTGCAGCATATACAGGCTGGATACAATTGTCTGGTTTAGACATCCCCTTCCTTGGGGCCTTACTTATGTAACGGGAACCCAATGATTTTAGTTGACCCCGGCAGCCCTACATGACCAGGCTCCATTGAAGTCAATAGGTGGTCCAAACCAGACAAATAGGGTTTATAGATCATGGCCTAGACCCTGCACACTCAAGTTGGGTTCATACATCACCATGGAATCCTGTTAGTCATTATTTTAAAGTTGCATAGATATCGTCTTTCGGCATACGTCCATCCTTAGGCTATGTTCACAAAGGGTGGATTTGCTGAAAAGTTTTCCGCAGTGGAGAAAATTTTGAAAATTGTATTTAAATTGCTGCTGTGGTAAACGCTGCAGATTTACTGCGGGAAAAGTCTTGACGGAAAATCTGCCCCATGTGAGCATGGCCTGAGACATCATTTTACAGTTTATGTCCAGAAATAATGGACACATAAATTTGAGTATGTTTGCAAATATGTATGGTTCCTGAGTTATATCGTGTCTAACAGTCTTGTTGCATTCAGAGCTGCATTCCCAATTCTTCTGGTTGCTACTAAGAGTTGGGATACAAATATCATCGATAGCAAATTGGAGCTACTAGGGTCATGTCTGTTAATTCCTTCATTCTGGTCCCCAAATACAAGTTTCCAAGGTGTTCTGTAAACTATAGGTTCTGTTATAGAGTTAAACAGAAAAAGTTTTCAAAACAAGGCCTCCCTCTCTGACATCACTTCCTGCTTTGCAGCTATTGGTTGAAGTCACACTACACAAGCTTCCTGTTTAACCCGCCCCCTAAATGCACATTGCAGAAAATACTGGCAATACCCAGACCTCTCTGCCCCTTTCAGGTACTTCACCCAAGAAAATAGTCCAAATGTAGGAGAAGGCAGCTAAAATTGAGTAGAGAGATCTGGGCTTTAATGATATAACACAGTCTGCATTTTGTAGAAGGACAGAACAGAAAGCAAGTGAACTGCAAGGCCAGCCAACAGTTGCAGAGAAGGAAGTGAGCTCAGAGAAGGGGCGTCTTTTTGGTAACTTCTCCAGTACAACCACAGGCATTTTGTCATTAATTGTTGTATCAAGGACCTATAGTGTAAAGAGCAGCTTGGATACTTGCATTTGAGATACCAGAGTGAAACAATTAGTAGTCCTGGTATGTTACATGACTTTAGTAGCTCCATATTACCAATTATGAACATTTGTCTGGAGGTTTACTTTAAAGGGGTTGTCTAGGGAGGCTAAATACTTACATGGACGCACAATGTCAGAACCTATATCTTTGGCCCAGTTCCCAAACATCATGTGGTATGACCACACTCTGTACAAGTCACCTAGATGGCTGGCTGTTTGACTCAACTTAACTAGACCAGCCCCTTTCTCTGTTATGGCCAATGCAAAGAAGGGGATGGGATGGTTATTAAACAGAGTCAGCTCCCTTGATGAAATGACAGACACAGAGGCAGGGGGCACATGACCAGGTGTTATAACTAGATCGGAGGTGAAGGTTCCAACACCGTAGTTCTATGTAAGTATTTAGCCTTTCTGCATGACCCCTTTAAGTGTCTGATGCAAAGCCTACACGGTTTGGAATCAAAATCAATGTGTTCTGTCAAGACACTGAACCAGCAGCGTTGGCTTAGGTTGCAGCTAAATGTGAAGTTAGAACTAAGAAACAAAGCACTGCAAATGATGAATGACTCTTTGCATGCGAATAAAATATTATAAAACTAAAGCAAAATATTTGCAACATAACAGATATAAACTGTAGAATGCTTTCCAAAGGCAACGGTACACTTCAAGATCAGGCCTCGTATGAGATTCGTTAAGGTGCCATATGATGACGTCAGAGCATTCAAACAGTTAATGATGAAAAACGCATAGTTTTACGGACATGTGAAAAACATTTGCTTGTACACAAGAACCAAGGCCTGCTCAAAAACATTGGCAACCATTACAAGAGTCATTAATCAAACATGGCGCTTCTGTAGATCAGATTGTTTCTTGCAGAATTCATCTTTTCTTTGGATATTTGAGACCAAATCATTTCCAAAAAAAAAATAAAAAAAAAATCACAAACCAGGAAAAAAAAAAGAGAAATTATCTTACATAATAACTAGAGATAAGCGAACGTACTCGGTAAGGGCGATTTCGCAATCGAGCACCGCGATTTTCGACAACTTCACTACTCGGGTGAAAAGTACTCGGGTGCGCTGTGGGGTGGGGGGTTGCAGAGGGGAGTGGGGGGTAGCAGCGGGGAACAGGGGGGAGCCCTCTCTCTCTCCCCCCCACTCCCCGCTGCAACCCCCCGCTCACCCACAGCGCCCCTGAGTACTTTTCACCCGAGTAGTGAAGTACTCGAAAATCGCGGTGCTCGATTGCGAAATCGGCCTTACCGAGTACGTTCGCTCATCTCTAATAATAACAGAAGATACAGAAAAAAAAATAAAATTAATGGATTCTGCTCATCGAATAATTGGTGCTGATCGGTCGTTTGTTACGGTAGGGCGGAGCTTGACCGTTGCAAATGGGTTTTCTCCACTGTAACAGAAGAAAATATTTTAGGTTACACAATAAGCTACATGATATGATGACCAGGGCCAGACATACCTACAGGCAGGGAAGGTGTGTGCCTAAGTGCGGGGCTGGGGTTGGGGTGCTTTTACACCGACCGTCTAGCGGATGAAAAATCACTCAAACAAGAGACTGTGACAGATAATTGGCCCGTGTAAAAGCAGAACCTGGCAGGATATGGAGAGAGAAATCGCTCGGCAGCCGCTTTGTTTCCGCTCACAGAAATGAAGAGACTAATGAGCCATGTTTGCTCAGTGCAAACAGACAGTCGCTCATCTTTGAATGACTGCCTGTTCATTAGGGCGGCCCCAAAAAACTCAACTTTAAATCCCCGAAGGGAATAGAAAACTATTATAAAATATAACCCTTATTAAATAGATCAAAATTTGGCGAAATTATGTGTATAAATACAAAAAGTGACTGATCGTCACTAGAGATGAGCGAGTATACTCGGTAAGGCACATTACTCGAGCGAGTAGTGCGTTAGCCGAGTATCTCCCCGCTCGTCTCTAAAGATTCGGGGACCGGTGCGGGTGACAGGTGAGTTGCGGCGGGGAGCAGGGGAGAGAGAGATCTCCCCTCCGTTCCTCCCCACTCTCCCCCGCCGCTCCCCGCCCCCAGCTGGCCCCCAAATCTTTAGAGACGAGCAGGGAGATACTCGGCTAAGGCACTACTCGCTCGAGTAATGTGCCTTAGCGAGTATACTCGCTCATCTCTAATCGTCACTAATTCTGACACTACTATCAGTAGACTATTCACTCAGTAGTGGCTTCATTGTGGAGGCCCACAAGGTCTATATGGACTTGAAAAGATGGTCCCAATACTTGGTCCAACCTCATGGATATCGCCATCCAGTCAAATAAATAGCCCATACACCTTTATCATACATCCATGATTACTTGAGCCGTATTCGTGTCTCCTAACTGGACTCCACTTAAATCATTAGGCCTCTAACAATTGGCTTCATCCCTGAATTTTCTATCCTGCCATATCATTTAGAGTGACTGTATCCACAGCTCTGCTATTTATTCCCATAGAAGTCTACACTCTTAGCATCGATAAATGAGGATTTCTAGATCTAAGGTGCAACTAGTCAAGGATTGTTAGTAATATAGTGAATCAAGTTATACTTTTCTTTAGTGTGATGGATCCACTATGCACAATCATACATACATGTAGGAAACCCAAAATCGGTCATTAGGGACAATAAAATTCTGAAGCACCACCATTAAATGACCTACTGTTTGTTTAAATACTCCCATTAAGCGTACACAGGATTCCTTGTCTTTTGTCAAAAAGCCCCTCAGTTATCCAAATTGCCTGATGGCTCAAATGACCTCAAGGGTATTAGGTGCCCCTACAGTCACACACGCCCTGTACTATTACAGGCCTTGATGCAATTTCAGATAGATTATGAAGTGATGGCTTGAAGCACAAGCTACCCCACACTAAATAAGTCTCGAAGCAAACTATTGAATTAGACTTTATGCAGTAGAGTCGTGTACATAATACTTGTGCCACTTGTATAGTAAGAAATAGGTGTGCAAAAGACTCGCATTGTAGGTGAAGTATTACTAATAGGTTCTCTGATGCTGAATATGCCACTTTGTCATAATTAACCTTTGTAATGTTTTACTAAGAGCGAAATATCATATATGCTGTAGACTTTCAATTATTTACTTTGTGGGGGATGCCTCACTATATAACATCTTGCATTGGGACAATAGAACAGAAATCTTGAAAAACATCACTTGTGTGTTTGTCATTGTTTGCTTCTCTGATGCATCTTAGGCATATCTGATTGATAAGGCTACCATTCCTGTTGAGTATCACCTAAATTAAGTGATTACTTTAACAGTGGTCAGTGTAAAAAATGCAGTTTTTTTTTTTAAACTACCAATTGTGACACCGAAGTTTTAAAAGGAAGCTCTGCTACTACATAAAAAACAGGATAATCTAAAAACTTGTTCATATGATGTGTCATCAGAAAATGACCCATTCCCTTTAGGAGCAGACAAACATTTAAAGCAATATGTGCCTAAAGGTACGGCCTACATTATGGATGTAGACTTGGGATACGTTTCCACGTACCGGAAATACTGCAGAAAATGCGTGGCAGAATCCGCAGCATTTCAGCATCAAAAACAACAAAATCCACATCAAGAATTTTAGTTGGGATCCGCAGCACTTTGTCCCCTTCTACTGCACCAATGGTGTGGATTTTTTTTGCTGCGGAAGATCGGCAGTATCTCCTCTACGCATCCTAAGGGGATGTTTACATGGGATGACTGCTTAAGTGATAATTGCTTAGTTAATAGAAGTGAAGCGTACTGGAGATCTCCTCCGGCCGCCTACCTCCATTCACAGTAAACAGGCAGTCGTTCATAGATTCTCACTCACTTGCCCTGTCGGGTCCCATGTTCATACGTGCCGACAGTCACCTGTTTGAGCGATTATTCGGGCAACTGTCAGCATGTATAGAACCACCCTAAGGTGTAAGATCATGCTTTCAGGCTACTAATATGTAAATTAATTCAGTACTAACCATAGTGTAGAGCAGGAGTGTCAAACTAATTTTCACCGAGAACCACATCAGCTTTAGGCTGGGTTCACAAGGAACGGATTTGCCGCGGAAATTCCGTGCGGCATTTCTGTGCGGCAAATCCACCTGCGGCTTCTAACCCGGGATTAGCCAGCCATTTGGACGAGATTTTGCACAAAGTGGCCCCGGTAGTGATAGCGACCTCCACAGTGGCCCGGGTAGTGATAGCGACCCCCACAGTGGCCCGAGTAGTGATAGCGACCCCCACAGTGGCCCGAGTAGTGATAGCGACCCCCACAGTGGCCCGAGTAGTGATAGCGACCCCCACAGTGGCCCGAGTAGTGATAGCGACCCCCACAGTGGCCCGAGTAGTGATAGCGACCCCCACAGTGGCCCGAGTAGTGATAGCGACCCCCACAGTGGCCCGAGTAGTGATAGCGACCCCCACAGTGGCCCGAGTAGTGATAGCGACCCCCACAGTGGCCCGAGTAGTGATAGCGACCCCCACAGTGGCCCCAGCAGTGATAGCGACCCCCACAGTGGCCCGAGTAGTGATAGCAACCCCCACAGTGGCCTGAGTAGTGATAGCAGATGCCACAGTAGCCCGAGTAGTAATAGCAGATCCCACAGTAGGCCGAGTAGTAATAGCAGATCCCCCACAGTGGCCCCCAGTAGTAATATTAACCCCCACAGTAGTTCCAGTAATAATAGGCCCCCGTATACTTACCTTCTCTTTGCAGTCAGCGCCACTCCTCCTCTGCTCAGCGCTGATGACAATGTGTGAGCCCAGAACGCCGGTAATCACTACAGTGGTGAGCGGCCGTTGTCATGTGTACCATAGGTTCGCTGGTCACATAAAATGAGGCGGCGGTTCGGATTTGGCCCGCGGGCCTTGTGTTTGACACATGGGGTGTAGAGGATCACTCACGAAATATATCGGCTCATATTACTACTAACATAACACATATCACACTTAAAGAGAAAGGTGCAACCTGGAGAAAAAGGCTTTAAATCTATCAATTGACAAAAAAACATCATATTGCACTAGAGATAAAACATTAATAAGTTACCTTAAAAATGGATGTTTCATAAGCCCATTTGGTGTTGGTTTCTGTAATGGCGAAAAAAGGTTAATTAGTTATACACTGTATACAATATGGCTGAACACATAATGTACATATAACATTGTGAGCAAAATTCTAGTTAATATAAAACCTCAGTACTAACAATAATCAGAAGTAACCACCAGATGTCAGCAGTGTGCCATGGTTGGGGTGGCACGATACAGAAGTTCTTCAAAACTAGTGAAAGGACAGTAACCTATTGACAATCCGATAAATGCCAAGTCCACATAACTGATTAGGATGTGCTTTGGTTGCAAGTGCACCTTCCTAACAGCCGCAGTTCTATTAGATAATGAACCATTTTCCAGCTTCTCTTATCGAAGGCCAAAGGTGGGTTTTGGAAACTTTTGTGTAAGAAGTGCAAGCACAAGAGAAATCATAGAAATCATACAATGGTAGAGTTGGAAGGGACCTCCAGGGTCATCGGGTCCAACCCCCTGTTAAATGCAGGATCTATTAAATCATCCCAGACAGAAAGGATCAGTGACACGTGTGCAGTATTGTCACACAGCCAGCCGCCTGCAGTGTTTACAGCTGCGGCTCATAGTGATATCGTTTGGGGGTGTGGGTATACATACATACATATACACACACACACACACACACACACACACACTAGCTGATATACCCAGCTTCGCCCGAGTTAATTTGATGCAGGTCTTAACGTGTTGCTTGCACGGAAAATTTTTATGAAGTCAAGGTTACTTTAGAGGAACTGAGGAATAAAATATGTATACAACATAGAGGAGCGTTAGATTCTCCTCAGACTGCATGTACCGATGTGCCTCTGCAGAATTTGCCACCCCTTCCACTCTCCTCACTTAGGACCTAAAGAATACTCACGCCAAATTTCACGCTTCTACGACACCTGGAAGTTACATTATATAGGGGTGCCAATACTTTTGCACTTAGCATTGAATAATCGAGTTGTGACCCCTTTACTTTTCCTATTTAGGACATATTGAATGGTTGTGCCAAATTTCACGTTTGCACGACAGTGAGAAGTTAGAGAATTAGTGGCGAGTCAGGTCAGGGATTTCACACTAATTATATATATATTTTTTCATATTATATATATTAGTATGAAATCCCTGACCTGACTTGCCACTAATTCTCTAGCTTTCCAGTGTTGTGATCGTTCGATGCAGCTTGTTTTTACAGTGCACAAACTGCAACAAAAATTAAATGATAACATTATTCTATGGGTCAGTAGGATTACTACAATACCAAATTTACGTGTTTGTTTTTTCGCTGTACTACTTTAAAAAAAAAATTTTTTAACAATATTTAATTTTTTCCAATTATTTTTGGACACCATATTCTGGTTTCTATTGGTACCATTTTGAGGTACATATGATTTTTTGATCGTTTTGTATTACATTTTTTTCTTGGAGACAGGGAGACTTTCTGGCGTGCTTTAATTATTATTTTTTTTTACGATGTTCACCATATGGGATAAATAATGAGTTACCTTGATAGATCAGACTTTTATGGACGCAGTGATGCCAAATATGTGTTTTTGTTTTTTTTAATTATTTAGATTCTTTAATTATAAATATGGCGAAAGGGTGTTTTTTTTTAGAGACTTTTATTACTTTTTATGTCTTTTTAATAATTAATAAAAAACTTGTTTAAACTTATTTTTACATTTTTTTTTTTTAGCCCCCAGAGGGGTAAAGAACTTGTGATGATTTGATCACTCCTGCAGTATGATGTATTGCCATAGCATTATATTATACCGCGATCTGACAGGCATTCTATCAAGCCACGCCACAGACATGGTAGCCCTGGGGCCATACGGGACCCCCGAACATTGGTCGGGGCATTTGCGGGTGGGTGCTGGCTGTAAGAAACAGCTGACACTCGCATTGTATGGAGAAAGATCGACTCCTGATCCCCCTCCATACATACCCTGAAGCTGCAGGACGTAATTGTACGTCCTGTGTCATTAAGGGGTTAAACAGTGTGAATATTATTTCCTTGCAACCAATTTGTTTTAACAGCTCTAAGGGTGCCCACCCACTAGCGTTTTTTTACTGCGAAATTCGCAGCGTTTTTTTTTTCTGCAGGGGTCTTTGGGCTATGGGACATGCAAAGCTAAAATCGCGATCGCGCAAAATCGCGATATCGCGGTAAATCGCGATTTTGCGCGATCGCGATTTTTACATTACAAGTCCCATAGACCCCCTGCAGAAAAAAAACCCCTGCGAATTTCGCAGTGAAAAAAAACGCTAGTGGGTGGGCACCCTTATAAGTAACTTTGCAACTCACTTTTTTGTGGCTATTCCTCAAATGCAGTTTAATATGTCTCCCTGGCAACAGACTACAAACAGATCCTGTGTAGTCTGGTCCCTAACTACACAGATATAACCCCCCGTCCCCCAGGGCTACCCAAATCCTCGATGTCTCCACTGTGAAGTGTGTTACAAATATAATATGTGGAACCCTGACATTTCTCCAAGCCACCACTTTCTGCCTTTAGGACACCCAGCACTACTATTCTCAGTACGTCTTATGTATTCCTTTTAGTCTGGTTCGGATTAAAGTGCCTGTTCCATATAAAGATATACTTCCATCTGAAGCGTTCCTCTTCACTAACCCTGCGTATCGGAGTGCTCCTGACATTAACAATCAAGGACAAGCTGACCTCATGCCACATTGATAACAAGGGAGAACAATGCTGGGACTGCAGCGCTGTCTTCAGTGCTTTATAGCAGATCTAGTGCAGTACTTCTGATACTGCAGCACCTGCACTCCCCAAAACTACCAAGAATATTAACCCCATCCCAATGGACATTACAGAGAGTAACGCACACTATGGAAGGTACCTTAACTTCCTCTCTCATTTCTATCCTTCTAAATAGCCTGCAGGGAGATAAGCATGACGTAGCGTGTAATTACAGAGACGGACAGTAGAAGGCAGCACCTGTACTCAGGAACCTGAAGGCGAAAACTGTGAACGCCAGTTGCAGGGCACACAGGCACGCCACTATTGCTTTAACCCCTTAAGGACCAGGCTGTTTTGTACCTAAAGGACCAACGTGGATTCAAACATACTGATCCACGGAAAACTTGATTTTCTGCAGCACTCCAGGGCCACGGGTCTAATTTCCATAAAGAGTAGTTCCGATCATGAAAGTACTGATTAGGACTAATAAAGTGGTCATTCCGTGTACATGAATAATCAAATCCGAAAAAAAGCGAGCAGATATTTTGCACCAGTGGGTAGGATAAAACAGCGTACTTACTGGTGATCCATTACTTGCTGCAAAGGCAGGTTCTTTGGCAATCAATGGGGAGAAGGTAGGTCGTTCCCGGCCTGGGGAGTCCTTACGTGAAGATGACTCTAAGTAATCGGGTTCTGGAAGAACCATGTCACTTTTGTCCAGTAAATTGGCCGTGCTTAGACTTCGCACTGGAGCGGGGCTGGGGTTCAAACTACAAGACAATGCAATCATGTTAGTAGAAGTCCAACAAGTCTGACGCTTCCACCCTCCCATTCAGCAGTGTTTGTGTTTAACACATTGCAGAAAGTGCTAAGTGTTGCCAATGATGCACCGCCATTATCTGAGTGTTGTGCCAGCTGCGCTCCTGTTCAAACCGCCACAAAACCTGGCTAAGCGCCATGCCCTCCGGGTTTGCATGTTCTAGGTGTGTCCATGGGTCTGTCACGTTGTCTGTGTGTTATTCAATGTCACATGAACCCCTACTTTCAATTTTTTGCGGTTGTGTTAAACAAGGATGCCCATATTATTCTAGTGTCTGTGTTGGGTCAGTGTTAGAAAGTACTTCTTTAGGAAAGGGAGGCATTAACAGTTGGCGTATTTTAGGCTCTACCTTGGCACTGGTGTAACTTCTTTCCCATTCTCTTCTAGCGGTCTGGTATACGAAGAGGGAAACCAACCTTTCCTGGAATAAACAAGAAAAAGTTATATGTTTTATAAATAAGGTCATTTTCATATCTGCAATAGAGGCTCCAGGGAAGAGCCAGTCTAAGGTCCCGGATGAAACTTTTATTTTGCCTTGGAAGATGCCAGGTTCATGGCACCATGATGGTGCCAAGCAAGATAAAACCCAAGCAGAGCCTTAAAAGGGGTATTCCAATCTGAGACCTTTATGGCATATGCACAGGATATGCTATATGTCTAACAGATGCAGGTCTCATCGCAACCCCTCAAGACCCCCATCCTGCCTGTATCCTGCTGCAGCCTCTTCCTTCTGCTGATCAGTGGAGATGCTAGGGGTCAGGCCCCTCCATCCAAACATAGGGCCATCAATGGTTTTGCTCAAGACAAACCCTTGGATGGTAAATATCAACGGTGTCACACACACCAGCACTTTGGCAATATCTGCTATTTCAATCCCTTTATATTCTTCAGCAGCCCTGAAGGTGAGAAATACTGCAGTACTCGCTGCCAGGGATGCCCGTGCCGCCCACTGCCAAGACTTGACGTGCCAGACTGTCCGTTTAAGTCACAGTTAACCTGGAACTTTTCTGGATGATCAAGAGCTGGACTAATGGACTTTTCCTGGTAATCTAAACGTAGGTAAGTAGCGGACACTTACAGTTTGGTCCCGTCGTGCTCCCCGTACAGCCAGCCATCCTTTTCCTCTGGTAGAAGGAGGGTGATGATGTCTCCCTGCTGAAAGCTGAGAAGCGTTTTACTATTTCCTGTGTGGGGGAAAATGGTTCTGACTTTTGGCTTTTTCATGAGATTCAATCCTGTTGCAACGGACATGGATCGTGGCAAGATGCCATCTTCTGTGCCCTCTGCTGTCAAAAAAGATTGAAGACCGTGATACTTCTGATTCCTTTCATTAATCTTATGTGCACAATACAGGTTTACATAAAACAACCTTCTTGTCCTGGGACAAAAATTATATCCCAGGACCCACAAAGGTCTATATTGCATACTGCTCTCCGATTGGTCAGCACTGATCATGTGAGAGCAGTGCTGGCCAACCAGAGAGCAGTGTAGTGCATCGGTAGTCTAACACTACCAATGCACTGTTGGTATTAGGCATTCTGAAGATTGCGTCGGTCATCTTTGATGACCGAAACCAGGATCTGAAACGGTATAGTCGGAGGGACATCAGCAGACGACCAACAGCAGGTAATATAACTGGCCCCTCCAACCCCAGTGCAAAATTCTGTCCTATGACCGGAGGGTTGCTTTAAACAAAGGATCTATAAGGCAACAGTTATATATTTTCTATATCATTTTCAAAATCTCTGCTTGCTGTCATTCAAGAGAAGCCATTAACCCTTTCCAATCCAATTTGTATCCTGGTTTTCCTAGGGGGGGGGGCTTACTCTTTTTCTGCCATTATACAACAGCGCTATCTGCTGGCTAAAGCCAGTACTGCATGAGGTGACACGTTGGATAGCCTCTGACTGCAGAGAGGCTGGCAATATACAGTAAAAGAACCCAGACGAATGTCTTCCAACATCGGAGCTGTACAGCCTTAAATCATTATGTCTTCAGAGGTCAGACAGTGGATTGGAAAGGGTTAAGCGTTTACATTCAGAAATTAAATATCTGACCCGGGCATGTAACGACCCTCCCTTCTAGATTCGGTTCTGATACTTGTACTTGCGTGTCTATCACATGATCGAGACAGCAAATACAGAGGTCTTGCAAATGCAAGGAAAGTGTATACAATTTTTGTGTACGTTTATTTTAAACTGTTACAAAGACTCCCAAATGGCCCCAATTACAGTTTTTTGCCTTCCTCTGGATCAACACAGTAGGATAGACAGGCTGGACTAGATGGACAATGTCTTCATTCGGCCTTACATACTATGTTACTATGTTACAGAATTGACAAGAGTTTGAAATAAAGTGATCATTGAATTGCATAGCTAATAATTTTTGCTGGGTTACATGGGCTGGGGATGAGTTAATGCATTTTTAGGCAAATGGGAGAAGTTACAATGCCTCTAGGGCGCCACCTGTTAGAAGGCAGCAGTCCTGCAAGTCATTGTTTGACCTTTTAAGAGGCCTTGGTAAAAGGTCAGACATTGGCTTGCAGGAATGCTATGCTCTCATAGGTGGCGCCCTAGAGGCATTGCACCTTCTTCCATTTGCACACTAAATCTCCCAGAGGAGTATGCTTGTAAGTCTCCTCACACCTGCTAGGTGCTCTCCACAGGGACAAACTATGCAGACAGTGTGAAAAAGTAGGGCAAGGCTGGCTGTCCACAGACGAGGTGTCATTGCGAGATCTGCGGCGATAGATTGCACGCGGAGCTCGCATGACACGCTTTCCATAGCAATTTTCCGCTTGTGTGATTAAAATCGCGGCATGCCTATCATTAATACAGGCTCATCACGGAGACCTTTAAGTGCTCCCCCCTCCTCCCCCGCGGCGGAATATCGCCAGCGATATTCCGTTGTGGCCGTGGATAGGCGGCCTAAAGAGAGTTTCTAAACTAACTCTAAGGCTGGGTTCACACAGGGCGGATTTGCCGCGGAAGTTCGCCGCGGCAAATCCACCTGCGGCCGCTAATCTCGGGATTAGCCAGCCATGTGGACGAGATTTCTCAGAAATCTCGTCCACACGGGACGGCCAATCTGCTGCGGTAAGTCTGGCTGAAACCGCGGCTGCCGCAGCTGCGGTTTGAGAATATGCAGCATGTCTATTTTTTTTTTTTATTTCCGCCGCGGCCGCACTCTCCTCTATGGGAGTGCCGGCCGCAGCGGAAGAGCGAGCGGCCGGGCCGCTTCAAAGCCACCGCGGGTTTTTCCGCGGCGGTTCTCCCGGCGGAAATCTCGCGGTTTTTGCTGCGGCCAAACCGCGGGATTTCCGGCGGGAATACGCCCCGTGTGAACCCAGCCTAAGCCCTCTCCTTGTGCTCATCATTTTCTTCTTCATAGGATGGAGTTTCCTTGAAGTTTCTGATATTTTCCAGTGCTACTTTAGTTCTTCCTCTAGCCACATCATCCTACATGAGGAAATGCCTGAGTCTAATCCTAAAGCTAAGCCCTTAAGGACCTGGCCCAATTTTTTCCCATTTTCGGTTTCTCCTCCCCACTTTCAAACAATCCCGACTCTTATTTTTCCATCGTCAGACACTCTTAGGGCTTGTTTTTTACTGGACGAGTTGTAGTTTTTAATGTTACTATTTAATTTACCATATAATGTACCGAAAAAGTTTTAAAAATTTCTAAGTGGATTGAAATAGAATACAAAACCTGCAATTCCACCATCTATGGGTGGGTGTACACACTGCAGCACAAATGACATCACTTTATTCTATGGGCCCGTACAATTACAATACAAAATTCATGTTTTTTTTTCTTTTGCTATACTACTTTTAAAAAACAGAATATCTTTGAAAAAATAAATAAAAATAATTTCCTGCCGCCATCATTTTTAAAAATTTTTCGATCTACATAGTTCGGTGAGGCCTCATTTTTTTCCAGTATGTCCTGCAGTTTCTGTAGGTACCATTCTGGTGTACATACGACTTTTAGATCACATTTTTGCTTGGAAATGGTGTGACTTAATAAAAAAAAAAAAAAAAAAAAAAAAAAAAAGGGGGGCAATTCTGCCATGTATTTTTTTCCCTAATGACGTTCACTGTGCGGGATCAATAATGCGTTACTTTGATAGAGCGGACTCTTACAGATGCAACAATATAAAATATGTATTTTTTATGGTTTTGTTTTTATTACACATATGTGAAAAGGTTTTTTTTTTTAATTTTTACTTTCCTTTATTCTAATAAGTTTTTTAAACTTATCTTTAATTTTTTTTAACTGTAACTTGTGATCATTTCATTGCTCATGCAGTATAATATAATACCATAGTATTACATTATATCCCAATCTGAGAGGCATTCTATCAAGCTCGATCCCAGGCATGGCAGCGCTTGGGGCTTTCCAAAGGCCCCGAGCTGCCATGGGCACCAAACGGCACCTCAAGATCGTTTTGGGGGGTCCAATCAAAGGATTCAAACTGATCGCAGGTGTTGATGGCAGGTATCAGCTATTAGAAACAGCTTACACCTGTATTGTATGGAGCGGAATCGAGTCCCGATTCCCCTCCATATAAACCCTGAATAGGACATTACTGTACATCCTGTGTCGCTAATGGGTTAAAGCTGAAGAATTGCATAACCCAGTATGCACTACACGACTAAACCAAATAGCAGACGCATACCCTAGGTACCGTTATACATCCGCTCGCTCACCTTGTGATGTTTTCAGCCTGTCATAGGTCACCTTTGGAGCGACTGCTGGGTTGTTGAACATATCAACCAGGGGACTGGTCTGTGCCCGACTTGGTGGTGCTGGGGGCAACTTCAGTGTGTTCCTAGAGATTGTGTCGTCTTCTGCAGCCATCTACAACATAATGGCAAAAAAATCTTGTATATACAAAATTAAATGGAGGCAGATGTAACATAATTCCAAAGCGCTACACCTGGCCGTATAAGGGCTGCACCATGTAATGCAGGGATGCACAACATTGCATTGTCAGATTGTGCTACTTCAAGAGGCCGCAATAACATTTGGATGGCTCTATTGACACTAAAAGGAACCTAAGTTATGCTGCCAAATCCGGGGGGGGGTGTCATTTTTATACTTACCGGGCTCCCCATTCCCATGCGGTCACCCCGGAAAGCTGGCGCTCCATTTATGAGCATGACGCTTTTCATTCAGCCACGTGTATGCGCACTCCCATAGAGAACAGTGAAATGCACATACATGGACTGAATGAAGGAAGTCATACCGACAGAGTGCCGACAGGAATAGGGAGCCTGGTAAGTACAAAAAGGACACCCCAGACTCAGCGGGGCCTATCTTATAAGTGCCATCATTTATGGAGCTTATAGGAGGTGACAAGTTCCCTTTAATAAGGAGGACCAGGAACACTGCTTGACACTAATAGGGACACTGCTTATAATAATCTTCTGGCACTATTAATAATAGGAGCACTCTGCTAACAAAGGGGCGTCTTGATATAAAGTACTTTGGGGCTGTGAGGGGATAGGGAAGAATAAAAGGTCAGGGGTATGGTGGAGGAAGAGGAGGCCAGGAGAACAGAAGGTGGCAGAGGCACAGGGGAATCATAAGGTACTGTACATATGTGTATAGAGGGTGGTCAGTAGACACAGTGGTCGGCCGAACCAACCTTCATACAACAATTATCCAATATGTACTGCACATCCTAAGCTATATCTGTGATCGTGAGAAGTCATCACAGTATCATACCAATGCTTTCTTGTCCATGAGTGGAGAAGGTTCGGGGGTGCCAGATATTGGAGTGGATCCGGTACTTTTTATTTCTTTCATATTGCTAAAGACTGTGTCCGGAACTTGGGAGACATCATTACACGTTTCCTGCCACTTAGGGATTTTGGATGTGAGCAAATCTGAAGACTAAAAGAAAAAAAAAATAGTCCAATAAATACTCACTGGTTATGAAATATCTGTAACGGACACAATATGTTGTAATGATAATCAATGACAATAGCTTTTTTTCCCAGGTTCAGTGTTACAGGACATAGACAGTATAGCCAATGCATTGGTTTTTATGGTAGTATGTCTCAGAAAATTTTGGTGGCATAAGCTATTGTCACAGCATAATTCACTGGACATGGTACTGCAGTAATGTTTCCCATGAGATCTTTTCAGCAGACAAGAAAACCACTTTGAAAGTTGGATTCTGGGGAATGGGGAAGTAGAGCTAAGAATTATCACCGGACCCCTATTTCTGGGGGAGCGCCTAGGCCTCACAAGCTACAGAGGAGATGACCAGCACAGCAGTGTGAAGGCACAATAACCTGGTACTGTTGTATCTTGTCTCCACCTGCACGCCCACAACTTCATTGGCCGGGTCGGAGAATCTGCTGGTCTGCGCTCCTAGCTCCGCTGTCATAATTCCCCCAACAACCCTCTTCCCTTCCAGCTTCGGCTGTGTAAGTCCCCCCCCCCCCCACCTCATTTATTGCATCGGCCTTCTTCTCCCCTCACTGGTCCGGCGAAGTCGGTCACCCGCTGTCAGTCTCCTTGCCAGCATCCTATAATGCTTGCAATATGTGATGGCACCGAGGAGACCGACAGCGCAGGAGCCGGGAAGAGGACAAGGGAGAGCGGCGGAGTGTCATATCCCCCGGCGCTCTGCCTTCTTCTTATCCCGTTCATGCTCCAGCGCAGTCTAGTGCAGAAGCCGGTAAGGGCACAAAGGGAGATCAACCATGGGGTCAGTGGCATGACGAGGTGGGAGAGGACATAATGGGAACCCATTGTCCGACCCAGCCAGTCAAGTTATGAGCGTTGCTTGTGGGCGTGCAGCTTGTCTCCACCCATTCTTCTGGTTGAGACAAGATACAACAGTATCCAATTATTTATCATGCTGGTAATATATGATTTGTGTCACTATCAAGTAAGGACTTGATATCTATAATGTACACAGATCCAATAAAGTGTGATATCATCACTTACAATGCCACCAATATAGATGGAGGAACTTTTTAATCTGTGTCCAAGAGCGTCACACTTCTGCTCCGGTTACAGTAACACAAAGCTATGTATTCACCATCCAGTATCTCACCTGTATGTGGAAGTAATTAAGATAATTTGAAAAACTACAATGCTTGTCGACCAGGAAACAGAAACGTCGCTTCTCCTCCAGCAACGCTTCTCTGCAGCCTTCAGCTATAAACTTCTGGATGTCGTTCTGACGGGAATTGATCGTCTCCAAACACTGAAAGATAAAATTACCATTAAATTATCAATTTACTGATTGGTAAGGATAGCATAAGAATTGAACATCCCCCTCCCTGGCCCTGGCATTTTTGTCTGTACCCAATTGCGGCCCTATTCTTGACGTTCGATATACTAGAATGATGGTACCTGTCAAAATTCCTTCAAAAACCAATCCGTCATGGCTGTTTTATAAATGGAAGCCATGACACATTTGAACATCTAAGCCTTATTTTTATATGCAGGTTCTGGACTCCTGTAACATTATGATTTTTACAATTTTTGGTACTTTTGCCTTCTTAGCACATATTGCCAGGAGATGTGTTAGCTGCGTAGAAAAAATCCCTAAGCAGCATTCATAATGTGCCCCTCAGAAGCTTATCATTCTTAGCAGGTCATGATTATGCTGATTTCTCAACATCAAGGCTAGTTTTGCTGGATAAGAAACCTTGATCTGCAGTCTACATTTGACCTTGTTTGATGAGCTGCAGAAAAGTCTACTCTTTATACAATGCACAAACCTGTCAAGGACATTGGGCATGAAAAATAGGTTTCCCTATACAACTAACAACAAACTTTCCTTAAAGTGCGCCTGCACTTTCAGTTGCTTTTTGATAAACAGCTGCTATGTGTGCAACGCATACATGATGAACACCACTATATATGGCCATTGTATGACTTGTATCCCGCGCATTTCTCACCAGTTTTTAACCCCCTGCAGACTGCATCTCAAATTCTCAGTTTTTCCTGAGTTGTTGGGTGCAGATTAGTTGCTAGGTCATCTCCCGTATAGTACACACATAGGAGAGCAGGATATCGTCTTCATCTCTTTGTAGCACGCATTCATAAGTAACAGCAGCATGGAGGACATTATACAGCAGGACCGAGCAGTGTAGCTGTAGCACAGTAAACAATGATTAGCTGAAGCACCCTCTTTGTGAGCCTATTTGCGTCTGTCTGTCTCCCTCCCGCAGCTGCTTCCTTCTCCCTTGCCCTCTTCATAGACTTTTAGGAGCACCCTTTCACTTTCTGTTCTCAGTCTTGTTATCGCTGTTGCTACAGATAAATTTGACACAACAAGCAATAGGCAGCAAATTAAAAAGGCCAGCACCTTAGAGTGATTTTTCAGTACAAAAACATAATTTTAGGTAAATGAAGCAATTTGCACGTTTGCTAGTTATCACACTGGCTATCACATATGCAGTAGTTGTCTTGAAGTGCACAAGGGGAACAGCTGTGACACAGTTGAATAGACACAGGACAAAGACTGTGTTAAAATGAAGTTCTGAACTACATTGTTGCAGCTGAGCTGAGCATTAATGCACCACGCCCAGCACGGACGCAATGCAATGTTCACATGGAACAAACAAACACCAATAGGTTCTGAATAAAACACAAAGACCATCACTAAACACAGTAAAGGGGGGAAATGGGAAATCTAGCCCTAACAGCCAGAAGAGGGAAAAAATACTCTTGCCTAGAGCGGGGTGATTGCCCTGACAAGGACGATCCCACGTATTAAACCGGGGCAACCTTGCACAGACCCTAGGTGGAAACAAGGAATGTCTATAAACCGATGGTAACAACTATAGGCAGCAGGGGTAGTGGTAGAAGCAGCACAAATATATAAATACACCAGCTACTTAACCAGGATGGCAGCACCAAGGAAAATATGGACTACAGCAACTTCAACTCTTGGTGGTGACGTTGGTCTATGATATTTATGTGCACAAAACCGATGGTGATTGGCTGGCTGGAGAACTCCACACCATCAGCCAGCCAAATCAACCACATCTGCAGTTGTGTGCTCCTGAAAACCCATAGAATCACAGGTCCCAGGAGCACAACGTGACATACATGAGACAATGTATAGGGTGTCCTGAATCATATATACAATGTAATAAAATCTGAGCTAGCAGGTACAACTACAGCAATCAAATAGAACAGGTCAGTGAACCCTCTTGGCCAGTCAGGGGTGACAACCTCAAACTTGTTCAAAGATCCTCAAACTAAGATGTTGGGGAAACACTGCCATATAGGAGTTGACTGATGTCTTTAATTCAGGTAATTGACCCTGTCGTAACCAAGTGTTTTGGGCTTTTATGCAAAGAGCAGAAGGTTTCCTTTGAAATGGGGTAGAACAGACAAACTTTGGTGGCCAGGAGCAATTCTTGTTTGACTAGGGTAACATACATTCTGTGTGATAGGAACTAGAGATGAGCGAGCGTACTCGGAAAAGCACTACTCGCTCGAGTAATTTGCTTTATCCGAGTATCGCTGTGCTCGTCCCTGAAGATTCGGGGACCGCTGCGGCTGACGAGCGAGTAGTGCTTTTCCGAGTACGCTCGCTCATCTCTAACAGGAATGTATTGATGCCTTGAGCATCTACTGAAGCCCTTGGCAGTTTTATTACAATAGGTAACAAGGGGGTTCATTTTATTTACAAGAACCACAGTGTACAGCTGTAACCTCTGATGGAGAACATGGAAGGGAAAGTGCAATTCTACTGCAGCACCAGAACAGGGAAAATGATGTACCTAATAGGTGAAATCACTAGATGGGACCTCTGGAGGAAGAGACCCCATTCACAGCCACTCTCTGCTCTAGTGAACAGAAGATGGCCCCGAATGAGAGATGCAATAGCCTGTGTGTCTCATTGATCTTGTAATACAGGGTTATTCAAGATGAAGGAGCAGATTTGGGGATTTAATTACAAACTACAAAAGACAGGAACACAATCTACACATCACTGAAAAGGTTCAAAGCTTTTTAGGACATAAGTTCCATTTTTCTGCCCCACCGCAGCGCTGTTTCTCCTGTGGTGTCACCATATTGCTATAAACTGTAAACAAGAAATAGTTTTATGTGCTTGAATTTGCTAAGTGTGGATCTATTGTTCAAGTGCAACGTGAATTCCAGCATCAATTCCAAAAGCAGACGCCTCATCACAATCAAATTTACAAGTGGCACAGAAAATGTGTTACATGTGCAAGCAGAAAAGTTCTGGATGCCCATGCATGTATCATGGAAATGTGGAGTTTATGTGGCAGAGAATAGAACTTACCGGTATGTCATTAAAAAAACCAAAAACAAACGTTGGACCTTCCTCTATTCAGTAATGTGAGGATTGTGTTCCTGTCTCTTGTAGTTTGTAAATAAATCCCCAAATCTGCTCCTTCTTCTTGAATAACCCTGCATTACAAAATCGATGAGACACACGGGCTAGGCAGTCTACTTACCGCATCTTCTCCTCACTGATCTTCTTCAGTTCCCCCGGATCACCTCACAGCAAGCCGTCCGGATCCTCTTCTTGCTATGATGTGCCTATTCTCGGAACTCTCCTTCCTCCAGGTCAGTGAAGGTTATGTCACTAGTGACGTAACGGTCACTGCCTAGCAGGGAATGCCGAGCTATTGCCAAAGCAGCGCATGCGCGCTGTCTCACCAGGGGAGTTCATATACTATTGCATAGAGACAGCGTGCACGCATAGTCTCGGCAATAGCTCAGCACTCCCTGCTAGGCTGTGAATTCTACGTCACTAGTGACATAGCAAACATTGCCCTGCAGGAAGGAAAATGCCAGCAGTGGACGCTTTGTCACAGGAAGAAGAAGAATCGGCTGGATGGAGGTGAACCGGGGGGGACTGCAGGAGCCAGGAGAAGATTGGCGGGGAGAAGACTGATGGCGGAGGAAAAGGGAAGTATAGAATTTTTTTTCCTAATGACATAACTCCTTCAAGTCTTGAACTTCTGTAGTTAGTGGGACTGTAGTTTTCTTAGATGAGAGGGAGGGGTAATCTTCACAGACTGTTTCCCTGCACTCAGGCTGACAGATCTGCAGCCACAGTGTCTGAAGTCTTCCAATTCTCTGTCTCCCCTGCTGTTACAGCCTGTGTGCATTTACATTATATTGTGTTCACTAACCATTTGGTCAGATTGTCTCCGAATGCCTGACTCATACAGTCCTTCCAGGGAAAGCAGAGGGGCAGGCATTCAAATACTACCTCCCTGCTGACTGGATCAGAGACAGAGAAATACAGTATGGGAGGTCAGGGAAAGGAAGTACAAGGCAGTGAACTACTTGCAGAATGCTAGGCCTGCAACACATGCTCTGCCTTAAAGTGGATGGCAGCAGAAAAATGGTGAAGACCACCTGAAAATCAGAACTTACAGGCCAGTGTGTAAACAGCAGCAAATGAGTGGTAAGGAGAACCTGATGTATTTTGGAAAACTTGTTGAAAACTTGGCACGCTCTAAGAATTTGAAATGGGTTTTCTTTACCAGACAATCCCTTTGAAGGTACAAACCTCAGTTTCCTTCATATCATATTTTGTAGCGTTTCTAGTTCCTTGACTTTTCCTCCTGAGTTTCTTTAGATCTGCCTGAGATTTCTCCAGAGAGTCCATTTTATTTTTGTGTTCTGTCTGGTATCGCTTCAGAGTAGCCTGCCAGGAAAATAAATGACATTGATAACGTTAATGGAGAAGCTTGAATAAAAGGTAACAAAGAAATTCCTGCATAATAAACAAGCAACTGTGCTGAAACTGTGTATTCCTATGGAAGGTAAGCTGTTCAATAGCAACGGTCACATGATAAGACAAACAAAGCTGCAATGTCTGCTTGAGATTTGAGAAGTATTCCATACCCGGTTCATGATGAAAAATTTGCAGGTCACTTTTGGTGATCTATCCTGTAGTGATTACTGCTAGAGATGAGTGAGCATGCTCGTTTAAGCATGCTCCTTGATCGAGTATCGCTATAGCCGAGTAACTGCTTACTCGACTGAGCAGCATGCGAGAGAGAAAGATCTCTCTCCCACCCCACCGCATGCTCATCTCTAATTACTGCACAGTGTGGCACTAAACCAGTGTTAGAGTATTCAGCGACTGCTTGAACTATAATAAAACTGTTTTTAGAACCAATTCTGAGATGAAGATTGACACTAGTTGCCACTTATGTGTGAGCACTATTGTGCCACTCCCAAGAACCACTGGTCCCAGATATCATGCCAATACTGCCAAGCTTGTTTATTATATCTTAAGCTATCTTGGACATTTCGATGCTCCGCGGCTGAGGACGCTATCTTACCTGTGTGGATCCCATGCGGGTCTACTGCATCCTGACCTGATCTTTCTTCTTCCCGACGATGTGCGCGGGCAGATCCGACGGCTTCCACTGACTTTGATGGAAGACGTCCGTGCGGAATCCGCAGCAAAATGGAGCATGCTGCGATTTGTTTGACGGACCAGAAGGTGTGCAAAACAAATCTGCATGCTTTAATTAAGCTGCGGACGCCCATGCATCCGTATAGATGGCTTGACTTGCGCGATTCAAATTCGCCCGTGGACATGAGGCCTAAGACGGCACTATACTAGAACCAATGATTCACCCTGACAAGCATACTCACATTCATATACTTTACATCTTGGTCTGTCTTCTTTTCTAGCTCTGCTATTATTTCTTTGTGGAACTTCCGGAACTGTAATAACAAATTCCTGGCGTTATTTCTGCTTACACTCGTATACACGACAAGCAGAGAAATGCAGATTTGCATATATAACAACTGTTTAATATTCTTTGTAATTCTCTCTTTACGACTGGCAGAGATGAAATATTAGAGCAGAGTAGTGAGAATCTCTTGTATTCCCTTCAAGTTTTTTGCAGAATCCAGGCTACTGTTTAGGGCACAGAATAGCCTTGATGTCACAAAACCGCCTATGACTACCGAGAAGAAAGCTGCAGGGAAGTTGTAGCTTCCTTGAGCGATTCTTGTATTACAGGTAATTGCTGCTATATTAGGGAATAGTCATACATGCCATTTTCGTAATATAAAAGGGGTCTCTCTCTGAAGGACCCAACATGACATGTGCGTTATATAGACCACCACCGATTTCAACAGGCACTATGTAATGTAGTGGCGATTCAGCAATTATCACCCTTTTCTTCCGCAGATTATCGGGGAACCAATCAGTAAGATACCCAAGAATCCGGGGGAATCTTTTATAAAAAGAAAGGATCACCTAAAGCGAACCACTCATAACCCCTTCCTGACGTGCTCTGTTCACATAAGGTGTACGTCAGATATCTGTGCAAGGAGGGGGCTAGGGAGCTGTACCCGCTACATGCATGGCGGGTGCCAGGCATCTATGAGAGCTGACACCTGTCAGTAATAGCCATCATCCTTGTTCATACTGATGGTGGCTGTATTTATATACTGCGATCAATGTTCAGGGCTCCCGAACGACCCCCCCCTCCCAAAATGCGATTTGGGGGGGGTCCGTTCGGTTTTCATGGCATTCTGAGGTTTTCGGAAGGCCCCAGGGCTGTAATGAAAGATTGCTTGTTAAGCCATGCCTGTGCCCTGCCTAGATAAGTACTGTATTGTATAAGCGATCAAACAAATGCAAGTTCAAGTCGCCTCTGGGAACTGAAAAAAAGTGAAAAAAAAAAAAAAAAAAGTTTTATTAAATTTAAAAAAAAAAACTTTTCCCCAGCCGTTTCATCAAAAAATTAAAATAAAACTAATAAATTTAAATTTTGTATCTCTGTGTCTGCAAAGGTCTAGATTATTAAAATATATTATAAACCCCGCATGGTGAACACTGTCAGAAAAAAATATATGCAATGTACCCCAAAATACTATTAATACAGATTAGTATGCAAAAAATGAGCCATCACACAACTTGATCGACAAGAAAGGTAACAGGGGTCAAAGGATGGTGACAGAAAGCCATTTTTTTTTCCAATTGTACTACATTAACAAAACTATATACATTTGGTAGAGCTGTAACTGCACTAATCCGTAGAATAAAGATAGCATTTCATTTTTAACTACATCTTAAATGTCGTAAAAACAAACACCCTTCAAAAATTGTGCAGTTGCACTTTTTCCCCCCATTTCTCCCCACTTTATAAAAGTTTTCCAGTACATTATATGGTACAATAAATAGTAATATTGAAAATTACAACTCCCCCACTGTAAGGGGGGTATGGTTGTTGCTGACTATTTTATTTCCCCTTTTTAATGTTCTGCCTCTTTGATTTGTAAATTACTGTGAAAGAGGGGGGAAAATGAAGAACAGAGCTGAGCAGGAAGAGGAGACAGGAAGCATTTAGTCTGTGCAGCTATGCTGCAGTGTGAAGAGCTGGGGATGCTCCTCTGTGTAGCTATGCTGCAGTGTGGGGAGCTGGGGATACTCCCCAGAGTCTGTGCAGCCATGCTGTGGAGGGAGATTGAAACCCGGTAAGGATTTTGGAGAAACGCGATCTAGGAGTATTGTACTTTAATGCAATACCACTAAGAGTGAATGCACATGGGCGGATTTTTGCTACGGAATACGGAGTGGGCGCCTGCCTCCGGGTTCTGCAGCAAATACCCTCCATAGCATGCTATGGAAAAGTGATTTTTATGCACACTAGCGGAAAACAAATTGAGGTTTCCGCTTGCAGATGAAAAATCGCAGCATGCTCCATTATCCTGCAGTGTCCATGCGTACCATCCATTGTACAGATGAAGCGAAGCTGAGAGCAGGTACGTGCGGACGCCACTGCTGCCAGGGCCGGATTCCGCATGCAGCTTTACGCGTATCCTCTGTATCAGCTAACTGATACTGTCCTAATTCACCCCAGAATGGGGGTTAAACCATTTTTCTGTTTTCTTTACATTCTATTAGAGTTTGTTACCAAAACTCTTGTTAGAAGTGGATGCTTACATTTTCTTCTAGGTTTTCATTTAGCCTTTTGTGTACACTGGAGATATCCAGAAGGACCTGACCTGTAAATAAAACACATATAACTTGTGTTATTCATAGCAAAATCAATAGATATCAATGTTCCACAATAGTTCTCACTTATCGCAAAATGACAATAAACCAAACAGATTATATGTAGACTATCAGATCAATGGGTACTAATTCAAGGAAGTTCAATACAGGTAATAATAAGTTACAAGCTCGTTGCCTATTAATCATCAGAACAGCACTGTAACGGGCCTTAGGTCATTTTAATTTTTTTCTCCCCACTTTCCAAAAAAAACATAACTCTAATTCATCCATCAAAGTAGC
This sequence comes from Eleutherodactylus coqui, assembly GCF_035609145.1. Taxonomy (NCBI): domain Eukaryota; kingdom Metazoa; phylum Chordata; class Amphibia; order Anura; family Eleutherodactylidae; genus Eleutherodactylus; species Eleutherodactylus coqui. Next base: position 127,630,505 of record NC_089844.1, on the reverse strand, counting down.
GGTCTCTGATTGGCTGCAGCGGTTAGGTGTCTTCCGATGACGTCATCAGCAACAACAAACACCACAGTGGGGCTATAGCTCTGGATTCCCGCGGTAAAGGAGGGTTAAGTACTGCTCTTTTTTGTTATTTTAAGGCAATTGAAGCTATAGGGGCAATGTTGTCCAGTAACTGGACATCCCTTTAATATATTAAGTGCGTCTTCTGGTGGCACTTTGACACAGGCGTATGAAACGGCAGTCTAAATTACCAGTTTGTCTCAAATAACGGAGCTGGAATTGTAGACTGTGCTGACAGACAGGGACGTAGCTAGCCGCGAGCATACTGAAGTATGTGTCCTTGCTGCCAAAAAGCCCCTTTACTTTAGCCAGGGTACAGGGCTAGGGAAGAGAACTGAACTTGTGCATTGGGTAAAAGAAAGCTTACTAATAGCTCTGCAGACAAGAGGAAAAATAGCTTGTTGGCCATCATGTCCAGCTATACACAGTCTTAGCCTCCATTGGTAATCACAATGTTTATCAATGCAAATGTAGGTGGAGAACCCCTACAAGGCCATGTAGGCTTAGGCGAGGGGGGCATGGCACCCTGGGTATACTTGTCAAGCTTAGTGTAGGCAGAGGCGGGGAGCCAGCCGGCCAGCCAACAGTTGGAGGTCTATGTAGCGGGAGCAGCACCGTGTATAGAAGACGCATTCTTGAAGACGTCTACGATAACGCCACCGACAAATGTTTCACATTCCACTACAAGAACGGGATGAGACTTAAACCTCATGTCTCCTCTAAGGTTTATTTTTTATTTGCTCCTTTTCCTCATCTGTAGAAAAGGGAAAGGTGTGACCTCGCCGTATGAGACGACCAGGAAGTGGAGCCGCTCATACCGGCTCAGCTGCTTCTCAGTTTGTTTAACCTATTATGTATTTTTCCATTACCGCAGGATGAATATTCAAGAACCTGTTGGCAGTCTGACTCAAATTCTGAGCCTCTCGCCACATCAGCTGCTCAATATGACCAATGTGACTGTACAAACAAAAAAATACTGCAAATATTAGAGGAAGCCAACAATTGTGAGCCTACAAGTCTCAGCAATCCCTGCATCTGTTTTGCCAGGACTTCAGTCCACAAGAGAGATAAATTAGAAAACCCATTTGGAGGAGTAACCTATCACGGTATTCATATTGAAAAGGGTGTCCAGACCCCACTTGTTTTTCAAATTTGCTCAGGATAATGCAAAAGCATAAAAAAGGACAATCCACCCCCCTTCCCGTTTTACTGATGCCCAGCTCCCTGCTTCATCCCTGTAGCGATGACATCACATGTTCCGTGATTGGAATGTCACCCATGCTACAGTAGGAAGTAGAGAGCAATGGGGAACAGGCGACTGTGGAACGGGTGCGGTGAGGAAAGTATGGCTTCTTTTAGGTTATTCCATCGCCCTGGGCAAGTTACATTTGGGGGGGGGGGGGGGGGGGCTGGATAACCCCTTTAATAGAGGAAAGTCCGTCACTTGGAACTATCATGTATTAGTAAGAGTGTGTTCTCTCCATAGTGAGGGGCTCTCACTATGGAGGGCCCAGATTTCACCGAGAACCATGTAATACTTCATTTACTCTCTATGGACCCTATACGGACTCGGAACCCTGGAACTGAACACTCGCTGTCAGGTTCTTCAGCAGATTGCAGCTGTTTACCGGGCATCCAAGAAGATGACAAGCCTGTGATTAGCTTATTTTATGGGAACGAATGTCAAAAAGTACACAACCAGAGTCCATGTTGCAAAACTAAAGGAAGGCTACAGCGCTTTTGTATTGTGATCAATAGTTGACACTTGTGCCAAAGGAGAAATGTTACAATGCAACATTTTCCCAAGTGTGGAAAGTTTTGATTGGCAACTTCTCAACTATGTACCAAGCATTCCTAAAGCAAGAAAGAACATGGAGTTCACAAGTGTGGATGCTAACGGGGCAGAAGAGGATGAAATAAGGAAACAAAGGAACCAAGAAAAGTTGGAAGGGCCTTTCCATTTCTATGCAAATGACGTTTGAATAATAAAAACTCAAGTAATATCATATTGAACTTTGGCCATCAATTCATTATCAGCATCTGCATTAGAAACCTCAGTTCGGTGGTTCAGTTGCAGATTCAGCAGAAAAATGCCAGAAAACTTCCATTGAGGACTTTTTTGCCCGGTAAAATGCCAGCCAGCTGAATGGAGACCAAATGGACACCATTAAAGTCAATGGGGTCCATTTGGCGTCATTCATTTTGTCATAAGACGAATCCGTTCAGCCAAGGGATTCCCTTTTCCTGTTCCCATAAAGAGAAGAAAAACAAAACCCCGAACGCAGATGTGAAAGCAGCCTAAATCTGCTTTTAGTCAGTGAATGGAAACATTCGTGTCTATATCTAGAGTGTGTAAACCTGTTCTCATTGTACCAACACAGAATATATACATTAAATTCAATGCAGAATTTGCTGCATATTTCCTTTCATAAGAATTTAGAAAGTTTTGTGTTCTGAAATTGTATTCCAATAAATACATTTTATATTCTCTCAAGCTTGATCATTATGTGAAAGTATTGAATTATATTCATACTATGTGCATAATATTTGTGCCGTGCGCATAAAAGTAGTACGTGTGCAAAAGACATGCATTATGGAGAAATATTACTAACAGGGTCTTAGATGCTGAGGATGCTGCTTTGTCAAAATTAACCTTTGTAATGTTTTACTAAGAAAGTAGTATCACACATGTTGTAGACTTTGAATTGTTTATCTTGTGGGGGTTGCCACACTATATAAACCTCTTGCATTGGAACAATAAAACAGAAGAGCTTGGAAAGAGCACTTGACTGTTTCTCATCGCTTTTTCTCCGATGCATGGAATAATAATTAGGCATATCTGATTGATTAGCTGATACTCAAGGGGTATCATAGGCTTAATTAAGTGATTACTCTAACAATTATATCATAATGGTGATGAAAAGACTGATGTTACCATTTTAATACAGGAAATGTATCACTTAAAAAACATGAGTCATATATGAAGAAGTCAGAGTGTGGGAAAATTTAGGAGTTGGAGTCGGAAGTTTGGCTTACTGACTCCACAGCCCTGCTGGCCACATAGCATACACAGGAAGATTCAACTAGTCACATGGGATGACAGGATATCATCTCCATGAGGGCTCAGTCACACGGGTGCTTGTATGCGCGTATCAGCGGCGATCTGCGCGTATTTCCGCGTGGAAAAACGTCCGCACTTGTGAAAAAAAAACGTATGGATGGCAATGGAGCTGGCCATGCGGGCTTCCGTACGCACACGGTGGGGGCATTTCTCCGCGCGGATCGACGCCTGTGTGACTGAGCGCTGACAGACACCACGGACTTACACCAAAAATACTGGAAATCCTGACAGAAATCTAAAAACACTATGAATATAAAAGGTGAATGTAGTGAAAATGTTATTACAGTATTTTAATATTTTAAATCCTTGTAGCCAAATTGTTTAACAAAAAAAGCAGCTTTTTGGACCAATAATTATAACCCACACACTGGTTACTTAGTGGAGCCTCCATAGACCCAGATTTACACTCTTTTCGGGGACAGTCATATCTCTTCCAGCGTTTAATTCTACAATTAAACATCTCCATTTCAGTACTGCCTTTTGTTTATTTGCCAGCCCGACCAAAAATGTGATTGCGCTGTGGTTCACGAAGGCATCGAGTAACCCCAAACCCTCTTGTCAACTGGGATATCTTCCTCACGCAATTATGCGGACTCGCATGTCTGTGTGATGTCTCTCTGCAGAGTATTCACATCCTGGAAAACGAGACGTCTTGATTGTCCCGTGCTCCCAAAAACAACAAAGCGAATAGCTTCTGAGACAACCGCTGCACCAGAGCAATGAGGAGCCTGGACCCCTTCAGAAAGCGGCATACACCGCAATACCAGGGATGCGGTATAGCCATAAACGTATATACTTCACCTGCGGATAACTATGGAGCCGGCTCCAGCACATAATCAGATTAATCAGTCAGAAAGGGAATTAAAATCTTTCATCAGATTAACATTTTGAGCGGAGGGTGAAAATATTCCACTGCCCAATTGTCACCTACTTATATAGGTGAATCTATTAACCATTCAGAGGTAAGGAATCCGAGGGGAAATTCCACATTTGGTTCATTCATACACAAAACATTAACCCTTTCCAATCCACTGTCTTGACTTCTAAAGACATTCTGATTGAAGGCTGTACAGCTCCGATGTCGGAAGACGTCCGGCAGGGTATTCTTACTGTAGATTACTGGCCGCTCTGTTGTTTGGGGCCTCTCCAGGATGTCCCATACCGCAGTACTAGCTCTAGCCAGCAGATGGCGCCATTGTATAATAGCAGAAAGAGAAAGCCCATAGGAAACCCTGAATCCTAAATTGGATTCCAAAGGGTTAAAACGGTGTTTTCCGCTTATCTAATCACTGTATAGATGAGAAAGATTCCACTGTGTACAAAAAAATGGTCTGTTTATAGCAACCAATCACAGCACAGTTTTCACAGTCAGGCTACATTCATACGGACGAGCGCGATATCGGGCCGAGAAACTCTGCTCGAAATCTAGCTTTCCAAATGCGCAATTTTCACGATGATGCTAGGATGATTATTTTTAAAAAATTCAATGACGTCTCATGTCACTTCTGTGAAATTGCCCACTAGTATGCGTTTCATCCGCATCAAAGGTTCAATGAGAAGCATCGCCATGCAATGTCTTTTAACATCCCATTAAAAACAATTGGCGAGGCGTTTCACAGAAACGCCCAAATATAGCACATGCCGGATGTGTTTTTCAACAAAAGAATGGCGTATGTGAATAAATCCAAACGAATGGACTTAACATTCGCACAAATTTTGCGCCAGAGTATTGCTTGTGTGAATAAGCCCTCGGGGCGCTATTGCAACAGCCAACACTCCCAATTTAGCCCTAATTGCCGGGCTGCACCTGAACTTGCAACTTCAGCCTGTCAATTATGAGTAAATCACAAGTGTTCGCAGTGCCACTAGCGGTTGTGTAATAGCAGCGTCACGCGGTTTATTATCAGCACCGATACTGGCATATTAAGTACAACCACATCCTTTTGACGAAGGGAATGGTAACACCCAGCTGTCAATTTATTCATAAATTACCTGCAGGAATAACAGAGGAAAGGCATTCGGGGGCACCAGGAAGGCACCTCTCTTGGGTCCTATGTAAAGCATATACATAGGACCTCACTGGCCTGGCCTAGTATACATCAGTACACTTTTTTCTGGAATAGTGTAGTTTACTGTGCCATTCCATGTAGAGGCATCCAGTAAAAAAAAAAAAAGTATATGTTTATTGAACCTGGGAACCCATGGTTGGCGGATTACATTGTAAACCAACATAGCCTCACAGGTATATGTCAGGACATCATCTCTACATATACCTCCAGCAGGTGTTATAAAACATAGCATGAAAGCACCATTATGACATGACCGCCCAGTGCTTCTTCTTCTGGGTTCCATGTGGTGAGCTCCAAGGCTGCAATGCTGGACGGGTTACCCCCAGGATAGGAGAGTATTCAATTTTTCTTCATTTTAAGCCTGTTTGACCTTTTTTATGCACTGGAAAACCCATTTAATTCAACAAAGCAAAAAGGTGCCAATATGTAATATTTTTTGCAAGCTTAAGTCTTGGTCAGCATGGTGAGGTAAGGCTTCTTTACCCATGTACTTCTATATAGCAGAGATACACTGAATAGCTACTTTAGAGGAACCGGCCCTTTCATGATTGGCGCTTTCCTGTATGGAAGTTAGACACTTGACCCTGCAAATGTTCAGCATAAAATCAAGCGAGCAAGTTTTCCGTGGGCGAGTTTCAGTTTGAATCCACACGAGATGGGAAAATCCAGCGATCAGAGTGACTTCCAACGAGGCCCGGTCATTGGTAGTAGACTAGCCGGGGCCAGGATTTCATGCATTGCCAATCTTGTGGGGTTTTCTTATGAGACGGTGTAGAGAGTATACAGAGAATGGTGCGATTGGGAAAAAACATCCAGCAAAAAGGGGATCCTGGAGATGTAAACAACTCATCAACGAAGAGTCAGAGGAGGATGTCAAGAATCGTTCTAACGAACGGTGACGCACAGTCAAGAAAAACTGAACGGTGTACAGCACTGGGGCTCCAACCAACATGCCGAATGCACAACTTGTTGTCATAGCCCATCTGTGCCAAGGAACAGCAGAGGACCAGTTTCAGCACCATTGCTGCCTAAAAAACCAAAAAATACAAAAAAGGCGAGACTCCAGAGGGCAAAAGAGCAACAAAATTGGATCACTGACCTGCGGGAAAAAAATTAATGTCAGATGACTCCAGATTTCTGTTGCGTCGTGCTGATGGGAGGTCACAATTTCACGCAAGCAACATGAATGGATGACCCCTTCCTGCCAGGTGTTCAGAGCACGTCCGGACCTCCACCTGATTGCAGAGGAGTGGAGCGCACCTGCAAAGAGAACACACCACTGCTGGCTCAGCTAAAATACTGAGGAAGGGGCGCAACGGTCCCGAAACGTGTCTATATGCTGGATTAATTTTCAATAAAAACAGGAGTCGAGCTCAAAAACACAAATCTCGTGCCTCTGAGTTAAATGGGATTAGACCTATAACCACAGTTTTTCCCTACATTCATCTCATGTACCCCTTGGAAGGTGTGACGTTTCGTGGACTGGCTGCACCCTCTCAGACTCGTCAAGAATTGATCAATTTCACTGCCATATATAGAATAAGGGAGGAGAAAAACAAAGCAAAAACAATTTGCAAACCAGAACATCGGTATATAGATTTGCTCCTTCCCCCCCCCTCATCCTTCACTAGCGTACGCATTAGGTAACTGTGTATAGAGACGACCTGACTGGCCCGAGAAGACAGATTGTGTCCGGACCAATATCATATATATAGCGCCTTCACAAAGAAAACCATGAAAGGTCTTTAATATGATATGCAGAGCAATCGACCTGCCGTAGTAGTTACACTAAAGTTAGACAAGTTCTGCCCAGCCCTTTAAATACCAGGGGAAGTAAATGGCCCAAAATCTGACGTGTTTGGTCACAAAATAAAAAGTAATCCCACTTCCGCTTCAGAGTTACCCTCTCGGTCAAACGCGTATTGTAATTGTCGCTATCGGATCTTGTGACCTTTTGTGAAAATTAAATCCTGTTCATGCTGCAACAGCGAGCAAATATTGACTTTGTGCATATACTGCGTTACATTACCAGTGCGGAGCCGGGCACCACCTGCCTGCCAGCGCTTACCATAGGAGGCGAATACATGCAGAATACAGGCTCTCCCCCATGCTGACATCACCTACACGTAGAATAATACACATACAAAGCTGTGGAAGTTTTGATTCTGGGCTATATGCTTGTTAAAGGGTACTTGTCATGCTGCATTGTTCCATCCCTCTGTTATTCCTCCTGAAAATGCATACATAAATTGACAACCCAGTGTTGCCATTCGCCTTTTCAATAAAGTATGTCCCTACACCAGTGTTTCCCAACTCCAGTCCTCAGGGACCACCAACAGGTCATGTTTTCAGGATATCCTACACCTGTGGCAATGTCTGAGGCACTGACTATAATTACATCACCTGTGCAATACTGAGGAAATCCTGAAAACATGACCTGTTGGGTGGTCCAGGAGGACTGGAGTTGAGAATCCTGCCCTGCACAGTTTGACAAGGTCAGCACTAATTGGACAATGTCAGATGAGCAGTGACAAGAGGAATGTTATCACTCTGTTGTTTACCAATTTACTCCTATATTTCTAGGAGGAACAACAGAGGAACAACACGATCCAGAATTCCAAGAAAGATGCTCCACAGTTGTTATCTAGTGGGCAATACAGTATTTACTGGAACAGACATGGCAGGAGAGTTAAAGGTCTTCTGCAGATTTCCAACTGGATACAGTTGCAGATCAATAGTAAGTGAACCCTTTGGAATTACCTGGATTTTTGCATTGATTACTAATAACATGTCATCTGATTATTATCTAAAAAGGTACCTTTGGGCTGCCTGCATATGAATAGATCTGCATTGTAGAATCTGCGGTCGGCGTCTGCACAGCGGTTCCGCAGCAAATACCGTTCATAGCATGGTATGAAGAAAAAAAATTAATTAAAGGGGTTGTCCCGCGAAAGCAAGTGGGGTTATACACTTCTGTATGGCCATATTAATGCACTTTGTAATGTACATCGTGCATTAATTATGAGCCATACAGAAGTTATTCACTTACCTGTTCCGTTGCTAGCGTCCCCGTCTCCATGGTGCCGTCTAATTTCAGCGTCTAATCGCCCGATTAGACGCGCTTGCGCAGTCCGGTCTTCTCCCTGGTGAATGGGGCCGCTCGTGCCGGAGAGCTGCTCCTCGTAGCTCCGCCCCGTCACGTGTGCCGATTCCAGCCAATCAGGAGGCTGGAATCGGCAATGGACCGCACAGAGCCCACGGTGCACCATGGGAGAAGACCCGTGGTGCATCGTGGGTGAAGATCCCGGCGGCCATCTTGCTAAGGTAAGTAAGAAGTCGCCGCAGCGCGGGGATTCGGGTAAGTACTAAACGTTTTTTTTTTTTTAACACATGCATCGGGTTTGTCTCGCACCGAACGGGGGGGGCCTATTGAATAAAAAAAAAAAACGTTTCGGCGCGGGACAACCCCTTTAATTAAAAAAAAACCAAAAAAAAAAAACCCCACTTCTTCGTGCACACTCACGGAAACTATTTTGGAGGGGAAAAACATAGCAGCATGCTTTATTTTTGTGCAGAGTCTGCACGGACGGCTTCCACTGAAGTCAATAGAAGGCGCCAGGATCCACGGCCGTCCGCAATGGACATTGTGGATAGGTCGCAGATTCTGGGTCATCACCTAGCGACTGTGCAGGAAAAAAAATACAAATTTTGGATAAAAAAAAAAAAATCTGTACTGCGCATGTCCAACGGCGAGCCGCCTGGTCTATCTGCAGTACAGATGAAGAAAGAAAGAAGACAGGTACGTACAGCGGCCACATGTACAGGGGACAACTATCACCCAAATTTGCAGCTTCCAGCGATAATTGTGTGTAAAGGCACCTTGAGGCAGAATCGGAGACAAATAAAACCCAACTAATGAGACAAGCAGTGAGCACATTTCATTGACAGTGTAGAGAGAAAACGTAAGCAAACTTCAGTTTTAATGACTTTTCCATTAGCTAATTGGCAAAAGGTGTTCGATTAAGAAGAGGAGATTAGAAGTGTGCATTTAACGGGTGCTTTGCCCATTAAATAAAGGCTCACACAGCCTGATTACTGATAAATCTGTTGTTCTCAAGAAAGATTGTTTAGTGCGAACTATGTCTCAATACAAAAACTTTGGCTGCGTCCCCACACAACATAAACAGCTTGCAGAGGAAACCCACTGAGCCTTGGCAGCATCACATTTTTCTTGGTTTAATGGCATGCATCTAGGAGACTTCAGCTGGTGACTACATTTAATAAAAGTCCGGGCGAGCGCTGCTTTTGGGCAACCGTGAGTTATCCAGAACAGTAACAAAGTACATTTTTAAAATCAACAAGCCATGCTAAATTAATGATTAACAAAAAAAACTGCCTGTTCCCATGTATTAAAGGGGTTTTCCAGTTGAAACCTACTGATGGGCCTATCCTCAGCATAAGTCACCAATAGCAGATTGGCAGGAGTTTACCGGCAAGGGCCCATGCAATCAGTTGTTTGCTAGGTCGGTGTAGTTGTGCATTGAGCCAATTTCTGCAGGAAGCAGACAGTGCCGTTCATAGTGCATTGGCCAGACATGGTATTGCAGGCAAAGTCCCCATTCAATTCAGTGGGAGCTGTGCCTGCAATACTAAGCCTGGCTATTGCAATAAGAACGGAGCTGTCTCCTTCTTACAGAATCAGCTCAGCACACAACTTCTCCAGCCCGGCGAACAGCTGATAGGTGGGTGTCCCAGGCAACAGACCTATTCTGAGGCTAGTTTACACCTGGACAGCCCCTTTAACAATACTGAAGTAGGCAAGGTACAGAATAAGTAATACAAACGTTCTCTATCCAGCCCCATACCCCCAACCATTTTATTAAGGATCAAAAATTCAATAGAGCAGAAGCAAGAGTAAAGCCTACAGGTCAAAAGAGGTACTACACCAATTCAAACAAAAATAGATCTGGCTAAAGGCCCTTTTACACGGAACAATTCGTTCAGATTCTATAGTTGGATGCGGCAGTCTGAACGATAATTGTTCAATGTTAACCCTTTCCAATCCACTGTCTGACATCTAAAGACATTCTGATTGAACGCTGTACAGCTCTTATGTCAGAAGGCGTCTGGCAAGGTATTCTTACTGAAGATTACTGGCCGCTCTGTTGTCGGGGGCCTCTCCAGCATGTCACATACCAATGTACTGGCTCTAGCCAGCAGGTGGCGCCATTGTATAATGGCAGAAAGAAAAAGCCACCTAGGAAACCCTGAATCCAAAATTGGATTGCAAAGGGTTAATCCTTGCAATGCTGAACGACAAACAATTTCTTCGCTCATCAATCATTGTTCAGATCGTGCCTGTGTAAACAGGTAGTCATTCATCAATAAATGACTGCCTGTTTACTGTGAACAGAGGCGGGCAGCTGGAACGATCTCCATTCACTGAGCATTGATCCCTCCTGTAAGCAATCAGCATTGGGACGACTGTCGGACTCTTCCATGCCTGACAATTGTCCAGTGCAGGACCACACAATGCACAGAGGAGGCGCTATCTGTAGGTCCTTGCCCGATGCTACTGCAGTCCTTGATAGACACATGAATGCTCGAGTTTGCTTTGGCCCCATTAATTCCGCTAACGAGAGATGTAGACAAACAATTAGCCATTTCAGACAGGATAAAAGGCTGGAAGCGGAAGAGATTGCTTCAACCATTTAGTTATTGGGTAACTATGGACACAGAACACACACCCTGGGTGAACTTTATTGCTACCCACCTATGTAATCACCACTTTACAGCGCTCCTAAGGTGCCTGCACTTCAGACTTCGGAGAAACAAAAAGGTCTACAAAGCAAGAGCAAACACCGAACAACAAATAGAACATGTAATATTCACCACCCCATTGAATGGAGCAGATGTAGCAGAGCCAATTATGTTACCCAGGACAGGAGCATAGCTGCAAAACTTTCTCCGTACCAACAGAATAAAGGATCTTTTACATGGCCGGATGATCATGCACAAACATTCGCCAGAGCGTTGAGCCACGTAAAAGGGACAAAGATCAGATGACGAACGGGCATAACAATGCTTGCTGGTCAGCGTGTGAACTGGGGGGGATGTCCATACGGCCTTATGGGGCTGATCAATCGTAGTAGCTCCATACCAGAGGTTTTCAGCCCGTGTAAAAGAAAAGTAAACCAAGTGCCGATTGACCTACTTTGTCGATCGACTCTCATTACATTGCGCCTAGAATCGGCTACAGTGAAATCTTGACTTTAGTCGCACAACATGAAAATCACAATGTCACAAAACATCATCCGATAATTCTCAATGGGGTCATGTTCAGCTAAAAGTTACTGCACCACAACAGTCGCAAATGACCGAAAACTGTTGAATTTTTGGTTGACGGTCGCAAGGCAGATGAGACTTTGCCATCATAGACTGCAATGCAAGTTACGAGCGACTTGACAAGTTCTGGACAAGTCACACTAAGTTTTTGGTTACGCAACTTTTTGGAGACTTGATCATGCATGACCAACGTCACCGTGTATAGCCAAAAAGTCTTGTAAGGGCCTGCACGCCTTTCTTGAGCGATACAATATTATATGTTAGAAATATTAATAACTTCAGAAGGGTTGTTGATTCAGGGATTATTCAGATTGCCAGATTGGAGTCGGGAAGGAATTTTTTTCCCTTAAATGGGGGAAATTGGCTTGTACCTCATAGGGTGTTTTTGTCTTCCTGTGGATCAACATTGGGTGGTAATAGGCTGAACTGGATGGAGATATGGCTTTTTTCAGCCTTGCATACTATGTTACTATGATGTACTTCAGCATTTCTACACCCATCTGGCCGCAGTCTTACATTTTCACAGCAGAATAGACACGAAAAATGGCAAGTATGGGCAGACATGAGGCAATGGAAGTTACAGGAGTATCCTGAGAGAACGAAAAAGGTTTCACCCATTTCCAGAAACTGCGCCACTCAAGTTTCATGGGCTTTGTTTGCTATTTAAGCTCAGCCTTATTCAAGTGAATGAGACAGAGCTGCAATGCCAGTCTCAGTCCATGGACAAGGGTGGCGCTGTTTTTGGAAAAGAACTGATTTTTCCCCTCATCTTGGATAACCCTTTTAATTTAATACTGAGAAAAAAAAAGAAAACTTACACCTCTTAATTAGGAGTAAAACGGTTAAACCCTGGGACGAGCCCAAGCTAATTATAGAGTGGAGTCAATGTGCGGTACCTAAAAGTAATGGCTATGACTTGAAAGTCTTGCATGACTGTTGTGATTGATATAGATGAAGCAACTAAACCAATTGTTAGTAGCTGACTAGTAAACGTGACTCAAAGGTTACACAAAGTTATGCAAGTCTATAGTATATAGTGCTTGGGACTTCTTACTGTATAGTCTGATGAGTCTGTTCTCACCCACATCAGCTGAACCCACTAATTTCAGCGGGATCAGCCAACTGGCGCCCATTTAAACAGCCTTTTACATGGACCGATGCAAATTGTATGGGGACAAATGGTCGTTAAATGCAATTGTTTGGGACCTATACAGCTTCCATATTGTTGGCAGGATATTCCCCATTCACTTGTGAAAAGCCCTTTGTGTCAGATGGCAATACCCCTTTAAAGTTTTATTGGAGGTCTTGGGAGTGGTTCAATGTTATAATGTGGCCCTCGGGACAGAAATAATGGGCACAAATGGTCTACATGAAGTCTGCCATCTACATGAGATCATGATAGCTGTAGGCCTCCGCTATAATGTGGGTATTTTCGTAGAGTTTGGTGGTTAACCACAGAATCTTCTTTTTCTTCTAAACGCAGCGTGAGATTACAGAACAAGCACTGACAAGACCCAAATTAACATCAAGGCATAAACAGCATGCACTTAGTATCCTGTGTAACTATATGAACAATCAGGACTTAAAAAGGATCGTATGCTGTCCGTGGGTTGTATCTGGTACTGGAGCTCGGTCCGACTCAAGTGGAAAGGGCTCAACCGCAATGCTCGGCACCACCCATGGTCAAGAGGTGATATGGTTTTTGGAAGAAAGCAACAGCTTTTTCTCTAATTATATTAACACACACACACCCCCACCTATCTTAGGGTGCATTCACACAACCGTATATCGGCTGGGTTTTCACGCCCAGCCGATATACGGTGTCTCTCTCTGCATGGGGAGGAGGCTGGAAGAGCCGGGAGGAGGCTGGAAGAGCCGGGAGGAGGCTGGAAGAGCCGGGAGGAGGCTGGAAGAGCCGGGAGGAGGCTGGAAGAGCCGGGAGGAGGCTGGAAGAGCCGGGAGGAGGCTGGAAGAGCCGGGAGGAGGCTGGAAGAGCCGGGAGGAGGCTGGAAGAGCCGGGAGCAGTGCTCTGAGCTCCCGCCCCCTCTCCACCCCCCTGCACTATTTTCAATAGAGAGGCGGGATGGGGCGGTGCTCAATTCTGGGAATTAGCTCCGCCCCCATCCTGCCTCTCCTCATTGAAAATAGTGCAGGGGGGTGGAGAGGGGGTGGAGAGGAGGCGGAGAGGGGGCGGGAGCTCAGAGCACTGCTCCCGGCTCTTCCAGCCTCCACCCCCTGCAGAGAGACGACGTATATCGGCCGGCGGCCAATATACAGTTGTCTGGATGCGTCCTTAGCCTGATGTGGTGTGGTTTGTTATCAAAGTAACTCTGTCCTCATGTGTATGCACCATGTAGCATCTACAGGGTACGCCACGGAAAAGTACTCTGGCACCACAACCTATAAGAGCTGTTTAAGGGCATATTCATCATTGCACTCAGAGCATGCGGAAAATATAGAAACTCGACTGTAGCACTAGGCAGTGACTGCTGTAACCTCTATAATGCCTCTCGCCACTCCTGGTTGGCCCCATCCCGCCTCTCGCCACTCCTGGTTGGCCCCATCCCGCCTCTCGCCACTCCTGGTTGGCCCCATCCCGCCTCTCGCCACTCCTGGTTGGCCCCATCCCGCCTCTCGCCACTCCTGGTTGGCCCCACCCCGCCTCTCTTATACTGCTGAGGTAAAATGAAAACTGCAGTCTTATGGGCAAAAAACATTTTATTTTAGACAGCTTTCAAAAGTGTGGAGCCTGGCTGGATGTTTATATAGAATTGTAGTTGCCGTTGGGCTTTTTACTAATATCATATATTTAGGTTACTCTTCTCACCTGTATGTAAAGAATTGCTAATACAATGGCAATGCTTACCCCGAATTCAAAATAGAGTCACTACTGATCCTAGAGAGTCTGATACTAAATGGATTGTCCAGTTGTAAACCATCTATCCTCAGGATACATCATCAATAGTTGCCACATGGGATCCCAGAAGATCACCCAATTCTGGGCAGGTGCACTGAACTGATTTCTGCAGGAAGCAGGTAGCTCTGTTCTCACTGCAGTGGCCAGGCTTGGTATTGCAGCAGAGCTCCCATTTACTTCATTGCCTGTAATACAATATATGGCCACTACAGTGGGAATAGAGCTGTCTGCTTCCTGTAGCAATCCGCTGAGTACAGGAGTAAACTGGCCCTGCAAATAGCTGATCATTGGGAGTCCCTGGTGACAGACCCCCACTGAGCTGCTATTAATGACCTATCCTGAAGATAGCCCATCAATAGTTTACAAGTAAATAACACTTGTAAGTGAAATAAACACAAGAGAGTAATAAATGACAAATTTAGATGAAACATTCTAGTTTTTTAGATTTTCTTCCATCCCATTTTCATGGATTAGTGGCAAACAGGTCACATGATCTTTGCTTTACCACTGCACACTTATGTAAAAGGAACAGAGATAAAAAAATAAAAATAAAATAAAATTGGTTACCCACGGTAGTGGCTTTTTTCCCTGGGTGGCAAAAGATTGGCCATGTTGGAATCTAACACAACTTGGTCCTTTTTTCTTGGAAGGTTCAGATGACACTTAAGCCTCATGTCCACGGGGAAAATCAGGCCCGCTACGGATTCTCCATGGAGAATCCGCAGCGGGCCCCTCCTGCCCTGCGGACATGAGGCATTAAATCAGAATAAACTCCCCTGCTGCGGGCCATGCGTGTCTTCCTTCCTTCACGGCCGGATCTTCTTTCTGTGGCCCGGCGGATGTGCTCGGCACACCGGCTGCGTGCCGCACGCATGCGCCGGGCACATCCGCCGGGCCGAAGAAAGAAGATCCTGCCGCGAAGGAAGGAAGATCTGCATCGCCCGGAGCAGGTGAGTTTAATTCAGGCGCGGGTCTCCTGTGGATCCGGACGGCTTCCATAGGCTTCAATAGAAGCCTGCGGGAGCCGTCCCCGCAGGAGACCCGCACCTAAATGGAGCATGTCCATTTTCTTTCATGCTCCAGAATTTTTTAAATTCACTTTTATTGACCATCCGCGGGTATTTATCTACGGTCAATGCATTCCTATGGGGTGCGGATCCGCATGCGGGTGATCCGCTGCAGATTTAAATTCTTCTTTTCCCAGTGGACATGAGGCCTTAAAGGGGTTTTCCAGGGGAATACGATTGACGATCTAGCCTTGGGATAAGTCATCCACAGTAATTGGCTGGGGTACGCCGTTCGGGACCCCTGTCAAGCAGATGATCAGGCACCCCGTGAACGCCACTACATACCAGAGTACAAAGCGGAAGATGCTGCTCCGACCCTTGCAGTGGCCGGCACATGTAATTGCAGGCACAGCTGCCAATAAAATGTGGTCATTGTATTATTTTTCAGAGAATCCGGATTGCAAAATGTTCTCCTTTACTGCATTAATTTATTAAAGATGACGTTTGTCGGGCTTTGGTTGAAAGAGAGACTGCCTGTTCGTTAATCTTCTGATCAATGACACGGCTAATCTGCATGGAAATATCTGTTCCGATGCACGATTTTCCCACATAAATATTATGCTGGCACAATGCGTTTTGACATTTTCTTAGACTTGAGCAACATGTGGGATTGCGCAAGAGAAGCTCGTTGTGATGTAATCAGCGACTCTTCAACAGGATATAGATTAGGAGATTAGAAAGAAAAATCTGACAGAGCTTGTACATTCACAGTAAAAACAGACTTCACTACTGACGAAGCCCAGAGACGGACAGGCTTCTCACAATGGAGGGTCTATTCACACTGCGGTTTCAGTGCGCGCTAAAGTATGTACATCGGACGTATATGGGTCTTTTTAGACGAGCCGATTTATGGTTTGAACAGGCGAACAACTTCAGGGTTCATTCGTGCAGCCTGTTTATACAGGCAGATACATCGTTGGCTCAATCAAAGGAAAAAAATCATTCAGTCGTTTACTTTCGCAGTGCAATTGAACGAAAACAACTGAATAAAACATCCTAAAGAAGCATGAAAAAAAATAATAATCCATTAATGGCCCTTTTAATTGGGACAATTATCGCTCATAATCATTCAGATTCCCAAGGGAATCTGAACACCTGATCGTCCCTGTAAATGCATGCATGAGAATTGCGCAGTCATTCAGTTTCTGCAAGCAGTCGGTCACTTTTGAAGGACTGCCTGCTTACTATGAAAGGAGGTGAGCAGGAGGAGAAGATCACTTCCCGGCCTGCTGCTCCTCCATTCCGGCAATGATACTCGCTCCTGTGTAACAGCACAGGAGCGAGCATGTCCCGTGTAAAAAGATCATAAGCCTAATAATAGTCTGACACCTCCTGTTCTGTAGAGGAAACCTTTCACATCTCATTATCATCACAGACAGGATTACAATGAAAGGCGACAACTATATATAGATAATAGAAGATCTACCATTTATAACAGGTGAGGTCACAGCTCACCTCCTCCTCGCCCACAATATTCTCCCACAGAAATCAATGGGTCCCCTCTAGTCTATTGTTTCTATGGTTCACTAGACTGCTGTAAAGCGAATGCCCCTTTACACGCAACGATTATTGATCAGTTTATCGCTGGATTATATGAAACGCACAAGTAATATTTCAGTGTAAACATGGCTGAGGACTGAACAACAAACGATAATTTGTCTACTTACTGTCCATCATTCAGATTAGGCAAGCATTAAAAATCAAACAATGATTGGCCCAAGTAAACAGGCAGTCATTAATCTATAAACTGCCTGTTTACTCTGAATGGAGCCTGGCGGCCGGAAGAGATCTCTGGCCTGGTCCACCTCCATTCACAGAAGGGTTATTGCTCCTGAATGAAAGCACTGGACCGTTGCGATGACTGTCGAGTGCCTAAGCGCCTGACAATAATCCCGCGCAAAAATGCTGTTAACTGCAGTTCAGATATGATGGCCACCCCTGTAGAATTTATCTTCTAGGTGTAGAATTTTTTAAAAAACAGATGAGAAAAATGTTTCATCATTTAGTAT
Organism: Eleutherodactylus coqui; assembly: GCF_035609145.1. Taxonomy (NCBI): domain Eukaryota; kingdom Metazoa; phylum Chordata; class Amphibia; order Anura; family Eleutherodactylidae; genus Eleutherodactylus; species Eleutherodactylus coqui. The sequence continues at coordinate 127,612,920 of NC_089844.1, read as the reverse complement.
TACTTATGTTACCTATAATAAAAAAAAAAAAAAAAAAAGGCAACATAACCCCTTTGGAGGGATTTTCCAAAGATTAAAGGCCCATTTACACGGAGCGATGATCGCTCAAACGACAGTTTGAGTGACAGCTTTGAGCGATTATTTTGCATAAACTATTAAGTAGTTACTCAGCTACTTAATAGCTTATTACCGTGCAAATGAAGCCTAAGCTGAAAGCAGTTAATAGCCCGAGGGCTCTCATCTGCTTTCAGTTAGTTTGTTCTCTGAAGGGAAACAATGCTATCAGCACTACCCATAGAGAACTGCTGATAAGACTGAATTTAACGATCAGCTAGCAGTGCACGATTAGATGCAACGATTATCGCTCAAATGATCGCTTTTTAGCGGTTTTTGAGCAATCATCGTTCCATATAAATGGGCCTTAACTTTTAGCACCCATCTACAGGATCGGTGATAAAAGTCTGATCGGTGGACATCTCAATGTCGAGACCTCGACCAATCCTGAGAACAGTGGCCCGTGTCCCCCCCTCTGCAGTGAGGAGGAGCCTGAATGAGCAGTGACAAGCATGTACACAGCCACTCCATGCTCCTCTACGGGACTACTGAAAATAGTCAAGCGCTCGTATTCGGTTAAGTCCGGCAGTCCCCCATAAATATTAATGCACCCCTTGCTTACGGCTCTCACTTTCAGCTATTTGTGAAAGTGACTCTTGTAAAGAATGTTCGAGTAATACGCCTGCACGGCGGATATGAATAGTGCTGATGTGGAGATTATCAACCTCAGGTTACAATTCACAATGTACTTATTAACTGGTGACTGTATAAAGGCTGCATAAAGGGAGTGTGAAATACTAAACTGTTCCATCATCTGCAAACAGCAAAGGGTGCTCAACCACGTGCACACTGCCATATTAGATAGTGTATGTAGCTATATTACGGCACAGGCTGCTACGAGTCCATACTACCCACTGATATCTGCTAGAAGAATTGCTCCTTGAGACGAATACAACATCTTAAAAGAAGCATCAAAAAAAGAATTACATCTTGTTATTTGTATAGCCCCAACTTATTCCGCAGCGCTTTCATGTAATTCATACCCACCAAGCTGGGTACTCATTTTACTGACTTTGGAAGGATGGAGGGCTGAATCTGCCTTGGGCCGACAACCTGAATCATGCAGGGATTGAATCCGCAACCTTCAGGTTGTGAGCGAGAGCTTAGGACTGCATTTATGCTGCCTTAGCACTCAGCAACATATGAGGCTTAATACAGCATATAACACGCCTAAGTGTCTTTAATATAAAGCCGTATGCACTTAATGCGCCACTGGTACAGCATCTATATGGACAGTCTTGCTTTTTTGCATTAGCCCTTTTTAGAGCCCATACTGCCCAACTCCAACACACAGATTTGCCGGAGAACCTTATAACTAAACGGGCATAAAAAAGGATTCCAGAGTGAACGTTAATAGAAAGCTCTTTTGTTAGACAGAAATTATAGACCGACCTTTATCAGATATCTACTGCACTTTAAAAGGGTTTTCCGGAAACGTAAATATTCATGACCTATAGCTAAGTTATCAATATTAGAGATGTAGCTGTTTAGAGAGGCTGTTGTGCTCAGATAAGTGGCGCGGCCCTTTTAACGCATATCAGGCACAGTGCCGTACATTTTGTAGCTGCAACACCTGGTATAGCAGCTCAAAGCTATTCAAGTGCTGCAGCCTCTTCAAACAGTTGATCAGCAGGGGTCCCAAGTGGTCAACCCCACTGATCCCATACTGATGACCTATCCTGAAGATAGCTCTCCAATTTTAGTCCAGATAAACTCCTTTAATGTGTAACTTCAGCTTGGAGCCATTATGGAATCATGGGGGCCAAGCTTAAAGAGATATTCCCAGCTTGTAAAGTGATAGCATACTACTATGGAGCCATAATGAAATTATGGGGGAAAAGACAATAGTTAAGGGGGCATTAAGTACCCAAATTATAAGATTGTAAGGTGATGGCGCATTGCTAGGCTATACCATTACTTTATCATTATTCAGGGTCTGAGCTCTTGTAACACCATCGATCCTGAGAACGAAGAGGTGAAACACGAGTTCAACATTGCACCCCCTTCATTAATTCTCCCAGCCCAGTTTTGATAGACAAAGCAGCACTGGAACACAAATGAATGGTGTAAGCCCAAATAAGACTCAGATCTAAATAAAGTCGTACCCCAGCCGGCCCCTCTGCCAGGAACTGCATCCTCCGAATCAATGCAGTTCCCTACACAGTCAGGAAGCCAAGAGCGCTAACATTGAGCTGTGACTCCTTCATTCTCAGAAGCTAAAATTGAGCTGTGACTCCTTCATTCTCAGAATCGGAGGGGGTCCTACTGATTTGCCATCACTTCACAAGGTGACAGTTTACCCTTTAAAGAACAAGCCGTTACTTAAACATTGATAAGCTGACCTTCTGGAGGAGCTCTTTAAGCCAATCTTGCATATTGAAAAGCCTTGAGATCCAAATACAAAAATCAATTAAGAAACCTTGGCACAGACTCCAAACATAAAAGCTAAAAAGATTGTCCTGGTATAAATTGGTTTATGCTCAGCTGGTTCACACATTATATCTTTGCAAAAATTAAAGGGGTTGTCCAGTAAGTGGATAACATTGTCCCTATAGCTCAAACGGTGTTAAAAATTAACAAAAAGAGCAGTACTCAGCCCTCCCTGCCATGGAGATCCAGAGCCGCAGCCCTACCAACCCCCCCGGTGTTTGTTGTGGAAGATGTTGTCACCGAAAGCCACCTAACTGCTGCCGCGCATCAGGGCCCGCAGCGTCACCGCCCGTTCTCCTGACATCAGCGCTCACATCCTGGGTGCCATGCTAGGTGTTCAGAACGGTGACACTGCAGCTTCTGATTGGCTGCAGCGGTCAGGTGATTTCCAGTGAGATCATCTCGCACAACAAACACCGGGAGGCTAGCGGGGCTACAGCGTTGGATCCGAGCAACAGAGGAGGGGTAAGTAGTTTTTTTTTTTTGTTATTTTTACACCGTTGGAGCTATAGGGGAAATATTGTCTAGTAATGGTCTGGTAACTAGACAACCCCTTTAAGATTGTATACTGTAATATGGGATTATCTACTAACCTAATAAGTATATTTGGCGTTGATAATCGCAAGTGTAAAGTTGTGGCTTCTTCAGGTCAATAATTGGGCAATCGAATAAGTAAAAAAACTCACCACACACCACTACATAGATAGAGAGGGGTAATAACATTAAGGCCCCCTGTCCACGAGCGTTGCAAAGTCCCGCGGCAGATCACCGCCGAATCTCCGCTGGTCAGCCCTATCTGATAGGCTGGCTGCAGAGAATCGGGGAATGCTGCGAATTGCCCGCCGCGAGCGGAGAATTGCAATGATTCTCGGCTCGTGGACAGGTGCCGGCGCTTTCCATAGCAATTATATGGAAAGCATCGGCCGGCGTGATTTGCCGACGGTTTACCGCCGGCGAATACACGTCCGTGGACAGGGGGCCTAAGACACTGCAGAAGCGACACAACATACAACATATTGAAGTTGTGATACGAGGACAGAGTCTTGCTTGTACTTAAAGGGGTTGTCCCGCGCCGAAACAAGTTTTTTTTTTTTTTCAATAGGCCCCCCGTTCGGCGCGAGACAAACCCAATGCATGTGTTAAAAAAAAACAAACGTTTAGTACTTACCGGAATCCCCGCTCTGCGGCGACTTCTTCCTTACCTTAGCAAGATGGCCGCCGGGATCTTCACCCACGATGCACCGCGGGTCTTCTCCCATGGTGCACCGTGGGCTCTGTGTGGTCCATTGCCGATTCCAGCCTCCTGATTGGCTGGAATCGGCACACGTGACGGGGCGAAGCTACGAGGACCAGCTCTCCGGCACGAGCGGCCCCATTCAGAAGGGAGAAGACCGGACTGCGCAAGCGCGTCTAATCGGGCGATTAGATGCTGAAATTAGACGGCACCATGGAGACAAGGATGCTAGCAACGGAACAGGTAAGTGAATAACTTCTGTATGGCTCATAATTAATGCACGATGTACATTACAAAGTGCATTAATATGGCCATACAGAAGTGTATAACCCCACTTGCTTTCGCGGGACAACCCCTTTAAAGGAAGTCGACCAGTTTCTAGGTTTTGTCTAAATCTCAGCCAGACTTGTAACGCCATGTTTGATAGTTATTAACATGCTGCGGTGAAGTCACATTTGTGGCACCATTGTGTATGAGTCGCCATATAACCGCACCCTTGTGTCGTGATATCCACAACCGACGCATATAAATGTAAAAACCCAAAGCGCCTGCAAAATGTGGATCAGGTGATCGAGTTGGGTATTACAGGTATGATTTACAATCTTGGCAGGCTACGAGTCGCATATCTTGGCTCATCTCACTAGAGATACCGGTTTTGTACCGGAGAGCTCATCTTCTGCTCGATTTAAGAATTTAATTTCTGCTGTAGAAAGGTAACGCTGATCACCGAGTGTCATGAAGAGTTCTCATACTTGGCTGCAGACTCATCTACTTGTAAACCAGGGTCACTGGAACAATCCTCTGCTTATTCTTGCATTAGGAAAACCTTTTGTTCGTAAATGATAGATGGTGTTATGAGAAGCCATTTTACCGTGCAAGTAAATTCAGCGGCAGTGCCATCTAGGAGCAGCGCCTATAGGTAACCCAGGTGCTGACCATGCGGATGTCCATCCTGGGGACCTTCAACTGATAAGGAATCAATTACATACCAGCCCTATCTTCATCCACCCTGAAAAATGGAGAAAAGATAACTTTCTACGGAGCAAACTTATTACAACACTGAGGGCTTAGACGAGCCGATGTTTGAACAAGTGACGTTACCGCTAAGTAGAGTTTGTAGGACACTGGGAAGAGAAGCTGGACGGTGATGACCAGGAGACCGTGCAAGAATCGAGCATATCTCCCAGCTCATCACATACAGCTATGAGACTGCGGAGGAGAGGAGGTACATGGCGGCTAGGATGACTAGGGAATAGGAGAGTATGTGGAGGCTGTGATGACTGGAGGAGAGGACAGTATATGGGAAATGATTCGTGGTGTGGATAGTTCATGGGGCTCTGATGAGGAGGGCTGGGAAGATTGGGGGAGAGGAGGAGCTCTGTCCTATAGAAAGTCTGTACCCCATTCTTTTTTTTTATATAAGTGAATTACATGCACAGCAATTCCTTGATAAGTACTGATCAGCCGAATTGTCCCATTCATTTCTAATAATCATTATATAATAAGGAATTTTTGTGAATGCGATTCCCTTATGTTAATTAAAAAAAAAAAGTCTTAACCCCTTCCAATCCAATTTTGCATTTAGGGTTTCCTAAAAGGCTTTCTCTTTTTACTGTTATATAACGGTACCATCTGCTGGCTAAAGCCAGTGTGTTTGCACCAGAGAGGCTCCGACAGCGGAGTGGCCGGCAATAGACGGTAAGAATACCCTGCTGGACGTCTTTTAACATTGTAGCTGTACAAGCTTCAATCAGAACGTAATAAGACGTCAGACAGTGGATTGGAAAGGGTTAAGTGTTTTAATATTTTTAGCTTCTGGAGATTTCAATTTTAGGCAAAATTGCCCAACCCTAATTATTAGGGCTGGATAAGCCTTTTAATTCTTTGGAAACTTGCTCAGGGTGGTGGAAAAATATAACAGGCAGCATACCCCCCTCTAGGATCCTGCTGCTCCCTAGTCCTCCTGCAGCAGTGAGGACACTGTGACCTCTGCAGTTAATCACTAGTGATTAGCTGCAATGGCCATATGTCCCTCTGCAACCCAAATGTACAGCAGTCATCGATCCTGCAGCACGAAGTGGAGGGCAGTGGGGGGTGGGGGGGTGGAGGGGAATCAGGCACCGCAGAACCGGGGTGGAGAGGGGGGAAACCAGGCACCGACAGAACGGGAGGGGGTGATGGGAGGTTAATTGTTTTCTCTGAGCAGTTTTCAAAAATTACACATTTCTCTATTCTTTCGATGACAATAGCAAGAACTGTCAAAGATGACAAAATCAGTGAGCAAACATGATTATGTACAATTATGCTGACAGCTCCACTATTGAATAATATGAAACATGAGTAAGACCGCGCAACTGAGAACCTAAATCACACGCTCATTCACCTTCCTTCAAGTAGAAAATCACAAAAACAGATTAGGATATCATGCTAAGCCTATGGAATAAGCCTGCAGTGCGGAGCGCAGCCTGGTTATATAGATTTACATAAGACTCCATCCAGGTAGAACCCTTCTATGTATTGCCACGGACTTGTGGTATCTATAGAAAAACGGAAGCCATTATTTCAGATGCCCGTAATGCTTGGATCAGCTGAGGCTGCAGTACTTATCAAGAAATCAACATAGGGTCTTGTTAACCCTTTCCAATCCAATTTGTATCCTGGTTTTCCTAGGGGGGCTTACTCTTTTTCTACCGTTATACAACAGCGCTATCTGCTGGCTAAAGCCAGTACTGCATTAGGTGACACATTGGATAGGCCCTCGACAGCAGAGAGGTTGGCAATATACAGTAAGAGAACCCCGACGGATGTCTTCCAACATCGGAGCTGTACAGCCTTAAATCATAATGTCTTCAGAGGTCAGACAGTGGATTGGAAAGGGTGCGCTCTCACATAACAGCTAATGGAAGCGCCCCACATGAATACCATTGAGGAAAGGATTCCATTGTTCCTATTAATCAGTATCTCCATTACTCTTTAGAAGAAGCCACTGTATCTGTATGGAGTGGCACTAATGTTTGCCTGCCACTCCATACAACTGCTCCTCACCAGACATGAGGGTAAAGAATAATGGGGATTTGGGTCCTATCTGCAAGGGGGAATCCCAGCAATAGGGGAACCAATGTTCTAACATTTAGTACCTACCCTAGCAGATAAACACCTTTAAACAGAGGACATTTAGCTTGGTCTAAAAAAGACAGGTCTGGTTTAGTAACTACTTATTTTCCCCATAAAACAAAAATTGTGGAGAGTATTTTCTGGATTGTGCTGTTCCTCTGTTATTCTTCCCGGAAATGCATGAATAAATTGACAACTGGGTGTTAACGTTCACATTGTGAATTGGGTGTATCTGGATACAAAGAGAGAGTGATCAAAACTAGCTGCCAAGAGGAACTCTTCCTCTTTTTTGGCAACAGTTTTGATAAATCTTCGGCAAAAACTGATTTGCGTCAGAGAGGAGTTTTAATGTTTGTACAACCGGAGCGTCCACTCTAAAATATTTTCTGCTATAACAAAGACATTTACATTCTGATTCTAGTGAAAATCTGAACAAATAATTGCATTAAAAGTACCTTTACACAGGGCGATTCGACAGCGGAATAACGCAGCTATTAGGTTCTATTGAACCTAATGGTTTTTCTGCCTGTCAGTGCTCACATGTGCGATTCTGCGGCGGATTTCCGCTGCGGGGAAGAAAGTTTGCGACCTTCTATTTCACTGCGTTTTTCCACAGCGAAGGACTCCATTACTATAGTATTGTGAAGTCGAGAGGAAGAAAAAGAAGAAACCACATAAACGATTTTGTAAAAACAAAACAAAACAAAAAAAACCCACAGTAACCCCAAATCTTGTTCCTTTCAAGATTCCATTAAAGTTTCAAGTCACAAACCTGGATAGGCAACTTTTAAATCGGCTGTTCACGGGCGTTGCGAAGTCCCGTGGCAGATCTCCGACGCGTGAGCCGCCGCCCGGGAGCAGGAGCCGCACATGAATCTCCGCCGGTCAGCCTAATCTAATAGATAGGCTGACCGCAGAGAATCGGGACACGGGGCTGACGCTTTCCATAGCAACGCTATGGAAAGCTTCAGCCTGCATGATTCACCGGCGATTTACCACAAATTCACGGTCGTGGACAGGGGGCCTTAAGCATGAAAGGAGCTGAAATCGGAAAGAGGAATATAAAGTAACCTCTCACTCTGTACTCACAAGGGTTTAAGATTTAAAGTTAGTGGCCATGGAGTTATGGTTAGAGCTCCCAGTTTTGGCCCCTGCAGTAGACTTTTATATTAGGGATAGCTGCTGAGTATCTAAAAATCTGTTGTAAAGTCAAATTACGGATCATAGTAAGAGTAGTAGTAATAGCAGTCATGGTGCCTGGAGCAAGGCCTCATTCGCACTTCCAGATTTCAGTCAGTGTTTGTATCAGGATTTGTAAGCCAAAACCAGGAGTGGGTGAAAAATCTGGAAGAGGTACAAATCTTCCCATTATACCTTTTCTCTGTTCAAGTTCCAAAATACTGATGCAAAATACTGACTGAAATAGGAATTTGAATAAGACACCTTTCACATTAGCATTTTGCCTCCATTGAGCCTTTGGGCAGGCTCACATGAGCGTCATTTCATTGCGTATTGTACATAAACGGTGATTGGAGTCAATGAAAGCGCCATTTGTTCTAGTAAAAGACCTGAAGCAAAATGGAAAACCCATTGAAATCAATAAGGGAAAAAAAACAAAAACGGAAATGTTTATTTCAGTTTTTTTCTGCTCCAAAACCGAACAGAGACAGAAAAGCTCCACGGAGGTAAAATACTAGTGTGAAAGGGGCCTAAAGCCCAAAAGGTCCTTTTACACTGGCAGGAATGAGTGCTGATCAATGTTTTTGCAAGCCGATTTGTGCTCAGCCCATTTACATGGAGCAATCAGCACTACTATATGTGCCCAACTGAATGATGTTTTGGGCACATGGAGTTCCCCTGTTGTTGGCAGCACATCCCAGTTTACAGAGAAGTGCTGCCGACGACAGATGATTTCCAGCCTCACATAAATGATTCTTCACACGGGCAGATGATTGAGTGGATGAATGTTCATTTACGATCATCTGCCCTTTACTGAAAAGTGACACATGTCATGATGGCGTTGTCGAAACACCAGTTACTGTATCATTGCTCTGATCAATGCTTCAGTCTAGGTTATAGCCAACAGTAAAAACACCCTGCGGTAAATATTGTCACCGTGTTATGGATAGTACCTGATCTCATACATTTCTCTTCCTCTTTGTCCATTGTCTGGAGTAACTTCCTTGCAGGTAACATACAAGTACATCCCATTAACAAACACCTAGGTCTACTTGGACCTTTCTTTTGTGACCTGATCTCGATAAGAAATAAGTCCCAGCGCTCCAGGGGTCAAAAGTGATAAAAACAGTGTGGGGTACAATTAGATAAAATATGTTAAGACTGAACTTACTTCATAGGGTGGTCCCCAATATAGAGAACCCCCCCCCCGGAATCCAAGTGCACCTTGAACACACGGTCATCGTTGTATCTTAAAATCCAGATCCATAGTGGCAGGTCAACGCCATTTTATTTAGGATAATATATATCCTTTGGTAGATTTCTAAAATGTCAAGGCGCCCCCCCCCCTGCCGACGGAATTAATTCTGTAAGGCCATCTTGGATTGAGCTGTGACGATTTGCCGATTCAGGGTAGATTGATCACACCAGGTGAGTTACCCCGTCCGGAGATTTTTTGCACTTTTGATCCTTGGAGCGCTGCCTTTGTTCTAATTTTATTTCTGATCACATAATCTGTCATTGCGAAAGGTGTTAACGCAATTAATGTCCACTTAAGTAGTGTCATGAAGAAAACCCCATCGGAAATAAAAGCCGATCACTATGGATCTGCCTTCCCCGATTCCCATGGTGGCTGGACATTTACCCCACAGTAGCCAAAACATTTGAAACAGTACCACTTTCATTGTATATATAACCTTACTTTGTATTTTCGCCATTTAATAAATGTTCTGCTGCTTCATCTGACCAAAGGAATCCAGCAATGTTTGCACTATTCTGTTTGCTCCCAACCACACCTTAAACTAGAAGACGGAGGTGCAGAAAGTCACTGAATTATGTCCTGTATGATCAGGTGCACCACTATACATCCTGCCAGGAGTTATAGACGTTGCCTGCTCATGACAGCCCTCTTTATATACCCTATTAGTATATATGGATGTCATGGAAAAGGCTCCCCGCTACAAAATATAGTAGCAAAAGCTACGGGAAAAGAGGCCAGGCATGTACTGTCACCTCCCTTGGAGGAGACCCACTGAGGCCCTTTAGCCGCCTCGGATAGAGCTACGTATGTAGGAGTAATGGCAGCCGAACATAACTTACCGAGCTCCTTGGAGACTGGAGACACTCTGGTCATTTCTCCCACCTTGGCCACCATATCATAATAAGCTTTTCCTGCTTGTACCATTGCTGCAAAAAAAACACAAAAAAACAAAAACCCACAAAGTTAGTAAAATGAGATCTGAAATGTCAATTTATTAAAAGTGTTCCAAAGTAATCAGATTTCTGGAGCGTAAATTATTTACAGTAATTACACCAGCAGTTCTGGTGGGCTGAATTCTCTGCCTGGTGTAATGAACAGCAAGTGACGCACACGTTGATCGGCAGTCATTGCATTTTTTTTCTTCTTGTTGCATGGGCCGAAAATCAGCTTTTAAGGACAAAGGATCATTGGCCCCCATAGGCCAGATGTACATCTCCCTGCTGACATGGGGAGATGTACCACTGATCAGCGAGCATTATTATGATCATGTAAACAAGCCGATCAGCTGATAGCAACGAGGCCGATTCCTGGTCCCTTAACACAGCCAGACTGTTGGGTGAATGAGCATTCTGGGGAATGCTTGGCGCCAACAATCAGCCCGCATAAAGGCACCTTTAGGTCATGTTTGCACCTGCGCTGGAGGCTCGGTTTTGGGTCTACGGTACAGATTCAGCATAAAGTCCTTGACAAAAATAGTACAGCACACTGGGAAAGTGCCAGGTGACATGATCAAAGCCAGACCCCATCATAATGAATGAGGTCAATCTAGCACGGTTGAAGTCTGGCATATGCCGGATCTGGAACCCCATAGTGCTAGTGTGACCCTAGCCTTAGAAAGCGGTTGGCTGAACACTCTGTTAAGTGTGTTGCTGGGATCTGTAGTTTTAAGCTTCCTAGCAGCACAGTCCTCACAGGGTTAATTGATTGAGCTGGCTGGGTGTGGTACTTCCTGCTAGTCAATCTCCTGGGTCTGTGCTCACATATAAACCCAGCTACTAGTCAGTCTCTGTATGGCCCCTAGAGTGAGCAATCATGAATCCTTGTCTGTTGAAGTTTGCTGTGTGACCTGCTATCTGTGTTTTGTTGCAGCTTGCTGTGTGATCTGTGCCTTGCGTTTCATGTCCGTTTGTTCATTTATATTCTGTCAGTTCTGTGTCAGCTTGCTGTGTGACCTGCTGTCTCCTGTTGCAGCGTTCGGTGTGAACTGTGTCCGGTTCTGCTGGACTCCTGGTTAGTGTAAGGACTAGCCGTGAAGTGGCCTGCTAGCTTTCATGTTTTGTACAAAACGTCAACTAATACCTGGTATTTATATTCAGCTTATCACCTGTTACCAGTGGTTGCATTGTGGCTGCCGTATGCTGTGTATTCTGTCTCTGTTTGTCCTGTTGTTCAGTCCCTGCCAGGTGGCATGTGAATGCATCCTGTTCTGGTGCGTGGCTCCTAGGATCAACCAGGGCCCAGATCCGAAGACCGCTGGGCTGCCCTTATTGGGGCAATGTCCCAGCTTAGGTAGGGCCAAGTCAACCTCCCTATAGCCAGGGCCAGCTGCATGAAACCTGTGTGACCCATGTGCGTACCCAGTCCTCTTTGGTCATGATTGTGTGGGCCCCGTGCTTAGTTTGCCCACGTGATCATAACACACTCGTTCGTGACACAACCCCCCCTCATGCACAATGCTGTGTGGTCATAGGAGTTGATGGCCAACTTCTAGCCATATGTTAGGGCCTTCCATTTGGAACTCCTCCAGCCATTTACCTCCAATGTAAGGCTATGACATGATGTAAACAGAGCCTTAGACTTAATGGGTTTTCTCATCTTACAATGTTGTGGCACACTGCTAGAATATGTCATAGCATGATGACTGGTAGTGGTGGGACCTCTGCTGATCCAAAGAATGAAGGGACTGAGGTCCCTTCAACGCTTTCCTTGCACAGCTAAACTAAAGAAGTGGGAAAACTTGTTTAATACAAAAACATTTAGTAAATTTATACAATTTACTAAACCTGATATGCAGATATTACATGTGAATTGATGGCTGAGGCTGGGCAGCAATACCAGACCAGGCCCATGGGCAAGAGTGGTGCTGTTTAAAAGCACACTTTATTTCCTTAGCCTGAACTTCCCCTATAAATTAGTTTCCTATAAAATATGACTATGAAACTACATCTCAACAATCCATAAAAAGAATCAAAAATTGGTTTCCTTCTTGGCCGGTGAGGATTGCTCTGGTCAGCAGTCAGGTAAATGATGAGCTATAGCCCCCTGCACCTGAAGCATGAAGGAGAAGCGAGGGGGAGCGACTGCAGATCAGCCAAGCGGACTACACTGTGAAGCAGAACATCTCAAGTCTAGCCTTTAGAAAGTGCAAGACTCTCGAATGCAGGTGTTGGAATGTCACACACTTTAATGCAAGGATGTTTATTTTCTCTTTACCGAGAGGCACTTTAAGCTTGGCAGTTACAGTCATGTACAATGGTCATGAGCTTATTGGTTACATTTACACTCAGCGGAAACTGCCTCATCAACTGTAGAATACTTTGAAAACACTTCAATAGCCTCTTGTTGGGATCCAGAGGAGCGTGCACTATAGCACAAATGCTTATGGAGGTCAGGTTGTATCTACGATGGCTGACTGCTCTAACCTTCTGTGCCACCCAAGGTCAAATGAAGATAACTCCCTACGATGGCATGCCCACCTAAGTTTACATTGCGGAGTTGAACCGGCTTCTTCTATAAGGATCCTCTGGTGCCTTCAAAAGTCTTGGTGACCATTAGGCTGCTACCATTATCAAGAATTGCCTCGTAACAAATGCACAGTTGCGTACAAAGAAAAAAGGGTTTGGTACAGTGTTAGCCAGTAGAGCAAAGTGTGATTGTTCTTAGTAAGAGAAATCAAGTAATCTTGGCGGTAAGATACCTTTTTAGGACTTAAAAAAAAGACATGATGTTATAGCGAGCTTTTGAACCTGCTTAGGGTTCTTCCTTAGCCTGAAGAAGAACCCCAAGTAGATTCGAAAGCTCGGTATATCATCATGTACTTTTGTTAGCCACATTAAAAGGTATCACATCTACAAGATTACTTGGTTTTTCTTAGGCTGGCTGTCCATGGGCGAGATGTCATAGCGAGATTCGTGGCGATAAATTACCCGCAGAACTCGCATGACACGATTTCTACAGGATAACTATGAAAAGCGCAGCCCCGATGTCCACAAGCGGAGAATCATAGCGATTCTCCGCTCGCGTGTTTAAAATCGCGGCATGCCGCGATTCTCCTCGATGAACCTATCAATTAGATAGGCTCACTGTGGAGACTTTACAGTCCTCCCCTCTACTGCCCCACGGCAGAATATCGCTAGTGAAATTCTGTCGCGGCCGTGGACAGGCGGCCTTACTGAGAAGAGTTGTGTTAACAGTAGAGTGCAGTGCAGTCCCTAACAAATGCTTGGTCTAAAGTTTATGTTCCATGCTGTCCTCACATACAGATCATTGATAACAGTGATCTAATAGTAACAGCTCATTAGATCACATTTAGCAGTGATCTATAATCACAGACATACAGAGGGGATGCACATCTCTTCCTTTCTGCATGCCTCTAAGCCGGCATGTGTGCAGAGGGAATCCCCTCTCTCATGTCCTCACAGCAAGAACTGATCGCTCCTGTGTTGTAGGGACCGAACAACAGCAGGCTTCCTGCTTCTCCAAAGCTTCTGATCATAGTATGTTAGGCAGAAAAGAAGACAAATGTCCATCCAGGTCAGCCGGGTTCCGCCCTCCCAATGAGGCAGAAGCTAATTTACACCATCCTGGGGGAAAACGCCTTCCGGTCTCCATAATGGCAGTCAGAATAATCCCTGGATCAACACTCTTCAGAGAAGGTTCCTTCCCGACTCCAAGCCCAGCAGTCGGAAGATCTCCGGATCAACAACCCTTTTTTGGTTATTTAATGTCTATATCTTGTAATATCATAGCGCTCTAAAAAGACATCTAGCCCCCCTTTTGAGCTCCCCTATTGAGTTCACCATCACCACGTTGAAAGTTCCACAGTCTCACTGCTCTGACAGTAAAGAACCCTCTTCTGTGTTGGTGACGAAACCCTCTTTCCTCTAGATATAGAGGATGTCTTCCTCTTACCGTCACAGTCCTGGGTATAAACAGATCATGGGAGAGATCCTTGTATTGTCCCCTAATGTATTTATACATAGTTATTTGGTCGCCCCTTATCCGTCTATTTTCTAGGGTGAATAATCCCAATTTTGATAGCCTCTCTGGGTATTCCAGGACTCCCACTCATTATTATTTGATTAATTTAGTTGCCCTTCTTTGAACCCTCTCAATGCAAAATGTGGAATCTGCACTTTGGTGATGCTGCATTATACATGTATATTCAGATACTCTGGTCCAAGCAATGTGGGGGCTGAATATGGCTCAGGTACATAAGAGAATGCGGTCTCCGCTGCTTATTTCTTCCAGCTTGATCCTATGATTATTATGGCTGACATTACATTCTACGCTGGTACAGTAAAACAATTAACCAGTGATTAAAGTCAAATAAAGCGAAGGCTGGCACAATGCAGAGATAACCACAGGCATGGCGATAATGAAAGGGAAAATGCTTGCTCTTAAATGCCACACGCACGCCCTATGCATTGTGGTCGGCAGGCAGCCAGTATGGGCCATTGCACGAGGTTCTTTATCAGTTCCCTACAAACATTAGGTTTGCCTTATACTTCAAAATTGGAATAGTTCATCCATCACCACCATACATGTAAAGACAAGTAAAGACTGAATGGTCACCTTATTAGAGACCCCGTTCCTTTCCATTCTCCTGTACAGAGATTACACCTGTGACCCAGGTGTGCGACAATATTAAATGAGCAGACTTTCCATGGACCAGTTTCAGAGCGATTCTACATTAGAATGGGAACATTGAGAAATCTGAGCGACTTCCAACGAGACCTGGTCATTGGTGATAGACTAGCTGCGACCAGGATTCCATACACCGCTGAACTTGATTATTTTTTTTTGCAGTGGTGTGAAGGGTATATTGAGAATGGCGTGACCGAAGGTAAAACATCCCGTGAAAGGGGATCCTGTGGACGTAAAACAACGGAAGGGGTCAGAGGAGGTTGTCAAGAATCGTTCTAACAAACAGGAGTAATGGTGTGGGGAATGTTTCTGGGTCCTTTGATACCTGTGGATCAAGTTTCTGCGGTGCTGAAGGCCAAAAGGAGAGCCAAACGCACAATTAGATGGGTGTCTCTAATAAAATGACCATTTAGTGTAGTTGAGCTTTGACAGACCAGTTGGTGAGATTTCCTCACATTGCAAACAATCAGATTGTCACATGGACAAGTCCTTTTGCTTCACTCCCCCCGAGTATGAGCTACAGCTCTGGCTGCTCCGCCAATAATGTCATCCGTGACCTCAGACACGTGTTTTGGCACGCCAAGTCATTGCGATATTTTTGTGCTATGTAAATTAGTTTTTGCCTTTCTTACTCATATGTATACTGCATGTAAATTCTCTGCATATAAACTACACACCTGTATGCTCACATTTTGGGACGACATCCAGAATCTCATGTACAAAAACAACAGTTCTCCGCGTGCAATGACAGACGAGATTTACATAGAAGCAAGCATTGCATGCCGAGAAGGACACATTATGTAAACTTATGGCATATAATGAAGGCTGTCAGAGAATGTGCAGTAGGAACGTATCTTAAAGGAACACTCCCTGCAAAACGATAACACTACGCTATGCCCAGTGCAGCGCATGCACTGGGTGTCTTTGCTGTCCTTTGAGTCCATGCACTATTCTCTTAGGCCCTGTATTAGGCATAACACAGGAGATCAGATTTGTCTTCCCTTAGCATGCATGAATCTATGGACAGCTTGCACGCTGTCAGGGGGTAAGGCAGGCCATACACAACAGATAACTGAATGCTAGTTTGTTCGACAGCTAGTCCTCCCAACCCTCCTGTCTCATTTACATGCACACTGAGAAGAGGGGAATAAGCTGCTGCTATATACCTCTGGCAGCGGCTTATCTCCCCAAGAACAAAAGATTGGGCATGTTGAAATCCAACTGCCTGATCTTCCTTTCCTCCGACTTCTGATTTTAGTAGATAGTTGTGAGACTCCCATTCACATTGGAGAGTCAACCGGTCCCACCAAAGGCTGCGGTTTTACTGTCCAGTTCTACCGATACCTCCCAAAGTATCTTCCTCTACATCTAGGGGAAAGAAGGTTTCTACACCGATATGGAAGGGTGTTCTTTACAGTAAGAGCAGCGAGATTATGGAACTCTCTGCCCGAGGACGTAACGATGGCAAACTCAAGTTTAAGAGGAGCCTGGACGCCTTTCTTGAGCGTTACCATACTACATATTATAATTTTTTTTCGGCTTAACATACTAGGTTACTACTGAACGACTGACAGCCACATATCTGCCTATCACTTCAGCAGAACTAAGGGTCCTCTTTCATACAAACTGCTTAAGCAGGCAGTTGGTCATCTATGAATGTTTTATTAACCATCAGCATTCCCCATAGTAAATCAATTCTAAGGCTGGGTTCACACACAGCTGATTCCGGACGTAAATGTCGCGGTTTGGCCGCAGTGAAAAACTGCAACATTTCCGCCGGGAGAACCACTGTGGCGGCTTTGAAGCGGCCCGGCCGCTTGCTCTTCCGCTGCGACCGGCGCTCCCATAGAGAAGAGCGCGGCCGCAGCGAAAATAGAAAAAAAAGACATGCAGCGGTCGGCAAAGCCGCGCTGCAGCCGCGGTTTCTGCCGGATTAACCGCAGCGGATTGGCCGTCCTGTGTGGACGAGATTTCTGAGAAATCGCGTCCACTTGGCTGGCTAATCCCGAGATTCGCGGCCGCAGTTCAGCGATGCTGCATTTGTGGCTGGATCCTGGAACGGAAATCTCTAGATACTTCCAGTAACCTCGCTGCTACATGAAATGTGTTCATTTCAGATTTTGGAAAATTCTGGAAAAATTTATTTCACAATAGAAAAAGTCTAAAAATGTCCAATTACTCTGCAGTGCATAAATCTTAACAAATCAAATGAAATCCTCCTAAACAAACCCCAGACAGTAAGTAAGGATCTGTATAGTGTTACTTTCGAAGTCCTGTCTGGAAGCTCCGTACACTTAATCTATGTACAGCACACTGCCCCGCTATTTGATACAGCACATCACGTTTCACGCCGCCACCTACTTCAGGGCACAGGACACCATCAATTATGTAGAATAGCTTCATTTAGCTCTTCAGCTTTGCACGCAGTTTTGGTTTAAAAGGGGCATCTTCTAGATGGTGGCACAGATAAAAGACATATGCCAAGTCTTCTAACATTGGCCATACCATCGTTGTCATTCCCGTTTGGCTTGGCTGCAAGGGTATGTTATTTCTGTAGAAGGAGATAAGCGTCTGCCGGACACATCTGATGCCTCCCAAGGATTGGAGGAGTTGAGATACAAGTTGCTTAAACCCTATTTCTCCAAGGCTCTTGGGCCATGCGTCGTATATACAACCGGCTTATGACAGCTTACAATACAGCAGCAATTTTCAGATGCTAAATCTGGGCTTATTAATAGTCGGTTTAGCAGGAGATTATATTCTACAGAGATGGCGAGGCACAGTCTGAGCTGTGTGACCTTGGCTTTTGATCACACTTACTAACAAGTCCCGTCTGGAGAGGTCTGCATACAATACACTGATGGCATAGTAGTTTATCATATCGTAATGTTCAACTATAAGCTGCATATATACATATCTGTCAAATCTTAGTATCATGATTATACAAAACGATGCCCCTCATAATAGTCTGTCTTACCAGGATCATTGGGGTCCACAACATACTCTAGATGGTACTCTAAAACGCATCTAGATCTGACTATCATAGGAAAACTTTTTCAAAAGGGTCTTTCCCATCTTGGGCATTTATGAACCATACATGAGCTACAGGTTTAGATCCCAACTTTGATTTTAACCATTTCCAATCTACTGTCTGACGTCTAAAGACATTATGATTTAAGGCTGTGCAACTCAGACGTTGGAAGACGTCCATCCGGGTTCTCTTACTGTATATTGCCAGCCTCTCTGCTGTCAGAGCCTATCCAACGTGTCACCTCATGCAGTACTGGCTTTAGCCAGCATATAGCGCCGTTGTATAATGGCAGAAAAAGAGTAAGCCCCTTAGAAAAACCAGGATACAAATTGGATTGGAAAGGGTTAATGGGGAAATAATTAGCTGACTTAAAGGGCCAGTCCAGTGAAAACACATTTTTCCATCTCTGCCCCCCTTGACTTGATTGCCTGTCACGCTCTGGAGGAGTGTCTATCTCAGCCATTTCCATGCAGTGCAGCTGCCAGTCTGATACTTATCAGGCACCATCTTGAGAGTGAGATTTTTTTTTACTTCCATTTTCACATCAATCACATGATGCATCTGTATGGCATTAGCTAGATGCTGTACCATTTTTGCCTGCTGGGGAGGGGGAGGGGCAGTTTAACTATCATTCAATTGTACATTTACTTAAATAAGTTACAGATGATAAGTATACAGACAAGAGGATGAGCTGTGATCTCCTCTATTATAACTGTGACAGGAGTGTCGGTGTCCCCTTTCAGCGGTTTCTATGGCAGGATTAATGCAACAGCATAACACAGACTGAGCAATTGACTAGTTTCACACAACATAAACCCAAGTAGATCTGGTCAGAACTGAGATCACATGACCATCTGACAAAAAAAAAAAGGGCCCGGAGTTTCAGATAGAAAAGAATAACTAACACTAAATATAAAAGACTAGCTCACTTACATAATGAATGGAATAATAAAAGAAAAAATCTTGGAAGTGACCCTTTAAATTAGCAAATGGGGATTGCAGAACCCCTGTTCTCCCGCTTTCTAGAAGCGCACCTATCAGACATCTATGTCACAAATGCACAAGATGGGAATACCCCTTTAAGTCATTTAGATAACCGGAACCAATCATTTTATCAGTATGCATGACATTGATGGCTAGTAAGACACAGTCATCCATATTAATGGCCAACGTGACATATTAGGCTTCCAACTCATCTACATATTGAGCAATTTGGATAGTTGGTGAACCCATCATTTTTTTCTTCCCCATTCTTTCCATTTCCTTTGACTGTGCGTGTTTATATAGAAGTTGACAGTGATTGTCATGTCATGCAAATGCTAATTAAAGTGGCTGAATGCATACAAAAAAAATTGGCCAGCACTTCCAACAAATGAAATGTGACGTTACATGTAACGATTTTTTGGAACAATAATCGTTCCGTCCAAAAACTATTCAAACAAGCAAAAATAAACGATAATTGTTTAGTCTAAACGCGAGACAAAGATTGAACAAAAAATGAGAATCGCTCGCTTCTTGCTCGTCGTCTATTTTATGCAGGTATAAAAATCATTATTGGCTCATCCACTTATCGTTAGTATAAACAGTTGTGAAATGTTATTCAGATATTATATATGTACGAGTCGGGAGGCATGGGTTTCTGTTACTGTATTTGTCGCAGCCATGGTTTATGTGCAGCTTCACATTTAATTGATTTGTGGAAGTGCTTACTTTAGTTTTTTGGTGCATGTACATTTCTGTAGGAGTGATTGCCCTTACTTTTGTCCTGCACTCCATTCACCTATCTGTCCCATGTGGCATAATAAAAATATAATTAGGTATCCAGCCTTCCCTTAGTTCATTGAAGGCATATGGCCCAAAAGGAGGTGTTTTCTAGAGCCAAGTACCTGTCCAATAAAATGTGCCTGGATGTGGCCTATGGGCCCACATATTTTGATCAAAATATGTGCCAATAACCTTGCATTTTGCTATGCAGTTAGTATAAACAATAATTCTGCAATTTTATTCAGATATTCAATGTGTATAAGCGCTGAGGAGTGTATTTCTGTAAAAAAGTGGTTGAATTAGATTAAAACAATGTATTTATTGTCAACTAGAAACTATTTTTGCCCAACGGGCTGTATTTGGTATTGCAACTTGGCCTCATTCATTTGAAAAAGTGAGGGGACAGAAGTACGTTCCATCAGTGTTAACAGGGATTGGGCAGTGTGATTCCATTGTTTTCTCACAATAATTGTCTGCCAGAGACAAATGGTGACCCCTATCAAGGGGAGGAAAAGAAGGGTCATGAGAGTTTTTACTGCCAGGTTGGGGAGCAGCGTAGCTATCCCCATATAGATTAGATCACTAAGCTAGGTTCATATCAGCGTTCTTTCATCTGTTTGGATGGTTTCACATCTGCTCTGGAGATTCCACTTTCCTGCTCTGTTCGGGAAGGAACAGAACACCACCAGACAGACCCTATTGATTATAATAGGGTCCACCCACTTTCTGCCCAGCTTTTGGACAGAACAAAAAGCGCTTCGTGCAGCGCTTTTTCTTCCAGTATTTTCAGCCGCATCTGTTGTGGTGTTAAATCGAACACAAATGGAATACCTGCCAAAATAACCCCCAAAAAGCAGAAACCAGGCAGAACTGAAGCAAACTGAATATAAATAAATCAATGGGATTTTACTGGATCCGGTTTCTGCTCTTAGGATGGAACAGGCAAACAAAATGCTGATGTGAATCCAACATTAGATGGCTATTGGTCGAACACTAATTCAGCCAACCACTATTCCTCTCAAGTTTGCACACGTGTGCTCAACCCCCTTTTCCCCTACATCTGAGGTTGGTGGGGGGAGAGTTGTGGCATTGTGGCACACAGGGCACAGACAGGGTTAAGGCCAAACTAAAATATGGAAATTGTTTGTTCTCAATACACAATATCATACTACAATACATGACAAATATGCAAAGTATAGAGGAAGTTTCTTAGTCACAGATCAGTGCAGTTCTAGGAAAACCAGGGCTATGTTAATTGCCATACACTCAGAAAGACGCACATGGAGCTTACAGCTAATTATGCTTAAAAGGCGTTTTCCAGGGTATTACATAAGCATGGGCCAACAGTATACGATTGCTGAGGGTACCCAGTTACAGATTAACCACTCTCTCCTTCATTAGTTGAAAGGTCCGAGCTGTAGTACCAGGCACGACCACATTGAAATGAATGGCACTGTGCTGGATAATGCAATGAAAGGGCCATGCCTCTGGTGCTGCTTCATTCTGCTGAATGGTGAGTGTCTCAGGAGCGAGACCAACCACATACCGATAGCTTATCCTAATGATAGGCGATCAATGTAATAGCAAAAAGAAAAGAACTTACCCCTCTCCTCTGTCACTGCGCTCCTGGAGATTTTAATACTGCTGCCATCGCAAGTCACCTGACCATTGCAACCAATCAGAGGCTGCAGTGTCAGCACCCATTCTACTGGTATCAGCGCTCATATCTTGGGCGCCATATGATGACACTGTCAGGTGACTTCGGATTACATCATTAGCAATAACAAACACTGGGGTAACCGTGAGGTTGAAGGGCTGGATTCCCGCAGCAGAGGAAGGGTAAGTAAGTACTTCGCTTTTTGTTACTTGATGCACAGTTGAAGTTATAGGGGCAATGTTGTTCGGTAATTGGACAGCCCCTTTTACTCCCCACTGTCATCTTTTATAAGTGAAAGGGCATGGGCCAAATTATATCTAGAGACCCTACAACGCCCCAAGGATATGGTAGGTACCAGATTTTAAATTATAGTACATAGTGGGTTAACAAAAGGTATATACGGCACTGGCCATTACAAAATGATGATCATCGCCTCATGTACGTTTTGTTTAAAGTGGCGCTTTGGAAATTATTACCCATACATAAGTTGCCCCCCAAGGTTTGGGAATTAGGCAGGTAGGTAACTTGGCACAAAGAGATCCCTGCTTAAATCCCCTTCTGGGGTAAGAGGTCTCCAACATCTTTTAATCTTCCTAATGCAACAGTGGATTGATGGGGTCAACCTGGAACATCTACTTGTGAATGAGATTTTTATATCTTTTCAGGCACTACAACAGACATAGCAGATACTAAGGTGGTTACAGCGGGGTTTGGTTTAGGGGATATGGAATGTCTCCCTGAAGAGGTGTGTTTTTACAGCTCAGTTTTGTGAGTCAGGGATTGTGCGGATAGTTTGGGGTAGCGCATTCCAGAGGACAGGTGCTGCTCTGGAGAAGTCTTGGAGGCTAGAATGAGAGGTTCGAATTAAAGTGGCACTCAGTCTGATTTCTGTAGCGGAGTGGAGGGTCTGGACTGGGCAATTGGTTGAGATGAGGGAGGCAATGCAATATAGAATTTTTACGTACTTCAGGCCTTCTGAACTGAAGTAATGCACTTATTTAGTCAGGTGGTAGGAATACCGGTACCAAATACTCCCAGTATTTTCCTCCTCTTCTTGAGGAAGAACAGTGCTAGCATCATATCCGAATTTTGCTCAGTGCAATCCTCTTTTTTGCGCAGAAGACTGTTGCATTGAGCTGAATGGACAGGTGACTTCTCGCTGTATCCCAATAGTTAAATAAGGTTAATACCTTAGTCCCATGAGAGAAACTCATGTACAAAAACAGGAAGCGCCCTGATAAATGTCACAAAGTGTGGGACATCTGGTGTGACTCTTCTGCCCTGGTCTTTGTGCAAAATGCATACGAGCAGTTTCTAGACGTAACGCGACCAGGAGAGGGCCCTCACCGGAGAGGAGTCGTGTTACCTGTTCAATATCACTGACCAAAGTGCACCATGCATGTTACAAAGCTCATATCTTCGCCTGGAAGTGATATTAGTGTTTCTGTATACAAGGCTCGGTACAATATATGCTGCATTTAATGTATGCGTTAAAGGGGTTGTCTCGCGGCAGCAAGTGGGGTTATACACTTCTGTATGGCCATATTAATGCACTTTGTAATATACATCGTGCATTAAATAGGAGCCATACAGAAGTTATTCACTTACCTGCTCCGTTGCTAGCGTCCCCGTCGCCATGGTTCCGTCTAATTTCGGTGTCTTCTTGCCTTTTTAGACGCGCTTGCGCAGATCCGTCTTCTCCCTTCGGCAGCATCGGCGTTTTGGCTCCGCCCCCTTGGACGCATCATCGCGTAGCTCCGCCCCCGTCACGTGCCGATTCCAGCCAATCAGGAGGCTGGAACCGGCACACATCATGGGGCGGAGCTACGCGATGATGTGTACAAGGGGGCGGAGCCAAAATGCCGATGCTGCCGAGCGGAGCCGAAGGGAGAAGAAGGGAGAAGACGGATCTGCGCAAGCGCGTCTAAAAAGGCAAGAAGACACCGAAATTAGACGGAACTATGGCGACGGGAACGCTAGCAACGGAGCAGGTAAGTGAATAACTTCTGTATGGCTCATATTTAATGCACGATGTATATTACAAAGTGCATTAAAGGGGTTGTCCCGAGGCAGCAAGTGGGTCTATACACTTCTGTATGGCCATAATAATGCACTTTGTAATGTATATTGTGCATTAATTATGAGCCATACAGAAGTTATAAAAAGTTTTTTACTTACCTGCTCCGTTGCTAGCGTCCTCGTCTCCATGGTGCCGACTAATTTTTGGCCTCCGATGGCCAAATTAGCCGCGCTTGCGCAGTCCGGGTCTTCAGCAGTCTTCTATGGAGCCGCTCGTGCCAGAGAGCGGCTCCGTGTAGCTCCGCCCCGTCACGTGCCGATTCCAGCCAATCAGGAGGCTGGAATCGGCAGTGGACCGCACAGAAGAGCTGCGGTCCACGAAGACAGAGGATCCCGGCGGCCATCTTCAGCGGTAAGTATTGAAGTCACCGGAGCGCGGGGATTAAGGTAAGCGCTCCGGTAAACTTTCTTTACTTCCCTGCATCGGGGTTGTCTCGCGCCGAACGGGGGGGGGGTTGAAAAAAAAAAAAACCCGTTTCGGCGCGGGACAACCCCTTTAATATGGCCATACAGAAGTGTATAACCCCACTTGATTTCGCGAGACAAACCCTTTAAGTTTTCAATAAAACAAGTTAAATAACCATTTACTTGACTCAACGGTCTTTCAGTGAACATCCATAGGCAAAACCCTACATCTAAAAGGGAACCTTAAAGGGGTATTCCCACTTTAGGGTGTGTTGACATGTTGCTGATTTGTTCAGATTTTGTTGTGGATTTTTGGTGCAGATCTGCAGCAGATTTCACTTTATCAAACTGAATACAATTGAGAGTGAAGTCAGCTACCGGTCTGCACCAATTTCCGCAGTAAGCGGAATGCACTTTATCTTACCACCAGCATTAATTATATAGCACAGAGAATCGTGCAATCTCTCACATAAATGTTTAGCAACAAGGTGCTGCTGATAGATCACACAGGGGATTGCCATTATGCCAGGGATAGCAGATTTTAAATGGGCTATAAATCCACGATATCGACCAATCATGGATGCAGCTCCATCGGTTGTACGACCAAGTACATTTGTTAAAGGGATGTTTTTTCCTTGGAAAAATGTTTTTACTCTTTTGTATATATAGGAGCCTTTTGTGTCGGTGGTTAAATTTCTGGTAAACAACAGTTCCTCCACTACCTCCTCATTCCAATTAACGAAACAAACATAAGCTAGCAGCATGCTTCATTGTCTATAACCTTTGACTTGCAAATTTATATTACAAATTCTGTATTCTTTAACATGTCCAAAAGTGTTTCTTTCACATCAGCAGCCATCTCATCAATTCTTTTTGAAAGAGTGTCATTACTCAAAGGAATCGATTTTACAATGGCACACACACGTCAGGCCCCAGCATAGTACTGACAATCTCTTTAACTACGGGTAACACAAGTGTTTACCCAATAGTATGTGATTTGCCACATTGTGCTTTTAATACAGAGACTTTATAGGAAGCAAGGAGGCCTTTGTCAGCATTCAGAGCAGATTTTCCAAATAGCTTGCCTACAGTACTGCGGTTCTCAAACTTTGACTTTAAACCATGGAAAAATGAAATAGGCCTATCCACCTTGTCTGAATGCATTTTGGCAAGGTGATCACTCAGTCTCGAAGGCTTCATAGCTTCATTCGAAAATGCCTTTTCACAAACGAGGCACAAGGGAAGCTGTCCGCTTGTAGGAGAAGGGATGAATCCGTATTTCCAGTATTCATTTGAATATTGATGGCATTTCTTCTCAGCCATTTTTATAAAGTATGCTTCAAGAATGCACTGCTTATGTCGCTCTATCATATAATGATGTATGACTTTTATAATTCCATGACTCCACTACAGATCAATCATACTGGATAACCTAAAGAACAACCTAACCCGCTGTATTCCATAATGCCGCTGATTGGATAGAGGCGTGCAGGCTGCACACAACTCCCATTACCTGCAAGTCATTCATATGGAAATAAATGAGATTGGTGCAGGTCCTGCATCTATAAGACAGTTATGGCATATCCAGTCTAAGATAGGACTACCCCTTTAACAAACTAGTTTAAACAGTAAAAGATGAATATCAACATGCCCCTGTTATGATACCTGGCACATATGGAAATAACTATACAGTCTATACATTTAATACAAGTGTTGGAGCTCTTCCCAGGCATAAAAGGTAAGTAATTCCAATATCTCCAAGGATGCGATCAGCTCGCTGGGTAATTGAACAGGGTTTGCCTTGCCAACAAAGTTGCTGTGTGTGTAAATCAGCTTCCAGTATCTATAATCTGATTTGAACACATTAATGGCCATGAAAGACAACTTACCTGACACTGCTTTCTCATAGTTTTTCCCCAAATTAACAAGGTTCCTTAGCCCAGGGTTGAACTGGTCCATAACATTCTGAAAGATTAAAGAGGAAAATGTACATGAGGGAGAGTGAAGACAAAGCAATCAGGAAAGAACTCCAATAATGCGCATGACTTGCCTCCCAAAGTGACCTTACAGGGTTTGTCGGAAATTTAAAACCCCCAAAGGATGAGCTGATCTGCAATACCTGACAGTCCGTACACAATGAGTGGCACTCTTTTGGGTTAAATAATATGTATTTCTTATCTCAGATGATCCCTTTAAAATATCAAAGTCAAACGCACTAACCAATGATCTATTACAGGGCAAAAGTCTTAAAGGGGATTTCAAGAAAAATACTTTTAAAGACCTACCCTCAGGACAGTTCATTGGCAGTTGATTGGTTGGGGTCCACCGCTTAGCTGATCGGGCACCTGCTGTTACTGCTGCAACACACAGGGGTTGCAGTGAAAGCTACTGCTCTGTCTCCTGTGTAATGGTCAGCGCTTGTAACTGCGGGCACAGCTCTCATTAAAATTAGCTGGAGTCCCGAGCGGCAGACACCTACCGATCACATCTCAATGGCCTATCCATTCATTTTACAAAGTTGGATAACCATTTAAAGTGTCTATACATGTGAGCGGAAAGGTGGCCAATGGGATTGTCTGACTGAGGGCTCATTCACACCGCTGTAAACGTATTTCGGTTGCCTACATACGCTGTGTATTTACACGAACAAAAAATACTTAAGGCCTCCCTCACAGACCTTTACAGAAATACAGCGTTTTTCAACAGCATTGTGATGCATTTTTTTACAACGTTTTGGCTGCATTTTCAGCACAGCTGAACCCGCAGCCAAGGAAGCTGAAAAAAAAATCAATACTTGCCTAGCTGGTGCTGTCTGGTCCCTGTTGCTGCTTTCCAGAGCTTCCACCACTTATCATCGCCAACAGAGCATCTTTTGCTAGTGCCTGGATTTCAAGACCCCGCCTCCACAAGAGATTGCTCTGATTGGCTAATGTCACGGGCTCAGCCAATCCCAGACAGTGCTGGATGCACCAATCACAGCCATTCATTGAATGGCTGTGATTGGCTGAGCCAGCGCTTGATGAACTAATCAGAGCAATTTCTTGCTGGAGGCAGGTCTTCAAACCCCGTTACTAGCAAAAGGTGCTCTTTCGGCGATGACAAGTGCCTGGAAGCCTGCCCAGAGCCCTGAAGAGCAGTGGACAGGGACCTGGACTGCGCCAGCTTGGAGAATATTGTTTTGTTTTTTTTTTAGATTGTGCAGCCAGCGCTTAGCGCTGTCAAAAATGTGGTACCAAGTTGTGCCACATTTTCAGCAGCGCTGAAACCGCTGCCCATTAATTTCAATGGGCGACGCAGGGCCAAAAATGGCCAAAGATAAAACATGCATCACTGTCAAAGAGCAGCGTTGAAGACGCTGCATTTTGATGCTTGTGTGAACAGCCCCATTGAAATGAATGGGAGTGTTGTATAGCGTTTAGCGCAGCGCTGAAAAGCCAGAGCTGAAAACTGTACAAAAACGCCTGCGTGAGGGAGGCCATAGTCTGTATTTCGCCTGTTCTGGCATGGCTATGTGCATGCAAAAACATTGCATATTTACACAAGCAAAAAAAACACAGATGGGCCCATTGTTATGTTGCTCAAATATGCAGTGAATACGCTGCGTATTCGCACCAGGCACATTTACTACAATGGGCTATTGTGTTGCATAATACTCACCAAAGTAGGGTATGCAGCATTTTTTTTCCCCACGATCGCACATATGAATGGCTTCTATTCACGGAGCACTACATGCATTAATACTGCCCGCGTAATACGCGACGCAAATACGACCATATGAACAAGCTTTGAAGTGTATAGGGGCATCCCGATTGGATCAAGCATGATGGATTTCCGAGTACGCATGTGTATGGAGGAAGTCAAGAGGAAAACGTGTACAGGCGCTACAAAGATAGAAGGCATAAGTACCCTAGAGGCAGAGCATGCCACTGCTATGGGGAATACTTGGACTGCTTCTCTTTCGCTATTGGATGCAAAGAAACTCACTAGGTGTGGCATTCGAAACAAGTATCCGTTCCATCTGTCATGGGTGGCACCATAAAGGGGACCCATTTTAATTTTTGGGTACAGAACCCCTCCTCTTCTATGTACACCACTTGATATTAGACTTCACAGGACCTGTCAACTATCTGAAGTCCATGATGGGTGGCAGTCGCTTGGTTTTCTTCAAGATTTTCCCGATGGAAAGGTTTTGTTGTCCAGAGATAAAACCTGTACTATAAACTTTGAACTACCGTGTATATTAATGAAAGAAACAGAGCTAACAAGTGCCGCCAGTTATATCATGTACATGAACTTACAAACATTTCATCGAGGCACGTACTTCAATACCATAAAAGAATAATTCATCAAGTATTAACATACGGAGGAGGTTTCTGGATGCCAGTCAAACAGTTGGATTCTCCTTAGCACCGTAAATGGCACTCCAATGAATGCATAAAAAGCTGAGTTATTAGAGGACTCCACGTGGTGGAAGAACACGTCATTACGGTGTATAAAACATGCATACTTCTTCAATAGGTCTTTCACAATGATACTTTCAACTACCTATGGAGTCTAATTGGCATTCTACTGCATCACACGTGGAAATTAGATGATCACCAATTATATCACTGACAGGAGGCAGAACCCGAGTTCAAAATCCATAGTATGAATACAAACAGTAGGTATTTCTACACACAGTTTTCTACAGTGGAATATATTTATAGGGGACCCGTCATCTATCTGACTTATCCGATTCATGAAAATAATTGTATGCTCTATAAAAGAATTCCAAGCATCTGTTCGTAGAACTTTGTGCTCCTCCATAATTCTTTCTAGAAAAACATGAATAAACTGACAACTGGGTGTTACCAACCGTTGTCAAATGAGTGTATCCCTTCAGTCAGCACTGGTTGGACAGTGTTAAAATGTGTAAAAATAACCCCAATGCGTAACACCCAGTTGTCAATTTATTCATACATTTCTAGGAGAAACAGCAGGAATGGCACAACAGAGTTCTAAGAACAGTTGTTCTAGAATGGTCATAATATGCGGAATACAAGTATTTACTAAAATTGACATGTCAGGTTGTCTTTGAATAGAAGTGAGTAGAGATGAGCGAGTATACTCGCTAAGGCACATTACTTGAGCGAGTAGTGCCTTAGCCGAGTATCTCCCCGCTCGTCTCTATAGATTCGGGGGCGGGCGGGGAGCGGCGGGGATCTCTCTCTCACTCTCTCCCCCCCTGCTCCCCGCCGCAACTCACCTGTCACCCGCACTGGCCCCCGAATCTTTAGAGACGAGTAATGTGCCTTAGCGAGTATACTCGCTCATCTCTAGAAGTGAGTAATTGTGTGATATGGATATGAAGGAGTGCAGCTTCCTGCTTCCTCATTGCTGCCTCATTTGCAAGTCATGGAAAGTTCAATACATAATTTCGATTTATCTGTGGTCTGTAGCTTCCCAGAGATGTATCATGATCTAATTAACAGTGTCATCGTCAACGAGTGTTATGGTCCTAAATAGATTACAGTGTAGTCGCCCGGCCCTGCCGATAACGGCAAGTTCATATGACTCTAATTGTGTATGGGAGTGGCTCAGCTTTCACCCGACAGAGGTCATTATGGGGAAAGAAGGATCGGGGATGTTGAATTTCAAGGCTTAATCTTTTAGTTCCCAGGGTAGATAAAGCGGTGCTAGATGTGTCTGACTGCAGCTTAAAGGAAAGCTATCACCAGGTTCATGCGACCCGAACCACAGGCACCATTAAGCTGGTATACCCATTGCCCCTCTGTATGTGTTATTCTGAAACTCTGCAGTGTTTCGGAACAAACACACTTCTACTCAGAGTTGAGTTCCGATCAAGCTTCACCATGGTCAAACTTCCCTTTATGGTAGAGACCTGTAAATGATGGCCTGACTCCGACTCAGAGTTCCGTTCAGAGTCAAACTTCAAAGTGTGTATATTCTGAAATGCTACAGCGTTTCAAACACCACATACACAGAGGCAATGGGCATACCTGTGCCGAGTCCATGCTGCTGGTGGTGGTTCAGTTAGTATGAACCCGGTGACGGGTTCCCTTTAACTCTCAAAAAGACATGAATGTTCGGCTGTCAGTTGTGGAAGGCGTCGAAAACTGTGGGTGGATCCAGCCAGTGTTTTACATTGAAATAAGTCTAACCTCTAATATCAATATATATCTGAAATGATACTCTAAAAAGATTTGTCCTATGGAATTTTTATCCCCTAAGCAGTACTAAGTACAATGGCCTATATGTTATAAATAATGCGGATTGTCATTTGAAGTAACTGCAGAATTCACTCCTCCGAAAAGTAGTAATGGTAAAAAAATACAACATAAAACACAATCCTAGCTATTCTAATTGTCCCCGGGCCAAAGGTTACCATGGCCACAATCACCAGTTGTCTGATGCTACAGGTCCAGCCACATGAGGCTAGGTCTATTAAACAAAACAGCAAGAAAAGATAAGCCATCAGTTCAAGCTACTAGACAGGTTGGGCTTGTCAACAAAGCAACATGGTCCTATTGGAATTCGGGTGTGTTTGGTGGGTCAGGTAAAATGCAGATGTAGCTTTCAGATGCAGAAGACTGTTGTGGGTCAACAGCTCTCCATGTATTGTTGTATCATCTTTTACTAACATGGGGCTCAGAGGGGTTGTCCAGTTAGAAAATACATATCCAAAGCGTTGTTAGGAAATCTTCAGTTAAAAAAGGGAGGTGACCCTACCATTTAGGATCCTATAATAGCAGGGCATCTTTAACGGTAAGCCCAAAAAGAAGCTGCAGAGGCAGAATTCGAGTTGGGCAATGTGTTTGGAATCCTGATGTTCTGTCGATAAATTATAGTGAATGGATGCTTTATTAGATTCACCGAGTTACTAGCACGTTGGACCTTCTTTGGCCTTCAGAGCTGCAGCAATCTCCCATGGTTTCCATCTACGGATATCAGAGGGCACTTTGACCCTTTCATTGAAGAGCTGTTTTGACCCATTTCACTGGATGAGTTTCCTTGATTACACGATTCTCTATATACTCTACACTATTGCACAAGAAAGCCCCACAAGGTCGTCAGAGACATCTTGACCCCAGCTAGTCTAGCACTGATGACCAAGCCTCGTTGGAAGTTGCTCATATTGCTCTATTTTCCCATTCTAATGTGGATTCACACTGAATGTGATCCATGGAACTCTTGTCATTTGATTTTAAGCTGCACTCTGGGGTCACGTGTCTAATTTGCATTCAAGGAAGCACAAATTATAAAATGGCCAGTGTTTCTAATAAAGTGACTATTTAGTGTAGAATATGCCTTTTAATGCAGGTTGTCAAGTACAATAAATTATTGCTAAGTGAGAAGCCATCATTGGAGGCTAGTATCTCCATGTTGTCTATTACAGGGGAACTGCACAATTGGTGTTATTTCCAGTGACCCATGACTTTGGAAATACAACTTGATATTTTTAACAATTGATCGAGTGGTATACAATGTTAAGAACTAGAATGTCCTAGTGTGGAACCCTATGTGGAATTTCAAAAGGAGGTACTTGAATATATCTGGATTGTAATAAGGTTGACTGGCTTCTATGGTTGAGCTACACAGGAGACGTTATCAGTGTTTGCACTAATCTTATCATACCTAGAATTCTTACAGCATCAGTTAAAGTGTTCACTGTAGGTAAAAGTTAAGTCCCCTGGAGCAAGCACCGAGTCGTGACTGACTCCTAGGGTGACGTCACATTGTGACGTTTTCTGGGCAGACTGTTTTTGCGGGGTGGTTTGCCATTGCCTTCCCCAGTCATCTTTTACCCCCAGCAAGCTGGATACTCATTTTATCGACCTCGGAAGGATGGAAGGCAGAGTCAACCTTAAGCCAGCTACCTGAACCATGCAGGTACTCGCAACCTTCAGGTCGTGAGCGAGAGCTTAGGACTGCATACTGTGGCCTTAACACTCTGCACCACACTAGGCTCTGGGGGCTCCACTGAGATAACAGTATTTACTGTACTTTCTTAGTAAATCTCAAAGATAAATTAAGCATCCAATATGCTGTATCACTGGACTTTGGGTGCTTCCTTGTACTCGGAAGGAAAAAAAATAGCAACTTTCTGTTGTATTTTGTAAGATGGGAAAATTATTCCTTTTCATTTACTCACAACGCAAAAAAAAACAACCAAAACCCCCCCCCCAAAAAACAGATTTTGCCCTTCTGATTAGATAGAATTGTGCAACTTTACACAAAAGAGAGGCTCATGAATGGTGGCCCATATTTAAAACAGGTGCACCATGGACAAATCAAGTGGGTAATATGACTTTTCGGAATAAACAGCCAAATGGGTACAGGAGGAATAACAATATTTCTGACCATTCTATAACGTATCCTCTATTTATCACCCGCTTTGACCTCTGCAGGCTGAATCTTTAATTTTCAGTCTTCCTTGAGCTGGTGATGAGGTCACCCATATATTACACATGTAAAAGAACAGAATAATTAAAAAAAGATAGATTGCAGCATGTCCTATTCTAGTGCAGGCCTTGACTGCAATGGAAGCCAATCATCCTGCGGCAAATCGCAAAATGTCAATTTCAAAATCGCCACGGATCTGCGTCATTGCTAGCGCTTCATTCCCTACACTGCGCATATGCTGCAGCGTGCCATCCAGCACATCCACAGTACGGAGAAGACATCGCATAGGTACGCGGGGGTCACCGCCAGAGAACAGGGTCTAATTCCGCTGTGAGATCTCTCATTCAAAATCTGATCCGGCCATGTGCATTCGGCCCCTCTCTCTCTCTCTCTCTGTAGCACACCCTGATAAGTAATAGTGTCATGGATGACATTATACAGCAGTATTGGGCAGTAGATGCGATCCCAGTTGCTGTAAGCCAGTAAAAACTTATTAGAAGCTGCAGCAGCATCTCTTCTTCTGTTTTCCTCCTACGGCTCTGTCTTCTCTCCCTTCTCCATAAACTTCTATGGGCAGCATTTGCACTTTTGCTAGTTATCACACCGACGAACACATAAGCACAGGTTTGTTCAAAGTGCGGTGTCTATGCACCCAATTCTTGGACTACTGGCTGACTGAGTGGACACTGATTGAGCTAAATTGGAGCCACAATTAATGCTGAAGGTCTGAAGATCTCAAACACTTTCTAATGGAGTAAGACCGGGATGGACAAAATAGCTTAGATTTAGGACCCAGTTACACCATTCCTTAAATCATGTTGACTTCTTTTCTAAAAAGGTACCAATAGTCGCCCAAATAATTCCTCAATAGAGCGATTACAGAAGATTGTCGGCCCATGTACATGCGGCCCCCAAAAGGGCACTGAGCAAGAAGAAGCTCAGTACTCGTGAGTCGTTCCATTTCATCTGATTGAAATGAAACTACTGAGCAACTTCTGTGAATATGCAATATACGTTGGGATGGCTGTTGGGCTCTCATGTGCCTAACAATTGTCCCATGTAGAACGTATCTTTAGTGGCCAAGCTATGTAAACTTCAACAGACATCTACAGAAAAAATCCAAGAATTTCGGCATCAACTAGGAATTTCTAGTTTCAGTCACTACCTGGTTCCTTTTATTTTCTCAGACCAAGAGTAAATGTAACATGACCTGGCATTAAACGGATTTCCAGGATTAGAAAAAAACATGGCCGCTTTCTTCCAGAAACAGCACTACACCTATCCACAGGTTGTGTGTGGTATTGGCGCTCAGACCCAATCACTTCAGTAAAGCTGAGATACAATACTAGACGAAACCCATGGGGCAAATGGGAAACTGTTCCATAGAAAGAAAAGCAGCTCTGTTCTTTATATCTGGACAACCCCCTTAAAAGGCCAATATGACCGAGCCAAATTATTTTTTTGACTTGCTGAAATTTCCAATTTCTGTCCAATTTCTTAAAATCTTTTAGATCCTCCTACTTCAATTACTTGAAGGGCTTTTTCCTAGCAGCCAAGAGGCTGACACAAAAGGCTCTTTTATTCTTGTACTTGTTTATGTAAGCATGAAGGAGCTGAAAGTCACAGGTTGTACATAGGCTATAAAAATGTGAGATGAAGGGCAGAAGGGGCACGTAAAGTAAACTGTACTTTTCAACCTGCAATCTGTAAGACAACCTGGATTCTGTTCATCGAGTCACGAGAGCATGGCCGGGAACAGCAGCGCTATTTCTACTGTATATAAAACAGACTTTTCTACAAGGAAGGAAAAATAAGCATGGCTGGACAGTACTAAAACAGGGCCGCTGTTCTGAAACTGCCCGGACTTCTAGGAAATAGGAGGGGGACAAAATGTTTAGTTTTTACCTTAAAGAGGTCATTTCATTTAGAAGACCATGTTAAAAAATGCTGACTTTCTAAGTTTTGAATTCAAAGACCTCATTTTGTGGTCAAGATCCGAATAGGAACTGCTGTAATGCTTAAATTCCCCTTTGGTAGCGCTGCAGGGAAACTGAAAATTTCGAAGTTTTCTCATACCGTGTTTCCCTGAAAATAGGACAGTGTCTTATATTAATTTTTGTTCAAAAAGGTTTAACTTTTTTACATGTATAGCTGCCTGGACACTATTTAAATTGACTTTTTAAATTAACTGTTAGCAGGGCTTACTTTTGGAGTAGGGCTTATATTTCAAGCATCCTCAAAAAGCCTGAAAAAATCATTTTGCATCCTCAAACATTCTGGAAAATCATGCTATGTCTTATTTAGGGTATGTCTTATTTTCAGGGAAACCGGGTAGATTACAGATGATCACTGGAAGGCACTTTATAATGCTATTGTTCTAACAAGCAGCGAGTGTTCCTTTAAACTATTCTCAACCTACCAAGTCCTTAAAGAAGGTCAGTCACATTTTTGGCATAACAGAATACACTTTTACATGCGCGACAACATGAGGAATGCAGGAGTACCTATATTTTGTTTCAATCTGGCTGCCATCCCAAGCTGTCACCCCAAAAAGTATTCACATGCTGCATCCTAACTGTGGACCGTCCGATGGGCAGTCAATCTCTGCCAGTAGTTTGGGTTCTCTCCCCAACTATTCAACTAAAAAACGCCATGCTAAGTGACGTCTGCAGCATGTGTTTCATCTTCATAGGGCTTGCAACGCACCGAACAAATTGGGCGCATGCACTGTGACTCCATTTAGGACCAGTAGGATATCACACGCATGCGCCATCAGTGTGGCTCAAATCACTTAGAAGGTGGAACACAGCATCTCCACCGGGCAGAGCTGGAGACTTCACGGAGCAAGGTGTTTTTTACTTGAATAGGCAGGGGAAAGGCAGAGATGGACTGCCCATTGGATGGTCAACAGCTAATTAGCATATGGTGTGCAAACCCTTTCTGGGTCGACATCTCGCGTTAGCAGATAAATTGAAACAAAATAAAAAGGTACCGCTGCATTCCTCATGTTGTTGCACATGAAACAATGTATTATGTTACTAGGCAGAAAATAAGGAGACAGGCTTCCTTTAAAACTTAAAACAGTGGTCATCAATTTGTGGTTCTTCAGCTGTTGAAAAACCACAACTTCCAGCATGCCCGAGGTTGCAGGCCTGTGTTAAGGAATGTAAAAGGCATTCAGAAGCTAGGGCTACACCAAGACTTATTAATGCAACAGTAGCTGCAGACAAGTCCCGAGGCTGAAATTGGATCTGGAAGAGTATGGTTTCTCTTCGTGGAGACAGCAAATTGGTGCAGGGAGTCTTCTAGGCCACGCAATGCTCCCCTAGAAAAAGGTATGCAAAATGGAGATAAAAAATGTCTCTGTAGCGCCAACTATTAGAAGGCAGCTATCAAGTCAATATCCAACCATTTAACAGGCTTTGTAACACGACTAAAAATGTAAGCCAAAGCAGAGCCTTCACCATAAGAAAGGCACCCATCTTCAGACAGCTGTTTCAGGGTTCTTGCCCCTTGCAAGGTTCGGGTTGGCTGGGTAACCACTTTTTTGCTGCAATAGACATAAATAGGACCTTTTCCCCTCTCTAGAACCCTTTTTTCCAGTGCTTTTGGAAGTATTGGTTCTTGTTTGGGAGATTATTCCAAATCGAATTCTCTAGTGGGATTAGGACTAGAGATGAGCGAGCACTCGCTAAGGGCAATTACTCGATCGAGCAATGCCCTTAGCGAGTACCTGCCCTTAGCCGAATCTTTTCTTCCGAGCGGGGAGATACTCGCTAAGGACAATGCTTGATCGAGTAATTGTCCTTAGCGAGTATGCTCGCTCATCTCTAATTAGGACCTACATTCCATGCAGCTCGGCAGCAAATCACATACAGGGGGCGTAACTCCCCTGTCAAACTTGACTCCACCAGTACTTCCTGGTGGCATCAAGATACACTAATACCAACGATTGATCCTCAGCCTGCCCAACTTCAACCTAGAAGAACGAGAAACCATTTGCACAGCTCAAGATTTTTGCAGCAAGATTTCCGCATGAACATTCTGCATATTCTTGGAATGCAAATAAGTTTAAGGCTGGTTTCATATCTGCATTCGGGATTGCGTTTCCTGCTTTGTTCGGGGAGCAGGAAAGGGGAATTCCCTGGCTTTGACTTATGATGGAACCAAACAGCACCAAATGGACCCCGTTGACTATAATGGGGTCCGTTCAGTTTCCACTCAGATACCCAGCATTTTACTGAAAGAACAAGTGCTGCAACCAGTGCTTTTTCTTCCGGTATTTTGAGCCAGACTGCGATGAAACTGCTGAACAGAGGTTCCAGCGCAGTTGTGAAGCCACCCTAAGACCTGACATCATGAATGCAACATATTTGCAAAATAGTAAAACTGGAGCTTTTAACTCACTCAGAAGGCCAAGGGTAAAATGCAAGGACTTATTTGCGGAAAATTTAAATCCAGAGGGCCGTGGAATAAACAGTCGTACAGAGCCCGCACGCCTCCAGTCACCGTAAACACAAGTCGCTCAAAGATTGAGTGGTTCCTGTATACATGGTTCGACAGTCGCTTGGTTTTTGGTTCTCCTAAAAACCAAGTGATTCCAACAGGTGAGCGGTTTCTCACAGGGCCCCGTCAATAGAACGGCTATCACCTGAATTTGCTGTTTCCAGCAATAATCTGGGGCCATCACTGCCCCATGTAAAAAGTACAGCAGTTCTCGGAGTCTAACCAGTGGCTCACGGGCTATGACTATTATCACATTACTGTGTGCCAAATCTGATTGTTTGACGAGACGCAAGAGGCCGGCATTAAAATTGCCCGCATGTAGGTCTGTTTATGACAACATCCATGTCCAGACATTGTACGGCATCACCATTGGTGTACCACTGGCACTAGGGTCATCAAGATACACGTAGACCGGGAGGAGTAAAGTGTTTCCTTGGGGTTCGATCACACGGGTGTATTTGTGCAGTGTATTACGCTGTGCTGAATCCCCATTAATTTACAATGGAGTATTCGGACGAGCGTATTTAGTCCTATTAAACAGAGCTAGATGGAATCTTTATTATTTGGCACAAAACAGCGCAGACGATCACGGATGACAACTTACTAGAGATGAGCGAGTATACTCGCTAAGGCACATTACTCGAGCGAGTAGTGCCTTAGCCGAGTATCTCCCCGCTCATCTCTAAAGATTCAGGGGCCGGCGCGGGTGACAGGTGAGTTGCGGCGGGGAGCGAGGGAGAGAGATCTCCCCTCCGTTTCTTCCCGCCGGCCCCCGAATCTTTAGAGATGAGCGGGGAGATACTTGGCTAAGGCAATACTCGCTTGAGTAATGTGTCTTAGCGAGTATACTCGCTCATCTCTAGTCTTAAAATTTAAATATCCGGCTATCCACCCAAAGGGCGTCCATTCAATAAAAGGGGTTACTTCCTTGGATGTTTTTAGTATGGGATCCATTGCGCGAGTAGGGCTAACCAGTAGTCCTTCATTATCTTCAATGAATGCGGATTCTGACTAGGAATCAGCCATGTTTTCCGAGGTGAGGAGGAGCGATGTAGCTACTAAAACCATCTGTGAATACGCAGCTGATTCCTAGGCCAAAATCCGCACCAATGGTGACGTTTTTTGACGCGGGTTTTTCAGAACTGCTGTAGAAGTTTCCATAGAGTAAATTCTGCAGCGTATTGAACATACCCTAAAAAAGAGAAAGGTCGCGATTTGGGGGGACATCCCTTTGTTATAAAAACATGTCCTAATGATGAACACAATATTCATTTGCAATAACTTGGATCTTGAGATCATTTTTGGTTGCATAATTTAAGAATATGTGCCAGTTCTAGGATTTAGACATCAACATATGTCATTTCCACCTAATATCCAATACGTGCTTTCCAGCTGATTTTTATTATCTATGACCGCACACAATGCAGATTTCGAAATTGCTATGAAGCAACAAAGAAGTTGAGAGAAAGATGAAAAACTTGGATGTATATGAAAGGAGTAATAAAAAGAGAACCAAGTATGTGTTTTTGTAACGGTGGCTGTAGACATTCGATGGCTAGTCTAGCCACATGGTCAGTCCCGATTACCCCAACTATGGATAGTATGGAATCCTGATAGGCACCACATCATTACAGAGGCGTTTCAGAAAGACCATAGGGGCACAATAAACTAAAACCAGGGTTTTATACGCTGTTCTTAGATAATTGCCAATGGAGTAACAGATGACTAGAGATGAGCGAGTATACTCAAGCGAGCATTGCCTTTAGCGAGTACCTGCCCGCTCGAGATGAAAGTTCAGGTGCCGGCGGCGGGCAGGGAGCTGCGAGGGGAGAGCGGGGAGAAACGGAGGGGAGATCTCTCTCTCCCTCCTGCTGACAGCCGCTACTCACCGCTCCCCCGCACCGGCACCCGAACCTTTCATCTCGAGCGGGCAGGTACTCGCTAAAGGCAATGCTCGCTCGAGCAATTGCCTTTACCGAGTATACTCGCTCATCTCTACAGATGACACATGCATTAATAAAGTGGAGTGCTCTTAAAATGACCCTCCGGTTTCGGGGCAAAATTCTGTATAGTCACTTAGGGTGAAGAGGTTTCTAACCTGTACTTTATCTTCTCTTCTCAGCCCTTCATTCCACTGGTTCTGGTTCCATTACCAGGTGGCAAAGATGGCCACCATGTAGACTACCAGAGCTTTCATAATTCAATGGTAGCATTTTATTTACCAATGCACTGTAGCTGCTCTGTGATTGGCCAGCACTGATTTGAGCAGCCCTGGCCAATTGCAAAGCAGTTCACAGTGTCTATTAGATAGATAAAAGATGGCAGCAGCCACCCTAACTATCTGAAAATGAAGCACTGCACCAGTGGAACTGAGGGGCCACGAAGAGAAGCTCAAGTACAAGTATGATACTTCTCAACCCTCTGGCCTCAGGACAGACTTTGGTCCCAAAACCATAGGGTCGCTTTAATACATTAGTTGCATCTTTGTCCCACCTGTGCGCCCCCACCTGAAATTTACACCCAGAAGAGACCGGGTGTAGAGTTACATTATGAAGTACGCCAGTTTCTTTAGTAAATTCTAGCAAATCCGATGGGCTGTAGAAGACTATGACCCCTTTCATTAAACCACACACTCTTTTCTCACCACTTTTCGACAAAGTGTCAGGAAAAGGTAAAAGTCATACATTTTGGAGCAAGTATGAAGTGTGTGAAAATGTGCAACTTTTAGGCCACGGTCACATGGGGCGGATTCCCGACGGAAATGTCGCGGTTTGGCCGCAGCGAAAAACCGCGACATTTCCGCCGGGAGAACCGCGGCTGCAAAACCCGCAGCGGCTTTGAAGCGGCCCGGCCACTCGCTCTTCCGCTGCGGCCGCAGCGGATTTGCCGTCCCGTGTGGACGAGATTTCTGAGAAATCTCGTTCACATGGCAGGCTAATCCCGGGATTAGTGGCCGCATGTGGATTTGCCGCGGCGAAATTCCGCGGCAAATCCGCCCCGTGTGAACCCAGCCTTATATGCCAATAAACTGGTGTAAATGGCTTCGTAAATTACTCCAATGACTTAAAAAGGAGGACAGAACTCTCCCTATGCACTAAAAGAGGAATTAGACTCACCGGTAATCCAGCTTCCTGGAAGTCTCCACAACAGCACCACCTGAGATTGGTTTAAAGCACCCCCCCCCCCATCCTTCCAACCCTCCTTGGCGAGTTTGCGCTGAGGTACGAAAAAAGGCGTTTTTCTTTCTAGTGTCTTTTCTTAAGGAAAAGCTCTTTTCCTATTTGAAGCTTTCTTGGAGGGAAAAAAAAAAAATTGACCATGGACAGGCAAGGAACACAGCTTCTTTTTTTGAAGCCATATCCCCTGACCAGGATTTAAGCCATTAACCTCTTTTAGTAGAATGAGACAAGGCTGCAGGATGTGCTGATAGTTTGACTGACTCTGCAGTTGTGTCTGCCAAAAAGCTGGTCGCCATTTTAAGAATCGGTAATAAATCTAGAATCTGTTCACGGGGGTTCTTCTGAAATATGTAATTCTAGTTGATTTAGAAAACGATTATCGCTCAAAATTAGCTCAAAAGCCGTCTTTTGAGCGATAATCGTTGTGTCTAACAGCACTGACATCCCGCAGTTTTCGTTAAGCCGTCGCTGATCGCTCTTCATACATGAAGTGCATTTTTTCAGTCTGGTATTAGCAGAACCAGCCAAGTCCTTATCCCCACTACCAAAAGGGAACAGCAGGAAAAAGCATCAGTAAATATATTATAGGATTTGTATGATGCACCCAAATGGGCTGCTTACACTACCAGGGTTATTAGATGCTGGACTGCTCATACCTTGATAGCACTGCAGATAAACTGTAGGATAAGGAGGCTTGTTTTATTCTGCCACCTGTCTTTTATGCTGACCGCCAGTATTTAATTGCAGCTGCACCCCCAACTGATGTCATTACGTCCCATGATGCTTGGCGTCGTAAATCCACACCTACTCCAATCACGTGGGCTAGTTAGGCACTTCCTGTGACATCAGCAGCACACAATGCCACATCAGGGCATTGAGCTCGACCCTACAGCTGGCTCTGTGCATGCCCAAATGAATAGTTAGGTGTACGCTTAGGAGAGGGTAACCAGGAGAGATGCAGTGAAGTCCATTGCAGTCCTTCACTTTAAACCGCGCTCTCTGCCACAGTGAAAAGCATTCTAAACCGTGGAGAAGCGGGCCCTGCCGCCAGCCTGGAAAGGGGAGAAGCGGGCCCTGCCGCCAGCCTGGAAAGGGGAGAAGCGGGCCCTGCCGCCAGCCTGGAAAGGGGAGAAGCGGGCCCTGCCGCCAGCCTGGAAAGGGGAGAAGCGGGCCCTGCCGCCAGCCTGGAAAGGGGAGAAGCGGGCCCTGCCGCCAGCCTGGAAAGGGGAGAAGCGGGCCCTGCCGCCAGCCTGGAAAGGGGAGAAGCGGGCCCTGCCGCCAGCCTGGAAAGGGGAGAAGCGGGCCCTGCCGCCAGCCTGGAAAGGGGAGAAGCGGGCCCTGCCGCCAGCCTGGAAAGGGGAGAAGCGGGCCCTGCCGCCAGCCTGGAAAGGGGAGAAGCGGGCCCTGCCGCCAGCCTGGAAAGGGGAGAAGCGGGCCCTGCAGCCAGCCTGGAAAGGGGAGAAGCGGGCCCTGCAGCCAGCCTGGAAAGGGGAGAAGCGGGCCCTGCAGCCAGCCTGGAAAGGGGAGAAGCGGGCCCTGCAGCCAGCCTGGAAAGGGGAGAAGCGGGCCCTGCAGCCAGCCTGGAAAGGGGAGAAGCGGGCCCTGCAGCCAGCCTGGAAAGGGGAGAAGCGGGCCCTGCAGCCAGCCTGGAAAGGGGAGAAGCGGGCCCTGCAGCCAGCCTGGAAAGGGGAGAAGCGGGCCCTGCAGCCAGCCTGGAAAGGGGAGAAGCGGGCCCTGCAGCCAGCCTGGAAAGGGGAGAAGCGGGCCCTAACTCTTGGCTTCCAGCAACTCTCTGGATACCTGCCTACTAACAGGGCAGGAAAAAACAGAAGACAGTGGGAAGGGTGCTTTAAACCTCAGGAGGAGGCAATCTCTGGGGGCGCCGTTGCGGAGATGACTGGGAAAAAGAAATGTCTTCTTTATGGAAAAAATTTTGACAAGTCAATTCTTGAAACAGAAATCATGGCAGGGTGACTTCATGCAGATTAGCTCAGATGAATAGAACTAAATTCGCATGTGGATCTTCAACATGTCAAGCTACAAGTTTGGGGTAGAAATCCAAGAATGCGCCTTGGATTTCTGCTGCGGGTTCCATGCCCGATTCTTCAGATGGATTTCCTCTTTCTTTTCTAGGCGAGTCTCTCACCAAGGTATTGTCAGTGGTTTTTTGTCTTCCTATGGACCGACAGGTTGATATCAGGGTGGTCTAATGACACAAATGTTACTTTCATGGCGTGACATTTACGCGTTGTGACTGTGACACCAGTTTCTGAATTTGCTGAGCAAGACATTTCCATTTGGAGTTTTTATGATTCATAAAAACCTTCCATCAACACTTTTGTTTTGAGCGAATAGCAATTTTAAATTGCGAAAGATTTTTATTTCAGGTAGCACAACTTGTTTTTCATCTGAAGAGCGCTGCCAGATTTCCAGGATGACCTCAGAAGGATCAACAGAAATCTGCAAATGTCTTTTACAGAATCTAGTTTCAAGACATTTGGCATTGACCCTCGAGGGAGAGGAGGGGGGTGTTCTGGAATGAATCATGGAGGGACATGTCTGTAAATTTCCAGTCTTTCAAATATTAGAAAGCCATACGTTTGGTTTAGCAGACCTTAGAGATCTGCTATTATTCATCTGGTCTACCAACTAAGTGATCAGACTACCTTTCGATGATGATCCAATTTGTAAACACATCCGGGCAGATTTACTAATCCGGTTGAACAGTTAGGCCTTATTCAGACACTCGTTTCCACTTTTATACTGTGAAAAACAGTCCTATTTTAACCCTTTCCAATCCACTGTGACGTCTGAAGACATTCTGATTGAAGGCTGTGAAGCTCCCATATCGGAAGACGTCCGGCAGGGTATTCTTACTGTAGATTACTGGCTGCTCTGTTGTCGGGGGGCCTCTCCAGCATGTCCCATACCGTAGTACTGGCTCTAGCCAGCAGATGGCGCCATTGTATAATCCCTGAAAGAGAAAGCCACTTAGGAAACCCTGAATCCAAAATTGGATTGCAAAGGGTTAATCCATGCGTATGTTCGTTGGGCATTCACATGCATTGCGTGTTTTCAAATTTTTACGGTCTCATCCGTTTTTTGAAAACAGAAGAAGGTGCTACTTTTTTTTCCTTGCATTGCTTAGCAATGATCTGTGAAAAATGGAGTGCACTCAAATGTCAACCGTTTTGTGCACCCATAGACTTGAATGGGTGACTGTCGTTTAGGAAATCAGACCAGAATAGGACGTACTGTTAAAAAAAAAAAAAAAGTTTGCATGGCCCCACTGACTGAAATGAGTCAGCGTCTGCAATCCATTGCAAGTACGGATGAAAAAAATCAACTTTGTGAATAAGCCCTTAAAATATATTTACCCTTCT
Source organism: Eleutherodactylus coqui (assembly GCF_035609145.1). Lineage (NCBI taxonomy): Eukaryota > Metazoa > Chordata > Amphibia > Anura > Eleutherodactylidae > Eleutherodactylus > Eleutherodactylus coqui. The sequence goes on along the minus strand of NC_089844.1, from coordinate 127,569,538 downwards.
GCTGCCACCAGGAGCCCGCTGTGGTCCCGGTGATTGTTGCGATATGTCACAGGAAATTATGTGATCACTGCAGTCTCACCCCTGGCAACACTCTGAATGTGAGAGCTGATATCAGGAGAAAGATCGGTAATGCTGCAGGCTCTCATTGGCTGCTGCAGACACCTGATTTCTTGTGACATCATATGCCACAGCAATCACTGGGACTGCAGTGGACCGCAGAGTGGCTGCCAGTAGTCAGCTAAGACATTGCCCTAAAAAGATCTAATGTGCTGGTTAAAAACCGACTGAACTTCAAACAGCTGTAGCTCCGATTCTGGTTTCAATTACCACAGTTTTTGCAACAAAATTTTTGCAAACATTGTATTTAAGCCATGGCCCCTTTCCAAATAAGCCATACCCTTTCTGTGAAGGCTCCCCCCTCCTTTTTCATACGAGAAAAAAAAAAAAGGGGGTCTAAAAACACAAACGTGGTGCAAGTGCAATTTCTGATGCAATTTGCACTGCAACATTGGCGCATTCTCAGTTACAAGTCTGTGTAGGTACTAAAAGCTGGATGCCCATCTGATCTAGTATAAACATAAAATGATAACTTGGCACCAAAGATCAATGGCGTACAATGGTAAAATACTTATAATCAGTGATGCTGCTTGAAAAATGTTTGGTTTGTTGCCTAGAAACAACAAATAGAGCCCGGGGGTGACAACACAGGATGAGTGAAGAAAAGCAGTGATGTCACATGCAAGGAAACGAAGGGTGGGTAGGGATACCAGAATATCCGGTTCTGGCTGCCAGATGGAGGAAGATTCTGGGCATCACCTGAATACAACATGTAATATCTATATTCCTAATTTTAAGGCCTACCTACTTATCCTACATGAGTACATGGTGTTCACAGATAGGACATCATTACAACTTGGCAACTTTTAAAGGGGTTGTCTAGCTGTAAATTATTATAGACCGTCAATAGCAAATCAGTGGGGAGTCCACCAGTCGGTAGCCAACCAATCAGCAGTTTTCTGTAACAGTGTGCTTGTGCACGGAGCAGAATTCTGCAGGAAGCAGACAGCTCTATTCTCACTGCATTGGTGAAGTTTTGTATTGCAGGCCAAATTTCCATTTCAGTAAATTAGAACTTTACTTGAGATACCAGGCCTAACCACTGCAGTGATAAATCTGTCTGCATGAGTGTAGTGGCCTGGCTAACAGCTGATTGGTAGGGGTTCCAGATCAATCTATTATTGATTATCTAGATAGGCCATCAATAGTTTACAACTGGACAACGCTTTAATGCTGCACTGAGGCCAAGGTAGAGGTAACAAAGTTTGTCTGCCATACTTCCCTGAGTCTTGGAGAGCTTCTTTAAAGTCACCCAATGGGGTGGGTGTGTATGGCCCCCCTGCACACGGGCAGAAATTCCGCAGAATTTACGTCCGTGGCTGCCTAGGATTGCGTTTTCAAATGCAATCCTATGGCAGCAGACGGATGCGATTTGTCCACGTGAAATCACATGCGGAAAACAAATTGCGGCATGTTCTATTTCTGCGCGGGTCTCGCAGCGGTCCGCACAGAAATGTCAGTAATGCCGGGCCGGCTCCGCTCTGCACATGCGTCAACTGTCCGGCACATCACAGAGCCGGAGCCGCGGGAGCAGGTGAGACCCGAGAATTTTCGCAGGGGTTCCGACCCGACCATCTGCAGATGGCCTGTGTGTGTGTGTGTGTGTGCGCGAGTGAGTGAGTGCGAGTGAGTATTTTTCCCTGGTGCGGATCGCATGTGCAGGAAAGCACCCGCAGCATGCTCCATTTCGTGCAGTTTTCCTGCACGGACGGCTCCCATTGAAGCCTACGGAAGCAGTCTGGTCCCGCGGCACACCCACAGCTGTATTTGTGCTGTGCTGCGGGACCGCAGGAAAGCAGGAGTTCAAAAAAAAATTTTTTGCACGGCACATGCGCGTGGCACGCTGCCAGCGTGTCAAGCACATCCGCCGGGCCGAAGAACGAAGATCTGGCTGCAACAGAGGGGAGACCAACAGCGTCCGGACAAGTAAGTATAATCGAATTTCTTGGCCTCACGTCCGTGGGGCAGGAGGGACCCGCTACGGGATTCTGCATGGGGCATATGTGCAGGCCCGAATTTCCCCTTGGACATGAGATGAGGCCTAAGGTGTACGGGGCCTTCAGTTGACACAACCAATATAATGTATATAGAAACAAATTAACTTGTGCAGCAAGACGGATGATTCACAATGAGACAACAAACAAAGCAGAAAGGCAAGTTTCCTCCTGTGAGGAGATGGGAGGACCGATCTTCAGCAGAAAGTGAAGGTGTGCCGCAGGTTGGACAGCGAAACAGAATTATTTCCCTGTAATGCCACAACAAATGACACCCGCTCCCCGCTGACTAAATATACAGGAATAGGGAGCGCGGCCGTGATTCTTCAGAAAATGACGTGCAGGCAGAAGACGTCATGCCTGTGTCAGAAGGGCTTCTACTTCCAGCAACACACCTAGCCTTAACAACAGTTCAAACAGCTATCCAGAGCACTTCAGGCCCTTCTCACGAAAAATGCCAAACCCCACATGTCCGCAATGAGGTATGGGCACAAACATCAAAGTCTGGATTTACTGATAGCCCAGTAAGGCTACATTCACACAAGAATCACGCGCGAGTTTGGTGCATTGCGAGACGCATTTATCAGACTTTTAAGAAATCTAGTAGAATGCCCCTTTAAGTTTGTCTAATCACATTACTATGGAGGAGGACACTAACTGGATCTGTGACTAAAGGCTGATTTACCTGCAACGATTATCGCTCACAATTTGTCCAAACGACAGCTTTTGAGCGTTAGCCTTTGCGTGTAAATGTGCGCCCATGGTGGACTTACCGTGCACTCTCCGTCCATCGCTGAGTTCAGCTCAGCATAAAATCCTCGTATAAATAACCCCCCCAGGAATGACATATATGTGTCGGGGTGCTAGTTTTTGTAATCATGTGCCCAAACCCAATTACATGCATCCAGAAGGCTCAGATGCCAGCTTCCTCTTTGGTACAGATGGTCGCCCAAGCGCCAATGGACTCCATATGTGCAAACATGTTTTTCCTTAGAAGAAACTACATGCATAAAGAGTTCAAAAGAACATCCTCCAATTTTTTGGAATCCGTCAGAAGAAACCAAGTGCGTCGACATCCAGTATGGAGGTACAGTGGGAACATCAAGCACCTCTACGGCAGCCCTATTTCTGTCTATACTAAACGGAGCCACAATATTAGGCTTTTCTCGACATATGGATTGGTTTTCCTGAACACTTTCCCGCAGTAGTCATCCTCGCCCCTTTAGAAGACACACAAGAGTTTTTCACGTCTCTTTCCAGGCTACAAGCCAACTGGTGACCGGGCTGCCACATAAAGAAAAGCCACATTAGTCAAAATTTCCCATAATTAAAAGCAAAAGTAAAAATAACTCATCGCCTAAAGGCAGCAAACACCAAATATAAAGTATTCACTGTTTGTTGCGGAAGGAACCCTAATAACTTAACCCTGTCAGTACCGGGCAGCTCCTCCTAAAATAGAGGGCAATCCCTGCTCTTAGTCACGCAGCAGATGTTATGTAGATATTTCTGTGACTGGAGGGGGCTTCTAGCGATCCACGGGTTTCCCACCATAAAAACACCATTTAGATGAAAGAAACTGATTTTTAGTTGCCGACGTTTCTGGAATAAATCTGCCACGTATGAATATAGACTTAGAGTTACGCCAAATCACACGGCAGGTCCGGATTATGCCTGTGGAATCCCGCCCTGACTATGGCGCGTGACCCTGGGAACTTGTCGAGACTGCGTACGGAATGTGATTGGCACCGCGCATGCGAGGGAATATGATGTCACATGCGCAGTGCGTTTTCTTTCTTTTTTTCCAAATTTCCCTCTCTGTTCAGAGCGGGGATGTGTATCGCAACGCTGCCCTTTCGCAATGCCTGCGTATGGACAGCATTTCATACGCAATCCATTGAAGGCCTGCGCTTGATACGCGGAGAAAGAGAGCATACTGCGGTTTATTTGTCCTGTATATCTAAACAGTGTCCACACGTAGGTGGGAATGGAAGAATGAATAGTCTCATTCACCGCGTATTTCTAATGGGAAATATGTGTCCGTAATACGGTAAATAATTGCTCTGCTGGCAGAGACGGCGTATGGACAGCAAGCGTACTGCACATGGCCGCGAATTTCATGCGCAGTGTGACTGTCTTTTAAAATTGCCCGATCTGTTGCATAGTGGGGTTGCGTATGAATCGCCACTCATACGCAATGTACTGCGTATGGATAATGTTTGCATACGCTGTCCATACAAGAGCATGCTGCCATCTATTTCTCACGCGTATCTGCATTTGCATGGATCAATGAAAGCCCATTGACTTTCACTGACTCCATTCACCGCGTTTGATGCAATGAAAAAACGCCCGTGGAGATGAGGCCTAATAGGAATGAGCAGACATGAGGGAAGAGAAAAAGTTTTCCCACCCGAAACGGTTATTTCCCACCCGTGGTGGGCATCTGCACCACGGATCCGCAGCAAACAGCGCCCTTAGCATGCTATGGGAAATCGATTCTTCCTGCACATTTGCAGAAACCAATGTGGAAGCGGAAGAAGAAAAAAAAAAAAATTGCAGCATGCTCCATTTTTTCGCGGCTTCCACGTGGATGGCAGTGTGCAGGGGGCCTACACCTATGAGGTCTCCAGGAATAGCTCTGTACCGCAGTTCTCGCCTTAAGGCCGCATTCTGTACTGACCCGTAATACCCCACTGATAAAACTCTATGGGGCCCTACTATGTTTTTGTAGGCCTCCAAGTGTTTTATTTTTACATAACTCCCACGTTATGGACCACTACGGTGACTCCGCTCATGGGGCCCGCAGCCTCCCATTCCTCCTCACTGTACGGCCATAGCAAGTGAAGTCTGACAGGAATGGTGGCCACTCTGGCGTGCTGCTGCTCTGGTCAAGGTCTACGAGGTGGACACAGAGCCAAGCGGTCATATAAATTTTTATGGGCAAGCAAGCGTGCTACTTATTAGTCTATGTAGTTTGCCAACGAACCAGCAGTGTAAATAAAGCCTGATAAGGACGGCGGCGGCAGGACTGCGCTCTGTGGACAGGACGCCATTAGTCTACCTAGCATAAACACTGCGCCTCCTCCCTTGTACACAAGGATGCACAGGGTATGACTAGATGTAAAACCGCATCCAGCGAGATATACCGCACAATCCCTCCAAGGGCTCATTCACATCAGCACGTCCGGCTCCATTTTGAACAGATCCGATTTTTTTTTTTTTTTGTAAACGAAAGGGATTAAAAAATAAGTAATTTAGCGGAAACCATAGTCCGTTTTACTAAACAAATCCAGTAGATCGGCATAGGTTATATCAATTTGTTTGCATTTGCATGTTTTAATACAGATCCGCTGTAGGCCTCATGTCCCCGGCACACGCGGATTTACGCTGCGGAAGACCAGCGAGTCAGTGCGCAAATGATTTCTAAATGCTTGTCAACATTTGCGGATGTAATTTTTTGCAAAAAAATAAAAAAATCGTAACCCCAAAGTGCCTGCCTTCCCCCTCCTACCCGCTTGGTCTCCAAGCAACCAGTGAGGTATCCGCTTACAAATCCGCAATTGATTTGCATCGCGGATCGCTCGCTTACATAGAGATCAATGGAGTCCATCCGCGCAAAATGGAGCATTCCACTAATAAAACCCGAATGTGTTAATTAGGCTGAGGACAGCCATGCTTTCCTATGGGCGGCTTGAACTGCGGATCTTCCGAATGAATTCCGTAAATCAAATCCGCCCGTGGACATTGGGTCTTATGCGCACGCTCATTTAAAAATCAATCAGTTGAACAGACATCAAAAACGGAACCAATCGGCAATCTCTCTGTTCAGTTCCGTCATTCATTGACTAGAATGTAAAAAAAACCGGATGCTTAATTACAGATTTTTAAAAGTAACAGCGTAGATTGCCTTATTGCTGCGCCAAAAATGGAAATAAAATGTGTGAAATATGCTCCAAACTAGGCCATTCTGCGCTCTTTTCAAGCGACCGAAAACTGCGTAACAAATACGCAGACGTGAACTAAGAGCTCATAGTTCCAAACGCTCCCTACTGCGAGCTGACAGTGGGATTTCGTTTGTCCATTAATGTGGCCATATTTGCAATACATTTAGGACCTCATTAATCCAGACGTCTGTTACCCATAGCAACCAATCACAGCGCAGCTTTCATTTTACCACAGCAGTATCAGAAATGAAAGCTGCGCTGTGATTGGTCTTCCTGGCACACAGTGCGCTGTATTCAGGGCATTGTACACAAGTCCTGTAATCCCCACATAGTTTACCGGATTTATATGTTAAAAAGGGTAAAAAACACTCTGGAAACTTGTTTACCTTCTAGTTGGAAACTGTGTGCTAAATAAGTGGCGCATTTCTACCCCAGAGGCTCAAATACACCTGAAGGCCTCGTTCATACGGGCATTGCGTTTTTCGGAACTACGAAAATAAATTGAACACATTCTATTTTTTTTTTCTGCACGTACTTAATGCCCACACAAAAAACGGAGACGTGGACTAACCAATTAAAATCAATGGGTTCTATTCTCTGCGTGAAAGGCCCTACGGTTTGTTCCATTGTTGTCAATGGAGCCTCTCAGACAGTCGCTCGATTGCGACCCTTTCCAGCGCTGCGATTTTCGAGTAGAGTCCGTTCTATTTTGGACGTTTAGCGCACCTCATCAATGATGAGGTATGCTAAACTCCGCACTCGGCCGCGGACGAAAGTGAAAGTAAAATCCCAGCAAAGCGCCGCGATTTGCGAAACACTTGTGTGAAGGAGGCCTATGGCAAGTTACACACGCACGATCGCAATTTTCCCATGAGAAAATTGCCGCAAAATCGCGTCTTTGGTCCCACGATTTTTAGGCATTGGCAATGCTTTTTTTTTCTAGAATAATCTGGCATCGCATTGCTGCTCCCCGTGATAAAATGGCGCGATTTTTTATCACAAAAGCCAATGGTCTTTCTAATGTTAAAATCATATCGCAACGTTGCGATAAAAAGGAGGCTCCATAGGGAAACATGGGAGATAAAATAAATAAAATCGCACATCGCAGATAGATAGAGCACGCCGCATTTTTTCTCTCTCTCAACATCGCATCAGTGAAAACATCGCAGATGGGAAGAAATCCATTGAAAGTCATTTGTTTCATATTCTGCTTTTTTACTGACTTTCGCATCAGGTGAAAATCACACGATTTTCGGGCCCGTGTGAAACCACCCTAAAAGGGTTCTCTAGACTTGCGTAATTGGGGGCCTATTCACAGGGACACATTTTCTGGCACACGGCCCTATTACAGCCTATGAAGCTGTAATAAGTGATTTCACACAAAGCAATGATCTGTGTGGAAAAAAATTGCACTTCTCCGCCATCTTCAAGGACACGAACAGGACAATGTGCGGCATCCGTGCAGATCCGTCTGTACGTGAACAGTGGCGTCGTGTGCGGTTCGATGCGAGCTGCATCTGCTTATCAGACGCAACACACTCACAATATGGCGTGTAAATCCAGCATAACGGTTGATCATTTCAACCTTTTATACATACTTTTAGGGAGTTCCGCTAAAGACGGGCGATCTTACAGCAGCGCATCAGAACAGCGCCTCTTAAGAAATTTGGTGCGCCTTTCGCCAGTCCTTACAGCTGTGAGTTGGTGTAGATTTGCGCTATAGTGTATTCTGGCATAGATTCTACTGCATCCGGAGGCCTACCTCCCCAAAAAGTCAACGTGCAGAGCTGTATTTGTATGCGTTTCGTGCTCGCGTTTTCACTGCGTATTTTCGCAGTAGCGAAAGCTGAGGGTGTCACAACTTTTCCCTCTCTTGGTGCTTCACAGAAATGCTGGGAGGGGGTTTTGCTAGAAAACGTCTCGCATCAATGTAAAAATGCACGCTGGCGAGCGTGAAACCGGGCCGAGAAACCTGTCCCGATATCACGCTCACCTCGATATCAAGAACTTAATAGGAAACCCTCGTGATCCTAATATGCGCAAGAGGATCGCAATTTCACAGAAGCAATGCGATAATAAAAAACGCTTTGCATCGCAGTGAATAAAAATCACACGTTTGTAAGCGCAATATTGGACCAAGTGTCTCGGCCTGATATCGCACTCTAAATGTGCTAGAATTCAGCCAAGACACAGAGGAGTTTGCATGACGGGTGATGAAGCTTATGCGCTGCTTCTCTATTCCAACTTTATGGCAGTAAGCTGTACGGTCAACCGCAAGACTCGAGGCCGCATTATAGCGCTACATGTAATTGATGAGGTTTATACTACCGTGTGTGGCCATTTGCACTTCCTTTAACCGCGAAGATCAGGAGAACCCCCTTAAAGCCCATGTTATTGCTTAGTGACTCATCTGTGTAACATGAGGTTATAAATAATCATTAACCCATTAATGTCTGAGCTCAGAGAACAAGGTAAATTAGTATTCAAATTACTTCTAATCAGCAACGCAGTACATAGAAACCATATCGTATCCAGTCGGAAAAACTGTTTGCATGGCGCACACAGGCACTTCTCTACAGACATCGGTCCTGGTGATCAGTTGATCGCCGTCGGTCCAGCTTCTGGAATTCCAGGCATATGGCCACCAACGGGGAAAAATACAGCATTACATGCCGAACTTTTAATGGGTTTTCTGGCCAAAAACTATTGATGGCCTGTCCTCAGGATAGATCATTAATCACTGGGGACCCCCTCACCTGGGGAATCCCAGCGGAGACCTGACTGCTCAGCCCGCTATCAGTGCGGCAGAGCCAGATGTCACAATAGGGGACAGCCGGATTTGAATTGCGGAGTCTACAATTGTCTCCCAAAATCCACGGTATTCCGCATCCATAAGCAAGAATAGAGCATTTGCATGTCCGCTCACGAGTGGATAGCGTTTTTTGCTCGCGGAAATAAAATCGCAGCATGCTCTATTCTTGTGCGGATTTCGCACGGACAGCTTCCATCGAATTCATTGGAAGCCATCCGACCTGCGGTCCTTCCGCAATTAACATTGCAGAAAGGTTGCGGATTCCGCATCATTGCCTAGCGACGATGCGGGAGAAAGAAAAGCTCTGAAAAAGGAAAAAAAATCAGCGAAACCAGCCTTGCACTTCTGCAGCCAACCCCCCGATGTCAGAAGCAGAAGTGTTACAGCCTGCTTCATCTCCCATTGATTTCAATGGAAGTGAAGCTGTTTATGCTGCACTAACAGCGGGCTGGGGAATCAGCTCTTCACTGGGAATCCCAAGCGATGGGTCCTTATTTGGATAGGTCATCAAAAGTTATCCCCTATCCAATGGAAAGGGGATAACAAGCTGACTGTGCAGGTTCAACTGCCAGGATCCCCATCAATCTAATTAATGGGGGTCTTAAAGGTCCCCGAATGAATGGAGCAGCGTTCAAGCACGTGATGACTAATGCCAATTGTCAAGCACTTGAACTCTGCCATCTCCGGCTGTCCCATAGAAATTAATGGTGTAGTAGTGCACATGCTCCACCGCCTCTAGTCATTTGGACACCTTCAGGACCCCCGTTCTCATGATCAATGAGAGTCCCAGTAAACCCCATCCTGTGGACAAGGGATATCTTCTTTTGGTGGGACAACCTCTCCAATAGGCAGAACAGCAGCTCTACGGGGAGTCCGGAGCAGGGGATCCCCCTCATATACATGCTCTAGTAAGATACATGAAGAAGCCCTTTTAGGCACAGACATGTGCTTTATTTCCATATAGTGTTCCAGTATCAGTGGGCGTCAGATCAGCAAATATTCTAGATTATCAGACGGATATAATAAAGTACTTAAAATAACATGATAAAAACAGAGAAGCTGCAGGAAGTCCGTGCGCAGCAGGATACGACCGAACGGCTGATAGCATCACTCTTCTGTGTTGGTTACTCAGGCGGCACTCACATCTGATTATCTCTACCCAGATTCTAGAATATCTTGTGTTTCAGGCCGGCTGGCGAAACGAATATTCCCATCCATGCGCTCATTCACACGAACACGGCAACTTTGGTCCATGAAAGCCGTTCTGATCTCGCTGCATGTGTATGTGCGTGTTCCATTGGGTTTGTGCGGATTGTTAACATCACTCTGCCACTTGTGTGTCATCTCTTTTTCAACCACACAAAACAAACAAAAACACAAGAAGAGCCAACTGTTACTTTTCTCTTGCTACCTTCTGGCCACATGCACTTGTTACATCTGTGTTCGCTGTGTTTTTAACGCCGCCATATACTTTCATGGGCAACTTTGGTTTGTGAATACAGGCCAGAATGGGACGTTATGCACTTAAAAAAAAAAACAAAAACATGTTTGAATCCCCCGATTTACTTTTAGGGGGCTTTCACACGGGCAGAATATTATTCCACAGGACGCAGCACAGTTCTGGGTTTTGCGTTCTGTGGAACCTTTTACTTTTTTTTTTTAAGCAGACTTTAATTATGGAATTACATCTCCGGTATGTTAGAAATCCGCAACAACAATTCCGCAAGACGTCCTTCATTCTGCAGCGACATTTAATCCTGTGGTTCTAACAGGGAAAATCAGGCCCGCTCCGGATTCTCCATGGAGACTCTCCTCCCCGCGGACATGAGCTCTTAAAATAAGAATAAACTTACCTCCCGCCCGCTCCAGATCCTTCGCCGCGGCGTCATCTTCTCTGCGTCGCGGCCGTCCTTTCTTCGGCTCGGCGGATGCGCAGGATGATGTCGGTGACGTGCCCCGCGCATGCGCCGGCCCGAAGAAAAAAGATCCGGCCGTGACGGAGAGAAGATGGCGCCACGGAGAAGGGAAGAACCAGAGCGGGTGAGTAAATTCCGATTTTTGTCTCCCGCGGATCCGGACGGCTTCCATAGGCTTCAATAGAAGCCCGCCGGAGACCCGCACGAAAATGGAGCATGGTCCATTTTTTTTCATGCTCCGTTTTTTTAAAAATCACTTTTATTGACCATCCGCGGGTATTTATCTACCCGCGGGTGGTCAATGCATCCTTATGGGATGCGGATCCGCGGGCAGGAGAAGAGTTAAAATCCGCTGCGGATTTTAATTCTTCTTTTGCCCGTGGACATGAGGCCTAAAGGAAAGCTGCGTGGATTTTAACAGATGCGGAATTCAAGCCCCATATTGATGATTTGGTGACGCGTAAATTTGGAGCATTGACCCCTTAATGTACTATCCTGTACTAACATTCTTCTTCACAGTACCAGCATCCTCCACCATATTCCAACACTTAGTGCTGCCACCTACTGGTACACTAGATTATGCCCACAGAGCACTATTATTATACACCCTACATTTGCTGTTATGTACACTGTACCCCGGCTGATGGTATAGACCAGCAGTCTGCAACCGGAAGAGTATAACTCTCATCATCCTGACAGCTGGCCGACTACGGCTACTTGTCTGATTAGATCTCTCCTTTTAGTGTATGCTCTGCCTGAACTACAAGTATCAGCAACAACAGAACATTAAGTCCAAGTATGTTCCGAGTATACTGAATCTTGCAGGCTGTAGGACTACAAGTCCCAGCAGTGGGACAATAAGCATCAGCAAGCCACATAACACCCCCAATCATGTTATGCCAGAATTTGGGGTTAGAAATCCCCAAAACTACAAGAATCACTTGCCAAAACAAACAAAGTCTTTGGAAGAGAGAACTGCAAGTCCCAGCAAGATACACTGGACGACAATAGTAGAACTACAAGCACCAGCGTGCCCTCACTAGATAGGGCAGTAACACACAGCTGGAACTAGGAATCCCAGCAACAGTGGAACTACAAGCACCAGTCCGAGGAACTACAAGCCCCAGCATCCCCGGGCTACACAGTAGAGAGGATTCCAGAATGCTTCGTCAAGGTCTGCCGTAGAGGAACTACAATTCCCAGCAAGCCCTGAACATGCCCCGGCTGCTCACCTTGTAGGTGCTCTCGGTGATCCTGGCCACGGCCTCCGGGTCCCGGGACATGGCTCCGCTGACTGTCTGTCCCTGCTAGCCGGTCCTCACATGCCGCTCCCGGCTCCGTCCTCCCTGACAACTGTCACTACGAGAACTTGTGGCTCCGGCGGCGGCGGGGAGAGCAGAAGGTGGAGCCGGTGAGGTCAGCAGGAGCCGGGCAGGAGGGAGGGACGCACCTGCGTGGAGGGAAGGGAGGAGTGGGGAGGAGAGGTGAGTCAGCGGCGGCCGGGCAGGAGACGGGAGTGTGCGCTACACCCCGTGCGATGTCATCGTGCGATACTTCCCCTGCGATCATCCCGTGCGATACTTCCCATGAGATCATATCGTGTGCTACACACCGTGCTATCTCATGGTGCGGTAGAACCCCATGCGATCTCGTGGTGCGGTAGAACCCCATGCGATCCCATTGTGCGGTAAAACCCCATGCGATCTCGTGGTGCGATAGAACCCTATGCGATCCCATAGTGCAGTAGAACCCCATGCGATCGCATGGTGCGATAGAACCCTATGCGATCCCATAGTGCAGTAGAACCCCATGCGATCTCGTGGTGCGGTAGAACCCAGTGCGATTTCACGGTGCGGTAGCGCTCTGTGCGATCACATGGTGCGGCAGAACTCCATGTGGTAGAACCTCGTGTAATCTAATTGTTTGGTAGAAGCCTGTGTGATCTTATGGTCCTGCAGAACCCCGTGCGATCTCATGGTGCAGCATAACTCAGTGCGTTAGAACCCTGTGTGATCTTGTGGTGCAGTAGAACCCCATGCGATTTCGTGGTGCAGTAGAACCCCATGCGATTTCGTGGTGCAGTAGAACCCCATGCGATTTCATGGTGCAGTAGAACCCTGTGCGATCTCATGGTGTGGTAGAACCCCGTGTGCTCTAATGGTGCGGTAGAACCTCGTGCGATCTCATGGTGCGGTAGAACCTCGTGCGATCTCATGGAGTGGTAGAACCTTGTGCGCTCTCATCATATGGTAGAACTCTGTGCGCTCTCATTGTGCTGTAGAACTACATGCGATCTCATTGTGCTGTAGAACTACATGCGATCTCATTGTGCGGTAGAACTACATGCGATCTCATTGTGCTGTAGAACTACATGCGATCTCATTGTGCGGTAGAACTACATGCGATGTCATCGTGTGGTAGATCCTATGCAATCTTAAGCAGTGGAGCTTCATGCAATCTCATGGTGGGGTAGAACCCCGTGCAATCTCATAGTTCGGTAGAACGATATGAAATGTCATCGTGCGGTAGATCCCACGCAATCTTAACATACAGTAGAGCTCCATTCAGTCTCATGGTGAAGGTAGAACCCCGTGCGATCTCATGGTGGGGGTAGAACCTCGTGCAATCTCATTGTGTAGTAGAACTACATGCAATCTCATCGTGTAGTAGAACTACATGCAATCTCATCGTGTAGTAGAACTACATGCAATCTCATCGTGTAGTAGAACTACATGCAATCTCATCGTGTAGTAGAACTACATGCAATCTCATCGTGTAGTAGAACTACATGCAATCTCATCGTGTAGTAGAACTACATGCAATCTCATTGTGCGGTAGAACTACATGAGATGTCATCCTGCAGTATATCTACATACAATGTCATCGTGCAGTAGATCCCATGTGATCTTAACATGCGGTAGAACCCCGTACAATCCCATGGTGCAGTAGAACCCCATGCGATCGCATTGGTGCGATAGAACCCTATGCGATCCCATAGTGCAGTAGAACCCCATGCGATCTCGTGGTGCGGTAGAACCCAGTGCGATTTCACGGTGCGGTAGCGCTCTGTGCGATCACATGGTGCGGCAGAACTCCATGTGGTAGAACCTCGTGCAATCTAATTGTTTGGTAGAAGCCTGTGTGATCTTATGGTCCTGCAGAACCCCGTGCGATCTCATGGTGCAGCATAACTCAGTGCGTTAGAACCCTGTGTGATCTTGTGGTGCAGTAGAACTCCGTGCAATCTCATCATGTAGTAGAACTACATGCAATCTCATTGTGCGGTAGAACTACATGAGATGTCATCATGCAGTATATCTACATACAATGTCATCGTGCAGTAGATCCCATGTGATCTCATCCTGCTGTAGAACTACATGCAATCTTATTGTGCGGTAGGACTACATGTGATGTCATTGTGCGGTGGAACTACATGTGATGTCATTGTGCGGTGGAACTACATGCGATGTCATTGTGTGGTGGAACTATATGCGATGTCATTGTACGGTGGAACTACATGGGATGTCATCGTGCGATGGAACTACAGGTGATGTCATCGTGCGGTAGGACTACGTGCGATGTCTTCGCGTGGCAGGACTACATGCGATGTCATCGTGTGGTAGAACTACATGCGATGTCATTGTGCGGTGGAACTACATGCGATGTCATCGTGCGGTGGAACTACATGCGATGTCATCGTGCGGTGGAACTACATGCGATGTCATCGTGCGGTGGAACTACATGCGATGTCATCGTGCGGTGGAACTACATGGGATGTCATCGTGCGGTAGAACTACAGGTGATGTCATCGTACGCTAGGACTACGTGCGATGTCTTCGCGCGGCGGGGCTACGTGCGATGCTTCGCACGGCAGGGTTACGTGCCATGTCTGCGCGCGGCGGGGCTACGTGCGATGTCTTCGCGCGGCGGGACTACGTGCGATGTCTTCGCGCGGCGGGACTACGTGCGATGTCTTCGCGCGGCGGGGCTACATGCGATCACATGCATAACTTTCTTTCTGCCACAGAAGTTGACATACATGTTGTGCTACTTAGGTGCCCCTCTGGCCTGTATATTGTGCCCTCTACCTTGGATACCATATGTATATGTATTAACTTTCATACTTAGAATATCTGCAGATTTGCGTACTATAGCTGGTTTCACACATCACATACAGCGCCCCTATATACAATGCAGTAGTAGGGGATGTTCACACCTGGAGTATTAGTTTCTAAAATGGCACGATTTTAACGCGACGCGAGAGTGCATGAAAACGTAGAATTATGAAACCCATGCTTTTCAATGGTTTCTTTTCTATTTGCGATGTTTTCAGTCATGCAGTGCTGCGTGCCAAAAATGATGGCATGTCCTATCTTTCTGCATTTTGCAGTTTACTTCGCCCATGTTTTCCCCATGGAGCCTTCGTTTTATCGCATTGCAATGCATATACTTGCTTTTTTTCAAGCGATGCGTTTTTAACATTAGAAAGTTCTATAGTCTTTCTCGCGAAATCTCATCCACATGCTGCAGAAAAACTCCTGCGGCGCGGTTTTTTAATCTGAAGTCAATTTATACTGCGGATTTTCACAGCGGATTTCACCTCTGCATGCAGATTTTACGGCTGTGGAAAATATGTCCGGTGTGGATATAACCTAAGCGTAGAGCACAGAAGGTGGGTCCGCTGCAGATTTTATTTGTATGAACGAAATGGATGAGAATGAGGGCGCGTTCGCTCTAAGCGTATTTTGGTGCAGGTCTGTATTAAAATTAGTAGCCTATTTTTGGCTTTTGGCACACAAAAAACTGCTCCAATTCTGCTGCGTGTGAACATACCTTTGGGGCACGTTCACACAGCGCATTCTATTGTGGAATTTTCCATGCGGCACACTTCTGCCACGGTTTTTGCCAAGGATCCACAAAGAGATTTAGCCCTGTCAATGGGCAAAATCTGAGTGCAGCTTTCCAACGCGATTCCACGTAAAGAAGTGACATATCAGTTCTTACCCGCGTTCCACATGGAAATGCGTCAGACTTCCGCACACAGATTTTGCCCATTGACAGGGCTAGATCTGCGTGTGGATCTATGACACAATTGCTGCAGTAAATTCCGCAGCAGAATCTGTCATGTGAACATACCCTCAAAGGGGTTTTCCAAGACTCAAATATTGATGACCTATTCTAAGTATAGGGCGTCAATATCAGATCGGTGGGGGTCTGCCGTTCAGGGCCCAGACTGATCAGCTGCTTGAAATAGCCAAAGAGTTTAAGTGAGCCCTGCAACTACTTCAGTAGTTACCAGGCGCAGCGCCGTACATTGCATAGTGGCCGTACCTGGTATAGCAGCTCAATCCCATTCACTTGAATGTGAGTGGGTGTGGCATGAGGGGTGCAGTAAGGCCCATAGACTTTTCTATAGGTGTTGTATTATAGCTGTGTAGGACGCCTTGCTGTACTTGTAGGAATTTAGAATCCTACAATCCAGGTAGTGTGAATGGTGCTTAGAATAGTATGGCTATAGTCCTCATGGAGCCCGGGCTTTTTTCCACATCTGCACGATGATTTGTTTGACTAACCATTCCCTCCACAGTCAGCCCTTCTTCTACCCTCATAGGACATGACACATGAATAATAAAATACTAATAATCAGTAATAAACACACGAACCACACAATTTGAATTATAAAAGCCCACAGTATTTATTTAAGGGGTTACCCAACTTTAATTAGTTATATATATATATATATATATATATATATATATATATATATATATATATATATATATATACATACATACATATACACATTTTCTGTACAGGGAGCAGGAAAGTGGAATCCCCTGGCCGAATGGGTCGGTCTTATTGACTATAATGGGGTCCGTTTGGTTTCCGCTCATCTGTTCGACATTTTATCGGATGAAAAGTGCTGCATGCAGTGCTTTTTCTTGCGGTATTTCGTGCTGGATCAATGATTGAACCTTTGGATGGAGGTTCTAGTGCAGATGTGAACCCGGCCTAACTCAAAGTGCTGAGAACTAAAGCATCCACCCTGTTTAACCCCTTTCCACTCCAGCACGTACATTTACGTCCTGGACCGTCGGGGTATGTATGAATAAAGGGCGCAGGGCGACCTGTATTCAAATGCCCTGAATGATATTCGGGGATACCGTACGCCCCCTCCCGTGCGGTGAGATCGGGGGAGCCGTGCAGGTGTCATGGCTGCCAGGGCTGCCTTGAGAGACTGCCTGTCAAATTGCAGTATGACGTTATGCTCTAGCATTACGTCATACTGCAGGAGCGATCAAAGCATCGCATATTGTAGTCCCCTAGAGGGACTTAACAGTAAAGTTAAAAAAAATCAATAAAGTTTTTTTAATTGTATAAAAAAAAGTAATAAAAGTTTAGATCACCCCCCTTTTGCCATATCTATAGTTAAAAAATATAAATCATAAAATAAAAATTCATATTTCGTATCGCCGCGTCCATAAAAGTTGGATCTATCAAAGGAGCACATTATTTTCCCCGCACGGTAAACGTCGTCTGAAAAAAAAAAAAAAGAACGCCAGAAAGGCACTTTTTCAGTCACCCTGTCTCCCAGAAAGAACCAAATAAAAAGCGATCAAAAAGTCATATGTATTCCGAATTGGTACTAACAGAAACAACAGGACATCCCGCAAAAAATGAGCCTTCGCTCAACTACGTCGACGCAAAATAAGAAAGTTATTGCGCGTAAAAGATGGTGGCAGAAAATAATTGAAAAAAATTAAATGTCTTTGAAAAAAAAAGAGGAGTATAGTAAAAAAAACCTATACAAGTTTGGTATCATAGTAATCGTACTTAGTCATAGAATAAAGTTATCATGTCGTTTTCGTTGTAGTTTGTGCGCCGTAGAAACGACGCACTGAAAGATGGCGGAATGTCTTTTTTTTTTCATTTTACTCTACTTAGAATTTTTTTTAAGTTTTTCAGTACATTATTTGGTACATTAAATAGCACCATTGAAAAATACAACTTGTTCTGCAAAAAACAAGCCTTCATACAGTGACGTCGATGGATAAATAAAGGAGTTACGCTTTTTTTGAAAGGGGGAGGAAAAAACGAAAATGGAAAAAGAAAAAGGGGCTGCGTCATTAAGGGGTTAAAGGGGTTTTCAAGTGAAAATACTACTGATGACCTATCCTCAGGATAGGTCATTAATAGTTGACCAGCTGGGGTATGTCGCTCAGAATCCCGACCAATCAGATGAGTGGGCGTATGTTGTCAGCATATACACAGAGGTTGGAGCGGAAGCAACGGACATCTCCATGCCGACCTCTGTGTAGTGGCTGACACTTGTAACTGCAGGCACAGCTCGTGTTGATTTCAATGAGAACTATGCCTGCAGTTACCAGCGCCGGCCACTACACATAGGTCGGCGAAGAGGCTTCTGCTCCGACCTCTTTGTAGTTGCGACGCTGACGGCATGCGCCTACTCAGCTGGTCGATTGGGTGCCAAGTGATTGACCCCAGCCGATCAACTATTAACCCCTTGAGTGGCACACCCGGAAATTTTCCGGGACGTGCTCCACTGCCGATAGTGATATAGCCCGGAAGATTTCCGGGCTATGTATCACTATGGGAGCTGCAGAGCACAATGCCACAAGCTGTGGCATTGTGCTCTGCCTGCACAGACCCAGAGAGAACAAAGCAAGGGCTTTGAAAAAACAGCAGAAGATATTGCCGATATGCCGGCAATCTCCTGCTTCTAAGTCTCCTGCTTTGTTTACAGGTTGCCATAGAGACCATCGGCTTGTCAGAAGCAAGCCAATGGTCTCTGTGGCAGGGAGAGCTGGTGCTTGGCTGTCAGAGGAAAGCTAGGTACTAGCTCTTACAGCAGAGATCAGAGAAAACCTCAGATCTCTGCTGTGTTAACCCTTTACATGCTGCAGTCTATGTGACTGCAGCATGTAAAGGGCTGTCACCATCAGACCCCCGGAATGTGATCAGGGGGTCCTGATGGGTCCCTGTGGAAGTCCCCTAAAGGGACAAAAAAAGAAAAAAACTAAAAAGAAAAAAATTATAAAAAAAAATAAAACACTTGTCTCCCTTTACTTTGTAAAAAATCAAAAATACAATCACACATGTGGTATCCGTGCGTCGTAATGACCCAGAGAAGGAAGTTAATACATTATTTAACCCCTTAATGACATGGCCCCTTTTTTTCTTTTTTCCCCATTTCTTTTTTTCCTCCCCCCTGTTTAAAAAATCACAACTTGTCCCGCAAAAAACAAGCTCTCACATGGCCATGTCAATGGAAAAATGAAAAAGTTATGGCTCTTGAGACGCAACTGCAAAAGTAGTTGAAATTCAATGATTAGACCATTTTAAACCCGCCACTCAAGGGGTTAATGACCTATCCTAAAGATAGAGCATCAATAGTATTTCCCTGGGAAACCCCTTTAAGGACCAAGCGTGGATAATATACGGCACTTGCTTCTGGGCTTTAATACCTTCTAGCTAGGGAAGCATTCTTGGAAGCCTCACTGGTGTCAAGAGTTTGGGTAAAAATTCTAGAAGGATGGACGTTGAGCTGAGCGGCTTTTAAGACACCGCAACATGGTATACCTCCCACCACAAAAGGAGCATTCATAGCATTATCTACAATTCTGTAACCACTTACATTGGCCCTTGTTAAAAGCGAAGAAGATGCCTTTATGAAAGCCAGGCAGAGTAATAGCAGAAGACTGTGAGTTAAAACTAGACGTTGGCCTTTGAGGAAGCTTTAGGTTCAACCGAGGGCCGACATCCTGGACACCCCATTTAACGTCAGGATAAACTGTACATTTTTGGCAAAACGTTTCCTCATATGAATTCCAAAAAAGACCGCTAAAATTAAAATAAGCGTCTAAAATGATGTTGAAATAAGCCGGAAGCGCTGACGTGTGGACGTTCTGACAAAACAACAGTAAATATACAAAAGGCTTGTAGCCAATTATTAAAAGATCTCCCAGGAGCTCTCCTACACCCGTCGTCCTTGTCATCGACTTTTTTATCGGACTTTGTTGCAAACTCTTTGCCGACGGCCATAAGGACAGCAGTTCCACAAATTCACGTCTCCATATTTTTTCCTTTGATGGAGATGAAAACCCAGAGGGGACAATGCACAAGTCAGCGCTTCTTTCATCCACACCTAACACCTGCTTCCCTCTCTAAACTGGCTCTAACAGATGGAACCAGACCCGCATCTGACAGCCCAGAATCAGTAGATGTACTAGCTGGTAACCTAGCCCCACTCCCTGCATTCCCATTAGGAGAGTAGGGGTTAATAAAACTTTGTTCAAAGCTGCAATATCGAATTCACTATTACGAGGTACAGGGGAAGAAATAGTGTTGCCAGTTGACAAAGGCTGATTCTGACCACCCTGCTGCCGCCGTACTTCAGGTCTTTGTCCCTGCCGTGCTGATAGGTGGGACACCCTCTTGTGGTCCGCTTTGCTTCTTGCGGGCAGTGGTGGCGGGGAGTAGCACCTCCGTTCTGTCTTGGCTCTCTTTCTTGGGGTCATCTACTTCCAGTTCTGGGTTGCCGATGTCCCTGTGCTTCCTGGTGTTAGTTCCGGTGCTTCCCTGTAGGGTAATGGGGGGCGCCACTAAGCACTGCTACAGTTGTTCTTCACCAACAGGTTCTTCAGCACGGGTGATCAGCTGCCTGAGGAGGTCCTCCATCGCAGTGTGAGACATCTGGTCTTCAATCAACATCTGGATCCTGCTTCTCTTATAGGCTCAGTAACTTTCCACCAGCCGCTGGACAGTCGATCCAGCGCTGTCACCAAGCCACCTGATTCTCCCGGCAGATGTTCTGGAAAGTGCTCAACGATTCCTCAACTGATCCTGAAATGACCTCTCAGCACCCTCCTAAGGGCCCGTCACATGGGTGTTTTTGTGTGCTTAATGTATACACGTTCAATACGTAGAGAATAGGACCCATTGATTTCAATTGGCTTGTTCACATTTTCATATCTTGCATGCACATTTCGCTCAGCATTTTCTACTTCCTTGGGCTTATGTGCACCTAAGGTCCCCATAGAAGTCAGTGGAGGGGGTGCAAATTCTCGCACAACACTTTTTTTTTTTACTTCAATTCATTTTTTACTGACTACATATGGACAGAAAACAGACCCATTCATTTTTTTTACTAACGAAAATTGCATACGTTTGTGTAAATGAGCCCTTGAATGGAATTTAGACCAAATTAGGACATTCTGCCATTTTTTTTTACGCGCAGCATCAGTAGTAAAACTCACGTCTGAATACACCAATTTAATTCAATGGGTCCTGTGATTTCTATATTGAGTCAGTAAAAAACTGCACCCATATGAATGGGCCCTAAGAATCGGACACAAACATATGACCATGCATGTCAACAGCCTAAAGATCTGCCAAGACTGACATTAACCCTTTCCAATCCACTGTCTGACGTCTTCCTACATTCTGATTGAAGGCTGTACACCTCCGATGACGGAAGACGTTCGGCAGGGTATTGTTACCGTATATTACCGGCCGCCCTGTTGTCGGGGGCCCCTCCAGCATGTCACATACTGCAGTACTGGCTCTAGCCAGCAGATGGCGCTATTGTATAATGGCAGAAAGAGAAAGCTTCAAAGGAAACCCTGATTCCAAAACTGGATTGCAAAGGGTTAATGCATGCACAGCCGTTTTCGCCACAGAATCGGCACAATATCTGCAAAATCTGGGTCAAATTTAGCTGTGTGAAGAAGGCCAGTTTCTACATGTCTGTATTGCATTTAGGGGGCTTCTAGTGCTCCTAGTATGCTCTACATCAATACACAGATCACAGGGTGCTAATAGCGATGGAGCTAAGGCATTGGTTTGATTGATTTAAGGGCTAGACTGGTTTTGTCGGTCAGGTAGGCAATTTGTTTTATGGATACCGAGGACCAACTGTCAAGGGGTATTCTGGGCATTGAACCCCCTTTTAGTATTGATTATCTATCCTCAGGATACGTCATCAATAGTTGATCAGCAGGGGTCTGCTGCTTGGGACACCTGGTGATCACATGATCTCAGTCCCTACAGTAGGGCCAGAGACTGGAGTGGTATAGAAGGTATAGTTTGCATTGATTTCAATGGGAGCAAAGACTTCTCTTGCACTTCTGGCTCTGGGACAGAGCAGGAAGTGTAGAAGAAGGTTTTGTTCTCATTGAAATCAATGCAAACTATACCTTCTATAACACTTCTGTCTCTGACACCAATGTGGATAGATCAGGTGATCGCCAGATAGGTCATCAGTACTAAGAAGGAGTCACTTGCCAAGAATACCCTTTTAAATGCCATGCAGTTTTAAGAAAGTTATGCTCTATGCCATCTTTTATGTGCAGAGCCTGTGTAACAATCTTCCGGGGGGACACAATCTTCACGCTACGTCTCTGCTCCGCAGAATGTTAATCACCTGAGCAGAGCTGTAGAATTTTGAGATGGGGCTATGATAAAGGCTGTACTTACAGGAAGTTCCCAATGAGTAAAGCAGTTACTCAACTTTTTATTTAGATCATATCAAGTTGTAAACTATAAAATGATGATCAAAGGTGAGCATACGGTAAACTTTGTGTTTTCTATGGCGAGCAACTCATAAAATGGACTTTCTACATAAGAATGCCAGGGCCCTTTGTGTGTAAACTATGTTAGGAGATAGGGCTGGTATCAGGTATCTGTATGTGGTCCCTTGAGAGACAGAGGGATGAAATTGACAATACAGATTTGCAGCAGATTTTTCCGCCGCGTGTATCTCCTGCACGGAAAATCTGCAGTGGACCCATATTGTGTAGCTGTACTGTAAATGTGAATCCATAATAGATAGGAAAATCCAGCAATCACAGCAATTTTCAACGAGGTCTGGTCATTGGTGGTAGACTAGCCGTGGGCCAGGATTTCATACAACCTTGTGGGGTTTTCTTGTAAGATGATGTCAAAAGTATACAGAGAATGGTGGGATCGAGGAAAAACATCCAGCAAAAGGGAATCCTGTGGATGTAAACAACTTGCCGACAAAAGGGGTCAAAGGTGGATGTCAAGAATCATTCTGATGAATAGCTGGTGCGCAGTCAAGCAAATTCCAGCAGAATGCAATGCTGGTGCTCCAACTAATGCGTCCGAATGTATAGATCGCCTGTGCCTTATCACGAATTAGCTATAAAAGCATTACTAAGGTTGTACGGTATCAGGAAAATAGTATCTACGTGTTGCGTAATTGTAGTTTCCTCTATGATTGCCTGCTGAGCCTTTATCTGCTGTTTGTGAGCAAAGGTGAAACTTGTGGAATCTGTGTAATGGATAAAAGACTAGTATAGACCATAAAATGGGACCAAAGGTGAACTACAGCTGAAGAGATCGCTGAGCTTTGAAGTTCTTCTATTTTTACTTGAAGCACATGATTGAAACTACACACTAGTACAAATGGGGCACTATGTGAGGTTAGATGGGGGGAAGATCCGAAGCGGTGTCAGGAAATATCCAGTACTTATCATCGCTAAGCGGGTGACAGGTGAGTTGCGGCAGTCAGCAAGGGGGGGGGGGGGGAGGGAGGGAGAGAGAGATCTCCCATCCGTTCCTCTCCGCTCTCCCCTGCAGCTCCCCGCCCGCCGCCAGCAGCCGAATCTTTGCTCCCGAGCGGGCAGGTACTCGCTAAGGGCAATGCTCGATCGAGCAATTGCCCTTAGCGAGTATACTCGCTCATCTCTACAGTCTACCTAAAAGATTTTTGATGATGATTGATGGGAATATTTTGCTTCTGGGATGTCTCTCTTCACGGTCCAGTAATAGTCAGCCGGCATACTGGGACTTCACTTGCCTTGGTACCTTTGTTCCATCGTAGAAATCGGCTGGTAGAAACAGTCGCTGGTCACTGACAGCCCCAGGATCTTCGGGGAGGAAGTCCACGTGGGAGTCCAAGAAGTGCTTCTTTCACTATTAGTATAAAAAAAAAAAATTCCACATATTTGGCATCGTCGTATCCATAACATCTCGTACAACAAATTGAACACACTTTTGATCCTGTATGGCGAAAAGCATTAAAAAAGACCCTAAAAAAACTAAGGCAAAATGCTTATTTTTTAAATATTTGCACCCCAAAAAACAATAAAAGTGATCAAAAAAGTCATACGTACCCCAAAATGGAATAAAATACAATTTTATACCATATGGCATAAAAACTAGAGCTGGACACGCAAAAAACAAGCCCTCACAGAGCTCCCTCCATGGAAAAATAAAAAAGTTATGGAACTTTGAATGCAGCGATTTAGAAAAAAAAATCACAAAAAGGTTTTTATTGCGGAAAAGTGGAAGAACCTAAAAAAAAATATGAATTTTGGTATCGTAATCGTACCAACCTGCAGAAAAAATGTATAGTGTCATTTATGCTGCATGATTAACGCTGTAAAAAGCCCCCCCCAAAAAACAATGGTAGAGACAGTTTTCTCTCCCTGATATCATAAAAAATATAGTCTTTGTACCCAAAAATGGCACCAAAACTACAGTTCGCCACGTGAAAAAGAAGCCCTCCTATGGCCATGTTAATGGAAAATAAAAAAGTAATGGCTTTTGAAAAGTGGAGATGAAAATCCCCCAAAACTCGTTGCCTCACTTGAATGGCACAGAGCGCTCTCAGGCCACGTGATGAATGCACATGATGTCACTGGCCCGAGAAGAGGCCGCAGTGCTCAACCAAGCACTGCAGCCTCTTCAATCAACTGATCAGCAAGGATCCCAAGCAGTGGACCTCCACCAACCAACTGTTGATTACCTATTCTGAGGATAATGGGTGATTCTTAAGGAAGAATCGGACAAAAATAGGACATGCAGCAATTTTTCTGACTCGGACTATCGGTCCGGGTGAAAAATCGCTTCTGTGTATGAATCCATTCAAATGAATGATCTATTTTCTTGTGCGAGTTCTGTCCGTCTCGGGATCGGACAGAACTCACATGAGAAAATTGCCTATGTGAATGAGCAATTACATCCTTATCCTGTGGATACAGATAAGTTTAACCCTCGGGATAACCCCTTTAACCCCTTTAATGACGTGGCCCCTTTTTCTTTTTCCATTTTCGTTTTTTCCTCCCCCCTTCAAAAAAATCGTAACTCCTTTATTTATCCATCGACGTCGCTGTATGAGGGCTTGTTTTTTGCGGGACGAGTTGTATTTTTCAATGGTGCTATTTAAAGTACCATATAATGTACTGAAAAACGTAAAAAAAATTCTAAGTGGAGTAAAATGAAAAAAAAAACAAACGACATTTTGCCATCTTTTAGTGCGTCTTGTTTCTGCAGCACACAAACGGCAACAAAAGCGACATGATAACTTTATTCTATGGGTTATTATGATTGCTACGATACCAAACTTGTATAGGTTTTTTCTTACTCCACTACTCGTTTTTTCAAAGACATTTAATTTTTTTCAATTATTTTCTGCGGTCATTTTGTGCGCACAATAACTTTTTTATTTTTTCATCGATGTAGTTCAGCAAGGGCTCGTTTTTTGTAGGATGTTCTGTAGTTTCTGATAGTATCAATTTAGAATACATACAACTTTTTGATCGCTTTTTATTGCGTTTTTTCTGGGAGACAGGGTAACTAAAAAAGTGCATTTCTGGCATTCTTTATTTTTTTTTCCGGACAACATTTAACGTGCGGGAAAAATGATGCACTACTTTGATAGATCGGACTTTTACGGACGCGGCGATACCAAATATGTATTTTTATTTTATGATTTAGATTTTTTAATAATAGATATGGAAAAAGGGGGGTGATTTAAACTTTTATAACCTTTTTTTTTTTTTTTACAGTTAAAAAAACTTTATTAATTTTTTTTAACTTTACTTTGAAGTCCCCCTTGGGGACTTTAACATGCGATGCTTTGATCGCTCCTGCAGTATGACGTAATGCTTTAGCATTACGTCATACTGCAATTTAACAGGCAGTCTATCAAGCCACCCCACAGGAATGGCTTGATAGGCAGTCTGGTAAGGCAGCCCTGGGGCCTTTCATTAGGCTCCCGGCTGCCATGACACCTGCACGCCTATAAACAGCTGACGCCCGCACTGTATGAAGAGAGGTTGCCATGCAACCTCTTTTCATACATACCCCGCCGCTCCATGACGTACTGGTACGTCTTGGAGCGGGAAGGGGTTTAAAGGGAAATTTATGAGAACTAATGCAAAAAAAGTGGAGGAATTTCTCATATTAACCAATAAAATTGAAAACTATGGGCAACTACGCCACTTTGACTGTTGCTCCATTTGTGGAAGAGCTTCTAGAATTATCTCTGCCTTGTATCTAGGCTTTTATTGTGCGCCTTGTATTCTGCAGGCATTCTAGTCACTGTGTTGGTATCTGTATAGGAATGAATCAGAGCTATGAATAGGGCACCAGTTGTGGAATTACCACAAACGTCAATTACTCCACAGGTCCATAGATGAAGGCAGGAGTATAGAAACTGGCAGCTGCACCGGACAAGGGTTACTTGTTCTATAAGGAGTGTGACGTCTCTATGAGGGTGGGGAAGATTAGGAAAGCCCTGTAGTTATGTACAGCAATACTTGCGTCATTGCATACCTTTATTTAATCACAGTAGAGTCATTGGTCCATCTGTCATCCACTGAATCTATACAGGTAATTCGGCTGATAGTTCAGGTATTGTAAATTTTGATGTATGGTAACCTTAAACCAGATAGCACATAAAAGGGAATAGCAGGAAATTATGCCTAAATTAACCACTTTGGAGCCGCCTAACATTAATAAAAATCCTGGGGTCGTGAAGTGTGTATATAGCGGGAGCTGAGTCTTCTCCATTACTGGTGGCTATCTAATGTTTCTGACAGCAGCTGCTGCTATCAGTTTGCTCTGATTGCGGACGTTAATTGTTTAAATTTTGTGGTCATAGCTGACCACACATCTAAAC
Organism: Eleutherodactylus coqui; assembly: GCF_035609145.1. NCBI lineage: Eukaryota > Metazoa > Chordata > Amphibia > Anura > Eleutherodactylidae > Eleutherodactylus > Eleutherodactylus coqui. The sequence goes on along the minus strand of NC_089844.1, from coordinate 127,542,809 downwards.
AGCAGGAGGATGGGATCCTTTCTAGCACCCAATCGGCACTCCCACAATGCGATCAGGGGTTTCTGATGGGCTAGTTTGGCAGCCTAGAGTTTACTGAAAGCTCCTAGAGCTGCCCTGCATAGATGCCTATCAAGTTCTGCCCATGGCAGAGATTGAAAGGACCCCAAAAAATTACTACCTCGTTTCCCTGAAAATAAGACAGTGTCTTATATTAATTTTTGCTCCCAAAGATGCACTAGGTCTTATTTTCAGGGGATGTCTTATTTTTCCATGCAAAAGAATTCACATTTATTGTTGAAAAAAAAGAACCTTCATTTAATACTGTACAGCAGTTGTCATCACAAACCAACATAACCAGACAAACTGATTGCTATCAAGAATTTCTTGTTACTACCATTTTTTCCATGTACACACTGTCTGGATACTGTAACGATCACCCCCTAAAAAATCAAAGTGACACACTGGTTACCTGACTCACACACAGGGCCACATAAAATAAGGGCTGTAAAGAACCTGGCTCCCACACACTGTATGGAGACTTTGGCCGCCTGCACACGAGCGGAAATCCCGCCGTGGGATTTCCGCCGCTGAAGGTTTGCATAGGAGTGCATTAAAATACGCACTCCTATGCAGACGGCCGCGGTTTGGCCGTGCGAAATCTCGCGCGGCAAACAAACCGCGGCATGTCCTAATTTTCTGCGGGGCACGCACTCACCCGGCCGCCGGCTCCGGTCTGCGCATGCGCCGGCTGCGCGGCAGCCGGCACATGAAAGAGCCGGGGCCGCCAGGCGCGGGTGAGTACGCGCTCGTCCCTGCAGGCGCTCGCTGCCGGATCCGACCCGCTCGTGTGCAGGCGGCCTTAAACGATCACCCACAGCAGTTCCTGGACCATTTGTACAGCAGGGACGGTATTACAGCTTCCAGCCACCAGGGGGAGCTCATCACAGCAGAGTCACACAGCAGGGACAGAGCTAGGTCTTACTTTCAGAGGAGGCCTTATATTTAGCACTTCAGCAAAACCTCTACTAGGGTTTATTTTCAAGGGATGTCCTATTTTGGGGGAAACACGGTATATACTGCAGTACTGAAGTATTGCAGTATATAGTGCAAGTGATCAAATGATCGCAAGTTCAAGTACCTTGCGGGAATTAAATAAAGGTGTAAAAAAAGATATAATAAAGGATTTTTAAGAGTTAACTTTTAACATTTAAAAAAAACAAAAAACAACTTTTCCCATTTATCCCATAAAAAAATATAAACAATTACAAAAACCCACATATTTGGTATTGCTCTATATGTAAAAGTCTGAACTATTAAAATATAACAATATTTATCCCACACAATGAAGACCGTAAAAAGAAAAAAAAATGGAATGCCAGAATTGCGCTTTTTTCTTGCTATTCCAGCTCCCAAAAAATTAGAATAAAAAGTGATCAAAAAGATGTATGTTTCCCAGAATGGTAATAATAATGATAAAAAAATTGCAGCTTAGCTTGTAAAAAACAAGCACTCACACAGCCCAATCAACAAAATATAAAAGAGTTGTGAATCCCATAATATGATGATGGAAAGCAATTTTTGTTTATGAAAATTTTTTATTACTTTTTAAAAGTAGAATTTTTTTTTTTTAAACTATTTAAGGGCGCATTCAGAAGACCGTATATCGGCTGGGTTTTCACGCCCAGCTGATATACGGCGTCTCTCTCTGCAGGGGGAAGAGGCTGAAAGAGCCGGGAGCAGTGCTCTGAGCTCCCGCCCCCTCTCTGACTCCTCTCCGCCCCTCTGCGCTATTTGCAATGAGGAGAGGTGGGCCGGGGGCGGAGCTAATTCCCACCGGAACCTAGCCCCGCCCCTGTCCCGTCTCCTCTCATTGCAAATAGTGCAGAGGGGTGGAGAGGAGGCAGAGAGGGGGGGGGGGGAGTTTAGAGCACTGCTCCTGGCTCTTCCAGCCTCCTCCCCCTGCAGTGAGAGACGCCGTATATCGGCCGGCGTGAATACCCGCCCAATATACGGTCGTCTGAATGTACCGTAAATTTGGTATCACCGTAATCACACTGATCCATAGAACAAAGGTCATATGTCATTTTACTGCACTATGGATGCTATACAACTAAACATACCAAAAATAGCGAAAGTGTGTTTTTTCCTCATTTCTCCTCACTTAAATTCTTTTAAAAGTTATTCCGTACATTATATGCTACATTAAATGGTACCGCTAAAAAATACAACTTGTCCCACAAAACCAAGCCCTAATACTGCTATGTCAATCTAGAAATTAAAGAGTTATGGCTTTTGGAAGACGGGAACAATAAAAAAAAATAAAATAAAAAAAAGGAAAATTCTCTGGTCCTCAAGGAGTTAATCACCATTGGCCCATATCTACAAAGTGGTGGTATTATTATTGCCCTAGGAACTCCCGCCCCACACCTACTGAACTCTTACAACGGGCAATCCGCTTTGTTGCTATCCCAATTGTCATTTCACTGGCTTTGATATTGTTTAGGCACAATATACCACAGTTACTGTATTTGGGCATTAAATGATACTATTTTATGTTCACTCTATGGTACTGTTGTGTAGACAATGATATCACAGGTCCGGGGTCTATCAGACCCGACCCCTTTAGTGGTATAGGCCAAGGAACTTAAACGACATCGGGCTTGGGTGCTGAACTTTCTCCCCCCCCCCCTCTCTGTGCCTGGTTTAGATGTAGCATTAACACCCCCCATCACTGTCGCAGCAGGCAGGTCTTCTGCAGCGGGTCAGGGCAGAGCCCTTTGGTGGTGTGCGTTGAACTGTGCCCATGGGCTGCATTGTAGTATTCAAGAAAAGAACTTGGACACACCATCGCGATTCATGCTGGAACAGGTTAATTGGCACGGGTCAACAACAGACTCTTGCCTATCTAGGAGGATGGCAGGTCACTTGCATGGATGGTCTCGGTTTCCTTCGTAGTGGATAACCCAGTTGACCTCGGACTCATTCCACTACCACTGTCTCTTTCTGCACCGTGGTAGCCCACAGGGGAGTGCTGTCATTGCCAACCCTTTCTACCAGGGGTGTAACTAAAGGCTCAGGGGCCCTGATGCAAAACATGAGCTGGGGCCCCCCTCTATCTGTACCAGTACCCATACCTAAACCATGCTGCACAGAGACATAACTTGAAGCTCCTGGGCCCCAATAGAAAATCTGTAACAGGGCCCCCAACTATGATGCTTTATTCATAGTACTGGGCTCCCTATATGGAGAAGAAAGGCCTTATGGCCCCCCAAGGCTCCTGGGCCCGGGTGCAACCGCATCCCCTGCACCCTCTATAGTTACGCCCCTGCTTTCTACCCTGGGAAAGAAGCTCTCACTAACAGGTCTGCTCACTACTAGTGCACTACTGCACCAACAACATAGCATCTGCTCAACTTTCCGCCTCCAGACACTCCTCTGAGCCACCTGCATACCCTCCCTTTACCATGTATTCAAACTGACCACCCAATAAAAGAACAAATCAACTTAACAATCAATGACCACCTTACAATGAGACTATGTTATATATTTGCCATCTCAGGCTACTTGCGCACGGACAATTAAAAAGTTGTACTTGAGATTCCATCACACGGCACATTGACATGTTCTATCTCATCCAAGTCGGACAAGAACAAGACACGCTGCGATTTTTTCTAACTCTGACTATTCGTCCTGTGTGCATACACCTATTGACAGCAAACACATCTGTGTACATTTACCCTTAGGGCTCTTACACGCTGGCAATAGACTTTCCAGCTATGCAAGAGTGAATGAGAACGCATGATAATGAAACCAATGATTTTCAATGGTTTCATTCTCATTTGCGATGTCTTTGCTCAAGCCTCGAATTACTAAGGAAAATCTGCGATATCGCCCATTGTTTTCAATGGGGCCATCGGCAGCAGCGCCGGCCCCATTGAAATCAATAGGGGAAGATTGTGAAGCAGGCTAGGAATCCCCCAGAGAGAGGGGGTTGGAGCAACAGGGAATCACTGATTGGCTGAGCGCTGCCTCTCATTGGTCACAGCGCTCAGCCAATCAGGGGCAGCGCTTTCTGGAGACAAGGATTTTTCAATCTCTGACCACCAGAATACAAATGAAGGCTGATGGGTATGGAGAGAAGAGCCGGACAGCGCTTCTAGGTGAGTTAAATCCTTTTTTTTTTATCAGCTAGGGGTAATTTTTGGGGTAGGGCTTATATTTCAAGCCCCGCCCGAAAATGATCGCTGCGGGGGTTACCTTCATCCCATTGCTTTCAATAGAGCATTAGCAGCGCTGGCCCCATTGAAAGCAATGGGATAGCATTGTGGTCTGTGGCAGAGGATTTTTTCGTGCCCGCGGGGAGTTCCATTATCACTGAGCACTGTGACAGTACTGTCACAGTGTTCAGTGATGAGGGGACCTTCGTGGAGCAGTTGTGCTTCTACAAGCGCAGCTGCCCCAGTGAACAGGCATCTGAAACTTTGCCCGTTGAAGGCCTGCACACACTATTTTGATCACATGCATGGAGCTTCGGTCACACGCATTTTGCACATCCGTGGAGTGCATTTTTTTGGCGCACACAGGCGCGCAAAAAAACCCACTCATCTGACCAAGCCCTAAAAGTGAAGTGATTCCTCTGACTAAGGGCTCCTTTCCACTGGCGAGATAATCGCACGTTTTCAGTGCGATGCGAGAGTGCGAGCTCTCGCAGGAAAGTCCCACACATGTTGTTCTATGACAACCTCTCCACTAGCGATGTTTAAGGGCAAGCTGCGATGTGAGGATTAACAATCGCAGCAGGAGGATTGCTTCAGCGTTTTGCATTTTTCTGTCGCCCATACAGTGCAATGGCAAAACAGATTCTCGCAACGCAAAAGCTTGCAATTTTGCAGCGTTGCGATGCGATTTTAACATTGCGATTTTCTCGCAGCCCTTTTATAGAACTATATTCAGGAATTGCTATATGTACATTTTCTTCATGTGTCAGAGGTAAAGCTACGTGAGCTGTACACAGCTGCCTGGCTCTGCCATACAATGAGGTGTGCTTGCAGGGTTCTCATCCATGCATTCAATGCTATTTATAGGAAGGGAGCAGGGAACACCCAGATACAGCACTGCCTGCCAGCTGAGAGAACAAAGAATGAATGAATAACTACTGTGTGAAGAACCAAAACAGTTTTTAGTCGGGGACTCCACCTCTACGGGATCCGAAGAGGTCTGACAAGGAGACTTAGTGTCTTACATATCTGCTTTATGTGCTGTAATTAGTAACATATAATATACACAGGATCCATAATGTTGTCATAAGGAAACACTAATCAATTCTAGAACTACTGGAAACGAATAGAGACATAATTAATAGAGATGAGCGAGCACCAAAATGCTCGGTTGCTCGTTACTCGAGACGAAATTTTCGAGATGCTCAAGGGTTCGTTTCGAATAACGAACCCCATTGAAGTCAATGGGCGACCCGAGCATTTTTGTATATCGCCGATGCTCGCTAAGGTTTTCATTTGTGAAAATCTGGGCAATTCAAGAAAGTGATGGGAACGACACAGCAACGGATAGGGCAGGCGAGGGGCTACATGTTGGGCTGCATCTCAAGTTCCCAGGTCCCACTATTAAGCCACAATAGCGGCAAGAGTGGGCCCCCCCCCTCCCAACAATTTTTACTTCTGAGAAACCCTCAGTAGCATGGCATACCTTAGCTAAGCACCACACTACCTCCAACAAAGCACAATCACTGCCTGCATGACACTCCGCTGCCCAACCCCCCCCCCCCCGCACGACCCAGTGTCCACAGCGCACACCAAAGTGTCCCTGCGCAGCCTTCAGCTGCCCTCATGCCACACGCTGGCCTCATAGCCACACCACCCTCATGTCTATTTATAAGTGCGTCTGCGATGAGGAGGAACCGCAGGCACACACTGCAGAGGGTTGGCACGGCCAGACAGCGACCCTCTTTAAAAGGGGCGGGGCGATAGCCCATAATGCTGTACAGAAGCAATGAGAAATATAATCCTGTGCCACCTCCACCAGGAGCTGTACACGTGGGCATAGCAATGGGGAACCCATGTGCCACACACTATTCATTCTGTCAAGGTGTCTGCATGCCCCAGTCAGACCGGGGTTTTTTATAAATAGTCACAGGCAGGTGCAACTCCGCAATGGGAATTCCGTGTGCACCCACAGCATGGGTGGCTCCCTGGAACCCACCGGCTGTACACTGCATGCCCCAGTCAGACTGGGGTTCTTTAGAAGTGGACACATGCAGTTACAACTCCGTGTGGACCGACAGCATGGGTGGGTGCCAGGAAGCCACCGGCGGTACATAAATATATCCCATTGCAGTGCCCAGCACAGCTGAGGTAACGTCAGGTTTAATGCAGGTGGTCTTCGGCCCACACTGCATGCCCCAGTCTGACTGGGGTTTTTAATACATAGACACTGACGGGTACAAATCCCTAATGTGAAGTCCCTGTGGACCCACAGCATGGGTGGCTCCCTGGAACCCACCGGCGGTACATAAATAAATCCCATTGCAGTGCCCATCACAGCTGAGGTAACGTCAGGTTTAATGCAGGTGGGCTTCGGCCCACACTGCATGCCCCAGTCAGACTGGGGTTCTTTAGAAGTGGACACATGCAGTTACAACTCCGTGTGGACTGACAGCATGGGTGGGTCCCAGGAAGCCACCGTCGGTACATAAATATATCCCATTGCATTGCCCATCACAGCTGAGGTAACGTCTGATTAAATGCAGGTGGTCTTCGGCCCACACTGCATGCCCCAGTCAGACTGGGGTTCTTTAGAAGTGGACACATGCAGTTACAACTCCGTGTGGACCGACAGCATGGGTGGCTCCCTGGAACCCACCGGCGGTACATAAATATATCCCATTGCAGTGCCCAACACAGCTGATGTAACATCAGCTGTAATGCAGGTGGGCTAAAAATTACTATGATTACACTGTAGGCGAGGGCCCAAAAAAATTGGTGTACCAACAGTACAAATGTACTTCAGAAAAATTGCCCATGCCCAACCAAGAGGGCAGGTGAAACCCATTAATCGCTTTGGTTAATGTGGCTTAATTTGTAACTAGGCCTGTAGGCAGCCCAGTTAAAATAAAAATTGGTTCAGCTGCAAGTTTCAACGCTTTATTGAATTGAGAATTGAAACGTATAAACATTGTTTACAGAAGTAATATGACTGAGCCTTGTGGGCCTAAGAAAAATTGCCCGTTCTGCGTGATTACGTGAGGTTTCAGGAGGAGCAGAAGGAGGAGGAGGATGAATATAATACACAGATTGATGAAGCTAAAAGGTCCCCGTTTTTTATGGTTATAGAGAACGATGCTTCCATCCGCGGGTGCAGCCTACGTATTGTTTAGGTATCGCTGCTGTCCACTGGTGGAGAAGAGAAGTCTGGGGAAATCCAGGCTTTGTTCATCTTTATGAGTGTAAGCCTGTCGGCACTGTCGGTTGACAGGCGGGTACGCCTATCCGTGATGATTCCCCCAGCCGCACTAAACACCCTCTCTGACAAGACGCTAGCCGCAGGACAAGCAAGCACCTCCAGGGCATACAGCGCTAGTTCAGGCCACGTGTCCAGCTTCGACACCCAGTAGTTGTAGGGGGCAGAGGCATCACCGAGGATGGTCGTGCGATCGGCTACGTACTCCCTCACCATCCTTTTACAGTGCTCCCGCCGACTCAGCCTTGACTGGGGAGCGGTGACACAGTCTTGCTGGGGAGCCATAAAGCTGTCAAAGGCCTTGGAGAGTGTTCCCATGCCTGTGCTGTACATGCTGCCTGATCTCCGCGCCTCCCCTGCTACCTGGCCCTCGGAACGGCGCCTTCTGCCACTAACGCTGTCGGATGGGAATTTTACCATCAGTTTGTCCGCCAGGGTCCTGTGGTATAGCATCACTCTCGAACCCCTTTCCTCTTCGGGTATGAGAGTGGAAAGGTTCTCCTTATACCGTGGGTCGAGCAGTGTGTACACCCAGTAATCCGTAGTCGCCAGAATGCGTGTAACGCGAGGGTCACGAGAAAGGCATCCCAACATGAAGTCCGCCATGTGTGCCAGGGTACCTGTACGCAACACATGGCTGTCCTCACTAGGGAGATTACTTTCAGGATCCTCCTCCTCAGGCCATACACGCTGAAAGGATGACAGGCAAGCAGCATGGGTACCCTCAGCAGTGGGCCCAGCTGTCTCTTCCCCTCCTCCTCATGCTCCTCCTCAACGCGCTGAGATATAGACAGGAGGGTGCTCTGACTATCCAGCGACATACTGTCTTCCCCCTCCTCCGTTTCCGAGCACAAAGCGTCTGCCTTTATGCTTTGCAGGGAACTTCTCAAGAGGCATAGCAGAGGAATGGTGATGCTAATGATTGCAGCATCCCTGCTCACCATCTGGGTAGACTGCTCAAAGTTTCCAAGGACCTGGCAGATGTCTGCCAACCAGGCCCACTCTTCTGTAAAGAATTGAGGAGGCTGACTCCCACTACGCCACCCATGTTGGAGTTGGTATTCCACTATAGCTCTACGCTGCTCATAGAGCTTGGCCAACATGTGGAGCGTAGAGTTCCACCATGTGGGCACGTCGCACAGCAGTCGGTGCACTGGCAGATTAAACCGATGTTGAAGCGTGCGCAGGGTGGCAGCGTCCGTGTTGGAGTTGCGGAAATGTGCGCTGAGCCGGCGCACCTTTCCGAGCAGGTCTGACAAGCGTGGGTAGCTTTTCAGAAAGCGCTGAACCACCAAATTAAAGACGTGGGACAGGCATGGCACGTGCGTGAGGCTGCCGAGCTGCAGAGCCGCCACCAGGTTACGGCCGTTGTCACACACTGCCATGCCTAGTTGGAGGCTCAGCGGCTAAAGCCAGCGGTCGGTCTGCTCTGTCAGACCCTGCAGCAGTTCGTGGGCCATGTGCCTCTCCTCTCCTAAGCTGAGTAGTTTCAGCACGGCCTGCTGACGCTTGGCCACCGCTGTGCTGCCACGCCGCGCGACACCGACTGCTGGCGACGTGCTGCTGCTGACACATCTTGATTGCGAGACAGAGGTTGCGTAGGAGGAGGAGGAGGGTGGTTTAGTGGAGGAAGCATACACCGCCGCAGATACCAGCACCGAGCTGGGGACCGCAATTCTGGGGGTGGGTAGGACGTGAGCGGTCCCAGGCTCTGACTCGGTCCCAGCCTCCACTAAATTCACCCAATGTGCCATCAGGGAGATATAGTGGCCCTGCCCGCCTGTGCTTGTCCACGTGTCCGTTGTTAAGTGGACCTTGCCAGTAACCGCGTTGGTGAGGGCGCGTACAATGTTGCGGGAGACGTGGTCGTGCAGGGCTGGGACGGCACATCGGGAAAAGTAGTGGCGACTGGGAACCGAATAGCGTGGGGCCGCCGCCATCATGCTTTTGAAAGCCTCCGTTTCCACAAGCCTATACGGCAGCATTTCAGGCTGATCAATTTGGCTATGTGCACGTTTAACGCTTGAGCGTGCGGGTGCGTGGCAGCGTACTTGCACTTGCGCTCAAACACTTGCGCTAGAGACGGCTGGACGGTGCGCTGAGAGACATTGGTGGATGGGACCGAGGACAGCGGAGGTGAGGGTGTGGGTGCAGGCCGGGAGACAGTCGTGCCTGTGTCCTGAGAGGGGGGTTGGATCTCAGTGGCAGGTTGGGGCACAGGGGGAGAGGCAGTGGTGCAAACCGGAGGCGGTGAACGGCCTTCGTCCCACCTTGTGGGGTGCTTGGCCATCATATGCCTGCGCATGCTGGTGGTGATGGCTCCCCGCCTGATCTTGGCGCGACAAAGGTTGCACACCACTGTTCGTCGGTCATCTGCACTCTCAGTAAAAAACTGCAAGACCTTTAAGCACCTCGGCCTCTGCAGGGTGGCATGGCGCGAGGAGGCGCTTTGGGAAACAGTTGGTGGATTATTCGGTCTGGCCCTGCCTCTACCCCTGGCCATCGCACTGCCTCTTCCAACCTGCCCTGCTGCTGCACTTGCCTCCCCCTCTGAAGACCTGTCCTCAGTAGGCTTAGCAAACCAGGTAGGGTCAGTCACCTCATCGTCCAGCTGCTCTTCCTCCGAATCCTCTGTGCGCTCCTCCCTCGGACTTACTGCAATTACTACTACCTGAGTGATAGACAACTGTGTCTCATCGTCATCGTCCTCCTCACCCACTGAAAGCTCTTGAGACAGTTGCCGGAAGTCCCCAGCCTCATCCCCCGGACCCCGGGAACTTTCCAAAGGTTGGGCATCGGTCACGACAAACTCCTCCGGTGGGAGAGGAACCATTGCTGCCCATTCTGGGCAGGGGCCCGAGAACAGTTCCTGGGAGTCTGCCTGCTCCTCAGAATGTGTCATTGTAATGGAGTGAGGAGGCTGGGAGGAAGGAGGAGCAGCAGCCAGAGGATTCAGAGTTGCAGCAGTGGACGGCGTAGAACACTGGGTGGTCGATAGATTGCTGGATGCACTTTCTGCCATCCACGACAGGACCTGCTCACACTGCTCATTTTCTAATAAAGGTCTACCGTGTGGACCCATTAATTGTGAGATGAATGTGGGGACGCCAGAAACGTGCCTCTCTCCTAATCCCGCAGCAGTCGGCTGCGATACACCTGGATCAGGAGCTGAGCCTGTGCCCACACCCTGACTTGGGCCTCCACGTCCTCACCCGCGTCCACGTCCTCTAGGCCTACCCCTACCCCTCAGCATGGTGTATTACCAGTAGTGCAGAAACAGAACGCTGTAATTAAATGTGCCGCTTATTGGCCTGTGGTTGGAGGCTGACTTCGCTTACGGAACGCACAGAAGAGCCAGGAAAGAATTTTGCGCATGCCTGAAGTGAGATGTAGGTGCGTATGACTGAGCTAGTGGAATTTACAGCGCTGAAGCAGTCAAGTGTCCAAAGGCCACTAGTAGGCCTTAAGTATTTTGCTTCTATTTTTTGAAAGGCTGAGCTGAGAAAGCAGACAGATACTGTAGGCAGCATTTATATGTATACTGTTTCCCTCTGGACGGGATGAAGGCAGTCATGTAACAGGCAACGCAGAGCCAGGAAACAATTTAGCGCACGCTTGTAGTGAGACGTAGGTGCGAATGACTCAGCTAGTGGAATTCACAGCGCTGAAGCAGTTAATTGGCCAAACGCCACTAGTAGGCCTTAAGTATTTTGCTTCTATTTTTTGAAAGGCTGAGCTGAGACAGATACTGTAGGCAGCGTATATATGTATACTGTTTCCCTCTGGACAGGATGACGGCGGTGATGTAACGGGCAACGCAGTGCCAGGAAACAATTTTGCGCAAGCCTGCTGTAACACTTAGCTGCGTATTAATTAGGACTACTACCCCCAGCAGACACGCAGTACACTGAAGACGGTCACAGGCAGCCCAAATATAGTATTTTTCCCAAATTTGTTTGAAAAAGCCCACTGCCTATATAGACAGTATATCTCTTTCACCTTTCCCACTGTCCCTGCCTCACCAGTACTGGCCCTATACTATGTAAAATTACTGCAGACTGTTTCCCTCTGGACGGGATGACGGCGGTGATGTAACGGGCAACACAGAGCCAGGAAACACTTTTGCGCAAGCCTGCTGTAACACTTAGCTGCGTATTAATTAGGACTACTACCCCCAGCAGACACGCAGTACACTGAAGACGGTCACAGGCAGCCCAAATATAGTATTTTTCCCAAATTTGTTTGAAAAAGCCCACTGCCTATATAGACAGTATATCTCTTTCACCTTTCCCACTGTCCCTGCCTCACCAGTACTGGCCCTATACTATGTACAATGACTGCAGACTGAGGACGCAATGCTCTGCACGCCCGATATACACACACAAAAAAAAATGTGCAACACTGCTAAAAGCAGCCTCAACAGTACTGCACACGGTCAGATGTGGCCCTAAGAAGGACCGTTGGGGTTCTTCAAGCCTAAAATAACTCCTAACACTCTCCCTATAGCAGCTCCGGCATCAGCAGCACTGTCCCTGATCTCTGTCAGAATGCATCTGTGGCGAGCCGCGGGAGGGGCAGATTTAAATACTCGGTGACACCTGATCTCCCCAGCCACTCACTGCAGGGGGGTGGTATAGGGCTGGAACATCACAGGAGGAAGTTGTAATGCCTTCCCTGTCTTTCTGTTGGCCAGAAAAGCGCGCTAATGTCTCAGAGATGAAAGTGAAAGTAACTCGAACATCGCGTGGTGCTCGTCTCTAGTAACGAGCATCTCGAACACGCTAATACTCGAACGAGTATCAAGCTCGGACGAGTACGTTCACTCATCTCTAATAATTAACTCTTTAATGACGCACCTTTTTCTTAATTTTTCCTCCCCATTTTCAAAAAATCATATACCATTTAATGTACTGAAAAAGATTTAAAAAATTTCTAAGGCCTGCTGTCCAGAAACGTATCGGTAAAACGCTGCCAGTATGGCTGCGCGTGACCTACACATGCCTGCATATCACACGCACACGGACATGCGCAGTGTGACTCTTTTTTTATTATTATGTTTTTTAGATTCTCAGCTGTATTTCATAGCGAGCTTGCGTAGGAAATTACCGCCCATGAGCAACGTATTGCATATGGACAGCGTTTCATACACTGCCTATACCAATGAATAGAGCTCGTGCTGCGTGGTACACAGAGAAATAGAGCATGCTGGGATCTATTTCTCATATGTACCGATACACAATGTTAACACGTACACGTGCATGGATCAATGAAAGTCCACTGACTTTCATTGATTCCATTCACCATGTATCACATGGCTGTACAAAACTTGTGTATTACACGGTGAAAACACGCTCGTGGACATTAGCTCTAAGTGGAGTGACATGGGAAATAAAACACAATTCCGCAGTTTTTGGGGCATCAAGTTTTTACAGCGTACTTGCTATGACAAAAATGTCACGATGACTTTATTCAGTGAGTCAGTATAAAGCCACTTTCACACAGCTTAGAAAATCGCATGACATTTGTGTGTTGCTAGACACAAAAATGTCGCACGAATATGAACCCCATTCTTTGGAATGGGGTCATATACAAGAGCAATTTTTTGCCGCATTGCATTGTGGTGCATGAAAACATCGCGGCATGTTCCTCGGAATGGGAAACACTTGCCTAATATCGCGCTCGCCATTGTGAAATTAGCCTTACGAAAATGTCAAATTTATATAGGTTTTTTTTTGCTGTACTACTTTTAAAAAATAAAATATTTGGAAAAAAAATAATTTTTACCGCTATCTTCTGACAGAACTTTTTTAAGTTGGTATAGTTGTGTCGGGGTTTGATTTTTTTGGGACGTCCTGTAGTTTCGATTGGTACCATTCCATTATAGAGTTCAATGACTTTTTCTTGGAGATGGTGTGACCATAAAAAGCTAAATTCTAGTGTTAGATGTTTTTTTGCTGATGACGTTCCCTGGGCAGGATAAATGATACATTTGGGGACTTTTTTGTTTTGATTTAAACAAAAAATAAAAAAAGTATTAAACAAAAAATTTTCAAACTTTTATTACCTTTTATCTTTTTCAAATAAATAATACTTATTTTTTGCTCATTTCTACATTTTTTAGTCTCCACAGGGGACTTGGACTTGCAATTATTTGATCACTTATACAGTATAATGCAATACCATAGTATTGCATTATAATATTTTCTGACAGGCAGTCTATCAAGATATGTCACAGGCCCTGGGGACCTTCAGAAGGCCCCAGGCTACAATGGAACTGAATGGCACCTCACAATCTTGCTTAATTGTCCAAATACTTTTGGTAGGATAGCATATATTGATCGGTCATAACATGAAAACCATGTGGCTAATATTATATAGGTCCCCCTCCTATTGCCAAAATGTATTTGTCCTGTCAAGTCATGAACCCCACAATACCTCTGAATGTTTCCTGTGGTGTTTGGCACCAGGACATAGGTTCCCTTTAAAGGATCTGCTCTCTATCATGTTCCATAAGCACCATAAACTAAGGCCGGTTTCACATCTGCACCCATACCTTTTCCTTCCATCTAAATGCCAGACAGCTGAGCGGAAACAGAACGGATCCCAATATAGTCAATGGGTTCCATTTGGCACTGTTAAGTTCCAACCTGATATGGAGCATTTCACCCATGGGAATTTCCCTTTTCTGCTCCCTGAACAGAGCACGAAAGCGGAACCCTGGCGCAGGTGTGAATCCACCTTTATGGTGCTTCTAGTGTAGTGGCCCAGAGTTATTGAGCCCCTCCATAATGTTATATGTCTGTGCAATCGTCATGTCAGTGTCTTATATGAAGTGTGCATTTGGATTATGTGTATTGCACCTCTGCAGCACTGAATGGGTTAATGTCTGGGTTATGTCTGGAAAATGTATCATGTTGTATGTCATGTGACTATGTCTTATATATGTGTTTGCAAGGATGCTATGCTAGGGAGTCTTGCAAGGGAGCAGTACAAGCCAGTCTAAGTGAGTACAAGGAGTGTTTCTGACAAGTCTGCAAGTGAGTGAACCCCACAGACACAGATTGGTCTGTGTGTGGACAAAATAGAGGAAGCTGAATAATTTCCTTCTGCTTAGCCTGGAACCAGTCTACCCAGGATATGCCAGGGCTACCACTAAGCACTGAGTGAGAGAGAAGGACCGCTGTTTGGAGAGAGAAAGTCACCAGAAGTGTGAATGTTGACCAGTAGAGACTTGGAGAGAGAGAGAGTCGCTGAGAGCGCGATCACACAGATAACTAGGACTGTGGATTGTCCGGAATACCCCGAGAGTCCTCCCTGTCACACCGCCTTCTCTGGTTGTAACTGTAACAAACCATTGCTGTAAAGTGGACTTTACTAAAGTTTTAGTAAACGGACATTACCGACCGTTCCTGGTTTGTCCAGAAAGTTTCCCTGTGTGTGGACCAAGTTATTTCATCATCAAGATTCACCACAGAGGATAGAATGGTGGTGTCACGAGTGACAAGAAGATTGCAGGTAACCTCCGGTTACTTTTCCCTGTGACCTTCCCCAACAGTAACTTGGTGGGGTCCCAAGCTACCTCCAGGGGAGTAGATGGTGGAGCCACCCGTGACATAGTCTTTATCTACCCCTCCATCTCCTCGGCTGTGGACCTGCTCCTTGGACGCTGCAATAGGACAGGAACTTGGAGTCCAGGGCTATACTTCTCATACTTACCCGGCTCCCCATTTGATCACTGTCACTTCTGGAAGTCGGGGCTCAGTTTTGTGAGTGTGACTCTTTTGTTCAGTCAGTAAGCATATGTCATAGGGAACAGTGTGTGTATGTGCACTGACTGAAGAAAAAAGTCACGCTCACAGACCAAATGCTGTGTTCCAGGGGTGACAGCGAGGGAACGAGAAGCTGAGTAAGTTTAAGAAGTACACCTACTGTTCTATGAGTACCATAACGTAGTTTATGGTGCTTATCTAACATGTAAAGTTCCCTTCGATTTCTGTATGTTGTGATGAGGGGCCTCCATGGTTTAAATTCTTTATTCTGCCATCCCATGGATGCTCAATCGGATTGAGATCTAGGGAATTTGAGGGCAAGTCATCACTTTGAACCCAGGCTGAACTGCCATTAGGTAATACTGCTGTCATGAAGGTGAACTTGGTCTGTACAATATTGAGGTAGGTGGTATGTGTCACATCCACATGAATGCCAGGATCCAAAAACTCCCACCCAGCAGAACATCGCCCAGAGTATCGCACTGCCTCCACCGGCTTGTCATCTCCCCATAGTACATCCTAGTGCCATCTCTTTCCCAGGTAAGTAACATACATACCCCCAGCGAATGAGACTAGGTCACCTTCCATTGCTCAATGGTCCAGCTCCAATGCTCACGTGCCTATTGTATGTGTTTCCAGTGGCGGAAGGCGGTCAGCATGTGTTCTCTGACCAGTCTATAGCTACGTAGGCCTATGAGCAGTAAGCTGTGATGCTTTTTGTGTTCTGACACCTTTCTACCAAGGCCAGCATTAAAGTTTTCAGCAATTTGCACTACAGTAGCTCTTCTGTGGGATTGGACTAAACAGGTAAGCCTTCTCTCTCACACATCAATTATCCTTGGGGGCCCATGATCCTTTTGGTTCAGTGGTTTCTTTTCCTTGGACCACTGTTAGTAGATACTAATTAGGGCTCCTGCCCACAGACAGATCCTAAGTCGAAATAGCTTGAGCATAGCGAGTAAAGCGGTCAGTCACCACCAATACATTTCCGAATCCCCTCGGTACATTGTCGATACAAAGGAAATCGATGCAAACAAGGTCCATGGGGCCTGAACTTTTCAAGTGTCCCATAAAAGCTGCTCAGGCTGGGAGTGTCTTAGGCCGCCTGCACACGGCCCGATTTGCATTGCGGAATCCGGAGCTGGCATCCGCTTCCGGATTCCGCAGCACGTACTTTTATAGCATGCTATGGAAAAGCCCTTTCCCCTACCCACGAGTGGAGATCAATTGCGATTTTCTGCTTGCAGTATGCTCTATTTCTAGGCGGATGCCGTGTGGACGGCTTCCATTGAAGTCAATGGAAGCTGTCCGACTCACTGACCTTCTGTAATCATTGCGGAAAGGCTGAGGGATCCACGTCATTGCCTAGCGGCATAATCTATACTAACCATGTGTGCCAGTGAGACAGGTATGCCGGGTCAACGGTCAGGCACAGGGTTGGATTCCTCTGCGGCATCCCTCATGCAGAATCCGACCCGGTCGTGTGCAGGCGGCCTTACTCTGTAAACATTGAAGACAGCATTTACACAGGCTTGTCACTGTATCTCGCATTCCGGGCCAGTAGAATTAGCCCTGTTACAATGTTACAATCACACATATAAAGTTTAATTTGATTCGGTCAACTCTCGCTAGATGCTTGATTTTTTTTTTACTATGAGTGCATATGAGAAAGTTGGAAAACTTTTAATTTATAAGGAGGTCAACCATTATTTTCTTCTTAAACATCTAATGATTATTATAAATGCACCCAGAAATTGCATATTTCTAACTTAAAACTACTAGTATTGCATTTAAAGGGGTTGTCCCGCGAAACAAAGTTGGGGTATACACTTCTGTATGGCCATATTAATGCACTTTGTAATGTACATTGTGCATTAATTATGAGCCATACAGAAGTTATTCACTTACCTGTTCCGTTGCTAGCGTCCTCGTCTCCATGGTGCCGTCTAATTTTCAGCGTCTAATCGCCCGATTAGACGCGCTTGCGCAGTCCGGTCTTCTCCGTGTTGAATGGGGCTGCTCGTGCTGGAGAGCTGCTCCTCGTAGCTCCGCCCCTTCACGTGTGCCGATTCCAGCCAATCAGGAGGCTGGAATCGGCAATGGACCGCACAGAAGACCTGCGGTCCACCGAGGGTGAAGATCCCGGCGGCCATCTTCGCAAGGTAAGTAAGAAGTCACCGGAGCACGGGGATTCAGGTAAGTACTATCCGTTTTTTTTTTTAAACCCCTGCATCGGGTTTGTCTCGCGCCGAACGGGGGGGCTATTGAAAAAAAAAAAAACCCGTTTCGGGACAACCCCTTTAATGTTTGTGGCTGAATTCATGACCAGGAATTTTTAGGTGGCCATAATCTAATGCATTTGTAAAGATGACCACTAGATGGCACTATATACAATCATTTGGTGACTGCTGTTTTTATCCCCAGTACTGTGTCCATAGCTGTTTCTTATAAGGACTTTCAACATCTAGAAATGATTTTTTACTTGTCATACAGGTTTTTTTTTTTACACACAGTATTTCTTGAAGAAACACCACTGCAGTTTTCATATGGTTCCACAGTAACATGCATTAGAAATAGGTAGCAGTCACTTTGCATGTGAACAAGAATTACACAAGAGTAGAACATGCAGCGGTTCTTCAAACTTGGACTATTGGGAATTTAGGTCCTGCTCTATCTTTCCCGCAGATAGTATTAACTACGTATGGGAAAGATAGGGCAGGTCTTATCGTTTCTCACCCGTACAATTAAAGGGGTTGTCCCGCGCCGAAACGGGTTTTTTTTTTTTCAACCCCCCCCCCCGTTCGGCGCGAGACAACCCCGATGCAGGGACCTAAAAAAAAAACCGCTCAGCGCTTACCTTAATCCCCGCGCTCCGGTGACTTCTATACTTACCGGTGAAGATGGCCGCCGGGATCCTCTTCCTCCGTGGACCGCAGCTCTTCTGTGCGGTCCATTGCCGATTCCAGCCTCCTGATTGGCTGGAATCGGCACGTGACGGGGCGGAGCTACACGGAGCCGGCATTCTGCACGAGCGGCTCCATTGAAGAGAGCAGAAGACCCGGACTGCGCAAGCGCGGCTAATTTGGCCATCGGAGGGCGAAAATTAGTCGGCTCCATGGGAACGAGGACGCTAGCAACGGAGCAGGTAAGTAAAAAACTTTTTATAACTTCTGTATGGCTCATAATTAATGCACAATGTACATTACAAAGTGCATTAATATGGCCATACAGAAGTGTATAGACCCACTTGCTGCCGCGGGACAACCCCTTTAATGGGCGATAGAGATGAGCAAGTATACTCTCTAAAGACAATTACTCGAGCGAGCATTGCCTTTAGCGAGTAACTGCTCACCCGAGACAAAAGGTTCGGGTGCCGGCGGCGGGCAGGGAGCTGCGGGGGAGAGCGGGGCAGAACGGAGGGGAGATCTCTCTCTCCCCCCCCTCTCCCTCCTGCTGACTTCCGCTACTCACCACTCCCCCCTACCGGCACCCGAACCTTTCGTCTCGAACGGGCAGGTACTTGATAAAGGCAATGCTCGCTCGAGCAATTGCCTTTAGCGAGTATACTCGCTCATCTCTAATGGGCGAAAATCCCAATAGTGAAAATGAAACCACCGAAAGCAATTGAAATCAGTGGTTTCGTTTTGCCCCCTTATGTGGCCATGATTATCACGGCCACAAAACAGAAGAAAAACCCGTTCAGCATATAAGCCTTTAGAGAAAAAACACCTGGGCACATTCACTAATACGCTCGCTGCTATGGATCGTACTAGCGCATGAACATTTTAGGCCCCCTGTCCACGGCCGTGCGGAATATCGCCAGCGATATTCCGCCATGGGGGAGAAGGGGGGGCGCTGTTAGTTCTCTGCGGTGAGCCTATCTAACAGATAGGCTCACCGCGGAGAATCGCGACAAATCGCGTCATGCCACCATCTAGATCTCGCGAGCGTCCCATGCGTGACTGCGCTTTCATAGCAACTAAAAGTATGGCTATACATCTCTAGGGGGCTTATTATGGTTACAAGTAGACATTACAGCAACGCTATAAAAAGTGTTCACTGCAATACCCGCGGCTGGATTATCGCTGTGGGTAACACAATGAACAAACGCCCGTGGACAGGCAGTCTTAGGCCTCATGTCCATGGGGAAAATCAGATCTGCTCCGGATTTGTAATGCGGATTTGGGCTGCGGATGCAGTGTAATTGTCTTTTATTTTTCATGCGGGAGATCAATGTAGCTATGTGCTCTATGAGCTCCCGCACGCGTGATCCGCACTAAAATGGAGAAATTTTTTAATTCACTTTTAAATACCATCCGCGGGTATTTATCTACCCGCGTGTGGTCAATGCATTCCTATGTGGCGCGGATCCGCATGCGGGAAAAACGCTGCGGATTTTACTTCTTATTTTCCCCGTGGACATGAGGCCTTAGGCCTCATGTCCACTAGCTAAATGGCATTGCGGAATCCGCAGCGGATTTTGCACATAGGGAATCATTGCCATCCGCGGGTCCATTAAATTGATTTTTGCACCCGTGGATGGCATTTTAAAAGAATTGCGTTTTTCACGCACGGGAGAAAAAACGCGGCATGCTCCATTCTGCCGCAGATTCTGCGCGGATCGGCAACATTGCTATCACATTGATAGCAATGTGTGCGGATATCTGCATGCAAAGAAAATACCATTTAAAGCAAATCCGCGCGGAATCCGCCGCGGAAATTCGCGACAGATTCTGCACGGATTGTATTTTTTACAAGTGGACATGAGGCCTTAGGGTTTTTTTTTCAGACTAGCACGTGCGCGTTTGAAAAAAAAAAGCGGGAAGATAGGTCCCGTTGTATCTTTCCCACACTTAGTATTAACCACATGTAAGAAAGATAGAGCAAGTCCTATCTTTTCTCGCGGGTACTAATAATGTGTGGGAATCCCAATAGTGGAAATGAAACCTTTGAAATCATTGGGTGTGTCTCGTCCCGTTATGGGGCCGCGATTTTCACGGCTGAATAATAGGACCAGAACATACCCATCTGTTGAATCCCTCAAACAGATGAATGTGTGCAGAGATACGCTCGCCGTAATGGAGTCTTCATGTTCAAACCGAAGCACTATTGTGCTATATACTAATGTGGCTATATCATCCTACAGGGGGACATTATGGCTGCAGAGGTACATTATAGCTATATATTCCTACAGGACATTATGGCTATTTATTCTTACTAGGAGACATTACGGCTATATATTTCTACAGGGGGACAGAATAGCTATATACTGTATTCTTACCGGCAGACATTATGGCTGTATATTCTTACCGGCAGACATTATGGCTATATATTCCTACAGGGGGACAGTATAGCTATATATTCTTACCGGCAGACATTATGGCTGTATATTCTTACCGGCAGACATTATGGCTATATATTCCTACAGGGGGACATTATAGCTGCAGGGGTACATTATAGCTATATATTCCTACAGGACATTATGGCTATTTATTCTTACTAGTAGACATTATGGCTATAAATTTCTACGGGGGAACAGTATAGCTATATATTCTTACCGGCGGGCATTATAGCTATATATTCCTACAGGAGGTATTATGGCTATGTATTCCTACAGGGGGACATTATGGCTATATATTGCTACAGGAGGTATTATGGCTATATATTCCTACAGGGGAACAGTGTGGCTATATCATCCTACAGGGGGACATTATGGCTGCAGAGGTACATTATAGCTATATATTCCTACAGGACATTATGGCTATTTATTCTTACTAGGAGACATTACGGCTATATATTTCTATAGGGGAACAGTATAGCTATATATTCTTACTGGGGGACATTATGGCTATATATTCCTACAGGGTGACATTATGGCTATATATTCTTACTGGGGGACATTATGGCTATATATTCCTACAGGAGTCATCATGGCTATATATTCCTACAGAGGGGCATTATGACTATATATTCCTACAGGGTGACATTATGGCTATATATTCCTACAGAGGGGCATTATGACTATATATTCCTACAGGGTGACATTATGGCTATATATTCCTACAGGGGGACATTATGGCTATATATTCCTACAGGGGAACAGTATAGCTATATATTCTTACTGGGGGACATTATGGCTACATATTCCTACAGGAGTCATCATGGCTATATATTCCTACAGAGGGGCATTATGACTATATATTCCTACAGGGTGACATTATGGCTATATATTCTTACTGGGGGACATTATGGCTATATATTCCTACAGGAGTCATCATGGCTATATATTCCTACAGAGGGGCATTATGACTATATATTCCTACAGGGTGACATTATGGCTATATATTCCTACAGGGGGACATTATGGCTATATATTCCTACAGAGGGGCATTATGACTATATATCCTACAGGGTGACATTATGGCTATATATTCCTACAGAGGGGCATTATGACTATATATTCCTACAGGGTGACATTATGGCTATATATTCCTACAGAGGGGCATTATGACTATATATTCCTACAGGGTGACATTATGGCTATATATTCCTACAGAGGGGCATTATGACTATATATCCTACAGGGTGACATTATGGCTATATATTCCTACAGGGGGACATTATGGCTATATATTCCTACAGGGTGACATTATGGCTATATATTCCTACAGAGGGGCATTATGGCTATATATTCCTACAGGGTGACATTATGGCTATATATTCCTACAGAGGGGCATTATGACTATATATTCCTACAGGGTGACATTATGGCTATATATTCCTACAGAGGGGCATTATGACTATATATCCTACAGGGTGACATTATGACTATATATTCCTACAGGGTGACATTATGGCTATATATTCCTACAGGGTGACATTATGGCTATATATTCCTACAGGGGGACATTATGGCTATATATTCTTACTGGGAGACATTATATCTATATATTCCTACAGGGGGACATTATGGCTATATATTCTTACTGGGGGACATTATGGCTATATATTCCTACAGGAGTCATCATGGCTATATATTCCTACAGAGGGTCATTATGACTATATATTCCTACAGGGTGACATTATGGCTATATATTCATACAGGGGGACATTATGGCTATATATTCTTACTGGGAGACATTATATCTATATATTCCTACAGGGGGTATTATGGCTATACATTTCTACAGGGCGAGATTATGGCTACAGGGGGACATTATGGCTCTCTATATTTCTACAGGAGGTCAGTATGGCTATATATTTCTTAATGGGGCCATTATAGCTATTTATTACTACAGGAGGACAGTATGGCTATATATTGCTACCGGGGGAACATTGTGTCTCCTTATTTACTACAGGGGGTCAATGTGGTTTGTTATTTATTTTAATTTAGGGAATGCTGTGAGTTGCACAGCTATACATTATTTAGGGGAAACCATGTGTAGCAATATTAAGTGTTTATCTTAATATAAGTATTAGGCCCCCTGCACACGGGTGGAAATTCCGCGGCGGGATTTCCCGCAAAATTTCCTCCCGTGCCCGCCTGCATAGACTTTCATTACAAAACTCAATGCTAGGCACACAGCCGTGATTTGTCCGCGTGAAAACACACGCGGAAAACAAGTCGTGGCATGTTCTATTTCTGTGCGGGTCTTGTAGAGGCCCGCACAGAAATGTCAGTAGTGACGGGCCGGCTCCGCTCTGCGCATGCACCGGCTGACCGGCAGGCGGCGCACAGCAGAGACGGAAGACGCTGGCAGCGGGTGAGATGCAGGTCTCTGCAGAGGCACAGGTCCGCATCCCACTGAGAGAATTCTCACAGCGGGATCTGATCTGGCCATCTGCAAGTGGCCTTACAGATATGAAAAAGCAAAGAGCCAAAGACATCTGTGGGGAAACATCTGAAGAGACAAAATGTGTCCAAGAGAAGTTGTCATGCTGACCTGGACTGAATGGAGAAGAAAACCACAACACTAATTAGGGATGACACCATGTGTGAGTAACAATGTCATTGTTTATTTCACTTCTGATCAGCCCTGTAGTCACTATATGGTCTGTAAAATAAGTAGCATTCTTGTTTTTGATCTCACAACTCTCATCATACAAGTCATAATAGGAAGTACAAACTTAAATAGCAGGGACTGACTTGACTTTACAAAATTATCCTTTTATTGATCTTAGTTGTGGTATTGTATTTATGTACTGAGATTGGTTTTGGTGCTGTATTTATGTACTGGGCTTGGTTCTGGTGTAGTAATTATATTATGAGCTTGGTTCTGGTGCTGTTTGTATATATTGAACTTGGTTCTGGTGCTGTACCTATGTTATGATGTTGGTTCTGGTGCTGTCTTTATATACTGAGCTAGGTTCTAGTGCTGTATTTATGTTATGAGCTTGGTTCTGGTGCTGTATTTATGTACTTAACTGTTCTACTATTAATGATTGCAATAATATGTTTGGAGTAAGGGGCGTAGCTAAAGGCTCATAGGCCCGGGTGCAAAAGTTTATCTTGGGGCCTCCCAACTTCTCTTAACCTCCTAACGCAGAGGTGTAACTTGAAGCTCCTGGGCCCTGTAACAGGGCCCCAACTATAATGCTTTATTCATAGTACTGGGCTCCCTATATGGAGAAGAGAGGCCTTATGGCCCGCTAGGACTCCTGGGCCCGGGTGCAACCGCATCCCCTGCACCCTCTATAGTTACGCCAGTGTTTATAGTATTGTAATTGTTGGATTATTAGTTTAGGATACTTTTCGTGACATTAAACATTCATAATTTAATCACCCAAGTAAGGAATATGTTATTAAAATTTTGAATCGCACCCCTAAAATCACCTCCTCTGGATAGATTTGGCAAGGTCAGAGGTGAGTACTGGGTGTGATCAGGGACAAAGACTTGTTAGGAGCGGGGCTTTAAAAATTTTTCCCTCTCTTCCTTGAAAATTTGGGAGGTATGGTTATATGGAAAGTCTGCATTCTTGTTAAACATTCTTGGTCCTGCTTAGTGCAGAGGTATTGCAGACTGGCATATATTAGTCCCGTATGTTTCCTTCACAGCATCAATAACAATTACATATTAATGAGCTGCTAGAGGCCAGTCTGGCTGCGGTGCAGTCAGAGCAATTGTATATTCATTCATGCACATTGATTAATGTAACATCATTTCTGATAGTTTCCACTAGATGGCAGTATCTGAACAATCATAAATGAATGACTTCAATCTCCATTGTTTCATGAACAGACCTACAATAATACCGTATGACGTCACTAATACAGGTTGAATGTCATCATTCTACAATATATGTGTTACAGTCAATGTGTGAAAAGCAGGCATCGTATAATTGTATAGAACAACTAGGATGTCTATAGAATGTGTGAGATATTTAGGTTAAGTACGAAATGTATGTTTTAGTTAAGTATACTGTATACTTTCCCTAGGTATTGTATAGAATACCTGGACATTATACAGAACAAGTATTACTTGGACAAAGTATGAAAAGAGAGTCAAGAAAAGGCCTTTATGGAAAAAAAGACAAATATGAAAATGCAACAAGATATACAAAAGTGAAGTGCAGGACTTTTTTTGCAAAAAACCCCCCAAAACATATTGACCTAATGGCATGTAGTGCCCGCGTCTCCAAGTCCTTCAGGGTACCGTGGCGATGAGTGAGCCCTTCTCTGTCTGAGGACTTATTTACACGAGCATATATCGGCTTAGGTTTTTACAGCCGGCTGATATATGCTACCATCTGTGCTGTTTCCCCTTCCTTCTCTCCCCTTCAGAGGTCACGCGTGGTGTGGACATGTCACCGCTACAGCATGGATGCAGAGAAAAGTGTGGTGTGGCCATGTCACCACTACAGCATGGATGCAGAGAAAAGTGTGGTGTGGCCATGTCACCACTACAGCATGGATGCAGAGGTCACGTGTGATGTGGACATGTCACTGCTAGAGCAGTGATGTGGACCTGTCACGACTGCAGCCTGGATGCAGAGGACACGTGGGGTGTGTACATGTCACCGCTACAGCATGGATGCAGAAGTCACGTGTTCTGTGGACATGTCACCGCTGCAGCATGGATGCAGAGGACAATTGTGGTGAGGACATGTTACTGCTACAGCATGGATGCAGGCAGAGGACAATTGTGGTGAGGACATGTTACTGCTACAGCATGGATGCAGGCAGAGGACACGTGTGGTGTGGACATGTCAGCGCTACAGCATGGATGCAGAAGTCACGTGTTCTGTGGACATGTCACCACTGCAGCATGGATGCAGAGGACAATTGTGGTGAGGACATGTTACTGCTACAGCATGGATGCAGGCAGAGGACACGTGGGGTGTGGACATGTCACCACTACAGCATGGATGCAGAAGTCACGTGTTCTGTGGACATGTCACCGCTGCAGCATGGATGCAGAGGACAATTGTGGTGAGGACATGTTACTGCTACAGCATGGATGCAGGCAGAGGACACATGGGGTGTGGACTTGTCACCGCTGCAGCATGGATGCAGAGGTCACGTGTGGTGTGGACATCTCACCGCTACAGCAAGGATGCATAGGTCACGTGTGGTTTGGACATGCCACCGCTACAGCATGGATGCAGAGGTCACATGTGATGTGGACTTGTCACCGCTACAGCAAGGATGCAGAGGACACATATGGTGTGGACATGCCATCGCTACAGCATGGATACAGAGGACACGTGTGGTGTGGACATGCCACCGCTACAGCATGGATCCAGGGGACACATATGGTATGGACACATCACCATTGCAGCATGGATGCAGACAGAGGTCATGTGCGGTGTGGACATGTCACGGCTACAGCATGGATGCAGAGGTCATGTGTGATGTGGACATGTCACCGCTACAGCATGGATGCAGATAAAGGACACGTGTGGTGTGGACATGTCACCACTACAGCATGGATGCAGAGTACACGTGTGGTGTGGACATGTCACTGCTACAGCATGGATGCAGAGAATATGTGTGATGAGGACCTGTCACCACTGCAGCATGGATGCAGAGGATACGTGTGATGTGGACATGTCACTACTACAGCATGAATGCAGAGAATATCTGTGATGTGGACCTGTCACCACTGCAGCATGGATGCAGAGGATACGTGTGGTGTGACATGTTAGTGCTACAGCATGGATGCAGACAGAGGACACGTGTGGTGTGGACATGTTACTGCTACAGCATCGATACAGAGTACACGTGTGGTGTGGACTTCTCACCGCTACAGCATGGATGCAGAGGACACGTGTGGTGTGGACATGTCACCGGTGCAGCAAGGATGCAGAGGATATGTGTGGTGTGGACATGTCACCGCTTCCGCATGGCTCTAGAAGTCACGTGTGGTGTGGACATGTCACCGTTGCAGCATGGATGCAGAAAGAGGTCACGTGGGGTGTGGAGATGTCACCGCTACAGCATGGATGCAGAGGATATGTGTGGTGTGGACATGTCACCGCTACAGTATGGCTCCAGAGGTCACGTGACATGTCCACACCACGTGTCCTCTGCATCCATGCTGTAGCAGTGACATGTCAACATCACACGTGTCCTCTGGATCCATGCTGTAGCAGTGACATGTCCACATCACATGTGACCTCTGCATCCATGTTGTAGCGGTGACATGTCCACACCACACGTGTCCCCTGGATCCATGCTGTAGCGGTGACATGTCCACACCACATGTGTCCTCTGCATCCATGCTGTAGCGGTGACATGTCCACACCACACATGTCCCCTGGATCCATGCTGTAGCGGTGACATGTCCACACCACATGTGTCCTCTGCATCCATGCTATAGCGATGACAGGTCCACATCACGTGTCCTCTGCATCCATGCCGTAGCAGTGACATGTCCACACCACACGAGACCTCTGCATCCATGCTGTAGCAGTGACATGTCCACACCACACGTGTCCTCTGCATCCATGTTGCAGTGGTGACATGTCCACACCACACGTGTCCTCTGCATCCATACTGCAGTGGTGACATGTCTACACCACACGTGACCTCTGCATCGACACTGTAGTGGTGACCTGTCCGTACCACACGTGACCTCTGCATCCATGCTGTAGCGGTGACATGTCTGTATCACACGTGGCCTCTGCATCCATGTCATATTGATGATATGTACACACCACACGTGACCTCTGCATACATGCTGTAGTGGTGATATGTCCACACCATACATATCCTCTGCATCCATGCTGTAGCAGTGACATGTCCGCACCACATGTGTCCTCTGCTTCCATGCTGTAGTGGTGTCATGTCTACATCACACGTGACCTCTGCATCCATGCTGTAGCGGTGACATGTCTATATCACACATGACCTCTGCATCCATGCTGTAGCGGGGATATGTCTGCACCACGTGTCCTCTGCTTCCATGCTGTAGTGGTGACATCTCCACACCACACGTGTCCTCTGCATCCATGCTGTAGTGGTGACATGTCCACACCACACGTGTCCTCTGCATCCATGCTGTAGTGGTGACATGTCCACCCCACACGTGTCCTCTGCATCCATGCTGTAGCGGTAACGTGTCCACATTATATGTGACCTCTGCATCCATGCTGTAGTGGTGACATGTCCACACCACACGTGTCCTCTGTCTGCATCCATGCTGTAGCCGTGACAAGTCCACACCACGCGTGACCTCTGTCTGCATCCATGCTGTAGCAGTAACAACCAGCCCTTTTTCTGGCGAAGGTCCTCCGCTTCCGTCCACATCGCTTTTTGTTTTTGGCGGGACCAGCCCTTTTTTCTGGCGACGTGTCTGTATGTTGAGGATATTTTAAGGTGGATTTTATTCATTTTAAGACGAATGAAATCTGCACCAAAATCCTCCCAAAAATCACGTGCAGAATTTGTGGTGGATTTTGGTGCAAAATTTCAACTTGCGTGAAATTCGCCTGAAATATGTATAGAAAATCCCTGGTTTGAGGGGCCTCCGGCCGGTCCTTTCTCTCTGTGCAGGTGTATGGATGTCCGGTCTTGTGGGGTCACAGCGGTTTCCATGGAGATCTTGCGAGGTCACAGCAGTTTCCAGTTCTAGATGCAGATAGAACCCGTCCACACAGGCAGTTCCTGCAGCAACGACACTACAACAGTCACCTGAGCTCTGCTGCCTCTGCTACACCCCATAACATCTCCTCATGGTTAGCCACATACATCATCCCTGTCCGAGAGGAGCTTCTTGACGCTGTAGGTAGATGTTACGTGGATGTAAGCACTGATACTCGCTGATAGCCGCGTACATCATCCCTGTCCGTGAGAAGCTTCTGGACGCTCTAGGTGGACGTTACGTGGATATAATCGCTGATACTCGCTCATAGCCGTGTACATCATCCCTGCCCGAGAGGAGCTTCTGGACGCTCTAGGTGGACGTTACGTCTATATAACCGCTGATACTCGCTGATAGCCGTGTACATCATCCCTGCCCGAGAGGAGCTTCTGGACGCTCTAGGTGGACGTTACGTGGGTATAACTGCTAATACTTGCTGATAGCCGCGTACATCATCCCTGTCGAGAGGAGACTCTGGACGCTCTAGGTGGACATTACGTGGATATAATCGCTGATACACGCTGATAGCCGCGTACATCATCCCTGTCCGAGAGGAGCTTCTGGACGCTCTAGGTGGATGTTACATGGATATAACTGCTGATACTCACTGATAGCCGCGTACATCAACCCTGTCTGTGAGGAGCTTCTGGACACTCTAGGTGGACGTTACGTGGATATAACCGCTGATAGCCGCGTACATCATCCCTGTCCGAGAGGAGCTTCTGGACGCTCTAGGTGGATGTTACGTGGATATAACTGCTGATGCTCGCTGATAGCTGCGTACATCATCCCTGTCGAGAGGAGATTCTGGCCACTCTAGGTGGACGTTACGTTGATATAATCGCTTATACTCGCTGATAGCCGCGTACATCATCCCTGTCCGAGAGGAGCTTCAGGATGCTCTAGGTGGACGTTACATGGCTATAACCGCTGATACTCACTGATAGCCGCGTACATCATCCCTGTCGAGAGGAGCTTATTGGCGCTCTAGGTGGACGTTACGTGGATGTAACCACTGATACTCGCTGATAGCCGCGTACATCATCCCTGTCCGTGAGGAGCTTCTGGACACTCTAGGTGGACGTTACGTGGATATAACCGCTGTTACTCGCTGATAGCCGCGTACATCATCCCTGTCGAGAGGAGCTTCTGGACGTTCTAGGTGGACGTTACGTGGATATAACCGCTGTTACTCGCTGATAGCCGCGTACATCATCCCTGTCCGTGAGGAGCTTCTGGACGCTCTAGGTGGACGTTACGTGGATATAACCGCTGTTACTCGCTGATAGCCGCGTACATCATCCCTGTCGAGAGGAGCTTCTGGACGCTCTACGTGGACGTTACGTGGATATAATCGCTGATACTCGCTGATAGCCGCGTACATCATCCCTGTCCGTGAGGAGCTTCTGGCTGCTCTAGGTGGACATTACGTGGATATAGCCGCTGTTACTCGCTGATAGCCGCGTACATCATCCCTGTCCGTGAGGAGCTTCTGGCTGCTCTAGGTGGACATTCGCAGATAAGTGTTTTTGTTTCTGCGTCTTATTTTTCACATCTGTCTAGACTAATTGTGTCTTCATGTTTATATACTGAACAGCTGATTGTTAGATATTATGGGAAACACTTTTATATGAGGGGATTGTAAAGTAATTGCTTTATTCTGCAGTCACACGGAGCATTTTTAGTGTCTTTTTCATGTGTTTTTGATACGCAGAAAAAAAAAATGCATAAAAAAAAAACTTTAGACAAACATAGTGTGACGATAGCGTAAGGTACACATTTACACATGGAAAAAACTGTGTGTCTTTCCAATATTTATGCTTTTATCGCAGTTCTCCTACAAATGTTATGGCTCTCTTTGATACAATATTGCGTGTAATTGCTCCTTTGTTTTTCGCGGGACCGGCCCTTTTTCTGGAGACGATCCCCCACTTCTGTACTCAACTCTATCTGCCTTTGGCGGGACTGGACCTATTCCTGGCGACGGTCTCCCACTTCCGTCCGCATCCCTTTTTGCTTTTGGCGGGACCAGCCCTTTTTTCTGGAGACAATCCCCCACTTCTGTACTCAACTCTCTCTGCCTTTGGCGGGGCTGGACCTTTGGTCTCCCACTTTCGTCAGCACCTCATTTTGTTTTTGGCGGGACTGGCCCTTTATCTGGCGACAGTTCACCGCTTTCGTCCGCATTCCTTTTTGCTTTTTTCGGGACCAGCATTTTTTCTGGCGACAATCTTCGTCTTCTGTGCTCAACTCTCTCTGCCTTTGGCAGGACCGGTCCTTTTTCTGGCAACGGTCCTCTGCTTCCGTCTGCATCCCGCTTTATTTTTGGCGGGATTGTCCCTTTTTCTGGCAATGGTCCCCTGCTTCGTACTCATCCATTTTTGCTTTTGCCGGGACAGGACGAATTTCTGGCGACGGTCCTCCACTTCCGTCCGCATCCCTCTTTGTTTTAGGCAGGACCGGACTTTTTTCTGGCGACGGTCTCCCGCTTCTGTCCGAATCCCGCTTTGCCTTTGGCAGGACTGGCCCTTTTTCTGGCGACAGTCCTCCGCTTCCGTCCTCAATTCTCTCTGTCTTTGGCGGGACCGGCCCTTTTTCTGGCGACGGTCCCATGCCTCCGTCTGCATCCCACTTTATTTTTGGCGGGACCGACCCTTTTTCTAGGCACGGTCCCCCGCTTCTATCCCCATCCCACTTTGTTTTTGGCGGGACTGCCCTTTTTCTGGAGAAGGTCACCCTCTTCCTTCAGTACCCCTTTTTGTTTTTAGCAGGACTGGCCTTTTTCTGGTGATGCTCCCCCGCTTCTGTCCGCATCCCTTTTTGCTTTTGGCGGGACTGACTTTTTTTTTTGGCGACGGTCCTCCACTTCCGTCTGCATCCCATTTTGTTTTTGGCAGGACCGGCCCTTTTTCTGGCGACGGTCCTCCACTTTTGTCCGCATGCCTTTTTGTTTTTCGCAGGACCGACCCTTTTTCTGGCGACGGTCCTCCGCTACCGTCCTCATCCCTTTTTGTTTTTCGCGGGACTGGCCCTTTTTGTGGCTATGATCCCCCACTTCCGTCCGCATCCCTTCTTGTTTTTGGCTGGACCGGACCTTTTTCTGGCGATGGTCCCCCGCTTCCATCTGCATCCAGCTTTGTTTTTTGCGATACTGGCCCTTTTTCTGGCGATGGTCCTCTGCTTCCTTCCTCAACTCTCTCTGTCTTTCGCAGGACCGGCCCTTTTTTCTGGCAATGGCCCCCCACTTCGTACCCATCCCTTTTTGCTTTTGCCGGGACTGGAGCAATTTCTGGCGACGTTGCCCCGCTTCCGTCCACATCCCTTTTTGTCTTTGGCAGGACTGGCCCTTTTTCTGGCGATGGTCCCCTGCTTCCATCTGCATCCCTCTTTATTTTTGGCGGGACCGGACCTTTTTCTAGCGACGGTGCCCCACTTCTATCCGCATCCTGCTTTGTTTTTGGCGGGCACGGCCCTTTTTCTGGCCACAATCCTCCACTTCCATTAGCAACCCTCTCTGTCTTTGGTGGGACCAACCCTTTTCTGGTGACTGTCCCCCCGCTTCAATCCGCATCCCCCTTTGTTTGTGGTGGGACTGGCCCTTTTTCTGGCGACGGTCCCCTGCTTCTGTCCGCATCCCTCTTTGTTTTTGGTTGGACCGACCGTTTCTCTGGCGATGGTCCCCCACTTCTGTCCGCAACCATCATTTTTTTTCAGGACCGGATCTTTTTTGGCAACGGTCCCCCGCTTCCGTCTGCATCCCTCTTTGTTTTTGTCAGGACTGGCTCTTTTTCTGGCGACGGTCACCCGCTTTTGTCTGCATCACTTTTTGTTTTTGGTGGGACTGGCCCTTTTTCTGGTGATGGTCCACCGCTTCCGTCCGCATCCCTTTTTGTTTTTCGCAGGACCGGCCCTTTTTCTGGCGACGGTCCTCCGCTACCGTCCTCATCCCTTTTTGTTTTTCGCGGGACTGGCCCTTTTTGTGGCTATGATCCCCCACTTCCGTCCGCATCCCTTCTTGTTTTTGGCTGGACCGGACCTTTTTCTGGCAATGGTCCCTCGCTTCCATCTGCATCCAGCTTTGTTTTTTGCGATACTGGCCCTTTTTCTGGCGACGGTCCTCTGCTTCCTTCCTCAACTCTCTCTGTCTTTCGCAGGACTGGCCCTTTTTCTGGCAATGGCCCCCCACTTCGTACCCATCCCTTTTTGCTTTAGCGGGACCGGAGCAATTTCTGGCGACGTTCCCCCGCTTCCGTCCACATCCCTTTTTGTCTTTGGCAGGACTGGCCCTTTTTCTGGCTACGGTCCCCTGCTTCCATCTGCATCCCTCTTTATTTTTGGCGGGACCGGACCTTTTTCTAGCGACGGTGCCCCACTTCTATCCGCATCCTGCTTTGTTTTTGGCGGGCACGGCCCTTTTTCTGGCGACAATCCTCCACTTCCATTAGCAACCCTCTCTGTCTTTGGTGGGACCAACCCTTTTCTGGTGACTGTCCCCCCGCTTCAATCCGCATCCCCCTTTGTTTTTGGTTGGACTGGCCCTTTTTCTGGCGATGGTCCCCTGCTTCTGTCCGCATCCCTCTTTGTTTTTGGTTGGACCGACCGTTTCTCTGGCGACGGTCCCCCACTTCTGTCCGCAACCATCGTTGATTTTGGCGGGACCAGCCCTTTTTCTGGTGACGCTCCACTGCTTCTGTCTGCATTCCTCTTTATTTTTGGTGTGACCGGACCTTTTTCTGGCGACGGTCCCCTGCCTCTGTCCGCAACCCTCTCTGTTTTTGGCAGACCAGCCCTTTTTCTGGTGATGGCCCCCTGCTTCAGCCTTCAACAATCATTGTTTTTGGTGGGACCGGCCCTTTTTCTGGTGACGGTCCCCCGCTTCTCTCCACATCCCTCTTTGTTTTTGGCAACATCGACCCCTTTTCTGGCGATGGTCCCCCGCTTTTTTCTGCATCACTCTTTGTTTTAGGTGGTCCCGGCCCTTTTTCTGAGGGCAGTCCCCCGCTTTCGTCCGCATCCCGCTTTGTTTTTGTCAGGACCGACTTTTTTTCTGGCGACGGTTCCACGCTTCTGTCCTCAACTATCTTTGTCTTTGTTGGGACTGGCCCTTTTTCTGGCGATGGTCTCTCGCTTTCCCCTGCATCCCTCTTTGTTTTTGGTGGGAACGGCCCTTTTTTTGGTGACAGTAACCTGCTTCTATCTGCGTCTTGCTTTGTTTTTCGCAGGTCCAGCCCTTTTCGTGGCGACGGTCCCCCACTTCCTTTCGCAACCCTCTCTGTCTTTGCCAGGACCGGCCCTTTTTCTGGCGAAAGTCCCCCGCTTCCGTCTGCATCCCTCTTTATTTTTGGCGGGACCGGCCCTTTTTCTGGCGACGGCTCCCCCGCTTCCGTCCACATCCCGCTTTGTTTTTGGCAGGACTGGACCTTTTTCTGGTGACGGTTTTTCGCTTCTGAGGGGAGACTCTCTACCTCTTTCTTCCCCACAGGCTCTTTGTAATGGCAGTGGACAGGATGGGGGCGGAGCAAAGCTCCCGCCCCTTTCCTGCAGCCAGGAATGGGAGAGGGCGGGACAGAGCAGAGCTTCGCCCTGCTCCCGCCTCTCCTATTGTAAACGCCGGAGTAGAGTAGAGAGGCAGAGAGCCACTGATGAGGAGAGAAGGGGGGAACTGCTCAGTTTGAACCGTATATCAGCTGGCCGTGAAAACGCCGGCCCAATATCCGCTCTTGTTAATAAGACCTTAGTCAGATTTTAAAAGCGGTGTCAGCTGGGGAAAGTGGGGGTCTGGATGGATCCTGACTCCTGTCATAATGAGCCCTGGCAGTGATGCGGCACCACCAGAGACAGAGGTCCCTGTGTTGGCAGATGAATGGCAGCACATAGGGCACTGAGTGAGGGAGCTGAAGAGGACCTGCGTCTTGACACCATTCAGTGGCAGCCTCATGCTAACAGATGGAGAGCCAGACTCATCCAGGCTTGCATGCTGCCTGCAGGCGCTGTGGTCTCTAGAGTGTAGACTGTCTGTCAGCGTGAGTGCAGTGGAGGGCCGAGACAGCAGGGGCTCAGACTGGCTCTATCAGTGGTGACTGACTGTGGGTCTGTAGTAGTGTACCTTGAAGTACGATGAGGGTTGCATTGTGGGGCACTAGAAGACTATGGGGGTTGATTGTGGGACATAGTAAGAAAATAAAAGGGGGGTTGATGGTACTGTAGTGAGCTGAAGTTGACAGAAGGGTAGCCTGAGTGGTTGCACCAATTCTAACCGTGTCACAGTGGTGGCTACTCTGCCTTTAATAAGGGCTCATGCAACAGGTGGATTGCAATTGAGATCTTAGAAACAACAGTTAGCGGTTCTTATATTAACTGATGTGACGCCAGTGCCTTTGAATGAGTGAGCTTATTGAAATAAAGAGATGAGTCCAAATAGGTTGCAGCAAAATCGAAGGCACACAGTTTACTGAATGCTTGAAAATAAATAACAACGTTCAAACTTTTCTCCAGTTGTGATGGACTGTAATAAACTAAGTAAAATGCCTATTGCAAATATGTGCTTCTTCTACTAACACACGCTGCCTCTTGAAGTGCTGACTCGCTCCCTCTCCCACCATGTTCCTAACAGTTTACCCAAGATGGCGCATTGCTCGTCCAGAAATTTGAAGATAAGGATGCCAGCTCTTGGAGGAAGAGACCCATATAAGGGCAAAAGCCAATCAGCTACAGATTCGTACTTCATGACGTATTTACTATGCATGCCATCTATAAAACCCCATGCAACTTGATTAGAATAAAGACGTTTCATTTAGCTGAACAGCAGGTTTCAGTGTGATTCTTTCGTGCATGCACAGATCTCAGGCCTTAGACCTTCTAATCAGGAAGGGGGCAGATATTCATCATTAGGTAAATTAGTACCAATTCATATCACAGTAAGTAATAACTTTTCCAATACAAGATTACACTGATAACAGGACATGCATTGGTTCCTTAAGGGCTCCTGCACACTGGCGAGAGCGATATCGGGATGTGATTGACAGCCCAATATCGCTCTTGCAATCCTTCTTGAAGCGTGAGGTATTTCCTCAGCTGCCATTCAATGCTGAGCGTTGCCTCTGATTGGTCACAGCACTCAGACAATCAAAGGCACCGCTTCAAGATGCAGGGATTTTTTAATCCCGACCAGAAGAGCAGCAGAAGAAGACTACGGGGACCTGCAAGCAGACATGCCGCGATGACAGCGCTACTAAGGCGATGTATTCTCTTTTAATTTTTTTTCTATTGTTATTGATTACTTTCGGGGTAGGGCTTATATCGCGATCCTCACCCAAAAGCCTACCCTAGATCAATTTGTCGGAATGGAACAAAACTTGTGTGATTGTAACGTTGCTATATGTAAGTGATTACAATATCAGAGTAAAAGGAGAATTTCTTGCAGAAAACTGACCCCTTGAAGGGAGGCTCTAGTACCCTGTTGTACCGCCTCTCGCTTGAATACAAGATGTGATACGGATGGCCATGGAGGCTCTAGTACCCTGTTGTACCACCTCTCGCTTGAATACAAGATGTGATACGGACGGCCATGGAGGCTCTAGTACCCTGTTGTATTGTCTCTAGCTTGGAAACAAGATGTAATACGGGAATGGATGCTCTAGTACCTTCTTGTACCACCTCTAGCTTGGATATAAGATAGAATACAGGCAAGGAGGCTCTAGTACCCTGTTATATCACCTCTAGCTTGGATACAAGATATGATACAGGTTGGCATAGAGGCTCTAGTACCGTGTTGTACAGCCTATAGATTGGATACAAGATATGATACGGATGGGCATGGAGGCTCTAGAACCATGTTGGACTGCTTCTAGCTTGTACACAAGATGTGACACGGAGGCTCTAGTACCCTATTATAGCACCTCTAACTTGGATACAAGATGTAATATGGGCATGGATGCTCTCATACCCTAATGTACCACCTCTAGCTTAGATACAAGATGAGATATGGGCATGGAGGCTCTAGTACCCTAAGGTACCACCTCTAGCTTAGATACAAGATATGATACATGTGGGCATGGAGGTTCTAGTGCCCTGTTGTACCGCCTCTAGCATAGATACAAGATGTAATACAGGTGGGCATGGAGGCTCTAGTACCCTAATATGCCACCACTATCTTACATACAAGATATAATATGGTGGCCATGGTGGCTCTAGTACCCTGTTGTACCACCTCTAGCTTGGATACAAGAGGTGATACAGGTGGGTATGTAGGCTCTAGTACTCTGTTGTACTGCCTCTATTTTGGGTACAAGATGTGATACAGGCAGGTATGGAGGTTTTAGTACCCTGTTGTAGCGCCTCTAGCTTGGATACAAGATGTAATACAGGTTGGCATGGAGGCTCTAGAACCCTGTTGGACCGCTTCTAGCTTATATACAAGATGTGATACGGGTAGGCATCGAGGCTCTAGTACCCTGTTATAGCACCTCTAGCTTGGATACAAGATGTAACATGGGCATGGATGCGTTGGTAGCCTAATGTACCACCTCTAGCTTAGATACAGGTTGTGATATGGGCATGGAGGCTCTAGTACCTTCTTGTACCACCTCTAGCTTGGATATAAGATGTGATACAGGCATGGAGGCTCTAGTACCCTGTTATACCACCTCTAGCTTAGATACAAGATATGATACAGGTTGGCATAGAGGCTCTAGTACCCTGTTGTATAGCCTCTAGCGTGGATACAAGATGTAATACAGGTGGGCATGGAGGCTCTAGTACCCTAATGTGCCACCACTAGCTTATATACAAGATATAATATGGTGGGCATGGAGGCTCTAGTACCCTGTTGTACCGCCTCTAGCTTAGATAAGGAGGTGATACAGGTGGGTATGGAGGCTTTAGTACCCTGTTGAAGCGCCTCTAGCTTGGATACAAGATATAATACAGGTGAGCATGGAGGCTCTAGAACCCTGTTAGACCGCTTCTAGCTTGTATACAAGATGTGATACGGGTGGTCTTGGAGGCTCTAGAACCCTGTTAGACCACTTCTAGCTTATGTACAAGATGTGATACGGGTAGGCTTGGAGGCTCTAGTACCCTGTTGTACCGCCTCTTGCTTGGATACAAAATGTGATATGGCAGCCATGGAGGCTCTAGTACCCTGTTATAGCACCTCTAGCTTGGATACAAGATGTAATATGGGCATTAATGCGTTGGTAGCCTAATGTACCACCTCTAGCTTAGATACAAGATGTGATATGGGCATGGAGGCTCTAGTACCCTAATGTCCCACCTCTAGCTTAGATACAAGATATGATACACGTGGGCATGGAGGTTCTAGTACCATGTTGTATCGCCTCTGGCGTAGATACAGGAAGTGATACGGGTGGGCATGGAGGCTCTAGTACCCTAATGTGCCACCTCTAGCTTAGACACAAGACATGATACGAGTGGGCATAGAAGCTCTAGTACCCTATTGAACCACTTCTAACATGGATACAAGAAGTGATACAAGTGGGCATGGAGGCTCTAGTATCCTAATGTACCACCTCTAGCTTATATACAAGATATGATATGGGTGGGCATGGAGGCTCTAATACCCTGTTGTACCACCTCTAACTTGGATACAAAAAGTGATGTGAGTGGGCATGGAGGCTCTCGTACAACGTTGTACTGCCTCTATCTTGGATACAATATGTGATATGGGCAGGTATGGAGGCTCTAGTACCCTGTTTTACCGGCCCTAGCTTCTATACAAGATGTGATATGGGTGGGCATGGAGGCTCTAGTACCCTGTTGGACCACCTCTAGCTTGGATATAACATGTGATACAGGCAGGCATGGAGGCTCTAATATCCCTTTGTACAGCCTCTAGCTTGGATACAAGATGTGATATGGGTGGACATGCAGACTCTAGTACCCTATTGTACCACCTCTATCTGGGATACAAGATGTGACACGGGTGGACATGCAGACTGTAGTACTTTGTCGGACCGCCTCTAGCTTTGATACAAGATGTGATACGGGCGGATATGCAGGCTTCAGTACTCTGTTAGACTGCCTCTTGCTTGGATACAAGATGTGATACGGGAGGGCATGGAGGCTGTAGTACCTTGCTGTACCGCTTCTAGCTTGGATACAAGATGTGATACGGGCGGACATGCAGGCTCTAGTTCCCTGTTGGGCCCTCTTTGGCTTGGATGCAAGAATTGATACAGGCAGGCATGGAGGCATACAGTTTTCATATGGTATCCTGCTGCATATCATTCCACATTTGCTGTAATTGAGTCTCCAGATTTTGCAAGCTTGTAGGCTGTCTTAGTTGACGTCCGATATGGTCCCATACATTTTCCATTGGTGATAAATCTAGTGACTGGGGAGGTCACTGAAGTGTGATAATGTTGTGGAGACATTGCTGTGACCCCCTTGTGTGTGCGGCCGAGTATTATCCTGCTGAAAGATACTTCTTGTAAGCCGCCATGAGAGGAACACATGTGGCTACAGGATGTCCTGAACATATCACTGAGTTGTCATTGTCCCTCGTACCACTGCTAGGGGTATCTGACTGTTGTATGCGATGGACCTCCCAAACCATCACACCAGCAAGGGGCAGTGTGCCGCTCTATAGCAATGGCAGGATTGAGGCACTCACCCTGAGGACCCCAGACACAAACGCGGCCGTCATCAGTGCCCAAAGTAAACCTGGATTTGTCGCTGAAGATAAACCCGTTTCCACTCCGTAGCATCCAGTTTTATCGTTTGCGACATCACTGCAAATGGAGGAGATGGTGGGTGTAAAAGGCAGAAGACATGATGGGTGCCGTGAGACTAAATGTCCTTAAGCCATGCCCCTGGAAAGGGCTCCACGAGACACAGAGCCTGTGAGGATGGTGCCACCTGTCTCTGGATGGTGGAGCTGTGTCGAGTGGATGCACACAAATTTGCCCCATTGAAAAGGGCTAAATCCGGATATGTAGCATTTCAAAATCTAGAGATCCAGCAGTCAGCTTCAGACTTCCTGGTAGTTTTTTTTCCTGTGCAGGGATTTGTAAAGGTGGCCACTAGAGATGAGCGAACGTACTCGGTAAGGCCGATTTCGCAATTGAGCACCGCGATTTTCGAGTACTTCACTACTCGGGTGAAAAGTACTCAGGGGCGCTGTGGGTGAGTGGGGGGTTGCAGAGGGGAGTGGGGGGGGAGAGGGAGAGAGAGCTCCCACCTGTTCCGCGCTGCTACCCCCCACTCCACCACGCCACGCCCCGCCCCCCGGCGACCCCCGAATCTTTTCACCCGAGTAGTGAAGTACTCGAAAATCGCGGTGCTCAATTGCGAAATCGGCCTTACCGAGTACGTTCGCTCATCTCTAGTGGCCACACATTTAATTATGATCAGCCGCAATGTGGCCAATGAGTCATTTGTGGGATTGTTCATAGGAACAATCTCAGGAGCACCATGCCATACAAAACTAGCCGATGAGAGACACAGTTTAAAAAAGTGAGAAAAGAGGCGCTGGGCATGCACAATGTGCTGAGGATCGATCAAATTTGGTTGATCACATCGTACACTATTTTGAGATGACCATGGGCAACATTTTCCAATGTAATGTATCACATTTGTGGCCATTGGCCACCTTGATTGACCATTCTTGTCCCTTAAAATGTCCAAAAACTAGGTATTTCTGGCAACTTTACCCTATGTGTTACTGCATGTCACCAGGACTTCAACTGATAATGCGAATAAAGGGATAGAAGTGCCATTGGCACACAGTAGCGCTACCGACTACCTACTGAATAGGGAGTTGCAACACAGCTCCATTCAAGTGATTCGGCATGTGATAAGCTGCAGCTTAACACATGCCGAATCACTTGAATAGAGCTGTGCAGTAACATTAGAACATGGTAATACACTATACTGACCAAGTGGACACACAATAAAATCTGCATCGAAGACACCACAAAGCATATACATATAGTTCTTGCCCTGTAGCAGGTGACACCGTGTCTTTGAAAGATGATAACCTTTTTTATATGCAGAATAGGAGGACCTCTGGGACATTGGAGAGCAGAGATCACCCTCATCAGGGTCACTGTATGAGGAGAAATCCAGGCAAAAGACAAACTCCACAATGTAGATGTTTAGAATTCTAGTTTATTAGAAGAGCAATAAGCAACATTGTAATGAACTATTAGGCCTAATTCCCATGGGCGGATTTACGTCGCGTATCACGCGGCGGAAATCCGCGGCGCTACCCCGCAGCTATTAGGTTCTATTGAACCTAATAGCGCAATGCTCACCATGGAGTTCCGCCCCATGAAAGCACCCGTAATCACTCGCGGCATATTCTATTTGCCGCGGGCGTACGCGCGGACGGCTTCTATTGCAGTTAATGGAAGCCATCCGTCACACTATCTTCCGCTGTAGCACAGCGGAAGATAGCATGAAAATGCTTCCCCGCCCACCGACGCAAGCATTATATGATGCGGCCGACGTGTCATGTGACGCTGTGGGCGTGTCATATGACGCTGCCGCCTCACATGACACTGCCGGAACGTCATGCACTGTACTGCGTATGCTCGCCGGCACAGGATGCGGGACGTCGGGCAGCAGATCCGGAGGTGAGTATGGGGTCTCTTGGGGGGGAAGGGGGTGCCGTGATGGACCCCGCTGCGGAATTCCGCTTACGGGCCCGTCACGGCCGTGGGCACTAGGCCTTACTGTCCTTTCAATAGATAACATAGTGATCACAGTGACTCTGGGGTCAGGACAGGTGGAGGCCACAGAACTTGCTGCGGTCTTTCTAACAGGTCCGCAGCCCTTAGTCCTCAGGCCCTGTCTTCAGGCCTCAGCAGTCTGACCCTGAGGCCCCAGCTTCAGTCCCTGCTAAAACTACCCTCAGGCCCCGGCTTCAGGCCTCAGCCCTACAGCATCAGACTCTGGCTTCAGGCCTGAGCCCTCTCCGCTTCCAGAGGAAAAGTGCACATAACAAGGGTGTGCATCCAACAGCAGCTCCGGCACTAGCTAACTCTCCTAAGCTGCCTCATCACAGCTAATTCTTTGATGCAATGGCTTCACACTTGGAGGGAAAAACTTTCTTTTTTCCCCCAATCCCCTTAAAAATTTTTTTATAAACTTTATAGAGTACATTATATGTACCCAAATATGATGACATTACAAAATACAATTTATCCTACAAAAACAAGCCCTTACATGGCTATGTTGACTGAAAAATGAAAAGGTTATGGCGCCTGGAATGTGACGATGAAAAAACTGAAATATTCGTTGGTCATTAAGGCGCAAACAGGCTTGGTCACTAAGAGGTTAAGGAAGATTTGAATAATTTTCCTACTTGCTATTAATGATAACTTTGTGGGTTTCGTTTTTCATCTTTTACATTTACCCTTAAAGAAGCCAATTAATAGTTTTTCCACTTTTTTTGAGAATTCTTATCTTGGAAACTATTGGGAGTAGGAGGATGTGTGAGGTGTCCAAGTTAAAGTAAAATTGGAACAAAAATCTTTAAAAAAAAATTTTGGAACTGAACCACTCCAGAAAGCTGAAAAAATGTATATATATGCCCATACATTGAAGTTTCTTACCACAAAATTTCAGGAAGGTGTTCTTTGTAGTTTTTGAGAAAGAAATTCTTCACCTCTTAGGGTCAGGTGTTATCCCTTCAGTGATTTGTCCTGGAATGACTTGAATAGGATTTTCATAATTCCATGCATGTATTGGGGATAAATTTGCAGATTTTGCATAGAAATGTAGTGATTTTTTTCTCCATTTTAAAAGAATAAGAAAATCTGCATCTGATTTCACCTTCAAAAATGGAAACCAATTTCCAGCATGGAAAATCCTTCACATTTTTTTGCTAAAAGCCACAGTTAGAGAACATTCCCTAAAGGGTCATTAAATCCTCATCCTCATTGACATTTGCTGTTCTGTTGATAATTACTGCATTTTTCATTACACCAGTAGTTTGAAGCATTATCTGCTGACCACGAAAATTAGAGCCTACACCAGATAAGTGATGACAGGGCCATTTGGATATAATAAGACTATAGTGCACATGGGCTGAATACATATAAACAGGTCACTGGCTGGGACTAGAAGAGAGGCAGAGACATCAACAAGAATAGAAAGACCCATCAAAGATGAAAAAGCTGCTACAATGGGTTTCTCCCTGGAGGACCCAGCACAACAATGTGCTATCCAACCTATTGATTCCAATGGGCACTTTGTAATTTATTTTCCTGTGTGGTGGCCCAGAAGGGGCATTGAGCGCCGTCTGCCAGGCAGGGCCACTCAGCCACTCGTGTCTTGAGCTGCCCGTGCAGGACTGCTGAGGTTTACTGAAGCCTCTCAGTGGTTTCATGCCAACTGTGCAGGTCAGTGTTGAACTATAGACCCCTTGTGATCCCTAGCCTCTGTAGCCCCCATTAGGCATTCATGCCACCAGGAAAGGAGCGGAGCCATAGAGCAGGTGGTTGTGTTTCCAGGCAAATGTGCAGGCTGTCAGGATGGGAGCAGGGAGTTGGAGGCGGTAAAAGCAGCTCTTGACTAGCATACAGACTGTTGGGGCAATAAAAGAGCAACGGGGCCAACCATTCTGTTGCAGGCCATCTACTGATCCCCTGCAGACACACTAGGAGAAAGGATGGGGCTGTACTGGGATGACAGTGAGGTTTGCAGTTTTAGTATGCAAGTTTTTCTTATTCTTCAAGTGAATATAGTGAAAAAATAATACATATATTTCTGAGTAAGAATGGTGAATGGAATGGGAGGCATAAAAGTGAAACGCAGGAGACACAAAAGGGTAATAGGAGTGAGGTATAAATAGGGTAACAGTGCAGCCCCTGTGCTGTAAGCAGGGGAGTGGTGACAAGTGCTTCTGCCACTGCCCAAGATAGGCTCGGTCTGCAGCATACCTTCAGTGTTGAGACTACAGAATCCCAGTACCCAGACTAACACTGACGAACTCCCTTGCTGTAGACTACTACCCACTGTAACCTATTGCAACTTTGAGTGTTGTTCATTTCTGCAATTAAAAACAGTT
The DNA here is from genome assembly GCF_035609145.1 of Eleutherodactylus coqui. Lineage (NCBI taxonomy): Eukaryota > Metazoa > Chordata > Amphibia > Anura > Eleutherodactylidae > Eleutherodactylus > Eleutherodactylus coqui. Next base: position 127,499,451 of record NC_089844.1, on the reverse strand, counting down.
TGACATGCAACAAGGACGTAATTTTGTGCAGCAGCACTCGCATCATGTGTTGTACAACTGCTTGCATTATTTGAGACAGCCATATATAGGATCATCCAAAGGAGGTGAAGGACATTATATACATTATCCAACCAAAGAGCTGAGTTTGCCTCCAATAGAGATCCAGTCTCCTGATCGCATACTAGATGAGGAACCTGTTCTATCTAGTCCTCTTGGGTCATTTACAAGGAAATGGTGGAAGATCGTTTTGGATCACGGTAAAGAATGAGAGTGTCAAGAGATGTAGGTGGGAAGAGAGTGTGTTTTGCCATAGTGTAGGCCAAACAAAAAAAGGTTGTACCGTGTTAGCCAGTAGAGCAAAATGTGATTGTTCTCAGTGAGAGAAACTAAGTAATCTTGTAGATATGATACCTTTTAATGCCCAACAAAAATACATGATGTTATAGCGAGCTTTCAAACCTACTCAGCGTTTTTCCTCAGGCATAATGAAATAGATCTGAAAAGGCATATATATATACATATGAAAAGGCACAGACATGGTGTGATTAATTTGCACTTAAAAAATACCAGAAGAGGATGAGTAGAGGAGTAAATACTTAATTAGTCCACTGATAAGGGATGTGAAAGTTTTATAGTCTCTACATTAGTGTTACGGGTTCACCAGGCCACCATGTTATCTCTGGTCCAGGTTTCTCATATCAGTGGAGAATATGAGAAACTGGAGCACAGTTAACACGCTGGCCTGGTGACCATCTAACACCAAATTTGAGGCCTTGAAAGTTTCACATCCCTTATCAGTGGACTAATTAAGTATTTACTTCTCTACTCATCCTCTTCTGGTATTTTTTTAAGTGCAAATTAATCACACCATGTCTGTGCCTTTTCATATGTGTATATATATATATATATATATATATATATATATATATATATATATATATATATATATGCATCTTCAGATCTATTTCATTTAGCCTGAGGAAGAACCCTGAGTAGGCTCACTATAACATCATGTATTTTTGTTAGTCAACAAAAGGTATCATATCTATAAAATTACTTGGTTTCTTTTACTGATAACAATCGCATAGTGTAGGCCTGCATGAAATTATGGAGAGAGCGAATACCTCAGGTCTAGATGTTAGGGTTACAGTCAAAAGCCAGTCAGTGTCTGTCCCCCAGATACGTATAGCTGAGGAGGCTGTACAGAGGAAATAAAGGTAGGAAGAGAGTCTAAAGGTATGGAAGAAAGAATATATCCCTATAATAACTAATACATCTGTATTGCAAGTTATGTCTGAGAATCACAGCTGTAACTCGCATTGGACACCCGTGTATGTGTTGTCTGATATGCCTGGACACTGAACATTGAATGTCCTATTTTCCTATGCAAAAATGGAGGAGAATAGGGTATGCAGAATTTTTTTTGGCTTGGAAAAATCGCTTCTGTGCATAATCTTATGGCCTATGATGGAGTCATGTGCTGTCTATAGAATACATGGAGAGCACATGGCCTGAAAACATGGCCATATGAATAAGTCCTAAAGGTGGCTCCTACCTAGAATAAGGGGTCCCTTCATGTTTTTAAGGGGGAAGCCACTCATGAAATGTTTGCACTGGGCCCATGAAAGTGTAAAATGGTCCTGCTGCAGGTTTTCCCACAGATTACAGCTCATCACCGGAAGTGCTTGCAACAGCTTATTTTAGCAAAAGGGGATTGTCTAAAGTGGGCTCCTTCAAGTCATGCAGTTATGAGTGGGACTTTATCAACTCTCACGTGGAGAGCACTCCTTCAGATTGCTTCGTGGGGTGAAGTTTTAAGAAGACTCAGCTAATCTGCTTCCTCATCTCCCTACATGGTACTCATCTCAGTTCCTAGTGCTGTTTCTTGAGTTCCCTTTATTGATTAATAAATTGGATCTGGGCCATCCGGGATAAATTGGCAAAAACAGAAGAGTCACACGTTTTTGCACAAATCCCCACTTGTGCAAAAATTAGCAACTTTTTATATGCCAGAAACTAGCATGAAAGCTTTTATAAATGTCTTCCAATGACTCTACTGTGAACAGAATCTTAATACATATTCCACTGGGAAGTACAGTGCAAGAGCAAAAGCAATGTGGGAAGTAAAGGGTCATTATCATTAATAATTTTCACGGCCACAAAATGGGACAAAAACACGCCCATGTGTTTAAGCCCTGAGTGTTCCTAGTGAGTTCTGTAACAGTTACATACAATACCATTGTGTGTTCTGGAATGGGGTTACCAAGCCTATGGATACTCTTACTCGTGGCGAGAAATCATTCGCCAGAGCGAACCAGCAAATGATGACACAGTTTGCTCGTTCGCTCGGGCGTTTTTTTTAAACATTAAGATAAACAAGATCTTTCAGTTGTTCAGTTCACTGTAAATGAGAATGACTGAATGATTAGAGTCCACCTTATGCCTGGAACAGGTAAGGTTGGAAAGAAGGGTCCCAATTAGTCATACTTTGTTTTACCCCAAAATATGTAAAAAGAAGACTGTCCTCTGTTCCTGCTTTTAGATGAAGGCAAGAATGTGAGATATGCGGGGGCATGCACAGTGTAACAGACTAATTTGTACAAAGCCTATATTTGTCATCCTAAACATTGCACATGTCACACTTCTGATTCATGTCTTGTGAATCACTTCTAATTTTAATGTCTCACATCTCGTTCACCAGGATAATTCCTCCAGCTCTCTACATTTAGCTTCCTGTTTCCAAGAATACAAGTACGTGTCAATTACATTCTATTTCAGAATAGAAATACACCCTGTGTAGTATTAGGCTGGCTTCAAACGGGTGTAAGCATATTTACACGTGCTTTTGTGCTTGTCTACTGTTTTTTCTTCTAATGGTCCTCTGATGAGTCTGTGCATAGGATTAAACGTGTTGGTACCCTTTGCTACTGACTATGATCGGTTTTGTTATTGTAGTCTCCCAGAACCAGAGTCCCTGTTACACCGCAGTGCAAAGTTGTCACGTGGTTGCATAAAGCATATTTTTCACATGCATAATAATATACATTGTTTGTACCTTGCATTGCACTGTCTTATATTTGCAAACCTTGCATAGCTCAGGCTATGCAGAGATATAAGGGTTAAATTGTACATATAAAATATGATGTTGGTTATCAGACACATCCTTCAGCAAATTTTGCAGAGTTGCATCAGTTTTTGCAAAACTAAATTGTATCAGTTTTGCAGGGCAGTCCCCGGGAATGTGGGAGGAGCCAGTCAGAAGCCAGACAGTCAGAGTTCAGTTGCTTCTGGGATGGGAGAGAGAGAAGAGTAACCTGGCAACTCAGTGCAAAGGCCACAAAGAGAGCCCCAGAATCTTCAGCCACCCTGCCATTTGTGCAATGCTGATTTTTGTGCCAGTCCATGCTGTGAAGGGAATTACTGTGTCATGAGCTCTAAGGAAAAGAGACAAAGCTAAAGACAGAGGATAAGTCATACATGGACCCTCTGCGTATGCTGTGTTTTCTAACCTCCGGTGGAAACAGTGCTAGTCAGTTACCACGCTGATAAATCATCCCCGCATGCGTCCTTCTAGGTACCGCGTAACAGAATTGAATTGTGAGTAACAAGTAGATATTGTAATGCGATTTGAGTGGAGCCCCACAGCAGAGGTTAATCTAAATTGGACTGTGTATGTTAACAATTAAATCAAAAGCTGATAGCAAGGATATTCCTGTTACCAACCAAGTAAGAGATATTCCCAAAAGCATTATAGGCTGTATCTTCAGTAACTCTCCTAAAGTAGTCACCTTTAAAGTAACGATACCCAAATGAGCATTAATCTACTGCTGTTGTGTAATTTCTCACGTTATGCTATAATAGACTGTTGAAACCTGGAATGTGCATAGCCAATTATAGTAAAGTTAAAGTTGTTTCACAAAATTTTTGTTAAGTCCATCTTGTACTCCATATAACTGAAACAGCTCCCTTGACAAAAAGGTATGGTGTGAAGCCCGGGACCCTCAGGTTCGTGAAGCCACTCTGCCATGTGACATAAGAACTACAACCCCTGCTAGCCTGCTGAATTAACCCCCGGTGCACCACATTATACTGTACCTGCTGTTAGATACCTTGCATAGTGTCATACAGGGTTTATTAGCTTTCAGGGTATCCGTGCAGTCGCTCTTTTCAGGGCGATCGCCCCCGCAGGTTGCTGCATATGGGGGTTTTAATAACTAGGGATATTTAGGGACAGGTGTCTATTGCCTTCCCAGTTCACCATCAAGAGGAAACAGCTGAGGAAGACTAACATGTCCAATACAAGATTGTATTCAGCCATTTGGATGAGTCTACAGGAGTGATAAGATCTAATTTCATCCTTAGTACTGAAGCCAGATTGCCATAGGTAAATTTCATATGGCAATCCATCTTTTATATACACGTGTTATGGCGTTACACATGTGACCGTGATCAATATCAATTTCTTGCATGCTGCAATTTTGATTATTATCACTTATTGAGGCATCAGATACTTTTTCTTTATTCTATTAAAAGTAATGTTTTAAATTTGACAATTTTCACCCTCTGCTTTGTATGTTGTAATTAGGTGAAGCCTTAGTACAATGATCCATTGCAATTTTAAGGTTCTCTTGTGATCTTATGTTTCGTTTTTGCTCACATGTGTGCGTATTTTACTGTATTTTTGCACGCACATGCTCTTCGTATTTGTACAAGCACGCTCCCTTTGATTTTCATGGGTTATTTAGTTTTATTAGCTTAATATGGGCCATTTACATGCACAGTACTCATCAAAATAGGACATGCTGCATTTTTTTTTGCATGAGTGAAATGCGCACACAAAAAATGCACGTAACCGAACCCATTCAAATCAATAGGCTCTATTCACTGCGTTTCGTGAGCACAAAAGCGCAAATTCATTCATTTGGAGAAGCACTCAATAATTTTCTTAAAATCCACAGTTACAAAGCTTTACATTCTGCATTATACTGATGAGTTAAAGGAATTTATTTGGGAAAGTGTGTGTTTTTTGTTAAAGCACAACTTTTTTTCTTTTGACAATAAATATTATTTACAGGTTGGTGGGAAAACATTTATATTTATTCTGAAAATAACCCATTTCTCGGCTACATAGTGTAGTATGCTAGATTTATTGATGACATCATCATGATTTTCAACGGGGAAAATTTAAAGAATTTAGCTACAGATTTCGAAAAATACATCAATAATAATGATTGTAACCTCCGTTTCACTTGTAGTTACCGTGAGCCTGAGGTCCCATTTTTGGACCTCATCCTGCATGGTGACAGTGAAATGGGGGAAATAACGACGAAACTGTATAGAAAACCATCTGCTGGTAACATGCAAAAAGTAGTCCTCCCAGACACACGATGGAAGCAATCCCCATTGGAGAACTAATAAGAGCCAAAAGAGCCTGTTCAAAAGTGGATACCTATAATGACGCCAAAATATCTATTTGTAATAGATTAGTAGAACGGGGTTATAATAAAACAATATTGAAAAGAGCTTGTGACAAGGTGGATAAACGTGCTAGAGAAAATTTACTAAATAATTCTGCAGAAAAAAGTAATTATTGTCAAAAAAGAAACATTATTAAAATGGTATTCTCAACCCCGTTTAGTGATCGTTTTTATGAGATTTAACCCCTTCCAATCCAATTTTGGATTCAGGGTTTCCTAAAGGGCTTTCTTTTCTTGCTGTTATACAACGGTGCCATCTGCTGGCTAAAGCCAGTGTGCGCCAGAGAGGCTCCGACAGTGGAGTGGCTGGCAATAGACGGTAAGAATACCCTGTCGGACGTCTTCTGTCATTGGAGCTGTACAAGCTTCAATCAGAATGTAGACAGACAATGGATTGGAAAGGGTTAAAATCTGTTCTATACTTATTTACCCATTTAAAAACAGGATGGTGATATTTGTAATATACTAGATGAAGGTGTGTCCGTTGTTGCCAAAAAGAATAAAAGTCAAGGCGATATTTTGTCTCCGAGCCTCTTTTTACAACAGTACAAATTACATTGGCTTACACAAAGAGGTTTCCATAAATGTGGCAACACACAATGTAGTGCCTGCAATAATGCAATAAAAGGACAACTTTCACAGATAGTCAAAGACTCAGGGAATGCAAAAATCGAAAAATGTATTAATTGTAATTCTGTCAATGTTATTTGTATGATAGAATGCATACAATGTAATATTCAGTATGTGGGATGTACTCTCCGGAAAATAAAAACTAGAATAGCAGAACATATGAGAGGAATACAAAATTCTCTTTCTACTCATTCAGGAGCAGTGAAACATTTTTTAGAAATGCATACTGGTAGTATGGATCATCTCAAATGGTATGGCATCGAGATAGTATCACATCAAAGAAGACCAAAAATTAGTCAGAAAATGCTTTTCAAACTGGAGGCATATTGGATTTTGAAATTAAACACCAGGATACTGGCTGGTATGAATGCAAGGACTTCCTTATGGGGTTGAGCGAACATACTCTGACGAGCTTGATGCTCATTCGAGTATTAGCGTACTCGATGGTGCTCGTTACTCGAACGAGCATCAAGCCGTGTTCGACCCCGCCCCAGTTTTTGGCTCCTCCCTGCTGTGACGTGCCTGTCTTGGCCCCTCCCCGCAGCGATGCAGCGCCCGTCATTGGCAAATTTTTTGCATACTTCTACTTTGACGCTGCATTGCACACACAGCTGCAGATTGCATGCAACGCTTCCTCTTCCCGTCTCTCCAGCCGCATCTGTGACGGAACCTCCGAAACCACCAAAATTATGTCAGTAATCACTCAGCAGGACATCTACCACCTGGCTGACATTTGTGTATGCAGTTGTGAGCCGGGTGGCAGATGTGATGAAGACACGATGGCCAACATGGCTGCAGTTTCATGGTGAAAGATTCCGTTTTTCCATTCATTCCTGTCCCTGCATAATGGCAACATGACCAGGATGTGCAGAGATACGAAAACTGAATCTTTCGCCACAAAATAGTATATCAAGTATATCAGCTCCTCTTGCTCTATAACGGCAGCCTGCAGTTTGGACACCTTGTTCCAGCAGACAGGCTCCCGTATTTTATAGTGCCGGATAAGCTGAGCAGATTGATCTACACTTTTATGAGGAAGGTTGTATAAGTTGTACTTTATTTATATGTAATAAATCAGAAAAATGATACTAGAAAAAATGTTTAGAATTTAAAAAAAAAAAGCAAAATAAAGTATAAAAGAGAACATTGCTGTAAGTGAAACAGTACTTCTTAGCCCAGCTAATGGGCCAGCACGATTACAACATGAGATGCCATCTGCACCTGACGTCTCGGATGCAAAGCATCCTCAGGGTTCTGCAGGCGCTGGAAAGAATAGAAGAAGCGTCCATGATGTGCAGCGACCTGAAGCTCATGACATTGCTTATAGAGGTCCTATCCCCCACTGGCGGAGGAAGACCAGCTCTACCTGCATGCTGCCTCTGTATTATTGTGACTTACAGCACCAGATTGCCTCAAAAAATACAAAATAAAGCAAGAATGGCAGCATAGGTAGGTGCAGAAATATAATGGAGATTTATTCTCCCATACCAAAGCTGTGAAGACCTTTCCTTGGTGGGTGTTGGACTGCGCAACAGAATAATCATGCCATTAGCAAGTTGAATTCAGGGTAATAGATCATGCGCCAGTTTTGCCTAAAGGGGGTGACTGTATCACACAAAAAAAGAAAAAAAGAGATCAAGTGGATTTTCGAATTAGATACAATGACCCCAAGAGGCTTAAACTTAGGATATAATTATATGCCTCATATTTGAGTCTCAATTTTAGATATGCCCTGTTTGTTAGCTTGATTTTTCTGCGGTGGGATTTCCCGCAGAATTTCTGCCCGTGTCCGCTGCCATAGGATTGCATTAGATAATGCAATCCTATGCAGACAGCCGCAATTTGACCGTGTGAAAACTCGCACGGTAAACAAATCGCGGCATGTCTTATTTCTGTGCGAGCCTCGCAGAGGCCCGCACAGAAGCGTCACTAGTGACATGCCGGCTCCGCTCACGCGCCCGCTGGGCACATAGCAGAGCAGGGAGACACCGGGAGCAGGTGAGCCGCACTGGTCACTGCAGGGGCACGCGTCGGATCCCGCTGCAAGAATTCTCGCAGCGTGATCCGACTTGGCCGTCTGCAGGAGGCCTAAAGGTCTACTGTTTTGCACTTATCAGGTTCTGATTTGTGAAGGTATATTTATAACAAATAGAGACTTTTTTGACAATTTTTATATTTAATGAGTTAGATAATACAAGAAGGGTTACATATTAGCTATTCTCCTTACATGAAATAAAAAGTAAATACATCTCTGAGTTCTGATGGCTGGCTTTAGACTTCTGGGAAGATTATGGTTCTCTCTGTAATCTATGATACTCTATAGTCCAATCTGAGAATTAAGAATATTTGAGAGAGGTGTCCAGCTGTACAACTGCATGTTCCTTCTTAGTAATGTGATTTTCAGATTACTCTCTCCGCTTATAAGGTGCCACCTATCACTTTTCATGATGATTCTTTCAAATGAGGGAGGATTGTTGCTTTCTGCCTCCGTTCAATGCGTTATCACATTGGATGCATATGTAAGAAAATGGGAGGCTTTAGAATTACATTGTGCGAATTTGACAAGTGGTCATAGCGGCAAGAACACTCAGAACGGTCGATCTGTGGCAAATCGGTGACAGAGGCGGGATCGGTTGGGGTCCCCTCTCTCCCATCTGTGACAGTCACTCCTCAGCTCTTTGTGTGTGACCAGTTTTAAAAGGATTGTCCTAATTAGACAACTTCTTTTTGTTGGAAGAGTCCCCTAAACCGATTACATGATGTCCTACTGCTGTGACCACTAGCAATTGGGAATCTGACAGCAAATATTGAATTCTCCTGCAGCGCCTCTACAGGAGAAATGAAGTATTACACTGTTTCTTTTGTAATGTGTTGGGTCCTCCAGAGTGAGAAGTTGTTCTTTGTAGTTATTACTAATATTTTTCTGTTCGCTGTTTTTGGATCAATTCCCTAGCTTTCATTCTGCAGGGGTCTAAGAATGATGTACTGTATATTCCTACAGATCTAGAAAATATGTTATATACAGCAGGACAGCAATATTTTGTACCTCAAAGAAATAGCAGTTATGTAATTGGTTTAAATTGTGTTACCCCAGTAGACTTAGTGTTTTGCGCCTCAGATGTGACTGCGTCCTACTGCGGTCTATGCTTCCAGCTCAGTCGCATCTTTGGCGCTCTACTCAGAGATATTACGTTTGGTAAATTGAATTCTCCCCGGTTTATGATGCGTAGATGATCTCAGAATTCCTTTTTAATTCATAATATTTTCTTGTATTTACACAAATTCCTGTTTGTTCAGAACCTGAAAATAGAGTTTGTAGTCAAATCTATATACTCAATGCAAATCCTCTGCGCTTATTAGATCTAGTCCGCCAGCCAGGAAGCCACGGCAGGAGCCCGGGGAACATAAACACATTTTACATGCAAATCGCTGTCTCTATTGTGCGATGAGAATAATTCTGTTATGAACAGAGCTACACATTTTATGTTGTTGGCTGTTCATTCAACTTCAGGCTGAGTATAAATGACACATTGAAGCTATATTGCCAATAATATCCATTCACACGGTATCTGCTGTTTGTTGCAACCCCTCTTTGACTGGTTGGTATACGAAAATGCAGAGATATAGCTGTAGTGACCCAAAAATCCCCAGAGTATTGATTGGGTATTATTGTATCTTGACGCCACCAGAAGTACTGGTGGAGTCAAGATACAAGGTGTTTGACAGGGGATTGATGCCCCCTGTTTATGATTGGCTGCACAGTATTGTCCCCTTTCTCGGACACACAGGTCCTGCTTCTGGCCCTGTGGTGACTGTAGGCGGCGTCCCAGTAGCCCCGCTGTCACTGTACCTGGCAGCCCTTTCTCGGCTTCACAGGTTTTGCTGCTGGCCCGTTTTCATCTCCACTGCCTTGTATCGGGCCGCTGTGACTGTCTCGCTGACCGTTCCTCGCCGTAACACCTCCTGCTCCTGGCCAGGCTGTTAGTTGTGGAGCCGTGGGAACACTGGAACTGCTAAGGTGAGTATACATGCCCCCCGCCCACTCCCTCACACCCCCCCGCCGATGCGCATCGCTTACCGTTCCTTCCCTTTTAAGTGCCGACTGCCGTCACTCAGTGCTCCACGGCACAGCACCGCTGTGAACTCCCGTCCGCCGCTGAGCGCTGCAGGCCACAGCACCACCGTGAACTGAACATCAACGCTCAGTGCTGCGGTCCACACCAACGCTGTGAACTTCGCCGGTCCTCCGGTGAGAGCCGCTGGTCACCGCTCCCTTGCACAGCAGTGCTCTGAACTGCAGATCGACTGCTCTCACCTTCCTCCATGCCGTCGTCCGCTGCCCAGCAGCGCTCATAAGTCCCAAGCGCCGCCTCTCACTTACCTCCACGGCGGCTGGCGATGGCTACAGGACCTGTGAGGGCGAGGACGGGGAGAATGCAGGACAGCCAATCAGAAACAGGTGCAAACCCCCCTGTCAAATTCCTTGTATCTTGGCTCGACCAGTACTTTCGGTGGCGTCAAGATACAATAATACCTATTGATTGTACCATTTCCCATTTCAGGAAATGAGAACACTTGTTCTTCCTCCTTTTCAAGATCTCTGCTTGCTGTTGACAAATAAGATCAGCCATCACAAAGGCAGTAAACGTATGTTGAATGGCCACTTTATCAGAGACACCGGCTGGTTCACCATTGTAGCCCCCCCCTGTATAGAAGTTAGACCTGCAACTCTGGAGTGCAGCATAAAATCAAGTGAGCAAATTTTCTGCTGATCAGTTTCAGTGTGAATCCACATTAGATGGGGAAATCCAGCAATCTGAGTGACTTCCAATGAGGCCTGGTCATCGGTGATAGACTAGCCGGGGTCAGGATTTCACTGTCAACTTTGTGGTGTTTTCTCATGCAGCAGTATGGAGAGTATTCCAAGAATGACATGATTGAGAAATAACAGCAAAAGGGGATCCTGTGGATGTAAACAACTTGTGGACAAAAGGGGTCATAGGAGGATGTCAAAAATCATTCTGATGAACCGGCGGTGTACAAGCAAATTGCAGCCGCATACAATGCTGGTGCTTTCACCTAACAGGTCCAAACACTCAGCACGAATGGGCTATTACAGCAGACAACTAGTTGCAACGCCATTGCTGTCTAAATGAAACAGAACAACAAGACTCCCGTGGGCAAAGGTGCACAGAAATTGAATCACGGACCAGTGTAAAATATTGCCTGGTCAGATGAATCCAGATTTCTGCTGCACCACTCTGATGGGAGGTCAGTGAATCAATGACCCCTTCGGCCACTTTCACACGGATGAGAAAATCGTGTGATGTTTGTGCTTTGCGAGACGCATAAATCTCGCACGAATACACATGAGCGAATCCACATCACGTCGTGGGAAAAAAGTGCGGCATGTCTTATGTTTGGACGTTCCCATGGAATGACTGGCATTGCCATTTGTTTTCAATGGGGTCGGCACAGCATCGCACGGCGTGCGGGGTGCAAACAAGTGCGATGTTTGCCCATTGCAAACAATGGGAAACACTCTGTGATCCTCTTTACTGAAGTGCTGCAAGGCGGTTTTAACATAAACACGCCTTGCATCCGCCGGGACAGTGCACATTGGTGAGCGTGATGTCGGGCTGAGTTTCACAGTCTGATATTGCACTCGCCCATGTGAAATTAGCCTTCCTGTCAGGTGTTCAGAACATGTCTGTACCTCCATCAACTACAAGAAGCTTCCTGTCCACATGGGCCGATATTCCTGGAGCAGAGGTGTCAAACTCATTTTGACAAAGGACCACATCAGCCTAAGGGTAGTTTCAGATGGCAGTATGTGCAACTACGCTCGTTGCTTTTTTTCTCTGGCCGTTCAAACTCTGCACCGTAGCGCAGCAGTGGGAAGATAAGTCCTGCCCTATCTTTACCGCATGTGGTATTAACTATGTGCGAGAAAGGTAGGGCAAGTCCTCTCTTTTCTCGGGCGTAGTATTCATGTGAAAGCGAAACGATTGAAATTAATTGAAATCAGTGGTTTAGTTTCGTCCCGTTAGGCAGCCATGCAAAAACACAAAAAAAGAGCACAACTGGACCACATTAGGCAAATAGCCTTTTAATCCAAGGAAGGTGTTCGTTGCACGCATGTGTGCACTGACCCTGCATACGCAAAAAGTACAGTACTATGCGCAGACACGTGTGCAACCTTGTTCATGTGCAAATATGTTGCGCTGCAGCGAGCATTTTTGCACATATGGTCGTCTAAATACGTTTTTATGGTTACCTTATGGTATAGTAAGTGCTCGTTCACATGAGCGTATTTGCGTGTGTAATACGCATTGAATAAAACCCATTCATTTCAATGTGTTTGTTCGCATTAACCTTTGCAAACACGTGAAAAAATATGCAGCATGACCTATTTTGGTGCGTACTACGCAGTGGAATAGGCTACTGCAGTAAATGGGTGGGCGCAAATGTGCAGTGAATATGCAGGACACCTGCATATTCACTGCATATCTGCACAACATTTCAATGAGCCTATCTGTGTTCTTTGCGCACTTAAAAACAGCTGAAAAACGTTGGCGCAAGCAGTTTTTATTGCACAAATATGCAGCATATCTGTACAACTGAAATGCGCTTGCGCCAGTGTGAACAAGCCCTAATTGTTACCTCCACAGTGGTCGCAATAATAATAGTGCCCCCTATAGAGGTGCCAGTAGTAATAGAGTCCCCCATAGCGGTCCTAGTAATAACAGTGACCTCAATAGTGGCCGCAATAGTGGTAACAGTAATAGTGTCCCCTATATTGGCTCCAGTAGTAATAGTGACCCCCTTGGTGGCCCCAGTAGTAACAGTGTCTCCTATATTAGTCCCAGTAGTAATAGTGACCACCATAATAGTCATAGGGATGCTTCCCACCCAGAAGCCAATAGCAACACCTATACTGGATTCTGAACAGGCAGCATCCCTACAAGCTTTACACTCACTGCTTGTAATTGCAGGCCCAGCTCCCATTGATTTCAGTGAGAGCTGTGCCTACAACTAATTGCTGCCGCTCTGAAGGCCAAAAGAGGTTCCAGCGCATTACTAGATATGTGTCTCTAATAATGAGGTCATTCAGTGTATACATACTGTACAGTGTATCTCGTCCTGCTCTTAGCCGAGAAGTGGATACAATTGTATCCTGCCTAGACAATGCTCTGTGAGCTAAACCCATCAGCAGCTGCACAAATTTTACAGTACATCAATCTGGCATCCGGGTCATTTAGCTCACAGAGTATTGTATTGACTGGATACAATTTTATCCACTTCTCAGCTGCAATCAGGACTAGCTGTACTGTATACCAAGTTTACTGCCTCTGAGTGTAAACAGGAATGTCCTCATTCACTGACAGCAAACAGGCATGTTGAGAATGACGAGGAATTTAAATAGAAAGTGTATCTGCAAGTTGAATAACTTCATCCAAACAGCTTAATTAATGTAAAACCAGGAAATGGCCTTTAACTGGTAGATGTGTGAAGGCATCACATTATAAGCCCCCCTTCCCAGTACACTCGGGTCATGTAAAGCACTATTAGTGGTAATGAGGATGGTAATAACATTTTTAGATTTCCCTTCTGGCCGGCCTCCAATACTTTCCTGCTGTCAAAGCCAAGGGATTGCTGTTAAACCAAGAAACAGATGTCATAATGATTCTAATTCATGGTCACTTTCCCACGTATGCCTGTCCAAGGAAATCTTAATTAGTATGACTGTATCTTTTTTATATTGCCTATAACATTACGAAATATCCACATTCGGCTGTCATTTAAGTCAAAAAGGTGTTCTTTCACCTGGTTATGTAAAGAGCTTCTCCAGCTCTGAAGATTGATGACCTGTCATTAGGATAGGTCATCAGCAGCTGATCAGTGGGGATTTAACACTCAGGACTTCCGCTGATCAGTTATTTGCTGAGCCGCTATGTCAGTGTGCGGAGCCGGAAGCACAAATTCTGTATGCTTTTGCAGTTGCCTGCCACGGTATTGCAGGCACAGCTGTCATTGAAGAGGTTGTACAGTTGTAAACTATTGATGGCCTATACTCAGGATAGGTCATCAGTAGTAAGTCAGTGGATTCTGTTGCACAGGACCTCCATCAATCAGCTGTTCTCGAGCCCTGTGTACTCATGCGCTGAGCTGATTTCTACAGGAAGCAGACAGCTCCATTCCCACTGCAGTGGTCAGGCTTGATATTGCAGGTTAAGCTCTCATTGAAGTGAATGGGAACTTTGCCTGTAATATCAAGCTTAGACACTGCTGTGAGAATGGAGCTCTCTACTTTCTGTAGAATGCAGCTCAGTGCATGAGCACACATGCCCCATGAACAGCTGATTGGTGGAGGTCCCTTGCGATGGACCCCTGCTGATCTACAATTGATGATCTATCATGAGTATATGCCATCAGTAGCTTATAACTGGACAACCCCTTTAAAGTTAATGGGAGTTGTGCCTGCAATACCTTGCCAGGCCATTGCAAAATATATGGAGCTGCGTTTTACTGGCTTCATACAGTAGAGCAGCAGCCTGGCAAACAGCTGATTGGTGAGTGATCCTGGCGATGGGCCCCCATCTATTGATGACCTAACTTGATAATTGGACACCAGTCTTCAGAGCTGAACAGCCCCATTAATATGACAATAAGAGGCCTATCAAGGCAACTACCCTTACCCTTGTGAGTCCTCAGTTCAGGTGAAATTCTAAAGAGCTTATAAGTTATTTATGGGGCACCGGTTGGAAGTGCCAACCAAGTGGAGCAATTAAAATACACTATATTCCTATGTAGCATGCCACCTATCACAGTAAAGCTGGCAGATGGGCATGGGTTCAGGGTGACGTCACAGAGTCAGCCCCAGCTCACATGATTCACCAAGCTAGCATATTGTTATTTGGCACTGGACACCGAGGAGTTAGCTTCTTGATGTTGATTTACCAATTGGCTGGCTGGGGTAATTGGCAGCCAAGCAAGTCAGTCAGTAACTTTGTCCAGCTATTTATACAAGCTGGCGCCGGTTATACTTCTTTGTATCCTGGTCTTGTTAGTCACCGGAGTAGTTTGGAGAGGAGTTTTGTCAGAGTTCGTGTAGTCATTTGCTCAGTGTCAGTTATAGTTTCCTTGTCCTTCTGTTCTCTTCAGCTTCTTCTGTGTATGTCCAGTTTGGTGTTCCTTGTACTCCAGAATCTATCCCTCCTGGTCTATTCATAGAGCTTTTCTTCCTCCCTTATTCTATCTAGAGTCATTTCAAGTTTCTGTCATGGGGGTCGCCATTTTCAGGACGGGTGCTCCATTTGTTAGGCAGGTGCAACGACTTTTAGATCAACCTTAGATCCCTGCCCTTATTAGTTGCTGTAGTGTGTTTCCTGCTCCTTTTCCCCTCCTAGCAGCTCACTGGTTGGACCAGCAGACTAATAATGTTAAAATTTAACTTTTATTAAATAAATATTAAAACAATCCTATGAATAGGCAAATCTATAAACACACTCTCATACACTAGTGGGATGCAATAAATCCCAAAAAGAAAATTAGATTAAGTCTGGTTGTATATCCAGACCCCGTATTTTCAACAGCTCGTTTTTAGACGCTCAAGAAGCCACCGAAATTTGGAACTAACAAGATTTTTTGTTCCATACAGAGGTTTTTGGTCTTTAAATACAGACTCAAGTAGCATAAAACCTGTCACCACCTACAGGGGGTGAAAGTAAGTTATGCTATTAATAGTTTTAGTTCAAACACCCAACGCGTTTCGCCCTGGAGTGGGCTCATCAGGGGCCAAAGTAATCTCAAGGATACATACACAGAGATCGTGCACTTGAGAGGTGGCCACAGTGCTAGTGTCTGAACTGTATTAGATAACTACACAATACCAGTGATGTATTTGGCTCTAAATTAGGGCAATAAATGTCTTAACTATCTCTTTCCTGTCTGGAATAGCAACGAGCATTAATAAGTACGATAAAATGACCTCTTAGTTGTTTCCACAAAGTAGTCAAGTGCTTTAGATAGAGTTCTGAGCTGTCGACTCAGAACTTATATGGGTTGACCGGAACTATATAGTTAGTCCCGTCAGCCATATAGTGCTATATAGTTAGTCCCGTCAGCCATATAGTGCTGGCTTCGGCCTGTAGTGCTATGACAATATTGTCAGGAGGCTACTATGTTACTGACGCCTAGAGTGACCAACAAATATATGCAAATGGCCCTTTACTTTTCTTTTAAAGCACTCCTGGCTCAAGCCTAAAGATCTCAAATATTGTACGCAAGGGGTAGCTATGTTAGTAATGCGTACTGCATAGCTGTTCTGGTATTTTCCCTATAGTATGAAAGGTTTAGGTGCATACAACAAAATAACAAACAGGCAGCATGTCAGTCCTGATGGTGGGCTGACAGCATCCTAGTGGTCTGTATAATGACCCTGTTGGACATGACACCACCCTTCTGTGACATGTCTTGGTCAGATGTTTAAGAAGGGTCTCATTCCATTGTTTCCCATGCCAATGTTTGTGGTGAGACAGCCCTATAAGGCTAATGATAGGTCCATTATCACTACATAGAATAACTACATGCATGGATGAGAACAGTTTACAGGGCAAAACTGTTTCTTAAGATAATCCAATAACCACAATAACCCTTATACACTATAGTGGAGGGATTTGTGCTACAGTATTAATCTATATACGATCAGTCTTGCTTTAACCCTTTCCAATCCAATTTTAGATTCAGGGTTTCCTAAAAGGCTTTCTCTTTTTGCTGTTATACAGCAGTGCCATCTGCTGGCTAAAGCCAGTGTGTGCGTGCCAGAGAGGCTCCGATAGCGGAGTGGCTGGCAATAGACGGTAAGAATACCCTGTCGGACGTCTTCTGAAATTGGAGCTGTACAAGCTTCAATCAGAATGTAGGAAGACGTCAGACAGTGGATTGGAAAGGGTTACTGGAATAATTCCAATAAGAATATGTAGAATAAATCCCGACTCTCTGAACTTGAGCCTACACCTGAATATGACAGCATTGCCAGTCCTTTAAATTTCATTTTTCATCACACCTACTTTGTGTCCCTGTAAGGTATGTAAAGACAAACAACTCATTCTTTTATTATCTATTGTTTTCACAATTTCTGGTTTTGTAGTACTGGAGTTTTTCTGATCCTACAAAATGGATTTTTCATTAAAGTCTCCATAATATTTCAAAGGTCTGCTCTTTCAGTCCTATATCGATAATCTCTGGGGCTATTACTTTCATCTGTCTTTATTAGTGGACAAAAGTTCAATCCATACAACATTGTGCTACAATAAATTGCGTGTTTGGATGTAATGAATTTCACAGTAGAACACAGGAGTCTTTTCTAGAAATAACGCCAGTAAGGAACCTATACCTATACCAGGGTTCAGGATACTTTTAGGCTTCCTCCCCATGGATGGAGCGAGATACACCAGCGGTTTTATGTCGCGGGAGTCTCTTCGGGTAAACAAAATCCCGCTGGCGATTACAGAAAAACACGTTTTTCCGCGGTCTCCATTAATACTATGGTAATGGGGACCTCCCGCCAGGGAAACACACGGAAAATAGAACATGCCGTGATTTTTTTCCCGTGGCGTAAATCCATGGCAGAATCGCACATGTGAGGACTGAGCCATTAGGTTCAATAGAACCTAACAGCTGTGTTATTCTGCCGCGGATTTACGCTGCGGGGAACCTGGCAAAAATCTGTCCGTGGGAATTAGCCCTAGGCAAGCCGATTTATCGTTTAAATAAGCAAAATAACCAGTGACGCCATCGCTAGCTCGTTCGCTTGTGCAGCCTGTTTACACAGGCAAGTACATCGTTGGCTCGTTCAAACGACAAATTGTTCAGTATCGTTCAGTCTCAAATTCGCTGTATAAGTGAATGAGAAAGACTGAATGAATGCTATTTAAACTGAAAGATAAATGAATGAGCCAACCATGGTTTTTATGCCTGCAGAAAATGAATGATGAGCGAAAAGCAAACGATTCTTGTTCATTTTTCAGTCACTGACTGCGTTTAAACGATTATCGTTCCATCTAAAAGCACCTTAAAGGCTCCTTTACACTGGCAATCATGATATCGACGTAAGAAAATCACAGCAAAATCGCTATTTTGCTCATGAGATGTCGAAGCATCAGCTATGCTTTTTCTTGCAAAACCAATGCTACCGCCTGCGATTTTCTCGCGCATTTTTAGCACGTTTTTCTCATGATAGACAATAGGAGTTTTAGGCTGGGTTCACACAGGGTGGATTGCTACAGAAATTCCATCCGGAATTTCATTGCGGCGAATCCGCCAGCGGCCGCTATTCCCGGTGTTGGCCAGCCACGTGGACAAGATTTGTCAAAAATCTCATCCACATGGGGCGGACAATCTGTCACAGCAAAACCATCAGAAGCCGGCGCTGTTGCGTGGACTCCCTGGCCGCACATGTAATTTTTTTTTTCCTGTCGCGGCCGCGCTCTCCTCTATGGGAGCGCCGGCCGCAATGAAAAAGCATGCGGCCAAGCCGCTCTAAAATCTGCGGGTTTTGAAGCAGCATTTTCCCAGTGGAAAGCTTGCGTTTTTTTGCTGTGGCCAAATCGCAAGATTTCCGGTGAGATTCCGCCCTGTGGGAACCCAGCCTTGGGCCTTAGTCAGACGGGCGGTTTTTTGCGCGATTTGCGCATGCGTCCGGCGATTTTTAAAAACCATTGCTTTGCGATTTTTAAAAACCAATGGTATCGGACACATGAGCGCTTTTTATGCGCTCGTCCGATAAATTATAGAACAGAAATCGCAGATCGCACCTATCTGCGATCTGCGATTCCTGTTCTCTTCACTATATGCGCTCAATGGGGCCGGCGGCAGCAGCGCCGACCCCATTGAGAACATATAGAAGACAAATCATTCTTCTCTGCCACAGCTGTAACAGCTGTGGCAGAGAAGAACGATGTTTGCCCATTGAATTCAATGGAGCGGGCAATACAGCCGACTCCATTGAAAGCAATGGGCTGCCGGCGTGCGCGGGATGAATTGTCGGGAAGGGCTTAAATATATAAGCCCTTCCCTGCAATTCATCCAGAAAAGTGTTAAAATAAAAAATATATACATACTCACCTGCTCCCGGCAGCCGGAGTTCCGCGCGGCCGGCCTGCAGTGGGTGTGAAGGGGGTGTGAGTCAGACCTGCCCCCTGATTGGCTCAGCGCTGAGGTAAGATGTTTCCTATTCATAGACTGGCGACGCGAGTCTGGAGTCAGGCTAAAGAAGTAATTGGATTTTCCAACATCCTCGCGGATATGCCATTGTGGAGAAACCCTGAGTTGCAGGAACTGCTACCACTAGCTGACCTTCAGATATGGGAACAGTACGATATAACGTGCCTGGGTGCCCTATACAATTCCAACATTCTGCTATCCTTCAAGCAGTTACAAAATCAATATCAAATTCCCCGAACCCACTTTTATAAATATCTACAGATCTGTCATGCACTTCAGACGCAATTCCCGCCTGCGAGTAGCAACATATCACATTACCCATTAATAGGAATACTACGATTGCGAGGGCCTAGGGGTCTTATCTCAACGCTATACTCTCATCTAACAACCTCAAAAGCCGCTAGAGAGAATCCCCAGCGCTCTCGAAATGGAAATCCCTAATTCCAGCATTGACGGAAGAAACTTTTCAAGAAGTCTTAGAATCCCCTCTACTCGTCTCCCCCTCAGTAAACAACAAAATGACCACGCTATACATAGTCCACCAATGCTACCTCACCCCAGCGAGACTGCATAGGATGGGCAGATACCCATCTTCCCACTGTGTCCGATGTACATGCACATACGCTGACTTCTGGCATATGATTTGGGACTGCCCGTCGATTAGGTCGTACTGGGGCGATGTCATTGGCCTGCTGTCTGCAATCCTGGACGTCCTGGTTCCCATCACCCCGGAAATATGCCTCTTTGGTGTCCTCGATGCAGAACATTGGCAACACTATGACAGAATTTTCTTGCGGGAAGTTTTGTTCCTGGCAAGAAAGGTTATCACACTGCGGTGGATGGACCCAAGGAGCCCAGCTTTGGCTATGTGGAAAAGATCACCAACTCAACCATACCCTACAACAACTTAATCTATAAGGCGCGTAAGTGCCAAGATAAATTCCAAAAAGTGTGGGGTCAATGTTGCAACTCGTCATTAACTCTGTTTCCCCAGCAACCTCTCACCTCAGCCATATCAGCACTGCAAAGGCGACATTAACAATTCGGGGATTGACCGCCATCTTACAAAACCCAACCACCACTCTTGATCACTTTAGCTAGAACGCCCTATCCAAAAGCCCCTGGCAACTATATACTTATACTTCATACTACATTAAATTCCCTGCTATGGACACATTTATCATCCTCTTTCCTTCCCCTTTCTCTATACAGAGGCTTACACACTTACTAACAGCCCTACAATCGGTATGCGACCTTCACTATGTGTTCTGCTGCTTCCTCCCCCTCTATGAACCTCCTATAAGTCTCCTCTCCTCACCATTCCCCTTCTGTCCTTCCTACCCATGAAGTGCACTGTACTTAATGAATACTGTAAATCTGTGACTATTTGACCTTTGAATCTCATGTATGACCTTGTACTGCAGAAGTTTTGTTATTGCAAATTGCTTACTTGTCAAGAAAACGAGTTAAAAAAAAAAAATTGTGATCGGCAGTATGAAAAAGCCCTTTGTCAGGGTTAAGTAATGATGGCATTGCTTTCAGTTATGACATTACTGGTAACATTCTGCTTTTGTTGTTTCCTACTAGTTTGAGTCTGACCAGAGGTGTAACTTGAAGCTCTATGACCCCAATGCAAAATCTGCAAATAAGGGAGATGGAATAAAACCTCCACAGCGCCACCTTTTGGAAGGCAGCATTCCTTCAAGCCAAAGTCAGACTTTTTATACAAGCCTTGTAACAATGACTGGGAATTAACAGCTTTTGTGCAGCCGCATCCCCTATAGTTATGCTCCTAAGTTTGACATGAAAACCGTGCTAAAATATGGGGAAAATTGACTAAGATTGGCACGATGCACCTAATACATGAAGAGGCTTTCATAAATGTTTCTTCATGTTTTTCAAACCTTGTTAGGGGTTGTCCCCTTCCAATTTAACTTTTTAAAACTCAAGCCAAAAGGGTTAAAACAATTTTGCAACCTCTAATTGGCAGGCAGCTGTCATCTGACTTCCATTGTCAACAGAGACTTGGGAGAATCGCTGAGCTGCAGCGCTGGATTTAGCAGGTAAACAGCAGTCCTCGTTAAACCGTGAACACTATGCCAAACAGCATGTCAGTGTTCTCTATGTGAGCTCGCACCCTTAGGCAGGGTTCACACACGGCGGATTCCCGTCGGAAATCTCGCGGTTTGGCCGCAGTACTAACACCCGCATTTTATCAGTATGCATTAGTACTTTTGTATGTAGTTTGCTAGTTGGTGGGGGAGCCCAAGATGTCAGCCAGTGTGGCCCACCTTAGAGATACAGGGCAACCCGCTGTCATATCAGCCAGGGTTGATATCCTGTATGGTGGGTCACCACCTATCTATGGCTGACATCTTTGGTATCGTTCACATGTGCAGGCTTTTAGTATATGCAGTCACTCCTCCCCATTCTGGGCTGGGTTGAGTGGGTGATTGCATATTAGCTTGCCAGGAACAAGTTGCTCCTCCACACATTATTGTCTGGCTGACTACATATCCTCAGGGCTTAAGGCCATTGCGCCTGCCCTACGGCGATTGTGCCGGTGGCGATTGTGCCTGCCTTATGGCGATCGTGCCTATGGCGACCGTGTCTGCTTTGCAGACCTTCAGGTATTTTTGGCTTTTTCAGTGAATGTGTTTGTTTTTTTCTTTTTCCTCACCTCTGTGATTTTATGTAATTTATCGTGAGTTAGCGTAGGTACTGACGGAAGCGGTGTGACCTCGACGCGGTCCGTCAGCCTATGCGTTTTGGCCAAAATGCAGTACTAACACCCGCATTTTATCAGTATGCATTAGTACTTTTGTATGTAGTTTGCTAGTTGGTGGGGGAGCCCAAGATGTCAGCCAGTGTGGCCCACCTTAGAGATACAGGGCAACCCGCTGTCATATCAGCCAGGGTTGATATCCTGTATGGTGGGTCACCACCTATCTATGGCTGACATCTTTGGTATCGTTCACATGTGCAGGCTTTTAGTATATGCAGTCACTCCTCCCCATTCTGGGCTGGGTTGAGTGGGTGACTGCATATTAGCTTGCCAGGAACAAGTTGCTCCTCCACACATTATTGTCTGGCTGACTACATATCCTCAGGGCTTAAGGCCATTGCGCCTGCCCTACGGCGATTGTGCCGGTGGCGATTGTGCCTGCCTTATGGCGATCGTGCCTATGGCGACCGTGTCTGCTTTGCAGACCTTCAGGTATTTTTGGCTTTTTCAGTGAATGTGTTTGTTTTTTTCTTTTTCCTCACCTCTGTGATTTTATGTAATTTATCGTGAGTTAGCGTAGGTACTGACGGAAGCGGTGTGACCTCGACGCGGTCCGTCAGCCTATGCGTTTTGGCCAAAATGCAGTACTAACACCCGCATTTTATCAGTATGCATTAGTACTTTTGTATGTAGTTTGCTAGTTGGTGGGGGAGCCCAAGATGTCAGCCAGTGTGGCCCACCTTAGAGATACAGGGCAACCCGCTGTCATATCAGCCAGGGTTGATATCCTGTATGGTGGGTCACCACCTATCTATGGCTGACATCTTTGGTATCGTTCACATGTGCAGGCTTTTAGTATATGCAGTCACTCCTCCCCATTCTGGGCTGGGTTGAGTGGGTGACTGCATATTAGCTTGCCAGGAACAAGTTGCTCCTCCACACATTATTGTCTGGCTGACTACATATCCTCAGGGCTTAAGGCCATTGCGCCTGCCCTACGGCGATTGTGCCGGTGGCGATTGTGCCTGCCTTATGGCGATCGTGCCTATGGCGACCGTGTCTGCTTTGCAGACCTTCAGGTATTTTTGGCTTTTTCAGTGAATGTGTTTGTTTTTTTCTTTTTCCTCACCTCTGTGATTTCTTGTCAAGAAAACGAGTTAAAAAAAAAAAAATTGTGATCGGCAGTATGAAAAAGCCCTTTGTCAGGGTTAAGTAATGATGGCATTGCTTTCAGTTATGACATTACTGGTAACATTCTGCTTTTGTTGTTTCCTACTAGTTTGAGTCTGACCAGAGGTGTAACTTGAAGCTCTATGACCCCAATGCAAAATCTGCAAATAAGGGAGATGGAATAAAACCTCCACAGCGCCACCTTTTGGAAGGCAGCATTCCTTCAAGCCAAAGTCAGACTTTTTATACAAGCCTTGTAACAATGACTGGGAATTAACAGCTTTTGTGCAGCCGCATCCCCTATAGTTATGCTCCTAAATCTGACATGAAAACCGTGCTAAAATATGGGGAAAATTGACTAAGATTGGCACGATGCACCTAATACATGAAGAGGCTTTCATAAATGTTTCTTCATGTTTTTCAAACCTTGTTAGGGGTTGTTCCCTTCCAATTTAACTTTTTAAAACTCAAGCCAAAAGGGTTAAAACAATTTTGCAACCTCTAATTGGCAGGCAGCTGTCATCTGACTTCCATTGTCAACAGAGACTTGGGAGAATCGCTGAGCTGCAGCGCTGGATTTAGCAGGTAAACAGCAGTCCTCGTTAAACCGTGAACACTATGCCAAACAGCATGTCAGTGTTCTCTATGTGAGCTCGCACCCTTAGGCAGGGTTCACACACGGCGGATTCCCGTCGGAAATCTCGCGGTTTGGCCGCAGCAAAAAACGCAAGATTTCCGCCGGGAGAACCGCCGCGGTTTAAGCTGCCGCGGCTTTGAAGCGGTCCGGCCGCATGCTTTTTCGTTGCGGCCGGCTCTCCCATAGAGGAGAGCGCGGCCGTAACATAAATAAACAAAAAAACGACTGTAAACAGACATGCTCAATCTTTTGAAACCGCGGCTGCGGCGGCTGCAGCCGTGGTTTCCACCGGATTTACCGCAGCAGATTAGCCGTCCCGTGTGGACGAGATTTCTGAGAAACCTCATCCACATGGCTGGCTAATCCCGAGATTAGCGGCCGCGGGCGGTTTTGCCGCGGGTGGATCTGCTGCGGCAGAACCGCGGCAAATCCGCCCTGTGTGAATCCAGCCTTAAACTAGTATACACTTTGATGTCATTTAACGTAGAGCTCCATAGCAACTAAAATTTGCTTGTGACATGAATGACATGATCTACAACTTTAACCCTTTCCTATCCTCTGTAATTAGAAGGAATTATATGGAGGGGGCCCAGGAGCTGAGCCCACTGAATGCACAATGAGTGTTAGCTGTATTATACAGCTGACACTACCTGCAATGGCCTGGATTAGAGATAATGCCAATCCTGGCCCTTTTCACACCTTATCTGCTATGGTCACTAGAGACTGCATCATCTAAGTGGTTAGACAGAGGACGGGGGCTCCATCTGTCATCCAGTAGACCCCAACCAAAAATGGTTGAATCAAAAAGGGGTTAAGAGCTGTGCTGTCTGCTCTGAGCCCATCATATATTTTCTCACCTCCTTCAAAACCTCTGTTCGGAAACACCCTCCTTCTAATTTAGTTTCACTGAAAGATTGAGAAACTGCAGCTGCATCCCCCCTCCTCCCCCTCATCTTTGTCTTTTATGTTAATTGTTTTACATTGAAGATACTTTTTAGTACTACCACACTAAACGTTTTCAGAGAGAAATGTAGAAGAACAGGCTGCTAATAAGATAAACGATAAATTATCATATAGTCACTTTAGAGATAAAACATAATAATGTTGGGTGGTTTTTAATGGACAACTTCCTTGTCCCCTTAGACAAACTCTATACTATTATTCTCACGTACTCTTAAGATTCACATTACTCATACACTGCTGTGATGGTCTGATCTGCTACAGAGTCAGCGGCATGCCTACCATAGGCCATAGTGTACTTGGAGGGTGTCTTGGAGTGGCGAAAAGGGCCCATACTCAATTTTGCTATTGAGTCCTATGATATGTTTCCGTACAGATTGCGGAAGACATGACAAAAAGATCTCCTCCCGCAGTTCACCAGTTATGAAATCCCATTGAATGTCTATATTATATTGTATTAAGCTCCTAAAATGCTGCTCACAGATTTGTGCATGATATTAAAAGCTCTTCCATATAAAACAACCCACATTTCCAATGTAACGACCCTTTAATCAGGAATTTGTATTCTGTAGGTCAGACACGGGGGCTTTAGACCAATCTTTACTAAACCCGATAAAAGGATTTTAATTTTTGATTCTCCCGTACAAGCAATTCCATTATCTAGGTCGCTATCTATGAGCGCCGAGAGTCTGGATTACCATAGCAATGGGCATGCAACAAAACTAACAGCTGCTCATATCAATCTACCCGATGATGTTAATTGATCTAAAAATCTTTTGTAACATACCCTGCGCCCGGGCAAAAGGTGGGAAAGACTGGATATAATGACGCAAAATGTATCTTAAACCTGGACGAAAGCTTATTAGTTTTTGACACCTTACAGATCAGATAAATTGATTCTAGCCATGAAAATGGAAAAGTGAAGAATCTGTACAAAATCTCCATTACTGGAAGACAAGTGTGAATCAACAAAATGTTATTGTGTTATCTATGGATCGTAAAACAGAGCCAGACATAAAGGAAATGTGGGATATTACAGGAGGCATAAATAATGTTGGCACATTCAGATTTTACAATCACTTAGTTATACCCGGGAGGCTATTATTTAGAGTGAAGTTAAAGGACCATTCCAGGGTAAACATTGTACATGATGCATTGTGTTATTTCTAGTAGGTGGTAAATGACACAAGCGTTCTCCCTGGTGTTTCTGTGTCATGCATCGCCCCCTCAGGGCCTGTAAATAGACATTACATATTCAATCAGTTTGGTTTAAAGTTTTCCTTTAAAATGAATACTTAAAGGGGATGTTTTTCCCCATACACAGTGTTACATCTGTCCATTGACTGTCTCTGCGACTGGCAGATCAACAGAACATCTGACAGTTGGACAATAGATCTTTTAGCCATGAGCAACCGTTCTATGAAAGAATGTTCCTAGAAAGATGTTTTGTCCATTGGTCGGTGTCATTGAACATGTATGGCCATTTTGAAGGACTGTGATGGCCAATATGGGCCAAGATGTTGTGTGGCTACGATTGTGAAATGATCGTTTGCTCAACCATCAACCTACTTCGATCTAATGTGTATGGCCAGCTTTACCCAAAACTTGTCATTTAGGAGATAGGTACAATGTAATGGCATGCTTACCACAAAAGCAATCCACAGTATGTAGCTGTATTAGGTGTGTAGATTAAAGAGTCCAGTAGAGGCTGACCATATCCCATCTCCATGTGTTCACCTTCGTCTCAAGCACTGCAGCTTCTACAAGGAACAAGAAGATGTGTTTAGTAAATAAGTGGCCAACCATTCTGGACGATGGTGCAAACCAGCACCAGGAGAGGAGGCTCAGTGTTTGCTATGATGTCCTTTCTTTGTTTGTCTTTGTTTTTACTACCGCCTTTTTGTTAACAAGTTCTGAAGTCCAGCTGAGGTTGACCATATCTTTGTTTCCATAGGTGGGGTTACATTTAAAAATGGATAGTGCTTTCTATTAGTGTAGTGGCCCAGAGTTGGAGATGTCTTTAGAGTAGCTGTAGGTCCGTTTTGTGTAACTGTCTTGTGTGTACTTGTGTTCTGTGTAAGTGCTAACAAGCTGTGTTGTGGCAACTCTGTCTCCCCTAACTTGTGTGGTCTTGTGGGAGTTTAGGAGTAGTCTAGAGAGAGAGGAGAGTGTTCAGAGATGTGGTTGGTGGAGGAGGACCGGTCAACGGGAGGCTGAAGCTCAGCTTCGCTTCTGCCGGCGCAGAGCCATGGGCCTATCTCATTTATCATGGGATATCTCCCCTCCAGGGACTGAAGCTTAGAGTGATGGCTCCTGCTAAGACCAAAGCGAGAGGTGTAACTAGCTGACAAATAAAGGCAAGAGTTGTGTGTTGACCCACCGTGTCAGGAGTGTACCCCCAGGATTTGTCTAACTTGGACTGGGGACACCTAGAATCGGGAAGGAAAGTGCCTCCAAGAAAAAACGTGTGTGTGTAACAGAAGGGAAATGGAAGAAAGCCTGCCAGAAGTGTGTCTAAAACTGTCCATTTGCTGTGTTCCTGTAACATCAAACTGGGACATGAACACTCAACATAGTCTTACCGGTACATGGACTGGAGAACTGAAAACTGGAACTCAGGAACAGAGGACATAACTGAACAGCAGACATAAAACACTGACTGACAAACACTCAAACACTCACCAAGCATACCTGCACACATAGGCAGATGGAATTCTTGTAAGTACGAGGAATTAGTTTGTGAATTGGCCAAGTGACTTATGCCATGAGCCCATCTTCAAGGGTCCTCGTTGTCTCACGGTCCCTACTCTAACAAGACAACTAACCTCAGGATACTTGCCTGCAAGCAGGGCGATCACCCCAATAAGGGCGGCCCTGCATTGGAACCTCAGTACCTAACTAGCCCTAGATGGCAAATGATCCACATGAAGACAGTTCACACCGAATGCACCGAGAGCCAAACAAACACGCAGGAGCATGACACTGTTCACATTGAAGATAGTGAGCACTTCACAGACACCTCATGTCCAACCACATGCACAGAAGATATAGAAGACTGCATAAACATGAAGCAACACAACACATTTCGCACTGAAGCCTGCACAGACAAGTAGGAACACAAGACTACCCACACTGCAGGAGGGAAACCAGCAGACACTGACAAAGGATTGGTGTGTATATATATATATATATATATATATATATATATATATATATATATACAGTATATATATATATGCAACAGACCTGTGAGATTGGCTGACTGGAGCAAACCACACCCAACCAGCTCAATCAACCACCTGTGGAGGTGTGCTGCTAGAGACACTGTGGTGCAACAGATCTCAGCCAGCACTATCCTAACAGTACCTCTTCCTTAAAAGGGGGCCTCTGGGGATACAGGTGTCTAACAGTTCTTGGAAAAATTAAATTTGGAATCTGTGAGTAAAGAAAACCGTGTACCTCCAGTTTTGAAAACTATCTTTGCCTGTGGACTCTATTATTTAGCAACGAGTAATTGTTTACTTGGAAAGAGGTACTGGCATCACGTGACAACATTGATTGGACTGTTCATTATAGTCTACATCTGCCTGTTCTTTTTGCACTGTGCGTGACTGAGCTGGGTTACATTTCTCCCATTGTTGGGGAGAGATCACATAGCCACCTGTGACAACCACCTTGAGTACCCCATGGTCTCACCTGCAATAGCCGGCCTCCGTTTGGACACCGCCTAAGTATACAGCTTATAGGTGCGAAGGTATCGTTGGTGAGGAAGTGGTCGATCCACTTAGGGAACAAATGATATGAGAAAACCCCTTTAAAAGATTGTCCTAATTTATCTCCTTTATGCTTTTCTCTGTTTTTAAAAATGGTGCAGATTTTTTTGTCTTTTCATTTTCAGTAGAACCATTTTGCCCAGTTTACTATGTACTTTTTGTTATATAAATGCTGTAAGTACTGTAGCATACTTTAAAGTGTTTTCTAATATATTTTTATACACCATGTTTTATGAAAGTGGGAAACAGCTGTAAAGAGAGTCACTTAGGCTACAGTGACGTGGCACGTGAATCCCACGGAAATCTCGTGGAATGACCGCAGTGGGACCGCACGGAAATTCTGCAAGATTTCCGTGGCAGAAAGGCAGCTTTGAAGTGGCTTCACTGCCTGTATTCCGCTGTGGCAATCTCTCCCTATAGAGAGGAGAGAGCCCGCAGCGGAAACAGCAATAAAATTGACATGGCGCTGCATGTCAATTTCAGCACGGCTTGTCTGCAGCGTGTGGACGAGATTTTTGCACATCTTATCCACTTTGCTGCTTAGGCTCGGGTTTAGGATTGCTGGTGGAGTTCCCGCGTGAACCCAGTCTTACACTTGAGGACATTAAACAGACAACCCACTGTGTAATACTTAATTTCCCCCGTGGTGACGCTGCAGGGAGATTGAACACTTATGGCTCTTTTACGCTTAACGAGAACCTCACGATACTCGCTTGTCTGAGTGAACGAGTGGGGACGTCATCACCAGTTTGTGCAGCCTGTTTAGGCAAGCAAATCATCAATGGGAATCGTGAACTTCCCATTCAGTGTTTCACAGTTCTCGTTAGTCATTGGCTCATGTCAGGGGCCTAACTATAGGGGATGCAGGGGATGCGGTTGCACCCGGGCCCAGGAGCCTTAGGGGGCCCATAAGGCCTCTCTTCTTCATATAGGGAGCCCAGTACTATGAATAATGCATTATAGTTGGGGGCCCCGTTACAGGTTTTGCATTGGGGCCCAGGAGCTTCAAGTTACGCCTCTGGCTCATGTTTAAACTGACTGAGTATTGTTCACTTTCCAGCTTTCCTCAAAGTTTACAGCTTATCATTTGGGGTCCCAGCAAGGAGATTCTTTATGATCAGCTCGTTGTCAAAGAACCCTTCTAAGAAATAGGGGTTGTCCAGAGATGAGAACCCCCTTTCAACAGAAGTAAACTTCTAGTATAATAGTGTCCCTTTCCAAGTGACTTAATTTGATAAGCACGGATTCACAGTGTGATTATAAGAGTTAATATTGACATAATTAGAGAAATGATTGAATATACTGTAAGTCTGAAGACAAATCATATAAATCGCATTTCATTCAGGAAGTCATGAATAGAACAGCAAAAAACTAATGACTTGCTTATAATTCAGGAAACAATCTTTTAAGCATATTAAATGACAAATATAATTTACAGATGATTTATTCATTTTCTCGCAAGAAAATTTGCAATCTCATTTCAAGTTTTTTTTTTTCCGACCAATTTTGCAAATAAATGGACAGTCGTGTTATTTTTGGAGGGGAAAACTTCCTATCAACGAGACTGACACTAATTGTTGCATTTGTTTCAGCAGAGACCTTGTAGTGAAATGAATTCAAAAACTAAAATATCTGCTTATCCCCTGGGTGGTTGGCTTTGCTGTAAGACATAAAAGGTTTCGTTAGATGATTATGTAGTTTCACACATTTGAAGATAGACCATCAGTTGTGCAGTCCAAGCCTAATTAGAGATGAATACAATAGAGGAATTAGCTTGCTATCTAAAGGTTTGCTACAGTACCTTCTCTCTATGTGACACATATATTAGACTGAGAAAAAAAGGTATTACAAAACGTTACATAACTTACAGAAGAAGTCTGTTATGCAATGTACCATGGCTCACAGAAGTACGTAAGCATACCGTCCAACTTTTTGGAGCATTAACCCTTTCCAACCCACTGTCTGACGTCTAAAGACATTATGATTTAAGGCTGTACAGCTCCGATGTTGGAAGACGGCCGTCGGGGCTCTCTTACTGTATATTGCCAGCCTCTCTGCTGTCTGAGCCTATACAATGTGTCACCTCATGCTGTACTGGCTTTAGCCAGCAGATAGCGCTGTTGTATAATGGCAGAAAAAGAGTAAGCCTCCTAGGAAAACCAGGATACAAATTGTATCCTGGTTTTCCTAGGGGGACTTACTCTTTTCTGCCAGTTACACAACGGTGCTATATGCTGGCTAAAGCCAGTACTGCATGAGATGACATGTTGGATAGGCTCCGACAGCAGAGAGGCTGGCAATATACAGTAAGAGAACCCCGACGGACGTCTTCCAACATCGGAGCTGTACAGCCTTAAATCATAATGTCTTTAGACATCAGACAGTGGGTTGGAAAGGGTTTAAGAGCAACACTTATGGATCATTATGTGACATCCATTTTTGCATCCATATCTATACACTTGAAGGCTTCTAATTTTAATGTTAGCACTAAAGTCATCGTGATATAGACATTTTTAATGATCCAGATTGCACCATATGATGGAATAATATGCAACCTGGGGTCTCAGATACAGATAGGAACCATACAGATAGTTTATGGAGCAGCATGGTACGTTTATTAATGCATATCTACTTCCAAGGTCAAGAAGAGGGACATTAAAGGCCAAAGAGGGACTTGAGTCAAAAATAGGAACTGTCCCTCTGAAAGAGGGACACCTGGCAGGTATGTGTAAGTGCATGAAAAGTATCCTATGCTCTCCAGAATTACAGATTTCTGCACATACCTATAGCTGTGTGGTGTAGATAATATCAGTTGTCTGTTCTGATGAAATCAATAAGACTTAATGACACATGCTGCCATTTGAGAATCCGCTGTGGATTCGTTGCAGATAATTTCTGTATCACGTGAAAGAGATTTTTGAAATTGCCTCCACGTGTTCTTTTAGGCATATGCTGTAGAATTTTTGCAATAACTCCCGCAGAGGAAATTCTACAGCATTTCTGTCATGTGTGAACATGGCCTTATAGAGTCTAACAGACAGCTTAGAAGTAGACTAGATGAGACAAATTTATCACAGTGGCTCATGCTTTATGATACATTTTGTGCTCCTTTCGACACTTTTAGGGCTCCTACCCATTTGTGTTTTTTTAACAGTGCGTTAACGCTGCATTTTTTTTAAAGCAAATGTCACTGGGACTTTCTAATGTTAAAAACGCATTGCACAAAAAATGCAAAGCACAAACTTGCCAGGCGTTTTTTTTTTTTTTTTTAAATCCGATTTTTATTAACATTTTTTGAAATTTTTTACACTTCAATCAGCATATTATAGATCGTAAGAATATATAACGTTTTCAGTAGAATGGGCCACTTGTCCCATAGAATATGTCCCAATCCTCCACACGCCAGTCTTCCTATCTCTCAGAAGTCCATGAACTCTCAACCGGGGGAGTCTGGTTTGAAATTAGATTTGGGTGGCCCCCTGTCCAGATAATGACGTGGGGATCCTAGTTCGGGAGAGCCCCTCTGATATTAATTGGTCTATTTTTATTGACGCGTTGGAGGATGGGGACCTCCAGAGAACATCTTTCAGTAAAACATAGCAATGCATAAACTAACATGCAAAGTGCCTAGTAGACACGGTAAAATAACAGCTGGATAAGGAAGGGAATGGGATAAAAAGAGTAGGATTAAATTAAGCTCAAATGAGACATTAAAAACTCCAAAAAAAAAGAGAGAGAGAGAGAGAAGAAGAAAAAAAAAAAAAAAGAGGGAAAGGAGGGGCTTGACTGGTGGACGGGTGGGGTAAAGAGGGGAGGTGAGGTAGGCTAGTAGGGGGTGGGGGTTTTGCTTAGGCTCCATGCGGGTCAAACGCCCCCCTACCTCCTCTGGATCGTTGCCTGTCTTTTGGAATTGATGCTGCATCTGCGTTCAACGTCCGAGGCCCAACATCCTCTCCCCGTCTCCGCTTGTCCGAGATCTACCTCTTCCTCTTCCAGTTGGTGGGTGAGGTCAGTGCTACCAAAATTTTAGTGTTCACTCCTGGGCCCTCGTGTCTCGTTAGGGCTCAGCTGTTGCTGATCACTGGCATTCCTTCTCAACTCGCTCCAGGGGAACCAGGTCAAGATAAAGTCCTCATGTGTACCCCTCTTCCAGCTTGTGAGCTCCTCTAGGCTGCAGATCATATCTGCTTTTTCTCTCCACTGTTTTGGGGATGGTGGGGTTTGTTGCAGCCAGTGTAGTGGTATTAATGCTTTTGCAGCGTCTAATAAGTGGGCTATTAATTTGTTTTTGCGAGGATGGAATAGCTTGGATGGTTTCCACAGGAAGACCATATCTGGTGTGATTGTTAGTGCTGGGCAGAGGACCTTGAGGTCCTTTTCTACTTCCTTCCAGAATGCAGTAATACCTGGACATTCCCACCATATGTGAAGGAAGGACCCTATTTCAACATCGCATCTCCAGCATCTGTTATGTGGGGCTAGTTTGTAATTGTAAAGCCATTGGGGGGGTTTTATACCACCTGACTAATAATTTATAATGGCTTTCTTGCATCAGTACGCAAGGTGAAAATCCGTAGGCCAAGTCCAGGATTAATTTAGTGTCCTCCGTTGTCAGGGAGATCCCCAGTTCCTTTTCCCAAGAGGTTAGGAAATTAGGTTTGGTAAATATGGGGGGGGCTATAAAACTTTTCCTTATGGTGGATATTTTCCTGACGTTAGGGGTAGATGCACCCAGGCTGTTTTCAAAACTTGTTTTTGGTCTGGTTGACTTGTGTGTGCGCAGGAATTCCTGCAGAACTCCTTTAACATGTGCTGCATGTAGAGGGGTGAGCGAGTTGTTGGGCGCCAGCTCGATTAATATGGTTTCTGGGGGTTTGTGGGCTTGGTTTTGGACATCCTCTATCTTATGATTTTCGAATTGTTTCCATATACTGGATGATCCTGGGTCGTAGTGGATCCCCAATATCCTGTTTAAGCCACAGATTGGTGTCATCGGGGAGGGATCTGGAGCCAGCGATTTTTTGAGTCTATCCCAGATCTCGCAGGGGCCTCTCAGTAGGGGGTTGAAATTTTTCGCTCTATATTGGTTTTTAACTGGAAACCAAAGGTCTTCCAGCAGGGTGTTGCCATGTGAGGCCATCGCCAACTTCTGTAGCAGGAGATCTCTGGGTGGGTGAGTCAACTCCATCCAGTAGCTAAGCTGGGTAGCCTGATAGTAGTCCTGGACGTTCGGCAAGTCCACCCCCCCCCCTCTGCCCTTCTTCTCGTCATCAAGCTATAAGCGAGTCTGGTTTTTTTTTGTTTCCAAACAAAGCTCGTGAACAGAATTCTCAAGGATTTGAAGAAGGAGAGTGGTAGGTGGATAGGAATCATACGCAGTCTGTATATAATTATAGAGAGCACGTATGATTTTAGAATATTCTTCCTCCCAAACCACGACAAGAGTGGGAGATCGTATGAGCGCAGGAGGGATTTTATTTGGAGAATCAGCGGTTGAAAGTTATGCAGATATAAGTCTTCAGTTCTTTTAGTGAGCTTGACTCCCAAATAGTCTATCGCTGTCTCGGACCACGTGAAGGGTGAGCTGGACCTCAACGGCGCACCTTGCGCCTTTGGGATTGAGATATTAAGAATCGTGGACTTGGTGAAATTAACTTTAAAGTTAGAGAGAGAGCCAAAGTCCTCCAAAATCGTAGTGAGTCTGGGAAGGCTTTTTTCTGGTTTAGTGATTACAAACATTATATCATCTGCAAATGCTGCCGTCGACAATGCATGTGAGTATACGCTTAGGCCTCTAATGTCAGGGTCCTGCCTAACCCATTGAAGAAGGGGTTCTATGGTGAGAATAAAAAGCGAAGGGGAAAGAGGACAGCCCTGCCGTGTTCCATTACGTATATCGAATGGCGGCGAGAGCGCTTCATTTACTTTTAGTCTCGCATGTGGTTTTGTGTAGAGAGAAAAGATAGCTGTAATCAGGGGGGTGGGAAAATTGAATCTGTGAAGCACTCTTTCCATGAAGGTCCAGCTCACCCTATCAAACGCTTTTTCCGCGTCGGTGCTAACGAAAGCCATTGGGATTTTACGAGTTTGGGCATATTTTGCGGCATGGAGTAATCTTACGCTGTTCTCCCTACCCTCTCTGCCTCTAACGAATCCCGCTTGTTCCGCGTTTATTAATGCCGGGATAAATGCTCCTATTCTCCCAGCCAGGAGTTTAGCCCAGATTTTGATATCTTGATTTATAAGCGATATCGGCCTATAGCTACTGCACTGTTCCGGATCCTTGCCCTCTTTCAGGATGAGAGTAATATGCGCCTCTTGCGCTTGTTTGGGGAGTTTCGCCCCGCTTAAAAGGGCGTTAAATAATTCTGTTAGTCTGGGAACTAATTGCGCCTTAAAAGCTTTGTAATATGACAACGGGAGGCCATCCGGTCCTGGGCTTTTACCCTGTGGGAAGGAGTTTAGAACTTCCACTATCTCTTTTTCTGTAATCGGGGACAGCAAATCCGACGCCCCTGCCTCGTCAAGTTCTGGTAGGTTTAGGGATTTCAAGAACCCGTCTATCCTCCCAACAGTGCTCTGTCGGGTTAGGGGGTTGCCGCTCCCCTCCTGGTTGTATAATTTTGAATAGAAGGATTGAAACTCCTTGGCAATTTCATCAGTAGAGGAAACCGTATTCCCCGTCTGTGTTTTTATAGAGAGGATCGCATTCCTGACCTTGGCTTTCTCAAGCAATGTTGTCATAAGCCTACTGCCTCGGTTGCCGTGAGCATAGTAAGCTTGTTTAAGATGCATGTGCTTTTTATTAAACTTATCTGTAAGAATACAACGCAACTGGTGTCTAAGGGAGGCTAGTTCCTCTAGGTTGTTTCTCTTTTGCGAGAGCTTAGTGACTCGTTCCAGATTTGCTATCTGGGCAAGAATTATGTCTATTTTTCTCTGGTTCTGTTTTTTGACTCTCGAGCCGAGTGCTATTAAGAGGCCTCTCACGTAGGCTTTGTGAGCCTCCCATACCATGGGTGTTTCAATGCTTCCCTCCAGGTTGTTATTGAAGTATTCTTCCAGTAGGTTTCCTATATTAATTCTTTCCTCAAGGGGGTCTAGGAGGGAGTCATTTAGGCGCCACCTCCACTCGCGAGGAGTGGGTTGCGGTAGGCACATGTCAATGTGTATGGGGGCATGATCTGAAACAGTGACAGAGTCTATACTAGCCTTTTTGATACATTTTAGAAGATCAGGCGAGGTACACAGATAGTCGAGTCTCTGGAAAGAGGAGTGCACTTGGGAGAAGAAAGAGTAGTCTTACTTTACCGGAAGTGACGTCAGACGCCAGTAGCAGCGCGCCGAGGCAGAGGCACGAGCGGGGGGTCTGAGGGAGACATCGGACCAGCGGAGGAGCCGATACCGGCGCCCGAAGGTGACAGGAGCCGGCAGGAGGAGTGCAGAAGCGGAGCGGGTCTCGGAGCAGGTCTCGGAGCAGCAGCAGGAGGGCAGAGTGACAGGTGGAGTGAGCGACCGCCGGAGCAGAAGCAGGTGCGGGGGCAGCAAACAGAGACCGGCAGTAGCGGAGGGGACCAGCGGAGGGGACCAGGGGACCAGTGGAGGGGACCAGAATGGAGCAGCTGAGACAGGAGGGCAGAGTGAGCTGATAAGTATCTACCTCTACCTCTGTGTGTGTTTGTGAGCTAAGTGTGTGTCTTCTGTGTATCTGGTTAATTGTGTCTTCTGTGTGTGTGTGTGTCTGGGGGTCTAAGTGTTTGTGAGGGGGGGGAAAAAAAAAAAAAAAAAAATGTTGTGAGCGCGTGTCAGCGGGTAAGCGTTTGCGCGAGAGCGGCAGCGAGTGAGCGGTTGCAGCAGCGTGTGAGCAGTTGAGTGGTCGCAGCAGCGGGTGAGGGGTCGCAGCAGCGGGTGAGGGGTCGCAGCAGCGGGTGAGGAGTCGCAGCAGCGGGTGAGGAGTCGCAGCAGCGGGTGAGGAGTCGCAGCAGCGGGTGAGGGGTCGCAGCAGCGGGTGAGGGGTCGCAGCAGCGGGTCAGCGGTTGCAGCAGCGGTTGAAGCAGCGGGTGAGCGGTTATAGCAGGGTGTGAGCGGTTGCAGCAGCGGGTCAGCGGTTGCAGCAGCGGTTGCAGCAGCGGGTCAGCGGTTATAGCAGGGTGTGAGAGGTTGCAGCAGCGGGTCAGCGGTTGCAGCAGCGGGTCAGCGGTTGAGCGGTTGCAGCAGCGCGTGAGCGGAGTGTGAACAAGTCTATCTTCACTACTTCCACAAGTGAATTGTAGATCCCCATTAGGATGAGCTCCATGCCTGGCAATGTCATCCAGTGTGCTACTTGTGCAATGTATGCGGTCCTTGATCAGCCGATCGAGGGTGCATACTGTTGCGCAAGATGCATGCACGTCGCACATTTAGAAGCCCAAATTCTGGATCTAAATGGGCAACTGGCAACACTGAGAGCCATTGACATCATGGAAAGGAGTTTGGTGCTCACTGAGCAGGCACTCGCTGGGGTAGAGGCGGGGGCGGACGGTAGTACGGAAGAGCAGGGGGAGCAGGCAGTCAGCTGGGTGACAGAAAGAAGGAGGGATAGAGGGAAGAGAACCAGGGAGGCTAGTCCTGAACTGGCACAACCCAACAAATTTGCAAGATTGGCAGATGAGGGGGATGCCATTACAGAGCCAGCACCGCTGCAGCACGACACGCCCTCTGAACGCCAGGGGGATTACTGCTCCAGTGAGACGGGGACGGGGAGCGCAGGGCAGGCTAGACAGGTTCTAGTGGTGGGGGACTCAATTATTAGGGGGACAGAGAGGGCAATCTGCCATAAAGACCGGGATCGTCGAACGGTGTGTTGTCTTCCTGGCGCTCGAGTTCGACACATCGCGGATCGGATTGACAGATTACTGGGAGGGGCTGGTGAGGATCCAGCAGTCATGGTGCACGTTGGCACCAATGAACAAGTTAGAGGTCAATGGAGGGCCCTCAAAAATGATTTCAGGGACTTAGGGTCCAAGCTCAGGGCGAGGACCTCCAGGGTAGTTTTCTCGGAAATACTACCTGTACCTAAAGCCACACTAGAGAGGCAGCAGGACCTTAGGGAGGTAAACAAGTGGCTCCGGAATTGGTGTAAGAAGGAGGGATTTGGGTTCCTGGAGAACTGGGCTGACTTTGCGGTCGGCTACAGGCTCTACCGTAGGGACGGGCTGCATCTAAATGGGGAGGGTGCAGCTGTGCTGGGGGAAAAGATGGCTAGAAGGCTGGAGGAGTGTTTAAACTAGGGACTGGGGGGAGGGCAAAATGAGAAATAGTGGGGTAGCCAGTGTAATTAGCGATCTGGGTCCAAGCAAAGGGAATGGGGGACGAGCAGGGGGTGGGGTTAGTACAGTTAGAACTGATAGATCAGCCATAAGTACGAATAGCAACAAAACAAATTTAAAAAACAAAAAAAATGATATAAATTGTATGATCACGAATGCACGAAGTCTGATCGGTAAAGTGGGCGAGCTTGAAGCAAGAATGACTGATGAAAGTTATGATATAGTCGGAATTACGGAAACATGGCTTGATGATAAGTGCGATTGGGCGGTGAATTTGCAGGGGTACAATCTCTTCAGAAGAGACCGAAGGAACCAGAAAGGGGGAGGGGTATGTCTGTACGTCAAATCGAACTTGAAGCCGAGGCTACGGGAGGATATAGGGGTAGGAGACGAACAGGTGGAATCTCTGTGGGTAGAAATACAGGGAGGAAAAAATAACAAAATCCTGATAGGGGTCTTCTATAGACCACCAAAAGCAACAGAAGAAACTGAAAACTTACTACTAAGGCAGATAGAGGAGGTGTCAAAACGCAACGAAGTAATTATCATGGGGGACTTTAATTACCCAGATATAACATGGGAGAACGAAACCTGCAAATCTCACAGGGGTGATAAGTTCTTGAGAGTAATTAAAGACAATTACCTGAACCAACTTGTGCAGGAACCAACAAGAGGGAGAGCCATTCTGGACCTAGTACTAACTAACAAACCGGAACGTATAAGGGGGGTGCAGGTTGAGGGGCACTTGGGGAACAGCGACCACAATATAATCAACTTCCAGCTGTCAATCAATAGGAAGCCTTATCAGGGAGAGACAAAGAAACTAAACTTTAGTAAAGCAAAATTTGATGAGCTTAGAACTACTATCGGTAACATTAATTGGGACAACATCCTCAAAAATATCAGTACGGAGGAAAAATGGGAAAAGTTCAAAAGGATCCTAATCACCTCATGTGAGCAGTTCATTCCCTTTAAAAATAATAGAAACTCAGCCAGCAGCAGGAAGAGAAGCAGCAGTGAAAACTCCTGGCTGCTAGAAAACTCCGGTGCCAATAACTCCGGCCCAAAAGCTCCCACAGGGCCGAAACCACTACTGCTAGCACCACCGGGACCTGGGCTTTAAAACGAGACCTCTCACAGGTCTCTAGCTGAAACCGCGATTTTGCGGCCTACTGCATCGGGCGCATCCCCAGGCTAAATTTATAAACGCGGCCGACCGGAAGTGAAGGCCGGCCGCGATCGGCAGCAACAGATACCTCCTGCAAAGAAGCAGGCAAGGAGGAGCAGCCACTGGCAGGAAAGAGACAGCCGGAGAGCAAGAGGAACAGGGGAAACAAGAGCAACAGGGACACAAGTAAGTGCTCTCCCAGGACAGCCCCCACAGACACCAGAAGTGGAGCAGGCAGTGGGCCACTGCAGGGGAATTAAACTCTTTACATGAGGGTCGGAGCCTGACCTCCGAGCGTGATGGCTGCCTGAGTCCAGCGCTCTGTCTGCGAGGTGTTCCTGCGGGGTCCTATCATCAGCTTGACACAGCGGACATGCCAAAAACGGCGAAGGAGAGGAGCGCAGAGCAGTTGAGCACCCCTCGGGCGCTGAAGAATCAAGTCGGGATGCAGCGGTATCTGAAAGATCGGGACTCGCGGTCACCGCGCCAGCCGGCTAAGATGGCGCCGTCCCAAGAGACTGCTGCACCAGCATACAGTAAGGAGAGGGGAGGGGAGTCCTCATCTGAAGAAGAAGAGGATAATGAAGCCATATCAAAAGGCTTTATGAAGCAACTCCTTGCCGATGCCCTGAAGCCCCTAATTTCAGACCTTTCTGAAATAAAGGAGGATGTGAAACATCTGGGGAGAAGGGTTGAAGACTTGGAGGTCTCTTCCTCCTCCATCACTTCTCACGCCCGTGCTCTGACGCAAGTGTTGAAGGAACAACACGAGCACCTGAACCGCGCCATAATA
Source organism: Eleutherodactylus coqui (assembly GCF_035609145.1). Taxonomy (NCBI): domain Eukaryota; kingdom Metazoa; phylum Chordata; class Amphibia; order Anura; family Eleutherodactylidae; genus Eleutherodactylus; species Eleutherodactylus coqui. Next base: position 127,459,583 of record NC_089844.1, on the reverse strand, counting down.
GCCCAAGAAGACTTAGAGAACCGTAACAGGAGATGTAACGTTCGCATAAAGGGGCTCCCCGAGTCATATGAGGCGGACTCCCTCCTTAAGGTAGGAGCTGAAATTTTTGAACTTTTATTAGGAACTGAGAAAACTCTACAAATGGGCATTGAGCGCATTCACAGGGCTCTAAGACCCCCTCCTTCCATAAACGAACCGCCCAGAGACATTATTTGCAAAATGTTCTCACACCAAGACACCCTTGCGATCTTAAACGCTGCGAGAGGTCACAAAGGATTAAAGTATGGAGGGCACGCATTGCAATTCTACCAGGACCTTGCGCCCTCTACCCTCTACAAAAGGAGACTCATGCGACCGCTACTTGAAGCCCTCAGGGCTAAAGACTTACGTTACGCATGGCTGTTCCCTTTTGGACTTGGGATTACTGTAGGAGGGCGCAGGCTTACTATAAGAACCCCAGAGGATTTGCATAAAGCTTGGCCCTTGTTGGATATCCCCCCTCTTGATCTGCCGTGCTGGCTACCACTTCCAGGGTTCCCGAACTTGCCAAAACTACCTTCGCCGGATGCCTGGCAACCAGCCTCCAGCACAAAATCCCCGAGAGGGAAACGCAAGAAGGGGAAGGAAACCAGCAATAACGAGGACACTTGAAGCTTCCGTACGCTACTGATATTGTTCACCTTTTTACAGGCTGTACACACACGGACTGGTTATACGTTGTTAAGAAAATGCTCGTGTGGAATTATGCCGGCGTCCGAGCCTTCAAGCCTCTCGGCTCCTGACCGACCTCGCCTTCGCTGATTCGGTTTTGTATATTCACCATACAGTGTCGCAACATGTTTTGTTAGGCTTACTATGTTAAAGCGGACTTTCTCGCTATGATTGCACCCCTCTCATGCTCTACTTGAGAGGGGATTCAAGATCGTTTCCCCCCCCCCTTCCACGGATGTCCTAGCTTAAGGACCCTGCTGGACCCCTGCAGTTCAGACTGTACATAGTTGATCGGACTTTATTCGCGTAAAGGCCGACCAACCCGCCTCACACCCACCTTACCCTCCCTCTTTCCATCTTCTCACGAATAGACGACCTTGTCGTCGTGAGACCCTACAGTTCTCTCCATTAGGAGAGTATAACCTATCTTTCTCGTTTATACGTCCCCTATAGTCTACCCTCCCTCTTGTCTCTGTTAAGTTAGTCCTCCCTTCCCAGCCTCTCTCGGGTTGCTCTCTCCTCCCCCCCCTATCCCTTTACCCATTAGTCTCGTGTACCCGGCTAGGCGACTCCGTACACAGGAGGCGTAGCTGACCTTTATCTGCTCACGACTGACGCTTCTTTTTCTCCCACGCTCTCCAAAGCTAGGTGTGCTAGAGCCTATCTTAGCATGAATGAACCACTGAAATGGACCACGTGGAACGTGAAAGGACTGAACTCCCCATCCAAAAGGCATCACATTGCGCTGCTGTTGAGAAGGTACGGTACTAAAATTGCTTTCCTGCAGGAAACCCATTTCAGGGGAAACAGACGCTTATCACTCCCTGGTAGACAATTTACGCAGGCATATCACAGCACGCATCCGACATCCGCCGCGAGGGGAGTCTCTGTACTGTTCCATCATTCAGTAGCTTTTACATGTGAAGCCCAACATTCAGACGAAGAGGGAAGGGTCCTCTTTTTAAGAGGTAAACTCCTAAATCAAAAAGTGACTATCGCTAATTTGTATGCTCCAAATGTGGGGCAGGTGCCCTGGTTGTTGGGACAGCTTGAGACCCTAAAGTATTTTGCAGAGGGCCCAATTATCCTAGGGGGTGATTTGAATCTGACTCTAAGTCCCATTCTCGATTCATCGACCGGTAGGTCCCACGTCTCTCAGACTAAACTCAGACGACTGTACCGCAGTCTTTCGGAGTTGGGTTTGGTAGATGCTTGGAGACATTTTAACCCGTCCACGAAAGATTTTACCTTTTACTCCCATGTACACCTCTCCTTCCAACGCCTCGATTATTTTTTCATTTCCTCATCCCTTTTAAACACCCTCAAAGGAGCTAAAATAGACTCCATTTTAATTTCTGACCATGCTCCACTCCACATCAGCATAGATTTTATCCCTCCCTCTCCTCGGGAGTGGTGTTGGAAATTAAACCCATCGCTCCTGGACGCGGAGGAGGATAAACAATTCCTTAGGTCCCGCTTGGAAGAATTCTTCCGATTAAATAAATCCCCAGAGGTTTCAACTCCAATGACATGGGAAGCACACAAGGCCTATGCAAGGGGCTTATTAATCGCGCTGAGCTCTAGAATTAAAAAAAGGCATCAAAAAGAGACAGAGGAAAAGCTCCAGCAAATTACTAAACTAGAACAAGCCGTGAAAAGCTCCCAATGCAAGGCCTCATTAGATAAACTAACTAGTCTCAGGAAGGAACTGAAAGGTGATTTCGACTCAAGGTACAACAAGAAATATCTACACTTGCAAAAAATAGTTTATATACAGGGAAATAGGGGGAGTAAATGGACCTCTGCTCTTATCAAAAAAGCCCAGAAAAGAAACTTCATCAGTTCCTTAAAGACCAACACGGGTAGGACCGTTACATCCTCTAAGGACATAGCGGCGGAATTTCAAGCCTACTACTCCCAACTGTATAACATTCGCCACCCCTACACCCCGGAAGAGAGACAGACAGCTCACACACAGATACAGGCTTTTCTGAGCGAGTTAGACCTCCCTTGTTTAGACGAAGATGCAGCTAATACCTTGACGAGGCCAGTCTCCTCTCAGGAGGTGGAAGACATTCTGACCTCATCTCCATCGGGTAAAAGTCCCGGCCCCGACGGCCTACCGGCCGCCTATTACAAAGTCTTTAAATCCTGCCTGACTCCCCATTTAACGGAATTGTTTAACTCCCTACTCCGAGGAGATTCACTACCCAAACAAGCGCAAGAAGCGCATATCACGTTAATACATAAAGAGAACAAAGATCCTGAAGCCTGTGGAAGTTACAGGCCTATTTCTCTAATTAACTTTGACGTGAAGATGTGGGCTAAACTTCTCGCAAAAAGATTGGAAAGATACATCCCATCCTTGGTGAATGAAGAGCAGGCTGGCTTCGTCAGGGGCAGGGAGGGTAAAGATAATTCCATTAGACTTATACATGCAATAAGACACGCACAAACATTAAACATCCCATTAGCTTTAGTCGGCTCCGACGCAGAAAAAGCCTTTGACCGGGTCGACTGGCTATACATGCAAACAGTTCTCTCTCAATTTAAAATACCTTTCACTTTTATCACTGCCATTTTCTCTCTCTACGCCGCACCGTATGCCAAACTTAAAATAAACGAGATCCTGTCGCCCTCCTTTAACATTGGTAACGGCACGCGACAGGGATGCCCCCTATCTCCCTCGTTATTTATCCTCGCCCTGGAACCGCTCCTACAGAAGATTCGTCTAGACGCAGGTATCCGTGGGCTAAAAGTAGGTCAGAAGACCCTCTCTTTGGCTGCTTACGCAGACGACATTGTCTTCGTAATCACAAACCCGGAGGAAGGCTTGCCACGTCTTACCACTCTGTTAGAGGAATTCGGAACCCTATCCAATTTCAAAATAAATTACTCAAAATCAAAGGTCCTGAGTGTCTCGATCCCATCTAACCGGAGTAGGGCACTAAAGTCAAATTCACCTTTTACATGGGCCACAGCAGATATTGAATTCTTGGGTATACGGCTGACCAAAAAAGTGGAGGATCTGTTCTCGGCTAATTTTTCTCCTCTCCTACCTATGATAAAGAATTTGTTGCGCTCATATGACCTTCCTTTTTTGTCATGGTTAGGGAGAAAGAATATCCTTCAATCTTACGTTATGCCTATTTTCATATATAAAATGCGTCTTCTCCCGATCCATATCCCTAATACTTTCTTTAAATCATTGCGCTCAATTATTTTGAACTATGTATGGAGGGGTAGAAGAGCGAGAATAGCTTACAGCTTGCTAGAAAAAAGAAGGTCAGATGGTGGTATAGATTTGCCTAACCCAAGGGACATATATCTGTCAACCCAACTAAGTCATTGGATGGAGCTGGTACATCCTATTAAGGATCATCTGGTACATGACTTTGCACTATCTTCTTACGGCCCCACCCTCCTTCAGGACTTATGGTGCCCTAAGCAGATCTTACGGAGACGGGTTACGGTTAGTCCCCTCCTGAGGGGAGCTATGGAGACCTGGCTTAAGCTGGGAGAGGAGTTGGCCCCTTGGCCCTCTCCTCTCACCCCCTTAAACGCTCTACACGCGACAATAGGCTTACAACTGGACCCATGTTCTGCTGGCAGTTGGAAGATCCTGTCTGATAAAACAATATCAGACTTACAGATGAGGGCCCACCTGCCTCCCTCGGATATCTTGGAAGCACTATTACCCGGACATAAGCTACCTTTTCTTGTAACAGCGCACATGACACATATTTTTAGAAAGTTCTTGGCCATGCATAGGTCGACCAGACCCCTATCTAATTTTGAGAAATCTCTTAACGACCAAAATAAATCCAAGAGGAAACTAGCTGTCATTCGTAAACAGTATGTCTCACCACCACACAACTCTAAACCAGCATTCATCACCTCCTGGGAGAAGGAGCTCAAGATCTCTCTATCGGAGAGTGATACGAGGGTCATTCTCAACAACTCATTCGGCACTTCCCCCTGCGTCACTTCACAGGAATCACATTATAAGCTGCTATCTAGATGGTATAGGACTCCCCAGTGGCTCTCGGACCATAAACTCACTTCTAAGGACTCCTGCTGGAGGTGCGACTCCGCAACCGGCTCCTATCTACATCTGTGGTGGGAATGCCCGGTGCTGGTTCCTTTCTGGAAAGATGTGGGATGCGTGCTGAGCAGACTTGCTCCAGGGTTAGTCCTTTCCCCTGAGATGGTATTTCTGTGGAGGCCGACCGCTACCTTCCATCCGCAGAAAAACAAATTGATAGCACTTTTGATTGACGTCGCTAAGTCTCTCATCCCCCTTCTCTGGCTTAGAAGGGATCCCCCTTCCCTAGTTAAATGGAGAGAAAAGGTTGATCTCCTGTCGAGTTTGGAAGAGCTGACTAGCTATGCCAGAGGTTCTCATGAGAAATATCTAGAGACCTGGAGCCCTTGGCATGCTATCAGGGTAACCCTGTGACTAAATTATAGGCCCCCCTGGGCGCCTTGGGAAGGATACCCGGTCACCCATACCTCTGCAGAACCTTGACTCAGGATCTACCCTCCTATTATATTATATGGCGACCCCCCGAGTTAGCCCTCACGATCTGTGGGCTGCTCCCCTAGCCGTTCCAATCCTCTTAGAGCGGGCTCTCACTATACACAAAGACAAACGAAACACGAGACACCACCCCTCCCCCCCCTACTCCCACCCCCCCAACTTTCCCACTTTGTTCTGTTACCTAATGTACCCGTACCCCAGGTTCGTAGTTAATTGATAGTTTCTGGAGGCATCTCGTACGGGGCAGCCCCCTGTATGGCGATCTCCCTCCCCAAGTGGCTTTTGCTACTTTATTGCTGCTTTCGTCTCTAATCTAAAACGGAATGATTTGCATTTCATGTGATCATTTTACGTTTATGTAATCCTTCTTTACATGCTTCTGGAGACGTTGATCTATATTCTGTCTGTTGATTGTTAAAAACTCAAAATGTCAATAAAAATTTGATTTAAAAAAAAAAAAAAAAAAAATGGGGCTTAATGGGCACTAATGCCCATTAGCACTTTATCAGCTTAATTTACTTGCAAATGAGCCTCCGGCAGCTGCTTGCAAATCCCAGCATTAGATCTGGCCTTTGCACTCAGCTGTATTGTCTTTGCATGGGCTGTTAGCTGAAAAGAATGTAATCAGCTGCTCCCACGATGAAAACAGCATGAAGTCCCTGTTGTCTGCTCTCCGGGTGAACGATGGATTTTATGCTCACCTAAAAATCATTGTTTAGCTGTATAGTGAAAGATGGATGCGTTTACATGCAATAATTATCGCTCAAAAGCCATCGTTTGAATGACGTAAATGTGACTTTAGACGGCTTTCACACTTGCAATAAAATTGCGCAATGCCAAAAAAAAAAAAAAAAAAAAAAAAAAAAAAAAAAAAAAAAAATAATAGAAACTCAGCTAAAAGGAAACCAATGTGGCTCGACAAGACGGTACGAGGGGCAATAAACGAAAAGAAGAAAGCGTTCAAACTACTAAAGCAACAAGGCAGCGAAGAAGCGCTAAAATCATACAGGAAAAAAAACAAAATATGCAAAGATACGATCAAAACTGCCAAGGAGGAAGCAGAAAGACGGATCGCAAAAGAGAGCAGAAACAACCCGAAGCTATTTTTCAACTACATAAACAGCAAAAGGATTTGCAGGGAGAGCGCTGGCCCTTTAAAAAACAATGCAGGAGAAATCATTGATGATGACGAAGGGAAAGCAAATCTACTAAACAGCTTCTTCTCAAGTGTGTTCACCAAAGAAAAGGAAATGCCACACGAGATGCAGGGGAATAAAACGAACCCCTCACAAAATATCTCATACCTAAAGCAGGAGGAGGTGCGGAAGCGTCTAAAGAAAACTAAAATTGATAAATCACCAGGCCCAGATGGATTACACCCAAGGATACTAAAGGAACTAAGTGACGAGATAGCTAGGCCGCTATACCTAATATTTCTAGACACTATCAAGACCGGAGTAGTACCATTGGACTGGCGCATTGCCAACGTGGTTCCAATTTACAAAAAAGGGAGCAAAAGTGAGCCTGGTAACTACAGGCCAGTAAGTCTCACTTCAGTAACGGGAAAAATTTTCGAGGGGATTCTGAGAGACGCCATCGATGAGTACCTCAAGGAGATTAAGGGAATAACTCCTCACCAGCATGGATTCATGAAGGGTCGCTCATGTCAGACAAATCTGATCAGTTTTTACGATGAAGTAAGCTCTAAGCTGGACCAGGGAGAATCTATTGATCTTGTATATCTGAACTTCTCTAAAGCCTTTGACACCGTGCCACATAATAGGCTAATATACAAAATGAGGCAGCTCGGACTGGGCGAAAACGTGTGTAAGTGGGTAAAAAATTGGCTCAACGAAAGAAAGCAGAGGGTGGTAATAAATGGTTCGTACTCTGATTGGACCACAGTCGCTAGCGGGGTGCCACAGGGTTCAGTATTAGGCCCCACTCTGTTCAACATATTTATTAATGACCTGATAGAGGGGCTGCACAGCAAAATATCAATATTTGCAGATGACACAAAATTATACAATATAATTAATGCAACGGAAGACAATGTGCGGCTACAAACGGACCTGGATAAGCTGGGGGCTTGGGCAGAAAAATGGAAAATGAAGTTCAATGTTGAAAAATGTAAGACTATGCACATGGGCAGGAGGAACGGATGTCACAAATATTCACTTAATGGGGTACCGCTGGGGAAAAGTGATATGGAAAAGGATCTAGGGGTATTAGTGGATAATAGACTAAACTGGAGTAACCAATGCCAGTCAGCTGCTGCAAAGGCAAATAAAGTCTTGGGGTGCATTAAAAGAGGTATAGGGGCGAAGGACGAGAACATTATCCTTCCACTATATAAGGCACTTGTCAGGCCTCACATGGAATACTGCGTACAATTCTGGACACCAGTGCTCAGGAAAGATGTCACAGTGCTTGAAGGGGTTCAAAGAAGGGCAACTAAACTAATACATGGAATGACGGGACTGGAATACCCAGAGAGGCTATCCAAATTGGGACTATTTACTCTAGAAAAAAGAAGGTTAAGAGGCGACCAAATAACCATGTATAAGTACATGAGGGGACAACACATGGATCTCTCCCGTGATCTGTTTACACCCAGGACCACAAAGGTAACAAGAGGACATCCGCTACGATTAGAGGAAAGTAGGTTTCATCACCAACACAGAAAGGGGTTCTTTACTGTAAGAGCAGTTAGACTGTGGAACTCTCTACCGGAGGAAGTGGTGATGGCAAAATCGATAGAGGAGTTTAAAAGGGGACTTGATGTCTTTCTGGAGAAGAAGTATATTACAGGATATAAATATTAGGTTGTGTCAATCCTGGTATACAGGCAGGTAGGAACTATTAGGGGTTGATCCAGGGAACAGTCTGATTGCCACTAGGGAGTCGGGAAGGAATTTTTCCCCCAAAAGGGCTAATTGGCTTCTGGCCTTGGGGTTTTTTGCCTTCCTCTGGATCAACACAACACAGTAGGATAGACAGGCTGGACTAGATGGACAATGTCTTCATTCGGCCTTACATACTATGTTACTATGTTACTATGTTAGATGTGGGGTGTAAGTGTCGCCAAACGTCCAGGACCCCTAGCTCCTGCATAGCTTTGTGCAATCTTTTTAGCTTTGTCTGCGAGATCTGTGAACGCCCTGTTGTCGAGTCAAGCAATGGATTTAGAGTCACATTCAAGTCGCCCCCCAGTATAACATGTCCAACCGCGAATTGTTTAAGGGTCTCCAGCTGTTGGATTAGCCAGGGGATTTGATCGGAATTTGGCGCATACAAGTTTGCTAGTGTTAGTTTTGTATTATTGATTGAGCCTTTAAGGAAAAGTGCTCTCCCCTCACCATCCTGAAGTGTTGATTCCAATTTAAAGGGAATAGATTTGTGGAACATTATGGCCACCCCTTTAGAAGCGGAATGTGGGTGGGTGTTATGGAATTGTTGCTGGAGAACCATTCCCGGGAGAAGGAAATGTTTTTCTTTTTTGTAATGTGTCTCCTGTAGCATTAGAACTTTCGTCTTGCATTTTTTGAGTAATTGTGCGACATTGTGTCTCTTACCCGGAGAGTTGAGGCCTCGGACGTTGAACGACGTGATGCGCATAGGGGTCATTTCAATTCCGATTCTTCGATCCAAGTACTAAACCTGTGGGTACAAACAAGGAGAAGGAGAATGAGGAGAGGTCGTGAACCCGCACAAGCCCAGACCTTTCTCTAGTGAGTCGGACCTCCGTCAACGCGGGGGCCGGGACGGATGGGTGAGCGGGGTTAGAGAAGGGTTCTGAGTAAAAAGTAGGAATTAGGTTAGACGGGGGGAGAGGATGTCTGTGCGTCAAGTCTATTGAGGTGCCGTTAAAGAGGTCACGAAGCGCGTAGGACCGTCAGTGGGGCCCTAGGGCAACGCTTGTCGAATCAAGACTCTCTCTCGGCTCCTCAATATAGTGAAGCGGGGGAAAGAATACTCATTAACAAAAACAGGTTAGTAACAATTTGAATGAGCCAGGTCCCAGAGGGACGAGCCCCATCACAAAGACTATTCAAATTAGTATTATAGTTGCGTTAGATAAGGTTGCCAACTCGGTGGGCGAACTAAGTAATCCTTTGGGTCCTTCATGCAGGGTTACAGTTCTTGGTACTCAAGCGAATGTTAACCCTTTAATTTTCAGGTGTTCTCTTGATGGGATCCAGCTCTGTTTTTCTTTCTCTTTTCTCTTGGGGATCTGGTGTTCCCCAAGATCTGCTCCCCTTCTGTTGATGCTAGTGTGGGGAGCGTGGGGAAATCCGGTAGCGGAAGCCATGAAGGAATCTCGATGGGCTCCATTTCTAAGACATGCCAACACTTTTGCAGGTCCTCTGGCGTGCGAATGTTGATTCGGCGGCCCTTGAAATTTACCCCCAACCCGAAAGGAAAGAGCCAGGAGTATCTAATGTCCCTGGCCCTTAGGGCCTCAAGTAGGGGTCTCATTAGGCGACGTTTCGCTAGAGTCGTCGGGGCCAGATCTTGAAATATTTGGATTGGTGTTCCATCGTACTGAAGCTCTTTGTTATTTCTTGAGGCCATCAGTAACGCGTACGTGTCTGGGAACGCCAGGAGCTTACAGATCACATCTCGTGGCGGGTCCTGCCCAGTGGGTGGGGGTCTTAGGGACCTGTGGATGCGCTCTATGGAAATTTGTGAGGCTCTTTCCTGGCCAAGGAGAAGGACGAACAATTCTTGCGCTATTTTGGTTAGAGTCTCTGTGGCCCACGTTTCCGGGAGTCCTTTAATTCTTATATTGTTCCGCCTATTGCGGTTTTCTAGGTCCTCTTGTAGGGTCAGGGCTTGGTTTAATTGATGGTGCTGCTCTCGGACAACTTGCTCTAACTCTGTAGAATGTGAGATTAAGCCGGCTGTGGTCGTTTCTAGAGCCTCAACTCTTCTGCTAGTGGATTTAATCTCCTCTTTGATCTCTGATAGGTCTGATACAATCGGCTTTATTAGTGTTCTCATAAAGCTTCTGGAAACCTGTTCAGTTTACTCACCTTCCGAGGACACCTCCTCCCCCCTTTCAGTGCTGGATGGTGCAGAAGCTGCTAGGTTTAAAGACTTTTTGCTAGATAGATGCGGGGATCTGGATACCCTTTCTTTGAAGAATTTTTGCATATCAGGTTGGCTTTTTACTGTACGGGGTGTGCTTAGAGAATCGTTGCTTCTATCTCTATTGTTTTTCCCCATTATGCGTTTGAGTTGGTTTCCGACTTAAGTCATACGATGGGGCCCGTCTCCTGGCGTGTCTTTTTATTTAGCCATTGGACGGTTGTGGCCTTGTGGCCTTACCCAGTATTTAGTTTTGATAATTGTTGTCTCTTTTCAGGGGGCCGCTGATCTCCCCTCTCTGGGTATATAGTATAGATGGGGGATGGTCAGCCTCTTTTATGGGTCCTGGGTGGCTTTTCAGGGGCAATAAGATCCCCCTGTATGTTAGGTGTAGGTCGTGGGGGCTCTCAGTCAGGGCCCTCTGGCAAACTTCAGGGTGTGCCTATATACAGTTCTTGGAGAACCCCCTAGGGGAGGGGGGACTTGGAGCTCTGGGTGGTCTGGTTAAATACAGCTCTATTATATGGAGCCTGCAAGTGGGAACAGGCACCAATAATCCTATTCTTCTCTATATGAGGCTTTTCAGGGCTACGGGCGGACCTGCAACTGTGTCTTCAGCCTCCCTCCACACTTTCTGTTTCTCCCTCCGGGGGGGGGGGGGGGAGGGGGGGGCACCGTTACTGCGCCGCTCCGGTCCGGCTTGTTCTCCCTACCCCCTTCTCAAACCTTGTCCGGGAGGCCCTCTCCGGGCTGCCAGACCACCGCTGTCTTTCCGCTTCTCCAGGGATCTCCGCCGGCAGCACTCCTTCAAATCGGCGCGAAAATGCAGGGGGAGGGGGGGGGGGGGGGGCGCCTCCGCCACGGCGCTCGGGCTCAGCCCGCTCCCTCTGGTCCTACTCCGTCCGGGTGATCTACACCAAGCTGTCAGACCGCCGCTGTCTCCCCGCGCCACCGGAGGACCCCGCCGCCAGCACGCCCCAGGCTCGGCGCGAATGTGGAGACGGGGGGGGGAGAGGGGGGTCCGCCGCTGCTGCTGCTTCGCCTCTCCGTCTGACCCACTCCTCCTCCCGTTACCCTGCTGGGGCGGCCCTCTCCTGGCCTCTGGGCCGCAGCTGTTTCCCTTCTTGCTCTCTTCTTTTCCTATCAATCCGGGGGCTGCCGCCAGCAGCGCGCTCCCCGGCGCGGAAATCGAGGTCCGGGCTTCTCCACCGGAGCTAGGCCTCTCCGGCTTGCAACGTCGGAGAGTTGGCCGGAGGGTCTCTTTCCGTTCTTTTGCCTGCGGAGCAGCCTCCGCTGATATTCGGCAGACTTCTCTGGCGACAGAAGAGCCGGTGAGTGGATTATCTCTGTCCCAGTAGCAGGAGCGAGGTTCCTGCACGTCTGCTACCTCCACTGGCTAGGTCACGCCCCCCGCCATGCGTTTTTTTAACATTAGTAAGTCCTAATGACATTTGCGTTAAAAAACGCATGTGGGTAGGAGCCCTTATTTAACTTCATGCCTTCTCTTGCTTGATCTAGATCATTTTTGCACCAACAGTTTGTATACTTTGACACAATTATATATATATATATATATATATATATATATATATATATATAGTCATACCTCTACTTTCGTTGCCTTCTTCTTTCGCCGGTTTCCAGTTTCGACGATTCTTCAACGTAGAATTTCACCTCTATTTTCGTTGCCTGCTTCTAGTTTCGCCACCAGCCCACATGACCTCACTGTCCAATCACTGCCATTCATGGTTGTGATTGGAACATCCAGTGATGGCTGTGATTGGCTGAGAGGGCTGTCACTCAGCCAATCAGAGCAGTCTCCTGCTGGAGGCGGGGGATTTCAATCCCCGTCACTAGCAAGATGCTCTGCTGGTTTGACAAGTGCCCAGCAGCCTGCACGGAGGTATGGAGAGCGGCCCCTGAGACACTGACGGCACCTGCAAGGTGAGTATTGATTTTTTTTTCCTCTCAGGTAGTATAGCTAAGGCATTTAGCACTGCCAAAAACGCGGTACCAAGTTGTGTCACGTTTTTGGCAGCACTGAAACTGCTGCCCACTCATTTCAATGGGCGGCGCAGAGCCGAAAACGCTTGTGTGAACAGCCCCATTGAAATGAATGGGAGCGTTGCACAGCGTTTAGCTCTACGCTGAAAAAGCAGCGCTAAACGCTGTACAAAAATTTGGTTTGGTGTGTTTCTTGGAATGTGTAGAATGAATTAATTCAATGTACAATGATTCCTATGGAAATAATTGCCTCGAGTTTCATTAGTGTCAAGTTTAACCGACTGCTTTCGGATGGATTACCAACGAAACTAGAGATTTGAATATATATATTGCTTTTTTTTTCAAAAATAAGATCTATCCCGTAAATAAGTCGTAGCCTCATTTTTCATTATTTTCGGGAAGGCTTGAAATATAAGTCCTAGTGACATTACATTAAAAAAAAGGAATACATTACCTAGCAGGCTCGGTCAAGGTCCTTCTGGCTGCTCTCCAAAGATCTGGTGCGGTTTGCTCAGTCCTCGGCCAGTCATACAATGTCACTTCCTGGTTATAGGATTCATAAATACCGCCTCCAGGAAGCAATGGCTGTGATTGGTTCTTCGAGTATTGTATTGATTGATTGAGCCACGGCGATTGAAATACTAAATCACAGCAATTGCATTGTAGAGGCGGAATTTTTAAATTGGCTGAGCCTTGGACAACCATTGCTTTCAGTTGAATTTACAATCTTTCTGAACCAGAATTGAAGTTTTCATTTGATCTTCTTCATCCCAATCAAAGGCACCCCTTTTCTTTGTAGAAAAAAAGACTCAGCCTTGCAGCCAAGTATAGGGAACTAAATAAAGTTACTGTCAAAAATCACTACCCTCTCCCTTTAATCCTGGTATCTTTACCAAACTCAATCTGAGATGGACCTACCTCATAGGGATCCGCCCAGGGGATGAATGGAAGACCGCTTTTAGAACTAAATATGGACATTTTCAATACCTGGTCATGTCTTTTAGCCCTTTAAATGCCCTTGCCACTTTTCAGCATTTTATTTATGATTTGTTTCGATATTTTTTGGACTAATTTATTGTTGTGTAGCGACCTCTTGCTTTCCCTGACCACGCTACCGATCCGCACCGGTCACGACAAGGGACTTCACCTCTGAACTGGATCGTTACAGCAAGTGCCAAAGGGAGGGCTGCCAATTGTCCATGGAAACATCAGCTGCAATTACTGACGGCAAGTGCTAAGCCATCACCAAGAGAGACCACTAGCATGGCCAAATAGACCGGTAGTATTCAGATGGTGTGATTGAGTACCATCATCCAGACTTTTCATCAGTAAAACAGATTATTTTGTCTTCATCACTGTACAAACTCCCCAAAGGCTCTGTGCTAATAACTTGTTCATGGGACAGTGATTGCATATTTCAATTAGTGGATTTAGTCATTTGGTTAACCAAAATTCCTGCAAGACTAAGCTATTTCAGAGGAGACTCCTTTTTTGACAATCACTTATGGAGCTATTTACCCCTGGCCAGGGTAAGCCATTAACTGTGATAATTCTGTATTGTGTGCACAGTATTAGGGACACCCTATTTGTAGGGTATGGACTGAGTTATAGTGTTAATCAAATGTTAGTAAACGTTTTCTATTGTATCCAAATAATACTTGTATGTTATTCCCATATTATTCTTTATCATCCTGTACATTCAGTAAAGCATTGTTTTTGCAACTGAACTGGTGTAAAGTCCCTCCATAACCTGTTAGAATAGTACTAGCTACATTATTTCCAGGAAGAGACAGGGAGGCAGCACTATCTGTACTTGCATCATCTATAGGGAGAGACGAGGAGGAAGTACTATCTGTCCCTGCTTTTTTTTGAGCAGAGGTGGGGAGGCATGACTATCTGTTCCACCATTATTTAAGGGGAGAGACAGTACTAACCATACCTAGAACATTTGTACTTATCATGCAGGGAGCAGGGCAGATGGGCCATCCAAGAGTTTGCATTGCTTAGTGACAACCCATGTTGGAGCTGGACTGTCATCAGTTTTATCAGATGCAGGTGCAGTGTAAAAAAGACACAATAAGATTTTAACAACTTGACATAAAAGTTTTATATTTATTAATAAACTGTTTAGGAGAGAAGGCTCTTAAATGCGTATTCCATAGTTTGTGTCACTAAGTGTGTTGTTAAATAGACTCTTGATAGATTATTAAGGCAATGCTATATTAGAATGACCGAGCCGTAAGTAGCAATGACCTTGAGTCTTAGGTGTTGTATAGAGAGCTGTTGGATATTACAAGAGGATCGTGCTTTAGTCTTTCAATGCAGGTAATTTAATGGAAGCTAGTGCTGATAAACCACGGTTCTGGACACGCTTGACAATCCATGCCAGCTGTTCTTAGGTTAAGCCGGTGACAATGCTGCCGTCTGCTCATAGACTTACAGCATAGATATCTGACATGCTGTTCTGTGTTCGGTCTTACACTAGCCCAGAGATTAGTCTTGTTCCTTTTTATTTTGCTGACTCACGACCGACAGCATATTGGTAGGTCAAGGTGGAGATGACATGACACAGAGCCGCAGATAGACAGGTCACCGCTCAACAAAGGCTGTCTGATGCATCTTATAGGCATGTCTGATCTGTGCCGGTGTGAAAGGCACGGTTTTGTTTCCCTCTTATACAAAGCAATTTAATAATACGTCTTATTAATAGGCACAAGATGCTTAGTTCGCCCTACAGAATGAGCCATTGTCGGCCTTCTGTCTCCGGCTAATAGGAAATGTACCTGTTGTATTGTAAAATGTTCTTATCCTCCAGGTGTTTGTCATCATTCTGAAACCTGTGGTAATGTCACCAAATACACTGTTAGTAGTCATATAGCACTGGGATATGAAGTTCTACAAGTATGTCCTCTACCCAGGGATAAGATAAAGGATTGATGGAATTGCTTGAGGGGCAATTTATGGATAAAATAAAAATTTTTAACTTTTTGTACAACCAATTGGACTGCTGATAATATGCTGGAAGTGTTATGGCACGATGTTCATTTCCCTAGTGAATTGTTACAGGCTCCCATTGTCATAGAATGGTAGAGTTGGAAGGGACCTCCAGGGTCATTGGGTCCAACCAGATCACTAAATCATCCCAGACAGATATTTGTCCAGCCTTTGTTTGAACACTTCCATTGAAGGAGAACTCACCATCTCCTGTGGTAACCTGTTCCACTCATTGATCACCCTCACTGTCAGAAAGTTTTTTCTAATATCTGATCTGTGTCTCCTCCCTTTCAGTTTCACCCCATTGCTTCTAGTCTTTCCCTGTGCAAATGAGAATGCAAGCGAGTACTAGTACAGTATCTGCTGGATCTAGTCAAACTACTAATGAGCACTTGTCTCTTTGTATGTATGTATGTATGTATATGTGTTTGTGTGTGTGCTTTTCATGCTCCGCCCCTGGTGATGTCATCGCTCCGCCCCCAGGTCACATCATTGCAGGCCCTACAGTATATATAAATGACAGAGCCTGACCGACAGAAGAAAGAACAAAGTTAGGGATCTTGGAAGGGGAGGACAAAAATAACACAATGAGAATACAACTAAAGGCCCATTTACACAGAGCGATGATTGCTCAAAAATTGCTAAAAAACGATCGTTTGAGCGATCATCGTTGTGTCTAAACCAGCGGCCATCACGGCACTTTTCGTGCACTGCTAGCTAATCGGTAAATTCAGGCCAACCTAAAAATCATGCTTCAGCCTTATCAGGAGTTCTCCATGGGTAGTGCTGATAGCATTGTTTCCCATCGGAGAACAAAGGAACTAAAAGCAGATAAGAGCCCTATTAACTGCATTCAGCTAAAAGCTTCATTTGCACACTAAATAGTTATTAAGTAGCTGAGTAGCTACTTATTAGTTTATACAAAATGATCGCTCAAAGTTGTCACTTAAACTGTAGTTTGAGCAATCTTTGAGCGATCATCACTCCGTATAAATAGGCCTTTAGCCGTTATGTCAGACACAACTCAGCGATCCTGATAGGAGACAACAACCTACCGCCACCACAGGGATCCGGTGAGCTGAAGGACCTTCGGTAATGTCAATACTGTGAGAGGGGCCATTCTGGAGTTTGGTAGAAAGTACTGTACACTGGATAGGCTGACAGAAATTACCAGGATCCTGGTCATGTGATTACCTGTGTGGGTGGAGTCAGGGATCACATGATCATGGGCTCATAACTGTATCCAGAGCTGTATGTGTAATATGTGGGAATCAGGATGTATGTAGTAGAAATGTGTGTGTAATGTGCTGTGTGTGTAATGTGTATAGTCAGCATGAATGTATGTAACGTAGCAGAGCTATGTCTGTGCTGTGCATGTCATGTAGCAGAGCTGTGTCTGTGATATGCACATGTTATGTAGCAGAGCTGTGTCTGTGATATGCGCATGTCATGTAGAAGAGCTGTGTCTGTGATATGCGCATGTCATGTAGCAGAGCTGTGTCTGTGCCATGCATGTCATGTAGCAGAGCTGTGTCTGTGCCACGCATGTAATGTACAGGAGCTGTATCTGTAACGCGCATGTCATGTAGCAGAGCTGTGTCTGTGACATGCGCATGGCATGTAGCACAGCTGTGTGTGTCTGTCACATGCCCATGTACCAGAGCTGTGTGTGTGGCGTGCATGTAGCACAGCTGTGTGGCACATTGCAGCACCAGAAACACTGGTACTTTAAAATTTCCTAATAATTACTAGTGTACCCTACTATAGACATGTAGTATGTTCCCACCAGCTCAGGGGCACCGCGATGGGGACATCTTGTGCCCCGACTTACACAAATTTGCTCCTGGGCTGGTGGGAAGAGAAATGTGTGTTTTCTATTGAGAACACGGACTGGTCAAATTACATCCTGACCTGGATTTGTTATATTGATGACGTTTTGATACTCTGGACCAGCACAAAACCACAGCTCGAAGATTTCGTAAGATGGTTGAACAATAGCGACCTGAATCTTAGATTCACAGCAGAAATCAACAAAGCAACCATAACTTTCTTGGACATAACCATCGAGATCCAACCGGATGGGAGAATCGCTACAAACCTCTATAGGAAAAAAAAACAGCTACGAACAGCTTGCTGTCATGGGATAGCTACCACCCATACTCCCTCAGAAAAGGAATCCCCAAGGGACAATTCCTGAGGGTGAGACGAAATTGTTTAGAGGAGGATTCTTTCAACACGGAATGCCAGAAATTGAAAGAAAGATTTAAAGGACGAAATTATCCAGTCCAGGTCCTTGACCAAGCCGAACAACACGCACGCAAAAGCGAGAAAAACAAACTTCTGATCCCAAAACAACGAGACAACACAGCAGAAATGCATATAGTGGGGACATTCGATACAGGGCAAAAAGAGATCCTTGATATACTGAGGTCTAATTGGGATATTCTCCAGAATGACAGGGACCTAAAGACCTATATTCCAACTTATCTGAAAGTCACCTACCGGCGAGGTCGAGACATTAGGGATCACCTTGTTAAAAGCTATATGAAACCCACAAAACCACAAAGTGACTGGCTCTCCCGCTCCATCCCCGTAGGTACATTTGCATGCTCCAATTGCTCGGCATGCAAATATATAAAAAAGGGCAGCTCTTTTGAATCCACAACAACTGGTACCAAATACCAGATACGGGATTTCATTAATTGTCTGTGCATGAATGTAATTTACCTCATTACATGCGTCTGCCGAAAGCAATATATAGGCAAAACTCGGCAACAACTGCGACGCAGGCTTCTTGCACACATCGGGAACATTGGGAGAAATGAAGTTACCTCAGTGGCGACTCATGTATGGGAGTTTCACGGTGGTGACCCGGACTGTCTCAAGTTTCAAGGAATAGAAATGATAAGACCAGATGGCAGAAGAGGAGATATGGACACCCTGCCCCTCCAAAAAGAGGCTGGGTGGATTTACCGGTGTGAGACCCTTCAGCCAGCGGCTTTAAACGAACAGTTGTCATTTAATTGTTTCCTCTAAAGAAGTATTGAAAACAGTATTTGCCATTCGTACGATTCCACAATTACAGTACAACACACATGTTTATTTTATCCTTTATCCTTATGATTCACTATATCATAATCAGTATATGGCCAGTAACAGCGAAATGACATTTTATCAATTATTGACATAATTGATGATTATTACACATTTAACTATAACGTAGAGTTTGAGCTAATAAAATTACTTTACTCCATCTGGATGTGAAATTAATAAGCATCAATCTCCCTGATCCCTTCCACTTATCTTCTATGAAATATTGCTGTGCTATTGACTACTAGCCATAACTAAAATGTGAACTTTATGACACATCCGTATGACAATTGCAGTCATCAGCTTTGATGATGCAGCTGCGCTTATTATCTATCCTACTATTCATAATATACGAGCAACGATGCCCCCCCTCTTTGTGACATCTGCCTCTGGGCTGGACCGGATACATACTCAGACGACACGGCGGACGAGGCGGACACACCTCCTCCGGTCTATTACTGTTAAGTATGAACAATCGCAGTATTTCCGTATACGTCGAAAGATATGCCCTTACTTATCCCACAATGTACTCATTCAGGGGATGCTCAGCATTACGATTGGGCACACGAGGGGTGTTTTCCAAACACACATGGGTGCCCTGTTGACAAACATAAGAACATAGGATTGGACAGCACAACTTGGTCACCCCCCTAAGGGGCGGAGCCTGAGACTATAAAAGGAGGCTAGATGTGGGCAGCTCTTCATTCCCTGGCCTACCATCAAGGCTATGGGAGCTACTCTTTATTATTTTTCTTGAAGCTGCTTACCATGCAATAGGGAAACCTCTTAAACTAAATCAGAGTAGATTTGACTCTTGGGCCAAACTCTTTCTAGACTATTTGCGCTGGTACTCTAAGACGACTATAGAAACTAAGTGGGAGGATAGGCTCCCTCTCAAGAAATAACAGCCATATGAGTCAGAGCTCTTAAGTCTGGATATGGAACTAACATATACCAGCAGACAGTGAGGTTTAGACGTCGTTTCAGGACAAGCTTTTATATATGAGCCCTGATCGACGCCTATTTTCTATCTATACTCAAAGAAAGACTGGGAGCGTATACTTCAGATAGGATGAAAATCACCTTCCTCTGAATTATAATTTAATCATGCCCAGATACTAAAAAATAGAGGAAATTGGACAACGGCTCAAAATACACTCCTTCATTGGAGTTTCCGATCAATGTCCAATTCTATCTCCCTAAGCTTCAAGACATTTGAAAGCGTATACTTCTCATAGGACTAGCATTATCCTGACTAAACATAACTTATGCACAATATCACAACATCTGCTCGTAACACCTAAGTACCAATCCTTCTGAAGATCCACTCACATGTAGTGGTGAAACGCGTAGAGCCGTGTACTGTATATTAGGTAGACTATTACTAAATTTAAGCAAACTACCGTCATTCACTGTGGGTGGACTTAGGGTAATTACACCCACCGAACTGATATCTTATTGGTCATACTACAGTCCGCCATAGTGCTCACACAGAATAAGAGACCACTTTTAGTGGGATGAAATAGAGATAATGCCTCTCTGAGACTATTCCTTAATTATAAACCGTGTGGCATTCTCATTACGTCAATGATACGCTACTAAAACCTTTAACGGGTGGGGACTGAACTTGTATGTGATATGTTCTAGTCTGTTCTTTATTTGGATGTGCCGTCATGCCTTTTAATGCGACACTCATAGTTTGTTGAATGCTGTGCCCTTAGTGTTTTTAAACAAATTTCAATAACATTCGAAATATCTTTTAACCCTTTCCAATCCACTGTCTGACGTCTGAAGACATTCTGATTAAAGGCTGTACAGCTCCAATGTCCGAAGACGTCCGGCAGGGTATTCTTACTGTGTATTACTGGCAGCCCTGTTTTCGGGGGCACCTCCAGCATGTCCTATACCGCCGTACTGGCTCTAGCCAGCAGATGGCGCCATTGTATAATGTCAGAAAGAGAAAGCCCCCTAGGAAACCCTGAATCCAAAATTAGATTGCAAAGGGTTAATTCTAAGTCTTTACTGTGATAAGACATGTGGTATGTTGGCTGAAGTTCCCTCTAAGCCTTTGTAGCTAGTGAGTGAGACAGTTAGGAATTGGGGCACTGTTAGCTCTAAACCAGGCAATCCAGAACTGCAGCATATATATTGCTGTACAGTGCCAAAAAAATAGCTATAATTAGTTATGGTAATTAATGGTTAACATTTCAGGGGTCTAAGGCAGCTCTTGTGATCCAGAGCAGTGAAGCAGTAAATGTTTGTATCCCTGGAGCTCTATGCCAGGGAAGAGGTTATTGCCAGAATCTTTGATGATCTAGTGCAGATAGGGGGTTACCATCAACATCCATGGTGGTCAAGGGCAGAGAAAGGGTAATGATATCATCCCAGGTGGTCTAAGACAGTTAAGGAATTTATGTTAGCATCCCTGGTAGTTTAGGGTAGAGAAGAGGTTAATCTTTGCATTCCTGGTGGTCTAGAGCAGTAGGGAGGTTATTTAGACTATTTCTGGTAGTCTAGAGCAGTGAATGGTTGAGGCCTACAGTCACAATGATAATGTATGTAGCAGTTATGCTACAAGGAATGAGTTGTACAATTATGCTGTTAAAATATGAGGAATGCCATGTGCTTTCTGCCAGGAGGAACTGTAGAGGAACAGAATGAGATGTATATGTCGGTGAGAGATAACAAATTAAGAGAAGTATTGTTGCTTTCAGAGTACTCTCGCTTTATGTGAAAGAGTTTATGCTATCGGTTTATTACGTAATGTTTAAATACACAAGCCTTTCCATGGAGAATAAGCTGTTTATTATGCAACTGTTCAGTGGAGTTATTTTTATAATAGAATGTGCCTCCTCTGTCTCAGTTTGTCATTGTTGCACCATCCAGAACCTGTGTCACACAGCAAGCTGCGAAAAAAGTTTTCCAAAAACTTTTGACATATCATAATAACATGCCTGACATTTTGATTGGTGGGGAGGCGGTTGCTGAGATTCCCACTGAGTATTATAACGAAGGAACAGAAGTGATCATCTGAATGCTGTGCCTGATCATCTATTTTAGGTTCTCCACAGATCAGTGTACAGGCTCAATTGGAAGTTTGTAAGTAGGGCCGGCCTTAGGGGCGTTTGTCCTGTGTGACTGCACAGGGCGCCTCACTCCTCCATTATAATGGGGTGCCATGTGCAGTCACACCATTAGCTGCAGGGAGCAGGTTGTCCAGTACAAGGATTGCTGCCTTCTCTGACAGCGGCTCCTCTGTGCTGTTGTATGTGGCTTTTCAACCTGTCCCTGCCTCATCCCTCTACATTGTAAGTAGGCGGACACAGGGCGGCCATATGCGCATGTAATATACAGTCAATAGAAGCTATTGATTCCAATGGGTTTTTTCACATGAGTGTATTTTGAGCGCACATTTCATTAAAAAAAATATGACCAATGTTCTATTTTCGTGCCTATTTTACATATAAAAACTAATTAAACTTACTTGCCCATTGAAATCAATGGAAGCATGCTTGCAGGTTTTTTTGCGCATACAAATATGCAGGGCTTGTATGCATAAACAAATATGTGTAAAAATACAATGCCCATCACACAAATACGCAGCGCATATGCGCACGTAAATACGCTTATGCCTGTGTGATGCCAGCCTTATATTGGCTGCCAGAAATATGTGGCTAACATTATATCATTAATGAGGAGGGCACTGTGACTGTTATTAGGTGTATATACTATGGAGGAGAGCAATGTAGCTGTCATATATATGGAAGAGCAAACCAAAAAATGACAACTTAGCATTAACCCCTGAGGGCTCAGTCACACGGACGCTGCATCTAAATAGAACCAATGCTTTTCAATGGGAGCTGGCACATGTGCGAATTTTACATGCGCACAAACGCACGCGGCGAATATTATAGGACACCGGTTCGCAAAATGCATGAAACTGCAGCACACCGGTGTTCTATGTATGTGAAGCCCCTGGATGCTGTCGCATACTGGGGTTTCACCTCATGCTTAATGGGGCCAGCGGTAGCAGCGCTGACCCCATTGAGAACATATAGTGAAGATCGTGATCCTCTGCCACAGCTGTCACAGCTGTGGCAGAGGAGCGCAATGTTCTCCCATTGAATTCAATTGAGCTGGTGCTACAGCCAGCTCCATTGAAAGCAATGGGCTGCCGTCAAGCGCTGCAGTGATTTTCGGGGAAGGGCTTAAAATATAAGCCCTTCCCTAACAATAAATCCAAAAATGTGTAAAAAAAAAAAAAGAAAAATGTATACTCACTTCTCTGCAGCTGCGGGGGCTCAGCCGCGTCCAGCCGGCGCTTCTCCTGCACTGCTCTGAGGATTTTTCAGCAGGCGGTGACTTAAAATCCCCGCCTGCTGAAAGGGCTGCCTCTGATTGGCTGAGCACTGTGACCAATCAGAGGCAGCTCTCAGCGATTGAATGACAGCTGAGAGCTGCTTGTGATTGGTCCCTGCGCTCAGCCAATCAGAGGCAGCACTCACCCATTCATGAATTCATGTTCTCTGTATGTCAATGGCTCCATTGACCACAGGTGAAACCCCTGGATATGACACCATCCAGGGGTTTCACATTCAAGGAATCCTCTGCTGCAGCTGTCACAGCCGCAGCAGGGCATAGCGGGCAGCGCTCTTTTTGAGCAGATAAACGCTGTTAGCAGAGTTTCTTCCGCCGTGACGGCCGCTTTGGTCACGCCAATCTTTGAACGTATAACTGATGCGTTCAAAAATGTGTGCATCAAAACGCCCGTGTGACTGAGCACTTAAGGACGTGGCTCTTTTTTTTCATTTTCAGTTTCTCATCCCACTTCAAAAAAGTTACGTCTAAGCTGAACGCAAAAACACCTTGTTCAGATTAAACATAATATTTTGTCCATATTGGACAAATATACACACAATATATGAACCCCTCAAGGACCGACACTTTTTTTTTTCATTTTGTTTTTTTTCTTCTCCATATTCAAAAAATCATAACTCTTTTATTTATCGATCGACGTAGCTGTCTGAGAGTTTTTTTTTATGGGACAAGTTGTGTGTTTCCAGTAGTACTACTTAATGTACCATATAATGTTCTGAAAAACTTTAAAAAATGTTCAAGTGGAGTGAAATTCCGCTATTTCTGTGGGTGTATTGTTTTTACATTGTACACATGGTGGCAAAAATAACATGATAAAGTTATTTTGTGGGTCGATAAGATTTCAACTGTGTGGATTCTGGTGTGGAGGCATTCACTGATGAAAACTTGTGACATGTCACTATATGTCAACAGTAGAGATGAGCGAGCGTACTCAGTTCGGGTGTTTTTGCACTCGAGCACCGCTTTTTCCGAGTAACTGACTACTCGGACAAAAAGATTCGGGGGGCGCCGGGAGGCGGCGTGGTGGAGCGGGGGGGGGGGGGGGGTAGCAGTGCGGAACAGGGGGGAGCTCTCTCTCCCCCCCCCACTCCCCTCTGCAACCTCCCGCTCACCCCCGGCGCCCCCTGAATCTTTTCGTCCGAGTAGTCAGTTACTCGGAAAAAGTGGTGCTCGAGTGCAAAAACACCCGAACCGAGTACGCTCGCTCATCTCTAGTCAACAGTTTTTTGAAAGTTTAGTTACACTTTAGTGATACCATGCTAAGTGATCGAGTGCAGCTAATAGTTTAAAGGAAGCAAGTTATCCACTGTCCACAGGATAGATCACTTGTTGATCACTGGGTTTCCAAGTGCTAGGACCCCAACAGATCCCAAAGATACAGCCCTGGCACATCCAGAAGTGTGGGTAGCGGAGGCCATGCATGTGTGGCTCCTCTCCATTAATTTCAATAAAACCGCCTTAGATAGCTGAGCAGTTGAATTCTTCTATCTCCGACAGTCCCAATGGAGTGGAGGCACACATATGTGGTTTCCGCTGCTTACCCTTCAGGAAGTACCAGGGCTGCAGTCTCAGGATCGATGGAGTCCCAAGTGTCAGAGCAGTTATTGTTTGCATCCTTGGTGCTCTAGGACAGTGAAGAGGTCAATGTCTGCATCACTGGTAGTCTAGAACACAAAAAGGGTTAATTCCAGTATTCCTGCTGGTCTAGGACAGTGAAAAGGGTAATGTAAAAATCACTCGTTTTAATGTTATGCCTAATCGAGGTGTGTGTATAACACTACGGATTGGTAAGTGGTCAGGAGGGCAAATAAATTATTTCCATCCTATTACTATTGAAGCCCAAAGATGAGGGGCACGTTCTAAACCTGCTTTGGGCACCAGAAACAGCTTATCCCTCTGTAACGATGACAGACATGACAGTTGAGTAAGTCAGAAATCTAGAAGAAAAGTTGAAATCCGGTCACCAAGCACTTTGATATGTTCTCTTATGTGACATACTGTATCTCCTTCTTCTACCCAAGTAACAATATAACCAAGTTCAATGTGCAGAAAAGATGACATTGCACACAGAACTTCAGTCAGCAGTGTAGCTATAGAGGAAACAGTTGTATGTGGGCCTTGGTGCCTGAGACGGCCAAAGGCCACTCTGCCTAATGAAAAGAGATTGGGGTCCTATTGCAGATTTTGTATTGGTGCCCAGGAACCTTAATTATATCTGTGAATTCACTGGTGCAGTTTGAACATCCTTATAGCTTGCTTGTGCTTGAGGCCTAAAAGAGTCGTCCAAATTTAGGAAACCCCTGTGACCAGGGCCCTTATGGTATAAAGTAACCAATGAGCAGTTGTTCATCTTTCCCTTCTTCCCCCCCTGTTTGTCCTCCGCCACTGACTTTGGTCTCTCTATGATGTCACTCTGCATGATAAAGCCCGTCTACAAACAAGCTGCAGCTAATGACACTACTCAGCGATCATGGCTCAGCGCTGTCATTGGCTGCTACAACAGGTTTACAAGATGGGATTGGGGCTAGTGGCAGAGGACGAACTGGGGAGTGAGAAGAGGCGAGCAACTGCTCATTTGTTATTTTATACGATGGCCGACCAGGGTTTCTTCCACTTAATTTGAACAACCGATTTAAGAATGACTTGTCATGTCCTCATGTCAGTGGGGCCAGCTGACCCCAATGATATCTTTCTTTTGTTTATACTCAACCCCATTCCTTCTTATGGCTTCTTCTTAGATTTGGCTCCCAGTACTATGAATGTGTCAAGTTGGCGGTCCCTACCGCCAATGTCAATGGGTGACTTCAGACTTGGTTGATACTGAGTGATGGGGATCGCTCACTTGACACATTCACAGCATCAGGAGCCAAATCTAAGTAGAACTCATATAGCGGAACGGAGGTAAGTATAAACAAAAGAAAGACATCATTGAGCTCCGCTGGGTGCAAAGCTACACTGTGTGCATCCAGTTCCTCCAACATGAGGACACGATGAGTCCTTAAGTGCAAAAAAACTTGGAAACTTTTCTATTCCTCCAAATAGCAGGCGCATCTCTTCTCCTGAGAAGACGCGGAAGCTTTAGTAACGTTCATTACTAGAGAGCAAATGTCAAAAAATTGATTAAGCAGCGATTCATCTGCTGCAGTCCTCCTGAATCCATGGGAATACCATGTTCCACATCACTGTTTAAATGATTAAGGCCCAATTCATTTTCTGCTTTTTAGCTTTAAGAAATGCAATTTTCTTTCCTGAGTCACTAAATGCATTATATTGACCTACATTTATAAAATGATAGAAAGGCTTTGCCATTTTCTCCCTTGCTGAAAGCCGATGATTGCACTTGGCTTTGCCGCCTGGATACTTTGATAAATGGACTCAGAGGAATCCCTTTAAACAATGAGATTATCTTCTCAGCTTGCAGTTACCCAAACAATCTATTTTATTTCATTCTGTCTCTTTTTTTTGTCCTTTTCTAACACTTAACATTTAATGCCTGAGACGGACAGATGTCTCTCGGAGACGCCCGCAGCCCCCATTTTGTCACTATAATTAAAGTCTATTGTTACGGGAAAATTGCAGATGTATTGCTTAAATGCCATGGGACTAAAGATTGTTGGGAAATGGTTCCTTGTGGCAGCCTTGACTTGTGTCAGGATAAATAGCGTTCATAGACTCATTGTACCATTATCAAAGAGAATCCATCGCTTGGACTGCAAATGAGTGTCTGTAATGTGCACCGAAAACAGGATTAAAATATATGCATGGGAACGGCAGATCAAATCATGTAATAACATCACAGAATAACCTTGAGATGATATCAATGAAACAAGGGTGTACATGAACGACAACCCTTGTATCTGATGTAGGGCCCATAATAACGAGACCCATACTTCTGGTGGCCTAATGAGGCTCCATAAGAATGGGGCAACCTCAAGAAATAGTTGTAGGTTGGGAAACACATAGACGAAAGACAGTAGTAAAGTTTCTTGTCAACTTTAGTTGAACTTATTGTACCATACACATTAGACAAACTGTGAAAAGCCCTTAGGTCTGATTTGGCCCACATGGAATTAGTGTCTTTTGAGTCTCTGCACCTCTCAGCCTCAAGGGGAACATCTAGTTTAAGCAGCACAGTTCAATTGCCAAATGTGAACTTTCTGTCCTCATAAAGAGCACTTTACGTTATGAGTCAACGATGCAGTGGTCCTCAGGGTGACGGCTTTTAAGAGCATGACTCACTTCCTTGTTAACCAACTCTGGTGTCAGTTGGTAGTTTGAGGGGCAAATGCCCCGAAACAGCTGTCTATGTATGGATTCTGGCTTGGCTTTCAATTCCCAGTCATTGTTTCAAAGCTTGTATAAAGACTCTAACATTGACTTGCAGGAATGCTGCCTTCCATTGGTGGCGCTGCAGAGGTATTGTTCCAACTCCCCTATTTGTATATTACCCAGAGGAGCATAAATGGCCTTTTAAGTCTCCTCACTCATCGTCTAGGTGCTCTCCCTAAGGAAAAAAGATAGTGTTCCTAACCCACATCACAAGCCTCTCGCTAGTCAAGCCAGGAACCTACCCTATACTGATGAAGGACAAACACCCCGAAACAGTTGACTGTGTATAGATTCTGGCTTGGCTTTCAATTCCCACTCATTGTTTCAAGGCTTGTATAAAGAGTCTAACATTGACTTGTAGGAATGCTGCCTTCCAATAGGTGGTGCTGCAGAGGTATTGTTCCATCTCCCTTATTTGGTAGTTTACTACACTCCACTTTCTTAGATCCACTATAGTCACAGTCTTGACTTCTTTCAGCTCTTCCACTGTCTTATATTTGTACTCGGTCACAACGTCACTTCGACCCTCTTCTCCACACCAGCTAGTCTTGAAGGGTTGATGTATTGTATATAGCACGGGTGTAAGCCCTAAACGGGTCACAGGCAAGGTGAATGGGATCTTTTAGGATACAATGTGAAATTAGAAGATGTGGGAACAAAAATAAAAATGTATTTGCTCAAGAATAGATAGGATGGAATAGTTCGCACCAGTGAAACAAACGACTGGTTTAAGGACTAATTATATTATTATACTTCTGCCTCACGTTCATTCTGGGTACCATTGTATGTGCAACCAAACATCACATATCAAACGGTTATTATAAAAATCAAAGTTACCACCATAATAAGGACTCCTTCGCACGGGCGGATTTTGTGAGCCAAAACCAGGAGCGGGTCCAAAATACGGAAGAAATGCAAATCTTTCCATTCTACTTTCTCTCTGTACGTTCCCCTTCTAATTTTGGCTAACACAATACTGATGAAAAATACGCCGTGTGAAGTAGTCCTGCTTTTAAACAGCCAAGGAAATTCACAACGTAGTTGTAATGAATGATACTGTAAAAACGGTTTGCTAGCCATAGTCCTTTTAAGGAGATACTCCCCTAATTTGTCTCAGTTCAAAGTACTCAGGCCGTTGCAAGCCATACAATTCGTAAAGGAATTGTCGCTGTTAGGGTATGTTCACATGACGGAATTCACCGCGGAAAATTCTGCATGAATTCTGCCTCTAAAATCCACATCTTTCTGACGCGTTTTTTGCACGTCAATGGGCAAAATCCCTGTAAGGAAATCCGACACATTAAATCGAGAAGAAGTTACATGGCAAATTCCATATGTGGATCCATGTAAAAAACACGTCTGAAAGATGTGGATTTTAGAGGAGGAATTTACACAGAATTTTCCGCTGTGAATTCCATCGTGTGAACATTCACTCAGTGTGCGCACACTAGTTAGTCAGAGACCAGTCTCTTATGGGACTGGCAGCTGTGTCCAGGTTGATGCATAGCTCAAGTGAGTCTTCATCGTAAGCTTCATAGCGGTGAAAGCTCAACCTGGTTACTACCCTCCTGGATAGTCATTGGGAGTCTATGTCAAGGGTCGGCAAGTGGCTCCAGAAGTTTCGGCGATCCCGCAGCTTGTTGATCCAGAAGTTCTCAGCTCCAGCAGTCCTCAGCAATAGCTGTTCTGCTGAGCAATCTGCGCAGCAGGAATTTAACCAGGGAATGGCTGGTATAAGCTGGGGACAGGAAAGCTGGGCGCACACTGGGCCTTTAAAAGGAAGGCTGGCCACATGCATATGCCATACGTGCAGAGGTAGCGGCCAAAGCAATAGTGTGGTGTCTACTGCACAGAAGACAAGAGGCCAAGAGGAGGCCGATGGCCGTGGGGAAAGGAAGGTAAAGTACAGCGCTGCCGACCATGGCTGGCCGCCATTACAGCCGAGAGGAATGTGCTTGTCAAATGTAGAAACGTTTCTTGTAAAATAAAGTATAAATAACACAACTCTAACAACATATTATTTTGCATTATTAACTGGCAGCAGACTCCTCCGCTCACTTACATAGAGAAGAAGAGCTCCATAAGACATCATCCAATTCTACAATTTTCCTGCATGCATCTCTATGGAGGTCCATTAGTTCCCTCTCTTGTATTTTTATTTAACTAATCCCTGCAGCTACACAGAATGTACCGTAATTAGATAAAGTAACATCACCAGTGATGATAGACTGTTTATAGCTACATGTCAAACTCCACGGACACAACACACGAGTCGGCTACAGACATCTGTCAGCGCTGTGCGGCAGGTGATGGCAATATGTCACCACATTACAGCAGGATTTTATTCAGATCCTTCATGCTTATACTGAAAATGTCACACAAAATCAAGCGAAACGCAATCATCCGGGCTGTTTAAGGCCGGATTTACACAGATGTATTCGCATGTGCGTTTCTGCACAAAAAGTTGCGCACGCTATACACAGAGAATAGAACCTATCAGTTTCAATGGGTTCGTTCACATGTACGTATTTGGTGTGTGTAATTCTGTTGTGCAAAAAAAAAACAAAACCGCAGCTGTCTATTGTCCTGCTCATTTGCGCAGGGAAAGAACACAATTTGAACTTATTAAACTAATTGGTCATTGCAATGGCTGAGAGCATTGGCGGGTGTTATTTTGCATGTGAAAAAAGTACAGTGAAAAACTCTGTTGTGCATGCAAATACACAAGGCCCAATGTGCAAAAACATGGCGCCAATGTGCAATCAAACACACATGTGCTCATGTGAATCCGGCCTAAAGGGTATTTCTAGATGCCTTCATCTACTGTACCTCGTTTGGTGATCTACGGTGGCAGCTTTCCCCAACTGAATTAATGGAGACTTGGCCGTCCTTGTGATTATTTCTAATTATTTGGTATCCTCATACATATTTGGCTGTTTCCTTAAAGGGTTGTCCCAAGTTCAACATATCTTCTATCCACAAGATAGGTGATAAATATTCAATTACTGGGGGTCCGACTGCTGGGCCCTTAACCAATCACAAGAACAAGGGTCCCCTTGTATAAATTGCATGGTGGTTGAGTATATGTGCTGTTCCATTCATTCAGACTGTGGGAGATAGTCGAGCACTATACTCGGCGTCTCTTTGGCATTCCGTACTGATGAATGGAACAGCATGACACATGCTCAACCGCCGCTTCATTCATATAGGGTAACATGGGACCCCCATTTTTTTGATTGGTGAGAAGCCCAGTGATCGGATCCCCACCAGTCAGACAACTTGTGTTAACCCCTTTAACTTATAGACTTAAAAGGAGAAAGGTGCCGATGTGCCCAGCTCTCTATTTACTCTCCTTCTGGATGTATCAGGAGGTCCAATAGGTGGGAATATACAATACATCTGGCGCATGTGGCATAAATGTCTAGCTTGGGAAAACTCTTGCAAGACCAGCTTCTCTAATCCTCCTCAGTAGTTACTGCAGGAGGAAGCCTTACCTGGCTATACATTTCCCAGTGGATGCTGCAGGGAAAATAGAGCATTACATTCTGGGCATTCAGATGGATGGCTGACTATGAAATGCATGGATGGTCTAGGTCTGCCACTTCATAGGGTATATAGAGGAGTCTTTTTTACTCAACCCTTAAACAAGTTGTCCTGTGTAAAAGGACCTTTATATAAACATAGAAGCCATCCGGACTCAAGCTAGTGTGTATTTCATCCCCATTGGGTCCTCCGAATTGTTTACCCCTTGTTCTTCCGCCAAGATGTCTGGTGGCAATGCAACATCCTCTCCCTTATGGCTGATTTGGACATACATGCTTATGTGGGGTTTGGCAGACATTGTTCTTGGCTATAGCTTATACATCTTCTGTGTATGACTATTGTAGATGAACATATATTCCCCCTTATACCACAATCACCTCCGTACCAGAAGCTCTATTTGGTGCCTTTGGTGCAAATTCGGCACAGATTTCATCTGAGAGGCATTTCTGGTGGCATGCTGGGAACTGAACACACCCCATTATAGTCAGTGGCAGGGGCGTAACTATAGAGGATGCAGGGGATGCGATTGCACCTGGGCTCAGGAGTCTTAGGGGGCCCATAAGGCCTTTCTTCCCCATATAGGGAACCCAGTACTATAAGAAAAACATTATAGTTGGGGGCCCTGTTACAAGTTTTGCATCAGGGCCTGGGAGCTTCAAGTTACGCCTCTGGTCAGTGGGGTCCTTCTGGTGCTGTTCGGGTGCGGCATGGGCCAAATACAGCACTTCCGGTATTTTCGTTGTTTGGCTCCTATAAGGAACCAGGAATGGGAATTATACTGTAAGCATGAAGGAGGTGTAAAAATGGCCTTAGAATTTATGCAACATGGTGGGTCACTGGTTAGCACTATTGCCTTGCAAGGTTGGGGTCCTAGGTTCAAGGACAACATCTATATTTGGGTTTTTTCTCATACCTCAAAAACATATTTAAAGGTGAATATAGATTGTGAGTCCCCATGGGGACAGGATCCAGTGTAAGTGATGGCAATCGATATGCAATACTGTGGACTATAAATGAATAAAATAAGTAATTTGTAAGTGATCACTTTTAGGATGCTTTACTGCGAAGTAATTCTTAATTTTATGACATTTTATACAACATTCTGTGAAATCCTTTTATTAATGGCCACACGGAATGATTTTAATCAATGCAAACGAACATCAAGTTCAGAAAATATATAAAACTTTGAGACTAATTAAAAAACCTGCAAAATGGAAATGTAATACAATTAATTCTGTGTTTGTACTGCCGCTGCCCTTGTGTTGTATTGATTTCTTGGTCATTATGGTGTGATGTCTCTTCCACATCACTTGCTCCTCTTTCTTGCTAATGCATTAGTGTTCTTTAGCACCACGCTGTCATTACAGATCACAGACCATAATCTACTCATGTGTACCTATCTCCACAAATATTCAAGGGAGGAAATCCATTTTTTTAAACATTCGGAAAAAAGTGGCCAAGGGAGATGTGCCTTGTATAAAAGTGGAATGGGGATTAGCTGGGGACGTATTATGATTATGTAAGAAGATATTCCGCTTATTGCTACAAATGGATTTCCCAATGTACTTCCTAGTGGATTAATACAGTTGATCTTATGAAGGACTCGCGTTTCAGTCTCAATGGATGTTGGCTTATATATTGGATATACTGTAACTGCACAGAGAAGACTGATTTTTTTTTTACATGAAGTGCGCATCTTTAGAGTATGTTCACACATGGCAGAACTAGCAATGTGGATGAGATTGCAAGAAATATCATTCATACACCATGGAAACAATCAGCAGTGTCAATTCATCTGCAGTGCGGATTTTGAATCTACAGCATGACAATTTATGGCTGGATTCAGGCTGGATTCACACGGGCGTTGGCGTTTTTTACATTTGCCTGCCAACGACGTAAAAACGAGTGAACGTGCACACCAATCTAATGTTTGTGCACCCATTCAGATGGCCCTGGCCTGGCACATATATGTGGAGCCCGTAATACTGTTGGGCAGGGGGAGACAGTTTAGCTCTGCTAAACTATGTCTCCCCCTTCTCTCCTCCTCGCCGTCTCTCGGCAAGGAGAGGAGGCGGGACGGGGCAGGTGTTAGTGTGCTAAGCTCTCGCCCCGTTCTCTGCCCCTTGTTGCAGCCATCAATGGGAGGGGGCGGAGCTTAGTGGATATATACTACCAGTATGATCTAAACTACAGTAACAATGGTATAGTAACATATGCATTCAATACAAGATTACATGACTGTTTGAATTTGCCAATACTATTAGTACAGATAACATAATAATAATATGAGTAATAGTCCGTTACGTGAAAAGATTCTTTAAGATGAATATATTGTTTAATTTGACCTCTCACACTCAGTCCTATAGCTATTTCCCACGTATTTAGATGATCAGCAAAACACAAAAATCCTCTTGTTTTCCCAACCTCAGTCATGTAGCACTAGAACACTGGGTAAGGCCTCATTCACGCAGGTGTCGTTTTAGCGTACTACAGGCGCGTGAAAAATTGTGGCTATACTGCACTAAAAATTGCGCAGAAGACCCAAGCTTCATGCGCATAAAAATCACCCTTTAAAAAAGCGCAGCTACTCCAGGAAGAGAGAGAGAAGAAGCCCTGCAGCGCTTCTGGATTTCCCCATAGCAGGAAGAGAGAGAGCGGGGCTATGAGGAATTAACCCATAGCCCTGCTCTCTCTCTCCCTGCTATGGGGATCACCAAGGGAAATCCCCATAGTGCAGAGAGAGAGGCGGCAGGGGTACAGGGGATCCACAAGGGATATCCCCATAGCACAGAGGAAGGGGGAGAGGCTAGAGAGAGGACTCAGCTAGAGGTCTCCTTCCTAGGATTTCCCTATTGCAAGTTGAGAGGGGGCGGGACTAGAGGGTGTATTTCTTTAACTCCACCCCTTGCTCTCTAACCCAGCCCCTCCTCTCTCCCCGCTATGGGGAAATCCCTTGGGGAACCCGATGCTGGGGAGAGAGAGGTGGAGGGAGTCCCCTACTGCCCCCCACTGCTGGGGAATTACCCAGGAGCAGGGTTGGAGGAATTTCCTGCTGCTTAGAGAGTGATATTTAAAACTTGTAGCCCAGAAGCACATTTTAAATGTCCCGCTGTAAACACCTGTTAGTACCTGCGGAGATTAAGGCAATCCCCAGGGAGATGAACAGAACCCTCAGAGCTTCCCCTCATCCCCATGCGGACTAACAGAAGTTTACAGCGGGACATTTAAAATGTGCTTCTGGGTGTAGCAGCGTCGCTGCTGTTTTATTTTCCTTCAGCCGGCAGAAATCCTACTTATGACTTGTAATCTTCTTCTCCGGGCGTGGACACAGCTAAGCTCCAGCTCCCATAGGAGTCTATGGAGACTCCTGTGCAGCACGCACCAAAGATAGGACAGGTTCTATCTTTTCTCACAGCACGGACCTTATCAACATGAGCTGAAAAGACTAAGGTTGCAGGTGGTGCCATAAGATTTACATATGGTTTTTCCATCCAAATGTCAATGTAGAAGCAGTAGAATAAAGTGCATCTGTTTCTCAGACAAGAAGTTGGTTGGCTGACTTTCTTTCAGGCTTCTGTGGAATTTTCATGTTGACTGATGATTTATTAACACATTGCCAATACTTGCCGAATGCAGTCCTGCTGGGTAGTTCAAACAGCTGAGAGTTCAAGCTGTGCATCCACTGAAAAGAAATAGATTTTTACAAATGCTTTTTTAATACGTTTATTCTGCGTGATTGTTCGTTAGTTTTGCCTCAGGCATGCACTTACTGCATCTCTCTGTGATGTCACTATAAGCACTGATATACCCAGTCCTATATCATACACTAGGCTGCACTCCTGCAAAGTTGCACATTACTTATGTATTTTGTTTTTACCTCCTGCCTTGTGTGCTCCAATGCTAATAGCAGTCATTTTTTGTATCATGTTATACATGTCTAGGCTCTCTGTAGATGACAGATAACTTTCGGGGAACGCAATCATAACTTTTTTTTTTTTACAAAAGTGAAGTTAGTAAATTGTTAAAGAGAATCTGTCATCTCTATATATAAAGGCGAAAGCCCTCACTAACTCACTGACTCGCCACGTATTCTCTAACTTCCCGGTGTCGTACACACATGAAATTTGGCACAACCATTCTTTAGGTCCTAAATAGGAAAAGTAAAGGGGTCAAATCCCAATTGTTCAATGTTAAGTGCAAAAGTATCGGCGCCCCTGTGTAATGTACCATATCTAATATTCTAACTTCCCGATGACGTAGAAACATGAAATTTGCCATGACCATTCTTTAGGTCCTAAATAGGAAAAGTAAAGGGGTCACAACTCGATTATTCAATTCTAATTGCGAAAGTAAGTGCACCCCTATGTAATGTAACTTCCCGGTGTCATACAAACATGACATTTGACACAAGCATTTTTTAGATCCTGAATAGGAAAAGTAAAGGGGTCACAACACGATTATTCAATTCTAATTGCAAAAGTAAGAGCACCCCTATGTAATGTAACTTCCTGGTGTTGTACAAGCATGAAATTTGGCATGCGCATTATTTACGTCCTAAATAGGATAAGCAAAGTGGTTACTACTCGATTATTCAATGCTAATTGCAAAAGTAAGTGCACCCCTATGTAATGTAACTTCCCAGTGTTGTTCAAACATGAGATTTGGCATGAGCATTCATTAGGTCCTAAATAGGATAAGTAAAGTGGTTGCTACTCGATTATTTAATGCTAAGTGCAAAAGTAAATGCAGCCCTATGTAATGCAACTTCTCGATACTGTACAAGTGTGAAATTTGGCACAATATTCTAACTGACCTCTGTGTGCATATACTGAGGAGAATTTACCTCACCTCTATGTGTATATACTGAGAACAATTTAACTAACCTCTATGAGCATATACTGAAAGGCTGTAAAGTACGTAAGGAAGTGGCCATGAACTGCAGGGATGGAGCATGCCTTTAAGACTAATAGGGGCTGCAACCTCCAGTCTGGGGATAAATTTGAATAAAAGGGGCGTTACCTTTAAGGGTAAAACATGAGGAGAGTGAGAGGAGTGGCACATTCTGCAGAGGGACATCGGTACATGCAGTCTGAGGAGAATCTAACGCTCCTCTATATGTATACATATTTTATTCCTCGGTTCCTCTGAAGTAACCATGACTTCATGAAAATTTTCTTTGCAAACAACAGGTAAACACCTGTACCAAATTAACTTGGCGAAGCCAGGTATATCAGCTAGTCATCTATAAAACTAAACTAGTGTGTGCAATAGGATCTGCGCATGGCACTCTTGCCCATTGGTGATGTATGGTATTACAGCCTGTTGCCGGTGGTGGTATTGCGAAGCAGATTCAGGATATGGTGCAGCAGAAGGAGTAACTAATATATGCAATGTTTACCTATGAAGAAAAGAACAAAAGTGACTAATGTTAGGCTGAGTTAACACGGAACGGATTTGCCACGGAAATTCCGTGTGTCTCCTAATCCCAGGATTAGCCAGCCATGTGGATGAGATTTTGCAAAAATCTTGTCCATACAGTGTGACCAATCCATCGCGGCAAAGCCGGGAGGAACCAGCGATGCGGCGCGGAATTGACTGCCGCAGCATGTCAATTCTTTTTTCTTTCACTCCTCTCTACTGGGAGAGAAAGCCACAATGGAATGCCGCTGGTTTTGAAGCTGCGTCTTTCCCATGGAAATCTTGCGGCTTTTTGAATGGAGGGAGAACAGACTGGACAGGACTCAAGCATCTAACAACCCTTCAGACAGAGAATGAACAGACAGGACTCAGACATGGAGAAAACTGGATCCAGACAAACAGAGAGAGAGAGATCTGCACATCTTGCATGCACACAAACAGGAGAATAACCAGTGTCCATGTAGGGGTACAACCAGAATAAATACACTTTCCTTATGGCTGATTGGCCAACTAGGGGAAACACCTCCCTGTCAAGCAATTAGTCCATACATCACAGGAGATGTTGAAGCAGGAAACAGAATGAGGGAGCATTAAACACTAAGGGATTTCTGACAGATGACACCTAAGGGACCATCTCCAGTGGCAGGAAAGAAGCACATATAGGTGCACAGCACCAAGTAACAGGGTGCATGCACCAAATACACAGTCCCGTGGCCCGGGCTGCTGTCATGATGCCACCCCGGCTCCACTTCCTGATTGTGGCTGGCACGCTGCAACTGTTATGGAATTCAATGTTCCGTCAATATGCTGTGAGGCTCCAAATCAGAGGTGGTTATGGCGGCCGCCGTGAGAAAGCAATGAAACACAGAGATCAGGCCTGTGTCTAGAAGCAATCTGTCTTTATTCTGTACATTGTCATTTCTTATACAAAAAATAGTAGGCGTATCAGTAGGCGTATCAGTAGGCGTATCAGTGCAAAGGCTAGTGTTACAAAGTTCAATCTGTTATACTGAGGTCAAAGTACTAAGGTGGTGAATAATTGCGTTTTCTCAATAAACATGGCTTCTTTTGTTGGAATGTAGACTGACTGTCTAGTACCTTGATTCTTTATCACAATCTACATTTTAATCACATGCCCTAGACAGCAGTTAATGATCGAAGCATTCCATTATCCTTTGATCATTGTAACGAGATTAACAAGATCTTGGAGACATGATGGACATTTAAGATTACACCTCTACTTAATGTAATTAAGTACTAACCTAAATGTACAAGCATTTATCAGAGCTTTTCATAGGACACAGAATAGAGTGTACAATTTAGGCCTAAAGCCTCCGGAAACGTATATCAAAGATACATACATATATAAATTAATATGTTCATAACCCTCACACAACACTAGGAAGGTAAAAGCCAACTAACTGGGTCATGCCATCCTTTTCTTTTATAAGGCACGAGAAGACCAAGAGCCAGTCTTTACATCCCAGGAGGACTGGTGTGATCTAGTAGTGACCAAGGGCGCTGTTTTGATACTGTGAGTCCTGCGGTCTGCTATATATGTTCCTAGCTACGTTAGTCAATTACAATACAAGACAAATACCATGGTTGTCTACTAATAAGTGAAATCCTCTTTATTTTAATTGAGGAGTTTAGGGATGAGATACGGGTGAGAGGCTTTCATGCCAACACGCTCATATTAAGTGGCATTGTTAGATCAGTACTGAGGCTGTACTGTGTTTGGTTTATAAATCATGACTCCCCCCTAGGAATTGTATGAAAGGTTTCTCTTTTGAGTCTGAAAATGCATACATCTTTCATCACAAGAATGGCTGCTTTTGATCTGAGGATCGCCTGCTCTGAACACAGTATTGGTGGAAGGTTTATGTTCAAAGTAAACTAAAAAAGTCATAAAAAGCGCAGCGTAGCTGTCCGCTCGCTTTTGTAATTTCATACAAAAAAAGAAAACATAATTTTTTTTTTGGTTTAGATGGTTGGACAAACCCCTTCATTTCTTAAGAGCATAAGGCAGCCACGTGAAGTGCCTACTAGGGAGGAATCACGGGAACTATCTGGCATGATGTCAGCTATAGGAAACTCATAAAATATGTATTATTATTCACTATGGAACGAGACGCTTAAAATAAATACGGCAAAGGCTGGTAGAAAACGTATTCATACTTGTCATAATTGGGTAGGGTCCAGCCGCTATCGAGATGGGAAAAACATAAGTATGAAAGACAAAAACCTACAGGGCAGATGCTTTGATGCCATAAACCATTCATACCGAACTGAATCATTAAAACAGATCAAGGGCTATAGATGCACAGTGTGAGCCGGCGAAGGCATAACCCATTAAAGAGAACATGACACATTCAGGAGTCCATTTTGTATTCATTTGGATGCATTAAACTGCAGATATAGACAGACAAGACAGGGCTGGGGATCAAAGATGCCTCTATTCTCTCCTCATCAAGCAATCAAAAGGTAGGCTTTTATTTAGCCGTATGCGATAACGAGGCTTCATTTTATATTACAGTTTCCAGTCTTCGGCTCATAAATAGATATACAAGGTTGGTAAATTTTAGTGCAGAAAAATGGGTTAATATACCAGATGGTTCTCAATTATAAGGCGTTATTGATACCAGTGCCAATGTCAGCTGCTACGAGTGTATATGACCAACCATCTGCACTTTCACAGGCCTATAGCATTTTTTTGGGATCTTTTTATAACAATTCTGTATAAAGAAAAAGTCAGGAAAGGGAAAAAAATATGACTTTAGTGGTGTTTATTGCAAGGGTATGCTATAACTCATTGATCACAGTGGATTCATAGGAAGGGAAAATCTCAGACAAGGCAGCCTAAAGAGCTAATGGACCCCCAAAAAAGGCACGAGGAGAGCACATATGTAGCACTGACAGCTCACAACTCTTTTTCGAACGCGACACTGTGATCAGTTTTTCACCATGGTTTTGGCTTCTGTAAAAGTCCTCATATTCATTAGACAAATGTGGCCTGGGCTCACGAATTTCAGCATGATCAGACAACTATCGCATATTGGGGCCTCTCAACTTTTTACCAACAGATGATATTGGGGGAAAGAAAGATTGGGCATGTTGAATTTGAATTCCTGATCTTTTTATTATCCATGAAGATAAGCCGTCACTAAAGGCTTATTTAGACCCAAAGACAATCTTTCAAACTATTTAAAGATTGACAGTTCTAGCGATTATTTTGCATAAAGTACTAATGGGTACTAATGCCCATTAGCACTTTTTCAGCTTCATTTGCATATAAATAAGCCTCCAGCAGCTGTTTGCAAATGCCAACATGTGATCTGGACTTAGCGGCATTGTCTTCGTATTGGCTGCCAGGGACTGTCAGCTGAATACAATGTAATCGGCTACTCCTGTGGAGAACACAGCGTACCGTCCCTGCTATCTCTCTCTGGCTGAACTATGGATTTTATGCTCACCTTAAAATCATCGTTCAGACAAAGAGAAAAAGATGGAAGCATTTACACTCAACAATTAGCGTTCAAAAGCCATCGTTTGAATAAATTTTGGGTGATAATCATGTGTCAATAGGGCTTAAAGCTGTCTGGCTGCGTCTTTCTCTACTATAAACATTAAAAACACATTCAGCTGTGAAAGTATAGATTTATATTGTGAAAGTATTGAGTTACATGTTATGTAGTAGTGTCATGTGCATAATATGTGTGCTGTGTGCATAGCAGGAAATATGTGAGTAAGGCCTCATGTCCACGGGGAAAATCAGGCCCGCTACAGATTCTCCATGGAGAATCCGAAGCGGGTCCCTCGTGCCCCATGGACATGAGGCTAAAAAATAAGGATAAACTCACCTGCTGCGGACAGTGCACATCCGCTAGGCCGAAGAAAGAAGATCCGGCTGCTAAGAAGGAATATCAGGCCGCGAAGAAGGGAAGACCCGTACCGTCCAGAGCAGGTGAGTTTAATTCAGGCATGGGTCTCCCCTGGATCCGGACGGCTTCCATAGGCTGCAATAGAAGCTTGCGGGAGCCATCCCCGTGGGAGACCTGCATTAAAATGGAGCATGTCCATTTTTTTTCCTACACGCGGATCCGCGCCTGCAGGGAAAAATGACATCCGCAGGTATTTAACTACCTGCGGGTGTCTAATGCATCCCTATAGGGCACGGATCCGCGTGTAGGAAAAGCGCTCCGGATTTTAATTCTTAATTTCCCTGTGGACATGAGGCCTTAAAGACACACTGCAGTTAAATTTTACTAGCAGGGTCCCAGACACTGAGCATGCAGTTTGAGCATAATAACCTATGTAATGTTTTATTAAGATAGACTTCAACCATTGTAATGTTTTTCTAATGTATTCATAGGGACAGGAGCAGTCTAATACTGTGAAGGGCTCTCATTGTAATGTTTTTCTAAGGGCTCATTCACATGGGTGTATTGTCACCACATATTACGCAGGAATATTTTCCATGCATAACATGCGGTGAATTTAGGCAATGAAAGTTAATGGACATTCACTCTTCCATTCACACCTGCGTGTGTTCACTGTGTATTGATACACAGGAGAACGAAATTGCAGCATGCTTTATTTCTCCACGTATTATACGCAGCCCTTGAATGGGCTACGTATCAAATGCTGTCCATATGCATGCATTTGTATGAGCAGCATTTTGATACACATCCCCACTCTGTTCAGAGCAGGGAATTTGAAAAAAGTAAAAATTTATTGCACTGCCTCATGTGGCACAGAGTGCTAAGGCAGCAGTATGCAGTACCACGCTCTCAATCACAACCTGAAGATTCACAAGTTCAATCCCCACATTGTTCAGGTAGCCGGCGCAAGGTTGACTCAGCCTTCTATTCTTCTGGTAAAATGAGCACCAGCTAAATTACCTGAAAGCGCTGCGGAATAAGTTGGCGCTATACAAATAAGAAGTGCTGTTTTGTGAAAATGGTGTAAAGTGGTGCTGAGGAAGCCAGTATTCATGAGCAGCTCCTAGACCTACCTTATAAAGGGGATCATACAAGAATGTCATACCCTTACAATACTGTATTGTTTCAGCTATTGACTGCCATGGGCAACCCCCAATCTTTCTTGTGTTCCATGATTTAGGAGCAGTTAATACTGTCACAATGGTGCCATATCCTCATACGTTGTTGTTGCAGGTACCGGCTAGCTCCACCTTCTTAACAGTGGTGGATCTCGCAAATGGTTGCTTTGGTATACCCTTAAAAGAAGGGGCTCAGCTCTTATTCACTTCAACATATAGTGGCAAGGGATATTGCTGGTATGTGTGTTGCCACAGGAAGGGGCAATACTCTAAGGACCTACAAACTGGTTTGCAAAACTGGGTCCCAAAATATCTCAGCACCTTACTGCTTCAATATGTTAATGATTTGCTCTTGTGTTGCAACATTATTGTGTTTAGAGGAAACTATCAGTCTGCTGCAGTTTCTTGCCGAGAATGACTGCAAAGCATTCAAACTTCAGCTTTGCCAACCTAGAGTTGTTTTCCTAGGCCATTGCATGTCATGGGGCACTAGGCACATTACTACTGACAAAATCCCGGGAGTTCAGGGTATTTCACTTCCCAGAAACCCCTGGGAACTGCATACTTTCCTTGGCTTGGCGCAGAGAATGGATACCCTAAGCCTCCACCTTTCTGTGACCCTTCTATGACTGCTTGTCCCTCCCAAACTAGCACCCTCACATATCACAAGTAGAAGGTGTATAGTCCTGAATCCAGCTTCATTGCTTCCACTGAATTCAGAAGAGGGGAGAAAACATGGAAAATCAAATACTAATGCATGATTGTGTAGATGTAATTGAAAACGAGACCAGGGGTCTTGAAAATGTTGTTGAAACTCCCATTGCTAATGCAGATTTTGAGTTTTTCATAGATGACTCCTTATTCCATGAAAATGGGCAAGCAAAAACAGGCTGTGCAGTGGTAATCAACAATGAAGTAATTGTACCGAAACCACTCTCTCCTGCAAAGTGTGTTCAGGGGGCTAAGCTGATGGCACTCTCTAAAGCATGTAAACTGGCTGAAGGTAAGACTGTTAATGTCTACACAAACTTAAGGTATGCTTTTGGAATCACCTTCAATTTCACATGTGGCACAGTAGAAACTTTGGGAAAGCAATGTAGAATGCAGAGGCAATATTCTCTTCCCAAACAGGTAGCTGTTGTCAAGGTCTAGGCTCACAATAAGAAGAGGACTCCAGAAGCTCAGTGAAATCGAAAGATAAATGCAGTGGCCAAAGCAGCAGCCATACTCCTGCTGAATACATCAGACATTCCTCTGGTCAAGACTGTATCATGTGTGGAAATATATGTTGTCCCTTTTTCAGGATCAAGCCTCTAGGGGTGAAAAGGAGGAGTGGCACTGTAAGGGTATGGAACCAGATGACGAGGGAGTCTGGAGGAAAGGTTAACCACCTATGCCTTCCCCGAATGCTCTACTCTATTATGTCTCATTTGAGCCATGGACCAACTCATCAGTCAAAGTAAGTGATGTGTCATGTAGTCACTTCTGTTTGATTTTCCCCAGGGTTCAACAATGCTGTGATCAGTTTTGTGCAGAAATGCATAGCTTGCACCCAACAAACCAGGCAAAGTTAACGAAAAAGAACCTTCCCACTGTTACTCCAAGGCCAGACTACCCATTCCAGCTACTGCAGATTGACCATGGTAGGTGTCTGGAAGTTTATGTTAGTAAGACCCCTTCTCAGGTTAGCTGGAGTCGTGGTTGTAAAAAAACAAAATGCCAACTCCAAGACTACGGCTAAGAAATGGTTGAATGAAGTGATCTGTAGATATGGTGTTTCAGAGGTCATGCAAAGTAATAGAGGTACACATTTCACTGGTCAGATAGTTCAGGAGATCCTGCAGGGGTTGGGGATCACTGAGGCATTCTGTACTCCATACCACCCCCTAAATAGTGGCAGGTTAGAAAGACTGAATGGCACTTTGAAGTTAAAAAAAATATATAAAAAAAAATAGAAGAGACGGGAAAACCATGGCCAGGCCACACACAGCTCTGCTACATGCACGTCACACACACACAGAGCTCTGCTAAATGCATGTCACATGAAAGTCACATGCACACAGCTCTGCTACATGCACATGACACACACAGCTCTGCTACATGCAGGTCACACACACGCAGCTGTGGTACATGTACATCACACACACACAGCTGTGGTACATGCATGTCACACACATATAGCTGTGCTACATGCATGTCACACACAAACAGCTGTGCTATATGCACGTCAAACACACAGACCTCTGCTACATACATGTCACACACACATAGCTCAGCTACATGCACGTGACACATACACTGCTGTGCTACATGCACATCATACACATATAGCTGTGGTAATGCACGTCACCCGCACACAGCCTTGCTATGTGCATGTCACACATACAGCTCTGCTACATGCACGTCACACACAGCTCTGTTACATGCACAGTAAGCACATGGCTGCTCTCCGGCTTTGCAGGTTTTTACTAAAGTTCAGAGCCTTGGTGACTGATCCCATGATGGTGGCATCTTCACATGTAACTCACACAGTCACGCACGTACAGACAGGTTCCATTGCAACTGAACAATCTGAACTGTAATCTGCACAGAGATAAAGGACCGGGGCGGAGCATGAAACTCACTCACAGACAAGTAGTTGTTAGTATCTGCATATGAATGAAGGACCTGTAATGAAGTCAACATCATGTGATATGGGGCGGAGCATGTAACTCACGGATGGACAGGTGGTCGTTAGGATTTTGATAACTTCTTACAGTTACAAGATCTGTATGGAATTTTTTTTCAGAGCTTTAACAACTTAAAGGGAACCTGCAACCTGCCTAAAGCACCATAAACTAACTTAAGTGCTATTAGGGCAGGTGATGGGGAGCTGGGTGACGCATTTTCCATAATCACCCGCTGCCTAGTTCCGGTGGTGACCTCCTGTAAAGCCTATGCTGCGTCCAGAAATCTAAATCTTTTCAGAGTCCTGTGCATGCCCTCTCCCATAGACTTGTATAGGAGAGCATGTGCCCAAGACTCTAAAAAGAGTTAGATTTGGGACGGAGCGCAGACTTTACAGGTGGACACCACGGGAATCAGGAAGCGGGCGAGTCTGAAAAATTCATCACTCGTCTCCCCGTCAGCTGCCCTAACAGCACATTAAGTTAGTTTATAGTGCTTAAGACAGGTGGCAGGTTCCCTTTAATGTTCTGCAGTGTATGAAATTCTCTCTGCAGATCAATTTGTTTCTTATACAAGAGTCACAGGCTGTGCATAAATCTAATTAAATAGGTAAATATTTGCATATTCAGCATAAGACGGCATCCTGGAAACTTGTTTATTAGATGTGATGATCAGTGGGTTGCAAGTAATCTCTCCACATTAAA
This sequence comes from Eleutherodactylus coqui, assembly GCF_035609145.1. Lineage (NCBI taxonomy): Eukaryota > Metazoa > Chordata > Amphibia > Anura > Eleutherodactylidae > Eleutherodactylus > Eleutherodactylus coqui. The sequence goes on along the minus strand of NC_089844.1, from coordinate 127,415,056 downwards.
TTATGCTGCGAGAAGTTTATGATGGCAAAAAATGTTATGCATTTAAATATTAATGTATACTTAATGTATTTATCTCTAAACATAAGATTTTATAGCAAATGTACATACTACAAAGAGCTACCCATCCAGTTGTTCCATAGCCATTGCAGACATAGTGATGGCACATCCAGGGATGTCTGGCGGTCTTGTAGTCTTATCTGACCCACAGATTGATGGTAAAGACCTGACAATTTCACCATCTAATCCATTGATCAATCATGGCTGTCCAGTACAGAACTCTGTGTAATGGAGAGACACTAATATCTGTAGGAAACCCTATAAAACCTATACAAATATGTTCAGGAAAGTTTGATTGTCGGGCTTCTGCACTGATGCCAGAGGAAAGTCCAGTAGAAAACTGATTTTCCCATTCTGATTATTCCATCGCAGCATCTTGGCCCCAATACAAAATCTGATCATGTATGATGCAGCATTTACGGCTCTGTTTTTTCATATACAACAAAGGGATATTTGGGGCTCCTATTCCTAGGGGTCTAGGGTGGCTTTGTGGTAATTATATTTAAGCCTCAGTGGTCTATATGGGTGTAGCACTAGTTAAAGAGACTCTGTGATAATCTTTTTGCACCCCTATCTGAGTGCAGCACAAGCTAGTGACAGTCCCACTGATTACAGTGATATGTCTGCTCTGTGGATCTGTGCAGTAGTTTTGGACAAAATTACCTGTTATCAGTAGTAGAACATGCATAGAGGACTACTTAAAGTAGTCCTGGATATTCATGAGCTGCAGGTTAGCTACACCCACCTTGCCCTCTAGTCAATGACTGATTGCTGTCTGCCTATTACTGTGCATAGAGGGAGAGCTGCCAATCATTGGTTGGAGGGTGCAGTAGGTGTGGCCAGCCTGCAGCTCATGAATATGCAGGACTACTTCTGTTTCTTGCTGCTACAAATAAAATGCAAGCTTCTCAAAAAACTACTATACAGATACATATAGCAGACATATCACTGTAACCAGTGTGACAGACACTACATTATGCTGCTCTCAGTGAGGACTGCAAAAAGATGGTGACAGATTCTCTTTATTTTTAATAACCCTGGTGATCTAAGTTAGTGAAGGGGATAATGCATTTGGCTCTGACATGACTCCGATCAGTTTACAAGCAAGGGGACCTGTAGTGCACAGAAGTTTATGTGCACATGTTATGGACGTTTTTGGATGGTCTATGTTGTCTTGTGCTGTTGTGTACTTCTACTGTCTTTTATGTGTAGGAATATGATGTGTATTGCAGCTTTTCAGCACTAAATGGGTTACTTACTGTCTGGGTCATGTCTGGGAAAGTATCTCTTTGTGTGTCATGTGACCTTGTTTTATATATGTGGATGCAAGGTGCATGAAAGTGGTTGTTGTCCTGAATTCCCTGTGAAGAGAGTTAGTGAGAGTGAGCTAGGAATAGACTGGGGCAGTACACATTCAATCTGAGTACTAGAAGAGATGGAAAAGGCCGAACGGATAGACTGCTAATGTCGTGAGACCCTTTTTCTTTTCCCTATGTGAAGTGGAGTATATGAGAAGTGCCGCAATCAGTGCGAGTTTCCCACCGTGCACTGTGAAGTGCAATTCTACAAAATTCTGTGAGAGTGGACTGGTAGAGCGTTGGTGGAGTTGTTCAAGAGATGATGTCCGGGACCAGAGAACCACAGATAACTAGGCCTGTGTAAGTCACTCTGTTCTCCCCTGTTTTCCTCCCTGTCACATCACGTGTTCCTCTGCACTATTCTACTGCCATTGGATGTAAAATGGACTGTAATTGTTGGAACTGTTTCCAGTTGATTTACAGTAAACAGCTTCTTCGATCGTTCCTGGTTTGGCCTTTAAACTTTACTCCGTGTGTGCGCACTGTTTCACGGAGAGATCACCACGGAGGAAGGAACGGTGGCGTTACCCGTGACAAAAAGGACTAAAGTAATCCCCCAGTGGGTTTCCCTACTTGATATAGACTGCCTGCGCCCCTTGGACATGTCCCCGGTTACCCTCCGGGTGGAAGATGGTAGGGCCACTGTGACAAGTGAACTGCTCTACCCCAGCTGTCTCCTAGGCTGGGGCCCGCTCCTTGGAAGCTGCAGGACCCAAAACGATCAATGGTTCCTTCTATTAGAGCACTTGTAAACATCTATTTTCTGGAGAGACATGAATGAGGTGTTCTACGACTATTACTCCATCATCAAATAAGTAGTCAGAAATCAAGGAACCCATATACTGTTCATACATAGGTCTCTGTTGCCAATGTTTGTCCCTACATAAGTGTCATAGATATCACATGTTTCAGTCTGGTAGATAGTGTGACATTGCAAATATCTCCAGTCGTACAATAAAAAAATCAGAAAAATGTAGCACTTCCAAATATACTTCCAATCTAATTCTACAGGTGCACGTTAAACCTATGGCTGCAACATAGAAGCAGAAACCAAATAAGGTGGCAACAGCACTCAAAATACATATGTTATCAGAAATATACCAAATTACAGTATTCACACTAACCACATTAAATAATGCAAGGTTCTTGGTATATAATTTGATCAAATCATATTGGCCCTTCTACAATATCCAGGTAACAAAGCCCCCACCTGTTTGTGCACGCCCCCCGCCCGTTTACCCTCTGTCCCTCCTACTGGACCATATAAATGGTATACTACCTTCCCTGGTTTTAGGCTTAGTCCCAAGAGAGATGCATTCTAAGAGGAAGGTACCCAACTTTCCCAGGTTAAGATTAGACCACCTGGTATTAGTATTAGGACCCATCTGAAAACTTCGTCACCTGGATGTTGGTAGATGGGCCAGTATGATTTGATCAAATTATATACCAAGAACCTTGCATTATTTAAGGTGGTTAGTGTGTATACGGTAATCTTCTATATATTTGTCAATCAATGTCTGTCTGTTTGTTCAAGCATCATGCACAAACTGTACAACCGATTGACATGAAATTTTGCACATAGTATAATATGGACCTGGAGAAGGTTATCAGCTAAAAAAAAAATCTGAAATATTGTTGTCTTGGCAACCGTATTTGCATTTTTTGCCTTTGCTTGAATTTTAGTGCAGCAACCCCCAAATTTGTTTTCACCAATGGATTCTATGTACTCGATTTAGTATTCCTGGTTATCTCCAATAAGTAATTCCCACAAGACAAGTCAGACTGAGCGCTGACAATTTGTGTTTCAGGACTGCTCTCTAGCTCTAGTCTGACCCTGGTGGAGGCACCAACCATTGACCCATTTTGTCCTTCCTAATTCCGCCTTCAATATCCGTGTGGATAACAGTTTGCAAAAATGATATGTCCCCAGACAGGAATACATGGAGCAAATTTATGAACACCGGCCGTCACTTATCAAAACTGTCTAAGGCCTCCCTCACACAGGGCGTTTGCAGAAACGCAGCGTTTTTCAACTTTATGCCAGCGTTTTGGCTTCATTTTCAGCTCGGCTGAAAACGCAGCCAAGGATGCTGAAGAGGAAAAAAAAAAGTAATACTCACCTAGCCGCTGCAGTCCAGGTCGCGGCCGCTGGTCTCTGCCGCTGATCCGAGCTTCCTCTGCACTCACAAGTCTATTGCCGTAGGCCAGGTTTGAGAACCCCGCCTCCAGCAATAGAGTGCTGTGATTGGTTATCGGCGCGCTCGATGTCCAATCACAGCCCTTCATCGACTGTCTCAGCCAATCAGCGACGGCAAGCTCTGGGGTAGGGCTTCTATTGCAAGTGTTGCCATATTTTCTGCAGTGCTAAAACCGCTGCCCATTCATTTTAATGGGCGACGCAGGGCTGAAAACGCCCCAAAATAGAACATGCATCGCTGTCAAAGCGCAGCGTTGGAAGGCGCTGCGTTTATCAGCCCTGTGTGAGCAGCCCCATTGAAATGAATGTACAGCGTTTAGCGCTGGGCTGAAAAGGCAGCGTTAAATGCTGTACAAAACGCCCTGTGTGAGGGAGGCCTAACAGTAAATCAACAAACAGTAAAAAAAACAGTTGGGGGGCCCATAGCAACCAATCACAGCACAGCTTTCATTTTACCTCAGCAGTATAATATATAGCAACCAATGACGTTGCAGCTTTCATTTTACCTCAGCAAAATAGCAAATGAAAGCTAAGCTATGATTGGTTACTATTGGCAACAAAAAATGCCAGATTTTATGCATCCGTTCTAATATCATCTTACTTAAAATGTCACGTTTGTATTGCACACGTTCTGTATCGGGTACCTGGGCTAGTTTGGTAATATATATTTCTGTTTGCAAATATCTCTGTCAGATGAGCTGCTATGACATCATAAATGTGTTTTGCATCTAGTAAGTTGTTGTGACATCACAAATAGCTTTCATTCAAGTAAACTGCTGTGATACCACAATTGTGACTGAGTCAAGTATGCTATTGTGATGCTGCAATTTGATATCCATTAGCTAGGATGCTAAGACACCTTAAATGAGTTTTTGTTAGGTATCTGCTGTGACATCACAAGTGGGTTGCAGACAGGTAATATGTGCCGACATCAAAAATGTTTCCAACAGGTATCTGCTACAACATCACAAATGTTTCAGTGAAGTACGTTACTGTGACATCACAAGAGGGTTTTGACTGGTAATGTGACATCACAACTAGCTTTCCATTAAAAAAACACTATGACATCACAACCAGTTGCAGATAAGTTCAGAGGTGTACAACCATGTACCACCCACTATATTAGGGGTTGGAAATCAAGGGGCTCATATACTGTTCTTGCACAGGGGCTTTCTGTTGGTGCTCACCTTTGCTCCCAGGGTTCAAACTCCCACCAATAGGAATGTGTCAGAACTTACTAAGGTGGGAAAAGAGGAACTTGCATCAATATTTTCTGTTTGAATTTAACAGAGGAGTGTTATCTTTAATTAGTTTTATGTTACCCTATAGAGGTGATCAGCACCCCAAAAGCGAGTGCACATGATAAGTATGCAGCCATACACTAAAAGTGCCAGCGGTAGGGATCGATGTGCCCCACCACCCTTTCTATCGAATCTGTAAACAAAACTTGGATTCGAAATGGAGAAATCTGACCCGATCCTGAAAGGACCAGACATCTACTGGTCCTGATGAGTTAACCAAAATGTTATTAAGCTCCCTATCGTTTTAAAAGCAAGCAAAATCTAACAGCTATTCATTTGCAGTAAACATATAATTTCAGTATAATTTTAGCTCGCTGCGGGCAGTCCGTATTGTGTCCCTGACATTAAAGAGATAAGACATTTCATTTCTCTGTGCTTGGTGACATGAAATTAAAGGTACGAGTTTTCAGCAAGACGCAGATCATCAGAAGATCCATGTAATTAAATGCTGTAATAGAGATTAGAGAACATCACACTCCGCAGGCTCCGTGCTCTTACTTACTCATCTCATACAATGTTACTCAGAACAGTGTGTAGGTCACAGCTTTCGGCAACTTGTACTGTAAAGATGTGCAAAACAGGAATCCCTCTGCTGTTTCATACTTATTTTCATATAATTTCTCCATAAACCTTAAAAGAACAGTAAACCTAAAAAAGAAGGATAAAAGTAAACTGCATATAAACTTACCAATGGTGTTTGTCAGTCTGTATCGGGTTGCAACGGGTGACCGCCTGTATTGCAGGTCATGCGATGGTTCAGCGGCTGACATAAGGAGACCAAGGCAGTATTTTTTCTTTTGAACCAATATAAACTTTACTAAAGAAACTTGTGGCTTTGTATGACTCCATAGGATGGCATTTGTACTTAAAGGGACCCTCCAGTTTCTGGACATAATTCTGTACCAGGACCAGAAGTGGAGGGGTATGCATTACCTGCAGTAGTTCTCTGCTGTTCCTTGGATCTTTCAGTTCCAAGACCCATTTTCAGCTGTCTTCAGACTATCTAATCTCCACTGTGCTTTAGTTCTGTTAGACTAATAATGTACTATACCTGCTTTCTGATTGGCCAGAACTGCTCATGTGATCAGCACTAACGAATCACACAGCAGTCAACAGTATATATTAGCTAGAAAATTGCTGCAGCCATCTTGGACAGCCCAAAACAGTGCCTGGAACTGGTGAATTGGAGGGGCATCAGAGGAACAATTGCAGATAATGTATCTTCTTCACCATCCTGACCCAGGACAGAATTTTGTTCTGAAACTGGAGGCCCACCTTAAACATTATGGGTTTTTAACACGAATTCCACATCCACATCTATATTCCTTTTGAAACCGTAAGGCACTCTTGTCTTCCCATTGCGTGGTATTCCACATATTACATCAGCTTACTAATACAGTATTTAGCTTACTGATAACTGTTTAACCATAAAACAGTGCATCATCATATCCCCTTATCACCACAGTCCACATGCATCCGTCAAAGTCCCTATAGTGAGCACACAACAACATCATGCTGGAGACTGGTCTCTTACATATCTAGCAGCTTGAACCTTATCATTGGTTCAGGGCACCATTGACGTCTTTGGGGAACAAGTTCCATACAGGAAGGAAGTTTCTCTCTCCTTACACGCAGTGAAAGGTCATTACATTATCTTTGGCCCCAGGTCATCAGGGCTCTTTTGGTAATGGTCACTGAATCTGGGGATACTGCCTGCTGTACAGCCTTGCTATGCTCTGGAATGGCTTGTGCAACTTTAGCTGGCGTCTGCTCTGCTCTTTGCTGCAGTGCTGCAATACTCCCTATGCTTCATCTGCTCCTGCCTAGCTCACAAAGCAGCTACTTTTATTTTTATATGGTGTTAGGAGCACCAAGAACATTTTTCCCCATTTATGATGATAATAATTAGAGATGAGCGAGCACCAAAATGCTCGAGTGCTCGTTACTCAAGTCGAACTGTCAGTGATGCTCGAGAGTTTGTTTCGAGTAACGAACCCCATTGAAGTCAATGGGCGACTCGAGCATTTTTGTATATGACTGGTGCTCCGCTAAGGTTTTCATTTGTGAAAATCTTAGCAAATCACCAAAGTCATGTAAAAAACACAGAAATGAATAGGGCAGGTGAGGAGCAACATGCAGGGCTGCATTTCGGGCTCCGAGGTCTCACTATTAAGCCACAATAGTGGCAAGAGTGAGACCCCCCCCCCCCCACTGTCAGCATAACGATCGTTCTCCTCTGCCACAGCTGTAACAGCTGTGGCAGAGAAGAAGGATGTTAGCCCATTGAATTCAATGGAGCCGGCAATACAGCAGGTTCCATTGAAAGCAATGGGCTGCCAGCGAGCGTGGGATGCATTTTCGGGAAGGGCTTAAAAATATAAGCCCTTACCGGAAAAAGAAAGATTTTAGTGTAAAAAAGAATTAAAATGCAGGCATTCTCTTCAATGGAGCCGCTGCTGCTGCCGGCGACTCCATTGAAGACAATGGTCTGCTGGCACACCTGAATTCTTTTTCAGGGAAGGGCTTTACATATAAGCCATTTCCTGGAAATGAATTAAAAGTGATTTAAAAAACAAAAAAATTAGATACTCACCTCCCTTCAGCTGCTGGGGCACAGCTGCGTCTTCTCCTGCTGTCCCCTGCACTGTGGTGCTGAACTGCTGTCATTCAGCTGAGAGCTGCGCTGAGCCAATCAGAGGCAGCATTCACTCACCCATTCACGAATTCATGAATGGGTGTGAGTGAAATCTGCCTCTGATTGACTCAGCGCTGAGCCAATCAGGGGCATGTCTGACTCACACCCCCTTCACACCCACTGCCAGCTGGCCGCAGCTGAACTCCGTCTGCCGGTACCAGGTGAGTATATATATATTTTTTATTTTTACACATTTCTGGATGAATTGCAGGGAAGGGCTTATATATTTAAGCCCTTCCCGAAAATTCATCCCGCGCTCGCTGGCAGCCCATTGCTTTCAATGGAGCCGGCTGTATTGCCGGCTCCATTGAATTCAATGGGCTAACATCGTTCTGCCGGGACAAGGTGAGTATATTTTTTTAAAAACTTTTTACACATTTTAGGATGATTTTCAGGTAAGGGCTTATATTTTTAAGCCTTTCCCGAAAATTTATCCCGCGCTCGCCGGCAGCCCATTGCTTTCTATGGAGCCGGCTGTATTGCCGGCTCCATTGAATTCAATGGTCAGTGCTCGTTTAATCGAGACGAGCACCGCGTGGTGTTCGTCTCGAGTAACGAGCATCTCGAGCACCCTAATACTCGAACGAGCATCAAGCTCGGACGAATATGCTCGCTCATCTCTAATAATAATCTTTATTTGTACAGCGCCAACTTATTCCACAGCGCATTCGATGCATGGGGTCTCAAACAGGACGGGGTGGGGTGTGGGTACGGGGGCAGGGAGTGTACATAATAGGCATAGTTAGAGGGCACCAGACTAAAATCAGGGGAGCTGGTATGCTTCTTTGAAGAGGTAAATCTTTAGGGCACGTCTGAAGTTCCATGCATCAGGGATAATCCAGATGTTCTAGGGTAGAGCGTTCCATAGGGTCGGTGCTGCTCTGGTGATGTCCTGGAGCCGAGCATGTGAAGTTCCTATAAGGGGGACATCTAGTCGGAGCGTGTTGGCAGAGCACAGTGCAGGGCTGGGTGGTGTACGGACAGAAGGGAGGTGATGATGTATGGTGGTGCAGTACCATGGAGAGCTCTATGAGTGAAGGTGATAAGTTTAAATTGAGTTCTGTAATATATGGGCAACCAGTGCAGAAACTGACAAAGTGCGGACCACACCCTGCAGGAGAAGGTAAGAGAGGTTACCGGCCATGACCAGCAGCTATAATACTCTTTTACATAAAAAAGGAGCTTTCCAAGTTTTAAAAAAATTAATTAATCTTTTCTCACCAGTCCAATGGCCTCCCCTGTCCTGCACCACTGGACCCGCGAGCAATACGTTGGATGTACATCGCGTTAATTAAACTACGTATTACTGAGCATATATCTGACTCTAATCCCTCCTCAAGAATATTGAGACGTTCCCCATCTGCAGACATTTTTTGGAAATACACCAAGGGGATCTATCCTCATTTAAGGTAACTGGCATTCAAGGGGTGTTCCACCCAGTAATAGGTGGAGGTTGGTTTAAAAAATTCCTTTTTTAAAGAGCAGCTTATTGGATTATGCAGTTAAAAACCAAATTTCCACATAGTCTTAACCTCAGATCTGATCTTATGTTTATATACTAATGTTTTTGTATTGCTTTTCATATTTTTCATATACTCCTTATTTATTAATTATTAGGAATGGGGATTCTTTCGTTATGTCATATTCTGTTACCTTTAAATTACTTGCTTCTTGTACAGGCTATATGCTATGGTTAAGACTTTGTTTTACCGAAAGGCGTAGGTTGCTGTTCGCACATGTGTTTTTTACCTTTCTATGGGTATATTCTAATAAAGATTCATTTTGATGAGAAGTGCTGGAGATATATGCATCATTTTTTCTACATTGCATTCCTTAGAATGGCGTTGTTTTCCATGCACTCACCTTATTGGAGGTTGGCTATTTGGCATAACACTGTGGATCAAGACTTTTGGTGAGCTGTACTTTACTTTTTTACTGTTTACATATATTCCTCTAGTAAACAATTTTTACTGAAATTGTGGGCAGTTGTCTCAAAGAGGGTTAACTACCTATAGAGTGGCAGCAGTGCTTTCCTTCATGTTGGGCCAATATGTCACAGGTAGTGTCGTAGAATTCCTTTGCGGAATCACGGCTTACTCAATTTGGAATGTTTACACCCTTCCATATTATTTCTGAATTGATAATGCGCATAAGAAGTTTCCACACTGACACGAGGTTCAGCATGCATAGCTTCCTCAATTCTAACTTTAATGATCGGCGTGTAGCCTGTTTTAAGAGTTTAACAAATCCGCCCATCTGGGCAGGTCAAAGATTACATAGATACAACGTATTGTTTAATTATTGGATAAGCATCTTGCAATTCTTCCATCCTCCGGTCATCTGTGATTGGCCATCAGGTGGTGGATGAAATGAGTGGGTTGTCTTGGAGCCACGTGTGGTTCCTTCGATATGATTGGATGTTACATCATGAACTATAAATTGCACAAACCTCCCATGTTATTTGCATACGTTTCCAGTAAAATTGCTTGGGTAATTTCTGCGGTTGTCCATGTCTGAGTTACTGTCCTCCAAAATTGCAAAACAGATGGAAAATGTAACGTGTTTATACTATATATTATCTTGTCAGCGTTTTGAGTACAGAAGTTTCATGTTGGCTTCCCCATGTCAGCAGAGTTATAAAACAGATATTTTCATATGAGCGGAAGTACCTATTGCACAACTGTAAGAACATTATATTTGTAGCAAGACAGAAAGCAAATATGTATACAGCATGTTAAATTGACAACTGTCTACTGCCAAGGCCCACCGATCCAAAATATAGAAATACTGGACTTCCACCACAGACCCCCCTTGAAACTATCTGTTTCACTAAACTCGCCCTGCTCCGTCCCACCCCAATCCCCCACCGCTGACCCTAGACTCGCATTGTGTTGTACACTGGAGCTATTGCTGTCATGGGGGTATAGGATGGTTCGACATCATCACATTCTGGATCCATGATGACGACGGTTGCGCTGACAGTGGGCTTTTTGTTGGACGTCGTAGTGGGACAGGTGGACCAGGCAGTCATCAGGGTCGGAATACACTGTATGCAACAACAAACAGAAATTAGGATGACTATAAAGGTGACAAATATAATCAGGTTAGGAGAGGTGCGACTTTCACTATTTCAGGTAAACTCTGCATAACTTGTATAGAACCCCGCCTTCTTGACGTTACCTCGATTCATCAACAAGAGTGCAAAATCAGGACTATCTAATAACTGATCAACATGACTGAACCCCTGTCTTATTAGTACGTGCATTATCATATATATTAGTCTGGAAGGAAAGAGCTACAAGCTGATTATTCCCACTTCCCTTTTCCAGAGGCGGCAAGGTAACAGGACCAGGGGCGTTGTAACACCGGCATGTTGTGTGGGCATAAGCAGAGTGCACTGCAGATAAAATAAAGCAAAATCTTAGCGAAAACCTATCACAGTGTTCTAAATACACAATGTTTTAAAACTTATTTTCCTATATTTTTTCCTTCTCCCGTTAGGTATCTTACTGAGGAAAACAGAATAACGTTAGCTCTTTTTAGTTAGTGCGGTCAGCTTCTTATTGGCAACTGCGTCTTTCCCTGCGGGTCACGTTTTGTCTGGGATGTAGGTACAAGTATCATCTTACAGACACTCCCTTTTTTGGCTAAAATCGTACCTAGTGCCATTCTATTTTGAAAAGTCATAGTCGAGGTAGGTCCTATTTGTCGACTAGTCCCTATAAGGCGTCTCTAGTATAACTTATAAATCACTTTTAATTGTAATAAACATAATTAATCTGGTCAACATTTTATTTACCATAATAAATCAGGAAATTTTTTTTTTTTTTTTTTTTTTTTTTAAACTCGTCAGGTACCCCCCTTGGCTGTCTTATGACGTCAACGTACATGTGTGGGTCAAAACTATCACCAGGAGCCTCTCCTCTCACTCTAATGTGCTGTACTAGAAGTACATACTAGTAGTGTGCACAGGTACGCACGGCGTGGGACTCCTTAATCTTCACCCACACCAATGTCCCTCCTGGAGATAGTCCTAATGGTGAACACGTCCAGTTCGCCTCACCCTTGCGTCAGGGTTTTCCCACTGCCCGTAAGTCCCTACTCCTAGGAGGGGGGGATCCCTACCTCACCTCAGAGGGAGGCCATGGATTCCCTAGGCTCATTTCCGGGCATCCATACCCTCTATCTGTACAAGTTAACACCCCACAGGGTGTGCCCTCGCCGGAACCTAAGGTCTTCTGCACTATCCCTTGGCAAATGGGAATTCCACTGACAATCCATCTTAGGAGATCGGGGCAGGCACAGTACTAGTACATTTCTCCTTTTCTTTGGTAGCGTATGTGGTTGGCATTATCGCAACTGGCTCTTCATCTTTTTTAAACAAGGGAAATATTGGTGAGTTCCCCAAAAATCTCCCTCTACCCTGCCTAATTGCCTGGCAGGTTTAGTTTCCAGGGTAGTCAGTAATACTCTCTCCGGTGCAAAACACTTAAGTAGTTATAGAGTATTCCTTCTTCCATTTCTCACGGACAGTGTAATTAGCGGAAATGTTCGTGAAGAGACTAATAAACCACTCTTCAGCATCTACAGGGAGATCTAGGGGGACCATCCCCGAGTGTAGTCGGGCACTACCGCACACGCAACAGTTAGACTTGTTGCTCCTGTTAGCATTGTACCTCATCAACTCCAACCAGAGATTCTGGTCAGAGTAGCCAGTCGCTACTGTCAAGGTGTCCTCAAAAGGTAGGGTCGGCTATGATCATCATGTTCGTCAAGGTCTTTATCTTACGGCGGAGGGGGTTAATTATGGGCATGGGACTAAGTGAAGGCTTCCATTCGGCTGCATCTACCATACCCCTTATTTTAAACTTCCCTAAGGGACCTGTCCTCCCGTACCGGTTATGTCCCCAGACTGTAAGTCCCCCCGTCCCCCGGGCTTGGATCTCCCATGGTTAATGTAAAAACCGCATTAAAACCAAGCAACATTCTAAGTTCAAGACACGGGACCACAGTACAATAGTCGAAGGAATATGCGGCTACTTGAGCATTGAACGAGTTATACTAGAAGGTAACCATACCCCCATATTCTTCCGACTAAGGATTCCAGTTGCCACCCTCCTCTCTCACTAGCCCTATCCAGAGTAATGTCCTTGGCACAACTAAGACTGGTCTCCCGGATCTGAAGCTTTCTTACAGTATGAAGCATGGATGGATCCATGTAAGTCTTTCGGCTAGTTTCACAGCTGTGGCAGTAGTCAGAAGCACCTGGTAGGGGCCATCAAATCGGGGCTCAGGAGGGTGCTTCCTGGGGAACTTCTTGATGCGCACCCAATCCCCAGGCTGCAAGATATGTGTCCCAGTGTCTGCCTCTGAGTCTGGAAGAGAACACCTGTGTACCTTCGTTTACCTCATTCACTTCCGGTAACCTGTATCTGCAGATTACCTCATTCATGAGCTTCTGTGTGGCTATCTGCTCATTTACCTTAGTATCCGGGTGGGCCTCCAACCTGAAAAAGACTTGAGCAACAACAAGCACATATTCATACTCCCCAACAGGTGTGAGCTGAATGTGGTCAAATTGGCAATCTCTGAAATGCGTAGAGTGGTCAAGGCAAGTGTTATATGGCCACCTTACTTCTGTCCGGACTCGCATATGGCAAAGATCATGCTAACTGGACAAATGATGCAGCAGCTACAGAGAACCCAGGTGTCACCCATTCTTGTTCAGTGTCGCCGTCATCGCTGCTTTTGATTCTATGTACCAGTTGGGCCATCATGGGGAACAGGGACCTCTGTAGGCAAGTTCTGTTGATTGTTCGCCATACGCCGTCCTGTTCTGTCGCTCCCGTATTTTAGCCCATCTGCTTTCTTTCCTCGTTGACTTGTAACTGTAAAGTCCTTGACATATCAAAGTCCAAAGGTTTTATCAAAGTCCAAAGCTTTTATCAAAGTCCAAAGCTTTTATCAAAGTCCAAAGTTTTTATCAAAGTCCAAAGTTTTTATCACTGACTCATGCTGTCAGTATCTATTCTTCTTTCTTCCACGGCTTGAGGGCCGCTGCCTTTGCTGTGTTGTCGGCGAGGGTGTCATCTCTCGCTTCTCCGTTGTAGAAATCGGTGTGGATTCTCCATTGCCAGGTAGTAGTAGTAGGGTTTCCATGAGACTCTGCACCGCTGCACCATTCTTAATTGGCTGTCCTACTGAGATAACAAGCTGTCTGGCCTTCCATATTGGGCCATAATCATGAGCTATGCCAAATGCATTCCAGGAGTCAGTGTAAAAAGTTGCCGACTTACCTTCTACCACTCCACACGCCTCAGTGAGGGCCTCCGGTTCCGCTTCTTGCCCTGAGACATGCGGAGGCAGAGCTTCTGCGTTTAGGACATCTTGTTGTGTGACTTCTGCATATCTGGTTCGGAATCATCAATCCTCACCCTGATACCATCTACAAAAGAAAACTCAAAATATGCATCATTAACAGTGTGTACATCACTACAATAATGCTATTTAAAAAATAGCTGATCTGCCATACTCAAATCACCTATGCCTCCCCTCCCCCCAGGAATACCTGATTAAAAGAAGAGTAGCCGGATTCAAGGTATTACAACATTGGGAAGCTCAGAGCAATATTGGGGGAGGCATGGAAAGAGCACATTGTAGCCGGATCTAATAGGCCAGAGATAAGTGCTCGGGTTGCACTTGCATGAGTATGTTCTGGGTGTCATTTGGGGTGTGGACCACTAGGGGGTAGTCCAATACCAACTTAGAAGATTTGTCAACCATTGCCTGCACTGCTGCCACCGCAAAAGCAGACGAGGGAGCTCCTCAAGTCACCGGATCCACCCTCATGGCTGTGGTTGTCCTCCGTGCTTTTGTGTCACTACTGTCATATGGCCGGCAGTATGAAACAAGGCCCAGAAAGGTGGGGAATTTGGCAACGGGTGTATGTACAGGTATGGCCTGCAGAACTTGGTTAGTCTTTGGAGGCCTCCAGGCCTTACAGCCTTCTGCAAGAGAAATTAACAGTGAAATTGTGGCCGGTTGGCAGTTTTTTCCAAAGCATCAGCACACAGCACCTAACATGTGTGGCTGACCCTTCACCCCTTTTTTTTTTTTATTTATTTTTTTAACTAAGGGGATACCGTTTGACCCAGGGGTGTGTATCTGGGTCTCGTATATATTATCATGGTCGATACATTCAATTTCCCTATGCCTGTCTTGTGGGTGTCCCATAATTTGTCAGGAACCGTGGAAAGCTGAGTTTGGGACAGGAGAAAAAACAAAAGTTTTTCTTCTGGCTATCTATGATTCTTACCCCCTCCTTGGATAAGAGACGTGTTCTTGCATCATCTAGCTCCACCCCTCTGAGTGTGGCTAATCACTTACTTCCTTATTCCCTCATTCAACGTTAGCAGTCCTTATGCATCACACAATTTACATTTTACAAATTACGGGTCAATCTGCCCCGTTCCTCCTGTGGATACCTGGCCTTATCGTTACCTGCTTGTTTCCTATTCCTTGGCTACTCTACCGTTTCTCTACAGTTTCTCTTACCCCCTGTAGTTTATTTATTTATTTTATATTGTCTGTGAATATACGTTACTTGTGCTGGGACTACAGGGCAAGTAACTTCCTCTTTTTGACACTTAGGGAAATTCTAACGTCTAATGCATAAATCACATATATTATGTTGTAACTTTACTGTCACAGCGGTGATCACCTAACATTGTATGTGGTTACAATTGAATTGGGGACTTGGCAAACATAGATGTATTCTTAAGAGCCCTCTCAGGATGTGAGTGGCTTATAACTTTTTACATTTGTATGACGGACGTATAGTTTATTTATTAATTACAGCACAGGAATTGCTTCACTTCTATTAAGAGTTCCACTTCCTCTTTTTAAATGAAGTTAGCAGCCTTTTTTTTTTTTTTTTTTCCTTCCTCCAAACACACTTACGGGCACAAGCCTATACTTCTATGCTATTATTAACGTTTAACAATTCAAAGGCAACACAGTTTAGTAGTCTGTCTTTTACTAGAAGGGATCCAATAATGCAACCTAACCTATAAAGTCCAAACCCACAGCGCGCCGCTGTGTACGGTGCATTATCTTGGCTACAACCCAGCCAATGAACAATCCCTTCTTACAGTTGAGCAGGGCTGATACTACTTCTATATAACAACTCAGCAGGATTAGCTCTACACAACAGACAAGCACACTAACTTTATATAAAGGACAAGTAGGACGTTTTAAACACACAGAAAGATTGCTTGATTAATCAATGATAACTTGACTCTCCACCCCTTCCACACTTTCCTGGAGGGTGTAAGAATTAACCTTGGTACATTGTTTGCTGCCTTTCAATTTCAATCATGGCTGCCAGATTCATGATTATAAAAGTCTCCTCAGACGCCGGACATAATATGCCCCACCCTAGAGTCTCTAGCATTTCTGTCGCTACACAGTTTATCAATCTACCCTCAGACGGAGGGATCTACTCGTAGACATTTAAACGATAAACAAATATTTGTGGACACACACAAATAGACAGAGCACCAGTACGGCTGGTTTAGTCTAAACTGCCCCTCGGGATACTGTCTGGCAGGCCCCCCTCCTAGGTCTCTTACCAGACTCTAACGGAGCAGCGATGCCTGTCCAGACGTTTGACCGTTTCCTGACTCTAAGGCTTTAGACTCCAAACCTGACCAGAGCAGGACCACCTAGTCAAACTACCCCGACAGGCCCCCCTGACTCTAAGGTTTTAGACTCCAAACCTGACCCGAGCAGGGGGCCCCTGTGGGGACTTCCTCTCCCTTAAAGCAATTCACTGACCTTGCCAACCGACCAGTACTCTCAAAACGACAGGCATGTAAACATTCCTTTATATCTTATGACAGGTTCTTATCGAGTGATCGAGACTTAAAGAAGTACCTGTCGAGCGGGTCCAAATCATTCGGCCTTGACACGGCAAATAGGCGAGCCTGAACTTAGCCACACAGGTATAGATAATTATTAATTTATCTTACCGTGTTCTGATGATATTTTGGGCCCACCAAGTCCAAGGTCGCATATGTCCGTGTCTTCTGTCCGAATTCTATGGAACCTGTCGATCACTCCCCGTACGGGCCACCACTGTCGTAGAATTCCTTTGCGGAATCACGGCTTACTCAATTTGGAATGTTTACACCCTTCCATATTATTTCTGAATTGATAATGCGCATAAGAAGTTTCCACACTGACACGAGGTTCAGCATGCATAGCTTCCTCAATTCTAACTTTAATGATCGGCGTGTAGCCTGTTTTAAGAGTTTAACAAATCCGCCCATCTGGGCAGGTCAAAGATTACATAGATACAACGTATTGTTTAATTATTGGATAAGCATCTTGCAATTCTTCCATCCTCCGGTCATCTGTGATTGGCCATCAGGTGGTGGATGAAATGAGTGGGTTGTCTTGGAGCCACGTGTGGTTCCTTCGATATGATTGGATGTTACATCATGAACTATAAATTGCACAAACCTCCCATGTTATTTGCATACGTTTCCAGTAAAATTGCTTGGGTAATTTCTGCGGTTGTCCATGTCTGAGTTACTGTCCTCCAAAATTGCAAAACAGATGGAAAATGTAACGTGTTTATACTATATATTATCTTGTCAGCGTTTTGAGTACAGAAGTTTCATGTTGGCTTCCCCATGTCAGCAGAGTTATAAAACAGATATTTTCATATGAGCGGAAGTACCTATTGCACAACTGTAAGAACATTATATTTGTAGCAAGACAGAAAGCAAATATGTATACAGAATGTTAAATTGACAACTGTCTACTGCCAAGGCCCACCGATCCAAAATATAGAAATACTGGACTTCCACCACAGTAGTGGTGCAGTTCAAGATATGATGCAGCAGATGGAGTAACTAAAGTTTAACTACAATATTTATTTAAAAAACGCAAAAAAGACCAGTAATAGTATAGCTATAATGGTTACGCAATTAAAACATTTTACTTATAATCACCTGTTGCTAAGGGTGGTTTCACATCTGCATTAGAACCTCCCTGAACGGAGCAGGAAAGCGGAATCCCCAGCACAGATGTGAAAGCACTCTAACTATGGCTAACTGGATCCTAAGGATAATATTTTGTTAATAATATTAAATAATTCCATAAGAACAATATCAATAACACTAAACTACTATCAGCACTGTTTGACACAATGTCCAGTTATGGTATATGTCGCACAGTCACACAGCTTTCCCTCAGGGACTAACACTCCAATACTGTCTTCTAGAAAAGCTGGTTCCCTTTAAGTAACATAGTCCATAACCTGAGTATGAGCATCAGAAACTTGCACTATGTTAGAGTCTGCAATATGAGCCCCACCTCCCTGCTAACACACTGTATTTAACACATTCTTCAATGTGCACACCTATTGGCACATTGAGGCTAGCCTTACTTACAATATGTTGTGTCGGAGCACTCACTTTGACTGACCCAGATTTGTCTGGGGTCAGGAGCACTTCACCATGGTTTTATAAATCCTTGTTGGTGTCCCACTGGTCTGGAGGCACAATACTCACTTTCTTTCTTTTAGCTCCAGGCAAAGGGCAGTCCTTGGTCATTGTCCTCCCTCAGCAGTTTCAACAGATTCCTTCTCTGTTTTTCTGTTTCTGCCTACTCTTAAATAGACGTTACCATTAAAGGGAAGCAACATCATGCTAACATTAAACAGTGAAAAACTATACCCCCCCCTTATAATATTTTGGAGAGATAAGATAATATTGATAAGTAGAGCATTTATATTATGTGTTATACAGGGGATGAACAAAAATATAGAAACACCGTATGAAATGCATGAGATTTTAATCATTAGCACTGAGCTGCCCTTTTGACCCTTGCTTGGCTGAGAGCTTTCCGGCCAAATTTGTGTTTACTTCACCTCTTGCCCTGCTCTGGGTGGTTTTGGGAGCCAGTTGGTGACAGCAGCTGAGTGGCTGAAACCCCTGACCAATGGAATTTTGTTATTCGGGGCGGATGTTCACTTCTGCCCGGCAGCATCTGTGTCATATTACCACCACTTAAAATTGGTCTCTACATATCTTATTGAAATATGATTTATAATCCCAGTAACTCAAGGCATGAATTTCGTACAGTGTTTCCATATTTTTGTCCACCCCCTGTATGTTCCTCTACACCAACCTGAGTGAATGTGATTACTTACATTAAAATAGAGCTGTTACGTTCGTGTGGGCAAGTGAACAGCTGGCCCACAAGAATGTGACTCAGAGTGATAGGGAACACCAGGTGAACTACCCCAGATTAGCACCTCTTCCTGTCTTCTACTAGGGTTAGTGACATAGACCTACCTGAGTTGGGACATCGCTCCAATAAAGGACGGCTCAGCGGTCTTCGGAACTGGGCCCTAGCTGTTCCTAGGAACCCATCCACCCTAGATAGGACACATAAGCATGCCACCACCACAGGGACTAATGGACAGAGTAAGCTGACACACAGTGCCGGAATCACACCATACCACAGCCAGCCAAAATGCAAACCTAGTAGCAGATGTAAATGATATAAATACCAGGTATTTGTTGATATTTTGATTAAAATATGGAAGCTAGCGGGCCACTTCACGGCTCCTGGCTATACCGCTAGTCCATACACTAACCAAGAGTCCAGCGACATAACCAAACAAACACAAACATTTCTTGTAGCCACCACACATAGAACCTGCTCACATCACACACAGAGAGAGAATGAGAACTGAGACAGCTGACCACGCCTACACCTGGGAAAACAGCTTTATATGTACTGACACAGAGTGATTGGCTGGCTGGCTAAAACACACATGCTCAGAGAGCACAATCCCCAACACCTGAGCAAGAAAACTCCAGATCATCTGTGGTACTACAGACAGATGTAACAAGAGTATGGAATCTGTTTTTAAACCAGGATATGATCCTGTACATGGTATAGGCATGTCTATGTTATGATTAAAGTGCTTGTCCAGGATTAGAAAAATAATATGGATGACAATTGTGAAATGTGAAAGAATGAAATAATAACCAATACTTACATGTGTAGGCATAACCTGTAATAGTGCATTACACATTTTTTTTAAATTTTATGGTTATTATAGTTCATAACTGACTCATAAAAGCAGTCAAAAACGGAAGTCAGCAGTTTAGTGGGTGAGGCTCTAGCAAAGTATGTGTTCACTGTGCAAGTTTGAGATAAGATCCTTAAAATTGCCAGCAGTAGCATTTAACAATTGTATATGTTCACATGTAAGTTTGAGATAATGTAACTGACACGTCAATTGTAACTTTTAGAATAATTTGATAATTACTGAGTTGGGAGAACCTAGCCCCTCTGTTATATGATGATTATCTCACAGCCAGGCTTGTGCTACAGTGTATTTTCTATATATACTTCAGAGGAGGAGGCGAATCTTGAAACGTCACTTGTCTGTTCCACACTTTATTCTTCTCTGGCGCACCATTGAATTTGGCATACCTGATTGATGAGGCTACGATACCCTTTGTGTGTCACCTAAATTAAGTGAATACTCCAACACCTGTTAAATCCCTCACAGCTCCAGCATCTATCTTCCTGTGGTCTTTTTCTGCAGCAATGACATGAAATACATCCACATGACTGCTGCAACCAATCACTGGCCACAGTGGTGATGCTAGCATGCAAAATCTTCTATCAGGCCTTTTTTCAGTGATCCATTATATGTACCTGGGCATTAAAACTAGATGAGACATGCTCTACCATACAAGCATATATTTAAATCTTAAAGGGGGGTTTCTGGCTTTTGAAAATCTACTTTCAACTAAAAAGTTGCAAAATCAGGAGATTATACAGAGGAACACCACAATTAGTCAGCGATAAGAGCAGTTTCAAAAACAGTTTCTCATCCTGGAGGACTCGGCATGTCAATGCATTATACAAATAACGCCTTCAAAGCTAACTGTGTAATGCTTCATTTCCCCTGTAGTGGCGCTGTAGGATAACTGAACACTTGCTGTCAGATATCTCTGCATTTCACAAATGATCACTAGAGGTTCCACAGCAGGTCACCTTATCATCTAATTATTATTGGGGACCACCTAACAAAAAGGAATGCCAAAACTGATGACCCCTTTAAATAGCATGACATTCCAATTGCTTTTGGATTGTTCTTTTTTTTTTCTAACTAGATGATCCACTTTCGTCCCAAATAACCCAAAAGACTTACATTGCCCTAAAATTTATGTCAATTACAGTGGTTCTTCAGTACTTAAATATAAGGGGCTTATACTTAGGATAGGTCATCAATACCAAATTGGTGGGGGTTTGACACATAGCACCCCCCACTGATCAGTTTTGTGAAGGGGCAGTAGCAAGAGCTCCCCGAGTCTCGGTGTCACACCAATCTTCACACCCTTTCCTTTCAGTTGCCACCTTCCCTGACTCCTGGTGTCGACGCTTGTAGCGCTTGAAGTGCACAATTTCTGATATCTCTAGCTAGGGATGGTGGTGATTGAGGGGAGGGAGAGTGGAGACTGGTGTGATGCAGCAACTAGGGAATCTCTTGCCAACATCCGATTGATAAAAGACCCAGAGTTTATTACATACAAGATGCCAAAAGTTGAATGTAAGATTTTGGGCTGATGCTTACTCTCTGAGTTTGGGCACAGATGTGTGTACTGCATAGAACATGATTAAGTGCGTTAATAGTGCTGACAGGTCACTTTAAATTTGACTGATCCATAGAACAGCCATATGTCCAATGAACGTGACATCACAGGCCAAAGAATAGGCTGCACGGCTTACCTGAGCACGGCGGCCCCTTCAAATAGCTAATCAGTGGAAATGTCAGGACTTGGCCCCCCAGATATCTGATATTAACAACCTATCTTAAGCATAATTCACCATTATTTAAAAGGGTTATCCAGGCAGTGTCCACCAGGATACACTGGAGTTGGAGCAGCTTTGACCACTGAGTGGTGGCTGGTGCTCGTAATTGAAGGCGCAGCTCTCATTGAAAGCAATGAGACACAAGCCTTCAATTACAAGTGCAGCTACCATTGATTTCAATGAGAGTTGTGCTCGCAATTACAAGCACTACACAGGGGTCAGAGCAGGGCTTATGCTTCGACCCTAATGTATCCCGGTGGACACTGCCTGGATCACACCTTTAAGTCCTGGAAAACCCCTTTAATGCTACAAGAGTAATGCTACTCCTTTAAGAGAATGGTGTCTGGGTACAAGCACCGCAACGAATGTTATCACTGCCTGGTATGTCTGACATGTCAGCAAGCAGCAGCTCTTCACCTGATGATGACCATGTCTATGTATGAGGGACAGAACGATGTAGTGCGGCACGCTGTACATGGCCAATAGCCAGATGATTTTGCCTTTGTTTCCACCTTAAGTGCTTTGCTAGAAGCACAAGTCCATGTACTGTAGCCGACTTGGAAGACCTTTTAACTACATCTGTGCAGCCATCTGTCTTCATTAATGTCCTAAACTGTTATATGGCCACTAAAACAACATCATTAGCAAATGTAATTAAAGACGGGACAATTTGTCATGCTTAAAGAGCTTGAAAAGCAGAAGCCTGGTGCGCTCAGTGAATCTAAAGTGATAAATCTGAATGGTCACTTCTTATTTTATAAACTTGACGGATTTCGCTTTGATCACAAGGGTCTATTCACGTTTCCTCCATTAATTACGCATTAGTATTATTTTGTTAATTCTGTATAACTGAGGCCATCGGTAAGTTAAGGAAATCAAAGAATTACAAGGGTTCTATAGACTCTAACGGCGGGCTCACATGATCATGTATCGGTGTGCCTTGGGCGAATCTTTCACTTGCGAACAAACAGCAGGTACACAATGACACATGTACTTGCTGCATGCAGCCAATCCCCATGCACTATCTTGGCATATATATACGTGTAATATGCACCAAGATAGAACATACTAAGACTTATTTAAGAAAAACAAGACACAGGTGTGAGTGGCTCAATACAAATTAATAGGTAATTAGCATAGCGTGTTGCGTGCAACAAAATTGCGTATAGAACGAGCAATGACAATATGCCTGTGTGAGACCGGCCTACATAAGCCTTAGGGCTCACACCCACTGGCGTTTTTATTTCTTGCGCTGCGAGAGCGAGTAAAAACACTCGCCTCGCAGCGCAAGAAAAACGCTGCGATATCGCCAGTGTTTGCAACGGGGCCAGCGGCAGCAGCGCTAGCCCAATTGAAAACATAGGAAGAATACCACGGACTTCTGTCAAAGCTGTCACAGCTGTGGCAAGAGTTTTCTTCATCCCCATGGGCACCGCGGGGATGAAAGAATCCTCTGCCACAGCTGTCACAGCTGTGGCAGAAGTCCAGGATGCTATCCCATTGAAAGCAGTGGTTTTGTGGCAACCCCCACAGCATGATTTTCGGGGAAGGGCTTGAAATATAAGCCCTTTCCTGAAAATCATCCCTAGCTGGTTAAAAAAACAAAAAAAATCTTTACTCACCTCTCCGCCACACAGACGCATCCTCTTACTGGCTCCCCTGCACTGCTGTCCAGCACTTTTAGCAGGCGGAGATTAAAAAATCCCCGCCTCCTGAAAGGGCTGTGCTGATTGGCTGAGCGCTCAGCCAATTACAGGCAGCGCTTAGTTATTCATCAATGAATGAGCGCTCATTCATGTGGCAAAAATGGTGACGTTTCGGCCATATTGGCCTTTCTCAAACTTGAGAAAGGCCAATATGGCCAAAACATCGCCATTTTTGTATGTGATGGGAGAATACATTTTTCTATGGATTTGCACCCCTGCATGCTGCCAAAGTTTTTCTTATATCCCTGAATGTGATATTATGCCATCTCAAATGCTAATGCCGCCAACTCCAGTCCAGCCTTTATCTAATCATCAACCATTGTCCAGTGTTAGAACAAACCATCGCTGTGATGCAAACATGTCACTACAGAGGGTTCAACAATGCCATGAAGTTAATGCAGCTTACATGACACAGCGTCAAGCCACGATTATACTTCAGCCCCCAGCTGAAGTTCGTAAAACACATGCAGCTCATATGCAAATGCAAGGTAGCAGAGCTCTGTGTGTGTGACGTGCATGTTACAGAGCTGTGTGGCGCATTACACCACCAAAAACACTGGTACTATAATTACCTAATAATTACTAGTACCTTAATAAAGACTGGAGCTTCATTTTCCTGAAACAGAGTTCCAAATCCTCTGCATAGACATAGATTTGAAACATAAAATTCATACATCCTACAGCAAACCCTAGGGGGAGCTGAAGAACTTACTACATACTGTGGTATTATTGAGTTAAATGTACAGTATAACAGTATGCTGTCAGCTCCCTCTAGTGGTGACAGTTGGCAGTCAGCATGCTATCTCCTCATTCTGTATCCATGCAGGGGATTTGGAGTTGTGTATAAAAAACAAGAGCTTGTTCATTAAAAAAATGTGAACATATTTAAAAAAAAAAACATGGTAGCTAATGAGTAACTGCACGTTTTACAAACTTTTGACATGTCAGCAGCAGGAACCCCCACTGATCAAAACTGAGACCGCTGCTGATTGTTGAAATGAGGGGGCTGCAGTGCTCATGCAAGCTCTGTGCTCCTTTGGCTATCTTCGTTGTTTACCGGCTTCTCTTGGCAGCTGAAGACAGATGCATAGAGGTCTATAGACAACTTCTAGGTCTGTCTTTAGGTGCCGAGAGGAGCCAACAGGTAGAAAAAACAGCCCAAAGAGCACAGTAAGCAGAAGGGGTCTAAGCACCTCGGCGCCCACTGATCAAAACATTTGGCATATCACTCTGACACATCAGAAGTTGGTGAAAAGTGCAGTTACTCTTTAAGAGTTGGCATTCAATTTTAATAGTATTTCCAAAAATATTTCAAAACTTCTCAGGCACTGTGTTTTGGTAGAAAATAAAAATGCTTTGTGTGAGCTATGTGTGATTGTTAAAATTGCCATATCTTTATTTTTCATGCAGTTATATCACATAAACCAGGCTGCCAGCGGTAATAATGCTGTTCAATGATATACCATAAATATGTTAATTCCCATTGACTTAAAGAAACGACTTTGCACACACAAAAAACAGTCTAGTGAGAATTCATAATCCTCTTGGATGGAAAAAAAGAAGTGTTGTGAAGAAGAAATGGAGAGTGGAGGTTATGGGCAATTCCCTATTAAGAGGAACAGAGGCAACTGTCTGCTGACCTGACACCTCACGAGAGGTGTGTTGCCTTCCAGGTACACAAATCAAAGATGTGTCTGATAGGCTATGAAGACTCTTCAGTTTACAAACCACTAACCATTCCTACTAATACATGTAGGGACAAATGACACTGCAGAAAAGAACCTTGCAATTATCTGCAGAGACTTTGAAGACCTCGAAAAGAAAGTGAAGGAACTAGGAGCACAAGTAGTCTTCTCATCCATCCTCCCAGTGGATTGTTATGTAATAAGGAGATGGAACATAATTCCAGAGGTGAACAACTGGCTACGTCGATGGTGCCATCAGCAAAGATTTGGATTTCTAGACCACCTATATAATGGACTGCTGGATAGAGACATGTTGTACCTTACAAAGACAGGTAAGTATATATTTTGCAGACGCCTTGCTTCATTCCTTAGGAGAGCTTTAAACTAGAACAATATGGGAAGGGAAGTGAAAGGCCAGGTAAAAATATACAGCCGATTAATACATTTGAGAACCTCGCTATTAGAAGTGGATCGGATTTCAAAAATGCAGATTTTAAAGGACTCAGAAAGTGGGTTAGGAAGAATCCAATGGCTGAATGTTCTTAAGGACCGAAATGTCCAATAAGGTTGGGAAATATTGCAAAATGAGATTCTCAAAGCACAATCGTTAACAATCCCTAAAAGAAGAAAGAATGGGAAGCATTTAAAGAGACCAGGATGGATGAACAGAGAACTTGCACACATGCTAAAAAGGAAGAAAAATATGTTTATCAAATGGAAAGAGGGGGAAATATCTAAAGAAGAATATAATGCAGTCTGCAGAAACTGTAGGGCAAGTGTCAGAAAATCTAAAGCTAATAATGAATTGAGGCTTGCAACAGAGGCCCAAAGCAATAATAAAAGATTTTGGGGGTATGTTAAAAGCAAAAGAAAAGTCAAAGGTGCTATTAGACGCTTACAAGATGAAAATGGTGAATTGGTTAAGAATGATATTCAGAAGGGCAAACTTTTAAATTCCTATTTTGTATCTTTTTTCTCTCAGAAAGTAGATGTTACATCAACTGATCTTCCATGTTCTATTGGGTGAATAAAAGAATGCAGGCTATCTATAAGTAGAGAGATGGTGAGGGGACACTTAGACTTCTAGTCCCAGAAGATTAGAGAAGGGCAAATGTTGTCCCCATTTTCAAAAAAAAAGGAAGAAGGTGGACCCAGGAAACTACAGGCCTGTGAGCCTGACTTCTATACTGGGAAAGAGCTTTGAACAAATTATTAAACTGCATGTATGCAAGTACTTGAACGAGAATGGAGTAATTAACCAGAGCCAGAATGGGTTTGTAACAAACAAGTCATGCCAGACTAATTTAATTTCCTTCTATGACAGAATCACAGACTGGGTTGATCAGGGAAATGTGGTGGATATAGTATATCTTGACTTTAGTAAAGCATTTGACAAATTATCTCATACCATACTTATTGAAAAAATGACCAAATATGGGATTGACAAGGCAACTGTTAGGTGGATTCACAACTGGCTGAGTGATCGTACCCAGAGTGACCATAAATGGCTGCACATCCAAATGGAAGAATATATCAAGTGGGGTACCACAAGGCGCCGTCCAAGGCCCAGTGTTGTTCAATATTTTTATAAATGAAAATGCAAAACTCATAGTTAATAAAATATGGTTAGAATAACCATTTAACTACTGGGATTATCATTTCATTCCACCCCGATCCTTGGAGTGCGGAGCCCTTTTTTCCTTACTCGGTTCTTCTATTGATGAAAGGTCTGGACTGTATGCAGGTCAGTTCAACACCCAGACCCTTCTCCTGTGAAGCTATGTTGTTGTGATGAATGCAGCATGTGTTATAGAATTGACTTACTGAAATATGCAATGATGTAATGATGCACCTTGGTCACCTCCTCACAGTAATAGTGCTCCATAGTCATCTCCTCACAGTAATAATACTCCTTAGTGACCTTCTCACAGTAATATTGCTCCTTAGTGACATACCCACAGTAATAATGCCTCTTGGTGAGCTCCTCACACCAATAGTGCTCATTATTGACCTTAGAGTAATAGTGCCCCTTAGTGATCCTCTCCCAGTAATGGTGCCCCATAGTAACCCCCTCACAATTATAGTGCCCGTTAGTGATCACCTCACAGTAATAGTGCCTATTAGTAACTTCCTCACAGTAATGGTGTTCCTTAGTGACCTTCTCACAGTAATAGTGTTGCTTAGTGACTGCCTTACAGTAATAGTGCTCCTTAGTAGCCTCTCACAGTAATAGTACCCCTTAGTGACTTCCTCACAGTAATTGTGCTCCTTGGTGACCCCCACAGTTATAGTGCCCCTTAATGATTTTCTCACAATAATAGTGCCCCTTAGTGAATTCCTCACAGTAATAGTGCCCCTTAGTGACTTCCTCACAGTATTAGTGTTTGTTGGTGAGCCCCCACAGTAAAAGTGCTCCTTAGTGACCTCCTCACAGTAATAGTGCCCATTAGTGACCCTTTCACCTCTCACAGTAATAGTGCCCCTTAGTGACTTCCTCACAGTAATGGTGCTCCTAGTGACTTCATCATAGTAATAATGCCCCTTAGTGACCTCAGCAAGTGTTTCCTATTGTTTTCAATGGAAAAACTTCAAATCACACTCACCTGGATAGCGCACGCCGTGCGATGTGTCGTCCTGATGCGAAAATATAGAACATGCTATGATTTTTTTCCCCACACTGTATCGCTCATGTACATGACTCTATTCAAAAGAACGGGGTCCATATTCGTGCAAGATTTGTGTGTCTCGCAAGACACACATCTCGCACGATTTTCTCGGCCTTGTGACAGCGGCCTTAGTCACTACAGTGCTGCATAGAGTCCCTAAGAGTCCCGAGAGTCACACAACCGTATTTGTACATGCAAAATTTGCATGCATGATACGCTGTGTATTGAACCCAATGGGTTCTCTTACAAGCGCGTATTTTGCGTGCGCAATTGGTTGCACAAAAACATGGAAATAGAACTTATGAAACTAATTAGGCTAATTAATTATCCATTTCAATCTACGGGACCGTGGCTGCGGTTTTCTTACATACGCAAACTCCGAGGCACAAAAACGCAACGTAAATGCCTGCGTGCTCGTGTGAATCAGGCCTAAGTGATATAGCCCAAGATGCCAACTGCCCCCTATAGGTATACATTCCCATCCCGCATTCCTTCAGTTGCAGAGCAGCTGCGCCGCAGAACACTTTGTTCACTGACTCGGGTATAAACGCTGCACAGTTTGTGTATCATACATTGGATTCTACATCCGGTCTATTAATTATTCTGCTTCACAAACTCCCAAATAGCACTTCAATGATGAAGCAAATGAAGAACAGCTGTCACGTTCTTGCAACCAAAGTATTAATTGCTGCTAATTGCTAAATTTTTTAATGTATCATTTGGCAGTTCAGCTTATTATCACTCTCCAGCATTCGGTGGCAGGGCTTCTCTTGAATAATTAAAAGCAAACTGACACCTCCGAATGGAGAAGGGTCACGTCATTTACATATTGTGTTCTGGCCAAAACTGCTAGAAAAGAAGAAAAAAAGTGAAATACTGTAGTCATGGGCCCAGACATGAAAAATAACCTAAATGAGGCTGTCCAATCTTATGTTCATAAAGCACGTAATTAACATTTCTGACACTGCTGATTATTGGTTGTTACCCAACTACTAAATTACAATTAATGGCTTTGACCTAGAATAAAAAACATGAATGCTTTGTTCTAAAAACAGCGCCACACATGTCCATAGGTTGTGTCTGGTACTGCAGCTCAGCTCCACTGAAATACCACAACAACCTATACAACAGGGGTGGTACAATTCCTTGAAAGGTGGTTGTCGCATTATAATGATTTATCACCTATCCACAGGTGAGAAATGATTGGTTGCTGGGAGAAGAGCTTCTGGGACCCCTCAGGGAACTGGAGAATGGCGCACAGTGAGTCCTTCTGGTTATGGTATGCATATGTGGCCACTGCTTCATTCACTTCTGTTGGACTGACAGAGGTAGCTAGTGAATGAAACAGTGGTCACACATGAGTATCACCACTTGACTCACTAGACTTGGATGTGTCATTCTTGTGATCCTGGGGTCCCAGTGGTTGAACCCCATATGATCTGATATTTATCACCTATCCTGTAGATAGGAAATACACTATCTTACCAAAAGTAATTGGACAACTGAGTAAGAATCAAAAGTAGCACTTATTTCTATATTTTAATACTTAGTGGGTCCTTCTTTAGCCTTAATGACATTGGAGGCTCTCTATGGTATACTTTCTATTAACGTCTGATACACTTCAGCTCGCATTTCCCTCAATTCATTCTGCAAAGGTCTGGCAAGTTCTCTCAAAGAAGATAGACGCTGTTCATTTTTAACGTGTAAAACAAAATTAGTTTAGTTAGTTTCCACAGGTGTTACTTGCTGATGTTTGAACACAGTCTTAGGGCTTATTCACACGAGTGTATATCAGCCGCCGTTTTCACGGCTGGCCAATATATGCTACCATCTGATGCATTCCAATGCATCAGATCACACAGCGTAAAAGCGCCAATATAGTGCCAGGCACTTTTATGCCGGGCAGGGAAGATAGTCCTGAAACTATCCTTGTGCCCAGAATACGTTGGCCAATGCATTGGCTCCTATGGGAGCTAATGACAGCAGCCGGAGAAGGGAGGTAGGAGGGAGTTTAGCAGCCTCCCTCTTCCGCTCCTCCTCTCCGCCCCTTGCCGCCTGTTTGCAATGAGAGGCGGCAAGGGGCTAAGCCCCACCCCTCCCCATTCCATTGCTAGCTGCTGACAAAGGGCAGAGTGGGGGCTGGAGCTTAGCACACTAGCTCCTGCCCCATTCTGCCTCCTCCGCTTGAGAGAGCCAGCGAGAGGGAGGGAAGAGGGAGACAGCTTAGCAGAGCTAAACTGTCTCCCCTGCCCAACTGCATTGTGGGCTCGGCGTATATGCGCCAAGCCCGTACTTTCTGAACAAGCGCACAAACATCAGATTTGTACGCCCGTTGATGCTTTTTTATGTCGCGGGCGGGCGAACATAAAAACACCAACGCCTGTGTGAATCCAGCCTCAGGAGGGTGGCCGGAGACTCTGCAGGATGGCAAAATGGAAACAAAATGTTGTAGATCATCAGCCTGTTGTTTATATTTCCTGACTGCCCATCGCTCCACTTTGGCTCAAAGATGTTCAGTAGAGTTCAGGTTGGGACTCCAGTGTAAAACAGTGTTGGATTTGTGACAAGGCGCATTGTCTTGTTGGAAGTATGGCCGACCATTCCCAGAGTATTACCACATTGTCAGCAGCACATTATTGTCTAGGATGTCAGGGTACACCTCCATGCTCATGGTACTTGTCACTACAACCAACGGATAGAGTCCATGTGATGTAAAACATTCCCAGACCATAACAGACCCTCCACAGTACTTGAAGGGGTTTTCCAGGGAAATACTATTGATGATCATCATCAGGATAGGTCATCAATAGTTGATCAGCTGGGGTCCGTCGCTCGGGACCCCGATCGATCAGCTGAGCGGGCGCATACTGTCAGTGCCGCAATAGCACAGAGGTCGGAGCCAAAGTTTCCCTACTCCGCGTAGTGGCCGGCGCTTGTAACTGCAGGCACAGCTCTCATTGCAATCAATGGGAGCCGTGCCAGTCGTTACAAGTGCCTGCCACTACATAGGAGGTCAACACGCAGACTTCCACTCCAAATACACAGAGGTCGGAGCGGTCGATGCACCGTGCTTTGTGATGGACATCTTGTGTGCTGAGGTATAACCCATATATGCATGCGGTTCCCATCACAAACTTTGGCTGACACATCCAATGGTCTGCATCTTATGTAGCATGGTTTAGGACATGCTTATAAGACACGATCTATTCTACTGATAAGGGGGTTCAAATACTTTTAGTCGGGATAGTGTATATTGTTTTGGAGGGATAATTCTTTTAAGGCATTTCAATACATTTTTAGGGACAAATATATATAAATGAGATACAATTTGAAGCTTCCAGTAGAAACAGAATAGGAAATAGAGCAAAGGACATTATTTTCAGAGATGTCACACCAAGGAAACAGGGACGCCCTCTTAATATTACTATGGTGAAATGCCCACCTGACAGTGTTAATCCGATGGGTCCGGGTCTTAAGTAACCCTGTTGTATGTGCCGCTGAACGAATTGGAACACTAGCACATCCGAAAATATCATTTCCTTTGAAAACAGGAGATGTTGCCAATTTGTAATAAAGAATGAAACATCTATTCCGTGGGCAGAGGGAAAGATGTTGAACAGTGAAGCTGGCCTAGGGGTCAGGCTGAGAGATATTGGCATGTTAGATACTTCAAGCTGTCACGCCGTTCTCGCACAGTTCAGCAGTTTACTACAGGAGCAGTAATACGACGGGCATCACTGTTATTCGGCAAATGAATTCATCATAATGTGCCTGTGAGACCCGGCTTCAAGTATTCTGCGCTCCTTGAAATAATGCATTTTTCTAGATCGGTTTGCAAATGACAAATGTGTGTGTTTGCAAAGTCGTAAATAAAGTGACACATTTAATATTGTATTTTTATTACACAAAGCAGGAAACCTGTAGGGTGCCACTAAATCTGGAATAAATCTGCTGATGCAGAGAGAATGACAAGTAGAGGAGGAGAAGTTTTACATGGCGAAGAGCTTCATGGCCCGAACAAGATCTCGACAGGTGATCAGAATAATGTATTATAAGGAATGTAATATTTGATAACCATGACATTACAAGACAACCCTGTTCTCGGCCGTTCATGTTTCTGCTGAAAGGAAGAGGAATTTCAGTAGAAGTCATTCATATGGTGCTATAAGGACTCATGGATGTCCTGCTGTCTCTTCCTCTATGTGCATAATGGAGAGCCTCTAAACATCTAACATGTTCCTCTGCAGCGGCCAGAATTGTATGGCCAGACGTGACTTACTCCAGTGATGACTGGGGGTCCTAGAAGCCAGAGGCAGCTTCTAGTTCAGAACAGAACTGTTCATGAGACGGCTACTTAAAGTAACACCTGAGGGCTCTTTCACACGAATGTATGCGTTTTTATGGTCGCCCGTACGCGCTGTAAAAGTCACATGAATGAAGAATTGCTGCAATCGAGTCCCAATTTTTGGCCACATGTTTTCTGCCGTTCACACAGGCGACTGTTGCGAATCGGGAAAAAAATACACTGCAGCGCGGAAACCCCTCGATCTGCAGAAATCCTCAAAATAACCTCTAATGCTTACATAGAGACAGCTGAAATCTTTTCCCGGCGTTGGACGCAAGTAAACTCCCTCCGTAGGAGTCTATGGGAGCTTCCAGTGTATCTTGGCAAAAGATAGGGCAAGACCTATCTTTGGACACAGATTATAAAAGTGACGTATAAAGTCGCCAATGTGCTATTTTTCCCGGCGTGATTTTTTTACGCGGCCAAAAACATTCATCTGAACGAGTACATTGGATCCAATACTTCACATGGTTGCAATTTTGGCCCAATTTTTTGACACCACTAAGTAGCGGCGTCTATACTGTTTTGTGAATAAGGGCTTATTCACACAAGCATATGTCGGCCGCCTTTTTCACGGCCAGCTGATTTGCACGTTACCACCTGATGAATTAAATTCCAATGCATCAGATCACACAGACATATCCCCGCGGTGTAAAAGTGCCTGCCCAGCTAATATAGCCTGGAACTATCTT
Organism: Eleutherodactylus coqui; assembly: GCF_035609145.1. Lineage (NCBI taxonomy): Eukaryota > Metazoa > Chordata > Amphibia > Anura > Eleutherodactylidae > Eleutherodactylus > Eleutherodactylus coqui. Next base: position 127,382,449 of record NC_089844.1, on the reverse strand, counting down.
TGGGCCTGGAATACGTTGGCTACTGCATAGGCTCCCGGAAAATGGAGATGGGAGGAAGCTTATCAACGTGACTGCTAAACTCCCACCCCCTTCTCTCCTCGTCTCTCCTCCCCTCTGGCTGTTTGCAATGGAAGGGGGCAGGACAGGGGTGGAGCTAAGCTCTTACCCACTCTGCCCCCTCCCATTGCTGGCTGCAGACAAGGGGCAGGGGGCAGGTGCTTAGCTCTGCCCCCGTCCTGCCCACTTCCATTGCAAACAGCTGGAGGGAAAGAGAGAGGAGGTGAGTCGGTGAGGGGGAGGGAAGGAAAGGGGAGGCAACGACATTGCGGCCTCGATGTATATGCGCCAGGCCCGTGCCATCTGAACGGGCGCACAAACATTAGATTTGTGGGTCCGTTCACGTCTTTTCACAGCGTCGGCGGGCGCACGAGAAAACGCCTACCTTCGCGTAGCTCCGCCCCGTCACGTGTGCCGATTCCAGCCTCGTGATTGGCTGGAATCGGCACATGTGACGGGGCGGGGCTACGCGATGACGCGTAGAAGGGGGCGGAGCCAGAACGCCGCTGCTGCCGAACCGAGCCGAAGGCAGAAGACCCTTCTGCGCAAGCGCGTCTAATCAGGCGATTAGACGCTGAAGTTAGACGGAGCCATGGAGACGGGGACGCCAGCGCAGGGAAGGTAAGTGAATAACTTCTGTATGGCTCATATTTAATGCACGATGTATATTACAAAGTGCATTAATATGGCCATACAGAAGTGCTTAACCCCACTTGCTTTCCCGAGACAACCCCTTTAAGGACTCAGGCTTTTTTTTCTCCATTTTCATTTTTTCCTCCTCACTTTCAAAACCACTTTTATTTTTCTACTGACATAGCTGTTTAAGGGTGTAGTGTTTGCAGGGCTGAGTTGTACTTTTCAATGGTACTATATAATGTAGCATATAGTGTACTGAAAACTTCAAAAAATTTCTATGTGGACTGAAATAAATTTAAAAAAAGCAGTACGATTACTATGATACCACATTTATATACTGGAGTTTCCTTTTGCTGTACTAAATTTAAAAAAATAAAACATCTTTGGAACAAAAAATATATATTTTCTACCGCCATCTTCTTACAGTCACAACTTTTTATTTTTTAATCAACATAATTGTTGTGTGAGGACTCATTTTTTGTCGGACGTCCTGTAGTTTCTATTGGCACCATTTTGGAGTTCATGTGACTTTTTGATCGCTTTTTATTACATTTTTTCTTGAACAGCGGGTGACCAAAAAAGTGCAATGTAGCATTCAGAGGGTTAACAGCTGTGATCAGTGTCAGCGCTGATCGTGGCTCTTGCGGGTGGGTATCTACTATCACAGTCAGCACTTGCTGTGTATCAGCTTCATAACTGTATATCCTGTGGTGTCAAAGGGTTAACCTTTAACACCCACCCACAGGATAGGTGATAAAAGTTTGATTGGTGGGGTCTCACTGCTGAGATCCCCACTGATCCCGAGAATGTGGGTCTTGTGTCCCCCTGTCCTCCTCACTGCAGACTTACTGATTCCTCCAGCAATAAGGAAGAGGTTTAATGGAGCAGCGGTCAGACGGGTAGTGCTGTTCTATTCATTTTCAGTTGGGCTGATGGAGATAGCTGAGAGCTTGTACTTGACTATTTCTACGAGCCCCACTGAAAAGAATGGAGCTGCGGCCACTCATGATTGGCCACCGCTTCATTCAATCTGACATCACTATGGGTGGGTGCAGAGAGCCCACAGTGACGAGGAGAGGGGGACAAAAGCACTTCGTTTTCAAGATCGGTGAAACCTCTATTGATCAGATCTTTATCATCTATCCTGATAACAGTTAATCTTGGTCCAATCCCTTTAAGGCTCTGTTCACACTGTTGTTTGGGAATCTCTGTCCTGGCAGATTTAATGAGAACAATAGCACCTCACACAGAGCTGTTTTTGCATCAAAATAGCAGACAAAACAATGTATCTTGATGGGCTATATGTAAAGTCATGGGGTTCATTGGGCACCTGATGGCATTCTTTATACAGAAGCACGTTTCGGTTTCAGTTATAAATGGAAACCACAATGCAGATACATGGAAACTTGTGATTTGGTATGACAAAGTCACAGTCTTGACATTAACTCCATTGAGATGCTGTGGCATAACTTAAAGAGGGCTGTGCCCACAAGGCATCCCAGAAATCTTGATGAATTGAAGCACATTTAGGGCTCCCACCCACTGGTGATATTTTCTCCACTGCGATGCGATTCTAAAGTTAAAGTCTCGCATCGCAGTGCGAGAAAAAAATCAGCATCACGCCGACATATCGCCAGTCTTTTCAATGGGGCCAGTGGCAGCAGCAGCGCTAGCCCCAGTGAAAAGAGATGGAGAATGCTGGAGACTTCTGCCACAGCTGTAACAGCTGTGGCAGCAGTCCCCAGCATTCTATTCCATTGCTTTCCATTGATTTAAAAATCCCCGCCTCCTGAAAGAGCTGTGCAGAGTGGCTGAGGGCTCAGCCAATAGCAGCTACTGCTTAGCTATTGGCTGAGTGCTCAGCCAATCACACATAGCCCTTAGCTATTCATTTATGAATAGCTATATCTTAGCATGCGCAGACCAGCTGTGCGGGGCGAACACGCTGGAGCGGCCCCTTCAACGGGACAGAAGAGGCAGACTGCGCAAGCGCGTCTAATCGAGCAAGGAGAAGGATTTGGTCGGTGCCAGGGAGATGGGGACGCCAACATGGGGGGGGGACCCTCTGTAGGTAAGTATATAACTTCTGTATGGCCAATATTTAATGCATGATGTATATTACAAAGTGCATTTATATGGCCATACAGAAGTGTTTAACTTTACTTTATTTTGTGGGACAACCCCTTTAAAAGTGGAGAATGGTTATGAAGAGCATTTTCAACTTTGGGGGTCCTGGCATATCTTTATACTACACGTGTAGTGACCTAGACTGGCACTACAAAACAGAAGTAAAAAAAAATGAAGAAATAAATCTTGTTATATGTAAAGCCCCAACTTATTCTGTAGAACTTTCAGGTAATTTATTTATTATCCACCCCCAAGCGGGGTACTTATTTTACCAACCTCAGAAGGATGAGTAAACCTTGAGCCAGCTACCTGAACCACGTGGGGATTAAACCTACAACCTTCAGGTCATGAGTGAGAGTTTAAGACTGCATTTCTGCTGCATTAACACTCTGTGCCACAGGAGGCTCAAATGATATTTTGCTGGACTTTATTTAATGAGAAAAGAGAGTCAGGATAGGGAACTAAATAGTTAATTGTAAATAGGCAGTTCACAGTCATAAATCACGTAGCTGTAGCTGAAGGCAAGCAGTAAATAATCTTCATCAGAATTTCTTGAGTACTGGAGAAATATTAGTGTTTCAGGTTGGGAAAACTAGGGTTTTCAGATTTCGTCAGTTCTCTTTCTATAGCTCCTCCTTAGCTCAGATACTGCCTCCCAAGAGCTTGTTTATCCATGCATAAAGTGTTAAACTGGGAACACGCAAGTTGTATATGCCAATTCTGGTTTAATATTATTGCAGACAACCATGTGCCTAAAAGTAAATGGTGTGCCTGTAACATAGGTTGATAGAAGACAATGTCCATCTAGTTCATTTCAGATCTCCCTGCAACACTGAAAGATACTGCTGGTGAGGTGAGCCCATATTTCTTTTTTGGCTTGTCCATCTAGTTCAGCCTGTTTTTACCCCACCCGCTTGTTGATCCAGAGGAAGGCAAAAAAAAAAAAATGAGGCAGAAGTCAACTTAGCTCAATTTGGGGAAAAAATTGCTTCCCAACTTCATAATGACAATCAGAATAATCCCTGAATCAACATTTGAAAGTTCCTACTTGACTCTAAGACCCGGATCAATAATCTGCTGGTTATTTAATGTCTATATCCTGTAATATTATATACCTCTAAAGAAACATCTAATCCTCTCTTATAGTCCTCTACTGATTTTGCCATCACCACGTCCTCAGGTAGAGAGTTCCACAAACTCACTGCTCTTACAGTAAAGAATCCCCTTCTATGTTGGTGATGAAATCTTCTTTCCTCTAAACGTAGACGATGTCCTCTTGTTGCTGTGGTAGTCCTGGGTATAAACAGATCATGGGAGAGATCCTTGTATTGTCCCCTAATGTATTTATACATCATTATTTGGTCAGGACTTAACTCTCTTTTTTCCAAGGTGAATAATCCCAATAGCCTCTCTGGGTATTCCAATCCTCCCAATCTGTTTATTAATTTAGTTGCCCTTCTTTGAACCTCCTCTAGCCCTGCAATGTCTTTCCTGAGCACCGGTGTCCAGAACTGTACACAATATTTAATGTGAGGCCTGACAAGTGCCTTATATAGTGGAAGAATAATGTTCTCATCCCTTACCCCTATACCTCTTTTAATGCACCCCAAGACTTTATTTACCTTTGCAGTAGCTGACTGGCATTGGTTATTCCATTTAAGTCTATAGTCAACTAGTACAGTTTACTTTCTAACGTCTGTTAGTCTTATTTCCCTACCAAAAACTTTTAATCCAGGCACTAGCATCACGATTACATATTTCAATTAGTTCTCCAAATCCTGTTGTATGCCTTCAACGGTGCTCAAGATTACAAAGAGTGTGCTGCACTCATCGCTACCATGACATGGCTCCTCAGTCACATCTTAGAAACCACTCAGAGAGTGGTTCCTCTTCCCACTTGTTGCACGTTGCACACAGACAGGCACTTGGCTTCAATGGCAACCATGTTATATCTCTACTGCAATGGCGCTAGAGGGGAACTTACTACAAAGTTCTCCTGCAGAATACAGCTGATAGTGAGGATAGTGTGGCACACTATGATCAACCTATTGTTGGTTAACCTTTTAAAGGGATTTTCTGGGCTAAGACATTGATGACCTATCCTCAGTATAGGTCATCAATATCAAACTGGTGAGGGTCTGCCGGTTAACACTCCCACATGTCAGCTGATTGAGGAGGTTGCAGTCTCCTCTCATCGGTCACTTGGCCTGAGAGTAGCTCATTCTCCCTCAATTGAATGGAACTATGATGCTATACCAGGCATATCCACAAGAAAATGTACAGCACTGGCATGCAGTGCAGTGACTGCAGTGCTCACCCAAGTGTCGCCACCACTTTAGACAGCTGATGTCCCAAGAGGCGGACCTGATCAATATTTTAGTCATGGAAAACTCCTTTAATTTCTAAGGCATACCTCCCAAAATTCTTCAATTCGTAATGAGTACTTATTTTCTCCCTTTCCTGTACCCTATAGAGATGTTTATCGTTGGAGAATAGTTTTCAGAAATGTTCTTTATCTCCTTCCTGGCTCCCGGCGGTGATATGTAATAGCAGGAAGAGTCATAGGTCTATTGTCTAGCTAACAACGGTTTGATAGATCTGGAGGAATGAATCTTTATGTTATTGGTTGTTTGTTCCTTCAGGCTAAACTACATGGGGCAATTTGTAACCTCTTAGTCATCTGTAATGACAAAAATGCGGTTTTTATACTACTTTGACAATAAATCTCTTGGAATCAAGAAAAGAATCTCGTAAAAATTGCATAAGGTCTCACTTTTAGAAATCCATTTCTCCATCATTGCACTCAACATAAAAAGAACTTTCTAATTTGGAGTGATTAATTGCTCCTCCTTTATATAGAGTGAAATACATTAATCCCTTGGCACTCTTGCTATGTAAGTAATGTGCAGCAAGGAGTAAAAAAGTGTGATATTAAGAATCGCTGGAGTTGCACCAATGATGCAGATTTGGTTATTGATGGTGGTGAATTTGATTTCCTCTTGATCTACTATTGGATTCCTGTTACTTGTGTAGGGATTGATTCTAAATGACCTGAGCAAATCAATAAGATTGATGCTCATTTAAATCTACATTACACAGGCTGATGCCGGCTCTATTAGAAATGACAGACGCAAAAAAGTGGTCAAAATACGCTGATGTGTCACAAGACTGGCTCCTCACTCTGCTTCAAGCAGCAGAATAGTCAAAAGAAGGAGTGGGCTATGCTGGGCATTAAATCACATAGCCCGACAAACACAAAGCTGCACCATAGACTTGGTGAAGAAGTGACACTGAGCTCTGGTGGATGGAGGTGCTGCTGCTTCAGTCAGGCTTCATTCACACAAGCGTATATCGGCCGCGCTTTCACACCCGGCCGATATACGCTGCCCATCTGAAAGCATTGGTTTAAAATGCATCAGTTCAGAGGGGCTTATTCCCTGCCGGCCAAGATAGCACATAGGAGCACATTTTGGCCAGGGCACTTTTACATTGGTCAGGAAAGATAGTTCAGGATCTATCTTTCTGGCCGGAATACAGCCGCTGTCATAGACTCCTTTGGGAGCCTATGGTGGTTGCCGGAGAAGGGAGGTGGGAGAGAGTTTAGCAGCGTGTCTGCTAAACTCCCACCCCCTTTCCTCCTTCTCTTCACCCCTTGCCGGCTGTTTGCAATAGTAGAGGGCAGGGGCTAGTTGCTAAGCCCCCCCCCCCCCCGTCCTACCCACCTCCCATTGGTGGCAGCCGACAAGGGACGGAGAGAGGGTGGGAGCTTAGCACACTAGCTCTCGCCCCGAAAGTCTGCAAGGGGGCGGAAAAGAGGAGGCAGTTTAGCAGAGCTAAACTGTCTCCCCCCGCCCGATGGTATCTTGCCTGTTCATGCGATTTTCGGCCACGCTGTGGCTGTGACACGGTGGGACGAAAATCGTCATACCTGTGTAAGATGGTAAAACAGCCCTCCTGTTGTGATTGTACCTGTTTCTGTAAGTAAGTTTATGTTGTTATAACAGACATTTTGTTGTTTGACCACAAGAGGTCACTGTGGCCTGGAATGCAACAGGGGAGAGGAAGTGCATCATCACTACCCAGACAGGATAGAGCAGTGATGGGGAACCTTTTAGAGACCGAGTGCCCAAACTGCAACCCAAAACCCACTTATTTATCGCAAAGTGCCAACACGTCAGGGGGCGGGGCTTATCACGACATATGATTTTACCCCCATCGTTCAAAAAGGACAGGGCTCTCTCAAAATAGACAGGGTGCAGATTTTGACTGCTTTTTGGATGCTGAAATGCTGCAGGATGTCCTCAGCAGAAAGTTCTGTGGAAAATTCTGCAGCATTTCGCATCCAAAAAGCAGTCAAAATCTGCACCCTGTCTATTTTGAAACAGCCCTGCCCCTTTCCGCCACAGGTAAACATACACCTCACAGCAGCCCCAGTGTAATAGCGACATCCCACAGCAGCCCCAAGCGATAATAGTGACCCCCCACAGCAGCCCCTAGCGTTAATAGCGCCCCCCCCACAGCGCCCCCCAGCGTAATAGCGACCCCCCACAGTGGCTCCCAGCATAATAGCGACTCCACACAGCGGCCCCCAGCGTAATAGAGACTGCCAACAGCGGGCCCCAGCGTAATAGCGACCGCCCCCAGCGTAACAGCGACCGCCCCCAGCGTAATAGCGACCCCCCACAGCAGCCCCCAGCGTAATAGCGATTGCCCCCAGCGTAATAGCGACCCCCCCCCCAGCGTAATAGCGACCTCCCACAGCGGCCTCCAGCGTAATAGCGACCCCCCACAGTGGCCCCCAGCGTAATAGCGACCGCCTCCAGCGTAATAGCAACCCCCCCAGCGTAATAAGGAACCCCCCCCAGGCGGCCCCCAGCATAATAGCAACCCCCCCAGCGGCCCCCAGCATAATAGTGACCCCCCACAGTGGCCCCCAGTGTAACAGCGACCCCCCCCCACAGCGGCTCCCAGCGTAACAGCGACCACCCCTACAGTGGCCCCCAGTGTAACAGTGGCCCACAGCGTAACAGCGACCTCCCCACAGCAGCCCCCAGTGTAACAGCGGCCCACAGTGTAACAGTAACCCCCACTGCGGCCCCCAACTTAACAGTGACCCCCACAGTGGCCCCCAGCATAACAGCGGCCCCCAGCCTAATAGCGACATCCCACAGTGGCCCTCAGCGTAACAGCGATCCCTCACAGTGGCCCCCAGCGTAACAGCGATCCCCCACAGTGGCCCCCCAGCATAATAGCAACCCCCACAGCGGCCCCCAGCGTAATAGCGACCACCCACAGCGGCCCCCAGCGTAACAGCGACTCCCCCACAGCGGCCCCCAGCGTAATAGCGACCTCCCACAGCGGCCGCCAGCATAATAGCGACCCCCCACAGCAGCCCCCAGCGTAATAGCCACCCTCCACAGCAGCCCCCAGCGTAATAGTGATTGCCCCCAGCGTAATAGCGACTTCCCACAGCGGCCCCCAGCGTAATAGCGACCCCCCACAGTGGCCCCCAGCGTAATAGCGACCCCGAACTGCGGCCCACAGCGTAATAGCGACATCCCACAGTGGCCCCCAGCGTAACAGCGATCCCCCACAGTGGCCCCCCGCGTAATAGCGACCCCGAACTGCGGCCCACAGCGTAATAGCGACATCCCACAGTGGCCCCCAGCGTAACAGCGACCCCCCACAGTGGCCTCCAGCATAATAACAACCCCCACAGCGGCCCCCAGAGTAATAGTGACCCCCCCACAGCGGCCCCCAGCGTAACAGTGACCCCCCACAGTGGCCCCCAGCATAACAGCAACCTCCCACAGCGGCCCCCAGCATAACAGCGACATCCCAAAGCGGCCCCCAGCATAATAGTGACCCCCCACAGCAGCCCCCAGCGTAACAGCGACCCCCCGGCGGCCCCCAGCGTAATAGGGACATCCCATAGCGGCCTCCCCTCCCCCACTCACAGTTGTGGTGTGCTCTCCTCCTGCAACTCAGCCTCTGCCGCCTCTGTCCTCTGACCTGGCGCTCCCTGCCTCGGCGCTGTCTCTATGCTGGGGGCCGCTGGCCAGGCCCTGCGCTGCTTGTGCCGGCGCTCCCAGCCGCGCATCAGTCCTCCGCTGAAGCTGGGGGCATGAATCAGGTGTATTATGTCGCCACCCCTTACTTCTGGTGGCGACATAATACACCAGTAAAGAGGGCATATTAACTTTTTCCACAACACTTCTGCCGTATTCAGAAATTCCAGCAACCTGCTGAATAGGGCAGAAGTGTTGTGAAAAAAGTTAATATGCGTACCGAGGAGACGTCGGGAGAGGAAGATCCCGGCTGCACACTGACATCACAGTGTGCGTCGGGATCAGCGCTGCTAGCAGCACAGCTGAGTGAATGCCAAGTATTCCCAAGTGGTGAGCGGCCGATGGCGGCGCGTGCCAGTAGGGAGGGCTCTGCGTGGTGCCTCTGGCACATGTGCCATAGGTTCGCCACCACTGGGATAGAGCTTAAAAAGAAAAGAGAGAAGTGTGTGTGTCAGCTATCTTGTGAAGTGTGCTTTTGAGGACTGGAGAGAGTGAGCCAATGTGATACACATGGAGAAGGACCCTTAAGGGACCGGAGTTACAGTGAAGGCGAGCTGAATTAGAGACTTTTCCAAAGTTTGTCAGACCCCAATCCTAACAGAGAAGATTGCCATTAAGTGCTGGGTTCAGAAGTAGCAGTGTCAGTGAGTTCACATGTTACTCGGATGAACTCCTATTCCTGCCATTCCAGACAAAGGATAGAGGTACCCAACAGACCCTGGTCAGCCAGAGAACTACGGCCTCTGGTGTAACCGTGCACGCACCGCATTGCATGTTTGGCGCCAAACTGCTCGAGGGTAATAGCAAGGACTGTAGTTAGTTTAGTTAGGCATACCGTCTGACACAGGCCACACTACTGGGGACTGATCTGTCTGTTTAATAACCCTAAAACACAGAGAACTCTATAGAGCTGTAATTCCCAGTGTGAGAGAGCGCTTTCTACAAAGGTCTAAAAGTTACATGTTATATAACTTTACATTTCCTGGCTTGTGAGCTATATACTGTTATATCTGTTTGGTGGTACTGTGGTTGGGGAGGATAGGGGTACGTTGGTAAGACTGTAAGCTCTCGTGTTGTGCCGTGGGTGCTTCCCTAGCATCCGCACTAATTGTTCCTGTTTCTAGGGTGATAGAAGGTAATAGCGGCTGATTAGAGACAGTCTGCAGATAGGCAAAAGCTTGGAGTATTGTGGAAGCACACATTATAAAGCACCGCGCTACATGGCATAAGGGCCTCGGCTTTCCAGCTGAGTGTATGTAAATATCTGCGGAGTTCTTTTTGGTAAAGAGTTTTACTAAACTAAGTAAAATCTCATTTAAACTAAGTGGGTTGGAGTCGCCTCTTTTGTTCCAGACTTCGCTGTATCCTGGGGAGCCCACCCCGGTACACGGCTTACAACTGTGCAAAAGAGCTCCTAATCCTTATCCTAGACAACAAGTTCTGTTCCAGATAAACTGCGGGTAAGTTAAATTGCTAGGCTGGCATCCCCCTTTCTCTTCAGTCCTGTCTGCACCCATACTTGAAGTCTGACTCAAAAGAGAGCAGGAACAGAGCTGGAAAAAGGGGTGGGCCTCACAGTCCTTTGGCCTCCTGCATCATACAGACTGATAACTCTCTCCCCTTTTGTGTATAGGGAGAGAGCTACTAGTCTGCATGATGTGGTCGGTGACAGGCCGAGGTGGCCTGCCCTTTTGACTCAAAGCTCCCTTCTGAGTCAGACTACAAGTATCTTTATTAGATGGTTTTCTATGCCACTGTTTACTTGCCTTTTCAATGATTCTTTTATGTTTAAGGGAACCTGTCACTACCGAACTTATTATAGTCAAGGTAAAGTTTGCTAAATCTGTACATACATTATGTTAGACTTTTTAAAAACAATTTTAGACTCAACAGGCCATCCATACGTGTAATGTTCATGCAGGGCTTATCCACCTCACCTGCAGAAACGAACAAAGTAAGGGTTCATAAAAAGACTACACCGACAAACATTAAATGGAAAGTTATCCCTAGCAAGCTTTGGGGGAGAAGACCCTTCCTACAAGCAGGGTGATCATCCTGACCAGAACGGCCCTGCATCTTGTACCTAGTCTGTCCATAAATGCACAACAGGAAAGAAGACAGAACTGGACTGATGTAAAGTAAGCCACATAGGTACTCAATACACAGATGTGACATACGCACCCCACACACCAAACAAGACATGGATCGAAGCATCTGCACACGTACAGACGGAAATCAAATCAGGTGTCCACACAACTATGGATTGAGGGGCACCAGCATACCAAACGTGAATTTGAACCTGGATCCAAGCAAACACCGACAGAACATAGAATCTAGACTTAAGCACCAACAAGCAGACTACACCCATCTGACACCACATAGGGCTAGATTTACACCAGACTGGACTCAGACAGAGAGCTGCACAGCATCCAGACTACAGAATGATCCACGCCCAGGAATAGGCGTGATCTATTTTAGTATACTCACACCATGGCTGATTGGCCAAACAGGGGACACACCTCTCTGTGGACCAATCATACGCCACACAGAGTAGAAAGGAAGGCGCCAGTCAGGTATTTCTAACAGACAATATCAAAGGGATCTTTTGCAGTTGCAGGTAAGAGGCAAGCAGCAAAGCTCAAAGCATAGCGAATTGGACCAGGCTGATGGATGAATACCTCCCTGGTTCCACTACCTGTTGTGAATGGCACACTGTAAGAATAAGTTCAAAATACATATTCAAACCTTCAGTTTCCTTCGTATTCATGACAGCCAAAGTAATCACAATTACCCTATGCCAATGTTTTGCCATTATGCAGAAAACGGATTTAAAAGCCACTTTTCACAAGCTTCTACAGCTTTCTTTCTTTGCACTATACACGAAAAAGCGAGTGTCTTCAAAGTTTTAAAAACATCTTTTGAAAGTTTCAGACTTTTATTTAAGTGGGTGCGTGGCTCTCTTGTTACCACTTAGACCTTGGAAGGTTACCAACCAGAAATGGAGTTACTCATGAACGCCACAATGTGTGTTCCTACATGATGAATAATCCCTAATGAGTTCTTACTGGAAAGTAATTGTCCCTGTGTAAGTGTTCTCTGCATAGACAGATGCAATTAATGGCTGAAGACTTATAAATGAGTCATTGCCTGCATATGTGTCTCAGTATGTATCCGCAGCCAAAAGGGAAGTGTCTACTGTGCTCAATGCAGTGATCCCACAGATACTGCTTTCCAATGAGACACAGGTAATATGAAGAAGTCATTGAAGCGAATTGTAGAGCGAAGCACTGGAGACTTTGTGGGCAGCGTGCTGCAGATACCTGACAGCAGACTGGTTTTTAAATGGTCACCAATACAGTCCAGAAAGAGATTTAAGTCATAGAGAGCTCGGGTTCATATCATACACTTATTGCATTAAGACTTTCCTTATATTGGAACTTACTGTGTGTATTACAGTACAATACAGCTTTATATTGCACTTTTCATAGTGTAAAAATAATTATTTAAAGGGTTTTCTGACATTGGTGCTAGTTCGTAGGGACGGCATATGTGTAAAATAAAAACCACACATACTTACCTCCCACTGTGTCCTGCTTCCACGCCGCTGTTGACCGCTGATCCAATCTCTGTTTACATTGGCTGCAGTGGTGATGTGGGTTGTTTACCCATGTGACTGCTGCAGCCAATGGGAAGCTGGCAGGGACGTTATCAGTGACATCCCATAAACTTGCCTCAGGGCTTCTACATTAGAAGCCCATGTGACAGGTTAATGGCATATTAGCAGGCCTGCTGGCTGGGTGATGTCACCTGTCAGATGCCATAGTGCCGGCTGGCGGAAATAAATAACTAGGAAAACCCCTTCAGCCCCTTAGTGACCAAGCCCGTTTGCGCCTTAATGACCAGGCCAAATTTTGGAAATCTGACGCGTCACTTTAACATAGAATAACTCCATAAAGGTTTTGCATATCCAAGTGATTCTGACATTGGTTTTCGCCTCATGTTGTGCTTCATTTAGGCGGTAAAATAGAATTTGTGTATATTTATTAAAAGTGCCAAGATTGTGAAAATTTTGAAAAAAAATTATCATTTTTTCACATTTTCAACTGCAATATCTCAAATATGTGCAAACATAACATAGAAATTTTTGATGAGATATATATTTCTATCTGTTTACTTTATTCTGGATGTAAATTTGAAAAACTCGCTTTTTTAACCATTTAGGAGACTACAAATTTAGCATTACTTATTAACATTTTGAGGAACACTTTGTTTTCCTACACCAAGCCAAGATTGCAAAGGCTCATAGGTGTAAGAATGATAGATACTCCCATAAATGACCCCATTTTAAAAACTACAGCCCTTAATGTATTCACTGAGGGGGGTCAGGAGTATTTCTGGAATTAATGCAATTTAGAGGAGAAAAAAATAAAATGTTATATTTTTGCAAATATGCCATTTTGAAGACAGGATTTTTTTCGAAAGTGTGCATGAAAATGAGGATTTGCACCCAAAATGGATAGCCCTGTTTGTCCCGTGTTCAGAAACATACCTGTTGTGGCCCTAATTTTATATCTGTATGCACAATGGGGCCCAAAATAAAAGGAGCTGCAGTGGCTTTTAGAACAGATTTTTTGCTTCAAGTGTTTGAAGCCCCATAGCACACTTGTAGAGCCCTTGAGCGGCCAAAACGATGGAGAACCCCCACAAATGAAAATTAGACCCCTTAGCAAATTCATCTAGGGGTGTACTGTGTATTTTGACCCCACAGTTTTTGAATGTATTGAAGGAAAGCAGAAGGAAAAAATGACGATTTTCATTTTTTTGGCAATTGTGTCATTTTAAAAAGAGTTATTTCTGTACAGCACATATATGAATGAAGACTTGCACCCCAAAATGAATACCCCTGTTGTCCCATGTTCAGAAACATACCCCTTGTGGCCCTAATCTTCTGTCTGGATGCACAACGGGACCCAAACCGAACCAAGCATCAAACTTTAACTGTCTTTTAACTTTTACATAATCACCATTATCCATTGGACAATGGTGATCACGTGACTGGAAACCACTCACCACGGCCCTCGGTTACTGCTCCAAGCTCCCGGCTACCTTTATTAGCAAGTACCAATGAGATTTTAAATTTTCTGGGCCCTCCTCAGGTTTTGCGCTTGTGTTCGCCATTCTAGCAAGGGGAACATGCGCCGAAGCTGGGGAAAGGCCTACAGATAAGGATCCAATTGGGGGACATCGCCACAGGCCTTAGGTAAGTACTTTCACCTCCCGTCGTGGTTTAGATCTGTTACGGGAGGTTCAACTTTATTTTTATTTTACTTTTACTCTGTCACGTCCAGAGCCTGCAGGGTTTTAATCCCCAGAGGAAGCATGTTTTTATATCCTCAGGGATTAAAGCCCAGCAAGCCAGGAAGTAAAAACACTATGGGGTGGTCACTTAGAGGCTAAGGTAAAACTAAACATTCTAAAAAATAGTGACATGCCAGAAATTTTGATTGATAGAAGTGATATGAGATCCCTACCAATTGCTAAAATGAATGGCCAGAAGCCTTTGTTTGAGAACTATGTCTATTCAGCTGTTTTCAGCTTCATGCAAATAAGTGATCAGTGGGGGTCTCTGCACTTGGACCCCACTAATCAAATCTCCACTATTACATGTCAGAGGTTTGTGAAAAGTTTAGTTACACTTTATGCTGTGATTCCTTATAAAGGCTGGAGATACTTTTTTTCTATTACAGGGCGTCAAAAGCCCTATATAATTATCAAGTTAAATCAGAAATCATAAAATGTTGTCTGCCTGCCGCCACCACCAGGGGGAGCTTATTGTATACATAGTCATACAGAGCCCATTAAACGCCATAGCAAGTTCATAAGATTTAACCCCTTAATGATTTTCAATATGCCTTTTTATGGTGGTCACAAAAGGCTTTATTCAGAGTCATATGTCTTATAATGTCACTTAGTGTCCTGTGCTGGGAAGAAAAAATGCTTAGCTGTCTAATGACAGCCAGGCTCTAACAGCTGGGATCAGAAAAATCTCTAATCCCAGGTATCTAACCCTATAGATGCCGCAGCCAATACAGAAGTATTGCAATGTACTATAAAAGCGATCACACGTTGAAGTCCTCCCCCCCCCCCCCCCCCCAAAAAGGATGGAAAACAATTTGGCTCCTTGTTCGGCACATAAGAATGATGACTTTGAGACCATCTCTATGAGGTACATATTCCCTAAAAGGACACATGGACAAGGGTGTTATAAAGCAACTCCTCTAAATGGTGGGCAATTAACTTGTTCTTTACAGGGAACTTTTCACTCTGACAGATTAAGACCGCTTTACCATAATCTATTGAAACTGAACTAGTGGGCACAATTATGCCCAATAAATAGCCCTCTTAAATGTCAATCCATGAATAATGTAATTTCCCAAACTCAACCCGAATAAAAGAAAAAAGTCAGGGTTAATTTCCAGAAAGACTGTTACAAACAGAGCTGCTAAGGTCTAATGAAGTGCTGTTTAGTGAGTTAGGGCCTTGTTTGACCTGTACTTATGTAAAATTAATTAGAAGGCCAATATGTTTTAGCAAAGAGTAAGAGACATAATGTCAGTAATTCACGTGGGATTAAATACAGTAGCTGCATACAGTAATGTTGGAATGATGGACTGCAAGGCAATTTCATGTCTATCGTTAATGACCCACTCAACCTTCATTCATAGAGAGTTGATTGCTGTACACCGAGAACCTTAAATTACTTTTCTAACTTGTAAAAGAACAAACAAAATAGGTCAACAGAGCTAAATGGAATTGCTAGAAGCTCATAAAGAAAAGCATGTTGGAAACTAACATGGAATGTCAGTATGTCCAACCATCACTGTATCCTTGGACTATGCATAGTTGACTGTAGACACATTCACTAAGGTGAAGTGTTGCACTTGGTATTGTATTGCACTGTTGATGATGTCTTTGCACTAGTTACACTTAATTGACAGGTGGTCAGTTGAAAAATGTATGATTGTACACCATAATGATAATGATAATTGTATGCTGTATCTTTAAGACATTGAGTGAGCATCCTGATTGAATTGGTCGCATGAATGGACATACTAAGATTATACTGCATAGTCCTTTGCCCAGGGGCATGGTTCAGATGTAGCAATGGTTAACATAACATTTGACATTTGATAGGTATAATCATACCTATCCTGATGATAAGTAATCAATAGTATTTATGCCTGGAAAACCCCTTTAACATCTTTTGTCTAACCAGTAGAGATGAGCGAGCACCAAAATGCTCGAGTGCTCGTTACTCGAGTCGAACTTTCAGTGATGCTCGAGAGTTCGTTTCGAGTAACGAACCCCATTGAAGTCAATGGGCGACTCGAGCATTTTTGTATATGACTGGTGCTCCGCTAAGGTTTTCATTTGTGAAAATCTTAGCAAATCACCAAAGTCATGTAAAAAACACAGAAATGGATGGGGCAGGTGTGGAGCAACATGCAGGGCTGCATTTCGGGCTCCGAGGTCTCACTATTAAGCCACAATAGTGGCAAGAGTTAGACCCCCCCCCCGCACTGTCAGCATAAAGATCATTCTCCTCTGCCACAGCTCCTCTGAATGACAGCTGAGAGCTGCCCCTGATTGGTCCCTGCGCTGAGCCAATCAGAGGCAGCACTCACTCACCCATTCATGAATTCATGAATGGGTGAGTGAGAGCTGCCTCTGATTGGTGAGGCTGTGACCAATCAGAGGCAGCTCATTCAGCAGGCGGGGATTTTAAATCCCCGGCTGCTGAATACTACTCACAGCAGTTCAGGAGAACTGCTGGCCGGCCGCGGCTGAACTCCGTCTGCCGGGACAAGGTGAGTATATATTTTTTTTTACTTTTTACACATTTCTGGATGAATTTCAGGGAAGGGCTTATATTTTTAAGCCCTTCCCGAAAATTTATCCCGTGCTCGCCGGCAGCCCATTGCTTTCAATGGAGCCGGCTGTATTACCAGCTCCATTGAATTCAATGGTCAGTGCTCGTTTAATCGAGACGAGTACCGCGTGGTGCTCGTCTCGAGTAACGAGCATCTCGAGCACCCTAATACTCGAACGAGCATCAAGCTCGGACGAGTATGCTTGCTCATCTCTACTAACCAGACCGCTGGGAACCAGATGTCAGGGAGCGAATACGCAGCTGATTTCTAAACAAAAATCTGCCCCAGTGGTGTTGATTTTGACTGTTTTTTTGGATGCGGAAATGCTGTGAAATTTGCTGCGGATATTCTACAGCATTTCTGCAACATCTAAACATACCCTAAGTCAGCTTGAGGTATTCTGCCACGTGCAAAGTGGCTTCAGTAGTAATAGTGTCCCCTATATAGACTCATAGTAATAGTGACCACCACAGTGGCCTCAGTAGTAATAGTTTCCCCTATATTGGCCCCAGTAGTAATAATGACCACCATAGTGGTCTTAGTAGAAATAGTATCCCTTATATTGGCCTCAGTTGTAGAAGTGACCCCCACAGTGGCCTCAGTAGTAATAGTTTCCTCTATATCTGCCCTAGTAGTAATAGTGACCCCCACAGTGCCCTCAGTAGTAACAGTGCCCTCTGTATTAGCCCCAGTAGTAATAGTGAGCCCAATATTGGCCTGAGTAGTAAAAGTGTCCCCCACAGTGACCTCCGTAGTAATAGTGACCCCCACAGCAGCCTCAGTAGTAATAGTGTCCTCTATATCTGCCCCAGTAGTAATAGTGACCCCCACAGTGCCCCCAGTGGTAATAGTGTCCCCTATATTAGCTCCAGTAGTAATAGGGATCCCCAGAGTGGCCTCAGTAGTAATAGGGTCCTCTATATCTGCCCTAGTAGTAGAATCTACTTTACAAAAAAATAATGTGGTTCTAAAGGCCAAAAAAGGCCCAACATAATAGTAGTTTATCTTTAATAAAGTGGCAATTTAATAACATTTGTATCAACTAAGTGCAGCTGCTTTGAGCCAGGGATTACGCCGTTGTCACGAATGGGAGAGGTGAGACCTGAAAGATCCCGCCTCTATCATCGATTTGTCTCAAATCGACTATTCAGAGCACTCTCGCCCCTGTGAGCACTGGTCCCAGCAGGGCCTCGATCAATCACTCTAGCGAGATTGCGTGTGTGGAGTCGCCAGACTACAGGTGGATTTGTAACTAGCTTTCACGGGGTCATGCCATATGCAGACCAAAAACACAAATCACCCCCATATCTGGCCTAACGCACTCCAGCGCTCTACGATGCCACTCACATACACACGCTGCCACCACCAGCTGTTCAGGGAAGCTGGGACCAAAGACTATGAATTATGAACACAATCTTCGGAGTTTATCATTCGTTTTAAAAGGGACAAGGCTTAACTTATAAGTTGCAGATTTATTCTAAAAAAAAACTAACAGTATATATATATATATATATATGCAAAAGGATATACAAAAAGGTTCTTACACAGGAGTATAAGGGTATACAGATATACACAACAAGACAGTATTTTAAAACAAAACAAGAAGAACAGTAAAAGAAAGATACCAGGTTTGGAATGTCCAGCCTAAGATTCTGATCCATGCAAAGTCACTGAAGCAACAGGAGCAGCCTTACGCCAAGGCGTATCTCTGAAGTCTGACAACAGGGGTGTCATGTCGGTGCGGCACTAAGCTCAGCACAGACACAGGGTACTGATAACCACTACTGTAGAAAATCGACTATTGCACTGAAGCACAGTACGCATCACAGCCGAAGTACGTAATCTAAAAGTAGGTCCGTATGACAGCAGAATACAACACTCCGCATGGAGACAGGAAACGTACATACGGTAGCAGATAGCCGCACACCACGCTATGCGGGATGGTAGCACCACACCAGGGATGGGGGAGGAAGCCTGGTCCTAACCTAGCAGGGAGGGTGATGGGTTCCTGCCTAAAGCGGGGACATCGCCTCTATAAAGGCAGTCCAGTGGTCTTCTTTCTGGGCCCTGATTGTCCCTATAGGAATCCCAGGAGAGATGCCCCGACACGCAAAGCAAAACAGAAATGAAAATCAACAAAGCAAACTGAAAAGGGACCAGCAGCTACTTATCTGCAGGTTGTGAAACACCCAGCACAGCAGAGCTCCAAACTCCAAGTTCTTCACTGTGGAACGGAATAAGCAGCACTGCTCATCAGGAGGGGTAAGAATATATAGCCCCTCTGCACCTGAACATTGGCAGAATGAATAGCAAACCATACCTCCAGCCTACTCCCAGGCATGGCTAATCCAGCATGCTTCCATGCAGCAAAGGCAGACAGAACCAACATAACTCTGCGCATGGTGCAATAACCCTTAACCTGCTTAACAAGACAACAGGTCTTTGGCCTGTGTTGAGGCCACCATGCCACAATGTTGTCGCAACCGACAGGCAGTGACAAGGGGTCTGTGGAGCCCCGAATTATAAAAGATCCCTGAGAACACACCTTCCCCCACCCCTTCTGAAGTCATTCAGGAGGGCTGGGGTGGGGCCATGCATCCCTTGTGGAAAAATCATAATTCCCCATTTTTCCCATATCTTCGCAGAAGATCCTCCAATCGGATATTTGTGCCTGGTATGTTTCCGATCATAATTGTATCTATTCAGTGATACTAAGCATGACACATAACTTATGCCCAGGTACGCAGATTCACCGTTCGCGGTGTCCTGGGCTTTGGATCTCAATGTGTCTAGATGCATTTTGTTCAGCTGCCCACCCGGTTCTGAAAATATAATACCTATTGGGCTGGGACCTTCACACGACCCAGAATCTTTATTATCAAATTTACCTTTAATTTGACTGTCGGTGCCTAAACGTCTGGGAGAACTCCGCTCTTAGATGAATGAGCTTCCTGAGACTTCATTAACAGGTAAGCAATTGAACAATGCGCTGTCCTCATGCTAATTCCAACTAAGCAGATATTTGGAGCCAGGAGACTTAAGGAGAATGGAGGGGCTTATTTACATCACAGCTAAGGTGAGGTAATACAATTACCTTTCTAAATGCACACATCCAGCAGGCAGGGGGAGCAAATAGGTGAGAGGCCTGAAAAATTACCAACGCTATCTTAACTGCACACTAAATGGAGGCTATACAGACAGGCGTGAATGGGCTGATATAAATTGGATGCTGACACAGGCCTACCAGTATCTATATCACAGCCGTCATGTGACTTTTTCATAGAACCACATAGATGTTGCATCAGAAAGATGAAGATACATTGATTTAAAAAAAACAAAAAAAAAACTTTTTGGTGAATTATAAAATAGCAGTTGCTGGAATAAAGGAATTTCAGTGCCATAGAATCATATTTTGGCTTTGGGGGGGAGGGGGGGGGGTAGGTAAGAGTAGAGTATCATGATACTGATGTCTATATATATCCTTCTTTACCTGACCTATTTTATGGCAAAAGAACATTTGGAGAGGGAAAAACTACTTTGAGAATTGGGAGAGACTATTAAGCTCTCTCTATGATAAGCAGATTTAAATGGTAGCAGAGAATTGGGCTAAAATTACAGGAGAGAGCACATGCTCCAAAGTATCATCTGACTGTCAGTTCAATGCCTAAAACAGAATTTTGGGAGCTTAATAAGGATATGTAATAGCATTCTGTTTCATCACATGCCGCCTGCTGCAAGTAGGCGATGAAATGTTAAAATCAGAGACGGAATTCAAACACTCTCCTCCGGGAAACCATCAGGCCTGCAGTGGTTTTTCCTTGTTAAGTTTACAAAGTTATCTTTTAGGTAACTGGTGATTAATGATATGGGCCACAATGAATAATTGTGAATTTATATCATATTTTGCTAACAAGGCTGAAATATAATATATAACATGGTATAATAGAGATTATTATTGGATAGACTAATGGTACCAAGGCTACCTGGACTGGGACCATTCACATTACTATACCTGCTGTTATGATGTCATCTATGATCTCTGAACTATTGCTGAATTTCAATGGAGATTACTTCTGGCCCTTATTATCCGCATGGCGTAGTGGACTCCAACCATGTGTAAGAAACCTTAGGGTAAAACTAGAAAAATTCATAATATAATATACCTTCTAAAGTAATTATGCCTTTTCATCTTCTCCTGACATGTCTACGGGGGCATAGCTATAGTGGGTGCAGAGTTGGCAGTCATACCCAGCCCTGGTGCATGATGGCCAAAGGCATGTAAGAAGATGCCAGTATTATACACTAACGTGCCAAAACTCAATGGGCAGGAAGTCATAAAGTGTAGGACCCTCTCTAGCCTGGCGAAGTGCAAAAACTCAACATGGCATTGATTCCACAAGTGGACGGAAGACATCTGGAGGGATGTTGAGCCATGTAGTCTGGATAGCCACTCACAGCTCCAAGGTAATTTTAAGTGCAGGATCTTGGGTATGAATGGACCTCTCTACCACAGCCCATAAATACTCCATTGGACTCATGTTGGGCAAATGTGCATGCCACAGCATTTATTGGAACTTGCCAGAATGCTCCTTGAACCTATTCTTGATAACTTGGGTCCGACGGCACTGTGCATTATCTTTCTGGAATATCTCATGATTGTGAAGTACATGAAATCTATGAAAGGCTGCAATTGCTTACCAAGCAGTGAAATGTAATGGGCACCAGTCAATGATGTATTTAGATGGACCAGTGGTTGGAAACCTTGCCATCAGAACACACCCAACACTAGTATGGAACCACCACCAGACTGCACAGTGCCTTGTTGACAACTGAGGTCCATAGCTTCATGGGGTCTGTGCAACACATGAACCCTCCCATCAGGCCAAAACAATTGGTACTGTGACTCATCATATTGCCAGGTCTCTAAGGTACAGTTAGCAACCTTATGAACACAGGTAAGGAGCTGTGTTCGGTGTTGTGGTGTTTCCAGAGGCACTGTGGTGGTCTTCTGCTCCCATAACCCATGGAAGATAAAGAACGTCGTATTGACCTGCGGGATATGTGTGTAGCACCTCCTGCATTGAATATGTATGTGGAGTTGATTGTATATTCACACGGACAATTCTAGCCAGACACTGACGGTCATAATTATTAAGCACACATGGGTAACCATTGTGCTGAACACTTTGGGTGGCAATGCTTTGAATTACATATTCTCGGAACACACATGACACTATGGATTGAGGGTGTTAAATGGCCACACAACTTTGGAAATGCAGCATTTCATTCATCTGACACCCATTATCATGCCTCGTTTGAACTCTAATAATTCACATCGCCTTACCTTGAGCACACTGGCCGATGTTTAATTTAAGTTACATGATAACATCTCACAACTTATACAGGTTGGGTGTTCCTAAGCCGTCCTCTGAGGTAGGCCAATTATCTCAGGTGTGGGAATCCTCACTGAAGGAATCTCGGGATGGGTAGAAGGTGTCCTCAAACCACTGGTCACAAAAACAACCAGTTATTTCCAGAACACTACAGACCTATTGAACAAACTGTCAACCGTAGGTCCCCTCCCTGATGGTGCCATCCTGGCCACCTTGGATGTAGAACTCTTATTTTCCAACATCCCACACAAAGATAGACTGCCAGTGGGGTTGCCTCTGAATTCGTGTTACAACTCATGAGATTCATCCTCACACACAATTATTTCTCCTTTGGCAAAGAGATATTCTTGCAACTCACTGGAAGTGCCATGGGCAGTAAAAGGGCACCGCAGTATGCCACCTTTTCATGGCAAAACTAGAGAGTGACTTTCTGGCCTCCTGCCCAAGCAAACCATTGGCGTACTTCCGCTACATTGATAACATCATAATTAGAGATGAGCGAACGCGTTCGTCCGAGCTTGATATTCGTGCGAATATTAGGGTGTTCGGGATGTTCGTTATTCGTAACGAGTACCATGCGGTGTTCTGGTTACTTTCACTTCCTTCCCTGAGACGTTAGCGCGCTTTTCTGGCCAATTGAAAGACAGGGAAGGCATTACAACTTCCCCCTGCAACGTTTAAGCCCTATACCACCCCCCTGCTGTGAGTGGCTGGCGAGATCAGGTGTTCGCCTAATATAAAAGTCGGGCCCTCCCGCGGCTCGCCTCAGATGCGGTGTGAGTTAGATGGGGGACAGTGCTGTTTATACCGGAGCTGCTGTAGGGAAAGAATTGGTAGTTAGTGTAGGCTTCAAGACCCCCCAAAGGTCCTTATTAGGGCCACTGATAGCTGTGTGTTGGCTGCTGTTAGCAGTGGGATTTTTTTTTTTCTCAAAATCGCCTCTGCAGACCGTTGCACCTGGCATTAGGGACAGAAGTGCTGCATAGGCAGGGAGAGTGTTAGGAGTGAGTGTAGCCTTCAAGAACCTCAACGGTCCTTTCTAGGGCCATATTTATCCGTGTGCAGTACTGTCCAGGCTGCTGTTGGCTGTGCTGCATTTTTTTTGGGCTTCTCAAAATCGCCTCTGCAGAGCATTCCACCCTCCATTGATACTGCAGGGAAAGAATTGTATAGGCAGGGCCACAACACAGTTATTATTCATAGAATATACGCAGTGCTGCCTTTTGGTGCAAAAAAACGGAAAATAATTCTATTTGTCCAGCCTCTGTCCGTCCTAACGCCTGTGGACACGTGTGAGCTGCGTGAAAAACATTGCTAAATCATACGCACCCAGCTACGCTTTACTGCTGGCTTCGCCATTTGCTTTCCTTAATTGGGAAAAAAAATACCTGCTCTGCCAGAGTTATAATAACTCTGCTACCCTCACGTTCAGTGACACATTAGCAGGGACACAGCACAGTTATTAAACTTCTCATGTTCATTGAATATACGCAGTGCTGCCTTTTGGTGGGAAAAAACTGAAAACAAATCTATTTGTCCAGCCTCTGTCCGTCCTTACGGGCGGTGGAGACGTGTGAGCTGCGTGAAGAACAGTGCTAAATCATACGCACCCAGCTACGCTTTACTGCTGGCTTCGCCATTTGCTTTCCTTAATTGGGAAAAAAAATTCCTGCTCTGCCAGAGTTATAATAACTCTGCTACCCTCACGTTCAGTGACACATTAGCAGGGACACAGCACAGTTATTAAACTTCTCATGTTCATTGAATATACGCAGTGCTGCCTTTTGGTGGGAAAAAACTGAAAACAAATCTATTTGTCCAGCCTCTGTCCGTCCTTACGGGCGGTGGAGACGTGTGAGCTGCGTGAAGAACAGTGCTAAATCATACGCACCCAGCTACGCTTTACTGCTGGCTTCGCCATTTGCTTTCCTTAATTGGGAAAAAAAATACCTGCTCTGCCAGAGTTATAATAACTCTGCTACCCTCACGTTCTGTGACACATTAGCAGGGACACAGCACAGTTATTAAACTGAGATTATTCATTCACTAGAGGCAGTGGGGCCTTTCGTTTTCCAAAAAGGGCAAAAATTATATTTGGCCTGCAGTCTTGCGCCAATTTATTTCCTGCCTGTGAAATCAAATCACTGGTAATACAGCATGCTGAGGGGTAGGGGTAGGCCTAGAGGACGTGGACGCGGCCGAGGACGCGGAGGGCCAAGTCAGGGTGTGGGCACAGGCCGAGCTCCGGATCCCGGTGTGTCGCAGCCGACTGCTGCGCGATTAGGAGAGAGGCACGTTTCTGGCGTCCCCACATTCATCGCCCAATTAATGGGTCCACGCGGGAGACGGTTATTAGAAAATGAGCAGTGTGAGCAGGTCCTGTCCTGGATGGCAGAAAGTGCTTCGAGCAACCTATCGTCAACACGCAGTTCTGCGCCGTCCACTGCTGCAAATCCGAATCCTCTGTCTGCTGCTCCTCCTTCCTCCCAGCCTCCTCACTCCACTACAATGACACCTGCTCAGGAGCGGGAACACTCCCAGGAACTGTTCTCGGGCCCCTGCTCAGATTGGGCAGCAGCGGTTCCTCTCCCACCAGAGGAGTTTATAGTCACTGATGCCCAACCATTCGAAAGTTCCCGGGGTCCGGGGGATGAGGCTGGGGACTTCCGCCAACTGTCTCAACAACTTTCTGTGGGTGAGGAGGACGATGACGATCATACACAGTTGTCTTGCAGTGAGGTAGTAGTAAGGGCAGTAAGTCCGAGGGAGCAGCGCACAGAGGATTCGGAGGAAGAGCAGCAGGACGATGAGGTGACTGACCCCACCTGGTGTGCAACGCTTACTCAGGAGGACAGGTCTTCAGAGGGGGAGTCAAGGGCATCAGCAGGGCAGGTTGCAAGAGGCAGTGCGGTGGCCAGGGGTAGAGGCAGGGCCAGACCGAATAATCCACCAAGTGTTTCCCAAAGCGCCCCCTCGCGCCATGCCACCCTGCAGAGGCCAAGGTGCTCTAAGGTCTGGCAGTTTTTCACAGAGACGCCTGACGACCGACGAACAGTGGTGTGCAACCTTTGTTGCGCAAAGCTCAGCCGGGGAGCCAACACCAACAGCCTCACCACCACCACCATGCGCAGGCATATGATGGCCAAGCACCCCACAAGGTGGGACGAAGGCCGTTCACCGCCTCCGGTTTGCACCCCTGCCTCTCCCCCTGTGCCCCAACCTGCCACTGAGATGCAACCCCCCTCTCAGGACACAGGCACGACCGTCTCATGGCCTGCACCCACACCCTCACCTCCGCTGTCCTCGGCCCCATCCACCAATGTCTCGCACCGCACAGTCCAGCCGTCGCTAGCGCAACTGTTGGAGCGCAAGCGCAAGTACGCCGCCACGCACCCGCACGCTCAAACGTTAACCGTCCGCATCGCAAAATTCATCAGCCTTGAGATGCTGCCGTATAGGGTTGTGGAAACGGAGTCCTTCAAAAGTATCATGGAGGCGGCGGCCCCGCGCTACTCAGTTCCCAGTCGCCACTACTTTTCCCGATGTGCCGTCCCAGCCCTGCACGACCACGTCTCCCGCAACATTGTACGCGCCCTCACCAACGCTGTTACTGCCACGGTCCACTTAACTACGGACACGTGGACAAGCACAGGCGGGCAGGGCCACTACATCTCCCTGACGGCACATTGGGTGAATTTAGTGGAGGCTGGGACAGAGTCAGAGCCTGGGACCGCTCACGTCCTACCCACCCCCAGAATTGCGGGCCCCAGCTCGGTGCTGGTATCTGCGGAGGTGTATGCTTCCTCCACTAAAGCACCCTCCTCCTCCTCCTCCTCCTCCTCTGTCTCGCAATCAAGATGTGTTAGCAGCAGCATGTCGCCAGCAGTCGGTGTCGCGCGGTGTGGCAGCACAGCGGTGGGCAAGCGTCAGCAGGCCGTGCTGAAACTACTCAGCTTAGGCGATAAGAGGCACACGGCCCACGAACTGCTGCAGGGTCTGACACAGCAGACCGACCGCTGGCTTGCGCCGCTGAGCCTCCAACCGGGCATGGTCGTGTGTGACAACGGCCGTAACCTGGTGGCGGCTCTGCAGCTCGGCAGCCTCACGCACGTGCCATGCCTGGCCCACGTCTTTAATTTGGTGGTTCAGCGCTTTCTGAAAAGCTACCCACGCTTGTCAGACCTGCTCGTAAAGGCGCGCCGGCTCTGCGCACATTTCCGCAAGTCCCACACGGACGCTGCCACCCTGCGCACCCTGCAACATCACTTTAAGCTGCCAGTGCACCGACTGCTGTGCGACGTGCCCACACGGTGGAACTCTACGCTCCACATGTTGGCCAGGCTCTATGAACAACGGAGAGCTATAGTCGAATACCAACTCCAACATGGGCGGCGCAGTGGGAGTCAGCCTCCTCAATTCCTTTCAGAAGAGTGGGCCTGGTTGGCAGACATCTGCCATGTCCTTGGTAATTTTGAGGAGTCTACCCAGGTGGTGAGCGGCGATGCTACAATCATTAGCGTCACCATTCCTCTGCTATGCATCTTGAGAAATTCCCTGCAAACCATAAAGGCAGCTGCTTTGCGCTCGGAAACGGGGGCGGGGGAAGACAGTATGCCGCTGGATAGTCAGGGCACCCTCCTGTCTATTTCTCAGCGCGTACAGGAGGAGGAGGAGGAGCATGAGGAGGATGAGGAGGAGGGGGAAGAGACAGCTTGGGCCGCTGCTGACGGTACAGCGTCTGATTGCCTGTCATCCTTTCAGCGTGTATGGCCTGAGGAGGAGGAGGAGGAGGAGGAGGAGGAGGATCCTGAAAGTGATCTTCCTAGTGAGGACAGCCATGTGTTGCGTACTGGTACCCTGGCACACATGGCTGACTTCATGTTAGGATGCCTTTCTCGTGACCCTCGCGTTGCACGCATTCTGGCCACGACGGATTACTGGGTGTACACACTGCTCGATCCACGGTATAAGGAGAACCTGCCCACTCTGATTCCCGAAGAGGAAAGGGGTTCGAGAGTGTTGCTATACCACAGGACCCTTGCGGACAAGCTGATGGTAAAATTCCCAGCCGACAGCGCTAGTGGCAGAAGGCGCAGTACCGAGGGCAAGGTAGCAGGGGAGGTGCGGAGATCGAGCAGCATGTACATCCCAGGCAGTGCAACAGTCTTTAAGGGCCTGGCCAGCTTTATGGCTCCCCACCAAGACTGTGTCACCGCTCCCCAGTCACGGCTGAGTCGGCGGGAGCACTGTAAAAGGATGGTGAGGGAGTACGTAGCGGATCGCACGACCATCCTTGGTGACGCCTCTGCCCCCTACAACTACTGGGTGTCGAAGCTGGACACGTGGCCTGAACTCGCGCTGTATGCCCTGGAGGTGCTTGCTTGTCCTGCGGCTAGCGTCTTGTCGGAGAGGGTGTTTAGTGCGGCTGGGGGAATCATCACAGATAAGCGTAGCCGCTTGTCAACCGACAGTGCCGACAGGCTAACACTCATCAAGATGAACAAAGGCTGGATTTCCCCAGACTTCTGTTCTCCACCAGCGGACAGCAGCGATACGTAAGCAATACGTAGGCTGCACCCGCGGATGGAAGCTACGTTCTCTCTCACCATCCAAAACGGGGACATTTCTGCTTCATCAATCTGTGTCTAATATTCCTCCTCCTCCTCCTCCTGCTCCTCCTCCTGAAACCTCACGTAATCACGCTGAACGGGCAATTTTTCTTAGGGCCACAAGGCTCACTCAAATAATTTTTCAGAACAATTTTTATAAGTTTCAATGCGCTTAAAAGCGTTGGAACTTTAACTTGAACCAATTTTTCGTTACACTGGGCTGCCTCCAGGCCTAGTTACCACTTAAGCCACATTAACCAAAGCGATTAATGGGTTTCACCTGCCCTCTTGGCTGGCCATGGCCAATTTTTGGGATGTACATTAGTACTGTTGATACAGCAATTTTTGTGGGCCCTCGCCTACAGTGTAATCAAATTAATTTTTAGCCCACCTGCATTACAGCTGACGTAACCTCAGCTGTGTTGGGCAATGCAATGGGATATTTTTGTGTACCGCCGGTGGGTTCCAGGGAGCCACCCATGCTGTAGGTGCACACGGAGTTTTTAATACATCTGTACACTTCTAAAGAACCCCAGTCTGACTGGGGCATGCAGTGTGGGCCGAAGCCCACCTGCATTAAGCACGACATTACTACCTCAGCTGTGTTGGGCAATGCAATGGGATATTTTTATGTACCGCCGGTGGGTTCCAGGGAGCCACCCATGCTGTAGGTGCACACGGAGTTTTTACTACATCTGTACACTTATAAAGAACCCCAGTCTGACTGGGGCATGCAGTGTGGGCCGAAGCCCACCTGTATTACGCACGACATTACTACCTCAGCTGTGTTGGGCAATGCAATGGGATATTTCTATGTACCGCCGGTGGCTTCCTGGCACCCACCCAGGCAGTGGGTCCACAGGGAATTATAAATGCATCTGTTTCCACTTATAAAGAAACCCAGTCTGACTGGGGCATGCAGTGTGGGCCGAAACCCACCTGCATTAACCCTTTCCAGTCCACTGTGTGACCTGTGAAGACATTAGGGTTTAAGGCTGTACAGCTCCGTTGTTGGTAGACGTCCGTCGGGGTTCTCTTACTGTATATTGCCAGCCTCTCTGCTGTCGGAGCCTATCCTACGTGTCAGCTCATGCAGTACTGGCTTTAGCCAGCATATAGCGCCGTTGTATAACGGCAGAAAAAGAGTAAGCCCCCTAGGAAAACCATATACAAATTGGATTGGAAAGGGTTAAGCACAACATTACTACCTCAGCTGTGTTGGGCAATGCAATGGGATATTTCTATGTACCGCCGGTGGCTTCCTGGCACCCACCCATGCTGTAGGTGCACACGGAGTTTTTACTACATCTGTACACTTATAAAGAACCCCAGTCAGACTGGGGCATGCAGTGTGGGCCGAAGCCCACCTGCATTAAGCACGACATTACTACCTCAGCTGTGTTGGGCAATGCAATGGGATATTTCTGTGTACCGCCGGTGGGTTCCAGGGAGCCACCCATGCTGTGGGTCGACAGGGACTTCACAATAGGGAGTTGTACCTGCCTGTGTCTATGAATTAAAAAGCCCGGTCTGACTGGGGCATGCAGACACCTTGTCAGAATGAATAGTGTGTGGCACATAGGTTCCCCATTGCTATGCCCACGTGTGCAGCTCCTGATGGCGGTGGCACAGGATTCTATTTCTCATTGCTTCTGTACAGCATTGTGGGCTATCGCTCCGCCACTTTTAAAGAGGGTCGCTGCCTAGCCGTGCCAACCTCTGCAGTGTGTGCCTGCGGTCCCTCGTCATGGCAGACGCACTTCTAAATAGACATGAGCGTGGTGTGGCATGAGGGCAGCTGAAGGCTGCCCAGGGACACTTTGGTGTGCGCTGTGGGGGGGAGGGGGGGCGGTTGGTCAGCATGTAACCCAGGAGAAGTGTCAGTGGAGTGTCATGCAGGCAGTGATTGTGCTTTGTTGGAGGTAGTGTGGTGCTTAGCAAAGGTATGCCATGCTAATGAGGGCTTTTCAGAAGTAAAAGTTGTTGGGAGGGGGGGGGGCCCACTCTTGCCGGTATTGTGGCTTAATAGTGGGACCTGTGAACTTGAGATGCAGCCCAACATGTAGCCCCTCGCCTGCCCTATCCGTCACTGTGTCATTCCCATCACTTTCCTGAATTGCCCAGATTTTCACACATGAAAACCTTAGCGAGCATCGGCGAAATACAAAAATGTTCTGGTCGCCCATTGACTTCAATGGGGTTCGTTGTTCGAAACGAACCCTCGAGCATCACGGGAAGTTCGTTACGAATAACGAACACCCGAACATTTTGGTGTTCGCTCATCTCTAATCATAATCATCTGGACCAACACCGAACAAAAACTGATTAAATTCCATGAGAGATTCAATGCATTTGCATTGCCCGCCTGGGCTTAGCCAGGAGTGGAGGCAAGCAGGCAGGGACAGGGGTTGTGGGTGAGATCTAGGGCACCCGGGCTGGCGTATCAAGGGTAGTATACTGTAGCAGTGGTTCATTGTAACACAAAGGTGACCAAGATCCCGCTTTGGGATTGAAACGCGTCCAAAGTTTTTACCCTGACATGTACGGCACAAGTTAAATAAAGTCAAAAATATTTCTTATGTCAAACCAGCTTCTTTTCTTCCCTTTGGAGATCACTGCATATGAATTACCACTGAGGACTGGGCGGTGAAGCTCACGGGTGAGAGGTTCTGCCGTTTCTGGATTGAGCATCATGGGGAGTGTGGTGGGGAGCAATATATTTTTTTTCCCTTTTTTTCTTTCATCATCAATAGTTTACAACTGGACAACCCCTTTAAGGGACCCATCTCAACCATGTGAAAAAAAATAGACAATCTCAGAATAGAGCTCTGGACCTGATCATACATTGGAGTTTCGAGTTAGTCCTTTGGTCAGAGAGCAATGGAACCCTAACAGAGCAGACCCTAATTCTTTAAATATGACAGCATTCTGCTAATATGAGGTACAGAATGTAGGGAAAACATTAATGCTCTTGCAGTGACCTGGCAAAGTGATTTTGCAAAATTCTGTAGTCTGTGTCAAGTACTGAACAATCCATTGTTACGCCACTTTCTTTTATGATAGTATATAATGCGGCTTTCAGCTGGCAAGATGTACGCGCTTTTAATGTGCTTAGTACTGTGTAGCAGAATATGGTCGTTTTTAATAAGCGAATGCGTTCCTATTGTTATATTTCATGTTTATGTCAGTGCACTAGTCTACAGATGATAATGTAGGTGCAAATATAACTAAAGTCCTATAGAAGCAGAATCATATTGCAATCTCCTGTGTGAAATAAGCCGCACTTTATTCTGCTCTGTCTGGTCTTTAGTGATATAGTATTCTGGTTTGCAAAAGTTTCAGTTCTGCTATGTCTCCTTACCCTATAGTACCTAAATAAATAAAAATAAATCTTGTTATTTGAATATTACCAACTTATTACACAATACTTTCAGGTTATTTGTTAATTACCCCCCCCCCCCCACACACACACACAAAGCTGGGCACATATTTTACCCACCTCGGAAGGATAAAAGGCTGAGTCAACCTTGAGCCGGCTACCTGAACCATCCGGGCATTGAACTCGCAACATTCAGGTCTCTGCTCTCAGTTAATTTGCAACTGCGATGGAGCCGATTGCTAGGGACGTGCATCCTGACAAGCCCAGTGAAAGACTGTAGTTATTAGGTAGAGTATCTCTTGGAGAACTTTGTTGTATAGCTCAAAGCAGGATTGGCACTGTGCTGACCTAAAAAAAAATCACAACTAGTAATTCCAGATTTAAAGGGATTTCTAAAAATCCTTTATCATGGCCACAGTACCAAGATAGAAAAAAATTACATACCACTGTTTACCATCACGGCCCCTCAAAGTGACCCTCCGCACCTGGAGAAACTGAGATGGCTGCACAGTTTTTATGACTTATTGTGCCTAGTTTGCATCACTAGTCTAAGACA
This sequence comes from Eleutherodactylus coqui, assembly GCF_035609145.1. Taxonomy (NCBI): domain Eukaryota; kingdom Metazoa; phylum Chordata; class Amphibia; order Anura; family Eleutherodactylidae; genus Eleutherodactylus; species Eleutherodactylus coqui. The sequence goes on along the minus strand of NC_089844.1, from coordinate 127,350,693 downwards.
CAAAATGCGATTGTTCTCAGTAAGAGAAACCAAGTAGTCTTGTAGATATGATACCTTTTAAGGCTAACAAAAATACATGATGTTATAGCGAGCTTTCAAACCTACTCAGGTTTCTTCCTCAGGCATAATAAAATCGATCTGAAGACGCATACATATATATACACACCTACATATCACAAGGCACAGATATAATGTGATTAATTTGCACTTAAAAAAAACAGAACAGAATGAGTAGAGAAATAAATAAATACTTAAATAGTGCACTGAAGAAGATGTGAAAGTTTTATGGTCTCTAAATTAGTGTTAGGGCTAATGCCTATGAACGGATTTTTACTGCAGTTCCTGTGGCGTAAATCTGCAGCGCAATTCCATAGCAATTAGGTTCTATTGAACCTAACCTACTCTCACTAGGGACTGAAATGGGACGCTGGCGTACCTGGATGGAAAGGGTAGAATACCGACAGAAAAGGCAGATGTAATTAACCAACAAGAACAATACTAAGCAGAACTGAGGCAGATGGAAAAACCTGGTGGACAATAGCAAAATATAGCAGACAAGATGACAGAGGCAGGAGACCAATGGAGGCAGACTAGCTAGCACACTGAGGGAAACCAATAACTGGCAGTGAATGCAAGTCTCTATCTGACCTTTAAACAAAAGCCTCTGCCCAGGGGCGGAGAGAGGGAGACAGCCAACTCCCAACAGAACATAATAAAAGGGAGCTCGTGCATGGCAGCCGCACTCACAGGTGCGCGCGCGCACGGCGCCACGCACCACCAGCACCACGCCGCCCACACCGGCCAGGCACCTGCGCCCCTGGCAGCTAGACAACAAACTGGCAGCACGCGCCCCAACCGTGGGACCCCGCACACCGCCGCTCCGGGAGGACCAGCAACCGCCGCATGGTAACAACCACATTGCTTAAAAACACATGCGTAATTAAAAACAAGAAGAAACACCTAATTGAAATACAAGAAAGTGTAAAATAAAGAATAAATGAGGAAGTTTTTCCACTAGTAAATAAGGGTTAATACAGTAGTATATCTCAGAACTAATCAGACCAGTAAAGGTTACCAATCAAGTGTTTCTTCTTGTTTTTAATGCATATATGTTTTTAAGCAATGTCGTTCATTGTAACACAAAGGTAACCTAGATCCCGGTGTGGAATCGAAACGCGTCCAAAGTTTCTTCCCTAACATGTATGACACAAGTTGAATAAAGGCAAAGATATTTCTCACGTCAAACCAGCTTCTTTTCTTCCCTTTGGAGTAAACTATTGATGGCCTATCTGCAGAATGGGTTATCAATAGTAAATCAGCAGGGGTGTGCTGCCCAGGATCCCTGCTGATCAGATGTCCAGCAGGCCAATGCGTTGAGCACCGAGCTGATTTCTGTAGGAAGCAGACAGCTTTATTCTCACTGCAGTGGCCAGACTTGGTATTGCAGGCAAAGTTACCATTAAAGTGAATAGGAACTTTTGTGTAGCTAAGTGGGAACTGAGCTGTCTGCTGCCTGCAGAAATCAGCTCAGTACCAAAAGCATTCAGGCGTGGTGAACAACTGAGGATATGTCATCAATAGCATTTCCCTGGAAAACCACTTCAAATTTTAAAATTCAGGCTGCATGCAGTCACCACTAGAGGGAGCTTAAGAGCATACTGCATAACGCTTTACCCTTTATTTTTGATGGATAATCAGTATGTAGTAAGCTTCTATGCTCCTCCTAGTGTAAAGCAGACAATAGGTGAAACAGAGCTCCAACTGTAAGGGCTCCCACACACTTGCGTTTTTTTAATGCAGCGATATTGCTGCATTTTTTAACGCAATTGTCAATGAGAGTTTTAAATGTTAAAAACGCATCGCAAGTTTGTGCTTTGCGATTTTTGTGCAATGCGTTTTTAACATTAGATAGTCCCACTGACAATCCCGTTAAAAAAACTCAGTGATATCGCAGTGTTAAAAAAACGCAAGTGTGTGGGAGCCCTGAAGGTGGATATCCACTAGTGATATTTTTCCCTGCAATGCGACAGCGGTGATTATGAAACCAATGATTTTCAATGGTTTCATACTCATTTGCGATTTTTTAGTAGAGCTTTGCATCGCAGAGAAGAAATCTGCGATATCGCTCAGTGTTTTCAATTGGGGCTAGTGGCAGCAGCGCTAGCCCCATTGAAAACATAGGGAGTATATCACGGACTTCTGCCACAGCTATGACAGCTGTGCAAGGAGTTTCTTTTATTCCCGCAGGGACCGAGGGGATGAAGGAATCCTCTGCCACAGCTGTCACAGCTGTGGTAGAAGTACAGGATGCTATCCCATTGCTATCAATGGGATCGGCGCTGCTGCTGTCACTATTGAAAGCAGTGGGTTTTAGGTAACCCCTGCAGTATGATTTTCGGGGAAGGCCTGAACTATAAGCCTTTCCCTGAAAATCATCCCTAGCTGGTTAGCTGATTTAAAAATCCCTGCCTCCTGAAAGGGCTGTGTTGATTGGCTGAGCACTCAGCCAATTACAGGCAGCACCTAACCATCCTGCAGAAATGAAGGAAACTCCTGCCACAGCTGTCACAGCTATGGCAGAAGGCTGCGATATACACCCTATGCTTTCAATGGGGCTGGCGCTGCTGTTGCCGGCCCCTATTGAAAGCATTTAGCGATATAGCAGCCTTTTTTTTGCACTGCGAGGCGAGTGTTTTCACTCGCTCTCGCAGTGCAAGAAAAAAAAGCTAGTGGGTGTCCACCCTAGGCATCAAACACACAGGGTGTTTGCAAAAATGCGGCGTTTTCAACGCTGCGTTTACAGCGTTTTCAGCACAGCTGAAAACGCTGCCTATTCATTTCAATGGGAGACACACAGCTGAAAACGCCCAAGAATAGAACATGCAACGCTTTCAAAATGCAGCGTTTTCAGCCTTGTGTGAGCAGCCGCATTGAAATGAATGGGAGCCTTGTACAGCGTTTAGCACAGCACTGAAAACGCAGCGCTAAATACTTGTGGGTATTTATTCTGCGTTGGGCTTATTCACTTGCACCAAATACTTTGATATATATATATATATATATATATATATGTATATATATATATATACAGTATATATATATATATATGCAGTAAACATCCTCTGTATCCTCCCTCTATGAACAGACCAGACCCCTAGGCTCCTGATGTAGGGGTGATCGCTCTGCTTCTAGACTGGGTCTGCCAAACCAAGGTTGGTTAGGGATAGTGTTCCCGTCCCATATTTCTATTACTGTTATGTTCCCTATCTTGTGCTCCCCACATTTGGTGATGTATTATATACTGGTATTTATTGGTCCACTGTGGACATTAATTTATGTCTTGCTTTGAAGTGTTAAGGCCCATTTATACACAACGATTATCGCTCAAAATTTGCTCAAAAGCCATCTTTAGAGCGATATTTGTTGCGTTTAAATGTGCCCATCTCTCACTTTTCTGCCCTACGATGGACTTCAGTTCGACATAAAATCCATCATTCATCAGAACAGCTGATAAGGACCACACACTGTGTTCTGCCCAGGGATCACTGATTACATTGTACCAGCTGTCAGCCCCATGGCAGAACAAAGGGAATTAATTCAGAGAACATTAGGTGGTCTGTTCTCTAAATACAGCTCTCGGCAGCTCCCACGCTACTAATTGGTACTAATAGGCATTGGTACCAAGTAGTAGTTTATGCAAAAATGATCGCTCAAAAGTAGAGATGAGCGAACGTACTCGTCCGAGCTTGATATTCGTGCGAATATTAGGGTGTTCGGGATGCTCGTTACTCGTAACGAGTACCACGCGGTGTTCCGGTTACTTTCAGTTTCCTCTCTGAGACGTTAGCGCGCTTTTCTGGCCAATTGAAAGACAGGGAAGGCATTATAACTTCCCCCTGTGACGTTCAAGCCCTATACCACCCCCCTGCTGTGAGTGGCTGGGGAGATCTGATGTCACCCGAGTATAAAAGTCGGCCCCTCCCGCGGCTCGGCTCAGATGCCGTGTGAGTTAGTGAGGGAAAGTGCTGTTCTATTGGAGTTGCTGTAGGGAGAGTGTTTGTAGTGAGTGTAGGCTTCAAGAACCCCAACGGTCCTTCTTAGGGCCACATCTACATGTGTGCAGGCTGCTGTTAGCAGTGGAAATTTTTTTTTTTTTCTTCTCAAAATCGGCAGTGCAGAGCATTGCACCCGGTATTAGGGACAGAAGTGGTGCTTAGGCAGGGAGAGTGTTAGGAGTGAGTGTAGCCTTCAAGAACCTCAACGGTCCTTTCTAGGGCCAAATTTAACCGTGTGCAGTACTGTGCTGGCTGCTGTTAGCAGTGTTGCATATTTTTTTTTCTTCAAAAAATCGTCTGTGCAGAGCATTGCACCCTCCATTGATACTACAGGGACAGAATTGTGTAGGCAGGGCCACAACACAGTTATTGTTCATTGAATATCCGCAGTGGGGCCCTCCCTTTGCAAAAAAGCAGGGAAAAAATTATATTTGGCCTGCCTGTGTCAGTCCTAAGGTCTCCGTGTACGTGTGTGCTGCGTGGAGAACGTACAAAAATCAAACGCAACCAGCTACGGTTTACTGCAGGCTTGCGCCATTGTCTTTCCTGACTGGCAAATACCTGCTCTGCCAGAGTTAATAACTCTGCTACACTAAAGTTGTGTGACACTTTTTCAGGGCCACACCACAGTTATTAAACGTATTGTTCATTGAATATCCGCAGTGGGGCCCTCCCTTTGCAAAAAAGCGAATTCAATTAATTATATTTGGCCTGCCTGTGTCAGTCCTAAGGTCTCCGTGTACGTGTGTGCTGCGTGGAGAACGTACAAAAATCAAACGCAACCAGCTACGGTTTACTGCAGGCTTGCGCCATTGTCTTTCCTGACTGGCAAATACCTGCTCTGCCAGAGTTAATAACTCTGCTACACTAAAGTTGTGTGACACTTTTTCAGGGCCACACCACAGTTATTAAACGTATTGTTCATTGAATATCCGCAGTGGGGCCCTCCCTTTGCAAAAAAGCGAATTAATTATATTTGGCCTGCAGTCTTGCGCCAATTTATTTCCTGCCTGGGAAATCAAATCACTGGTAATACAGCATGCTGAGGGGTAGGGGTAGGCCTAGAGGACGTGGACGCGGCCGAGGACGCGGAGGGCCAAGTGAGGGTGTGGGCACAGGCCGAGCTCCTGATCCAGGTGTGTCGCAGCCGACTGCTGCGCGATTAGGAGAGAGGCACGTTTCTGGCGTCCCCACATTCATCGCCCAATTAATGGGTCCACGCGGGAGACCTTTATTAGAAAATGAGCAGTGTGAGCAGGTCCTGTCCTGGATGGCAGAAAGTGCTTCGAGCAAGCTATCATCCACCCAGAGTTCTGCGCCGTCCAGTGCTGCAAATCCGAATCCTCTGTCTGCTGCTCCTCCTTCCTCCCAGCCTCCTCACTCCACTACAATGACACATGCTCAGGAGCGGGAACACTCCCAGGAACTTTTCTCGGGCCCCTGCTCAGATTGGGCAGCAGTGGTTTATCGTCACTGATGCACAACCATTGGAAAGTTCCCGGGGTCCGGGGGATGAGGCTGGGGACTTCCGGCAACTGTCTCAAGACCTTTCAGTGGGTGAGAAGGACGATGACGATGAGACACAGTTGTCTTGCAGTGAGGTAGTAGTAGGGGCAGTAAGTCCGAGGGAGCAGCGCACAGAGGATTCGGAGGAAGAGCAGCAGGACGATGAGGTGACTGACCCCACCTGGTGTGCAACGCCTACACAGGACAGGTCTTCAGAGGGGGAGGCACGGGCAGCAGCAGGGCAGGTTGCAAGAGGCAGTGCGATGGCCAGGGGTAGAGGCAGGGCCAGACCGAATAATCCACCAAGTGTTTCCCAAAGCGCCCCCTCGCGCCATGCCGCCCTGCAGAGGCCGAGGTGCTCTAAGGTCTGGCAGTTTTTCACAGAGACGCCTGACGACCGACGAACAGTGGTGTGCAACCTTTGTCGCACCAAGATCAGCCGGGGAGCCACCACCAACAGCCTCACCACCACCAGCATGCGCAGACATATGATGGCCAAGCACCCCACAAGGTGGGACGAAGGCCGTTCACCGCCTCCGGTTTGCACCGCTGCCTCTCCCCCTGTGCCCCAACCTGCCACTGAGATACAACCCCCCTCTCAGGACACAGGCACGACCGTCTCATGGCCTGCACCCACACCCTCACCTCCGCTGTCCTCGGCCCAATCCAGCAATGTCTCGCACCGCACCGTCCAGCCGTCGCTAGCGCAAGTCTTTGAGCGGAAGCGCAAGTACGCCGCCACGCACCCGCACGCTCAATCGTTAACCGTCCACATAGCCAAATTTATCAGCCTTGAGATGCTGCCGTATAGGGTTGTGGAAACGGAGTCCTTCAAAGCTATGATGGCGGCGGCGGCCCCGCGCTACTCAGTTCCCAGTCGCCACTACTTTTCCTATGTGCCGTCCCAGCCCTGCACGACCACGTCTCCCGCAACATTGTACGCGCCCTCACCAATGCGGTTAGTGGCAAGGTCCACTTAACTATGGACACGTGGACAAGCACAGGCGGGCAGGGCCACTACATCTCCCTGACGGCACATTGGGTGAATTTAGTGGAGGCTGGGACAGAGTCAGAGCCTGGGACCGCTCACGTCCTACCCACCCCCAGAATTGCGGGCCCCAGCTCGGTGGTGGTATGTTCGGCGGTGTATGCTTCTTCCACTAAAGCACCCTCCTCCTCCTCCTCAACCTCTGTCTCGCAATCTAGATGTGTCAGCAGCAGCAGGACGTCGCCAGCAGTCGGTGTCGCGCGGCGTGGCAGCACAGCGGTGGGCAAGCGTCAGCAGGCCGTGCTGAAACTACTCAGCTTAGGAGATAGGAGGCACACAGCCCACGAACTGCTGCAGGGTCTGACAGAGCAGACCGACTGTTGGCTTGCGCCGCTGAGCCTCCAACCGGGCATGGTCGTGTGTGACAACGGCCGTAACCTGGTGGCGGCTCTGCAGCTCGGCAGCCTCACGCACGTGCCATGCCTGGCCCACGTCTTTAATTTGGTGGTTCAGCGCTTTCTGAAAAGCTACCCACGCTTGTCAGACCTGCTCGTAAAGGTGCGCCGGCTCTGCGCACATTTCCGCAAGTCCCACACGGACGCAGCCACCCTGCGCACCCTGCAACATCGCTTTAATCTGCCAGTGCACCGACTGCTGTGCGACGTGCCCACACGGTGGAACTCTACGCTCCACATGTTGGCTAGGCTCTATGAGCAGCGTAGAGCTATAGTGGAATACCAACTCCAACATGGGCGGCGCAGTGGGAGTCAGCCTCCTCAATTCTTTTCAGAAGAGTGGGCCTGGTTGGCAGACATCTGCCAGGTCCTTCGAAACTTTGAGCAGTCTACCCAGGTGGTGAGCGGCGATGCTGCAATCATTAGCGTCACCATTCCTCTGCTATGCATCTTGAGAACTTCCCTGCAAACCTTAAAGGCAGCCACTTTGCGCTCGGAAACCGAGTCGGGGGAAGACAGTATGTCGCTGGATAGTCAGAGCACCCTCCTGTCTATATCTCAGCGCGTTCAGGAGGAGGAGGAGGAGCATGAGGAGGATGAGGAGGAGGGGGAAGAGACAGCTTGGCCCACTGCTGACCGTACCCATGCTGCTTGCCTGTCATCATTTCAGCGTGTATGGCCTGAGGAGGAGGAGGAGGAGGAGGAGGATCCTGAAAGTGATCTTCCTAGTGCGGACAGCCATGTGTTGCGTACAGGTACCCTGGCACACATGGCTGACTTCATGTTAGGATGCCTTTCTCGTGACCCTCGCATTCAACGCATTCTGGCCACTACGGATTACTGGGTGTACACACTGCTCGACCCACGCTATAAGGAGAACCTTCCCAGTCTCATTCCCGAAGAGGAAAGGGGTTCGAGAGTGTTGCTATACCACAGGACCCTGGCGGACAAGCTGATGGTAAAATTCCCATCCGACAGCGGTAGTGGCAGAAGGCGCAGTTCCGAGGGCCAGGTAGCAGGGGAGGTGCGTAGATCGAGCAGCATGTACAGCCCAGGCAGTGCAACAGTCTTTAAGGGCCTGGCCAGCTTTATGGCTCCCCAGCAAGACTGTGTCACCGCTCCCCAGTCAAGGCTGAGTCGGCGGGAGCACTGTAAAAGGATGGTGAGGGAGTACGTAGCGGATCGCACGACCATCCTCGGTAACGCCTCTGCCCCCTACAACTACTGGGTGTCGAAGCTGGACACGTGGCCTGAACTAGCGCTGTATGCCCTGGAGGTGCTTGCTTGTCCTGCGGCTAGCGTCTTGTCGGAGAGGGTGTTTAGTGCGGCTGGGGGAATCATCACAGATAAGCGTACCCGCCTGTCAACCGACAGTGCCGACAGGCTAACACTCATCAAGATGAACAAAGCCTGGATTTCCCCAAACTTCTCTTCTCCACCAGCGGACAGCAGCGATACGTAAGCAATACGTAGGCTGCACCCGCGGATGGAAGCTACGTTCTCTCTCACCATCCAAAACGGGGACATTTCTGCTTCATCAATCTGTGTCTAATATTCCTCCTCCTCCTCCTGCTCCTCCTCCTGAAACCTCACGTAATCACGCTGAACGGGCAATTTTTCTTAGGGCCACAAGGCTCACTCATCTAATTTTTCTAAACAATTTTTATATGTTTCAATGCTCTTAAAAGCGTTGAAACTTTAACTTGAACCAATTTTTCGTTAAACTGGGCTGCCTCCAGGCCTAGTTACCACTTAAGCCACATTAACCAAAGCGATTAATGGGTTTCACCTGCCATCTTGGTTGGGCATGGCCAATTTTTACTGAGGTACATTACTACTGTTGGTACACCAATTTTTTGGGGCCCTCACCTACAGTGTAATCATAGCAATTTGTATGTTCTTCGCCTGCACTCATGGTACAGAAGTGTGTGTGGGGTTGGCCTACACTTTAGCTACATAAATGTAACTTGGGCCTTGGCTATACTGCAGCTACTGAAATGGAACTAAGACTGCGCTCCCGCTATACTGCTGCTTCGGAATTGTTACTGGGGCCTGTCTTGAGTGCTACTATTGCTGACATGGAACGAAGACTGCGCTCCCGCTATACTGCTGCTTCGGAATTGTTACTGGGGCTTGTCTTGAGTGCTACTATTGCTGACATGGAACGAAGACTGCGCTCCCGCTATACTGCTGCTTCGGAATTGTTACTGGGGCCTGTCTTGAGTGCTACTATTGCTGACATGGAACGAAGACTGCGTTCCCGCTATAATGCTGCTAGTGATATGTTAGTGGGGCCTGTCCTAATGCTACGGCTGAAATGTTACTAATTATGGGCTCTGCCTATACCGCTGCTAATGGTATGTCTCTGGGGTGTGGAAACAGAGGCTTCCCAAAGACATGATGGCGGCGAGGCCATTTCCCACCAACGCGGTTACTGTTAAGGTTCATATAACCACGGACACGTGGAGAGGACACGTAGTGCCTCAAAAACATCCCCCTCCTCCTCCAACAGGGAAAACATTCTTGGCAAATGCCTTTGCATTGGTTCGTCTGGTGGCAGTCCAAGAATTTCACCTTTACCGACACTACAAGAGAGCCCCCCCACCATCCCCCCGCCACGGCCCACTTAATCCTGGCCACATTCCGAAAACCAACAAAATAAAACCGCGCTACTAGGTCCGCAGTCACCACCACATTACCACCAACGCGGTTACTGTTAAGGTGCATATAACCACGGACACGTGGAGAGGACACGTAGTGCCTCAAAAACATCCCCCTCCTCCTCCAACAGGGAAAACATTCTTGGCAAATGCCTTTGCATTGGTTCGTCTGGTGGCAGTCCAAGAATTTCACCTTTACCGACACTACAAGAGAGCCCCCCCACCATCCCCCCGCCACGGCCCACTTAATCCTGGCCACATTCCGAAAACCAACAAAATAAAACCGCGCTACTAGGTCCGCAGTCACCACCACATTACCACCAACGCGGTTACTGTTAAGGTGCATATAACCACGGACACGTGGAGAGGACACGTAGTGCCTCAAAAACATCCCCCTCCTCCTCCAACAGGGAAAACATTCTTGGCAAATGCCTTTGCATTGGTTCGTCTGGTGGCAGTCCAAGAATTTCACCTTTACCGACACTACAAGAGAGCACCACCACCATCCCCCCGCCACGGCCCACTTAATCCTGGCCACATTCCGAAAACCAACAAAATAAAACCACGCTACTAGGTCCGCAGTCACCACCACATTACCACCAACGCGGTTACTGTTAAGGTACATATTACCAGTCTGACTGGGGCATGCAGACACCTTGACAGAATGAATAGTGTGTGGCACATAGGTTCCCCATTGCTATGCCCACGTGTGCAGCTCCTGATGGCGGTGGCACAGGATTGGATTTCTCATTGCTTCTGTACAGCATTGTGGGCTATCGCCCCGCCCCTTTTAAAGAGGGTCGCTGCCTAGCCGTGCCAACCCCTCTGCAGTGTGTGCCTGCGGTTCCTCCTCATGGCAGACGCACTTCTAAATAGACATGAGGGTGGTGTGGCATGAGGGCAGCTGAAGGCTGTGCAGGGACACTTTGGTGTGCGCTGTGGGGGGGAGGGGGGGCGGTTGGTCAGCATGTAACCCAGGAGAAGTGGCAGCGGAGTGTCATCCAGGCAGTGATTGTGCTTTGTTGTAGCTAGTGTGGTGCTTAGCAAAGGTATGCCATGCTAATGAGGGCTTTTCAGAAGTAAAAGTTTTTGGGAGGGGGGGGGCCCCACTCTTGCCGCTATTGTGGCTTAATAGTGGGACCTGTGAACTTGAGATGCAGCCCAACATGTAGCCCCTCGCCTGCCCTGTCCATTGCTGTGTCGTTCCCATCACTTTCTTGAATTGCCCAGATTTTCACACATGAAAACCTTAGCGAGCATCGGCGAAATACAAAAATGCTCGGGTCGCCCATTGACTTCAATGGGGCTCGTTACTCGAAACGAACCCTCGAGCATCGCGGTAATTTCGTTCCGAGTAACGAGCACCCGAGCATTTTGGTGCTCGCTCATCTCTACTCAAAAGCCATCTTTTGAGCAATCATCTTTGTGTTTAAATGCATCTTTAGTGACGTCCACGAAGGGTGCCGTACTTGTACCTTACACGAACGCAACACTGAATTGCTGGAAAATATCATTGTATGGTAATGTCATTGAGGAAAACGTCCAGGCAGATCAGTACCAGGACATTTCCTGTTTCCCAGACCTACTTCTGTTTCATCTGATTTGGGATAGTCTGCTGTCTCTGTGGCTATATAATTTGGTCCTAACTTGAGACCAAAGTGTCAAATGAAAGTGGCAGCCAGCTAATTTCTAATAGTCCAGCACTTCTGTAGCGATAACCAACTGTAAACCCAAGTAGTAGTGACATATTTGATGTTGGAACTTCTTTTATGCTATGACCCTGGAGGTGCTCTACACTTCTATACTTTGCCTATGACTGATAATCCAGAATGCCTGAATATAAACGTAGACGGAAAAGATGAAGGGAAGAGGGAATAGGGAGGTAGAAGAAAGGCACCGCGTGTTGCTGCCGCAGGCACCATAATGGCTTTGCCTGCCCCTGGGTATTTGAGTCTTATTACATTACTCACATATTTATATAAAGATGTTACATTGTGATGCTTAAGCAAGGGCTTCTAGACATTTACACCCTCCCCAGCCGACATCTCCAAAAGAAAAAATATTCTCATTAACTTGGGTTGCAATAATTTACCAACAAGACAGAAGCCATATTCCCCTCAGCTACATTTCTTCATTTGCGTAGATTAAAATTGCCTGACTGGGTCCACTATTTAACATGAAAACTGACAACTCGCAATTAGTTTACTGCAGCTGAATAATGCAGAATGCGACTTATGATAATGAGACGACTGTGGCGGCATTTATACTTATTCCGAAAGTGCTGGACATCATACTATGCGCATTAATTCCATGAAGTCCACCGGACCACGTAGCCTAAGTGTTATTGCTGCAATCTGTCATCGTGGACATATTCCTTGTAGTCAGAATTACATTAAAGGATTGTCTGGATTACAAAACCCATTCTTAAACACTGAAATACTGAGTTAATAGAGGGAAGCCCGCAGTTCAGGACCCTCCAACATTAGTCACAGCAAAGAATATAGAGTTTCCCTGTCTGGAGGACCAGGCATGTCTATACATTACATGAGTGTCTCCCAAGCTCCAGTCCTCACAACTCCCCCAGCAAGTCATGATTTGAGGATATTCTATAGAGAGAACACCTGTGGCAATGTCTGAGGCACTGACACTAAACACATCACCTGTGGAAATCCGGAAAACCTGACCTGTTGGGGTTCAGGAAACACTTTATTACACTAAATTGATTTTAAAGGGAACTGTGTAATGCTTTTTTTCTCCTGTGGTGGTGCTGCAGGGAAATTGAAAAGTTGCTGCTGGCTCACTCATAGATTAAGGTGATTACTGTGGGTTCTAGCAGCAAGACATCCAGGGACCTTTCACACGTGCATGATATTTCTGAAAAATTCACCTAAATGCACAGTTTAATCTGCTGCTGTGGATTTCTACTAAATAGCCCACATGTATATTTGCAGATTTTGCTGCAGAATTTTCTACATCTTTAGGGCGAATATATATGTGGGTATATACATATATACACGTATGTGGAGAGCAGCACCACTGGCTACACACTAGAAACTGTGGAAAGGATCCAGGAACCATGCAATAGAAAAAGATAATCTCCAGCACCAAATAGCTGTGAGAAAAATAAAAAAAGAATCTATCTATCTATCTCATATCTATCTATCTATCTATCTATCTATCTATCTATCTATCTATCTATCTATCTATCTATCTATCTATCTATCTATCTATCTCATATCTATCTATCTCATATCTATCTATCTATCTCATATCTATCTATCTATCTCATATCTATCTATCATCAATCTATCTCATATCTATCTATCTATCTATCTGTCTATCTCATATCTATCTATCTATCTATCTCATATCTATCTATCTCATATCTATATGTCTATCTCATATCTATCTATCTATCTATCTATCTATCTATCTATCTATCTATCTATCTATCTATCTATCTATCTATCTCATATCTATCTATCTATCTATCTATCTCATATCTATCTATCTATCTATCTATCTATCTATCTATCATCTACCTTTATATCTATCTATGTCATATCTATCTATCTATGTTCTATCTATCTATCTATCTATCTATTAGAGATGAGTGAGTATACTTGCTAAGGGCAATTGCTCGAGAGAGCATTGCCCTTAGCGCGTACCTGCCCGCTCGAGAGAAAAGGTTCGGGTGCCGGCGCGGGGGAGCGGTGAGTAGCGGCAGTCAGCAGGGGGGAGCGGGGGGGAAGGAGGGAGAGAGAGATCTATGTGCGATCTGCGATTTCTGTTCTCTTTTCTATATGCGCTCAATGGGGCCGGCGGCAGCAGCGCCGACCCCATTGAGAACATATAGAAGACAAATCATTCTTCTCTGCCACAGCTGTAACAGCTGTGGCAGAGAAGAACGATGTTTGCCCATTGAATTCAATGGAGCCAGCAATACAGCAGGTTCCACTGAAAGCAATGGGCTGCCGGCGATCGCGGGATGAATTGTCGGGAAGGGCTTAAATATATAAGCCCTTCCCTGCAATTCATCCAGAAATGTGTTACAATAAAAATATATACCGGCGTATAAGGCGACGGGGCGTATAAGACGACCCCCCAACTGTCACCTTATACGCCGGGAATACAGCGGAGCAAAGAATAAAATCATTACTCACTTCTCCTGGCGTTCTGCGGTGCTCCTGCAGGCTGTCGCTCCCTCCAGGTCCCCGGCAGAGCATTGCTTTCTCTACGAAGGGCTTTAAATCCCCGCCTCCAGAAACACACGTGCCTTCAGCCAATCACAGCCAATGACAATGATGTCATTGAATGGCTGTGATTGGCTGAAGGCACGTGTGTTTCTGGAGGCGGGGATTTCAACCACTGCGTCCAGAAAGCAATGCTCTGCCAGGGACCAGGAGGGAGCGACAGCCTGCAGGAGCACCGCAGAACGCCAGGAGAAGTGAGTAATGATTTTTATTCTTTGCTCCGCTGTATTCCCGGCGTATAAGGTGACAGTTGGGGGGTCGTCTTATACGCCCCGTCGCCTTATACGCCGGTATATATTTTTATTGTAACACATTTCTGGATGAATTGCAGGGAAGGGCTTATATATTTAAGCCCTTCCCGACAATTCATCCCGCGATCGCCGGCAGCCCATTGCTTTCAGTGGAACCTGCTGTATTGCTGGCTCCATTGAATTCAATGGGCAAACATCGTTCTTCTCTGCCACAGCTGTTACAGCTATGGCAGAGGAGAACGATCTTTATGCTGACAGTGCAGTGGGGGGGGGGGGCACTCTTGCCGCTATTGTGGCTTAATAGTGGGACCTGGGAACTTGAGATGCAGCCCAACATGTAGCCCCTTGCCTGCCCTATCCGTTGCTGTGTCATTCCCATCACTTTCTTGAATTGCCCAGATTTTCACAAATGAAAACCTTAGCGAGCATCGGCGATATACAAAAATGCTCGGGTCACCCATTGACTTCAATGGGGTTTGTTACTCGAAACGAACCCTCGAGCATCGCGAAAAGTTCGTCCCGAGTAACGAGCACCCGAGCATTTTGGTGCTCGCTCATCTCTAGTTAGTACATCCATATATTTTATTTTTTTATTCATAGAATTATAGAATCATAGAGTTTGAAGGGACCTTCAGGGTCATCGGATCCACCCCCCTGCTCAGAGCAGGATCACTAAATCATCCCAGACAGATGTCTGTCCAGCCTTTGTTTGAACACTTCCATTGAAGGAGAACTTACCACCTCCCATGGTAACCTGTTCCACTCATTGATCACCCTCACTGTCAGAAAGTTTTTTCTAATATCTAATCTCTGTCTCCTCCCTTTCAGTTTCATCCCATTGCTTCTGGTCTTTCCTTGTGCAAATGAGAATAGGGCTGATTCTTCTTATTACATTTTTTTGTTAATTATTTTTCGATACCTACTATGAGATATAATCGTTTAATTGTTGAATTATTTATACTGTAAATATATGTTTTTTTTCCTATATGCTTTTTATGTATGTATTTATTTATTTTTATTTTAATCCATTTGCATGTATTTTTGCAAAAAATTTTGTATTTTGTTTTCCTTTTTCCTTGTTTTTATTAAGTCTTGTACTTCCATTTCTTTTCAAACGATTATATACATTATTTTTATTCATGTACATTCTATATAGTGCATATCCAGAGTGACTTAGGGCTCGGTCAGACGAGCAATTTTTCAGCGGATGAATAGCTGTGCTAAAAAGAAATCGTACATCGCATGTAGAAAAATCGCATGACCGGGTGCATTTGCACTCACACGTCCTATCTTTTTCAGGTGTGATTATTTAGCACCTCTAAAAATTGGACATGTGACCACTTCCATTGGAAAGCATTGGTTCTAATAGAGCCGATTTTTTAATCGCGTCTATTCATGCACTAAAAAAATCGCTTGTCTGACCGCGGCCTAAAGAAGAGGAGTATTTTGCCTTGAAACACTGTGCGTTTCAGCAGGTTTTTTTTAAATAAAGCAACACTTTCTTCTAAATATCCAAGCCTTTGCACAATTTTCTAAAAGTGGTCGTGCCACTCGATCAGCGTCTTTTTATCTCTACCCAGAGTGAAAAACTATAATAGATGCTGCTTCGCATGCCTTGTGGTGAGTTGTGACATACTTTGCAGTGTACATCAAGTGTCAGTTGGGGCTGTGTCGGCTGCAAGAGATTGAATTAAATATTTTTTCTATCTTCCATCTAGGAACAGACCAGGCCCCCTAGGTTCCTGATGTAGGGGTGCCCTTATCAGGGCAATCGCTCTGCATCTAGGCAGGGTCTGCAAAACCAAGATTGACCAAATCCAGCTCCAATTTTCAATCTGATGTTTGAGAAGTGGAGCTGGGTTCGGCCAGCATGGCATGTTAGAGCTGTTGAGACTGAGATCCTGTTGGATGATAACCCACCACCCTGTCATTATGGAGCATGTTAACTGTGGCCTTGCTTGGAACTGCTCAAATGAAGAGAATCCTCTACCAGAAGAACTGGGGTAATTGCAGATCACTACCTAGAGAAATTACTATATTATGGGTTCATCAAAGCCCTGGAAATGCTGATGGTGAGGAGAGACTATTGGGGTGAAAACTTAAAGTACCCTGAAGTTAGCACAGACTGTAACCAATACGATGTGTGCCCTATTGAAATGCTGTTTGTTGGTAATAGTAGCCACCAAGCTCTAGTGCCCTTGAAATATTCTGTAACCACCAAGCTTTGTACTTACTGTGATGCAGCCATTAAACCATGCACCTTTTTGGAGTAAAGTTACTCAAGTTCATTACTTTGTGTCTGCCCTGTCACTATGTGCCATCCGGAGGTAGGGCCCTGCAAATAGGGTCAAGGGCCATGCACAGAACTAATCCTCTTACAAAGACCTAGCCTGACAGTCCTTCCACATCTCTTTCCTATAAGGAATGGGTAGGAAAAAGGGCAAACATGCACTTAGCCCTGTTGTGCTCGTGAATGCCAGTGCCAAGGGGCCAACATTTTGATCCTTGCCATGGAGCCACCTTTACTGTTTACTGTAACCCTCTGTTTGGAGTGGAAATTACAAATTTGTCTTATTATATACAACCTGGTCTTGGGAAGTCTGCCAAGAATTTACATTTAGGTTATCTTAAAATAACTTGATTGTGTTGTGTGCATTCCAAAAACATTTTTCATACGTGCCTTACATACGCAGCCGGTGTATCTAGCATTTGCTTCAGTATGTGAGCTGTTTTTCATGTCCTTAAAAAATACTGAAACAGACTCAATTCTTTTATCCCCCTCATCTTTGAAGAAAAGCAGACTGCACACAGACAGCCCCCGGACTGCACGTGGATGGCATCTGAGCGATGTCCGTGTTTTTGTATCCCCATTGACTTGAATGGGCACGTCTCATCCACAAATTACATCAGAATAATGCACGCCATGAGTTTTTTCTTGCGATCCATGTAAAAAAAACTATTTTGTGTCTTGTCATAATGACTAATATGAGACAGTATGCTGTCCGAGGGCAGTTCGGTTTTTTAATCAGACCGCGCTCTGACTGTATACACATCCGTGTGCCAGAGGCTTAACTTTGCTTAGTTGTGATATGCTGTAGGTTAGCACTCGCTGGTTATTGTACAGAAGACGTGCGGAAAGCATTGAGCTGTCTTCTCTTTACACTTACAGAACAAGACAGTGAGAAGTGCAAGAATTAATCTTCACTTGTATGTCACATTCCTGCTACAGTCCCTGGGCTCAGTCGTTGGTCTCACTGGTCTGAAGTCAGACTGCGCACATCTTCTGGTGAATGGAAGGAATCTTAAACTTGACATAACCACTTGTGCAATCCATGGGGGTCAGTGTGTACACAGTCATCGCTGTCTAAATAGCGTAACAAATGAAAGGTGAATACAGAGCCAAAGAATAAGAGGAGTAAAATATGGCCGTGGTTACGTCTTCAGTTTATTTATACTGCCTCTTCCATCCTTCTACTGTGTATATTGGGGGGAATATCATATGCCTTTTTAAAGCCAGTATTGCTGGAGGTCACATTTCCATAATTTGCAACAAATTTGCAAAAATGTCACCTGCTGATGATGAATTATGAGCTTTACATATATCTAGGGATCCAGAGTCATTTATTAATGTCACCTTGCTACTGGAGTGAGATTGCAACAAAATTTGTGATTTTTTTTACAAAGTTGTATTCTTAAATCTGTCCAAAAACCTCAATGCACTCATGCCCCACCTTCTCTGCTAGACACTTCGGAAAAGTGGTGTGAGAAGCATACAACAGCAAAAGGTTGCAATGTTTTTTTTAGTAAAACCCTATCTTTTCTCCTTAAGGAGAGCACCTAGATGGTAAATGAGGAGACTGAAATGGCCATGCACGCTTCTCTGGGTAATATGCAAATAAGGAAGATGGAATAAATCCTCCACAGTGCCACCTATCAGAAGGCAGCATTCCTTCAAGCCCAAGTCAGACCTTTTATACAAGCCTTGTAACAATGACCGGGAATTAAAAGCAAAGCCAGACTCCATGTGCAGACAGCTGTTTCCGGGGTGTTTGTCCTTCATCAGTGTACAGTAGGAGTCTGGCTTTGCTAGTGAGAGGCCTGGGACAGGGGGTCAGAAACGCTATATTTTCTCCTTAGTGAGACCACCTAGACGGTGAGTGAGGAGACTCAAATGGCCAAATTAGTAAAACCCTACATGAGCAAAAATTTGGACTTTTTGACAATAGAAGACTATCGCTCAGCCATGATAAATTCAGCCATTGTGTTTTTCAGGCTGCTTGCATCATTTGGATACAGTGATGATGTATATATAATAACAGCAATGAGATAAACTGGTGTAACCCAAAGTTTCTTTAGGTCAAGAAGACTTAAATCTGTTGTCCAGTTGTAAACTACTGATGATCTAGCCTTAAGGTTCCTTCATACAAGCATATGCACAATTGCGCGTGACTCAGCGCTGCGTTTTTGGGAAGCAAATGATGCTTTTTTGCTAGCGTATCAGTGTTGTTTACTGTACTTTTGGTGCTTGTAGGGCATGGTTTTTTGCATATTAGACACAACCAAGCACCAATTTAAATGGCTATCTAGCCTAATAAGTTCCAGATGTGTTCTTTTTCTCACAGAATTGCGCATCCCGTTGCACACTGCGTGTGCATTTGCCCTTTTCCCCATAGAAATGGGGACCTTTAGTGTGTAAATGTTCACAAAAATATAGAATGCTGCATTTTTTTAGCTTGAGCGCAAAGACGCTCGTGTGAAGGAGCCCTCAGTTTAGGCTCAGTTTCAATAATATACCAGCAGTAGTCTTCCACCAAAGATCCTCATTGATCAGCCTTTCACCCGGCTGGTACGCTCATGCACTGAGCTGATCAATTTCCATTGCACTGGTAAGACAAAAAGAAAAAAACATTCCCTAGTACAGTATAGCGTAAACTAGAGACAATGGTACTCATATATAGGAATAGCGTTACCTGGAGGGGTTGTGCAGCCGTACAACACACTGATGAATCTGTTGGTAAGCAGCAACTGCCGCAGTGGATAAGCAGTGACCTCCGTTATCAAGTCAGCAAAAAAGGCATAAAAGTGGAGGATCTGGCATGCTGATGAAAGGAGACCCAGAGTTAAAGTTAAAATTTTAATGGCATTGTACTGTAAAGCTTGGTATTTCAGGCAAAGTTTCCATTCACTTCAATGGGAACTTTGCCTGTAATACCAGGCCTGGCCACTGCAGAGAGAATGGAACTGTCTGCTTCCTGTAGAAATCAGCTCAGTGTACAAGCACACAGGCCTGGAGAACAGCTGACAGCTAATTGGGTGAGGGGGTCTGGGTGGCAGACCTCTGCTGATCTACTGTTGTTGGCCTATCTTGAGGATGGATTATCAATAGTTTACAGTTGGACAACTCTTTTAATAATTAGTTGAAAAAGTTGATGGCAGGTTCTCAAAACAGATAGCAAATAAAAAGTTTATAAAGTTTTATAATTATAATCATTGCACCCCCTTCCCAACCTCTTTGGTCATCCTGTACAGCAGTTTGTCGGGATACCATCCTGATTCACTTTGAGCACAGCTGCATCAATGCCAGCACTGGCACCCATTCTCACAAATTGACATTACAACCGCTGCACCAGTGGCTCTCATAGTTCTCCAGAGGTACCCCCAACTAGCATGGGCCCAACTGAACCAAGATGAAACCTTCTCTGAAGATTTTTGATCCAGGGATTACTCTTACTGCCATTATGGAGTCGGGGAGGAATTATTTTCCACCAGGGTGGGGTAAATAGGCTTCTGCCTCATTTGGTTTTTTTTGCCTTCCTCTGGACCAACACAGAGTGGGGGTGGGAACAGGCTGAACTGGATGGACATTTGTACTTTTTCAGCTTAGCATACTATGCTAATAGCTGAGGCTCTACACCCAGTATACATAAAATATCTATTAGATTCAGGCTTAGTGTCACCTTTCTAAAAACATCGCAAATATTAAAGGATATTCCCCTAGGAACGCCCTTGTGGGTCTTTCTTTTTCCCCTTCCATTATTTAGAATCAGCAACTTCTAATCAGAATTGACACACGTTTTGAGACATAAGAGTGTAAGTCTGTCGTTGACAAACTTACAAACCCATTATCATAGGAAATCGCTAAAGAAGTAATGCCATAAAATAATGTTATGAGGGGAAATTTCCATAGAGGTAGACCACCTGCTCTACGGTCCATGGTGAGAAGCGGTCAAGGACTGCTGAACTGCTTTCCACACTTCTTCTCCCACTGTCACAGAATATTTGCGAGACCACTATAAGGGGGGGACTATTCTAACTTCCATTGACTTAAACTGCAGTAACATAAATCCATATGTCATTATCACCCTCTAGTGGTGGCTCCATATAGCAAAAATGTAATCATTTAATGTTATGACCGTTTCAAGGAAAGTAGAGTTATGTGTAAAAAAACAAAGTTCTGATTTAGCAGGAAATTATGGTGGAAATGAGACTGAATAAAAAGTCATGTAGCTCTCAGTATAACACTCCAGCATTAACCCTTTCCAATCTACTGTCTGACATCCGAAGACATTTTAATTGAAGGCTGTACAGCTACAATGTTGGAAGACGTCCGGCAGTGTATTCTTACTGTATATTACTGGCTGCTCTGTCATTGGGGGTCTCTCCAGCATGTCCCATACCGCAGTACTGGCTCTAGCCAGCAGACAACACCATTGTATAATGGCAGAAAGCCCCCTAGAAAACCGTAAATCTAAAATTCAAATGCAAAGGGTTAATAATAAACATTCCCCTATGTTACAAGCAAGTACACAGACAGCTAAGACAGCGCTGCAGTGAATGGATGCTCACAAACATCTCCCATATGTCAACTTCTTAGCATTGTGGCATGGGGAAGGTTAATTTGTCGTTCATTGTAATCATATGGGAATGTTTCAAGTGGACTTTGGCTTAGAAGAAACAGTGTTAGAAAAGTTTTCTACATGTGTATAATATAAACTGCTCAAAATAATTATGGGAATACTTTAATCACACGTCGGATCTTGATGAATGAAAGATGTGCTCAGTGTGAACCTGATCTTATCTGTGAAGACAACGGGGCGCCAGAAGCAGATCTGCCAATTTTGATGTTTTCTGGTGAATACCAATTGAACTGTATGGTGCTGGGCTGTGGGCACAGGTCCCACTACAAGGCATTGTGCCCTCATGGAGTCTATTTCTGACAGTTTGGTCAGAAACATGCAGGTCAGTAGCCCATTGTAAGTAATTTTGTAAGGCTCTGGCTATGCTACTCCTGTTCCTCTGGTCCTGATGCTGGGTTGATGCCTTTCTACAGTTCTGTCCTGCTTTCCTTGTGTAATGACCATGTCCTGGTATCTGCTCTAAATTCTTGAGACTGTGCTGGGAGTTGATGCCCTTCTACGGTCCTGTCCCGCTCTTCTTGTGTAACGGCCCATATCCTGGTATCTGCCCCATGCTCTTGGGACTGTGCTGGGAGTCAATGCCCTTCTACGGTCCTGTCCCGCTCTCCTTGTGTAACGGCCCATGTGCTGGTATCTGCCCCATGCTCTTGAGACTGTGCTGGGAGTTGATGCCCTTCTACAGTCCTGTCCCGCTCTGCTTGTGTAACGACCCCCATGTCCTGGTATCTGCCCCATGCTCTTGGGACTGTGCTGGGAGTCGATGTCCTTCTACGGTTCTGTCCCGCTCTCCTTGTGTAACGGGCCCATGTCCTGGTATCTGCCCCATGCTCTTGGGACTGTGCTTGGAGTTCATGCCCTTCTACGGTCCTGTCCCACTCTCCTTGTGTAACGGCCCATGTCCTGGTATCTGCCCCATGCTCTTGGGACTGTGCTTCGAGTTCATGCCCTTCTACAGTCCTGTCCCGCTCTCCTTGTGTAACGGCCCATGTCCTGGTATCTGCCCCATGCTCTTGGGACTGTGCTGGGAGTCGATGTCTTTCTACGGTTCTGTCCCGCTCTCCTTGTGTAACGGGCCCATGTCCTGGTATCTGCCCCATGCTCTTGGGACTGTGCTTGGAGTTCATGCCCTTCTACGGTCCTGTCCCACTCTCCTTGTGTAACGGCCCATGTCCTGGTATCTGCCCCATGCTCTTGGGACTGTGCTTCGAGTTCATGCCCTTCTACAGTCCTGTCCCGCTCTCCTTGTGTAACGGCCCATGTCCTGGTATCTGCCCCATGCTCTTGGGACTGTGCTTGCAGTTCATGCCCTTCTACGGTCCTGTCCCGCTCTCTTTGTGTAACGGCCCATGTCCTGGTATCTGATCCATGCTCTTAGGACTGTGCTGGGAGTCGATGCCCTTCTACGGTCCTGTCCCGCTCTCCTTGTGTAACGGCCCATGTCCTGGTATCTTCCCCATGCTCTTGGGACTGTGCTTGGAGTTCATGCCCTTCTACAGTCCTGTCCCGCTCTCCTTGTGTAATGGCCCATGTCCTGGTATCTGCCCCATGCTCTTGGGACTGTGCTTGGAGTTCATGCCCTTCTACAGTCCTGTCCCGCTCTCCTTGTGTAACAGCCCCTGTCCTGGTATCTGCTTAAGGCTCTGGGGATTGTGCTGGGAGACACAGCAAACCTTCATGTGACAGCATATATGGATATGCCATCCTGGAGGAGCAGGACTACCTGCGTAAACAATGTGGACTGCTTTATGCTACCAGTAGTAACAAGGACAGTAACAAAACACAACACTAGCGAAGAATCAGTCAGGAAGGATAAGGAGAGAGGAATTCTCTGCTGTTACCACCTGCAAAACCATTCCCTTTTTGGTGGTTGTCTTGCTGTCGCCTCTCCAGTCACTTGTCGTCACTTTCATTTGCACCAAAGCAGGTGGAATTGATTAACGATGTCTCCTACTTTCGAATGCGCCATTTACGGTCCTCTAGGTAATATGCAAATAATGGAGATAAAACAATACCTCCGCAGTGCCACCTATTAGAAGGCAGCAATACCTAAAGTCAATGTTAGACTCTTTAGACAAGCCTTGCAACAATGACCAGAGGAGCGTAAATGGCCTTTTGAGTCTCCTCACTTACTTCTAGGTGCTCTCCCTAAGGAGCTAAGATAGCATTTCCGACCCACATCATAGGCCTCTCTCTAGCAAAGTCATAATCCTACTGCCCACTGATGAAGGGCAAAAACCCTGAAACAGCTGTCTGTGAGTGGGTTCTGACTTTGCTTTCAACTCCTGGTCATTGTTGCAAGGCTTGTCTAAAGAGTCTAACATTGACTTTAGGTATTGCTGCCTTCCAATAGGTGGTGCTGTTGAGGTATTGTTTCATCTCCCTTATTTGCATACTTTCTGACTGCACAGGTTGATATTCCTGAAGTTTAAGTGACTTGGGGTTTTACTGTCATGCTGAAGTATTTTCTTCTTTTTTTAAAACACTGTATATTATATTATTTCTGATCCATTACTAAAAATCATCCCACAAAACTGCAGATGTAAATGTTAAAATGAGTCAACGGGAGAACAGGAACAAAAAAGGCAAATGCAAACTTGAAGTGTCATTGTCACCGGCAGATACTCTTGTGTATTGACAAACAGATATAAAGATTATACTAGAAGAATTCAGTGCATCGTCTGCCGCTTGTTATGTAGAGTACATTAGCAAATCTTATGAATCACATCAACTAGACTATATCATTTTAAGAGTGCAAGGTAGTAGAATTGATTTCAGATTTGCACAGAGTAAAGCAGCATTGATCACTCCCATCCTAGCTTTCTACAGCCGAAGAATAAATACAATAATGAATGGGAAGTGAGTCTGCGGACGAACACAGCGACAATAATGATATACATCGCATTTGTTAACATTCCCAGTTGGAATATTGTAAAGTAGCAATTGCTGCACCCGCAGATAGAAAGTTGTACAAGGGACCTTTAACACAGGAGGGAAGATTCCACAACAGCTTTGCACAATACGCCCTCCTCCAGCCCCAAAATTCGCACTGCTAACGTGCAGATTTTATTCCGGAATTAAAAGTAGCCGCATCTAAATCCGCGATTAAGCCTCCTTCACACGAGTGTCATTTTGACACTCGGATAGCTGCACTAAAAAATGGCAGGTATCAGAGCATAAAATCACATGAAAGAAGAATAGCCGCAACCGAGTCGCGGCTATTCTTTGCGATTTTTCACGACTGGCCGCGGTGTCTTGCAGTGAACTGACGCTGCAGCCATGAAATCCCCTAAGTACTTAAATCACTTTAACTGCCTCACTAGAGGCGCCTATCATTATTTAGCAGTGTTAGCCGCTGTTAAACTCCCTCCCCCTCCCTTTTACTCCTCCCCTGATCTTTTGACATGAGAGATAGTCGGTCATTGAAATAACACACCTATGTTCTATCTTTTGGGGGGCAATTTTTTAAGGCACATCAAAATATTGTTCATCTGAAGGAACCCATAGGAAACCATTGGTTCTAATAGACGTGATTTTTTGACGCACCTACTATGCATCAAAATGACGCTCATGTGAAGGAGGCCTTAGTGTGGATTTTGGTGTGCAATTCAGTGATGGCATATTCCACAACTCTCTTGCTAAATATTCTATCCTGTGTGAAAGGTCCCTCAGGTTAACTTGGATGATAGCGTCGAATATTGCAGCTCAAGTGGTAGCGCCTGGTATTGCAGCTCAGGTGGTAGCAGCTGGTATTGCGGCTCAGGTGGTAGCAGCTGGTATTGCAGCTCAGGTGGTAGCAGCTGGTATTGCAGCTCAGGTGGTAGCAACGGGTATTGCAGCTCAGGTGGTAGCGCCTGGTATTGCAGCTTAGGTGGTAGTGCCTGGTATTGCAATTTAGCTGGTAGTGCCTGGTATTGCAGCTCAGGTGGTAGCGCCTGGTATTGCAGCTCAGGTGGTAGCACCTGGTATTTTTAGCTTAGGTGGTAGCGCTAGGTATTGCAATTTAGCTGGTAGTGTCTGGTATTGCAGCTTAGGTGGTAGCACCTGGTCTTGCAGCTTAGGTGGTAGTTAGAGATGAGCGAGTATACTCGCTAAGGCTAACTACTCGAGCGAGTAGTGCCTTACCCGAGTATCCTCCCGCTCGTCTGCAAAGATTCGGCTGCCGGCGCGGGTGACAGGTGAGTTGCGGCGGTGAGCAGGGGTGAGCGGGGGGGAGAGAGGGAGAGAGAGATCTCCCCTCTGTTCCTCCCCGCTCTCCCCCGCCGCTCCCCGCCCCCCGCCGGCCCCCGAATCTTTAGAGACGAGCGGGGAGATACTCGGCTAAGGCACTACTCGCTCGAGTAGTTAGCCTTAGCGAGTATACTCGCTCATCTCTAGTGGTAGTGCATAGTTTTGCAGCTCAGCCCCATCCAAGTAAGGCCTAATTCACACGAGCGTTATATCGTGACTATCTGAAGCATTGATTTTCAATGTATTCGTTTAGACTAACAATTTTTTGTATTGGAGCGAATCATATAGCACATAAGTGCATTATTTCAGCATCCGAAATTTTTTTCTGCAGAAAAACACAGGTGTAGCCCTATCTTTGGACTGTACAATGCTGGTGGCTTTATAGATTCCTATGGGAGTCTATGGGAACCATCAGAAAAGGGAGGGGGGAGTTTAGTAGCGGCTAGCGCTGCTAAACACTGACAGGTGCCTCTAGGGAGGCATTTATAAGTGATTATTATTAGTTCTGCCGAACGAGGGATTTCGGGGCTGCGGCGTAATTTCCCTGCATTACGCTGCAGCCAGCCGTGTGAATGGATGCGGCTATTTTTCGTTCATATGATTGTATGCTATGAGCTACAAAACATAGAATCACAATGCTTGTGTGTAAGAAGGTAGTTCCACATTGGCGATTATGATTTAGTTGCCGTGATTTTTGAGTATTAGCGATGCTTTTTTTTCCAGAATAATCTTACATAGGATCGCTGCCATCCGCAATAAAATCGTGCAATTTTTTTACCACGAAAGTTAATAAGTAGGGATGAGTGAGTATACTCGCTAAGGCACTACTCGCTCGAGTAATGTGCCTTAGCCGAGTATCTCCCCGCTCGTCCCGAAAGATTCGGGTGCCGGCGTGGGGCGGGGAGCTGCGGGGGAGAGCATGGAGGAACGGAGGGGAGATCTCTCTCTCTCCCGCCCGCTCTGCCCCGCACCCCGCCGCAACTCATCTGTCAGCTGCGGCGGCCCCCGAATCTTTATGGACGAGCAGGGAGATACTCGGCTAAGGCACATTACTCGAACGAGTAGTGCCTTAGCGAGTATACTCGCTCATCCCTATTAATAAGTCTTTCTAAAGTTAAAATTGCATTGCAACGCTAGTTTGTGCATTGCGATAAAAAGGAGGCTTGGTAGGGAAACATGGGAAATAAAAAATTGCACATCGCTGTAAGATAGAGCATGCCACGATTTTTTGTTCTCGCAACATCGCAGCAGTGAAAACATCGCTAATGGGAAAGAAACCATTTAAAATCATTGGTTTCATAAATCTGTTTTTTTTAATCACTCTTGCATTTCGCAATTTCATCGCCCGTGTGAAACCACCCTAAAGGTAGTCAAGGATGGTTTCACAAGCGTATATCGACCGCGTTTTCATACTCGACTGATACATGCAACCGTCTGAGGCATTGGTTTTCAATGCATTCGTTTACATGGATGAATATACGGTGCATAAAAATATCACACCGTAAAAAACGGAACATACGCAACTGACATACACATTGGCGAAAATACTGTGGGTCAAAAGATAGTTCTGGTGTTATCTTCTGACCAATATACAGCAGCGGCTCCCATAGACTCCTATGAGAGCTGGGGAAAAAAAGGGAAGGGGAGGCATTTTAGCAGCGTCCAATGCTGTGAAAGCTTACAGGTGCCTCTACGTAGGCATTGGAAGTCATTCCCTCCCTATCACAGGCTCACCTCTCGTTCCTCCCTGCTCGTTCTGTGCAATAGGAGCGGGCGGAACGGGGCAAAGCGCCAGTCCGCCCAGCCTCCTCCTATTGATGGCTATGGACAAGGGGCGGGAAGAGGGCGGATGCTTAGCTCCCCCTCCCCCCCCTTTCCGCCCCCTCCTACTGCACAGAATGAGCAGGGAGGAACGAGAGGTGAGCCTGCATGGGGGGAAGCAGAACAGAGGGAGGGAGTTTAGCCACGCTGCTAAACTCCCTCCCACCTACGGCCGCTGTCATGGGCCCCCATAGCAGCCCATGCAGCGGCCGACGTATTCCGGCCCAAAAGATAGTTCCAGGACTATCTTTTGGGCCCGACGTACAAACGCCCGGCGCTATATTGGCTTTGCCGGGCATTTTTACGTCTCAGAAATACGCCCATTCAATCTGATGCATTGGAATCCAATGCATCAGATCACAGCACATATCGTGAAAACGGCCGGCCGATATTCGCTCGTGGGAAAGAGCCCTCAGGCTGAGCTGAAGTACCAGGTGCAATAACCCTTCATTCTGCTTATCAGTGAGCGTCTATGGGGTCAAATCCCGACTGATTACACATTGATTGCATATCTGAAGAATAGGCCATTCCCGGAAAACCTTTTCACTGAATGAAGTTTCTTCCTGTGTTGTTTCTCCTTTGAAAGCCATTTAGAAGACCTTGACCTTCCATTTTCACAACCTGCTGACTAATCATACTATTATACCATGAAATCCCGGTCAGGAGAACCTTGCATTATAAAGCTCTAAACCTCCCTCTGACATTGACCTTAAGTTTAGCCATTATCTTTTCAAGTTTGAACAAAGGAAAACCTCTGGGGTTCCACATATCACTCCTTAAGCATTAACAATGTTGCTATTGCATATAAAAAAAAACATAAATGTGATATAGTATCATATAACGCCAAGGTAAAAAACACACTAAACATCTGTTTTCTACACACCATGAATGACATATGACTTTTCATTACTGCACAGTTACAATCTTACTACTTAATGTCCTACTAGTCTGTCAGTCTTTACTGTAGTTTCTAGATTGTCATGCTACTTATCAACCTGCTGTTTCCAAGTTTTTCTCTAAGCCTTGTGGGAGTACAGAAAAAAAGATATATTGACTGATTAATTTATTTTAATGTAAAGGTCTTTATCAAGGACTGGAAAAAGTGTCTGCTGTGTTTCCTGAAACAGCACCAAGTCTGTCCATGGACTGTGTTTGGTATTACAGCTCATCCCCATTATTATCGTCTGCAATACCACATACAGTCCATGGACAGACGTCGTGCTGTTTCTGGGAACACAGCAGATACTTTTATCCAGTCCTGGACAAACCCCTTTAAAGGTGTTGTCCCACTTCTAGCTGTTTTCAGACAGGTCTGTATGTTGTGCAGTGGCCCATGTTGGTACTGTAGGCTGAGTCCTATTGAAGTGAATGGGACTCAGCCTGCAGTACTAAGCCCAGCCACTGTGCAATGCACAGAGCTATTTCCTGCAGTAAAACAGTGGAACAACCCTGTTAATAAAAGATAAACATTGGCAGTAAAGCATGTTAGATTTGGGGCTATAGTCTGTGGATGGCCCTGCAGAATACCAGGAGATCCTCTGGTTGGCCCAGAATCTGACATAATAATGGGACCTAAATGTTCAGCAGGAGAAGCCTAATTTGGAGTTAACTTTGGAGCCAATCACTTTCCACTGGGGTCTATTTCTTAAGTGATGGTTCACAAATAACCTATTGATGATATGTACTGTGTGTAAAAACATAAGAACAATAAGATAGATGATGGGCTCTCAGAATAATGTTCTGAAGGGCAGACATAGACTGACCCACCAAAGCAAAAGCTCATCACTCTATGGGTCCCTGAGCTAGCAGTGGGCATCCTACATGAGCGGCGCACAGCATACTACATGCACTGCACTTTGCTGTCAGCCAATGCATCTATCACAGTGCACTGGCCATAAATTAGGAATGGGACTAGGGTGACATCATGGTATCAGCTCCAGCCCATGTGACCCTCTTGTTGGCACATGCTCAATATATTTTTGCCACTGGCCACCGACAGGAGCACTTCTCTGTATGTGTATAGGCTGATAAGTTGGCTGAAGATGGGAAAGCCTAGCCAGCCAATTGCCATTAGTTTATGTATATTTATTTCCAGCCCCTTCAGACTCTCTACCTGAAGGGGTTTCTGGTCCAGTTGGCGGTTTCTGATCAGCATATTACTAAAGATAAGTCTTTCTAGTGATTATTTATTATCTGGGGTGTTGTAACATCATATTGCCCACACTAGTGGTTTCTACATCTGTATTACATGTAACCTATGCCACACTCCATGTTATTATCTAGGGAAAGTCAGGGTCACCCCAGGTTCCTGACATGGGGTTGCCCTCATCAGGGCGATCACCCCGCTTAAAGATGGAGTTCTCTCTTAACAGTAGGTTAGGGTCAGTTCCCTTGTCTTTCCCATGTACATTTTCTTTACACATACTTTGTGTTATCCACGTTTGTGCTAATATGTATTTACTAGTCCTTTTAGGACATTATATTGAAGTGCAGGAAGAACACTATGGTTGCTCCCTGGACCAATGTAACAGCATCCATATCAGGTGCATTGCAGACAGGCCAGTATACTATCTCCTCAGGCAGGGCCTTGCCTTCTCAACACCACCACAAGGTCCCCTTCCATTAATTATCTGGCAACTTCTTATTCCTGCCTGATGGTGGTTGTTCAGTGGGCCCTAATCACCGTAGTCTAACATTGCTAATGAGCCTAAGGAACCTCAATCCAGGGGTCCCCTTGCATATTCCATTAAACAAACTCCCTTTATATATGCATGAACAAATGTATAGAATACAGAATTTGTAAATTGATACATATTATGAATTCTATGGAAAACAAACTAAGGAACATTGCAGTGCAGGTCATAATAGATAAGAGCTTCATATACAGTAATAGAATACATCAAACATCCATCTTCTGCCACAAAACATGTTTGTGTCTTCCGCTAATAACCCTTCATCCTGCAGCAGCTCCTGATCACCACTTCCCATTACTAGAAGTCCATTAATACACTTTCCTAATTAAAAATGCATCTCCCCTATGGGCAGAGGAGTCTCTTTTTTCCTGTTTTCTCAATGATAGCTAAGCAGTGAAAGAAGGATAGAAAACAACATCGCTCTACCCTTAACCCTTTGAGTATTTCACTAAGCTGCCATGAAATTAAAGTCTGATGCTGTGATAATGTGAATGCATCATGTTATTTGCAAAACCTAATAGCCATGTGTGATTATAAAGTGTGAGCACCTATGAATTTAGGATATGTATAAAGACACGCACAGACACATATACACAGTTGATTCCCATTATCATGACCACCTCCTACTTCGATGTCGGTAATAACCGACATGGGAACTGCAGAGCACCACATGCTATTACTATGAGAGGTGAACGTTGGCTACAAAGGTGCGCAAGGACTGACCAATATGCTACAGTGAAGCAGCTCACCACGAAAATAAACCAGGGGGCTACCAGACGTGTCTAAAACAACAGTTTAGTAAACCCTAATGCATATGGGTCTCCGAAGCAGACGGATATAACTGCACCTATGCTAACAAACGTTGCATGTGAGGTAAAGGCTTCAGTTTGCACGTCAGTATCGGAATTGGACCACCACTGATTGGCTATGGGTTGCATTCTCCAATGAGTCACATTTTCTGCATCATCAAACGGATGAACATTGGCATATCAGACAAGAAACATCAGAGACCAAACACCCCGCAACCATTGCTGGAAGAAGCCAAGATGATTGTGGTAGTGTTATGGTCTGGGGAACTTTTTCATGGATTCTCTGGCCCGCTCATCCATGTGGAAGGCACTCTGTACCAGTTTGGTCTTCCTTAGGGTAGATGAGATCTTCCAACAAGAAAATGCAACATGTCACATGGCTAGAAATGTCTGACAGTGGTTGGAAGACCACGATCAAGACTTACAAGTACTTCCCTGACCCCCTAATCCCCAGACTGAAACCAAATTGAACATTTGTTGGACCCCCTCGATCATTGTATTCGCTTTATGGATCCTTCCCTACGCATCCTCTAACAACTGTGGGATGCACTGGAGTCAGACGGCTCCAGATACCTGAGACAATCAGCACCTTATTGAGTCACTCCCAGCCCGTCTAACTGATGTCCATGCGACACACGGCGACTACTCTGGATATTAGCTGATGGCCATTATAATGTGACTCGACTCTGTATATATGCATATATGTCAACTGTAACAAATAAAATCATCAGCTAAATATTCTGCAGATCCCTCACATGCCAAAAAAACTGTTTTGACTCGTTGAGAAATGGACTTTACAACATCTCCACAGGTGACCTCTGGTATCTGGCACTATTGGCACCAGATCCTCTAAGTCCTGTAAGTTGTGAGGTGTGGCCTCCATGGATCAGACTTGTTTTTCCAGCATATCCCAAAGACTGAGGAGAATTTTAGAGGCTAAATCAACACATTGAATTCTGTCTTTAAAACCATTCTCACACAATTTTTGGAAGGTGGCAGGATGCCTTATCCTACTGAAAGAGGGTACTGCCAGTAAGGAATACCTCTGCCATGAAGGGGGGTACTTGGTCTGTATAATGCTTAGATAGGTGGTAGATTTCACATCCTCATGAATGCCGAGACGCAGGGTTTTTCCAACAGAACATTGCTGCGAACATAATACTGTTTCCATCCCCTAGTCTTCTTCCCACACCACATCCTTGTGCCATCTTTTCCCCAGGTAAGTGGCACACATGCACCCAGCTGACCGCATGATATAAAATAAAATGTGATTCATGAGATCAGGTCACGTTCCTCCATTAGTCCATGATCCAATTCTGATGCACATGTACCCACTGTAGGCACTTTTGGTGGTGGACAGGGGTGAACATGGGCACTCTGGCCAGTCTGTAGCTGCACTGCCTCATACATGGCAAACTCACATGTGCCCTAAACTATATAAAATCAATATATTCATCTTGGTACTGGACCGCAGCATCTGACAAGTGACGTCACCCAGACAGAAGATGTCTTGTCAACCTGTCATATGGCAGGTTTATAAGATGTCACTGTGGTCAGGCCTCCTGCTGGCTGTAGAGGTAATGCGGGTAAAGAACCCATGTGACTGCTGCGGAGCAAGTAAACTATAACCGAGGACAAAACCGGAGTAAGGGAAGCAGCGCAGCAGCAGGAAGGTGAGCATTTAAAAAAAAAAATCTGTCACCCCTCCTCTCCACTGCCACCAATGTTTCCATATACCAGATAACCCCTTTAAGGGGTTAATATAGCCAACCCCTTGTCAAGAGATAATCAATATATTGTACCTGTCAGTGGTTTCAAGGTCACGACTGATCAATGTGTGTGTGTATACACATATTTATATACGTACAAGGTAAAGCTTATAGACAGGTGTGGAAAAAATACTGCGAAGTAAGATTTTCTTTCCAAAATTAAAGACGTTCGATTGACTCCAAATTTTTTTTTCTGCAGCAGGATAACGACCACAAACATACAGCCAATGTCATTAAAGAGCCACTCTGGTGAAAACACATTTTGCCATCCTTGCCTACCTCACCTGATTGCCTATCACATTCTGGAGGTCTCTGTGTATTCCAGTCACTTCCATGCAGTGCAGCCCCATGTCTGATACTTATCAACTACCATATTGAGATTTTTTTACATTGAGTTTCACATCTATGCCATAGTGCATCAGTACAGCATTAACCGAGGCTATACCATTTCTTCCTGCTGGAGGAGACAGTTCAATTCATTACCTTCTACATTCACCTTCATAGGCTACAGACCATAAGTATACAGTCAAGAGGATGAGCTGTGATCTCCTCTATTATAAGAAGAGCTATGCGATCACAAAAAATTCCAGAGTGTCAACAGCACTTCCCAATGCAGTGCAGGGCAAAGCAATGCAATGTCACCAAACCTGGAATCCACAGGTCATCCTTGCATATAGAATACTTTGTTTCGACCACGATGCTTGATAAAGACTGTTACAGCCAGAATGTTGCACATATGGAGTTATAAAGCTTGAACTTTTTCAGAAGCACCAGATATTCTGGCACAAAGTATTCTGTATGCAGTAGCTGTGTGACCATCATCAGTAACTGTGACAGAAGTGCCCATCTCCCTCTCTAGGCAATTGCTGTGGTTGATCCATGCAACAGCATTATACAGACTGAGAAATTGAATTAAAAAATGAACACATAACCCCAAGTAGATCTGAGCTGGACAGAACTGAGATCACATGACCACCGGAGGAAACCAAGCCAGGAGTTTCAGATAGAAAGAAAGAACTCACCTAGGTAACCCTAGCTCACTTATATATATAATGGGGCAATAGCTACATAATAAATGCATTTAAAGAAAAATCTCTTGAGTGGCTCTTTAAGAACTATCTTTGGCGTAGAGAAGGACAGAGGGGCCTGGAAGTGATGATTTCACCCCCACAGCGCCCTGATCTCAACATCATCTAGTCTATCTAGGATTACTGAAGAGACAGAAGGATTTGAGCAAGCTACATCCACCGAAGATCTGTGGCCAGTTCTGCAAGATGTCTGGAACACCATCCCTGCCGAGTTCCTTCAAAAAGTGTGTGCAAGTATACCTAGAAGATCTGATGCTGTTTTGAAGGCAAAGGACGGTCACATCAAATATTGATGTGATTTAGATTTCTCTCTTGTTCATTCATTTTGCATTGTGTTAATGGATAGTACTAATCTATTAACCCTTCTATTTTTGAAGACATTCTTACTCTACAGCATTTTCCCACACCTGCCTGAAACTTTTGCCCAGCACTGTATACTCTGTAGTTACACACAATCACCATGATTCAGCAGTACACACAGATAATCCTAAAGACATATGATACTTATATTTGCACTCAATATACACTCTAAATTACTTGTTAACATGAGTAGATTGCACATGGCAGTTTCTTTGCATTTCCTAAAGCTAAGTTAAAAGGAAGTTTTCCCATATTATACCACTAGTGTCTCTTGTATCTCTCACAGCCTCCACCAGCTCCATAACTCTACATTCTCCTAGGATGAGATGACGTCTAAGTAGGAAAGATGCTGCATCCAAGACCCGCCTGTTGGAGTGCTGTCCCTTTAAGATGAGCAGAGAGCTGAGCTGCTACACAGATCTGAAGGGAGAAGATCTCACAGAGCAGCCAAAGGAAGAAGAGCTCCAGTACAAAGTGTCATCTTACAGCTCATTCACTCTGACCAGTCTTGGACCAACTTCACTGAGTCTCAGACCACAAGACCATCCACCAACCAAGTAGACTGAAGCAACTTTTATCCAGCTGATCAGACAGCAGAGATCTGAGTCTTGGATCATAGATTCATTATTAGTAATTTGCTCAGGACAATTTAACAATACCAAGCAAGCAGTCCCCCCTGTTGTGTGGAGCAGTAGTAGTCGGTATGATCATCTTGCTGAGTGGGATTATCTGTTTATTGGCTTTTGCTACCGGCAATACTATTAAGAAGCAGGAGAGCACTGGAGAACGCTTTGTGTGCACTGCTCTGCCCCCTGATGCCACCCCAGGGTGCTCAATGCCTGGTTTCACCCCAGAAGAGGAACTGAGAGCTACTGTTATTCAGCTCCGGGAAACCATCCTGCAACAAAAAGAGACCATAGGCAACCAAAAGGAGACTATCAGGGAGCTGACTGCAAAACTAAACCGCTGTGAGAGTCTATCTGAGGATGGCAAGCATGGCACATGGAAAAAACTTACCGGGAAATCAGGAGGGAAAGATACTATGGGGGATCTTCCCAGAGACCCCAGTCAGGTCATTGATCAGCTCAGTCGCACCATGCAGACCCTTAAAGACAGGCTGGAGAATCTAGAGGTAAGGAGCTGGCTTGTCTTAAAGTTAATGCTGTTAGAAGTGAAGAATTCACCTGTCTGGGCATGAATGGTGTACCCTCATATCAGAGCACTGGACACATGATGTAATACTCAGCTCCCATTCATGCTTCTTGCAAGGAGGAGGAAACTGACGGAGTCTTGTAGTCACAGGCAGGACTTCAGCACCAAGGACAGGAGATCCCCATAGAGAAGCACGGGGAGCGGTCGGAGGGGCTGCGCGGGGCGAGCAATGCTATTATGTAGGGATGTAGCAGAGCTGAAATTGTAACTGGACTATTTAGTTTATCTAGTGTATCAGATAAGATAATTTGCAAGAATTAACTACAGTCCTTTATAGAGCAGAACTATAAGCAAATTGTAAATGAGCGCATCACATGACCAACTCAGCTCAGCCCGACTTCATTGATAAACTCAGCTCTGCTGTATCTGTGTATAGAACTGCAGAGGAATTCTATCTATCTATCTATCTATCTATCTATCTATCTATCTATCTATCTATCTATCTATCTATATGTCCCATATCTATCTATCTATCTATCTATCTATCTATCTATCTATCTATCTATCTATCTCATATCTATCTATCTATCTATCTATCTATCTATCTATCTATCTATCTCATATCTATCTATCTATCTATCTTTCTATCTATCTCCTATCTATCTATATGTCCCATATCTATCTATGTATCTATCTATGTATCTATGTATCTATCTATCTATCCATCTATCTATCTATATGTCCCATATCTATCTATCTATCTATCTATCTATCTATCTATCTATCTATCTATCTATCTATATGTCCCATATCTATCTATGTATCTATGTATCTATCTATCTATCTATCTATCTATCTCATATCTATCTATCTATCTATCTATCTATCTATCTATCTATCTATCTATTCTTACATGGGGTGATTAAACAGGACATATGTCCATCAGGGAAGGAAATCTATCTATCTATCTATCTATCTATCTATCTATCTATCTATCTATCTATCTATCTATCTGTCTCATATCTATGTATCTATGTATCTATCTATCTATGTATCTATCTATCTATCTATCTCATATCTATCTATATGTCTCATATCTATCTATCTATTCTTACAGGGTGTGATTAAACAGGACATATGTCCATCAGGGAAGGAAATCTATCTCATATCTATCTATCTCATATCTATGTATCTATGTATCTATCTCATATCTATCTATATGTCTCATATTTATCTATCTATTCTTACATGGTGTGATTAAACAGGACATATGTCCATCAGGGAAGAAAATCTATCTATCTATCTATCTATCTATCTATCCATAATATTAAGTCAACATGTAAATTAACCTCTTAGAAGCCTGTATTTATACTGTTGTTTCCAATTACTATATTATTAATAGATAGATATATCATCTCTCCACAAAGCCAAGACATTTTGTGCAGCACTACTTCCTACACTTAATAACGGGGTCTGATCAGAAGCAGTAAATAAAAAGTGAATATGTGTAATAGATGTATACTATACCAGTACAGTTCATCAGCATTGTGAAAGCCTAAAGCTCAGTCCATACACTTTCAATCTGATGAACTAAAATGATATGCATAATCTGGAGTCTGCTGCATAGGGGTTGTGTAAAATGGGAATCTTTAGAATGAAGCTGAAAATATCCATTAGCCCAATTATTCAGAAATCAATTGTGCTAGAAGAACATTCTTATAAACAAAACTTTAACCATTTCATTTCTCATCTGATTATTACATGTTTTGTTATTGCAC
This sequence comes from Eleutherodactylus coqui, assembly GCF_035609145.1. Taxonomy (NCBI): domain Eukaryota; kingdom Metazoa; phylum Chordata; class Amphibia; order Anura; family Eleutherodactylidae; genus Eleutherodactylus; species Eleutherodactylus coqui. The sequence goes on along the minus strand of NC_089844.1, from coordinate 127,313,911 downwards.
AGTACTATAGTTCTACATATGGAATGAGCTGTATATAAAACCAACACCCCATTTTACAACTGCTGGTTATTACAGTTTAGTAGGAACTCTAATACATCTCTTTACTTTGTATCTGTGTTTTATAGTTAAGGCAAATGGAGACCAGCAGCTTCTTATGTACCCAACACTGACCCTATTACACCCTGATGCGTTATATTTTGACTCTGTAGAACATCAGATCAGGATCAATTCTGTATGATTCAAAGACACAGATGAAGTTGCTTAAATAGGGCAGCTCAGGATAATATCATGCTGTGTTGTGTACTCATTATTTTCATGAAGCTTGGTATTCCATTGGGTATACTGTAATTCCCAGTGAGTGACACAGCTATTTCAAAATGCCTTCTAGAATTAGAAGAACATTATAATTCTTGGCGCAATTACACAAGCTGGAATGTGAGGCGACATCTATACATCTAACATACGTAGACACTATATTTTATAATGCACACACATGTAGCAGACATGAATTTGTCCCTTGAAGGGATATTATGGCTTCAGTAAATTAATGTTTTCTGATAATGAAAAAGTTATATAATTTTCCAATATGTCCTTCTGTATCTTTTCCACTCAGTTTTTGCTACATCTCTACTTGTTGTTTTTCAATATTGACCTTCATGGTTTACATACCTGTTCTGTATATGTAATGGTCACACTGGTGTATGCTCACGAAAATGGGCAGAGCATCGCTGTGATCATTACATGACCTGGACAAATTTTCATCCCGTAGAAGTCAACCCTGGTTCAAATTGAATAACAGCAATTAGGGTTTTTAAAAATTGAGTAGTATAGATTACAATATACTGTTTATTGCAAAATTGGTATATAATGAAGGATTCTGCTGAATGACTGCAAGCAGAGATCTTGAAAACTATGAGAAATTGATTCAAAAAGTATATTGGTAAATTGTGTAAAATGTTTTATCATAGAGTATAATGTGATTGTTGGTACTGTGATACCCCTTTAAGATAATGCAGCATTTTTAGAGGTAACACATTGCAACCTAACAATGAGTGATATAAAATGTCCCTGAGAAACTTAGTTCTGCTACATCTGGACCTCTAAAGTGATGACAACATGATGGCTGGGTAATCAAATAAAGAGGATACCGTGTTTCCCCGAAAATAAGACAGTGTCTTATATTAATTTTTGTTCAAAATGGTTTAACTTGTTTACATGTATAGCTGCCTGGACACTATTTAAATTGACTTTTTTAATTAACTGTTAGCAGGGCTTAATTTTGGAGTAGGGCTTATATTTCAAGCATCCTCAAAAAGCCTGAAAAATCATTTTGCATGCTCAAAAATTCTGGAAAATCATGCTATGTCTTATTTTCAGGGTATGTCTTATTTTCAGGAAAATAGGGTAGTAGAAATGCAGTGGTGGGTATTTTGGCTTCCAATGGAGTAATGCATTGTTGATTAGTTTTGGCACATAAAGGGTCAAGTCTTTGTTTATGGTAGGATGCCAAGAATCCACTGCAGGGAGGACTATGAATTTGGATACCTAACCTATCCACCAGATACCTAATTTATTTATCTTTTTGTTGAAGCATCAATTGAGATCCAATGTGTCTTACTCGGCTCTGCCTCCTGATCTTCGAGAGATGCTCCAGAGGAGGCTGGGAGACCTGGAGCATCAGCTTTTAAACAAAGTGGCAGAACTTGAAGATGAGAAGTCATTGCTTCATAACGAGAGTGCAGCACACCGGCACAGGACAGAGTCCACTCTTACTGCTCTCCTGGAAAGAGTCAGTGAGCTGGAGAAAGGTAATTCTAGATTACTTTAAAGAATCTGCATAAGAATGTTATCATGGAGACAGAATTGTCTCAGCAGGTTTTATGGACTTGGTAAAGTTAAGAGTTCTCTAGGATTAGAAAAACATGGCTTCCTTCTTCCAGAAACAGAACGACACATGTCCACAGGTTGTATGTAGTACTAATAATAGCACAGTTTGCTTTTACTTGCTATGGAGCTCGCCTGCAATACCAGACAAAACCTATGGACAGGTGGGGCGCTGTTTTTGGAAGAAAGTAGCGAAGTTTTCTAATCCTTGACAATCCCTTTCAATTATGAATATGATGTTTTTCTAATATACACTTCTATCAGGATAAATGTTCTAAAATAGCAATATGAGCATGGAATGTATCAAAGAGTGAAGATGGATGGATGGATGGATGGATAGATAGATAGATAGATAGATAGATAGATAGATAGATAGATGGAATAGATAGGAGATAGATAGATGGAATAGATAGATATGAGATAGATAGATATGAGATAGATAGAAAGATAGATAGATATGAGATAGATAGATATGACATAGATAGAGATAGATAGATAGATAGATAGATAGATATATAGATAGATAGATAGATAGGAGATAGATATGAGATAGATAGATAGATAGATAGATAGATAGATGGAATACATAGAGAGATGGATAGAAAGATAGATAGATAGATAGATAGATAGATAGATAGATAGATAGATAGATAGATAGATAGATAGATAGGAGATAGATAGATATAAGATAGATAGGAGATAGATAGATAGATAGATAGATAGATAGATAGATAGATAGATAGATAGATAGGAGATAGATAGATATAAGATAGATAGGAGATAGATAGATAGATAGATAGATAGATAGATAGATAGGAGATAGATAGATAGATAGAAAGATATAGGAGATAGATAGATATAAGATAGATAGGAGATAGATAGATAGAATAGATAGATATGAGATAGATAGATAGATAGATAGATAGGAGATAGATAGATAGACAGATATAAGATAGATAGGAGATAGATAGATAGAATAGATAGATAGAAAGATAGATAGATAGAAGATAGATAGATAGATAGATAGATAGGAGATAGATAGATAGGAGATAGATAGATAGATAGATAGGAGATAGATAGATAGATAGATAGATAGATAGATAGATAGATAGATAGATAGATAGATAGATAGATAGATAGATAGATGGATAAAAAAATAGATAGATAGATATGAGATCTATAAGTAGATTAATAGAATTACCCAGTTCCGCACAGGTCTATTCGTGTAACTGCTTGATGTTTATGTGTTTGATTAAAAACTTTGTTTGCTACTAATATGGCACCAACCTAATAAACAGAATATACTTCAATAGATTCATGGCAAGTAAAGAAAAATTGCTGGGTTGTTATGTGCAGGCATTTGACATCTCGCCAGTGGCGTCCCAAAGAAATTTTAATGAAAGGGGTTGTCCGGTTTCTGGACAACCTCGCTTCCATAGGACCCCCTCTATTAAAATAATGAAGTGAAATATACTTAGCCATTTGAGGCTGCAAGAATCCAGTGCTGCAGCCGCTGTGGTCCTGGTGATTGCTGTGACGGATGGTATTACAGGAAATCAAGGAACTGCTGTGGCCCATGGGAGCCTGCAGCATCACCATATGATCTTCTGGCATCAGCACTCACATCCTGAGCGCCCTGATGCTTAGAGTTCAGGAACATGATGCTGCAGCTTCTCATTGGCTGCAGCTGTCACCTGATTTCCTGTGACATCATCTATCACAATAGCGGGACCACAGCACGGCAGTGTTGAATCCCAATGGCTACGGAGGATTAAGTATAATTGAATTTATTATTTTAATACAGGGGGTCCTAATTAATGTAGGTTTGTTCAGTAACCAGACAATCCCTTTAATATTTGCATTTGTATTCTAATTTTTTGTGACTATGTTGAGAATGGTAAGTCCTAGAGAGGTGAAACGTTCGGAAGTGTCTGATTTTTCTATGTGGCAAATTTGGTGCAGATTGGTCCAGTCATTTGACCGTGCATTAAGAACAGACAGCAGAAATACATTTTTACATTAATAAAGATTAGATAGATAGACATTTCTTCTAGAAGTAGAATACTTTTGTGATATGTACTGTAGATCAGTTTTACTCAACTTCAGTCCTCAGGGAACACCAACAGGTCATGTTTTCAGGATATCCTATAGTAAAAACACCTGTGGCAATGTCTGAGGCACCGACAATAATTACATCACATGTGCAATACTGAGGAAATCCTGAAAACATGACCTGTTGGCGGTCCAGGAGGACTGGAGTTGAGAAACACTGCTGTAGATAAATGCGATAGGTAAACAAAGACATGGAAAGACAAATATTATATAGATATGAGAACTATAGATAGGTATTATATAAAATAGATATTAGATGATAGCTATAAGACGGAAAGAAAAATAGATGGATATGAGATGGAAAGATAGATGAATATGAGATAGATGGATTCATAGATATGATATGGAAAGGTAAATAGATAGATATGGGATAGATATTAGATAAAATAGATAGATACATAGATATGGGAAGGATAGATAGATAGATGTGAGAAGGATAGATAATAATAATAATAATAATAATCTTTATTTGTATAGCGCCAACTTATTCCGCAGCGCTTTAGATAGATAGATGTGAGAAGGATAGATAGATAGATGTGAGAAGGATAGATAGATTGGTACGAGATAGATAGATAAATATGAGGATAGATAGATACAAGATAGATGGCTAGATAGATAAACAGATAGATGGATATGAGATAGATATTAAATAACATAGATATTAGATAGATAGATATGTATTAGATAGAATAGATCGATACAAAAAGGATAGATAGATAGATGGTGGATAGTAAATAAAATAGATATTATATAGATAGCTAGATGGATAAATATGAGTTGGATAGATAATAGATGAGATAGATAGATATGAGATATAGATAGATAGATAGATAGATAGATAGATAGATAAAATGGTCAGTTCTGTGTGTGTGGCCTTTAGCGGTAGATAGATATTTAAATGATAGATAGATATTAGATAAAATTGCTAATAAATAGATATGAAATGGATAGATTGATAGATATCTTGTAGGATCAGTTCTGTATGTGGCCCTTAGAGGTAGATAAACAACAGTTAATGATCCATACATATGAGAAAGATGGATAGATAGATATTAGATACATAGATATAAGAAGGATGGATATATAGATATGGGATAGATAGATAGATAGATAGATAGATAGATAGATAGATAGATAGATAGATAGATAGATAATTCTTGTGGAATATCTTTGTGCAGATACATAGATAATACAATGTCACAGCCCTTAGGACATAACATTTTGATGATGAGTTTCACAAGTGTTAATGTCTACTGACATGGATGAAAAGAATTAGTGCACTATAGACTACTCCATATGTTTAATGTATATAACCTTCTGTACTTTACGCCTGGTGACTTGATGTGTACAGGTCTACCTACAGTCAGTTTATTCTCCTGTGTACACTAAGTATTTTTTGTCTCAGCTTTCCAAAACGGAAGGAGTTGTAATCATTGTCAAAGCTTATATACATTCATGCATCTTATGCCAAATGAACTAAACTGTTGGATCCCCATATTAAATGACAATGGCTCATACTATTACTCCTTGTAAGCCAACTATACAACATAAGTGAATACTGTTAGCTACAGTTAGGGATATTTTCTCAAGCAATGTTATAATGTTGCTGCATTTTATTTATAATCTATACAACCTGTAGGAACGGACTGTAAAACATGGAATTATCGTGGTAAGCTGGGGTCTGATTAAACAGCACACCATATCACATTGTGAGAAGCAGAGCCCCAGGTCATGAATTCAAATCTATGTTTGCTGGACATGTTACTCCTTAAGGACCGGGAAATCAAATATCGCCATGGGCACTTAGCAGTGTGTTGCTCAGTAACGAAAATGGCTGAGGGGGCTGTTTTCAGTACTGAAGTGTAATTGATGTATAATTAGTATACTGATTAGAGATGAGTGAACCTTTCAAAAGTTCACTTTGGCTGGTTTGATGAATTTTGCCAAAAAGTTTGATTCAGTCCGATCCAATTAGTTCAAACTGAACCAGAAGTTTAAAAACCCCCTTCCTGCAACTTGAGCCCTAAAATAGGGGTGGTGGTAGTGGTGGTTCTTCTTAAATGGATATAGTTTAGTGGTTAGCCCTGTTGCTTTGCAGTGCTGGTGTCTCAGCAGATGCTTTCTTTGGTCAGATTTGAAGCTAGGACTCAGCACTGCAAGTCAATAATGCTAACCTCGGAGCCACCGTGTGGCGTCCTGCCTCCAGCCACATAGTGTGTTTCCTCTTCTTGTCCTCCTTCTTTGGAGAAGCAAGATGCATGGTGGCTCAGTGGTTAGCACTATTGCCTTGCAGCACTGGAGTCCTAGTTTTCAATCTGAGCAAGGGCAACATCTGCATGGAGTTTGTATGTTCTCTTTATGTTTCTTCTTCTTGTTCATCTCCTTCTAGAGAAGGTAGAAGCATAATGGTTTAGTGTTTAGCATTGTTGCCTTGCAGTGCTGGAGTTCCAATTCCATACAGATTTGAACCTAGGACCCAAGGGCTGCAAGGCAACACTGAGCTTCATCCATTGAAGAAGGACCACCACTACCAGGCTCTCACACAGTGTTGAATACTAGTTTGGATAGTGGATTATACTAGGTTTTTATGAACTTCAGGTTCAGCATAAATAAAGCACATGAGGTTTGAGTTTTTCCTGAACTGAAATTTTAGCATTTTAGCAAAGCTTGGCCCGGATTCGGGTTCTACAGGTTTGGTTCACTCATTTCTAATACTGATGTGTGACCAATATCAAGGCTCATTTTTAAAGTTGTACAATAAGACCCCATACTGTGGTGAACTCCGGTGAACCACATGTGGCCGAAGTCCTGCCCACTAGCAGTGGCCAATGGCTGGAAGATTTTCATAGACTCATAGAATGGTAGAGTTGGAAGGGACCTCCAGGGTCATCTGGTCCAACCCCCTGCTCAGTGCAGGATTCACTAAATCACCCCAGACAGATTCTGCTGGTAAAAGGGCAGCTCTGATGTGTTTACAAGCTGCAGCAGCATGCATACAAAATGTCACAGGCTGCTGCAGCCTATTAACAATGCATCAGCAGGGAGGCCCAGAGCTGCCGGCCGGGGACTTGCAGGGAGAGGTGAATATGGGCTAATTTATTCTTTTGGGGCATGAGGAATCTAGTTTTAACAAAAATATTTAACTTGGGCAACCCCTTTAGCAATGAATATTGGTATTGAATGTCTGCATGCAAAGGCTCTGGGAATTGATACTGAATGTATATAGAAAAATCACTGCTATTATAAAAGTATATGTGATTGATAATACTGACAATGCTGTATATACTGATGGATATACTACTAATGCTGTAGTACATGTAAATGATAGTAATAACAATGTAATATACATCAAATACTAATACTATCGCAGCATACATATTTGATACTACATGATTCAACATACACTAGTATCTCTACTCCTCCTGCTCCAGCATTCATAAATGACAGTAATAACAATATATCATATACTAATGTGTACTACTTCTGATACAACAGATATAGTTGAATATACTAACAGATTATCACGTGCATATACTATTTCAACAAAGTTGAAAGAACTAGTAAATGTTTAACATTAACGCATACACTGTACTACTGCTCCAACTATACTACGAATATCATACAGTAATACATATACTATACTACAAATGTCATGTACTAATGCATAGCGTATACTGTAGTACTACACTACAAATGTGATACATAAACTGCAATACTACTATACTACAAATAGCATATACTAGTACATACACTGCACTACTACTAGAGATGAGCGAACGTGCTCGGCCACGCCCCTTTTTCGCCCGAATACCGCGATTTCCGAGTACTTCCGTACTCGGGCGAAAAAATTCGGGGGGCGCCATGGCGGCACGGGGGGTAGCAGTGGGGAGTGGGGGAAGAGGGAGAGAGAGAGGGCTCCCCCCTGTTCCCCGCTGCTACCCCCCGCACCGCCACGCCTCTCCCCGCCCCCCGGCGCCCCCCGAATCTTTTCACCCGAGTACTGAAGTACTCGAAAATGGCGGTACTCGGGTGCGTAAGTACTCGAAACGAGTACGTTCGCTCATCTCTAACTACTACTCTTACTGTACTACAAATGTCATATACTGATATACACACTGTACTACTGCTCTTACTATACTACAAATAGTGTAAGGTAATACATATACTTTACTATTACTATACTTCAAATTTCATATACTAATACATACACTGTACTACAAATATTGTATAATAATGCATACACTACTAATACAGCCGTATCCATAATTTATATGATAGACTAATACATAACCTACAACTGTTGCAGCAAATATCTCGATAGTACTAGCAATATACAGTATTATGCAGTAGTGCATATAACTATGGCTGCCTGCATTATGTAATTCATGGTACGGACAATGTATTATATACTTTACATATACTATTACTACTTGTAGTATATTGTAACTGATAGGGTTAATAGTGTACCAATATACTAGTACATGTATGACTATTGTTTCAGCATATATAAATGACCTATATCTGACTGGTTTCATGTTCTACAACTCAACAAAATGAATAAGACTACAAGACATCAGAAACTGCAACAGCACCATATGAAATTGATAGGAATGTGTTGTGTATGATTAAAACTCTTGCCTATAACAGCAAGAGCATGAATAATGCATAAAACACTAATATTGGAGACAGTGTATTTATAGACAACTTCTATAACATGGTTGGCTTAGATACAGTGGCTCAGCTTTATATATCATAGCAAAGCTCTAAATAATCGAATCACCAAACACAATAGTCTGATATCAGTTCTACGCAGTGATACTGATTGCAGTGCAGTTACCTCCAATGATGACAGTTGGTATCTTCTCTTATTGGAGTCAGACAGTTTCCCTTTTCTTCTTTATTTGGGCCCAGACCACCATGAAGGCTTCTTCTAGCCACTATTCATCTATGCACAGTCCCCCAATCATGCTGCTACCGCTATTGACCTCTACACAGCAGGAGTGCCCCTCTTTGTTCTCCATGTAGTACTAGTATGTCCATACATTAATAGCTCCCCCATAGTGCCCACCACAAAACAATAATGATTTCTCATTTGTGCCTCACAGTAGTAGTGCCCTATTGTGAACCTCCAGAAAGTAATAATACTTCTTTTTGCACCCACAAGGTGACCCTGAAAAATATTTCTCACATGTTCTCAAAGAAATAATGCCCCATCTGTACTCCTAAAATATAATAATGTTTTCTCTGTGCCCCACAAAATAATAGTGCCTCCTCTGTATCTCCACAAAGTAATAGATCTGCTGCAATACCCTCAAAGCAAATATACCCCTCTCTGTGCTCTTATCAAAACAATAGTGTCCTCACAAAGTAATAGAGCCCCCACTGTGCCCCCACCAAAGTAATAATGCCCCTCTAAGTAATAATGTCTCCTCCGAACTCCCACCATATCAATAGTGCCCTTTCTGTGCCACTGTAAATAATAATGCCCCTCTGTATAACTGTGCCTATTCCCGACACTCCACACAGCAGCACAAATGAAACTTTATCACTCACACTTTTGCCAGACACAGTGCCTGACTCCTCCCATGTCTCCTGATCCATGATGGAATGCATGCAAGACTTGGGGGAGGAGTCAAGCTACGTGAAAGCCGCAACCCCCGTGACAACTTATCTGGAGATAAAATTGTAGGTTTGAGTAAATATCATAAGAAAGTTATATATTTATCTGCTACAATATTGCAGAAATGAACTTGATTGGTCAAACCCGCCCTTGTTTTTCTTGCTAGACGGTGTTGACAAATCAGGTCCATTGTATAAGAATGTATCTTGAAGACTATATTTTGTGATATGTATCTAAAGAATGCTCTTAGTACTAGGGAGATAAAAGCATGGCTCCATTACTTAGTGTAAAGTGCCTTTGATCTGCTTTAATAGTGTATTATGTTACTGGAAGGTAGAGAAATTAGATTTTCCATTTTAAGATAACTTACTTAGGATCCGCAAGAATATTTAAGAACATTTAATCGCTGTATAACACATACAGTAATGGAGATTAGAAAAATGAAAGTTGGCAGGAAGTAGAAGGCAAATGTTTCCATCTGTAGGATTATGGGAAGTGTAAGCAGGGTCTAAAATGACATGCGAAACGTAATAGGACAGGATCTAATATAGTGTAGGACCCCCTCTAATCTGGCGAAATGCAGCAACTCGACTGATTCCACAACTCCCTGGTATTTGTAGGTGTAGGATCTCAGTTGTGAAAGGACCTCTCCACCACATCGCATAAATGCTCAATTGGGCTTATATTGGGTGAAATGGGAAATCCACACCATTAGTAGGAACTCTCCAGAATGCTCCTCAAATTAATTTCTGGACAACTTAGGCTCGATGGCATGGTGCATTATGCTGATTGAATATTTATCATTGTAATGGTACTTGAAGTCTATAAAGGGCTGCAAATGGTCACCAAGCAGTGAAATGTAGCAGGAACTGGTCAATGGTGTGTTTAGGTGGACCAGTGGATCCAACCCATGCCGTAAGAATGCACCCCACAACACTTTGGAACCACCACAAGACTGCACAGTGCCTTGTTGACAACTGGTGTCCATGGCTTTATAGGGTCTGCACCACAGAGGAACATTACCAAAACTCCAAATCCCTGGACCATGCCGCATTTTGCTAAACCTCTAGGGTGCAGTTAGAAATCTCACAAGTCCAAGTGTGGCACTGTGTCCAGTGTTGTGATGTTAACATGGGCACTCTGGTGGGTCTTCTGCTCCCACATCCCATGGAAGCTACACAATGCTGCACTGACTTGCAGGACATGTGTGTGGAGCCTACTGCATCAAATGTGGATGTGATTTCTGCTGGAGTCACTTGTCTATTTGCACAGACAATTCTACTTAGACACTGCTGGTCATTATTATTAAGCCACCATGGGCTGTAAGTGACAATGCCTTCAATTATGTATTCCCGGTACACACGTGACACTGTGGTTTGAGGTATGTTAAATGCCTGCATGACTTCGAAAACTGAACGTCTCATCCATCTGAGTTAGGAGGGGTATCATCTCTCCTTGAGGAGAGGACCTAGAAGGTGTGTGAGGTGACTTATAAGGCCATACATGCTCCTCTGGGAAATATATGCAAATAAGGAAGATGGAACAATACCTCTGCAGCGCCAACCTATTGGATGGCAGCATTCCTGTAAATCAATGTCCGACCCTTTATACAGGTCTTTAGAACAATGGTTGCGAATTGAAAACCAAGCCAGAATCCATAGACAGACAGCTGTTTCAGGGTTTTTTGCCCCTCATCAGTGTACAGTAGGATCCTGACTTGGCTAGTGAGAGGCCTAACATCCCCTCATTCCCTGGCTTGGCTAGTGAGAGGCCATTATCCATCTGACACCCACTTTGATGCCTCATTCGAACTCTGAATTTATGTCACCTTGCCATGAGCACGCAAGATAACACCTCACAATCTATACAGGTGGGGGTGTTCCCAAGCCGTCCCCTAAGGTGACATCACTTCATAATCAATTTACATATTGGTTTCCCATGACTTTTGGAATGTCAGTGTATTTCAGCACAAAGTGTTCAGAGACGTTATATGAGGTTAGACCAGGAAAAGAGTGCAGTCATGTACATATGCACCTATTATGCTCTGTACTGTACTCGCAGGCTTCTTTGCAGCTTTACTCTACCCATAAATGCCTCGGATTTAATGTGAAAACATATATAGGTTTTCTCTGTTGAACTATGTATCAGCATTGTTTGTAGGATAGAATAATATTGTAATACAGTGCTATACAGAGCACTATACAGAGTGTTTATGGTAATACGGAGCCACAGAAAACCTCTAAAACGGAAAGAACATAGCAAATAACTGTCGGCAGACGCTGCCTCTGGCAGTGGCTTGTCACCTGTGGGAACAAAGGATCGTGCATGTTAAAATCCCACATGCCTGATCCCACTTATAGCCCAAGATCTGCATCAGGGGTGAGTTAGGGGACCCTATACACATCAGATTGTTGGCCTATCCCTCTCTTACATATATGGCCAGTTTGCGTTGCACACCCATACAACGCAATGAGGCTATACTGTGCTCCTGTATGGCTCCAATTTAATAAGAAGGCATATGGTGTTTTTTTTCTATTGGATTCATGCGGACTTTAAAAAGTTGTGTTCCATCAAATGTAATATTTTGTAAATATAATCCCTTAGAAGTATTGCTGATGACTACCTCTACACTATGGCACTATATGAAGGTACTACATGGCGACACACAAAGTACCCACAGTTGCATGTTCATAGTACAGAGCCATAGGGACTTAATGCACAAGTGTGATTCCTACACTGCCCCCTGGTATGAACAATATATGGCACAGATGTGCACAATGTACCAGCAGATGAAGCAATGAATCTCTCTATTTTGTGTCAACTTCAGCTGAAATTTTATTTGTGACTACAAAAGCTTCAATTTAGTTTTAACCTTGTATATCCTGACAGGTAGCACCGCATTCAAATCACCAGACGACTTCAAGGTTTCTCTCCCACTTCGCACAAATTATTTGTATGGGAAGATTAAAAAGACTCTGCCTGAACTCTTTGCTTTTACAATCTGCATGTGGCTGAAGTCCAGTGCATCACCGGGTATTGGAACCCCATTCTCCTATGCTGTACAAGGCCAAGCCAATGAGATTGTGCTGATTGAGTGGGGAAATCACCCGATTGAACTACTGATCAATGACAAGGTATGTGCAGCGTGCAATCTCCTATAGCTTGTGCATAATATATATAATGTCTTGTAATATGCTCTCCTACCAAAAATAGTTGGACACCTGAGCAAGAATCAAAAGTAGTATATATTTCCATACGTTAATAGTACTTAAAGGGGCTCTTTTGGCTCTAATGACATCAGATACTCTCTGTGGGATACTTTCTACTCATGTGTGATATACTTCAGCTGGCATTTCCCTCAATGTATCCTGCAAATGTCTGTCGAGTTCTCACAACGAAGATGTACGCTGTTTATATTTCCTGACTCAATGTTTCAGTTCATCCCAAAGATGTTCAGTAAGGTTCAGGTCAGGACAGTCCAATTGTGGAACATTCATATCCTCAAACCAATGTAACACAGCGTTGGATTTGTGACTAGGTGCGTTGTCTTGTTGGAAGTATGGCCGACCATTCCCGGAGTATTACCACATTGTCAGCAGCACATTATTGTCTAGAATGTCAGGGTACACCTCTGTGGTCATGGTTCTTGTCACTACAGCCATGTCACGTAAAACATCCACAGACGATAACAGAACCTCCACTGTACTTAACTGTTAGCATAACACACTCAGGCAAAAGATGCTCCCTAGGCATCCTGTACAGCCAGATACCTCCATTTGATTTGATGATGGAGTAGCATGATTTATCACTCCATAGAACATTCTTCCATTGCTTAACTGCCGAATGAAGATGCTCCTTGTAATATTGTGGACCAGCCAATGCATCTTCTTTGAGAGAACTCGACAGAGATTTTCGGGATGGATGGAGGGAATTACCAGCTGCAGTGTTAGTTGAAAGTATGCCATAGAGAGTATATTATGCCATTGGGGTCAAATGAAGCCCCTCTAAGTATTAACATATGGAAATAAATACTACTTTTGATTCTTGCTCAGATGTGCAAATTGCTTTTGGTAGAATAGTGTACAAAATCTTGTAATAGGTTTTTAAAATTGAAATGGAGCTCGGCTAATGAGAATTAGAGGGGTGGTTCATGAATGGGCAATAACATTGTGTAAGCAATCTATAATGGTGACGTTTCACAGGGCTAGACTATCAGTGACTAATTGGTTCGGGTCTGAGAATACTCCTAATCACTAGAATAGAGGGATTTTAGTGCTGGAAAAGTAAATCATTGCTTCTAGGGGAGACAATAGTGCCTTACAGATATCCCATACAGTGACACATGGTAATAAAAACTCATAGGGAACCTGTGCAGCCATACAGGATCCATGTACATGGTTATGCTGTGTTCATGAGCCCTCAGTGTGCCCATATAACTTCAATAGCTGTCTTGTTTGAGTGACTGCTATTTCTCCAAGCTCCCACATACACATGAATGCGCCATTCAACTGTATTTTACACAGGGAGAGTGGAATAAGCTGCAGACAGATAGCTCTTGCAGCAGCTTATCTCCAGGGGAAACTAAAGGATCAGGCATTAAAATTCAAGATACCCAATTTCTCTTTCCCCTGATATCATCTGTTGGGGAAAAGTCGTGAGATCGTCATACACATACTATAGCCACCCAGTCCCATCCAAATTGGTGGGTTCAGATGACTATTGTTTAAAGAGTCCAAGGTGCCACCAATATAAAAAAGAGAAAAAGAAGTGTCTCATGTGCTGACCCACTGGCAAATAAGCCCAAAGGCAATGCTGTTCACCTGGCAAAGCTGGGACTAGTACAGCACTGTAAGTGCCAGCTCCGCTCTACACTCACTAGCATCCAGTGATGACTGAATGTGGGACCTGGAGCTCCAATTGGCACACACCAGGGAATGAGGATGGTACTGTATGTAACTTTTTTATTTAGCAGAATGCAGACAATGCATTTCACTTCATCAGACCCGGTTCCCTAGTGTGCACCAATTGGAGCTCTGAGTTCCACGTCCTTTGAAGGTGCCATCAAGTTCAATTCATCTCCCATCAAATTTCAAATTCTGTCTCCTATCTTCATGGTCTTTCCCAGCACTACAAGAAGAGGTAGCCCCCGCACCAAAAAGTAAAAGAACAATCCTTTATTTAGTAGAATCTATCTAGCTATCCTTAATTTATTGCTGTGATTGTGGCTGAACTAAAACGCATAAGAGATTTTTTTTAAATCTGAGCACATTTAACCATTTCCAATCCAATTTGTACCCTGGTTTTCCTAGGGGGCTTACTCTTTTTCTGCTGTTATACAACGGCGCTATCTGCTGGCTAAAGCCAGTACTGCATGAGGTGATACGTTGGATAGGCTCTGACAGCATAGAGGCTGTCAATATACAGTAAGAGAACCCCGACGGATGTCTTCCAACATCAGAGCTGTACAGCCTTAAATTATAATGTCTTCAGACAGTGGATTGGAAAGGGTTAATGCGAGTCTTCAATAAAAAGGATTATTCTTTTACTTTTTGGTGCTGTAGTTACTTCTCCTTGTTATGTAGCACTTTCCTGGGATCTGTCCTTCATCTATGTGCATCTGCTATTCCATACCAAGCTGACATTGAGGCTTCCTTCATTTGCATCTTACCTTTCGCAGCGCGGTGAGCTGAATCTGCCTTTTTCTACAGAATTTTGTCTTATCCAAAGCACCTTCATGATTGCCTTGTAGACTTTCTGTTTTCTTAGCTCTCCATAGTTGATCCTTTGTCAACACAAGCTTCAAAGATTTACTACCTGCTCCTTAATCTTTCAGCTTTTGCATCCATAAAGTCACAAAAATTTGATAGCTGCAACATCTCTAATATATATCTATCTCTATATATACTGTAGATATAGATATATATCTAGATGTATATCTATATATATATATATATTTTTTTATTTTTTTTTAAATTTTTTTTTTAATTTTTTTTAAGACAACCCAAAGGTTAACTTTATATTCTATGCGGTGTGTAAAGAAACCTCCTGTTAGATTTATTTGCATTGTCCACATAATGAAGTGTATAATTTACTTGCCGTGTAATGTTTTCTCCAATGCTTATTAGGCCAGTAAACATATATAGTCCCATGGTGTGTAGTAGTAATGTTGCTAGGAGACCCGCCGTACCATTCAGACGGCCTGGATTTTCATAGCTTGTCAGAAATGCATACAGATCTCACAAGCTGCTGTAAATTCATGCCTCTTAAATGTATTCCCAGCGCTGCCAGCATTTGTGAAGCATTCAATAACAAGGTGTAATGCTCCATTTCTGTGCTAAAATATGAAGGTGAAGGACATTCCTGTCTAGCAGAGACTGACACATGGGTTAGGTAATGGTGATTCATTTGTTAAAAGTTATATCCCAATTTATAGTCATTATTGCTCCAATGGACGTAAAATAAAAAATGGAGCAACTTTGCAAATAAAGTATAAAATACTCTATTATTTAATGCATGCATCTCCTACGTAGATCTGCATGTTCTCATGGTTCCAGTGCCCAAACACCATTCTTTGGAGACTCGTATAGAGTATTTTCTATCCCACTTTATGGCAGGGATAAATCTATTAATGGAGTTTTCTGCTCAAATTCTATGGATGACCTATCCTCGGGATAGGTCATCAATAGTTGATTAGTAGGGTCTATAGTTCAGAACCCCAGCCAATCATCGGCAACACACAGGGGTACAAAGCAAAAGTAGTCACCTCCGACCCCTGTGTAGTGGCCGGCGCTGGTATTGCAGGACATCTACTATTACAATCAATGGCAGCTGTGTCTGCAATTATGAGCAGCAGACACTATAGAGGAGTCGGAGCTAACTGTTTCTACTCCGTAACCCTGTGTGTTGTGGCACTAACAGAGGATGCCCAATCAGCTGATCAGCTGGTCCTAAGGAATGGATCTTACTGATTAACTATTGATGGCCTATCCTGAGGATAAGTCATCAATTCAATAGTATTTGCCGAGAAAACCCCCTTAACAGAAATATTGTTATTGCACCCGGACCTCTACCAAATTGGTATGCCATATAGACTAATTGTGTGTATATCTCCTTAAAAAGGTTGTCCAGTGGTAATGTCTTACTGGTGTAGGTGTAAAATAATATAGGAGGGGTATACTCATTCACCTGTTCTGTGCCCCCAACACTACGGTCCCCTGTGGTTTCCACATACTTCTGGGTAGTGTGGTCACATTCTGTCTAGGTTCATGACCACTGCAACCATTCAGTGTACTTAGTATAACTAATGTTGAGGCTAGTATATGTCACAGTGGTCACAAGCCTAGATAGTGCATAGCCTAGACAGTACATAGTACATAGCTATCCAAAGGCCACTTTATAATAGACACCCATCTAGTAGCGCTTTGGCTCTCATTTGGTCTTCAAAACCACAGCAATTCATGTTGCTTGGATTCCACTAAATGTTGAAATTGTTCTGCAGGAATATTGGCCCATGCGGACAAGAAGCTTCTTGTAGCTGCTGAAAATTAGATGGCGGTACTGGTAAGCTCTGAATACTGTAGCAAACAGGAAGGGGTCATCAATTTATGCTGCTTGTGGCAAATACTGCCCCTTCATCAGCACGATGCAACAGAAATCTTGTTTCATCTGCTGAGTAGTCCAATTTTTGTACAGTTTTTTACACTGATGCCTCACCTTTCTGCTTCTCTTAGACAGAAATAGCACTGGTGGTCTGCTGTTACAGCCCATCCGCACTAAGGAACGGCGAGTTGTGTGTTCTGAGCAACATTGTGGCAACAGTGTTGTATTCAGTTTCAACTTTTTTGACTGTACACCCGCTGTACGGCAGAACGATTCTTGACATCCTCCTCTGACCCCTTTCGTTGACAAGCTGTTTATGTTCAAAGGATTCCTATTCTCGGTATACTCTCCACTGTGTTGCAAGAGAAAACCCTACAAGGTTGGCAGTGTGTGGCCTGGCTACTCTAGCACTGATGATCAGACCTCGTTGGAAGTCACTCAGATCATTGGATTTCCTCTTCTAATATGGATTCATCCTGAAACTGATCCAATTTTATTGTGTAGTTATAAAATATGTGAATATAAAGACACTTAGAAATGATTCGTCATCCACGGAAAATCAATAATGTTACTACAAAATCCTTTCCCTGTTCATTCAGGAAAATAAATGCTACCAGATACATTGATAAAATGACTGAATCCTCATTCTGCTTTTTCCCACAGGTCGCCCAGCTTCCGTTTTCTCTTGGTGATGGAAAATGGCACCATATTTGTATCACATGGACAACCAGGGATGGAATGTGGGAAGCATATCTAGATGGCGTCAAACTGGGCTCAGGGGAAAACCTGGCCCCTTGGCACCCAATTAAGCCAAATGGAATTCTTATTCTGGGCCAGGAGCAGGTGAGTGCAGTCTAATGAGTCCTTACACAACATCAATCTGTATGAAACATATACCGCACCTGAAAGGAACATCAGAACAATAGTCACACTGCTTCCAATGCTTTCCCTATAGCACCCAAGGGACCAATGTCCTTTTGTTTTTCCATATAAATAACCAGTCTGAACATTGTGCTGTTGCGAAAGCATGGAATTGATAAAAACAGCAATTCCCACGGCAAGTTCTCTTTGTATATATAATAGTGGAGGATTTTTTCAGTTTATGGTAATACAAACTTACATTATATTTTGACATATAATAAAGCAGCTTGGAAACTCACTGAAGAGTCGGACTGGATACATTTACCATTCAAATAGTAACCTGATTTGCAGGAATGGAATGTAATACAGTAAATGTGGTTAACATACACTTGAGTTCGGATTGTGGGCCTAAAGGGGTTAAGGCATACTGTATAGATGTCATGGAGGGGAGCGGGGATGGGGGGGGGTAGTTCCAACAATGACTGGTAGCGGAAATGTATAGCTGGCCACAGATTTCCCAAGCAATAACACGGTAGTCATCAGGGGCTTCTGAAGCTGGTTTTCAAAATGAGACAATCCTTTTAAGTTTGAGGCTTTCATTTTAATGCAGTTTACGGATATTCTAGTATAGCATATAGAAGAATTTCTACAGCTGATACTTTGGTGTGCAGCCACTATTACACCAAGGAATTGCAATGTTACAGCAATGGAAAACCAAATCCTGAGGGCTTGCCTGTCTTGTCTAATACCCTATTAAGACATTTTAGGTTAAATGGTTTTTCCAGTTAAAAACTAATTTTTTTAATTAGATCTAAATGACTGAAAACAAAAAAACAGAGGGTACTTACCTCTCCTCAGCTCAGGTGATCCATTGAGGCAGTCCCATGATGCTCCTGGCCTCTGTTGACAGTGGAGGTCAGGTGATCATTGTATGCCAATCAGAGGCCATAGCATCACCGCCCACTCTCCTGGCATCAGCACTGACATCTTGGGCAACATGATGCCATGAGTTCAGAATGGTGATGCTACAGCCTTTGATTGGTCATCCAGCACTGCAGCTCCACAATTTTTCTGGTCTCTGTTAACAGCAGAAGTCAGGTGACCACTGTCTACCAATCAAAGGCTGTAGCATCACCATTCTGAACTCATGACATCATGTTGCCCAAGATGTCAGTGCTGATGCCAGGAGAGTGGGCGGTGATGCTTTGGCCTCTGATTGGCATGCAATGATCACCTGACATCCACTGTCAACAGAGGTCAGGAGCATCATGGGACTGCCTCAATGGATCGCCTGGACTGAGGAGAGGTAAGTACCCTTTGTTTCATTGTTTTTAGTCATTTGGATCTAATTAGAAAAAAATTAAATCACAGAGGTGAGAGAAAAAATGTACAAAAACATAACTCACAGAAAAAGAAGCCAAATATGCAGCCCCTGATATGTTGCAGGACAGGCTCAATCACCATGTTCCTTGATAGCATGTAGAGTGCCAGCTTGCAATAATGGAGATTCGCTCCCCCAAGGATATCAAGTGGAAATTCGAAGATCTTCACAAACCCAGGATATAGTATATCTAATTTTATTGTAATTCACAAAATTCTTTAATTTTGTGGATTATAATAAATTGGATATACTATATGCTGGCATTGTGAAGATCTTGGAATTTCCACTTGATATCCTTGGAGGAGTACATCTCTGTTGTTAAGCTTTGCTGTCAATGCCCTCTGGTTTATTCAGAGGTCCTCATTTTTGGTGATTGCAGCATACCCCGTGATATTGTTCCAGCCTTGTGCTCTGAGTGCAATATCACAAGGTGAGCAGATTTAGTATTCATTACATTCACCCTTTGTGGAGATTACTACCCATTGAAGCACTCTGTCCTTCACTCAGGGACTGACTGGACCCTTGTTCTTGGGATTGGTGGAGGTCCTAGAGATCGGACCCCCACTGATCATAAAGTTATCCCTTATTCTGTTGATAGGAAATAACTTTTTAACTTGGCACAACCCTTTAAAAAGTTTGACCCGCAATTTAATATTACATATCTCTTTTGGATCTCACTAAACAAGACAATTCTTCAAAAGTTGCCCTGCTTTGTGTTATGGTCATTTTAATGGGGTATTTATTGGCTTCTTTGTCTGATAGTTATGAAATGAAGATGATTTTGAAATGTATTGTTTCCATCCTGTGACATTGTATATAGAAAGTGTTAAATGGTACTTCTTGTATAAGTAGGAGTACATTGCCCATTATAGTGTCTACATACAAACTCAGAGGCAAAAAATAGGCAGATTTATTGGCCTCTCTTTTTCTTTTCCCCCTCCTTAAGGACACTGTTGGAGGAAGATTTGATGCCACTCAAGCATTTGTTGGAGAACTGAGTCAGTTCAATATCTGGGACCGTGTCCTAAAGACAGAAGACATCATCAGTATAGCCAACTGTACCACCAACATGCCAGGAAATATTATACCATGGGCTGATAACAATGTTGATGTATTTGGGGGTGCAACAAAATTGCCCCTGGATGCCTGTGAAGAACGTTTGATAGATTTATAGCCAAGACACAATTCCCTAAAGTGCCCTACTCTATGGAGACAATCTCTTATGAGGTTACTGATCCTACAATGCACTTATTTGCTCAGATGATTTTTTTTTAAACCCTTAACAAAACAGTAGTATCAAAGGTGGAATCTAGCTCAAAGATACCACAATGGTATCAGCTATTAGTGCATAAATCCAGAGAATGACAACAGTACTTCTATAGGGAGTTCAGACTTACTGTCTCCTTACGGTAGCCATAAATCTTCCTATCAAATTATATGTAGCTTAAGGATGATTGAGAACATAGACAGTCATGGAAGGTGGGGCTACACTTAGTTGTAGCTAGTGACAGTGGCCATTTTTATTTTTGCCATAAGACACTTTCCATAGTATATAGTGTATGTATTGTGCTCTTTAATGTTCTCTTTGGTCGAGGACATTTGGCCAAGGCATACAGTGCAAGAAAATGTAATTGAACCCTTCATAATTACCTGAATTTCTGCATTGATAATAAAATGTGGCTTTATTGCTATCTAAGTCACAATTATAGACAATCTAATTATACTAATAACATGCAAGCTGTTGTGCTGCTCATGTCTGAGCTCTTCCAATAATTGATTGAATCCAGGCTAGGTTCACATCAACTGTTCTTTTTTTCTTGAAAAGAACAGATTTGTCAGTAACCAGGCTTTGTGAGCCTTTATGTAATGGACAAAGCACTTATGATACCTGCACCTCCAATCCTATCTTCTTAATTAGAACACCCTTTATCGCTTGGAGAAGTCATTAACACAGGGGTTCACTTACTTTTCTCCATGCATTTTGGATGTTTAGTAAATATTCTCAATAAAAGACATAAACAGTAGAACTGTTTGTGTGTTATAAGTTGAGTTAGATTGTATTTATCTATTAATGTGACTTGAATAACAATCACCCCGCATTTTAGTAGTGATCACTGCAGAAATCCAGGTCATTCCAAAGGGTTCACTTACTTTTCCTTGCAACTGTAGATTGCAAATAGTCCAAACATTTGCAATGATCAATCTTACTAGTTATGTAGACTTAATTACAAAGGGTTGTACAAGATCACTAGTAAGATTGCAAAATATAGCTTCTATATAGAATACGTATACTTGTCTGTGCAATTGTTTCATCACTATAGAACGCCCCATACATTGTGGCGTCATATTGCTTTATGCCAGACAGTCTTCCTCTGGATCTATTCACTCTAGCATTGTTTTCACCCACTGTAGAAATTACCCTTATTGATGATAGAATCAACCTGAACAAGACATTTTGATAACATATATTATATTATATATAAATATATTTATTCAACTTTAATTTACTCCAAATGATGTAAATAACCTATTTGGAGATGGATGAAACACAAATTTATACTAATTTATACAGACTATTTTTTGCCAGAGCTGCTATGAAATATAATATGTATAAAATATTATTAATGCACAAATGTAATGAATTTGTATGTTATTATAGTACAATATACTAAACCTAATGAAATAACCTAAGTGTGAAAGTTAAAGAAACCAATCAAATATTGGCTCTTTTTAGTCCAAGGCACATTACCTGATCAAAGCCAATAAGCCAATATCTGATTGGCTGTATTTACTGCTAATTAAGTAATTTTAAAAGGGTTGTCTGAAATTTAGAACTTTTATTCTAATTTCATTTAAAGAGGACCAGTCATGTCAGTGGGGCCACCTACATAAATTTGCAGCCATGGCTCCATTAATACTATTGCTGCTCCTATTTACTCTCTACTCAACTCCATTCCCCTATATGAGCTGCCCTTAGATTTGGCTCTTGGCGAATGTGTCAAGTGGGTGGTGCCAATAATTAAATCTGATGTCATTGGCTGACAGTGAGCAGAAGGGACCACCCACTTTACACGTTCAAAGCATTGGAGGTCGATTCTAAGGATAGTCAGAATGGAGGTAAATAGGGAGAAAAGAAGAGCAGCAATAGTGTTAGCAGGGCCGTGGCTGCAAAGCTATGCAGCTGGCCCTGCTGATATAAAGACGTGACAGGTCCTTTTAAAATCATTTAATGGCTGCTTATTTTGTGCTAATGAGCATCAAAATAAATTGCATTGTTATAATTTGTAATATCTTCCCATTACAAACTGTAATGACCCTACAGGATAAGGGGATGATGATCTGTTGGCAGGGATCTGATTGCTGAGATCCAAACCAATAATGAGAATTGAGGTCCCATGTCCCAATGTGTCCCAGTGAAGCAACAACTGAGTACTGCCAATCCATTCAATTCAATGAGACTGCTGAGATTGCCGAACGCTTTAAGTCGGTTACTGTATCTGTGGCGGTCCAATTGAAATGAATGTAGTAGCAGTGTGCATACTAAACTTCCCACTCCATTCTCATTATTGATGGTGGTCCCAGCAGTCAGATCCCCATCGCTCACATACTTATCCCCATCCTATGAATAGGGGATACCTTTAAATCTTGATACAACCCCTTTAAGCGAATGTTGGCTCTTGTTAAACCTGGACTTTACCAATGAAATGGTGGCTATGGTTTATCATAAACTTTTGCACTATGTTAATTAGTCTGTCCAAGATACAGCCATATATATAAAAGAGCTAGTTCATAGTATGAAATTTGCAAGCGGCTCTCTATCCTTGCAGCAAAAGCTTTAGAATAGTTTCCATGAAATTAGAAAAAAAACATAGTATAACTGCAGCAAATATAACTTTTTTTCCAAGAAGTATCAATCAAATTAAAAAGTAACCGAGCTACAATAATGTAGAAAACTTATATCACATTCACCACTTGCAGTATTCAGTCTCGGGATCATTATACTGACAGTTGAATTAAGCTCTGAATAGGAATGGGCAATAGAATGGCAATTAGTATTTGTAATGTTTCCAGTTTGATTTAAGGAGCTGTTATTACATTACTCAAGTAGCAAAAAAATATTCCTTAAATTCTACATAACGTGACATAGTGTTAAATGATTGCTCCTTCCCATCATTCAGCATAGTGTTTGTGCAACTTTCGATAGCTAGAGGGAAGGAACAGTCTCGCCGTATAGTTTATGCTTCCATTAATACAGTACTATAATGGCATTGAACAAACAGTTCATAGCTTATTTAGTTCAGTGAATCAGTCAAAGGCCAGACGTGACTAGTTCAACTAACCTCAAGCCAAGCATGTAGGCATTCATTTGAAGCCCCCAACCTGAATGCTTCTCCTTTACATGTGGATTCCCCCAGTTGAGGCTCACCCTACCTAACAATGAAGTATCATCCATTCACATTCCTTCTAGTCAAAAAGTTGAATGCTCTTGGATTTGACCATACTAGGATGTGACCAGGGTGAGACAACCAGTACTAATTGGATATGAAGTACTCTTTTTCATAGTGAATACATCATTGTTATCGAATCTGCAGTACCCGTTCAGGTGCATTTTACTAATTAAAGGCATTGTCCCACTTCTTGCTGTTTGCTGCAGGAAGATGACAGCCCCATACATTGCACAGTGGCATGAGTTGGTACTACAGGCTAAGTCTCATTCATTTCAATAGGACTCAGCCTACAGTTTCAACCACTGTGCAATGTATGGAGCTGCGTACTTCCTGCAGCAAAACAGCAAGAAGTGGGACAACCCCTTTATGCTTGTGTAATTGTAGGCTATGGGATGCTTATCATGATCACTTTTATTTAAAGGGTTGTCTACCAGTAAACATCACCTTCTTAAACTAGATCTATAGCTGTCCAATCATCTTAGATGGCTGTCAGCCAAAGCTTTTCCTCCTGAGGGAGAGTGCAATAAGTTGCTACCAGTTAACTTTGGTGGTGGTTTATGTCCATTGGGATCGAAAAGATCAGGAATGTTGAAATCCAACATGCCAACCCTTCTTCCCTGACCCGGAGGAGAGGACACCACCATACATATTAGATGTTTGACTGACTAAATCAGCAGTTTTGGCTAACATTCATCTAATTAGTATGGCCAAGTAATCACTTATAATATTGACCTTATAAAGGTTGTCTAGCTTAGAAAACTCATTTTCAAATCCCCTGTTATGACATTTCAAGATAATAGACGGCGTTCCTTATGCAGTACCTTTATAAATTAGCAGGACATAGATTAGCTGTGAAGTGTGTCTTTTCAATGAAGGACCTGACTTGTCAATGCATTATAGACAGTCCATTTATGTCAATGGGCACTATTTAATGCTTCATTTCCTCTGCAAGGAAATTGAATTTTTCTGTTGAGTCACCCAACAGATCTCTGGGGGGCAGTGAGACAACCTGACATTAGCTTATTTTTGGGGGACTCTTTTACCAAAAAGTATTGTAAAATTGATGGAGTTCCAGTGACTAGCCCACAGGATCAGTACTCGGGTTTCTTATCATTGGTTGTATATAAGGGAACTGATGTTTTAAGAAGAGGTTGTTGGCTGGATAATCCTTTAAATTCAAAATGGCAGCTATCAGCCATGCATGTAAGTGAATAGAGAGTTAAAGGGGTTGTCCAGTTTAAAAAGAAAACACATCTCATATACTCCAATTTAAAGTTAATAGAAGATTCCTCTCTTAGTCAGAGTAGAGAGCAACTAAAAAGAGTGTCTTTTACTCCAAAAGACCTGTTCTATCCTCATTACACAGATTTAATAGGAATGGACCCTGCTTAATTTCCCGTGTGGGGGGTGCTACAGGGAAATTAAACATTTACTGCTAGGTTTTCCAAGGATAACAGCTGATCCATGAGGGTCCCAGTAGGGAAACACTTTGTGATCAACTTATTGTCAAAGGACCCTTCTAACAAGTAGAACTTGTCCAAAGTGGAGAACCTCTTTAAGTTCTCATTATAGGTTAGACCATCGTAGTAATTGGGAAGAACATACAGTAGTGATAAAAAACAAACAGATAAGCCTTTAAAATTAGAAATTGTCCCCTGCCAGTTATGTTTGGAATTCTCTTCACATTCTTCATTCTTTTTTGCCATCTGTGCTGTTTTTCATCGGTTTAAACTTTGACGTCTTTGCTGTACAAGGCCAGCAATGAGCCAGTGCCAAAGTCCCATTATGCTTGCCGCATAACAATATGTACATGGTATAATTTCAGTGATAAAACATGCATTTGAATTGTTTTTCTACAGGAAACAGTTTGTCAATGTGCTCGATTTCCTATTATCATATTCTGTATAATATGTTCCAGAAGCATTATAGGCTTGATGGAAAACATGGTGCAAGGAACACATAAGACAATTTTAGCTTTTTTGAATGGAAACCTTAGTGCATGATTCTGAGAATTTCTTCTCATTCGTGGTCGGTGCCCCCCAGTGCAACCAGCAACATGACCATAAAAACGGAATGTTAGAACTTTACCACTTTCTTAATGTAGAACTTTACAGATCGAAAAGAGACCAGAAACCTCTAGGGTCTTGATTTTCTTCTATTGGTAGGATGGCTGAAGTGTAATCTTCCACATTTTTTGGATATTGGCCAAGAACCAAAACCAGGAATGAAGAAGAACCCTGTGCATCCTCAGAAAAGATTTAGCAGGGTGTAGCACGGGGTCCTGATACCTGTTGTAGCCACTACAACAGTAATAAGGTAACACATGGCTGGTTACCTTGATAGCAGATGGTAGTTGTTTGCACCATGTTATTAGATAAGCCATTTAATTTCTATTGATGTGTTTTACTAATGTGCTTTTTTTTCTTATGGGAATCTTTGCAATGAGCGGCTACTGCCTAAATGATCTATTATCTGTGTTAAAGAAGTGGAAGACAACATTTGGCACTTAAGCAGTTCTGCCATCATACAGTAGGAGGCTCCTCTTAGATTATATTAGGGAATCTATTAGTGCTTGGCTGTTTCGCTCATTCTCATAGTGATTGAATGGAGTGGTAGCCTGCATGCAGTACCACTACTCCATCAGTTGTGTGACTGGGGGAGACCATTCTGGCAGTCAATAGAAGTCCCAGTGGTTGGACCTCCTTCAATCTATCATTTTGATTCCTCCTAGTGGTCTGCTTAAGAGGCCAGTCCAGTTTTGGGCAGTTCTGGTAATACTTGTCTGCCATTGCCACAGTTCCTAAGTTAGACCAAAATGATCCTGTTTATCTATCTACTGGCAAGACATGGCCTGGAATTAGTCACCCACTTCCAGTTGTATAGATTAGTCATACTAGACATGACATTGATCTTGTGAATGTTGATTAGAGGGGTTTTACCGGACTACCAGTGTCCATACACCTCTGATAGCTTTCAGCAGAAAGCTCACTCAGCTGACAGCTATTTCTCCTGGCTATCCCATACACAGAAACACTTAAGGTACCTTTACATGGGGCGATTATTACACAAGTAATTACAGGAAATAGCAAATTCAGGTAATAGTAATCCCGTGTACAGAGCCATCGACTGAGCACTGAGCGAGAAATCGCTCATTTGTTGGAGTCATTTGGTTTTTAGCTCACCTAAAAACCAAATGACTATTGACCTGTGTAAACAGGCAGTCATTTATTTATGAACGTTCACCTGTTTCCAGTAAATAGAGGTGGGCGGCTGGAAGAGAACGCCGGTGCGGTCCACCTCTATTCACTGAAGGACTATCGCTCCTGTGTGGAAGCACCAGAGTGATAGTTGATGGGACAGTTTTTGGGCGCTTATGCACCCAAGAGTTGTCCTGTGTATAGGTACCTCTAATTTGGCGAGCATTCTTCTTTTTTTAATAGGCAAAATGGAGAAAGCTAATGCCAGAAAGCTCTGGCAGTAGCTTATCTCCAGAAAGAACAAAAGGATTAGATATTGAAGTTCAAAGTGCGGGATTCTTCTCTCTACTGGCATCATCTGTCAGAAGACAGTCAGAGACCTTCTATACAGATAGTCTCACTAACATCAATGAGTCCAAAGATTGCTTACCTATTCTAAGGATCTTTTAAGAGAAAAGTTGTCTGATCGGGGGAATACCAACACTGACAACTGCTGCTTATAAGATTAAATGGAGGTAAGCCGCAGTACCAGTCACAACTACATATATGGATGCGTTGCTGTGCCCAATTTAACATTTAAGGAAGTATTACGATGATCAGTAAGTGCTTTGGGGACCTCCATCAATCATCACCTTTCCTAATGCTTTTAAAGTCCCAGAAAACCATTGATTTAGGCAGATTATTATGTCCATATGTCCTATTAGGGCACATACACATGGGAGGGGTTGTAGGAGATAATCCCTTAAAGTTTGTAAATGAAAGCCTCTGCATTGCAGCTAGCAAAATATCTCAAGATGTTGAATGGAATATAATAAAGGCGTGATTATATCAGATGTCTGTCATGCCTCATGAGAGTTGTATTCCTGCCAACCATTGAGTGCCAAAAGTTGTCTTTCCTTGATATATGGATGTAAAGCTTGCGGGTATTTACTACAGAGATGTGGCAGGGAACTAGAAAGATTTATACTGTTCTATAATATTTATTTTTCTTACGTGTATGTAATGTACATTGATCTGCCACCGAGGTAATCCGCCCTGGTAGACATAGGTCAGATTTTATAAATGGTATGAAGCCGATCTTCAGATGTTTTAATTAAAGACGCAGTATCGGAGAATCGTGTTTTAATTGTGTGCTGCTAATTATACTGAAGTGTTTGCTACATTGTTTTTCATGATGCCTTAGCTTATAAAATCTCACTGGAAAAGTGATCATTACTATTCTTCTTTATGGATTTTATTCTTCTTGTGTAAGCGCTCCACATGTTCCTATTTTACTGATAGTTTAAATGCGATTTCTATATTCTCATGCCTGACCTGCATACACATTATATTAAATATTTATGCTCATGCATATGTAAACCTCCAGTCATCCGCGTTCTTGGAGATGTTTGCTGGTTCTGTCAGCTCAAAAATGGAGGGAACAGGTTTTATATAGACAGAAGGATTTAGGAGATAAAACTTTTAATGTATAAATGCTGAATCGCTTGACGGTGAGCAAATGTTGACCCAGAAGTAGAAGAACCAAGTGGTCCATAGTCCTTGCTGCATATCTATAGGGCTCACTGACTATATCATACAGGCTTTTCTTAAAAGGGTATTCAGCCATCTCCAGCAGTCCCACAGAAGTGAATGGAGCAGAGGTGTGCATGCTTTTGGATGCGCCAGGGCTGAAATCTTGGAATCTGTGGGGGTCCCAGCATTCGGAATCCTACCAATCAGCAAATCATCCTTTATGCTAAGGACAGGGAATAACTTCCTAACACACAATGCAAGAATGGAAGAAAAGTGCACCACAGATTTTTTTAATGCAAATTCAGATATGTTATTTATTACACAAGGTTATATATGGTTTCCAAAAATTAGTTAAAAATATTTTAGCAATGTTTTGTACTTGCTTGTCGTTTTGTGATTGGGCACTAGGAACAGGCTTGAGTTCTACCCTGCCCATCGGAGTGGGTGGCAGACTGGTTGAGCATCCGCCCGGTACCTCAGGGATCATGAGACCCAGTTCCTGTAGGATCACCATTGTTTTATGGTCAATGTAAGTGGGACTTGATGCCAGCAGGGCTTCATGGTCTGGCTCTAGCCATACCGGTACAGTGGAGGTCCTTGTCTTATAGAAGGCCCAAGCTTGGTTTAATAAACGATGAAGAACTGACTGTCAGCTCAAGAAGTACACCCTCATAACTGAGAAAGTTTGCTTTCAACTGTTACTTGGCCGGTTAATGTAAAATCTTCTCCCTGTACATTGAGCCTATTCAACAGTGTTTTACAAAACTTAAACTCTTGTGCAACAGGCTCTAAGTAATGCTTACCTGGTAATTGGGTTCATTCTCCGGAAAGCATAATGTTCATCTAAGTCAAACCAGAGGTGGGAGGGAGCAAGGGAGATGGCAGGCTCTAAGACCCTATGGCATGCAAAGTTCACTAACTCATGCTTCACGCCCACAGGGAAACTCTTCGACATACAACCACTTTTAGGAGCAACTCTGAAGCACGTCCTCTCAGCCTGTCATAGTCCTTGCTGTACCCACATTTTGGTTTCTTATACTCTCTTGCTGACACTTTATCTTCCAAAAAGGTAGAAGAAAAAACAAGCGGATCTGCTATCTTGGACCTAATTCTTACCAACAGGGAGGAAATGTTTGAGAAAGTAAGGGTGGCTGGGACCTTAGGGGGCATTGATCATGCTATCCTTGAATTTTGGGTAACAAAGGGATGAAGACTTGAGAAGACTCAGAAAGGCAGATTTTAATGGACTCAGAAAGAGGGTTGGAAGGATCCAATAGATGGATGTTCTTAAAGACTGAAATGTCCAAGAAGTTTGGGAAATTAGATTCTCAAAGTACAATCATTAACAATCCCTAAAAGAAGGAAGAATGGGAAGCATTTGAAGAGACCAAGATGGATGAACACAGAACTTACACACATGCTAAAAAGGAAGAAAAATACGTTTAGCAAATGGAAAGAGCGGGGAATATCCAAAGAAGAATATAATGCGGTCTGCAGAAACCGTAGGGCAAGTGTCAGAAAAGCTAAAGCTAATAATGAATTGAGGCTGGCAACAAAGGCCAAAAGCAATAGAAAAGGATTTTAGGGGTATGTCAAAAGCAAAAGAAAAGTCAAAGATGTTTTAAGATATTTACAGGATGAGAATGGTGAATTGGTTAAGAATGATGTTGAGAAGGACAAACTTTTAAATTCCTATTTTGTATCTGTTTTCTCTCAGAAGGTAGATGTAACATCAACTGATCTTCCCTGTGCTATTGGGGGAATAAAAGAATGCAGGCAATCTATAAGCAGAGAGATGGTGAGGGAACACTTAGCTAACTTAAATGAATTTAAGTCTCAAGGTCCAGATGAATTACATCCTAGGATACTAAAGGAAGCAGAGGATGAAATTGCTGAACCACTCGCCATAATCTTTGAAAATTCCTAGAGAACAGGAGAAGTCCCAGAATATTGGAAAAGGGCAAAAGAAGATCAACCCAAAAAACTACAGGCCTGTGAGCCTGACTTCTATACTGGGAAAGATCTTTGAACAAATTGTTAAACAACATGTATGCAAGTACTTAGATGAGAAAGCAGTATTTGACAAAAAAAGTAATGCCAGACTAATTTAATTTCCTTCTATGACAGAATCACAGACTGTATTGATCAGGCAAATGTGGTGGATATAGCATATCTTGACTGTAGTAAAGCATTTGACAAATTATCTCATACCATACTTATTGAAAAAAATGACCAAATATGGGATTGACAAGGCAACTATTAGGTGGATTCACAACTGGTTGAGTGATCGTACTCAAAGAGTGGTCATAAATGGCTGCACATCCAAGTGGAAGAATGTATCAAGTGGAGTACCACAAGGTGCCGTCCTAGGCCCAGTGTTGTTCAATATGTTTATTATTGATCTAGAGGAGGGAATTAAAAAGGGATAGCTAACACTAGAGAAAAGGAAGAGGATTAAAAAAAATCAAAACAAACTTGAACAGTGAGCAGCAACTAACAGAATGGTATTTATTAGGGAGAAATGGCCTACATCTGGGCAAGAAAAAAGCACATATAGAATGGGAGAAACTGGGCTAAGCAGCAAATGTCAAAAAGGCTTGGGTATACTAACAAATCACAGACTGAACATTAGTCAACAGTGTGATGCAGAAGCAAAAAAAAGGCAAACATAATTTTGGGATGCATTAGAAGAAGCATAGAATTTAGATCACGTTGATTATCCCCCTCTCCTCTTCCTTGGTCAGACCTCATCTGGAATACTGTGTCCAGTTCTGGGCACCTCAATTTAAAAACACATAGACAAACTGTAGCAAGTTCACAGAAGAGATAACAGGATGGTGAGCGGTTGGCAAATCATGCCCTATGAGGAACAGTTAAAGGATCTGGGAATGTTTAGCTTGCAAAAAGCAGGCTGAGAAAAGACTTATTTCTACAAGGAAATACTAGAAGCAATGGGATGAAACTAAAAGGGACACACAGATTAGATATTAGAAAAAACTTTCTGACAGTGAGGGTGATCAATGAGTGGAACAGGTTACCACGGAAGGTGGTGAGTTCTTCTTCAATGGAAGTGTTCAAACAGAGAGGCTGGACAAATATCAGTCTGGGATGATTTAGTAAATCCTGCATTGAGGTTGGACCAGATGACCCTGGAGGTCCCTTCCAAGTCTATGATTCTATGATTCCGGTTGATAATCTCCTGCTCAGAACCAGATGCTCCTTTCACTCTCTCCTCGTTAAAAAACTGTTTTTGTTACACATAAACACAAGAAAATATCAGCATGAGAAAACAAGGCATACTTCCTCCTTACACTTTGTCAGACTACTAGGAGACTGAAGGACAATCGATCAATGAAATCCTCTATCCAAGAGGGGACCAGTCAGTGGGGGTCCAGATTCCCAAACAATTACACTGTAAGTCTGCTATAAAGTATGCCAGGAACGTATACTTTACTTTGGATCTATAGTGGAATTGCTTGGAAATCCTGACCCTCACACATTGGTTATGCTTTTGCTTAATAACTGGCAGAGTTGACTTTTAAAAAAAAAGTTGCTAAGGGTATCAAATGAATTAAAATAATAAACTATCCAGTACTCACTCCTTACTTGTCCTTCCGATTCAGTGTAACTCCACCAAACCCCACCGCTCTAGTCCCAGAAGCTCTTGCAGAGGTCTCATGCTGTTCATAATTCATGTGACCATGGCAGCTAATTACTGGCCTCCGTGGTCATCATACGCAAGACCATTGAAGCCATTGACTGGCTGCAGTAGTCACATGATGAATGGCATGTGACTGCTGCAGAAGCTTCTGGGAACATTGAAAAATGGGTGAGTACTGCACAGTTTATTATTTTAGACCATTCACAAGTTTTTGAAAAATCCTGGAAATAATTGGTTCTTAATCTTCTGCTTCTGATTTTGTGAAATTCCACATTATATTGCTGATCTGCACTGGTGGACTACCAGTCTTTCTGGGGTGCTGAGGTCCTAGGTCCAAATCCCATCAAGGTCAACATCTGCATGACTTTGAAAATCTCAATTCAGATGTTGCTCTTGGTCAATGCTTTGCAGTGCTGGAGTTGTAGGGTCAAATCTCTCTTTTGTGATGTTCAGCTCAATTTTATTGCCCTATTGATCATGGCGAGAAACAGTAGTCTGGCAGCATATGTTTGTTATCATAGCACTTCTGTGTCTAAAAGAGTCATAAGCCATGACTATAGGGTGTCCCTCAGGCCAGAAGGTGCCATTATTACAATAGCACCAGTAGGATCATAAGGCCGTGGATTTCTTGCAGCTGCTCTATATTAAAGGGCCCATCTGATGACTTTGAGTGATTCATAGAAGAAAACCTTTGCATGCAGTGAAGGTATTCCTTGGTACAGTAAGTGTGATTTCATGTGCATTCGAGCAAATTCTGAAAAGCGAAAGTAAGATTTTCATTTACAGGGTGAGTATATTCAGACGTATTTATAATGGGATTCACCAACTCTTTAGCATTCAGTGTGAAGGTAGATTTCTTAGCATACTATACTTAACCCATGCAAAACTGAGCCTCATACATACAAAAGAGCAATAGATAATGCTAATAAACGATGCCATGTCCATTCGTAATGTGCAGGATTTAAGAAGTGCAAATATATGTGCTAATTAATGCTAGCCATCTTGTGAGGTTAAATGATGAACTGTGCAATGTTCTATTATTATTATCACTATTAATTCCTGTTGCTTATAGCAGTAATATATCCTGCATCGCTGTACAGAGATTGTCACCATTCTCTTCAGTCCCTGTAACAAATTGGTTCCCAATCTAATGTGCCCATCTCTGACACTAGGGCCAATTTCGTAGGAAGCCTGTCAGTATGTTTCTACTATGTTCAATGAAAACCCTTTTGTACAGAATATACAATACAAGTCTAAGGGTCCTTTTACATGAACCAATTCTTGATCTTATGTAACAAGCACCGATTGACAAAGCATGTCTATTCAGCACGCATTTACATTTCTTTTAAATGGCCTGAGAATCGCTGGTGTGAGAAGTAACAATCACTACTGTTACATTCGTGCAGGCCGTCGGAACAACGACCTACACAAACGCAACGAGTTGTATGACTGGAAAGGAAGAATGGGAGCATGGGACGTGCATACACAACCAACAACAAACAAGCGTAAATCAGACATGCATACAAATATCTCCACGAAAAACAGGGACATGAGACCCAACCACACATTGGATAGCCGCATACTTCACAATGTACTAAACAACTAGACAGATGGAAATATCTGTAAATAAGTATGAGGTATTGGTTTGTATTTTGACTAAAACACATAAGCTCACGAGCCCATGTCAAGGGTCCTTGTTGTGTTGTCAGTCCCTACACTAACAAGACAACTACAGCAAAAGAAAGTTGAACTCTGCCTACAAGTGGGTCGATTGTCCTGATAGGGATGGCTCCATGCTGGAACCTAAGGGCCATCTGTCTAGATGGTAATGAGCAGGAGCACCAGACAGGGGAATACAACATAATACACACTGAACAGGAAAGTTCACTCCTAGTGTAGTCCACACCTACAGACATACACAGAACAGGACCTTCTTCATACCAAGTCTAGTCCACACCTTCAGATATACACTGAACAGGACCTTCTTCACATATAGTGTAGTCCACTCCTTTGGACACAAACCGAGCAGGACCTTGATCACACCAAGTGTAGTCCACACCTTCAGACATACACAGAACAGGACCTTCTTCATACCTAAAGTCTGCTCATCTCACAGACAGAAGGAAACCCCACTCAGAAGCTCATGCATGTTTAGCTAGTTCAATTGTCCACACATCAAGAAAGAGGTAAGAGAGTCAGACATCACCCATCTGATGGCAGCAGGGAACATGGTGTCAGACATCACCCATCTGATAAAGCAAAGAACATCCCATGTCTAGAGGCCACACCTGATAAAAGGGAAGGGAGGCGGGACCCACAGAACTTGCAGACAGGTAGATCAGGTGTCCAGACAATCTTCTGGGAAGGTAGCAAAGCAACTCAAACAAGTCACATGCACAAAACCAGGTACTGAGTGTGAATTATGTAAATGGATAAATGTTCAGCGCCCTCTAGCTAAAGGGGCTGGAACTTATTTGCACAGACCGGTGGGCACTGGCTGGCCGGAGAAATCCACACACCCAGCCAGCTCAATCATCCCACACCTATGGAAGTGTGCTCTTGGTAACCCATAGAACTACAGGTCTGTAAGCATCTTAGCGGCAATGAGTAGGAGCCATGGGTGTAGTAGTCATGCAAGTCTGGAGAGGTAATCAGGGATGAGCCAGGAGTCAGCAATGGATGGTCTCGGTATACAGTACAAATGGATGAGGCATGTACGTAGTCGGATAGAAAGCCACAAGTCAGCAACAACTGGTCTCCATATGCAGTACAGAAGGATGAGGCGGGTACGTAGTCAGATGGGATGCCAGAAGTTGGTATCAGGAGGTCTTGTCAAAATGGCAGAGGAGCAGGCAAAGGCGGAGCTGATCAAATGCTGAGGAGCAGAATAATCAAGCACTGAGGAAGCGGCTTTTATAGGCAGACTAATCAAGAACAGAGGTGGGGAAGAACAGGGACTGGGTTGCAGGGTCTGAGAACAAGGCTAAAGTATGCAGCAGAACTTGTCCAGCAAGCTCAATAGCTCACTGCAGAGAGCTACTGATTGGAGTACAGGAGGTCATGGGTTTGAACTCTGACAAAGAACCAGGAGCAATACGTAACAATTACTATGATCATTCGCCTCCAAAAAGTTGGTTGTTCTTTTCCTTATTCACAAGGGGAGATTTATAGCTGACCAGCAGGCATTTTTATCCCTGCTAAACAACCATGACCAGCCAATGATTGAGTGTTCACTCGTCCATCAGCTATACATTGTCTGTTTTACACAGCCTGATGACCAGGCAAACAAATATTCCAGTTGAACATCTAAAAGATCCTTAAAGGGATTTTCCCATGATTTAAAAATTGCTTCACAACCACTCGGTCCCTCCTGATTCCTGTTGACCAGGACATGTGACTGCTGCAGCCAACCCCTTGATATAGAAGGTTACTGCTGTGTTCAGTGATTGGCTGCAGCAGTCACATGTCATGAGTCCTGTGGTAACTGAATGTTGATTGTTAATGGCCATTAACAATCTACAGTCAGTTAACACTTGAAGCTGTTGCCTAGCTGTAAACTATTGATGGTCTATCCTCGGGACAGGCTATCAATAGTAGATCAGTGGTGGTCCACTGACCATAACCCCCAATGACCAGCTGTTCCCTGGGCTAGTTTGTTTGTACATGGAGTAGATTTTTACAGGAAGCAGACAGCTCCATTCTCAGTGTGGTGGCCTGACTTTGTATTACAGTCAAAGCTTTCATTCACTTCAGCGGGAACTTCGCCTGTAATACCAAGCAAGACCACTCTAATGGGAACAGATGCTGTGTGCTTCCTGCAGAAATCAGCTCTGTCCATGACTGTCCATGCAGTCTGCAGCGTTATTTTCCGTCCAAAAAAACGGATACCTGATGTTTGCTTCCCATTTATTTTGAAACCTCATTAAAATCAATGGGGGAAAAATGCATCCGCTTTCTTCAGTTGTATTTCAGTTTCTCTCCTGAGCAGAGCCCTGAGCAAACCCTGAACTAAGCCCTGACTCAGGTGTGAAAGCAGCCTTACTATAAAATCTCTTTTAGGTAGATTTGGTAACTACATTGGTAGAGCAACATCATAGTGAGTTCAGCATAGAAGACAAATCTGATGATAAATTCCTGAACGATGGACGTGGAATAAACCTCACTGGTGTCATTAAACCATTAAATAACACTTTGGTTTCATGGAACAGAAGCAGCTTTTATAATCCCATTTCATTTTAACTGTTTTCATCTTGATTACTTTTTTATATCATCTACAAATACGCAGTTACATAGGAAGATTAGCGCTTGTACTATATAAACTATTTTTTTTTGTATTCTATTGACCTTTTGCACAAATAATTCAAATTTTCACAATGTTTGCAACAAAACCTCTCTTTTTGCTTTTCCCTTAAAGTGAATTTATCACCCTTTTAAGTAATAGTAATCCCCAGTTGGGGCACAGGTTTTAAAACATATGTTATATGTTAAAGTGTTTTTTGGGCTATTTTTAATGATGACCTATCCTCAGGATTGGTCATCAATAGTTGATCAGCTGGGGTCCACTGCTCAGAACCCTGACCAATCAACTGTTCAGGCGCCCGCTGTCACTGACAAAATACACAGGTTACAGAGTGGAAGCAGATCACTCCAAAACCTTGTGTAGTGGCTGGTGCTGGTAATTGCAGGCACAGCTGTCATTGGTTTTTGCTTCAACTCCGTACCTTGCATATTTTGTTGATGACAATGGCTGCTGGAACAGCTGATTGGCCTGGCTCCATCAACTATTCAAGACCTATCCTGACGATAGGTCATCAATAGTATTTATATGGAAAACCCCTTTAAAGTAAACCTGTCACAGAGTTCATGCGTCCCAAAGCATGGGCATCATTAACCCAGGACATGTACAAATGGGTGATTCTTAAAGCCCCTCTTACATGGGATGACTGTTGGCGCCTGACAGTTGTACAAGCGATGATCACTCCTATGCTCTTACCTATCCAGTAAGCGACTTGCACGATAATTGTGCCCTGTAAAAGCGGCTTTAGCTTGGCTCTTAATGCAACATGATATCACAGTGGGCTGTGCTACCAGATTGGTTTATTTACACTTTTAATTGCTTTGAAATACCGTATATTCCGGCGTATAAGGCAACTGGGCATATAAGATGACCCCCCAACTGTCGACTTATACGCCGGGAATACGGTGTAAAAAAAAAAGCAGTACTCACCTCCCCTGGTGTTCTGTGGCACTGCTGCAGGCTGTCTCTCCCTTCTCGTCCCTGACAGAGCATTGCTTTCTGGATGCGGGGCTTCAAATCCCCGCCTCCAGAAAGCTAATACTGTGATTAGCTAACTCACGTGGCGTCAGCCAATCACAGCTATTCAATGACATTATTGAATGGCTGTGATTGGCTAACTCATGCGGTGTCAGCCAGTCACAGCCATTCAATTTAAGGAGGACATTTTACAACATGCCTGGAGAATGGGCCTAATAACCTTCCAGAATGCCACGATTCAGTTATTGCTGGATATCTCTCAAAGCACCCTTGGGATGACTATTGAAAACCTTGTCAGGGCAACTCATGGAAGCACCCTAAAAGTGGGGTCACCCTTTTCACCTCATTATACGGAAAAATGGATCCACATTCTACCTCCATTCCCCAGCTCAAGCTGCAGAACTGGCTATTTTCTTGGAGCTAGAGAGCTTATCCACTCCGGATTGGCTGTTTGTTCTACTGCTTTCTATACAACAACACTCCCTGCCACAGCAAGACAGGTGAGGCACGAACCCCAGGCCCTGACTCCATATAATGGGAATGGTCCTCCATAATCCCATCCTATATTCCCAGAAGAATGAAAGACATCCAGTTTCGTACAAAGAACTTTCACCTCACCATATCTGTAAAGACTTCGACCTCTAGCCTACTACCTCTCTCATCTGTCCTTTCTGAGCGAGTGCAGATGCCACCCTTTCTGGTGTGGTTGCCACTCTGCACTCATTCGGGCTTACTCTTCTCTCCTCTAAGTGGAACCTCCACATCTCCCGACTGACTTAGTCTTAACCTGGGCCTTAAATGGGGAGCATGCGGTTGCCCCAGGGATGGTTTCTGGTGCCTGTTTTTCTACCTCCCCAACTAATGTGGTGTCTCACAGGCCGCTGCGGGAGACAACCTGGCAGCCTGGGACTCACCAATGTGAGTATTCTCACTTTTCTTACCTGTCTTTTCTTCTCTCCTTTCACTCCCATTTGCCTGGTCCTGGAATAGGTTGGACTTGAGAAAGGTACCAAGGAGGTACTGAAACGCGTTGTCTGCTCTACACGTATGTGTTGCACACATACGGCATTTGTGTTTGTCCGCTCTACACGTGTGTGTTGTACACATATGGCATTTGTGTTTGGAGAAGGATAATAAACCTGTGAAGAATCTTTCTTATACATTGGTCGTAAGAAGATTGGTTTGATCATTCGGAGTCTTCACTACAAGGAGGGGGATTCTGCATCACATACCCCCCTCCTATTGAGTAAGTGTTTGTTTACCATCTTACTTATGAAATAGAGACAAAAAAAATCTTTTTATTCTCACCATCTCTGGCAGAGCAGAGTTTTTTTTAACAGTGTATTGTTTTCTTGTCTTTTTGGGGGCTCTCTACTGAGAACCCCCTTTCACCCTGCAGCTCTCCCTATGTTTAGGTGATTTGAGATCGGTGACTTCAAAAGGGAACAACAGGACCTTGTGGCGCACATTCCATTTGTTTTTTTTAGATGGGGAGAGGCCGCAGTGGTGCTGCCCCCATGACTCCAAGCTCCATTCAGGCTGGATCTTCTAAGCATGTTTATTCTGAAGCATCCAGAATAAGACATACATGACTGCAATATCCATGCTTGTACTGGATTCATGCTGCAGATGGTGACAGGTTAGCTTTAATTACTGTACGGGTTGAGGGGCACCACATGGATACATCCAGCACTTTTTTATATAGTGCCAACATAGTCCGCAGCGCTTACAAAGCAGGGGGGAATGAACAAAACCACAGTTACATGTAGTAATTAATTGATGCAGACAGTAGGGGTGAGAGTCCTGCTCCAACAAGCTTACAGACTACAAATAATGGGGTGATACAGAAGGTAAAGGGGCTGGAGATGTGCCCGGTATGGTGAGGTGGAGAGTGAGGGATGCTATACACACAGACAATGGTCAGGTTGAGCTGTATAGTGGCTGAATCGGTATGACTGCAGGGGCGGTTAATTACGGCTAGCAGGAGTTGCAGTCAGTAGGTCAGGCAGCATGTTATCAGCAGAGACAAAAAGAGTTTAACCAGCAGCACTCAATTTCACCTAGTATGGGTGGGACAAGAAACCAAATGCAAGAGCCATAGCAAACAGGAACCTGAACTCTTGTTCCCTTTATGGAACCACGTGTAGAAGAAAGAAGTCCTGTGGCAGCATAAAGGTGGTGCAGCATAGATTTCCCCAAAACATTATTCCTCCATAACAAAATGCTACATTTCAGCCAAAAAAATGGTATTTATCAAGCTTAAATGTTACAAACAACACATTTATACATACAACATATAAAACTCAACAACCAATCACAACCACCCACTTAGACACATAAGTAGTTGGAAACCAGCAGTATTGCCATGGAGAATATCTGATGTCATTAGGGCCAAAGGAGGCTCCACCAAGTGTTAACATATGAAAATAAATACTACCTGTGATTCTTGCTCAGGTGTGCAATTGCTTTTGGTAGGATAGTGGATAGGATAATAAACATTTTAATAAATGTTTGGAGTCTTGGATTATTCATATAGGCCTTGTGTGGTGCAGAGTGTAAGCTCTCACTCACAATCTGAAGGTTGCAAGTTCAAACCCCCAATGGTTTAGGTGGCTGGCTCAAGGTCAACTCAGCCTTCCATCCTTCCAAGGTCAGTAAAATGAGCACCCAGCTCGTGTGTGGGGTAATAAATAAAAATTACCTGGAAGCGCTGCGTAATAAGTTGGCGCTATACAAATAACAAGATTTATTTTTTTATATAGGGTGAACAGTCATGGAGAATTACAATGCAGGATCCTATAGTGCATCTAAAGCTTAACAGAAACTTAAAAAAGAACATTCCATGCATTGTTTCTCCAGACTGAAAACCAAAGGATTTTCCTTTTATTACATTGTCTTTGGTCTAAACCCACAAACATCACTAATATTTCATTTAGAGAAAGATCTTTGTA
The DNA here is from genome assembly GCF_035609145.1 of Eleutherodactylus coqui. Taxonomy (NCBI): domain Eukaryota; kingdom Metazoa; phylum Chordata; class Amphibia; order Anura; family Eleutherodactylidae; genus Eleutherodactylus; species Eleutherodactylus coqui. The sequence continues at coordinate 127,273,410 of NC_089844.1, read as the reverse complement.
GAGGAAAAAGAAAACCGGTAAAAGAAAAGGGCATCAAGAAGACAATGGATTTCTATCTTCTCTCGTCATTTATATATTGCAGCCGGTGACAAACATCATCTGCTTTAAAATTCCCAAAGTGCCTGCAATAGTCACAAGTCAAGACATCCCTTTTTATCCTTCTCACCGAGGGAAAGGGTGGAAAGTTACTGCAGTCAGAATGGAAATGATTTTGCTGAATTATCTATATGAAGTGCAGGAGAAGAATGAGAAAGCCAAGGACAAGAGGAAACATTGTATAACAGAATCGCAGTTTCTCGCGAAAAACCATCATGTTGCTTGAAGTGTTTCCTGTATGCAAAATTCATCTGCATTGTTTAATAAGACTCTCACCATCTTGTCTAACCAATAAACGCCCAAATATGTTTCTGAAATGCTAATTTCAATAGCAGACAAGAATCACTCCAAGTGCATTAGCCAGACACAGAGTGAGCCAAAGAGTGAGACATTTTAGTAATTAAAGCATAACTACTTTCAATGGCAGTGACTAACAGATACCTTGCCATCGGAGAACCTGGGTGGGTCCCAAGGGTCCTCCACCGCCTGGCCTATAGTTTAGCATGATACCGGCCAGATAACCATTTATTAATTAATTTGCCCTTTATCCTTCCTATCCCCATTAATCCCTAGTGTTCTTATTTACAATACATATTCATCATTCCTGTCTACACCTACCACTTCTCTTTGAATAAATGCCAGCCAAATCGCTTTCGCAAATGGAAATTTTAGCTTTTTATATCAATGTATAGCAATGACATCAAGTACGCAAGAGACAAAATGTCACCAATTTTGTGAACACAGTCCAATAACAGCAGTTGCCAGGCTATTTAAGCCCATACGGCATGTAAAAATACACATAGGGATCCATATGATGAATGGCGATACTGAACGAGAGAAACAAGTGTCTGCACCCTTACCATCTCCATATATGTGCTCCTTGACACAGAGCGGTGGGTCACTATACTATACATTCTTTGTAGGGTCCTTTGGCTCTTACTGCTCCTCTCCTGCACAAAAATACAAAGTTCATATTTTGATCAAAACATATGGGCCCATCTGCCACATCCAGGCGACCATTGCTTTCAGATAGGTACCTGACTCTAACAAGAATGTCATTAGTGAGAAAAGTAGGTGCTAGCCTCTTAAAGGGCTTTTCTCACTAATGACATTTATTCCCTATCTACTGGATAATGGATAAATGTCTGATCACTGGAGTTCAAACTCTGCAGCAATCTATGTGCTGCAAATCCTCCATGAGAATGGAGCAGTGGTGTGTATGCATGATCATTGCTCCATTCACTTCTATAGGAGCGAGGAATCAATGCGCTTGGCAACTATCCTCCATCGCATAGAAGTTAATGGAGTGGTGATCATGCTTGTGCACCGCTACTCTTTCTCAAGGAAAATTCAGAGCACAAAGATCTCAAGATCATTGGGGGACCAAGCATTTAAACTCCCAGTGATCACACATTTATCCCTTATGCAGTGAATAGGTAATAAATGTAATTAGTGGATAAACTTCTTTATTATATTTAAGGCATCTGGTAACACTTCAAAGAGTGAGACTAAAGTATATGTGCATAGGTTATAATTTACACCAGTTTCGGGTGTAAATTCAACATGCCATGTGCATCTACGCCCCCTAATGCTAAGTTCCAATCACTTTTTTTTAAAACGTGGAGGAGGTCATAATAAAGGCTCAAAAAGTTGCAATTGTGGCACAATTGTGACTTTTTGATGCTGCAGTTCTAGCACTAGTAGATATAATACAAATGTCCCAATTAGAGATGAGCGAGCATATTCGCTAAGGCAAACTACTCGAGCGAGTATTGCCTTTTGCGAGTACCTGCCCGCTCAACTCAAAAGATTCGGGTGCCAGCGGGGGGTGGGGAGCGGCGGGGGAGAGTGGGGAGGAACGGGGGGGGGGGGGGGTGAGATCTCTCTCTCTCCCCCGCTTTCCCCTGCTCGCTCCCGCAACTCACCGCTCACCCCCGCTGGCACCCGAATCTTTTGAGATGAGCGGGCAGGTACTCGCAAAAGGCAATACTCGCTCGAGTAGTTTGCCTTAGCGAGTACGCTCGTTCACCTAGTCCCAATATGTTCTTAACTGCTTAACAACCGGTGTTTCATTCCTAAATGACTCTTCACTTTTTAGTGAATTTGCACATGCGATGGTTTAACTGCACTACGCTGCCCAAAGCAATTTCTGTGGCTTTTTTTCTGACACATAGGGCTCTTTTTTATGGAGATGTTTGAGGTTTTTCTTGTTTTATTACTGGTAATGTTTACAGTGGGTTAAGTTCTTTTTAGTTCATAGCTCTTTATTTTTTAAATGTGCAAATTGATATTAAAATAAAGCAAACTAACGAGTTCCATACCCTGCTTTGGCCTTTTTGTTAAATAATTTGTATACTTTTAGATTACAGGGTGGCTATAGCAATAGTTTGGGTCAATGTTAACATTCTTTTCTTTGCATTTACATTTTATTGTCTGATTTTATGATTTTTTGTACTCATTGTATTACATTTTTTTAACATACATGTCCTCCATGACATCTTAAAAGACCTCTGGGGGACATTCGCAATATTTTTAAATTTTATATGGCAGTTTTCCACTGTACTATAACTGGAGTGTCCATTGGTGCCCCAGTTACAGGTGAAAAAAGTCCCTGACATGAGTCACTGGCAGAGCTGAATAGGGGATTTAAAGATATCCTATCATCAACTATAAGTACCATAAACTAAGTTATTTAAACTTTTTTGGATCTAAGACTCCCAAGACCAATATTTTGCTTGGTTGCTAACTGCAATTTTCTTGAGACCTCCTTGTTGTATTACTGTCAATCAGAACCAGCTGTCCCATCTCCAGTCTCTGGACTATATAGAAGAACACCTACGATCACAGCATCATGGGCTAGTTCCAGCCAAACCTCATTTCTTGAGCCAATAGAGACTGACTTTTCAAGCTGTCTGCAATCTTGACTACTATAGATGGGAGATGTCTGTTTTCTTTGCATACCTCTTTGGATCTATTTTATTAAGCCCGAGGAAGAACACTGAGAGGTTCGAAAGCTTGCCATAACATAATGTATTTTTGTTAGTCATTAAAAGGTATCATATCTACAAGCTTACTTGGCTTCTCTTGCTGGGAACAATCACTTCTTTCCTAGTTGGATACTTTAATAAATTCTCACTAAATTAACATCAGGGAGACCAGCTGTCCGGATTACTGCATGCCTCATAAATTGTCAAGTAACTGTCCAGGGTGCTGAACTTGTGCTTCCTGCTAACTCATTAGATTATCACCATGAGCATATGATACAATCATCATACATGCATTACTGACACCATTTATAGGTTGAAGTATATTTCAGGCAGAGGAATTTATTTGGTCAGATATATAATAGCACTTATTGTGATAGAACAGAATGTACTTCCCCAAAAGTAGTGTTTGGCCCTGAATTTTAATGGCATGCTAATAGGATAAGAAGCTTGTCATGTCATATTTAGGGTTAACGTTATGTGAAGATTAATTTCTACATATATTTGCTTTTGTGATCTTCAAGTCCCATGCATAGAGTACAATAATAATATTCTGGCTGTTCTCAGCCCTCAATAAGGGGAGCTTACAAGTTTACTGCATGCTGTTTTTACTTTGAACACTATCATAAAGCAATAAGCTACTAAGGTCAACCCAGTGGTGACTAAAGCACACGTGATTTTATGGTTTAAAAGGGTTGTCTATCTCTTAACTATTGATTATCTGTCCTCAGGATAGGTTTAATAGTTGATTGGTGTGGATCTGCTGTCCCCTGGACATCTGCTGATCAGAATAGACAAAGTATACATCAGATCACATTCTATACTGGTGTTGGACCAGAATTCTGGCATAAGTTGTGCTTTTATTGGCGCAACTCAATTTAGTGTAATTTATTATTGATTTGAGCAAAAAAAAAAAAAACAGATAAACTATCCTACCAAAAGTAATTGGACACCTGAGCAAGAATCCAAAGTAGTATTTATTTACATATGTTAATATATAGTGGAGCCTCTATTGACATTGGATACTCTCTGGCATACTTTCTACTAATGTCTGATACACTTCAGCTGATATTTCCATGCTGCAAATGTCTGGTGAGTTCTCTCAGAGAAGATAGATGTTTTAACATGACATTCCAGTTCATCCAAAAAGACATTCAACAGGGTTCAGATTTGGACTCTGTGCAGCCAGTGCAATTGTGGAACATCAATGTCCTCAAACCAACATAAAACAGTGTTGGATTGGTGACAAGGCACGTTGTCTTGTTGGAAGTATGGCTAACCAGTCCCAGAGTATTGTCACATTGTTTGCAGCACATTATTGTCTATACTGTCAAGGTATAGTACTGTGCAAAAGTTTTAGGCAAGTGCAGAAAAAAAGCTGAAAAGTAGATTTTTTTTTCCAAAATAGAAGGTGCCTGGCTCCAAATTTATTCTGCAGCTGGACAACAACCTCAAACATACAGCCAATGTCATTAAGAACTATCTTCAGCATGAAGAAGAACAAGTCCTTGAAGTGATTATATGATCCCCAGAGCCCTGATCTCAACATCATTGAGTCTGTCTAGGATTACACAAAGAGTCAGATAAATTTGAGCAAGTCTATATCCACCGATTAAAAAACCATTGTTCTCTTATTTTAACATAACAAAACCCATTGTTAAGTAATGGCTCATTTACATGGGATGATTATCATTCAGAGTTCTTCCAATCTCCGCACTCCCATGGAAATTTGAATGATAGTTGACATGGGTAAATGCATGCAGAGACTGAACCACTGAGCGAAAGTTGTTCAGTCATTCAGTTTCAGCATGCTTGAAAACCAAATGACGAGCCATTTAGTGTAAACAGCAGTCGTTCAGTTCTGAACCACTGTCTGCCTAAAGTGAATGGAGGCGGGCAGGGGGAGAACCCTCTCCAGCCGCCCCGCCTCCATGTCGGCAGCAATGCCAGTGATACACGCTTCTGTGTAACAGCAAAGGAGCGAGCTTCACTGGGAGTTGCTGTCAGGTACTGTTTGCCTGACAATTCATCCCGTGTAAAGTGTAAATAAACCACTGTGATATCCCAATACATTAAGAATCCAGCTAAAGAGTAATCCACCTGTGTATCTAATAGCGTGCAGTTCCCATATGGCTGACACGTTCAGGGGTCTGCATCCTATGTAGCATGGATTAGGGCATGGAACATGCTAATAACCCATGATCCATGCTATTACTTTTGGTAGGATAGTGTATTACACCTCTCACGTCATTCTTTAAAAAGTATCTAGAAAAGATCATGGATTTCAGTGGAGTGAAGTTTGTGGATAGATTTAAGAATTGTAACTTTTTAAAAAGTTGGTAAATTTGTCCCAATCTCAATACAAAGTGACTCCACATCTCTCTAATTTGTCACATTTTGAAACTGGAGAAGGAACAAAAGCTGCCAGAAAAGTGGTATCAGAAATTCCCCAGATGATACATTCCCCCCATTGTGTTGTGCTTAGTGCTAAGTCTGATGGACTGACTCATAACTCAGAATTTCAAAGAAGACAAGACAGAAGTAATTCACCGCCTCTCTGGCTCTAAGTATAAAACAGTGAGTAGCTTTTGCCTAGGCTGCTTCTTTAAATTACCATTTGAGAGAGCAGCTCCCTGGAATATATCAAGTAAACTGGTAACTGTCCAGGGTGCTGAACCTTTACTTACCGCTAACTCATTAGTGTGTCACATAAGTACTTGATGTAACCATGATGCATCCTTCACTACATTAATCTACCTTAATTACAGGAAGCACTAAGAATCCAATTTATAGCTCACACTATATCTCGGACAGCCCAATCTATCACACGGGTAATAACTTGGACTGCGATAACATAGGAGGTTCTTCCCAAGATTTCAGATTAGCAAATTTGATGCCAAAATCAGATGACAAGTGGTTGGACTTAGATGCTTAGTAGACATATAATGGTTTGTGTAGGGGATGAGCGGTTTAATGACTTTTGCTCAGGAGGGTAATGAGATTCGGTAAACAAGCATAGCCTTGATAAATCAAGCTGTTAGGTTGATTTAGCAAAATAGCAATAGAAAAATCAATGTAAATATATTGTATTTGCTGTGCTTGGGAAGCAAATTGATCAATCAAATGTCCCCTGTGCTATTTCTTATCCCTGCATGGAATATCTTACAGTAGCCGCACTGATTATGGTGCATTTTCATCTCATAAAGATGGTGCTTATTTAACGAATATCAATCGAGGCTTCATTCTGTATCAAAGTTGCTTGCTCTTGAAATTTTTCCTTGAAGATAATGAAGTGGATGTTTACATTTATATACGGGCATTGAAAAGCTGACAGATGAGGTCACACGTCATTGGAAGTGCACACTCAGCATATTACAGTGTTAGGTCAAGTTTTCAGATAACTTTTGAATAACTTTTAGTCTTCTAATGAGATTTGGGAACATGTGACAACAACAGTAACATTCAAGGGGCAAATCCTTTGCATCGGGCATGTGTAAATGTCTGGATTCTAGTAAACAAAGTTTTATAGACAGAAACATTAATGGGGTAGTTTGGTAAAAAAAAATGTTTTAAAAATACTCTATCTAGAGTTAATAAAGGGGGCTATGACACTTGGGACGCTCATCAATTAACCAGAATCAAGGATACTGTAGCTGATAATTGTAAGATCAGGATAGAAAGTATTTGGGAAAGTTGGATATGTAGGCAAGAGTCACAACTAGGAGTCAAACAGGAACACCTTTCACAGAAACAGAAGTTATTGCTCAGACACCCTCCAATGGTGAAGAGTACTTTAAATAACACAGGAACCACCATAGAATCATAGAATGGTAGAGTTGGAAGGGAGCTCCAGGGTCATCGGGTTCAACCCCCTGCTCAGTGCAGGATTCACTAAATCATCCCAGAGAGATGTCTGTCCCGCCTGTGTTTGAAGACTTCTGTTGAAGGAGAACTCCCCCCCCCCCTGCCCCCGTGGCAACCTGTTTCACTCATTGATCACCCTCACTGTCAGAAAGTTTTTTCTAATATCTAATTTGTGTCTCCTCCCTTTCAGTTTCATCCCATTGCTTCTAGTCTTTCCTTGTGCAAATGAGAATAGGGCTGATCCCTCTGTACTTTAACAACCCTTTAGATATTTGTAGACAGCTATTAAGTCTCCTCTCAGCCTATTTTTTTTTGCAAGGTAAACATTCCCAGATCCTTTAACCGTTCCTCATAGGACATGATTTGCAGACCGCTCACCATCTTGGTAACTCTTCTCTGAACTTGCTCCAGATTGCTTATGTCTTTTTTTAAATGAACTGGGCACAATATTCCAGATGTGGTCTGAGTAAGGCAGAGTAGAGGGGGATAATGACCTCATGTGATCTAGACTCTATGCTTCTCTTAATACATCCCAGAATTGTGTTTGCCTTTTTGGCTGCTGCATCACATTGTTGACTTATGTTCAGTCTGTGATCTATTAGTATACCAAAGTCTTTTTCAAATATGCTGCTGCTTAGCCCAATTCCTCCCATTCTGTATGTATTTTTTTTTTCATTTTTCTTGCCAAGATATTGGACCTTACATTTCTTCTTGCTAAATACCAGGATTGATTTGGGAAAGGAAAACTGGGTGTGTACACTGGCCATTTAAGAAGTGGACTGACTATGTCCTCTTGCCCCCTATTGGAGATATTGACAGCAGGGAGAATAGTGCAATGCTGTCAACCTTGATAGATGGCAGGAGAAAGTGAGAGACACTGCCCGCCGGCCACAAGCAAAGGCTGTAACAGAAGGGGATCCTATGTTCAGGATCCTCGTCTCTTAGCCAGAGCATAGAAAAGTTACAGAGAACATCTCTCACGCTGGAGGACCTATCCTGTCCTTCATTACACAGACAATGCACTGATTTGAATTATTAGTATTTCTCCTGCAGTGGCACTGCAAAGAAATTCAACATGCAGTGCCACTTTCCTACCCCGGATTACACCTGTTTACTGGGGTCCCAACAGCTTATTGTCAAGGGACCTTTCTAAACAAGTAGGGAATGGGTTGGTACAAAGACAATATCCTATAAGAGTACAGGGTGTTTGAATGTCCCTGATCCCAAGGAGAAGCCATCAATGCTCAAAGAGACACTGTCACCACCAAGCATCACCATAAACTAAGTCAGTGTTTCCTAACTCCAATTCTCAAGGTATCCCAACTGGTCATATTTTCAGAATATCCTATAGTATGAATGCCTGTGGTAATGTCTGAGGCACCAACAATAATTACATCACCTGTGCAATACTGAGGAAAACCAGAAAACATCACCTGTTGGCGGTCCCAAAGGACTAGAGTTGGGAAACACTGAACTAAGTTATGGTGCTGTTTAGAGAGGTAACAGGGAGTCAGAGAATGTATTCCCATGCTGTCCCCCAGTGAAGTCCACGGGTGCTCTGAAAACCTGACTCTCTTCAGACAGCTGTGCATGAGCTGTCCCATAGACATCTATGGAAGAGCGCTGAAAGCAGTCTGAGAAGAGTCACATTTTCAGACCAGACATGCGCTTCACTGGGGGACAGCTCAGGAACCAGGGAGCTGGTGAGTACAATAAATACATCCCCTGGCTCCCCAACACCTCTCTGAACAGAACCATAACTTAGTCCTCCCTCACACAGGTGGTTTTTTTACAGCGTTTAGCGCTGCGTTTTCAGCAATGTGCTAAACGCTCCAATTCATTTTAATTGGGTGCTCACACAAACATCAAAACGTCAATGCTGCACTTTGAAAGCTATGTATGCTCTATTTTGGGCCATTTTCAGCTGTGCATCGCCCTTTAAAATGAATGAGCAGCCGTTTCAACACTGCTAAAAATGCGGCACAATTTGGCACAGCATTTTTGGCAGCGTTAAACGCAGGTTGCTACGCTGATATTCAGGGTGGAGGGGCTTTAAATATAAGCCCTACCCCGAAAGCTACACTATGTGTAAAAGAAACAAGCAATACTTACCTAGCAGTCGCTGTTCTCCAGCATCCCTACAGTCTTTCAAGCACTTGTCACCAGTAACAGAGCATTTCTTAATAGTAACGGGGTTTAAAGACCCCACCTCCAGCAAGAGTTTGCTCTGATTGGTTCATCGATGAACCAATCACAGCCATTCTATTTCAGCTATGCTGAAAACACAGCCAAAACGCTGACAAAATGTATGTTAAAAAACACAGTGCTTTTGCAAATGCCTGTATGAGGGAGGCCTTAGTTTATGGTGCTGTTCGAAGGTGACCAGGTCCCTTTAAGTCACCCAAAACCCATTTATTACAATCGCTGATAAATAGCACAGCTAAAGTTAGGATCACTTTTAGGGGTTGAGGCAATGGTTTAACAATGTAGATGCCAAATGTTATGTGATTCTAGCTTTAGAAGGATCAGGAGTCTTCGCAAATATCGTAAAAGACATTAGTGTGACATGCAACAATTTACTTGGGTTTGTAAATTTCTTACAGCAGGATAAGATCTTTTACTTTCTTCTGGCAGGCGTAATGCATCCTGTAATCAAAGACCCGCAGGTTTATTAGCAAATGATTAACTAATGCAACTTCACCTTTAATTAGGCGAAATCCAATGCAAGTTAATTATGCAGGGAGATGTTTGATTAAAAAAGTATAATTGCGTCTTACTTTTCTGCTACTTTCCCTATAATAAATAATCAGTGGAAGATGTAAATTATACACATTCTGCTCTGTCTCAAACTGAGTTTATATTGCAAACTGCAAACCACGGGCGAATAGAAATGTAACACCATATAACAAAAAAAAGAAATCTTGCATGTTAATGAATGAAGTATGTGTTAGTGAATGAATGTACAATACCTTCTATGGACGCCCTTCCATCATATGGCATATGCACATGCAGTACCAGAACCATACACTGTAAAAATATGCTATGCAGTGCCACACAATGCCCATGGCTGACCTTAGCTAGATGCAACCCATGCGGTACCAAGGTATACTGTCTGAGAATGCTTTATGTACGCATGTGGTCATGTATGTGTCTTGGAGCTTGTGCCCCTAAACTTTTAAGACTCTAGGAACATCTTCTGGCTGCTAGTCTTGCAACAATGGGCCACTTTAGAGGCCCAGCAATTCAGTGAAAAGTTTTGGGTGCATCACTGCTACCCCAGCAGCAATGAAGAGCAATGTGTGTGGAATGGTTGAATTTTTGCATCAGAGCCCATGAGCCTTTAATTAAGCCAGCCACAGGTAACGACCATCTTTGCTGCCCCCTTCAGAAGAAGCCGTTGATTCGGCCTGTGTGACCCTGCAAGAAAATGTCACACACCCAAAATATTTGATTTTTCACAACAATCATAAACTGTATGGGTTACATTAAAGGGGTTATCCAACACCCCAGATTTTTTTTTTACGACCTTCTCAGAATGGTGGAACAAACATAAAAAAGCCATGTTCACCTCACCCGATCACCCGCCTCTTCAGTATCCGGGATGCCTGGTCCTCCCACTGCTCTCCTTCCTATTGCAGCAATGATGTCACCAAAACCAGGGGCATGTGACTGCTGGAACCAGTCACCGGCTCACCCTGGACCGGAGTAGATTTAGGAAACATTTTTTGGGGCTAGATAGACGTAATATTACACAATTTCACTGTTATACTAATCTTTATAACCCTCTGTTAAACCTCCTCTTCCCATGTGACATCATATATCATCACATCCAAATAGTCATGGGAGACATTATTATTAATCATCAGTTCTATCAGTTTTTGAATGAATGCCCAATTGTCACCGGTGTAACCATTTCCTATTCTCCGTATCTTTATCCTTCGTCTATCTTTCCTTTACTGATTATGGTTTTGGGGTTCACCTATGGTCCATATCATTAAATAAGTAGAAGGCTTGTACAATACTATGATATAAAAGACTATAACATCTATAGCAGGAGAGATCTGCAGAACGTATAACTAATACCTGCTTACTGCGCCAGTGAGCTCTATGAATAAAAATAGGAATGGTTTGATCTCTCCGGGTGAGAACAAATCTTAGTGCAAGCCGCGGTGCTTGCCTGAAGGTCAGGGCGCTCATAAAAAGATCCTTTTCACGTATTATCTGTGCTCAACTGTAAATGTTTGGAACCTTTTAATTATCAGATACACAATCCTCATCTCTACCAGCTGCAGACTGGGAAAAAATTAACAATTGGCAAGTCTGTTTCACTGAAACATTTAGTTATTAGTAATGGGGCATATATTTAGTATTTCTTTGTAGTAGGGACATTATATATATCCTATTGATCAAATGGCAGAAATGTAGAGATGTGTCTTGCTTGGTAATTGGAATTAGAACTTCTACTGAACATAGGTAAATGCTTCTGCAAAATGACAAAAGTGAAAAAGATAGATAGAAAGATAGATATGATAGATAGAGAGATAGAGAGAGATGTGAGATAGATAGATAGATAGATAGATATGAGATAGATAGATAGATAGATAGATAGATAGATAGAAAGATAGATATGATAGATAGATAGATAGATAGATAATAAAAAGATAAGAGATAGATAGGTTGATCATAGATAGATAAGAGATAGATAGATATGAAATAGATAGAAGATAGATAGATAGATGATAGATTATTGACATAAATAGATAGATAAATAGGTAGATGATAGATAGATATGAAATAGATAGATAGATAATAGATAGGAGATAGATATAAAGGTAGATGATAGATAGATATGAGATAGATAGCTAGATAGCTAGATAGATAGATAGATATGAGATAGATAGATAGATATGAGATAGATAGATACGAGATAGATAGATAGATAGATAGATAGATATGAGATAGATAGATAGATGATAGATAGATAGATATGAGATAGATAGATACAAGATAGATAGATAGATAGATAGATATGAGATAGATAGATACAAGATAGATAGATAGATATGAGATAGATAGATAGATAGGATTGTTAAATAGATAGATAAATAGATAGATAGATAGACAGATTTACCATCCTACCAAAAATATTGAGACACCCCTATCAGTAGAATGGATCATGTCTTATTAGCATGTCATATGTCCAAAACCATGCTACGTAAGATACAGACCCTTGGAGGTGTAAGCCATAGTTTAGGAACTGCACATTAGATATATCGGTTATGCTGCTGTGCACAAACAATACATCATGAAATGCAATGCATCAACTCATCTACAATGGTGTAAGGAACATCGTCATTGACTGTTGAGCAATGCAAGAAGGTTCCATGGAGTGATGAATATATTTAAATACTATGTTTGATTCTTGTTTAGGTGCCCATTTACTTTTGCTATGATAGTGCAGATAGATATGAGATATTCATACATGTTCTGAGTCCTTTGGGAAAGTTATCAGGGGTTCTTTAGCAGTTTGGTTTTACATGATAACTCTACACAATGGGATTTCTTACCACCTTGGAGGGTTTGAATGTTTTCTGATTCATTTTTATTATCATTTTCTGAATTTGCAAGAGCATTGGAAGTCTAGCGATTATGATTGGGATCATTGTTCACGGTACTTCCATGAGATACCGAACTCTTCCCTAGAAGCAATGCAATACTTATGTAATATGAACTGCTCCAAAAGAGTGTCTTTTTTGGCTTGTTGTGCTGGTATCCTTTGGGAAGGCTTTTGGATGTTTGCTGCAATCTGCAGGAAAATCTACAAGCAAATCGATAATGGTTTTTCATATGCAGCTGTGGGTGTGTTTTTTACTGCACTGCAGCTGCTCCATCTGAATGCATACTATGTTAGGTTTTCAGATCTCCCACCTCTGATGGAATTTTGCCCAGTTCCCTAACTACTCCTCTCAACAGCTGCCAAGGCTTAGAGGGAACAATGAACCTGTCATACTGTTTTTTTCCCAGATCCATAAAAAAAAACATACAAGGAAAACCTATGGGTGCCTCTGCATAAAGTTGGTGACACAAGTTAACTACGGGCCCATAGGACGCTGTGGGCACTGTATTACTGATCTGCAGAACACAATGTGCACAACCCTTATGGCAGTATTAGGGCATGTACAGTGTGTCTGTAATTCCATTCATATAGGTACAAGAGTTATATCGTCACAGTCTCGCTGGTGCTAATGGGTTCCAGGTGCAGATGCAGGTTCAAAGTGACATAATAAATTCAGCACCGGACCACGGGATGCGCCTGCTGGCGTATGTGTGATGTCATTCAGCACTGGATGCCAAGAAATAAACATCTCCCTTTTGTCTTTGAACTGATTGGCTTGCTGGGCTATTTATCTTGCTAGCCTATCAGTAACTTCTTCAGGGCTTCCAGATGCCGGTAATACACTTGTATTCAGGATTTTGTTTGATTCTGGTTGTAACCTGGTATACTGATCCTCCTTTGTGCTTTGTTGATGCTTAACCTAAGAACTTGTGTATACATCTCATTGCCTTCAGTTCTTTGACTTCAGACTACCTCTGTCAATTTGTTCTGGTCTTTCTTTGTTGGTCTTGTGCTTTGTCCTTGGTTTATTTATTTGCTATTTCTATCCTGCCCTTTCCTTATGTCTTCGTTTTTTCATCTTGTTACATCTAGGGTATCTAGTTAGGTTCCAGCCATGCGGTTGCCTTTTTTAGGGTAGGTGTTTTGTTCAGTAGACAAATCCAGTTAGGGAAGTTATAGGGGAAGAACTAAGGTCTTGCGTACATTTGCTACCTGTGTCCGTTATACTGTTTCATTTCCTTGGTATCTTTGTTGCCCCCTATGCGTAACACTTCACTCATCTCTACATGACCTCTGTATTTGTTTATAAGTTCCACTGATTGGACTGAACGGACATGACACATCTATTCAGTTTCTGTAGTTGAATTCTCATTCTAAAGTCAACATTTAGCTAAAGGCCCATTTACACGGAGCGTTGATCGCTAAAATATTGCTAAAAAATGGTCATTTGAGCGATCATCATTGTGTCTAAACGTGGGGCCACCATGCACTTTTCGTGCACTGCTAGCTGATCGTCAAATTCAGGCCAAACTAAAAATCGTTGAGCCTTATAAGGAGTTCTCCACGGGGAGTGCTGATCATTGGAGAGCAACGGAACTGAAAGCAGATAAGAGCCCTCTGGCTATTAACTGCTTTCAGCTAAGGCTTCATTTGCACACTTAATTGCTATTAAGTATCTGAGTAGCTACTTAATAGTTTATGCAAAATGATCTCTTAAAGCTGTCACTCAAACTGTCATTTGAGCGATCTTTGAGCGATCATTGCTCCGTGTAAATGGGCCTTTAAGTCATGTCTGAAAAGCTCCCTTCCAGTGATAGTTACCTTACCAGTGGCATAGCTATAGGTGGTGCAGATTTAGGAGTTATACCCAGGCCTTGGTGCCAGACTGGGCCTTTCTGCACCATAATAAGACATCAGTATTTTACATAGCCTATTATTTTTGAAGGCTCTGTTACAGATTTTGCCCAAGAGCTTCAAGTTTCTATCCTAGTAAAACAGATTTTCAGACATTTCCAACTTACTGTAGCAAAACATTCTACAATTTTGATGAACCAGATAAACATCACATCTATGTACAAAAATGTTTACCTTGTGACCGATGCTTATCCAACATACAGTGTGTATGATAGACCTAACAGATTTCTATTCTAGATACAATATATCCATAATTGGCAACAATATCATTTTCTATTTGAGCTTTGTGTCCTTTTAATTGCTTGTATTTTATTGTTGCCACATTGACATGTCCAGAAAAAGTCAAGACTTGAAACAACGGAATCCATCTGCAGTAAGTAGTGGTTTACCTTTAAATCATCAGCATGAAATTGACAGTGCATTCGGGGAAGATTTAAAGGGTAAAATGAATACACTAGCATCTGTGAGGGAATAAAAAAAGCTGGTGTGAAAGGCAGGAGGTGGGAGGTGTGAGGGAGCCTTTGAAAAATGACTGAACAGAAGTCTTTTCATCTTTGATTGGAAGTTAACTGTTTATTTGTATAATATTTTTAAGGAACGAAATTCAACAGATCGAACTAATTTTGCAGCGTTCTTTAATGTCGCCCGTAGATGTAAAGCTCCTCATTAACAGTTCAATTGATTTTACAATTGTTAAGAAGTTGTTTGGTTTAATAAAAATACATTTCAAGCACCCTATTAGAGAATTAGAGGGGGTTTCTTGTTCAGGATCCTGATTTACATGACTACATAAAGCATCATTCACTCTAGTCTAGAGGATCCATTATATTCAGACATTACATACACGGTCTATTGAGTTCAATGACAGTTGTGTAATTCTTCATTTCCCCTGTGGGGGTGCTGTATGGAAATACATGCTGCTGTTCTTCCACAAAGTTTACTGATTCTTAGGAGTCCGAGGAGTGATCAGATTTGGGAAAAGTGATTGTCAAAATAAGATTAGCTTTTAAAGGGGTTGTTCAGGTCTGGTCTATTGATGACCTATCCTCCAGATAGGTAATCAAAAGTTAAAACCCCAGGGGTCTGCAGGTTGGGACTACTGCCAGTCAGCTGTTTGCCAAACCTCTGACAGGTGATATTCCCATTGAATTCAATGAAATACCAATCTGTGCACTTGGTAGTGCACCAATCTTCCTCCTGTTCTCCTCCGCTCTCCCCTGCCGCTCCCCGCCCCCTGCCGGCACCCAAGCAGGCAGGTACTCAGTAAGGACGATACTCGCTCGAGTATCTGTCCTTACCGAGTATGCTCACTCATCTCTAGTCCTGACCTATACAAATCTGCTCCATTGGTCAGACATCTTATTTTTCATGGTTGCAAATTCTTGTGGTCATTTCTGGTAAATGTTACAATTATAATTTTTTTATATTACTATAGCAGAAAAGTACATATAATGTTTTATGGTTAAGCCCATAGACCAGTGTTTCTCAACTCTCATCCTCAAGTTACACCCAACCGGTCATGACTTGAAGAAAGCCTATAGAAAGAACACCTGTGGCTATTTCTGATAGACTGACAGTAATTACATCACTTGTGCAATACCATGAAAATCCTGAAAACATAACCTGTTGGGGTTTTTGAGGACTAGAGTTGAGAAACACTATTATAGACAACGGAAATGCAACTAATCTGCCGATCAACTGATTTCGTCAAGAGTCTGGTATCTTTAACCTCAAGTGATCAGCTGATTTTATGAAGGGAAGTTCTGTGCAACCTTCATAAATGAATGGGTGACCATGTAGTACTGTATATGGTTCTGTTGAGTTTGCAGAGTTTCTCAGCTCATCAAAGGGGGTGCTGAACACGGCTGCTTCTTCTATTCGCCCTATTAGGTTTTCTATCAAGAAAATTGTCTTTTTTCAAACATACTAACTATATAATAAATAGAGCTACTACTCTTGTATAGAAACTGTATATTAAGAAAGTAATCAGTGCAGAATATTGCACCTAAAATTTGGACATTACCCTTAAAGGGGTTGTCCTACTTCTAGCTGTTTTGCTGCAGGAAGCAGACAGCTCCATACATTGTGCAGTGGCCCAGGTTGGTACTGCACGATGAATCCTATTGAAGTGAATGGGACTCGCTCTGCAATACCAACTCCGGCCACTGCACAGTGTATGAGTCTGTCTGCTTCCTGCAGCAAAACAGCTAGAATCAGGACAACCTCTTTAAAGTTAAGAGAACATTTTGTCTTTTCGATAACTTTTAGTTCATGCCATTAGCTAAGAATGAGTCTCCTGGTAAAGTTTTTAAGATGACAACCATCAGCTTATAGGTTATAATGATAAATATTTAGCATTCCATGAATACACAGTGATGACAGATCTGGCGGGAGGTAAGCTTGTCGATTGCATAGAGTTGCTTATAGCCACAGTAACGCAAAGAATGCTTATTTTATATTTCTCCACATCGGCCATTGCCCGCTATATTTAGGGTTTCCTCTAGAAACGTACAAGTCTCGGATATGAGCAACTATTTTCAGATTCCATGTTTACTGTCACTCAGGTAGATGGAATGAAAGTGATGGCCGAGCTGTCGAGCCGCTGTTTCCAGTGGGTGTAAGTAGCGGTCAAGTAGTTCAGCTTTACAAAACAGCACAAGGGATCACATTTTTAATGGTTGTGTTCTATTTTAGGGCTCACAAGCAAAAAATAATCTCTCAACAAAAATATAGCTGGTAAATAAGAATAGATGGATGCGGACGTGCGGTTTGAATGAGAGACAATATTGCACTCTGTTGTAAGTACTTTAGCCATACATAAATCTTTCCACATGTCACTAGTTTCATAATTGGAAGGAAATAACTGCAAGGTTAGTGCGTTTAGTAGTTGTACAACAAGCTGAAAGTTGCTGAAATGTTGTAAACTACTGATAGTCTATGAGCAGAATATGCCAGCATTAATAGATCGGCGGGGGTCTGTCGCCTTGTACTCCCACAGATCAGCTGTTTGCTGAGTCGGCGTGTTCATACAATGAGCTGATTTTTGCAGGAAGCAGACAGCTCCGTTCTCAGTGAAGTGGACAAGTTTGGCATTACAGGCCAAGTTCCCATTCACTTCAAGGAAAGCTGGGCCTGTAATACCAAGCCTGACCACTGCAGTGAGAATGGAGTTGTCTGCTTCCTGCAGAAATCAACCCAGTGCACAAGCACACAGGCCCAGCTAACAACTGATTGGTGGGGATCCCAGACAATGGACCTCCGTCAATCTACTATTGATGACCTATTGTTGCATCCTCCGGAAATGCAACCTCAAAAACACAAACAAAAGGCACAACTGTGCAAAAGGAAACAAAAACTAAAGGGGAATGCTCTCTCTATCGTCCCCTAACCCGGGAGGGGGCCCTGCCTACTCGGCGGACCAACCGCTCTGACAAGTGCGAGCCCGCACGCATGCCTGGGCCACTGACAAGTCCCTATAGGGGAGCCCTGGCACAACAGAAAGACAAAACCGAAAACCAAACAAAGCATAAAAGCACTTAGCTAGGAGCTTCAGCCAAGGTGTGTTCCTCCGTCGCTGTCCAAAGGTAACTGAAGGATTGAGCAGCACAGGAGATCATGCTGGCACTGTTTAAGTAGGAGCCAAGCTACTCAGCACCAGGTGCTGACTGACGTTACTCCTGCAACTATCACGCCCCTCAGCTCCAGGAGAAGCAAGGGCGCACCCAAAACCTGGTCTGGCCTGCAAGCCCGGTACAGGCCTCAGAACGGCTGCAACACCTATCCTGCTGATAGGTCAATAATTATTTACAACTGGACAACTCCTTTAATATAAGCAAGCACCGAGAAACTAAAATAAGCACATCATAAAAATGACACTGATTAGTATAAAATGTAGAATGCAAGTACAGTATTGAAGTACATATCTCCATATTAGCAGGTCAGTAGGATTATGCTGTGACTCACACTTTATTCCAATGTAAAGAGCGTCCTTCACTGTGACGCGTCATGCTCATTAGAACTAGCCATCAATACTAATGTACAGCCACTACCGTAATTAATAGATTTATTTTCACGTATTTGTGAGACTGGGTTCTTCTAACGTCTCAGTTCAGAGTACCTCCAATAATAACGAAAGAACATTTCTAGAGGAGAACACTCATCACTACATGACTCAGGGTAGATGACTATTGATCTCATTGTAAAGCAGGAATAACACTGATAGTACAGAACCTGCTTCCATAATAAAATCAATGGAGTATTTTAGATTTGAAGAACAGCTGAGGACATTCTTGTTACATTCATCCTATCTCCTTTGCTGCATTTGATAAGGAGGAAAATGCAAAGACACCCAAGTGACCTGGACACAGCACAGTGACATGCACTAGCATGTCCTATTTCCCATCCATGCTAGGAATAGGACATGCAATTAGTTTTTCACCTGCATGTCCTTGTAGGCATATAATGGGGTCGTGCGCTGTCTGTGGATTAAGATGGACAGCACACAACCCCAAATACAGTAGCGTGCAAGAGGCTCAAAGGATAAATCTAACGACCCAACTCTTTTCTTCCACAGTAAATCCAATAGAAATCTGAATCGGCAATAGAATGTGTATCTGCATGCTTCACACACAGTATGCTAATTAAATTTAATTTGTAAAGCATTCAATGGGCAGTTCAACTGCAAAACTGGTCCAGACTCTGTTTCCTTCCATCTGCATAGCCACGCCCATTGGCTGATGATTGACATCTTTAGCTCCCCGGAGCTGTAAACACTGTGCATATTAGCGAGACTGTATGTTCCAGCGAGGCACTTCCAGATTCAGTGCATGTATGGTGATGAATTAAAATCACAAACTGATGACCGGAGTTTGCATTCGACTGACTTAATGAAAGGTCTAAAGACAAGGCTAGATGAGTAGGGTCATTCTTGTCAGGGCGGCTACCCCATTTAGGTAGCAGCATAACAGTATCATAATAATATCATAAAAAAACAATCTTTTCATGGTGTAAGGAATTTTAGACCTTATTCTAGGTATTTTTGTGCAGCTGATTCCAAAAATACCACCCACTTCATTCTAGGAGCTCTAGTTTTTGAGGTATTTCTGATGTCACTATCTATTTTTGTTATATTTACTTTATTTTCCCACCAGCATTTCCCACCAGTGATGTAAGTGATGAACAGGGCGAAGGATTTCACAAGGAAATAAGAACCGTGAAAGAACAGTACTGCGGACGATAGGATACACATATGATGGTAGACTACTGGTGACCGTGGAAGAACAGGACTGTGGATGATGGGATACACATATAATGGTAGACTACTGGTGACCATGGAAGAACAGGACTCCGGACGATGGGATACACATATAATGGTAGACTACTGGTGAGCATGGAAGAACAGGACTGCAGACGATGGGATGCACATATAATGGTAGACTACTGGTGACCGTGAAAGAACAGGACTGCAGACGATGGGATACACATATTATGGTAAACTACTGGTGACCGTGAAAGAACAGGACTGCAGATGATGGGATACACATATAATGGTAGACTACTGGTGACCATGGAAGAACAGGACTGCAGATGATGGGATACACATATAAGGGTAGACTACTGGTGACTGTGGAAGAACAGGACTGTGGACGATAGGATACACATATAATGGTAGACTACTGGTGACCGTGGAAGAACAGTACTGCAGACGATGGGATACACATATAATGGTAGACTACTGGTGACCATGGAAGAACAGGACTGTGGACGATGGGATACACATATGATGGTACACTACTGGTGATGATGGAAGAACAGGACTGTGGATGATGGGATACACATATAATGGTAGACTACTGGTGACCATGGAAGAACAGGACTGCAGACGATGGGATACACATATAATGGTAGACTACTGGTGACCGTGAAAGAACAGGACTGCGGACGATGGGCTGCATATATAATGGTAGACTACTGGTGACCATGGAAGAACAGGACTGCAGACGATGGGATGCACATATAATGGTAGACTACTGGTGACCATGGAAGAACAGTACTGCAGACAATGGGATACACATATAATGGTAGACTACTGGTGACCATGGAAGAACAGGACTGTGGATGATGGGATACACATATAATGGTACACTACTGGTGACCATGGAAGAACAGTACTGCGGACGATGGGATACACATATGATGGTGGACTACTGGTGACCATGGAAGAACAGGACTGCAGATGATGGGATACACATATAAGGGTAGACTACTGGTGACTGTGGAAGAACAGGACTGTGGACGATAGGATACACATATAATGGTAGACTACTGGTGACCGTGGAAGAACAGTACTGCAGACGATGGGATACACATATAATGGTAGACTACTGGTGACCATGGAAGAACAGGACTGTGGACGATGGGATACACATATGATGGTACACTACTGGTGATGATGGAAGAACAGGACTGTGGATGATGGGATACACATATAATGGTAGACTACTGGTGACCATGGAAGAACAGGACTGCAGACGATGGGATACACATATAATGGTAGACTACTGGTGACCATGGAAGAACAGGACTGCGGACGATGGGATACACATATGATGGTAGACTACTGGTGACCGTGAAAGAACAGGACTGCGGACGATGGGCTGCATATATAATGGTAGACTACTGGTGACCATGGAAGAACAGGACTGCAGACGATGGGATGCACATATAATGGTAGACTACTGGTGACCATGGAAGAACAGTACTGCAGACAATGGGATACACATATAATGGTAGACTACTGGTGACCATGGAAGAACAGGACTGTGGATGATGGGATACACATATAATGGTACACTACTGGTGACCATGGAAGAACAGTACTGCGGACGATGGGATACACATATGATGGTGGACTACTGGTGACCATGGAAGAACAGGACTGCAGATGATGGGATACACATATAATGGTAGACTACTGGTGACTGTGGAAGAACAGGACTGTGGACGATAGGATACACATATAATGGTAGACTACTGGTGACCGTGGAAGAACAGTACTGCAGATGATGGGATACACATATAATGGTAGACTACTGGTGACCATGGAAGAACAGGACTGCGGACGATGGGATACACATATGATGGTAGACTACTGGTGACCATGGAGGAACAGGACTGCGGATGATGGGATACACATATAATGGTAGACTACTGGTGACCATTGGAAGAACAGGACTGCGGACGATGGGATACACATATAATGGTAGACTACTGGTGACTGTGGAAGAACAGGACTGTGGACGATAGGATACACATATAATCGTAGACTACTGTTGAACCATCCAGCCTCGAATATCCAGGAGCATCTGATCCCCGAGAATCACAAAAATGTAGTTTCCTTAATATTTCTCAATGAAGAAACTTTTGTTTATTTATGTTCTCGGCTTCTTGGGATTTATCTTTGTACCTTTAGCTTTCAATTGGCAATCATTACATGTATAATGTGTACATGTATACATTTATATGGACATATCTCATATCTTGATAAGCAGACCAGATGGAGAAAAACTAATGTCATTTTTGGAGTCTATGACCCCAAAATGCCCCCAATAATGTCTAACCTCTCAGTCACCAAAAATTGTGTTCCACGGTGTATGAATGTTTCTCTTTATTTAACTTAATTATTAAAAATTACATTTTTGCACGGGGATGTATGTTTCTTCGTCGACCTCAATGATAACATGCACATACACTGAACT